>NC_138893.1:53174551-54374551 GCF_965194825.1 Balaenoptera physalus | reverse complement strand
AGAGAATATTTTAATGTTATCTCTGCCTTTTAGAATTCATTGAGGTGTTCTTAATACTTAACAGATGGACAATGTCTATAAACATTCAGTAGGCATTTAAAAAATGTGTTATCAGGTTATAGAATCTGATAGACCCACAGGATCAACTCTCCTAATTATATTTTTCCAGTCCTCTACAAATCTCTACTTATTTTTTGGTCAACTTGACATTGATCTACTTGGGTTGACAGACATGAAATAAAGTCTTCTGCTGCTGGTGTTTCTGTGAATTTACCCTTGAAACCCCTGGGGCTTGTTTTATGACTATAAATGCTATGCTGTTTGGTGCATAAAGATTTATGACTGTTATATTCTCACCGTAGTTTGAATTCTTTCTCATTATAAAGTGTCTCACCTTTTTTTCTTAGTACTTACTGACTTAAAAAAAAAAACAAAACTAAAAAAACAACAAAAAAACCTGTCTACAACTAGAATTGTGATCCCAGCTTTATTTTTGTTGGTATTTGCCTGTATGCCTTCTTACCTTTTACTTTTAAACCTTTCTGCATCATTTTCTTCAGTAGTCATCTCATGTATACAGCATGTAGTTGGGTTTAAGTTTTTGAACTAATATGGGAAACTTTTCCTTTCAGTAGGAGAGTATATCACACTTACATTTATTGGCATAACAGATAGTCATAATCCAGTCATCTTATTATTTGTTATGTTTTCTGGAGGAAGTCTGTAAGCCCATGGAGTCCACAAAATTACATGCAGAATTTTGCATATATGTACATCCATAATGAGGGAGCCCATAGCTTCATCAGATTCTCAGTGGAATCACTGGCCCCAAGGTGGTTCACAACCACTTTGTATGAAAACACTCCCAATTCCTTCAACTGCTCCCATGACAGGAGATACAGACACCTTGTCATTCTGGAGTCTTCCTCTTGACCTACCTACTTTGTCCCTGGATTGTGAGTTCATTGAGGGCAAGAAGAGTTTCTGACAAATGCTGGGCTTCTATATATTACAGCATATTGGAAACACTGTTTTAGAGAGAAAATTCAAGACTCATGAGCCATCTGACTTGTCTGCCTCAGATGCCACTGAGGTGAACTTGCTTTCACTTACCCACAGGTTCTGTAACTGAACACAATAAAGCTTTCTTCATCCGTCCTCTCTATGAAGGTCACACAGGTGTGCTTTTCCCAGTGTCTCATGGCCTGCTTAAAAATGGCTCTCTGGCTTCCTGAAATGACAGGTCCATAGCTTCCTTAGATGCTGGCTCACAACAAAGCATGTTCTAATGATCAAAAAAAGCTCATTTGTGTGCCCCAGAATAAAAAATGAACTAGGACTAAGGATTTCCCTAGCTAAGAATACAATATAAATTTCCTGAATTACCAAAACTTAGAGAGTAGGAGTTTGTGAATTGGGAGAGAGGGTAAAAATAGATTTTTCAAAATGTCCCCAGCTTCCCAGCTTTTCGTTTGTATTGAAAGTACTTTCTAAATTTAAAAAAATGTTACTCAGCTTATTCAATTTGGCAATTTTAGGCTCTTGAAGTAAATCACCAGCACTGCATTCCACCCCTTCATTCTATTTTATACCTATAGGAGGGTATTCCCATATGCTCTATAAATTCTATTTGCATGTACATTCATGCTACTTTTGCATTGGGGTTCAGTGTTTGCTGGGGGATCCTTTTTTTTTCAAATATAATAATCCTGTTATATCATTCTTTTTTTTTTAACATCTTTATTGGAGTATATTGCTTTACAATGGTGTGTTAGTTTCTATTGTATAACAAAGAGAATCAGCTATACATATACATATATCCCCATATCTCCTCCCTCTTGTGTCTCCCTCCCACCCTCTCTATCCCACCCATCTAGGTGGACACAAAGCACCGAGCTGATTTCCCTGTGCTGTGCGGCTGCTTCCCACTAGCTATCTATTTTACATTTGGTAGTGTAAATATGTCCATGCCACTCTCTCACGTAGTCTTGCTGGGGGATCCTTGAGCATAATTTTCTACAAGTCCTTTGAAAACAGATGAATTTCATACTTCCTCTGAACCTTTCTTCATATTTACTTGACTAGAAATTGGAAAAGCAATAAGTAAATTAGGAGCAAGAATAAAGTAGTTGTAAACTCTAGGCTGATAGCTGCATCTAGTCAATAAGTATTCTTTTCAAAATCTATCAATCTGAAATAAATAATATTACTGTATTTTGATTTTGCTAGACGCAATGAGAAGGATCTAGAAAAATAGTTGTTTGGGAAGTACACAGGATAGTTGGGGATTGGGTCTGAATTCTAGAAAGACTTTGTTGCAAAAAACAAACCAACGAACCATTGGGAGGCTCCCGTCATAGTGTAGAAGATGCGGGTGTGGTGTCATAATGTCCCCCCAAAACATACATATAGAAGAAAGAGAAACTTAGCCATCCAAGTGTCAAGTGACATCTTGACACTTTTAGTTAAAATTATTTATAGAGTAATTACTCACCAAAATGGCAATCCTACTAATAACAAATATCTCTGTGTAAACAAAGTTCTCTATATAAAATTAGCTAATTTGGAAGAAGATTATATAAATCTTTGGCCAGAAAACACACCAGATCTGAAAGAACATGGTTAAGACACCAAGGAACAAAAGTTAGTAGCTGATGACAATTCCCACATTTTAATTCTTTAGGAACACATCTCTCTCTCTCTTATTAGGACTGAGGGCCCCTTGAGAGCAGGGTGACATCTTAGTCATATTTTTATCACCAGCACCTAATTAAGGATCTGGCACTGGAGGCCCTGGGTTAATGCCATGGGAGTGCAACGGAACCAAGGGCATGGATGCTGTCAGGAAGGAGGGCGGGGACTCCACCAGGGTCATAGGGTCACCCCCTGCATGAAGCCTCAGGGACCAGGTGACCACTTTTGAGCACATAGCACCAACAGAGACTGCAGTTTCCTCAGGCCAATTGCACTAGACCCTGTGGGCAAGAGGGAGCTTCAGCAGGGGGACTGCTACAGCTCCAGGGTCTGTTCCATCCCACCTAAGTCCTTCCTGGGAGGACTTTGCCCACCTAGGAAGACAAAGCACCCAGCCCCAAACCAGGAGCTACTGACCAGTGAAGTTCCCTCCGATGACATAGGGGATGACCCCTCCCGGCCATATCCTCTCTGTCCTTGAGGTTGTAGCTCTTCGGACCCGGGGTGAGAAGGTCTCAGCTCCAGCATGCAAGGTCCCAGGGCTCTGTGGAAGCATAGCATTCTCCTTGCCATCTGCAAGAGAGTAATGATGCCATTTACTTTGTGTGGACGTATATTTTCAGTTCTCTTGGGTATTTGCCAAAGAGTGGAATTGTTGGGGCATATAGTAATTCTATGTTTAACCTTTTAGAGGACTATCAGACTGTCTTCCAAAGGAGCTGCACCATTTTACATTCCCACCAGCAAAGCATCATGGTTCCAGTGTCTCCACATCCTCGTTAACAGTTGTCATCGTCAATCTTTTTGATTATAGCCATCCTAATGGGTGTGAAGTGGGTGGCATCTCATTGTGGTTCTGATTTACATTTCTCTAATGACTAATGATGTTGAATGTCTCTTCGTGTGCTTATTAGTCATTCGTATATCTTCTCTGGAGAAATGTCTATTCAAATCTTTTGTCCATTTCTTAATTGTGTTGTCTTTTTATTGTTGTGTTATAATTATTCTTTATATATTCTGGATACCAGACCCTTATCAGATATATGATCTGCAAACATTTTCTTCTATTCTATAGATTGTCTTTTCATTTTTATGATACTCTCCTTTGAAGCACAAAAGTTTTTAATTTCGATGAAGTCCAATCTATGCATTTTTTCTTTTGTTCCTTTTTGTATCATATATAATAAATTACAGGCATACCTTGTTTAATTGTGCTTCACTTTATTGCGTGTTTTTTACAAATTGAAGGTTTGTGGCAACCCTGAATTGTCAGGTGATAGTTAACATTTTTTAGCAGTATTTTTTAATTAAGGTATGTACATTGTTTTTTCAGACATAATGCTTTTGCACACTTAATAAACTACAGTATACTGTAAACATAACTTTTATATGCAGTGGGAAACCAAAAAATGTGTGCAACTCACTTTATTGCTATATTCATTTTATTGCAGTAGTCTGGAACCAAACCTACAATATTTCTGAGGTATACATGTACAGCTTAATCCAAACTCATAATGATTTATATCTATGTTTAATTCTATGTTTTAGCTCTTGTATTTAGCTCTTCAATCATTTTGAGTTAGTTTTTGTATATGGTGTGAGGTAGGGGTCTAATTTCATTCTTTTGTATGCAATATCCAGTTGTACTTGCACCATTTGATGAAAAGACTAGTTTTTCCCCCATGGAATTGTCTTGGCACCTTTGTAACAAATCAATCAGCAATCCTTTTCTAGCTTCTTGAGTTGAATGTTTGGCACATTAATTTTCAATCTTTCTTACATTCTAATATTACCATTTTAACACTAAAATTTCTCTGAGTTCCTCTTTGCCTGCATCCCATCTTTTGACATGTACATTTCAATGTTAGACTTTGATATATTCTGTAAGTTCCATTTGGACTTTCTTCTTTGATCCTTGGATTATTGAGAGGTGTGATTTTTAATTTCTAAACATTTGTCTCTCTGTGTGTGTTATTGATGTCTAACATTGCTTTGTGTTCCAAGGACCTATTCTCCAAGGCACAGGTCAGTAAACTTTTTCGTAAAAAGCCAGATAGTAAATACTCTAAGTTTTGTGGTTAATATATTCTCTGTTGCAACTACCCAACTCTGCTATTATAGTGTGAAAGCAGCCGTAGACACTGTGTAAATGAATGGGTATGGCTGTGTTCCAATAACATTTTATTTGCAAAAACAGATGGCAGGCTGGATTTGGCCTTCTGGCCACGGATGGTGGCCCATGCTCCAAGGTATCAATTCTTTGGTGTTTTGAGCCTTGCTTTGTAGCCCACTATGTGATCGTTTTTATAAATATTCCTTATATCCTTGAAATAATGTGCATCAGTTTCCAAAATTGATGGTTGAAGGGTGTCACATATGTTGTTCAAATATTCTACTTACAAATGTTTTTGGCTCCTTAGTGTATCTGCTACCGAGAAAAGTGTTTTAAACAACCTTGAGAACTAAGCTTGTGAACTGTCATCTTCTCCTTTATTTTTAATTTTTCCTTCATTTTGTTCAAGGCTATGTTGGTTAAAGTTAAGGATTGTTAAATGTTCCAGCTAAATTGCTTCTTTCATCATTAAATACCCTCTTTATCTGTAATAATGTTCATCCATAATAAAGATTATTTTGACAGATATTAATATTGCTATGCCAGTTTTATTTTGATTAGTGTTTGCCTCATATAACTTTTCTGCATCTACATATTTTCAGTCTTTTTGTGTAATTATGTTTTTTGTTTTAAATGAGTCATTCAATAGGTGTTATTCTGTGAGCAATACATTTCCCACAACAAACAATAAAACAAGTTTTGCAATGGTCATAATGTTGAGGTTCAATATTACTTTTTTACTGTATATGAAATAGTTTTTGTAAATTGAAAATTTTTTGAAATAATTGTAGGTCCACATGCAGCTACAAGAAATAATACTGAGAGATTTTGTGTACCCTTTACTCTGTTTCCCCCAATAGTAATATTTTATGAAACTATAGTACAGTATCACAACTGGGATATGGACATCTACTGATCTCATTCAGATTTCCCCACCATTATGTATACTTGTGTGTGTGTGTGTGTGTGTGTGTGTGTCTAGTTCTACACAATTTTATCGCATGTATAGGTTTGTGTATCTACCACCACATTCAAGATACTGAATAGTTCCATCACCATAAGGATCCCTCATATTGTCATTTTAAAATCACATCCACCTCCCTTCCCCTCCCTCCCAACCCATCCCTAAACTCTCAACCACTAATCTGTTCTCCACTGCAAAAATGTTTTCATTTGAAGAATATTATTTAAATGGAATCCTACCATATATAACCTTTGGGAATTGGCTTTTCTCACTCAGTGCAATTTCCTGGAGATTCATCCAAGTTGTTGCATGTATCAATAGTTTATTTTTATTGTTGAGTAGTACACAGTTTGTTTAACCATTCACTTGTTGAAGGACATCTGGGTTGTTTCCAGCTCTTACAAACAAAGCTGTTATGAATATTCATGAACAGGTGTTTTTGTGAAGATTTTCATTTCTCTGAGATAAATACCCAAGAGTGGAACTGCTGGGTCATATAGTAATAGGGTTTATTTCTGGGTTCTCTATTATGTTCCATTGATCAATGTGTTTATCCCTCTGGTAATATAACACTGTCTTATTACTGTAATTATATACAGTCAGTCCTCCATATCCATGGGTTTAATATTGCAGATTCAACCAACTGTGGATCAAAAGTATTTTTTTAATTCCAGAAAGTTCCAAAAAGCAAAACTTGAATTTGCTGTGCACCAGCAAATATGTAGCATTTACAATGCATTAGGTATTAAAAGTAATCTGGAGATAATTTGAAGTATATGGAAGGATGTGCATAGTTTATATGCAAATACTATGCCGTTTTATATAAGATGCTTAAGCATCCACAGATTTTGGTATCCGTGAAGGGTCCTGGAACCAATCCCCCAGGGATACTAAGGAAGGCCTGTAGTAAGTCTTAATATCAGGCAGAGTGATTACTCTCATTTTAGAATTCTTTTCCATTGTTTTAGCTATGTTTCCATATGAATTTTGTGTCTTTCCATATAAATTTTAAAGTAAGCTTATCTATGTCTACAAAAAAAAAATGTTGAGATTTTAATGGGAATTACATTAAAACTACAGATCAATATGGAGAGAACTGGCATCTTTACTATATTGAGTCTTCCTTCCAATCCATGGACATGGTATTTCTCTCCATTTATGTAGGTCTTTATTTCTTTCACCAGCACTGTGTAATTTTCAGTACACAAATATTATACATGTTTTTTAAAGTGTATAAGTATTTCATTTTTGTTGAGTGATTATAAATGGTATTGTGTTTTTAATTTTGGTGTCTGCACGTTTATTATTAGAAATATAAGCATTTTTGTGTGTTTTGGTCTTGTATTCTGCCATCTTCTTAAACTCACTTATTAGTTCTAGGAGTTGTTTGTTTGTTGTTGATTCCTTGAGATCTTCTACATAGACAAACATGTCATTTGGAAATCAGAAGTTTTATTTCTTCCTTTCCAGTTTGTATGCATTTAATTTCTTTTTCTTGCCTTATTCCAGTGTCTACAACTTCTGGAACTACTTTGGTTTTCTGTTTCTTTGTTTGTTTTTTTAACATCTTTATTGGCGTATAATTGCTCTACAGTGGTGTGTTAGTTTCTGCTTTATAACAAAGTGAATCAGCCATACATATACATATCTCCTCCCTCTTGTGTTTCCCCCCACCTTCCCTATCCCATCCCTCTAGGTGGTCACAAAGCACCAAGCTGATCTCCCTGTGCTATGCAGCAGCTTCCCATTAGCTATCGATTTTACATTTGGTAGTGTATATATGTCCATGCCACTCTCTCACTTCGTCCCAGCTTACCCTTCGCCATCCCTGTGTCCTCAAGTCCATTCTCTACGTCTGCATCTTTATTCCTGTACTGCCCCTAGGTTCTTCAGAACCCCCTTTTTTTTTTTTATATTCCATATATATGTGTTAGCATATAGTATTTGTTTTTCTCTTTCTGACTTACTTCACTCTGTATGACAGACTCTAGGTCCATCCACCTCACTACAAATAAGTCAACTTCGTTTTTTTTAATGGCTGAGTAATATTCCATTGTATATATGTGCCACAACTTCTTTATCCATTCATCAGTCAATGGTCAACTTAGGTTGCTTCCATGTCCTGGATATTATAAATAGTGCTGCAATGAACATTGTGGTATATGTCTTTTTGAATTATGGTTATCTCAGGGTATATGCCCAGTAGTGGGATTGCTGGGTCATATGGTAGTTCTATTTTTAGTTTTTTAAGGAATCTCCATACTGTTCTCCATAGTGGCTGTATCAATTTACATTCCCACCAACAGTGCAAGAGGGTTCCCTTTTCTCCACACCCTCTCCAGCATTTATTGTTTGTAGATTTTTTGAGGATGGCCATTGTGACTGGTGTGAGGTGATACCTCATTGTAGTTTTGATTTGCATTTCTCTAATGATTAGTGATGTTGAGCATCCTTTCATGTGTTTGTTGGCAATCTGTATATCTTCTTTGGAGAAATGTCTATCTAGGTCTTCTGCCCATTTTTGGATTGGGTTGTTTGTCTTTTTGATATTGAGCTGCATGAGCTGCTTGTAAATTTTGGAGATTAATTCTTTGTCAGTTGCTTCATTTGCAAATATTTTCTCCCATTCTGAGGGTTGTCTTTTCGTCTTGTTTATGGTTTCCTTTGCTGTACAAAAGCTTTGAAGTTTGATTAGGTCCCATTTGTTTATTTTTGTTTTTATTTCCATTTCTCTAGGAGGTGGGTCAAAAAGGATCTTGTTGTGATTTTTATGTCATAGAGTGTTCTGCCTATGTTTTCCTCTAAGAGTTTGATAGTGTCTGGCCTTACATTTTGGCTTTACATTTAGGTCTTTAATTCATTTTGAGTTTATTTTTGTGCTTGGTGTTAGGGAGTGTTCTAATTTCATTCTTTTACATGTAGCTGTCCAGTTTTCCCAGCACCATTTATTGAAGAGTCTGTCTTTTCTCCACTGTATAGTCTTGCCTCCTTTATCAAAAATAAGGTGACCATATGTGTGTGGGTTTATCTCTGGGCTTTCTATCCTGTTCCATTGATCTATATTTCTGTTTTTGTGCCAGTACCATACTGTCTTTATTACTATAGCTTTGTAGTATAGTCTGAAGTCAGGGAGCCTGATTCCTCCAGCTCCGTTTTTCTTTCTCAAGATTGCTTTGGCTATTCGGAGTCTTTGTTTTTCCATACAAATTGTGAAAATTTTTATTCTAGTTCTGTGAAAAATGCCAGTGGTAGTTTGATAGGGATTGCATTGAATCCATAGATTGCTTTGGATAATATAGTCATTTTCACAATGTTGATTCTTCCAATCCAAGAACATGGTATATCTCTCCGTCTATTTGTATCACTGTTAATTTCTTTCATCAGTGTCTTATAATTTTCTGCATACAGGTCTTTTGTCTCCTTAGGTAGGTTTATTCCTAGATATTTTATTCTTTTTGTTGCAATGGTAAATCAAGTGTTCTCTTAATTTCACTTTCAGATTTTTCATCATTAGTGTACAGGAATGCAAGAGATTTCTGTGCATTAATTTTGTATCTTGCAACTTTACCACATTCATTGATTAGCTCTAGTAGTTTTCTGGTGGCATCTTTAGGATTCTCTATGTATAGTATCATGTCATCTGCAAACAGTGACAGCTTTACTTCTTCTTTTCTGATTTGGATTCCTTTTACTTCTTTTTCTTCTCTGATTGCTGTGGCTAAAACTTCCAAAACTATGTTGAAAAATAGTGGTGAGAGTGGGCAACCTTGTCTTTTTCCTGATCTTAGTGGAAATGGTTTCAGTTTTTCACCATTGAGGACGATGTTGGCAGTGGGTTTGTCATATATGGCCTTTATTATGTTGAGGTAGGTTCCCTCTATGCCTACTTTCTGGAGGGTTTTTTTCATAAATGGTATTGAACTTTGTCGAAAGCTTTCTCTGCATCTATTGAGATGATCATATGGTTTTTCTCCTTCAATTTGTTAATATGGTATATCACATTGATTGATTTGCGTATATTGAAGAATCCTTGCATTCCTGGAATAAACCCCACTTGATCATGGTGTATGATCCTTTTAATGTGTTGTTGGATTCTGTTTGCTAGTATTTTGTTGAGGATTTTTGCATCTATGTTCATCAGTGATATTGGCCTGTAGTTTTCTTTCTTTGTGACATCTTTGTCTGGTTTTGGTATCAGGGTGATGGTGGCCTCGTAGAATGAGTTTGGGAGTGTTCCTCCCTCTGCTATATTTTGGAAGAGTTTGAGAAAGACAGGTGTTAGCTCTTGTCTAAATGTTTGATAGAATTCGCCTGTGAAGCCATCTGGTCCTGGGTTTTTGTTTGTTGGAAGATGTTTAATTACAGTTTCAATTTCAGTGCTTGTGATTGGTCTGTTCATATTTTCTATTTCATCCTGGTTCTGTCTCAGAAGGTTGTGCATTTCTAAGAATTTGTCCATTTCTTCCAGGTTGTCCGTTTTATTGGCATATAGTTGCTTGTACTAATCTCTCATGATCCTTTGTATTTCTGCAGTGTCAATTGTTACTTCTCCTTTTTCATTTCTAATTCTATTGATTTGAGTCTTCTCCCTTTTTCTCTTGATGAGTCTGGCTAATGGTTTATCAATTTTGTTTATCTTCTCAAAGAACAAGCTTTTAGTTTTATTGATCTTTGCTATCATTTCCTTCATTTCTTTTTCATTTATTTCTGATCTGATCTTTATGGTTTCTTTCCTTCTGCTAACTTTGGGGTATTTTTGTTCTTCTTTCTCTAATTGCTTCAGGTGTAAGGTTAGGTTGTTTATTTGAGATGTTTCTTGTTTTTTAAGGTAGGATTGTATTGCTATAAACCTCCCTCTTAGAACTGATTTTGCTGCATCCCATAGGTTTTGGGTCATCGTGTTTTCATTGTCATTTGTTTCTAGGTATTTTTTGATTTCCTCCTTGATTTCTTCAGTGATCACTTGGTTATTAAGTAGTGTATTGTTTAGCCTCCATGTGTTTGTATTTTTTACAGATTTTTTCCTGTAATTGACATCTAGTCTCATAGCATTGTGGTTGGAAAAGATACTTTATATGATTTCAATTTTCTTAAATTTACCAAGGCTTGATTTGTGACCCAAGATATGATCTATCCTGGAGAATGTTCAATGAACACTTGAGAAGAAAGTGTATTCTGTTGTTTTTGGATGGAATGTCCTATAAATATCAATTAAATCTATCTCTATAATGTATCATTTAAAGCTTGTGTTTCCTTATTTATTTTCATTTTGGATGATCTGCCCATTGGTGAAAGTAGGGTGTTAAAGTCCCCTAGTATGATTGTGTTACTGTCGATTTCCCCTTTTATGGCTGTTAGTATTTGCCTTATGTATTGAGGTGCTCCTATGTAGGATGCATAAATATTTACAATTGTTATATCTTCTTCTTGGATTGATCCCTTGATCATTATGTAGTGTCTTTCTTTATTTCTTGTAATAGTCTTTGTTTTAAAGTCTATTTTGTCTGATATGAGAATTGCTACTCCAGCTTTCTTTTGATTTCCATTTGCATGGAATATCTTTTTCCATCCCCTCACTTTCAGTCAGTATGTGTCCCTAGGTCTGAAGTGGGTCTCTTGTAGACAGCATATATATGGGTCTTGTTTTTGTATCCATTCAGCCAGTCTATGTCTTTTGGTTGGAACATTTAATCCATTTACATTTAAGGTAGTTATTGATATGTATGTTCCTATTACCATTTTCTTAATTGTTTTGGGTTTGTTTTTGTAGGTCTTTTTCTTCTCTTGTGTTTCCACCTAGAGACGTTCCTTTAGCATTTGTTGTAAAGCTGGTTTGGTGGTGCTGAATTCTCTTAGCTTTTGCTTGTCTGTAAAGGTTTTAATTTCTCCCTTGAATCTGAATGAGATCCTTGCTGGGTAGAGTAATCTTGGTTGTAGGTTTTTCCCTTTCATCACTTTAAACATGTTCTGCCACTCCCTTTGGGCTTGCAGAGTTTCTGCTGAAAGATCAGTTGTTAACCTTAGGGGGATTCCCTTGTATGTTATTTGTTGTCTTTCCCTTGCTGCTTTTAATATTTTCTCTTTGTATTTAATTTTTGATAGTTTGATTAATATGTGTCTTGGCCTGTTTCTCCTTGGATTTATCCTGTATGGGACTCTCTGTGCTTCCTGGACTTGATTAACTATTCCTTTTCCCATATTAGGGAAGTTTTCAACTATAATCTCTTCAAATATTTTCTTAGTCCCTTTCTTTTTCTCTCCCTTTTCTGGAATCCCTATAATTGGAATGTCGGTTCGTTTAATATTGTCCCAGAGGTCTCTGAGACTGTCCTCAATTCTCTTCATTCTTTTTTCTTTATTCTGCTCTGCAGTATTTATTTCCAGTATTTTATCTTCCAGGTCACTTATCCATTCTTCTGCCTTAGTTATTCTCCTATTGATCCCTTCTAGAGAATTTTTTATTTCATTTATTGTGCTGTTCATCATTGTTTGTTTGCTCTTTAGTTCTTCTAGGTCCTTGTTAAACTTTTCTTGTATATTCTCCATTCTATTTCCAAGATTTTGGATCATCTTTACTATCATTATTCTGAATTCTTTTTCAGGTAGACTGCCTATTTCGTCTTCATTTGTTAGGTCTGGTGGGTTTCAACCTTGCTCCTTCATCTGCTGTGTGTTTCTCTGTCTTCTCATTTTGCTTAACTTACTGTGTTTGGGGTCTCCTTTTCACAGGCTGCTGGTTTGTAGTTCCCATTGTTTTTAGTGTCTGTCCCCAGTGGCTAAGGTTGGCTCAGTGGGTTGTGTAGGCTTCATGGTGGAGGGGACTAGTTCCTGTGTTCTGATGGATGAGGCTGGATCTTGTCTTTCTGGTGGGCAGGTCCATGTCTGGTGGTGTGTTTTGGGGTGTCTGTGACCTTATTATGATTTTAGGCAGCCTCTCTGCTAATGGGTGGGGTTGTGTTCCTGTCTTGCTAGTTGTTTGGCATAGGTTGTCCAGCACGGTAGCTTGCTGGTCGTTGAGTGGAGCTGGCTCTTGGCATTGAGATGGAGATCTCTGGGAGATTTTCACCGTTTGATATTACGTGGAGCTGGGAGGTTTCTGGTGGACCAATGTCCTGAACTTGGCTCTCCCATGTCAGAGGCACAGCCCTGATGTCTGGCTCGAGCACCAAGAGCCTGTCATCCACATGGCTCAGAATTAAAGGGAGAAAAAAAGAAAGAAAGAAAGAAAGAAAGAAAAAGACAAAATAAAATAAAATAAAGTTATTAAAATAAAAAATAAAAGATAATTATTAAAAAATTTTTTTAAGTAATTTTAAAAAAAGAAAGAAAGAAGAGAGCAACGAAACCAAAAAACCAATCAACCTATGATAACAAGAGCTAAAAACTCTACTAAAAAAAAGAAAAAAGAAAAAAACGGACAGACAGAACCCTAGGACAAATGGTAATAGCAAAGCTATACAGACAAAATCACACACAGAAGCATACACATACACAGTCACAAAAAGAGAAAAAGGGGGAAATATATATATATATCATTGCTCCCAAAGTCCACCTCCTCAATTTGGGATGATTCATTGTCTATTCAGGTATTCCACAGATGCAGGGTACGTCAAGTTGATTGTGGAGGTTTAATCCCCTGCTCCTGAGGCAGCTGGGAGAGATTTCCCTTTCTCTTCTTTGTTCACACAGCTCCTGGGGTTCAGCTTTGGATTTGGCCCTGCCTCTGAGTGTAGGTTGCCTGAGGTTGTCTGTTCTCCGCCCAGACAGGCCGGGGTTAAAGGAGCGGCTGATTAGGGGTCTTTGGCTCACTCAGGCCAGGGGGAGGGTGGGGTATGGAGTGCAGGGCGAGCCTGTGGCGGTAGAGGTGACGTTGCACCAGCCTGAGGCGCACCATGTGTTCTCCCGGGGAAGTTGTCCCTGGATCACGGGACCCTGGCAGTGGCGGGCTGCACAGGCTCCCAGGAGGGGAGGCGTGGATAGTGACCTGTGCTTGCACACAGGCTTCTTGGTGGCTCCAGCAGCAGCCTTAGCATCTCATGCCCGTCTCTGGGGTCCACGCTGATAGCCGTGGCTTGCGCTGTCTCTGGAGCTCATTTAGGCGGCGCTCTGAATCCCCTCTCCTCACGCACCCCAGAACAATGGTCTCTTGCCTCTTCGTCAGGTCCAGACCTTTTCCCGGACTCCCTCCCGGCTAGCTGTGGTGCACTAGCCCCTTCAGGCTGTGTTCACGCAGCCAATGCCAGTCCTCTCCCTGGAGTCTGATCTCCGAAGCCCGAGCCTCAGCTCCCAGGCCCCACCCGTCCCAGCGGGTGAGCAGACAAGCCTCTTGGGCTGGAGAGTGCTGGTCGGCACCGATCCTCTGTGAGGGAATCTCTCCGCTTTGCCCTCCGCACCCCTGTGGCTGCGCTCTCCTCCGTGGCTCCGAAGCTTCCCCCCTCCGCCACCCTCAGTCTCCGCCCACGAAGGGGCTTCCTAGTGTGTGGAAACCTTTCCTCCTTCACAGCTCCCTCCCACTGGTGCAGGTCCCATCCCTATTCTTTTGTCTCTGTTTTTTCTTTTTTCTTTTTCCCTACCCAGGTACGTGGGGAGTTTATTGCCTTTTGGGAGGTCTGAGGTTTTCTGCCAGCGTTCAGTAGGTGTTCTGTAGGAGTTGTTCCACGTGTAGATGTATTTCTGATGTATTTGTGGGGAGGAAGGTGATCTCCACGTCTTACTCTTCTGCCATCTTGAAGCTCCTCCCCCTCAGATCTATTTTCTACTTCAATAATTCTCTCTTCAGTTGTGTTCAATATACTATTTATCCCATTCCAGTTTCAATAAATAGTTATCATTACCAAAAGCCCTATTTAGTGGCTTCTAAATTGATCTGTTCTTTTTTTCCCCCACAATAGTTTCAAATTCTCCCATTGACTCTTTAGTCTTTTTATGTATACCTATTTAATCTCCCACAGATTGTTCTATTATTTCTGCATCTTGGGGTACTAATTCTCCAAGTTATTGTCTCTGTTGATTATCCTTCATGGATTAACTTTTTGTGTTTCTAATGTTTTTAGTTAAAGTTCATTTTGTGGGGGAGGTTTATTCCTTTCTGCAAGAGTCTCATATGCCCTCAGCAATGAGTGTAACCCTGATTTTCATTTTTTCAGGGCTCTTGGGATTCTATGGGTCCTAGATCAATTTTTATGTTAATTTCTAAGTTTATGGTTTCCATACATAGGAAATGAAATTTGAGAACTTATACCTGTCTGAGGAACAGGCTTTGGGATTCAGTTTCTCATAGAAGATATTTTTTTACCCCCACTTAGAACCTAGGAAAGATAGCAAGATTTCTTGCCACTTCTTTCAGCCACTGGACAGAGTTTTTCTAGTCTTGTCTTTTCTTTTCTTTTTTCTTTCTTTCTTTCTTTCTTTCTTTCTTTCTTTCTTTCTTTCTTTCTTTCTTCTTTCTCTCTCTCTCTCTCTCTCTCTCTCTCTGTCTCTCTGTCTCTCTGTCTCTCTGTCTCTCTCTCTCTCTCCCTCCCTCCCTCCCTCTCTCTCTCTCTCCCTCTCTCTCTCTCTCCCTCCTTCCCTCCCTCCCTCCCTCTCTCTCTCTCTCTCTCTCTCTCTCTCTCCCTCTTTCTTTCTTTCTTTCCACTGTCCCCTGAGATCTCCTTCCTGCTGTATGGTGGTATCATGGGCATGGAACCAGGCAATGAACATCAAACGCCTGCTGTGTAAGGGCTCGACGAGAGCTGCAGTTATCACCATCACATCTGCATCTGGGGACAGGCTAGAAAGAATGCCTAAAGTCAGGTTAAATGGTTTAATGATTAGGAAGCCCTTTGAAGGAGTTCATTTTATGCAAGATCTCAGTCTCCACTTCCTGTCTCACATGGGACCAAGGCCACAAATCCTGAACCTATATAGCTGTTACATGGGCATAAAAAAAACACCAGCCTTCAGTACCCCAAATCCTGGCCCAGTCTCAGTGCCCTCTGCACAGTTTTGCCACCATCTGAAGCTTAGTTCTATGGGTTTATGTTCCCTGTTCTTTTCTGATAATGACAATTTCCCTATCTTTTCTTTGAGCTTAACTCTGTATTTTTAATTTGGAGTAAGAGGAAGGTTATAGGACTTCCCTGGTGGCGTAGTGGTTAAGAATCCACCTGCCAATGCAGGAGACACGGGTTTGAGCCCTGGTCTGGGAAGATCCCACATGCCACGGAGCAACTAAGCCCGTGTGCCACAATTACTGAGCCTGTGCTCTGGAGCCCGCAAGCCACAACTACTGAGCCTGTACGCCACAACTACTGAAGCCCGTGTGCCTAGAGCCCGCGGTCTGCAACAAGAGAAGCCACTGCAATGAGAAGCCCGCGCACCGCAACGAAGAGTAGCTCCCGCTCACCGCAACTAGAGAAAGCCCCCACGCAGCAACAAAGACCCAACGCAGCCAAAAATAAATATAAAATAATAAATAAATTTTTTTTAAAAAAGAGGAAGTTTATATTTTTTTCCAGTAGTTCTATGTTTGTAAAAGGGGTCCCTGCCAGTTCAGTTGCCAGAACAAGAAAGTTGGCATATAACACATTTTTAAGCCTGAACATAATTGTTTTACTGCTAGAATTTCTAGATCAGAAGTCACACACTTCCAGCTCTTGGGATAAACCCAACCCACAGATGTGTTTTGTTTGGCCTGGATACTTTTGGCCCACACTTTGGGTTTTTGTTTTGTTTTGTTTAAAAACAAAGTTGGCTACTCATTTGAGAAGCCAACTTTTAAAAATCAAGGAATTTCACATAAAAATCCAGATTTTCTAGTTTTTCTTTAAAAATGGAAAGATCTGGCAACAGTGGGCCCATCTTCCATCATTTACAACCCATAGCAGTTAAGTAGCACCTGCTCTCTACAGTCAGGGCACACGTTTTCCTGGTTGCTAGAATCTATCTCCCACTTCGCAGGGTCCCATCCAGGCATTTCACCCAATGACATTACCTGCTTGGCCTCTACAGATATTCTAACTTGCTCTCCCAGCCCAGAACTACAAACTGCATCCAGATTTCAAATGTGAGTTGCCCCAGTTGACTGGAAGCTCCATGGGGGCAGGGACTGTGGTTGGCTCATTCACCACTCTATTCACACCCAGCACAGTGTCTGGCTGGTGGTAAGCATTCGGTGCTCTTGGATTTTGAATTAATTAGTTAAAGAATGGATGAGTTATTCTAAAAATAAACAACCCAACAGTCCAAACAATTCTGCGGCAGAAACCTCTCCAAAATGTTGGCAGCCCTGAAGTCCTTAATGTTTAAATCCTGAGAATCCTGTCTTAAGTAATCACAGGCAGCGATGTAGCAAGTGGAAGTTTGTTATTCATTTCCCATATGGTTTTCAACAAGTCTCTTAATTTTCCTCCGCCGCCAACTCTCCTTTGGAGAATGAGCAAAAATATCAATATTTCTCTATCTGAGGGACTAACACTAAGAAATCCAATGTTTCTCAGAGAAGCTGTGCTATATATACATGTGACCCAGTAATGTTAGGGCCTGGTGCAGCCGAGTCAGCATGGGAAAATCTTAAGTGCACCTGGAAAGAGACTGGGGTGTAATTTCCAGAGATGGCTTATTGAATGACAGCTTCCCCCTCGGTCCAGTGAGAAATTTAATTTGCTGACGACACAACACAGGAAGCATTTGCCGATTAAAAATATGTCTAAACAGATGTTCTGCGTAGCCTGGAAGAAGGATCTTAATGCAACTGTCATTATTGGATTTTCTTGGATTACTACTATCTGGAATTGGAGTCCAAATAGAAGGATGTAATTATTTATTATGGTCCAAGAGGCCTGCATCTGAATAGCA
Source organism: Balaenoptera physalus (assembly GCF_965194825.1). Classification (NCBI taxonomy): domain Eukaryota; kingdom Metazoa; phylum Chordata; class Mammalia; order Artiodactyla; family Balaenopteridae; genus Balaenoptera; species Balaenoptera physalus. The sequence continues at coordinate 54,356,945 of NC_138893.1, read as the reverse complement.
GCAAATGCAGAGGAGGACTCCCTTCAGGGGTGTCTGAAGGGATTTAACATGCTGGGGGTGGGGTGGGCTGGGGGATAAAGTCCACTTAAATTCTCTGGCTCTGGGAGTGTACCCTATCCTCTCTGAAAATCTGCCATAGCTATTCAGTGTTCCGTTTCCAGCCGAAGGCACAGCCGTATTATAAATGGAACCAGGCCTGCCCCAGCCTTCTCAAGCAAGGAACTGCGGATTTTCGATTAGTCAACCAGTCCCGCCTACACTGGAAGTAAACACCCTGACGGTCCAGCCATCTGCATAACCCTCACCCCATGGGTGATGGGCAAATTCGCACCTTGCCTGTGGCGATCCTGAAAGGCTCAGTAAAGGGGGAGACTGTGGATTATTCTGCACGATGGTTCCCAAACTTGGCTGCACATTGGATTCAATCAGGGAGCTTTTAAAAAATTCTGGTGTCTGCCCCCCCTGCCCTGAGATTGGGACTCAATTGGCCTAGAGGACTGTCAAGGCATCTGTGCTTTTTCAGGCTCCCCAAGTGATTCGGATGCATAAGGAAGTTTGAGAACCACTGATGTAGCCCAAAGATTAAGAGCAAGAGATTCAGGGTCAGGGGGACTCAGGCTCAAGGTAAATGCTGCCATTCACTACCTGTGTGGCTCTAGACGAGCCACTGTCCCCTGAGATCTCCTTCCTGCTGCATGGTGGTGTCATGGGCATGGAACCAGGAAATGAACATCAAACGCCTGCTGTGTAAGGGCTCGACGAGAGCTGCAGTTATCACCATTACATCTGCATCTGGGGACAGGCTAGAAAGAATGCCTAAAGTCAGGTTCAATGGTTACACCCAGATATGCTGACATAAGTGACATTCAGGGGTTCAGGTGATGCTCTGTGCCCAAGTTTGAGGGACCCCTGCTCTCTGGTGCACCCTGATTCCATTATTATTGGCTGCAGCACAGAGCCCTTAGGGACTGCTACAGAAAGTGAAAGGTCCATTCTCTTTTATGAATATGGTTCTGGAAATCAGGCTCTACCAAAACAGTCACAGCTTCATTTGAGGAACAGCTACACACTCCATTTCATTAATCCCATTATCGGCCCCGAAATGCATGCTGAGCTCTCATCTCCAGGGTAGGAAGGCTCCTCAGACCAAACAGTCTGCCAAGGGGTGCTGAGTGAGCAATTCCCCAAGCCCCCCAGCCCTCCCCAAAGCTGGAAGCACAAATGCCCACCATCAGGGCTGAGGGGAGGAACATAATGCCAGGAAATACACCTGGTGCTGCACCCAGCCGACCAGGGGCTTCCCTCAGATCCTTTCTCCTGCTTGGGCAGTCTCTTTTTTTTCTGGGGGTGGCGGAAGCGGGGTGGGTTGTGATTAAAGGGGAATCTGAGATTGACACAACTTGCCTTATCTTTAATTCAAACAAAAACAAGAGGCACCCAGGCTGGCACCTGACAGTGTCCTGGAGGGACAGATGGGAAGGATGGGGGAACAAGCTAGAAGGGATGGCCTTCACCTCACCTTGGGGGGGTCTCCTTCCTCCTCAGGCTCACCCTGGATGCTTAAAGACCTGCTCGTCTGCTGCTGTAATACAGGGTGGAGGGACTGGCCTAACCTTGACATTATCCTCTTGAAACACACCAGAATCATTTGAGGGGCTGCAGACTACGGATGTAGCCAGCTGCAGGGGTGTGGGGCGTGGGTGGGGCAGTGCTGTCATCAACCTCCTTAAGACACCCAAGAAGATGTCTCGTCCCAGTGTGAGTACCGTGTACAACACAACCAGAGGCAGAATTTTAATGGGCTGCTGCAGCCTTATTCCTTCCTGTCTTCCTTAATGGTGTTTCTGTGCAGCTGTGAAACAGCTGTGAAATCCCAGTCCAGAGGCGGACGACGCACTTTCAGTGCTGGATAATCTAATTCTTGGAGGTGAAGGTGGAGAGGAAGAAGGGGAAGAGCTACACTTACTGAGTACTTTTTAAGTTCCAGACACATGGCTATGCGCTTTGCATAAATATTATTTCTAATGCTCTCCAAACCTTCGATGAGGAGCTGGATAACTTATCCAAGGTTGTAACTACTAAGTGGCTTGCTGGGATGGAAACCCGAGTGTGTCTGACTGTTCAAGTTTATTTGGTTGGGTCATATGACACCCAAAAACCCAGCAAATATTAATATTAAAAATTCTGACAATAGCTATTGCTGGTGAGCAGGAAAGACGCAGTGAGGGAAGGCAGTAGATGGTCTCCAAATATGGCCACAGCTCTCATCCCTGTAAGTTCATGCCACTTCTCACATTAAGGGGTGGAATCTATTTTCTCTTCCTTGAAGCTGAGCTGGCCCTTTGGCTTGTTTTGACCAATAGAATGTGGCAGAAGTAGCATTCTGAGAGTTCAGAGTCCATGCCTTAAGTGAACTGGTGGCTTCTGTCTCCTCTCTCTGGCAAGCCAGCCACCATGCTATAAAAAAACCGTAGACAACTAAATGGTGAAGGTCCATGTGGAAAGACAGCATGTGGAGGCACAGTGAGGCACCAAATATGTGACTAAAGCTTTTTTTGGACCTCTCGGCCCAGCCCAGCTGCTAGATGAATTTAATCAAGTGAGTGACCCCAGCTGACGTCAGCCAAAGAACCACCCCAGCCAGCCCAGTCAATGCACAGAATCATGAGAGATAACAAATCACAGTTGGAAGTCACTAAGTTTGGGGGTGGTTTTCATGCCATAATAAATCACTTAAATCATGAAGGAAAAATTAGGTGTGGCGTCTACATCACTGAAGGGTAATGGCAAATCCTTCTGGTTTCATCCTCACACCCTGTGTCCATTTTCACCACTAAGTGCTGGTCATCTGCGGCCAAAATGAAGTGACACTGATTTTACCAGGTGTCTGGGAGCCTGAAAACGCCTAAGTCAAAATACCTTTGAGAAAGCAAAGCAGAAAAATACAGGTTTTAAAGGGGCCCTGCGCACGGTCCCAGCAATACTTGGTGTGACTTAGAATCAGACGCACGTTTGTCAAATGGTGGTGGTGGGGAGTGGGAGTGGAAGAGTCTGCCTCTCTCTAAAGGAGATCAGACTGCTAAGAGGGGATCAGCAAGCCAACAGAAAATGGGCCAAGGACAGGAAGAGGCGAGTCACAGAAGTGCACCCCCAAATCACTGGCGAAGGTAGGAAAAGACGCTGAAAGTCACCAGGAGTCAGAGAAATACAAATTAACTAATAATAAGCTACCGTTTCCATTATTAAAAACACTGATAATACCTAGTGCCAGGGAGGATATGGTGAAAGGAGCACACTTACACCTTTTGAAATGCATTTTAGCAACATCTATTTAAAACATTCTAAGTGTGTAAGGGTCTATATTCAGGTATTTTACTGCAACATTGTTTATGATGGCAAAAACTTGAAGTTACGTATTAACTGATAAAGGAAGGATTGAATAAATTACGGCCCATTCATACCAGGAATGTTTTGCAACTATTCAAAAGAATAAATTGAAGTTATAAAAGTGTCTTGGAGGGGTTTTCCATGAGGTATTGATGAGTGAGAAAAGCATAATGCATAAAAAACACGTACCAAATACGATCCCTTTTTTAAAAAAATGACAAAACATATCTGTATATATGTTTACGTGTTTATATGTATGTTTATGTATGCATATGTATACATCTCTGCATCAGCGTATATGTGAATATATGTGCATGGAGAAAAATATGAAAGCGTGAAAACAAAGTTATTAGCATGCATTACCTGGGGAAGAGTAGAGGGGTAATATGTGGAAAAAAGAAGTGAAGGAGGTAGCCAAATTAAAGGGAAAAGAAAAAAACACAACACTAAGAAAAGTATATGATGATATCATCACATTTGTACATTACTGTGAAGTTATATATATATGGTGTGTGTAAAATATAAAATAACATTAAAGAAAAAACATAAAATAAAGTAAATAATGGTTTGTACTTCACCTCCACAGAAGCATCCCTGAAACACAGGATTCTGGCATTTAAAAATGATTCATTTTGCTCTGCGTTAATTTTATGTGTCAATAGAAGAAATACCCTTGTCGGCAACAAGCCCTGATTCCTGCAGGATGCAGGCCGGACAGAAGCCCAGCAGCCCTTCTCCTCCAGCACAGCTTCTGAACAGGAAAACCTTCTCCAAAACCGAGATGCTTCCAGTGAGGCGCCTCCCATAATCTCCAGGCTAGAATCTCTGAGAGCGCACGCGTGTCTGGGCGCTGGTGTGCAGACAGGCAGAGGTGGTACCTCCAGGCAGGCCCCTGCCACAGACAGCCCCCCCCCGCCGCCAACTATCCACGGGGTCTCTAGTCTACACCTGCCTCCCAGTCCCCACCCAGCTTTATTTCCCTTTCTTGCTTCCCAGGCCCACTCATTCTGTCAGACCCCTAGTTCCCAAAGCCTCGTCATCCCTCCTCTCGGTCCTCAGGGCCTTCAGCTGGCCAGCCAAGGGCTAGAGAGAAAAGTCACACCCAGACTGCAGAGTCTAACTGGAGGCCCTCCAGTCCCCGAGCAACCAAACACCACCTTATACCTTTCTCTGGCAGCCGGCCCACCCCACTCAACAAAAGGCCTCACCCCCTCCTCATTCACAGACTTCACTGCTTCTAGTTCACTAAGATTGAAAGCAAAAGGTACAATAAGAGGTTCCCAAAGCCAGGATCAGGGATGGGGGAGGGAAATGGGTGCGACTGGAACTAGATAGCGGTGATGGTGGCACAACATTGTATATGTACTTAATGCCACGAAATGGTACACATTAAAATGGTTAAAATGGTAAATTTTAGGTTATGTGAAATTTACAACAACTGAAAAACAAAGAATACCCCAAGGCCTGGTGGGGCCTCACATTACCCTCTCTAGCTTCCTCACTGCTGGTATTTGTGGCTGTAGCATTCGACCAGCTTTCAGATGGCTGCTCTCCAAGCCCACCTAAAGGAACAAAGAAGAAAAGAAACGTGAGGACGCACCAGCCTTCTTTGCACCAGCACCATGAGATGAGGGAACAAACCTGGTCACCTGGGGGACGCTCAGAATCACCAGTGGGTCAGTGAAGATCTGTTTAACAAAGGATGACTGGGCCCCTACTCGATGCTCAGGCCAAAAAGAACTTGCTTTCTTATAACCATGAACATAGTTCAGAAATTATAAATGTAGGCTCTCCTCAATCAGTTCAAGGGCACTTGGAGTGAAACATACAGAGTTAACAGGCGAATCCCAAAGTCAGTTTCCTAACCCCCAACTCCCTGAGAAAGCCCAATGCAAACAGGACACTCTCTGGTTCTGGAGTCCCCCGCACGGGATGCAGGGAGACGTCACCAGTGCCACTCCTAAATATGTGATGCGGCAGTTGCTGCTGCCTTGGCTTATACAGGCTTCCTGGTTTCCTCTTTGGGGTGTGAGTCTCCTTTTAGAAATTGCTCTGCTTACTTTATAAATCAGACTCTGCCGACACTGCCTCAGTCAAGGGCAGTGATACACATACTCGTTTGCTAGTATCATCATCTAGAAACCAGGTTCACATCTGTCCCCACCAGGAAGATGGTCTATCACCATCTATTATTAGACCTACTGTGAACCAGGTACAGTCCCGGGCAGCAGGGATCCAGCAGTGAACAGGACAGACAGTGCCTAAGTTCCAAATGGGCGGTTGGACAGTAAATGGTAGGTAAGAAAATAAAGGAATAAGATGATTGCAGGTTCAGAAAGTGCTCTGAAGATCAAGTGCAGTATGTGGTAACGTGGCCTGGAGCAGCTGCTTAGAAAGCGGTCAGAGAAGGCCCTTTAGGGAGGTGACATTTGGGTTGAGACTTGGAAGACAGGAAGGAGCCAGCCACACCGAGATCCGGGCCAGTGTGTCCCAGCAGAAGGAGGCTCAGGAAAGACTCTGGATCGGGAATGAGCTTGCCATGCGGAGGGGCTGACCGTGGTGGGCAGAGAGGGAGGCTGGACCCTCAGGGATATTAAGAATAGAGTTGGAGGCACAGCAACAAGAGAGGCTGATGGCTTAGATATGAGGGACTGAGAGGGGCCCCCAATGATGCCTACATTTGGCAGTTGAGCAGCTGGGTGGGTCGGGACACCAGGGAGCAGATTTGAGGACAAAGCCTGTGTCCAGGGGAAATTATCATACACGTGAAACCACACCAAAGCATCTACAGGACAATCTACTTGTGCAAACTATTTCTTGCATTTGTTTAGATATTTGCAGCTTACAAAGCAATTTCCCCATCTCCCCTTTGACCTTGATGAAAGCACTCTGTAGCAGAAGTGTAACCCCATTTTACAGAGGAGAAAACTGAGATACAAAATGATCAGCCCAGGGTTGCCAGCCCGTAAGGGAAGCTGAGGGCTCAGGACAGTCTCCTGGTCAGAAGCCCAATGACATTTCCTGTGCTCCATAGGTCACAGGCTTCCAGCGCTGCTCAAGGAAGGGTCCCAAATGTGGAACCCAATGCCCTGGCCCCTGACAACCACGGAAGACAGCCCTGTGGTCCCGCATCCCAACTCCTGACATGCAGACCACCTCTCTCCCTCTGGTGACTGACACTGGCGGTGGACCAGGCGCGCGCGGATATTTTTACATGCCTTCATCCTGCTTGTCCGCTGCCTTTCTGGCCAAGTCAGAATCCACTAACACACTCCCTGCAGCTGCCGGGGCGTTCGCTGCCAGCTCCCAGCCCTCTGGGTATTCTTCCAGTTGCGATATCATTTCCTCTCGGGCTAAAGGTCAGGGGAAATCCTGATGGTATGAAAATCACTGGCCAGCGGAGGAATGTGCCCTGTGCAGACTGAAGGAGAGCCTGAGGCCAAGGCTCCCGGACTAGCTTAGTCTTCACTCCCTGTGTAACTGAGGATGAGACCTTGGGCGTTAGTACTTTTCATCTGTCAAATGGGCTGTTCCAAGTTCCGAATGAGGTAATGGTTTGTTTAGGCATTTGCTCATTCAACAAATGTTTATCCGACACCTGCTGCATGCCAGATGCTGTTTCTGCTGTTCAGGATATGACACTGAACAAACTCTACCCTGACCTCATGGAAATTATATTCTGGTGGAGGGTAGAGGAGAAAATGATAAACAAACAGGTGACTAAATATATAAGTCGGTTGTTGACAAGCGCTATGAAGAAAATAAATAAGGGTGAGGGGAACAGTGAATGCTAGGGGTGAAGGATTGCCATTTCACACAAGGCAGAAAAGCAGAAGCCTGAAGAAGGTGAGGGAGAGGGTCTGCAGGTATCTGGGGAAGAGCATTCCGACTGAAGGGACAGCAGGTGCAAAGGCCCTGGGGTGGGAGTGTGCTTGACAGTAGGGAGGTGGGTGTGACTGGAATGGAATGAGCCAGGGAAAGAATAATAGGTGTTGAGGTCAGTGAGCAGTGGAGGGTCTGGGGGGCTCAGTTCATGGGGGACCTTGCAGACCATTTTCAGGATTTTGGCTTTTACTCTGAGAGATCTAGATGGGAGCCAGAGGACATGAAAGGGTTTTGTAACTGCACTGGCTCTGAATATGATCAGCGTTATTAGTAGTGAACAGGAGGGGAACACAGGAGCTGGGATTTGAAAGGAGATTCTGCAAAGCACCAGCCCATCATGGAGGGTTGGAAAGTTTAGACCTGCTTGGCTCCTACGAAAAAAAAGAAAAAAAAATAGACCTGTAAGGATACCTGAGCACAGCCTGGTTCAAGGTTAGCCGGAGGCTGTGGTTGAGGGAGCGATGGCTGGGAGAGATTGATATTCAGCTTTGCAGCAGGCAGAGGAGGTGGGGGGATAAGGACTTCTGATTCCCTTGGCCCCCTGGTCCTTGGGGTAACAATGGGAGCAAAGCTCTGGAGCTGGGGGGAGACCAGGGTCCCCCTAGCAGATGGAGGTGGGGAAAGAATCAGTGTTTACTATGTGCCAATTACGGTGCTGACCATGTGCTAGGAACAGTGCTAAATGCAGAGTTTTGTAATTCTAGCCTCATGAAGACTCAGTGACAAAAGAGCCACAAACATCCTCATCTCACAGATGCGGAAACAAGGTTCCAAGAAGTGAAGTGACTTGCCTGTCCTGAAGGTACAGAGATGGTTAGTAATGGAGAAGCTGAAGGTGGGTCCTGGCGGACCTCCCCAGATCTGTGCTCCTTCCCCTCAGCCTCAGACCCAGAAAGAACAGGAGAACAAGTGGGGTGTCTGGGGGTGGCTGCCTATTCCCAAGGGAAAGTCACTGATGAGATTGGGGTCACAGCAATTAAGAACACACATCCCTTCTCTGTCATCCTTACCAGCAAGAGACTGGCAGCTCTTGTCATTTCTCCAAAGGGCAGCAAATCGCATGTTTCTAGTACAGCTGAGCCTGGGATCTACCTGGAGTGAATGTGATTTGGCCACTCCCCTGATGAAAACCCTCCCAAGGGCTTCCCTCGTGGCGCAGCGGTTGAGAATCATGGGTTCGAGCCCTGGTCTGGGAAGATCCCACATGCCACGGAGCAACTAGGCCCGTGAGCCACAACTACTGAGCCTGCGCGTCTGGAGCCTGTGCTCCACAACAAGAGAGGCCACGATAGAGAGAGGCCCGCGCACCACGATGAAGAGTGGCCCCTGCTTGCCGCGACTAGAGAAAGCCCTCGCACAGAAACGAAGAACCAACACAGGCAAAAATAAATACATTAATTAATTTAAAAAAAAAAAAGAAAAGAATGGTTGGCAACCACGCATTTCCATTCTTCTCCCATAAAAAAAAAAAAAAACCTCCCAAGGTTTCCCACTGCCCTTGGGATGAATTCTAAGCCCTAACATGACCCTTGAGGCCCACCCCTGTGATATGGCCCTGCTAGCCTCCTCCACCTGGTACCTCAGGGCTTCCTGCTACTCCCCCACTCCCACTCTGTGCTCAGCCACCTAAGCTACTCACGATGCCTTGGATTTCCATTCTCCTCTTGCTGATGCACCTTCCTCTGCCACACCCACCTCTTCATCTGGCCAAATCCTACTGGACCTTCAAGGCTCAGCTTGAACACCACTTCCTCTGGGAAGCCCCATTGCTCCTCTTGAGTTAGAAGCCCCCTCCTCTGTGTTACCAGCGCCCTGGGCTTTTTCACATCCCTTGCCACAAGTAATTGGGATCTCCTGTCTACTCAGCTGATCCCCTAGTTTAGTTTTTAGCATCCTGAAGAAAGGGGCCTTGTCTTGTCCAACAGTAAACACCCAGCACTGTGTCTGGCACATAGCAGACAATAAAATATGTGATTGATGGATGAATGGATGGATAGGTAGAGATGGATGAGTCAGGTAGACAGTACTTACAAAGAAAACCCAATCATTTCTAACTCATCATCACTGATGGAAAAGTTTGTCTTTTTCAGCTTATGGAGGAAGGGAAGTAGATATTCTTGGAACAATGGCTTTCAACCTTAGCTGCACTTTGGGATCATCTTGGGAAGATTTTTAGAAAAATAGTGAGGCCTGCATCCCACCCCCAGAGGTTCTTATTTGATTGGCCTGGGCCTTGAGATTTTAAAAAGCTCCCCAGCTGATTCTAAGGTGCAGCCAAACTTGAGATTCTCTACTTAGAGAACCCTGTAAGAGGTAGCCTCAACTCATGATGTTTTCTTAAAACTAACCTCCTTCCGCCCAAGCTCACCAGGAATGGAAGATGTGGAGCTGCAGACAGACATCAAGTACTAAGAAAAGTCATTTCTCACATCTAAATCAATGGCCTGTGTTGCTCCATTTCAGTAAAAGCAAGCAAATAAGACAGGTGTGACTGTGGCTATAACTGCAGCCATAAGCACACAGAACAGGGAAGAGAGAAATATAGTCTGATGCAAGATTGGGGGCAATGGGGGCAGGGAGTATTCAGGGTGTAGGGATATCTTTTTCCTTGGGTGTAACTGCAAGCCAAAAATATTTGAAAAAATACATATATATGCCCATATTTGATCTTTGGTTAATTACCTCTTCAGTGAGAGGCTATGCAAAGACCCTGTAGATTTCATTAGTCACAGGGGCTTATTCAAACGTCTCCTTTGCATAAGAAACCCAGGCTTACAGCTGGTCTCTGGGAAAGAATGCCCTCCAGGCCTTGAAAAGAGAGCTCCAGGCCTGTTCATGAAGAGGTCAGCAGCCCGTGATGCATGGGGCCAGGCTGAAATGTTTCTATCCAGCATTTGCAATTCAATCCCACAGTTTCCTTTATGGAACAATTCACTAAATTCAGAGTTGTTCTTTTTTCTAATTCACCATATAATTCACCTCCCAAGTTCAATTAAGAAGCAATCTGTTAGCAACTTTGGGAGCAAGCTGCTTTTCTTTGGGAAAGCCCAATTTTCTTCCGCTTCCAACAAAAAGTGGCTTAATTATATGCATCATATGAGACATTGATGTACACACAACGCCCCTCTACATAATTAATGAAATATTAACTATATACATCCAAAGACATCTAGGTAGAAAGGGATGGGCTTTTCCAAAGCCCGAAAAGACGGCCATCGATCAATATTGTTCATTTGAATATATGATAATTCATAGTGACTATGAATTAATATTCATGAATATGATAATTAATAAACAAAACCTTACAGTAATTATTCCTTCTGTCTCATTCTTAGAGCCTAACGTTACTTGGCCCTCAGTTTTCTTTTTTTTGTTTAATTTATTTATGTATTTATTTTTAGCTGCATTGGGTCTTTGTTCCTGTGCGCGGGCGCTCTCTAGTTGTGGCGAGTGGGGGCTACTCTTCGTTGCAGTGCACGGGCTTCTCATCGCGGCGGCTTCTCTTGTTGCGGAGCACGGGCTCTAGGCGTGTGGGCTTCAGTAGTTGTGGTGCACGGGCTTAGTTGCTCCGTGGCATGTAGGATCTTCCCGGAACAGGGCTTGAACCCGTGTCCCCTGCATTGGCAGGCGGATTCTTAACCACTGCACCACCAGGGAAGCCCGGCTCTTGGTTTTCTTAAACGCAAAAATAACTACCATTTTTAAATGCTGATTATTTGCAGGTACTCGCATATGTTGTCTTGTATTTAATCCTCAAACTAATCCTCTGAGGTGGGTATTAGTGCCATTTTACACGCAGTGTAACTGAGGCTTAGAGCACTTAAGATATCACTGTGGACACACAGCCATTGGGTGGAGAGGTTGAGATTCTCTCCAGATCAGTCTAGTGTCAAACCCTTTAAGATACAACACAAGTAACCCTGCCAGGACACCCTCAGCTCTCACATTTACTGACTTTTTAATACCTGTATTTACAGCTCCGTCCCATCAGAGGTAAATCTAGCACAAAACTGCTTTGCTTTACTCTAAGAAAAATTAAAAAATAATCTCTAGCACAAGAGATTAAAAATCATTTTATTGCTAGTCCATTCATTCAATAAATACTGATTGAGTGTCTGCTTTGGGCAGCACTGTGCTGGGTTCCTGAAGGCAGACACAGGCAGGGTCTGTCTTCATGGCACCTTCATGGTGCTAGTGGACGGAAGAAAATCAACAATAAACAACGAGATCCTGGGACTTCCCTAGTGGTCCAGTGGTTAGGACTCCATGCTTTCACTGCCGTGGGCCCAGGTTCAATCCCTGGTTGGGGAAATAAGATCCCGCAAGCCGCACGGTGCGGCCAAAAACAAAACAGGACAAAACAAACAAAAAGAGATCATTCCATGGAGGGATTAAGCACTTTCGAGAAATTAAAACAGAGTTTTATGAAAGAGCAATGGGGGGGTGGGAGCCCAGGGAAAGTCTGAGTTAGTGACATTTGAGCTGAGATCTAAATGATGAGAGGGGGACACCCATCTGGGGAGAGTGTTCTAGCAGAAAACAAAACAAAACAAAACACCAGCAAGTAAAAAAAGGCCAGAGGGAGGAAAATAAGAGTCCGTTGGAGCTAGAACTAAGGCTAATACCTGAGGGATGCAGGGCCAGTTTGTGCAGGGCCTTTGAGTCTTACCCTCACAGTCAACTTGCCATGCCTTTTGATCGTATGTAATATGCACAGCAATCCTGTGAATAAGTAATATCATTCCTCTTCTACAGAAGAGAAAACTGAGGTTCATGAATATGTTGCCCAAGGTCACCCAGCTGGTAAGAGACTGAATTTGCCTTTCAAGGCAGCCCCTTCTGACTCCAGAATCCATGCCCCTAACCCCTGCCCTCTACCCCACACCTGTACAGGTGTGGTCTGAACAAGCATCCCAAGCAAGGCCAATGGACGAAACATCTGCACACCTCTGTCAGAAAACTACTGGCAAGACACACACAGCAGAGCTTTTCATTATTCATTAGGAAAAAAAAAAGCGAGGCAAAGCCCCTTTAACAGGTTGTTTTAGGAACAAACTAGGCAACCACTGCGGTAATCAGTGTGTAATCCTAAGCAGTTCAGTGCCAAGTAAAGTTTATACCTATGCCAAATTTCAAATGTTACAGAAGGGAAAGAGAAAATGGGTTAAAAGATCACGGCCAGTTTTTGTTAATGAAATGATTTAATATTGGCAAGTGTATAATAAAACAGGAATTCTTATATACTGCTGTTGAAGGAGGAGTATACATTGGTAACATGTTATGAGATAATTTAGCAGGATGTATCAAAGTCTTTTAAAACAAGCAATAATATGATTTTGACCCAATAATATGACTTCGACCCAATAATATGACTTCTAAATATCAGTACTAAGGAATCGATTGACAATGAAAACAAAGGATGTTCATTCTCAACATTTTAAAGACAGACTGTAACAACCACACACCCCCAGTAAAGGAATTATGATATAAAGGAACTTAATGCAACATTTTAAACTGTTTTAGAAGAAAGTTTGCCAAATGGGAAAAATGTTCATATTATAAGTCAAAAAACAGGTTAGGAAGTAGTACCCAGTATGATTCCATCTTTTACTTTTTAAAAAGCATATACAAAAAATTATGGAAAAAATACTTGAAGGAAATACCCACAATGTCCATTGTGATGACTCCTGATGGGTGATTTTTGGGTGAATGTTACTTTTTTATATACTTTTGTAATTTCTAAATTTTATTCAACATATTACTTTTATAATCAGGAAGTAAAAAAAAAGAACTATATTACATCATACACTTTGCCTAAGAACATGTGCTCTGCACTTTGTAGTGTATGTCTGTACACACGTACACATACACACACAGTTGCCAGGAAACCCTTTTCCGATGGGAAAGAAACATACTCGTGTTTATGCAGATGGAAAGGTTGTGGTCCAATCTTTTTTTCTACTTTTCTGCTCTCACCATGGAAAGAAAAAATAATGAGTCCACACCTTGGCAAGATGGAAGAAAGGAAAGCTAAGCTCATTGGTGAGAACGGGAAAGGGCTTGTTGGAAAATTCTTTAAGACAGTGTTGGATGGGCTCTTGGGAGATCCAGTCTGCTCTTCCCCAGTCAGTTAACTGGCTCCCACCTGTGTCCTAGCACTGGCTGATGAGGCCTTGGAATTTGCTCCGACCCCAGGCAGAAGCTCATGAGAGGCTTCTTAATCATGCAAATTTGAGCTCTCTCTTCCCAGAGCCTCTAGCCAGATGTCCATCTTGCTTGGTGTTGGACCCTCCACCCATCCTGAATGCCTGTGTCTGCATTTTTCCTAGTCCCTGACTGTTGGTTGAGCTACACCAGACTTTCTGCTTAGGGATGCTCTTGAAGGACTTGTTGCTCACCTGGCTTCAAACCTTCAGTGCTCTTCTGAGCCCTGGACTCTAGGTATTCTTGCACACTTGGTCCACATCTTTCACACCCAGCCTGGCCTTGGCTTCTTGGTCATTTCCATCATTTATTGCTGTATAACAAACTATCCCTCTAAACAGAGTGGCTTAAAATAACCACCATTTTATGCTTGCTTCTGATTCTGAGGGCCAGGAGTTGGGGCAAGGAACAAATGGGGCTGACTTTTCTCTGCTCTGGGACCTGAGCTGGGTTGACTCGAAATGGCCAAGGGATGGCTGAGATGGCTCATGTGGAGGGCAGCATTCCAAAAGGATGAGCCCCACTGTGCAAGTGTTTTTTCAGCTTCTGCTTACATCATGCTTTCTAATGTCTTACTGGCCAAAGCAAGTCACACAACCAAGCCCAGAGTCACGAGGAATGACTATGCCAGGTGAGGTTTGTCAGGGACCACGAGTGGAACAGCCTACCCCCTGCTTGATCTCTAGATACTTAAAGTTCTAGCAAGTCAGGTGGTTTGCAAGATGGACCTAGAATCCCAGCTCTGGAGTCAGACTGTCCAAGGTTAAACCTTTACTATGTCACTTACTAGCTGTGTGATCTTAAGTCACTTAACCTCTCTATGTTTCAGTCTCCTCATCCATAAAATAAGGATGAGAGTATTCACCTCTTAGGGTTGTTATGAAGATTAAGAGAGATGATACATTCAAGACATAGAAAAATGCCTGACTCATAGTCAGCACTCATTGAGTTAGCGATTATTACTATTGGCTCTAAAACTGTTCTGAAGGCTGAAAGAGCAGAATGGGTTGAAACAATAAGCCACAGAGACAAGACATTTTATACCACAAACACCACAAGTGAAGTAAAAAGTTAAGTTCTCCTTAAAGTGCACTTAACAAAACCAAGTTTAGGCTGAGGATCTATTAATACTCATTGGCAGGCAGTGACAATAAGACATCCACTGTACCCGAGCATGTTATTTTTTTAAAACTTGCTCCATAACAATTTGAGACATCAAATAACTAAAAAATTAACCAAAGATATATGTTAAGAAAAGACTCAGGTGACTAGGTTGTGTGTAGTCATCCTGTTATCTCTGGGAGAGTGGAGAGGCTTGGCCAAGGTAGTTAGGAGTCATTCACTGAGTAGTGGGTCCCAAATTACAGGCTAGAGCTTTGCTGAGAGACCCAATAATGTTTAGTGGGTCTTGTGTACCAAGGACTGTGCTTGCTGCCTTACGTGTATTTTCTCATTTAATTCTCAGCACAGTCCTGTGAGGTAGGGACTATTACTGGCTTTACTTACAAAAGAAAGAACTGAGGCTTAGAAAACTTTAAATAACTCACCCACAGTCACACAGCTAGTAGGAAGCAAAACCCAGATATAATCCGAGGCCCATCTGATTCTACTGATGGTCTTTATAATACAGGGCTAGGGATTCCAACCTTAATAATTGACGGTAAATGTCCCAATATATAAGGTTGGGAAAATCCCAGCTCCTCGTTCTCTAGAGTAAGTTAGGTCAGTGGTCCCCAATCTTTTTGGCACCAGGGACCGGTTTCATGGAAGACAATTTTTCCACGGAATGGGGGGCGTGGATGGCTCAGGCAGCAACGCGAGTGATGGGGGGCAGCAGGTGAAGCTTCACTCGCTGGCCCGCCACTCACCTCCTGCTGTGCGGCCCGGTTCCAAACAGGCTGTGGACCGGTAGCGGTCCACGGCCCCAGGGTTGGGGACCCCTGAGCTAGATGACAAAGGGTCATGTTCCCAGGGAGATCTCTCTACATCTCAGGCATGGCTCTGAAGGCTCAGTGACCCGTGTGTGTATTCTGAGGTGGGAAGTGCACAGGAGACTGGAGCAAGACCCCTGAGGAAGAGGAGGAGAAGATAGATGATGAATGGGAACCTGAGCTCCCAGGGAAGTTGTCCTGCAAACCACTCTCCACTCCCTGGCAGCTGCCCCAGATACACTGACAGTCAGAGCTCTCCAGCCCCAAATCAGGGATCATACCAGATGTGCTTGAAGACTGAGCAGGTTGTTCCTCAGGAATAGGAAGTGGTCCCCTCCAGGCACAAAAGAGGGCCCCTTCACTTTCGGCTGAGCTCAGGACCACTGGATTCCCTCAGAGCCATCTAAGGTATCCATCTCTAGCCAGGGCTCACCACCTGCCTTGAATCAAGCTAGTTCCACAATGTGCTATGAATCAGACACCGCCCCATCCACAGGAGCCATGAGGCAGAGAGAACAGTGAGGGCAACCTGGTGAAGGAAATCTCACTCTCAACCTGGAAGTTTAGGAGGGCTTCCTGGAGGTGGCATCAAAGGACAAGAAGGGTTTCAATAAGTAGAGACGGGAGGGAGTCAGGCAGGATAGACCATAGAAGAGAAAAGACTAGCCCAGCTTGGTAGCACAGCTTTTTTGACCTGAGTGATCTTTGGCATGATACTTAAATTCGTAGAGCCTCAGTTCCCTCATCCATAAAAAAGGACACACTGGGATCTAACTTTTCAGGTTGTGAGCAACACGTAATACAATGTCTGGAACCTTGTAGGGACCCCATAGCCTTACTGATGATTATTCTTTAGGTCACCTTTGGAGACTTCAGCCTCTGGTACCTTGATGACCACACTAAAGTTTAAGCTCTGGCCAGGAGCACAGCTGTACCAGCCTGGCATCTGTCTTCAGACCCCAGCCTGCGACACCCAACCTCCCCCAATTCAGGACAGAATGGAGTGGCCTGACAGAATGACAGCTTTTCTCTGCCCTACCCCTTGCCCAAAATTTTAGTAGGGTCTAAGAGCACATCCCAGTGTCACTTAGAAGAAGGAAGGGGAGAGAGGGAGGAGGAGACAGATGAGAAAGGAGTAGCTGCTCTTTCCCTCAGACAGCAACTGTCACCTGAACTTCTCATGGGGTTTGGTCTTTTTGGTTCACAGAGCTGTAGAGGGGAATTGCTGGTCCTCAGAGGCCCTGGGGGGATTAATTGGGGCTTCTCCTTCACACGGATTTCCAGAAGCTTCTGAGGGGGGGTGCTTCTAAAGCAGGGAGTGGCTGGGTGAAGAAGCGGTGGGGCAGTAGAGAGGCAGTGGGGGAGAAATTCAGACACAGTGCTCACAGCTGACGATGAGGCAGGAAGGGAGCACAGGGACCCAGGAGCACGGTGGGACACCAATTAAATTCTCCCCTGAGACGCTGAAGGCCAAAATTTGGACCAACAAGCTGAATGCATAAGAGGAAGATTCTAGAAGAATCTTCTCAGTTCCCATTTATTTCCTTCGGGGATCACTAAGCATTACCAGCAACGATCTCATTTATTTGCTTACATGTTTATTGCCTGCCTCCCTGACACCCTCTAAAAAACTAGCTCCATCTTCTCCCCTGATGTACCCCCTGGCCTGGGACAGTACCCAACACACAGGAGGTGGCTGCCGGTGGGAGGGGGGACTGGGGAAAGGGAGGCTGCAGGATGTGAGGCTACAGCGGACATTAATGCCTGTCTCCAGTCAAGAAGTGATGGCGTCCTGGAGAGTGACAGGACTGTAGGGATGGAGAGGAGTTTGCTTGGGAGGGCTATTTAGGTGATGGGATGAACATAACTCGGTACCCAGCTGGATATGAGAAGAGAAATGGAGGGAACTCCCTTCTCAGCTCTGAGATGTGATAAAGGCATCCCCTTGCCCATCCTTCACACTGAAATATGCCAAAAGAAGAGAAATTTTCAGAGGGCCCGTTCAGAATAGTCAACATAAGAGACTTGGGATAACTTTAACAGGAAGTGTGGATAACTGCAAGAGGAGAATTATACATTTGTACTACAGTTTATAAAAGTAGTAGTAAGTGAAGAAAAGACATTCCATGTTCCGGGATGAACTGGGTAAATGCTACAAATGTGTCCATTTCTCCAAATGAAGTTATAAGTTTAATGCAATCATGATCCAAATTCAAGAGGATTTTGTTTGGATCTTCTTAGATTTTTGTGGAGAAGTGATCCTCAAATTCATGTAGAAGAATAAACAAGTGAGACTATTTAAGAAATTTCTAAAAATGAAAAGCAAGGACCATGAGGACGGATGGCCACCAAATATTAAAACATATAAAGAAATTAACATGAAAAGACACACAGATGAATGGGACACAAATGCTAACACTACATGTAAAAACACACACTATGTGATAAAGGAGACATGGGGAAAGATATGAATTAGATGGTAATCCTGACAAGGGATTAATCTCCAAAATATACAAACAGCCCATGTAGCTCTAGTCAAAAAAACAAAAACCCAATCAAAAAATGGGCAGAAGATCTAAATAGATAGCTCTCCAAAGAAGACATACAGATGGCCAAAAAGCACATGATGCTCAAGATCACTAATTATCAGAGAAATACAAATCAAAACTACAATGAGGTATCACCTTGCACCAGTCAGAATGGCCATCATAAAAAGTCTACAGACAATAAATGCTGGAGAGGGTGTGGAGAAAAGGGAACTCTCCTGCACTGTTGGTGGGAATGTAAATTGGTACAGCCACTATGGAGAACAGTATGGAGATTCCTTAAAAAAACTTAAAATACAGCTACCATATGATCCATCAATCCCACTCCTGGGCATATATCTGGAGAAAATCATAATCCGAAAGGATACATGCACCCCAATCTTCATTGCAGCACTATTTACAATAGCCAATACGTGGAAGCAACCTAAATGTCCATTGACAAAGGAACAGATAAAGATGTGGTACATATATACAATTGAATGTTATTCGGCCATCAAGAAGAATGAAATAATGCCATTTGCAGCAACATGGATGGACTTAGAGATTATCATACTAAGTGAGGTAAGTCAGGCAGGGAAAGACAAATATCATATGATATCACTCATATGTGGAATCTAATTTAAAAAGAAAGATACAAATGAACTTAACAAAACAGAAGCAGACTTATAGATATCGAAAGCAAACTTATGTTTACCAAAGGGGAAACATTGTAGGGTGTGGGGGAGATAAATCAGGAGCTTGGGACAAACACATGCACACTACTATATATAAGATAAATGACCAACGGGGACCTACTGTATAGCACAGGGAACTCTACTCGATACTCTGTAGTAACCTATATGAGAAAAGAATCTAAAAAAGAATGAATATATGTATATCTATAACTGAATCACTTTGCTGTACACCTGAAACTAACACAACATTGTAAGTCAACTGTACTCCAATAAAATTAAAAAAAAAAATTTCTAAAAATGAAAAGCAAGGACCTTGAGGAAGGATGGCCACCAAATATTAAAACATATAAAGAAATTAACATGAAAAGACACACAGATGAATGGGACATAAATGCTAACACTACATATAAAAACACACACTATGTGGTAAAGGAGACACGGGGAAAAAATATGAATTAGATGGCATTGAGATTATTATTCAGAACTTGGGGGGAGGGGTACCTCCAAATAAAACCCAAATGGATTGAAAGAATTAAGTATAAACAAACAAACCATAGAAAAACTTTGGAAAAATATGTTATTTCCCAGAGCTATAGTAGGAATAATTTTATACGTTTAGAAGTATAAGAAAAAGAAAATCTGACTTGATATATTTAACTTCTAAATTTTAAAACTTTTGTATCTCAGAAAGACTAATCCCCTAAAATGAAAATAAAACACCCATACAAGTGAAAATATCTGCATTGAAGATAACAAATGGTTACTATCCATATTATATAAATAGCTCATGCAAATCAATGAGAAAAACTTTATGCCTAATATGCATTGGATAAAGGAAATTGGTGAACATGTCATAGAAGAAAAATGTAATTAGTAGGTAAATATATAGAAGTTGTTTAGGCTTGAGAAATGAAAACAGAAGCAAAAATAAGGTACCATTTTCCAACTATTAAAGTAGCAAAATAAAGAGATTAATGGTAACAATGATGCTGAGTCAGGTGGAAGTGGAATTTTCATTTTGTGAAGAATCATTTATTCAGCAAATTTGGTGAGCATCTACAATGTGCCTCTCACAGGACTAGGCACTGGGAGGGCACAGATAAATGATAATTCACAGAGCCCACAGTCCAGTCTGGGACAAATAGGAAGACATCGGGCATTCAGAGGCTTCCCCCAGAGGGGCTGGCCGAGTTTGAGGGAAGGGCAGAAGTGGGTGGACGAAGACTTTCCGGGCACTGAGGCAGGGTAGGGGAGGGCCCATGGAGGACAGTCCAAGTCCCACCTTCTCACCCACCTGTCAACCACCCTGCCAAGCTCCCACTTCCATGACTGTGTTCAGGCTCTGCCTTCCACCTGCAATGCCCTCCCCACCTCGATCCTAATCAAAATCCTTCACAGCCTCTTCCATGAAGCCATCCCTTGCCTCTGTTTCACCTACATCCCCCTCATGGCCCTTTACTCATTCACCCGTTCATTCATTCCCTCATTCAACATCCTTCCTCGGGGCACCTCTCTGTGCCAGGCACTGTACCAGGTTCCAGGGATAGAAAAACAGATCAGACACAGCCTCTCCTCTCAAGGAGCTCCCGGCCCTGATCATACCATGCCTGGAGTATAATTATTTGCAGACCAAGTCTATTGTCCCTACAAGACACTTAACCCCTTGAGGACAGAGATAACATCCTATTTCCATTGTGTGGTGTCATAGCAGAGGCTTAATAAATATGTCCATTTGAATTGGACTGAATAGGATTGACTGATGCTTGCATATATTATCCCAGTTGCATGTATTCTCACTGCACCTGTGTGGGGTGAAGTATTATTGTTATTCCCATTTTACAGATGAGGAGACTGAGGCTCGAGGAGGTTAAAGCACTTGATCTGTGGTCACCAGCTGGTATGTAGCAGAGCTGGGAGCCTCTAACCCCCAGCCCTTGCTCTACGCCTCATCACTCCGTCCCTTGGTGTCTGACAGGAGCAGAGAAGGAATGGAAAACCCCAGGCAAGGAAGTTTGTAGGAAGTTAACCTACAACTAAGGGTTAAGAGTTTCTCACTACCTGGTAAAAAGCCCTTCAGAAGAGACACAGGTTTGTCCTCATAGAACATCTTAAAAGGATTTTATCACATGGCCTTTGCACAGATGACCAAATGACCGATAAAGATTTACAGATGTCTCAAAGGACCCATGAACTGGGTCACAGAAAGAGTAGCAAGGAACTCAGGAATCAAAGAAAGGAAGACCAGCCCAAGCCCTCTGCAGGGAACTGGAGGAGAGAAGCAGAAAGAGGACCATGGAGCTCCGTGGCCTGTCTTTGACCTTTTGGGACAGAAGTCAGCTCAGTTCAAGGAGAAGTACAGATAAATGGCTTCACCTTTAAGAGATAATCTAAGTGAATAGAGGTTAGGGTAACTAGTGTTTTTCTGGGTGGTGGCATATGTCAGTGAGGTGGAATGGCCCTTTTGTTTCAGAAAGGCTAATGCCTATTAATGGTCCCATCCCTCTGATTCACTGGGGCAGAAAGAACCCGTTTTGATGCCAATGCATGTGCTGGGCCATAGACCACCCCCTGCAAGACACTGTCCTGTTGGCCTGTTTTGTATTTCACCCCAGTGCCAGCCAGAACCTGGGACATGGCATGCTGTGTTGCAGGGGTGGGGAGGGGTTGGAGGGTGGGGCGTGGGGAGGGGTTAGAGGGTGGGGCGTGGGGAGGGGTTAGAGGGTGGGGGTGGGGAGGGGTTAGAGGGTGGGGGTGGGGAGGGCCAGAGATTGAAAGTTCAAAGAAAGGAAGAAAAGAGGCTCCAGAAGAAGGATCGTCTTCCAGACTACCAGGCAATAGTTAAAGCTTAGGGACTCCTCTCTAGATGTAGAAGAGAGAAGCAGCCCTGGCCGGTGTCATGGGACCTGCATTAGGGCCCAAGGATGTTGTCCCTTCCCCACTGGCCCAATGTGCCAACTGAAATGCCTAGAGTTGGAGGCCCAGGCAAGGAGTACATCAGCGTGAAAGAGGTCAGTGTGAAAGATGAACAGGGAGTAATGGGGTCTCTGGGAAACCACAGAGCACCTGCTCCTCAAGAGTCCAACCCATGTTATGCAACTCCACTGATTGTTGCCATGTGGGATTGCTGGACCAGTGTGGCCAGATATTCCAACTTTTCAAGAGAAGCCAGAGTTCTGGATTTTTATGAGAAATTTGATTCTTAAATTTTGGCAGTAAATTTTTAAAAAAATTAAGCACTACAAAACATGTCTGCAGACCGTATTTGTGTGGTGGACTGGCCACTTAGGACCTCTGGGCTGCAGAGTGAATGGGAAAGTCGTGCCTCTAGTGGGTGCCCATGTCAGGGAAGACAGGAATTCCTCTGGCAATGGCAGTAAGGTCCAGGGATGCAGGAGGGTCATGGAGAACCTGGGAAGCAGAAGCCAGTAGCAGCAGGAGCAGGATAGGGGCTGGATAAAGTTCAAAGGCTCAGTGCCAAGGTCAGCTGGGACTTTTCTCTCACTGTTTGTGGGCAGTCTCATTAAAGGACACTAAAGAGAACTAAGATGACCAGAACGCAGAATGAGATTCCACTGGCATCCCCACCACCTTCACCACCTTCTCTCTCTGGACCTCTTTGGAAACCACAGAAATAATGACCTGCAGACCTCAGTGTAAATGGCCCCAGAAGAAATGTGACTTTGTCCGGGCCATCCAGCACTTCAGCCACAGGTTAACGTGATGCGGGGAGTCTCATCCCAAACTCACACTGCAGAGCCACCCCTTGAGCTGTGTCTCCAGCTCTCCCGACCCAGCCCCCTTGTCACTGGTGTCCAGTGTCTACATCCTTCACGCAGCTCTGGGGCAGGGGGCAGTCTGACCTTTCTCAACCTCCTCTCTCCAGCCCATTGTTGTTTGTTGTTGTTTTCGAAGATGGGACAAAGGGAGGCCACAACCACATTGCTGCCAACACCTGTGGAAGCCCACTGGAAGGTCTCTAGAAGGTCTCGTATTAGATGCAATTTGAGCAGACCGTTCTAAAGCTGCACGAGGCATCACATGAAGGGGGAGCCGAAGACACTGCAGGTATCTAATCAGCCATGCGCACAGCAGACACCATGCACTGAGTCCCCATACATTCCTGGATTATCTTTGGCAAAAGACCTGAGAGACTCATTCTTGGCCCTCAGGAAGCTTAAAGTCCAACCCCCCATTCTACAGATAAGGAGTTCTCATGAGGTGAATTGACATGCCGTACAGTGGGTAACTGAAAAGTTGTAGCCCTGGTTTTGTTCGAAAACAATTTAGTTCATTATCATGCCCAATAAGAAAATACTTGAGTAGTAAATGCATTTGAAACAAAGGTCAGTTTCCAGCTGTAACAAAATGCACACATCCAAAAGAGGCCAAGAAAAACAAGAGCAAATTTGCATGAAAACCAAACATGCTATATTAAAAATTTTTAGGGGGTGTTACTTTTTGGATAAACAAATCCTTTATTTTGTCAAAAAGGATTCACCACAAAGTGCTCTTAGGTCAGGGTGGGGAATATTGTTTATATTGAGGCCACTGATGCTAGAACAATCAATTGGAGGGTTGCACAAATAAAAAGACAAAGTATGGTTTATTTCATTTCATTCTGCTTTAGAGATCACCTACTATTTAAATTAAGAACAGAAAACATAGAATTCCATTTAGTAAACACAAACAAAAACATACACAGTTAACAGAGCATGAAAATAGAATCAGATTAAGAAGAAGCAAAGAGTGGTGCCCAGGGAGTGAGGCACAATCTTTCTGTTGGCCAAAACCGATAGGCGAAGGTTAGAGCCTCACCTGAAGCAAGCCATCCCCAGCTCTCATGAGGCTGTGTTCCCACATTCCAGGGATTAAGATGGCTAATGGGAACTCATAAAGTATTCTCCCATGAAAATAATATAAATGGCAAAGTGGGTGTGAGGTTACCAGGCTTGACCTCAAGACTAGGTTAACTCCAAAGGGAGCTGCTTCCACATCTCCACATGTGGGAGGTCAGTTCACTCACCCATCCTCTCCGCTAACCAGAGGCTGCCCCATCCTTCATTCCTCTCTCAAGCCACAGACACAGACCATTATCACTTCCTTTCTTCCTCCTGCCTCCCTGGGGCACTGATCAGCTCACTTTATACTCCTTCCCTTGGCAATTTCTTCCACTCTTAGGTCTTCTTTGGCACCCTTAGGTAGGAGGGTACCACAAGCTTTCAGTGGGGGACACTCGAGAAGAGGGATCATGATATGACTTGCACATGGTGGCCATGATGGGTCAGGTGCAAGAAGAAGAGAAAAAGCCAAAAAGAGATTCTCTGTGGCCCCTGAGAGAAGAAGCCAGCTTTGTTCTTTTCTCTCCAGTCTCTAGTCGAGTCCCCAAAAGGCCAGTTCTTCTGCTTCTGTCCTTGGATGGCCATGAGAATATATTCTTAAATAAACTCTTTTATCGATCTATCTTGAGTACGATTCTGTATCTCAAAACCGAAATAACCTTGCCTAGAATGTCAGGCGCTAAACTCTTATTTGTCCTGGTTTCTCAAGCTAATCTCCCAGTTTTGACTCAGGCCCATTGGCAGGGGAGGGGGGCAGGGGGTGGCTGGAATAACGGCTCCCTGGATGGATGGTCAAGGGTGGCACTGCCCCTCCCCCACCTGGTTCTGCACCCTGTTGTGGCTCCAAGTGGACTCCCAGCCCAGTTTCTCCAAATTCTGACAAAGGCAGTCATAATAAAAATCAACCTAAAGGTGAATTTACTTTTCCCAACACTTCAAGTTCACAGTGAATTCTGGCTTCAATCCAAGGTGTAATCAGCCTCTGAATGAGGTCCCAGGGAACCAGATTATAGAATCCTTATGTTGCATTCTTTTTTTCCTGCCCAGAGAGCAGATGCGCACTTTATCAGATGCCTCTTTATCATCTCAAATCATCTTACTAAACTGAAAACTTTATGAGCGGAGTCACTGTCAGGCCTCACCCGGTTCCCGTACCCCAGCCCTCCTCCTCTCCAGCTGCTGACTGCTGTCTGCACGCACAGCCAGCCCTGTCCTCGGGTGGGGGGATTGAAGGATTTGGGGCTCCACACTCGAGGGTCACAGCAGCACATCACCTTTGGCTCCGATTTTGATCTCAGGGATTCTGCTTAATTTCAGACCTTTGTCTCCATCTTGTTCTCTCAGGCCAAGCCTCTGACTGCTTGTCCTCCTTAATCCCCACTTCACGGAAGAACCAGGGGTCCTTACCTCGTTCTTCTGAGCTCCCAGCATAGCACTGGAACTCTCTGTGAGTTCTATTAAAGGCCTCTCTGATGTTATTTGCCTGGGTCTCTGGCCTCACACAAATATTCCTGCCTCCCATCAGGTCCTGTGTCCCAAACTGGACACCCAACACCAACTTCTGCCTGGATGACAGCTGTTACCTGGGGCCTCCTCTCCAGGTGTGAGTTCTGCCCACTGGACCATGTCTCCTCTGGGAGGTCGGTGGGGCTCCACACCAGCGGGGTCACAGGTCCTCCCCCACCACAGCCTGCCCCATTCCTCCTGTACTGCCAAAGCATGACCATAATCACTTCCATCATTAAAACTCCATCTCCTTCATGGCAGAAGAAAAAAGTGGGTACGGCTGTATCCTTGGTGCTGAGCACAGAAGAGGTCCCCAATGAGCATCTGTTCCTTGAACGAAGGAAAGGGGGGGGGCAGGAGAGAGGGAAAAGGACAGTAATCAAGAAGATGGTGTGAGAGGGTCAGCAGAACTGACACAAGGGGAGTGTAGGTCATGCCAGAGGAGCAGTGTAGCCATAAAGATGAAGTTCTAGACCATGGGAGCCAAGGTGAACTCCCACGGGAGGGGCAGGGGTGAAATGGAGCCATCAACTGGGGGGGGGGGGGCAGTGGGCGCAGGTCTGTGAAGAAAAGGTCTAAGCCCTGGAGGAGTGAGCAGGAAGGCCAGCACCCCCTCTCTGGCTCGGAAAAGACCTAACGACCACACCTGGGGCTCTGTCTGAAGGGCTCAGTAAAGACAAGCTATTGACCATGTGGCCAAAGAATGCCCTTTTCAGACATTCCCTGCAAGGTGATCTGGGCTTGCCCAGCCCAAGGGCGTCACCCCTGAGCATAAGCCTTTCTTCCACTGCAGGCTCCCACTCTAAGCATCACACATTCAAACAAACAGTCCTCACCCCAACTGGTCTGGGGGAGCAGAGGAGCAAGGAGGCCATCCTGCACTCCTGAGACTCCATCCTCAACTCACAAGGGTTTGTCTGGTGCTGTCCCTGTGCCCAGGCTGATGCTGGAACTAAAGAGGGAGGGCCAAGACCAAACAAAGACAGGTCACAGCTGTTGACAGTCTGGTGGATGCAGCAAGGCACATACTGAATGGCAACCTGAGATGACAGAGGGCAGGATGAAGCGCAGCCCCAGAAGTGGGTAGAACTAGCCCATATCTTTTATCAACACCTCTCAAAGGTAGTCGTGGGGAGACCAAGCCTTCACAGCTCAAGGCAACAGGGTTAGTGGTGATGCCAGCATCTATTTCCAGAAGCAATGGAGCGTAGAGGCTAAAAGCAGCCTTTGACATTAGACAGAGTGAAGCCCTAATCTTGGCTCTGCCAATAATTAGTTGTGTGATCAAAGAAAGGTTACACACCTCTCTGAATACACCTGTAGGTATCAACAGTACCTGCCACATAGAGCTGTTGCATGAAGATAAATGAGATCAGACTTCCCTGGTGGCACAGTGGTTAAGAATCCACCTGCCAATGCAGGGTACACAGGTTCGATCTCCGGTCCTGGAAGATCCCACATGCTGCGGAGCAACTAAGCCCATGCGCCGCAACTACTGAGCCTGCGCTCCAGGGCCCACAGGCCACAACTACTGAAGCCCGCGCGCCTAGAGCCCGTGCTCTGCAACGAGACGCCACCGCAATGAGAAGCCCACGCACCACAACAAAGAGTAGCCCCTGCTCACTGCAACTAGAGAAAGCCCGCGTGCAGCAACGAAGACCCAACGCAGCCAAAAATAAATAAATTAATTAATTAATTTTTAAAAAAAGATTAATGAGATCATTTAAGACAAAATTAGCACACAACAAATTGTAGTTATTATTATTCTTTTTGTTGTTGCTATCAAAGAAGAACCAGCATCTAATCAATTCTCAGATCTCTGTTTGGCCAACTTCATGACCTAGAGTTTGACTCAGGAGGACTAGGAAAGGCTTTATGTTGGATTGATAGAGATTCCCCATGTGCTGGTGGAATCTAAATCCAAGGATCTGGTCAGGTCACATTGGTGCAGGTCCAGCTCCAGAGACCCCACGGGGGTGCAGGCAGGGTACTGCAAAGGAGAAGACTTCCAAGGCATCTAGGAAGTGTGGAGTCTGAGACACAGAGGTGGGCCGGGGAGGAGGAAAGGCAGGATCCAGCACACGGGCAGCCATGTGGCTACTATTTCTTGAGCACCTACTAGGTGTCAGACTCTGGGATGAGTGCTTTACCTCCTACACTTTCCCAATCCCCCCTCTCCAATCCCATTTTCCAAATAAGGAAGGAGGCTCCCTTACTCCTGCAGTTAATCAGTACAGAGCCAGGGAGGCCTGCCTGACTCCAGTATCCATGCCTTTCTACACTGCAACTCTAGGATCCAGGATGTCCACGTGAGAACATCTCCAACAGAGTGGAAACAGACAGAAAAAGGGGGCTGTGGACTTGAGGTGCATAACTTGGGATCCACGGAGTAAAATTCTTGAAATTGCAAGCAAAATTGTGTGTGTACCTTTTTCTCGGAGAAGTGCTGAAAATACTCATCAGACTCTCAGAGGGTGTGGGAACCACAAAATGTCAAGTACAATATACGTAGAGAAGAGAAGTCCCCAAAACCTTATTCCAAAGCTCTTGAGGAGACAGTGGAAAGGACGAGTAAGAGTGCCCCCAGCAGCAGAGGCCACCAGATCTCACTGAGACGGTGTTCCATGATGTGAGAGAAGACAGCCTTGAACCCAACTAACTGTCTCAGCAAGTCCAACCTGGCATTCATCCGTAAGCTCAGGACACTGTCCCTTCTACAGGATGTCACAGGGAGCCACCACTGCCCCCACTTCTTTCCTGGACACTGGTCAGTCAGCAGTACTCCCACCACCAATAAAGAAAATTAATGAAAAGACGAAGCCATGTCTACAAAGCCTAGGGAATGTCTCCACGGGAGCAGAGCCAGAAAAACCACAGCCTGTCGATAGGGCTGCTCAAAGCAGCCCCGCTCATGAGTTCTCTCAAGGGCCTCAAAGCTAAAAATATGTTGGGGACAGAGACATGTTGGGTCCCTTTTAGACCCTCAAACCTTGGAAGGCAGGGCCCAGAAACGCGTGTAGTACATGAGGGTCTCTCACGGGTGCGCTTTAGCCTTTTGTGCCTAAATTTAGTCCCTCGATGCCCCATGGCCTTTGCTTCCCCTCTTTTCTCCAGCCTGAAACACCAGCGTTCAAATCCAGAGCTCAAACTGGCTGGAAAGAAGTAAGGATATGGTTTCAGGAGACCCTCTCTTCAGAGGGGACACTGAGACCAGGTGACGGTAGCATGTGCCCCTCCAAGTCACGGACAGCATAGGAAAAGGAACTCAAGGAGTTGAAGGCTCTGTGGGGTCCATCTCAGAGTGATGAGGCCCAGGGAGAGGAGGCAAGTTAGCCAAACTAACGTCTTTGAGTCTCTCCTGCTAATTTATTATTTTGAACTCAAATGCACAAACTGTTAGGCTTATGTGGATGCCCTACACGGATGGCAGGAGTTTAGACTAAAGTTGGTTTCTTAAATAGAGGTGGACATGGTCCAGTGGCTCAGAATAGACAAGACAGGAAACATCAGCTTCCATTAGAACCAGTAAGTAATGAAAGCCATTTCCCCTTCCAGAGTCTTCATTACAAAGAGCAAGAAATCAAATCCATTACCCGGAGGGAGATAACTGCAAGATGAGGTTTCCTCTCCAAGTTTCCAGACGTTCGCAAAGATGAGAACGTTCGACTTTGCTTCCAGGACTCTTTAGGGAAGAAATAAACAACCAAAAAGTCCCCAAACATCAACCACGCGGGGCTTTCCTCCACATCTTGTGTGGTTAGGGGGTGAGGTGTCCCAGAGCTCAGAAATGGGGGTGTCAGGTTCTGCACCACCACATCGAAGAGGATGCAAGAGGATGGGAGAGTGCGTGTGTGTGTGTGTGTGCGTCCAACTAAGTACTTCCTTCGCTACACAGCTAATCCGATTAGCAGCTTTAGGAAACTCGGCGATGTTAATTCAAGGGTCCCATTCATAGAACAGCTTGGCCCATGCCTGCCCAGAACTCCCATTCTTCTCACTGCAAATAAAATGCACACAGAAGGACTTTCTCTCCCTGAAGAATGCGCTCTTGCCTCCTTGCCCCCAGGCACATCCAAAAGGCTGCTGCCACCTCCTCTGGAGGCTCTCTCGGCAGGGGAACGGGGCTGTCTGAAAATGGGGGGAAAATAGCGCTCTCTCCATCTGAAGCACAAAATAAGGTTAATGTTAACAGCGCTGTCAACCCAGGTGGACTCCCAGGCTGGCAGCTGTGCTGACTAAAGAGGTGTCACGAATCCCACCAGATGTAGGGCCCTGGGTGCGTCTTAGGCTGTCCGTGGACCTTCATTTCTTTTTCTGTAGAATGGGGACTTGGAGCAGAGGGCAGAGCTGGAACAGAAGGCTGGAAGGAAGGACACTCGGGGCCTGTAGACACGGCGTCATTGCGTTTGGAAGGAGGCTGAGGGGCGGGAAGGGAGCCGGATATGTAAGTGGTGGATAAAGCGTGGAGGACTTTAGGGGCCAGATAAGGAATGTTTCTGCTAAGTGATAGGCAGCCATGGAAGGGTTTTAGGAAACACAGTGGTATCAGTTATCTAGGGCTGCCGTAACAAGTTACCACAGTGTTGGAGGCTTAAAAACAGAAATCTATTCTGTCACAGTTCTGAAGGCTGGAAGGCTGAAATCAAGGTGTTGGCAGGGCCGTGCTCCCTCTGCAGGCTCCGCAAGAATCCTTCCTTGCCTCTTCCTAGCCTGTGGCAGCTCCCGGCAATCCTTGGTGCCCCCTGGCTTATAGCTGCATCATTCCAGTCTCTGCCTCGCTCGTTCACGTGGCCTTCCTCTGTGTGTCTCTCTGAGTCCTCTCCTCTCCTTGTAAGGACTCCGGTCATTGGATTTAAGGCACGCCTAAATCCAGGCTGATCTCAAGATCCTTAACTAATTAGATCTGCAAAGGCTCTATTTCCAAATAAGGTCACATTCTGGGGTTCAGGTAGACATAAATTTGGGGGGGACACTATTCAACCCAGTACGGTGGTTGCAAGGTCAGGTCCAGGAAGATCACCTGGAAGCAGGATGGGGAAGCAGAGACTGGAGGCAGGGAACTGATCGGAAGTAATCACCACGAGCCCGGGATCCTAAGTGAACAGCGAGGATGCTTCCTGCTGGGGGCCCGAGAGCTCTCAGCGGCTTTTTTTTTTTCTGTGGCCAGCACAGCACCCTGAGGGGGCTCTCAAACCAACCCGGGCACAAGGTCTTCGCTCGCTTCCTGGTCCAGAAAGACTCCAGCTACTTTCCCAGGGCTGGCAAAGGAATGACTACATGCACCTCTGTTGTTTTCCATTCCTTCCACCTGGCAACATGGCAGACGGGTTGGTACAATGGAGGACACAGCCTAGGAGATGGGAAACCTGGGTTCTCGTTCTGGTTCTTCCACTGACTGAATGTGGGACATTGGGCACATCTAGGAAACGAGGGAGACTAGATCACTTCTAGGGCCATGACATCGTTTCATTCTGCAACCAGGAAAGCAGCTTCAGGTTCACAGGATAAACCAGGGAAAGGAGGCATCTGGGGCTGCATTGCATCCCATCCACCTCCAGGGATTTAGCCCTCTTCCCACGCCACCGCCCAAAAAACCAGGGGCAATTACCAAAGCTTGGAAATGAAATAACCGATATCTAAGAACACATCTTTTCACACATGTGGAAGTACAAAGAGCAGATAAAGGTGTGGTTCCTTTTAAATTTTTTTTTAATCACAGCAAATGTTTAAAGAACAACAGCACAGTGTTGTTCACAGCATCAACATTTCTAATAGAAAAAAACACTACAGAAAAGAAGGGAAACAACCGTCATGTCCACCTGTATGGATGCATTCGATAAATGGTGGCAGAGTTGCACATTAAATGTGATAGACCTCAAAGTACCACGTGAAAAGATGTCCATGGTGTGGTGTTAAAGACGCAGGTTACACAACAGGGTGTTAAGAAAAATTCCTTTTATGTTTAAAAAATATCTGCACATGGCCTGAGCACAATAAGGCTGGAAGGAATCCAGCAAACAGATCGTGATGGGGACCCCCAGGGCTGGGATAAAAGGGGATTTTCACTTTCTACTTTCTACAATTTTGAGCTATTGGACTTTTTTTTTTTTTTTAACAACTAGCAGTGTTAGTTTAATCAGCAAAAATAATTTAAAATATTCCCATTCTGAAAATAAAATAACTATTTTAGATAGATGCAAAGTACTATTGGCCCTCAGAGAAAAGTGATCAGGGTAAAAATCACCTTGCCATAAAAATATATTGGAAAAAAAATCACATATCTCAAGCTTGGGAAGGAGGAAACCCCAGAAAGGTACGTGTTTCAAAGGCCTCTTGCCCAAGCCCCCAAAGTTCCCTCCAGCACATAGCAAATTTCTCCCATTCTCCACTTTAACCTTAAACCCTCCTAGGTCAGTGTTCTTTCTGCAAATACTACTACTACTAATAATGAGGAAGAGAAGGCAGAGTTGATATTTATTGCACATTTCTTATATGCCAGGCACTGCGCTCAGCACTTTACACGTATTCTTTCCTTTTCTCCTCACAACGTCACTCTGAGGTAAGGATTATTACTATTCCCATTTGACAGATGAAGAAACTGAGGCCCAGCTCGAGGCTTCAAGCCCAGACAGTCTGAGACCAAGGCCTGCGATGGTGGCCAGCGCTTTCACTGCCCTCCTGGGAGCAGAGCCCTGTGGGAGCTCTTCACCCCAAGGCCCCTGGGAGGTGCTCCAGGGCCTGCCAGTCTCTGTCTATATCTCTTCCCTCTCCCCTCTCCAACAATGCTGGCCAGTGCCTTCTAGATACAAAGTGCCGGGCCACCTCTGTGGGATCCAAAGTCAAATATATGTGGACTCTGCCCTCTCTCAGCTCACAGGGGAGAAGGAAAAAGAAGACAGGTACTCAGGTTCTTAGACCGTGAGGCTGACCATGGCGGCCTTGGGAGAGCGCCATGAAGGAGGCGAAGGCAGGGCTGCTAGGCTTCCCTTCACTGCAGCATCCTCAAGGCAACTTCCAGGCAGGCCATTCTCCAGCAGCTGGGCACACAACTGCCATGGTGGCTGGCCAAGGCCCAGCCTCTCTCTGGGGTCTCTCACTCACATTTGCCAAGCTTGGGTCCCCATGCTGTGCCATGGCAGGTCCCCCAAGGACAGCAGAAGGATTGCTGACAGGACCAACCCTAAGCATTTGTGATGGTGTCCGGGCATCAATTGACTGCTGTGCAGGTCTGGAGGTGTGAGTAGGGTCCCCAAGCCAGAGAGACCAAGACCCAAAGGCCTCCTTGGATCCTGCATGGTCACACACACACCACCCCACCCGCCCCGCCCTGCTTTCCAAATCAATATGTACCCACACAGAGTGTAAACTGGTACTACCACTTGGGAAAACTGACTGATTCTACTAATAACTTACATATACCCTGTGACCCAGCAATTCCATTCCTGGAAATGAGTGCCTGTGTCCACCGAAGGATATGTACAAGAAAGACAACAGCAGCTTTAGTTTTCATAGCCCCAAACTGTCAACTGTCCAAATGGCTGTCAATAGAAGAATGAATAAACTAGGGTACATTCATTCAGGAGAACACTGCAAACGATGAGAGGACAAACCAGCGCTTCACCCAACAACGTGGGGGAATTTCACAGTCACAAAGCTGAGGGAAAGGAGACAGACACAAACAACACACACCGCATGGTTCCATTCATGCAGGTAAAAGGCGTCTGTGCACATGGTTCCATTCATGCAGGTAAAAGGCGTCTGTCCACATGGTTCCATTCATGCAGGTAAAATGCGTCTGTCCACATGGTTCCATTCATGCAGGTAAAATGCGTCTGTCCACATGGTTCCATTCATGCAGGTAAAATGCGTCTGTCCACATGGTTCCATTCATGCAGGTAAAATGCCTCTGTCCACATGGTTCCATTCATGCAGGTAAAATGCCTCTGTCCACATGGTTCCATTCATGCAGGTAAAATGCGTCTGTCCACATGGTTCCATTCATGCAGGTAAAATGCATCTGTGTGGAGAGAGGTCAGACTAGTGGCTGCTGGGGGGTGGGTGCTGGCTGGAAGGGGGCATGAGGGAGTCTCCGGGGTTCTGGAAATGTTCCATCCCTTGGTCTGGGTGGTGGTTACGTAGACATGAACACATGTAAAAGTACATCACACTCTATGTTTGAGCTATGTGAGGTTCACTAGTTTTAAGTACTAACGTAATGGTGCAAAAAGGAAAGTTAAAAAATTAAATCACACGAAGTTACACTCAGGTCAACTTCTCTAGGCCTCCAGGTAAGAATCTGGCGGGGGGGCGGGGGGAGCGTATGATGACTTGGAGTGACAGAATTATGAAGAGATGCTGCCTTTTGTTAGAGCTCAATTAAGGCTGTGTATATAATGGTGTGAAAAATAATCTGGATTCCAAAACCCCATTTAAAATTCAAATGGACTTTTCAAAACATCCACGAGAGGTCCCCCAAATCCGAAGAAGTGGTAATCATAGAGCCAGACACCAAAAAGAAACTCTAACGTGCCTAATCGTTCCTCCCTCCTCCCGACCACTGGTGATGAGGACCCTGGCCTTCTGACAGCCTTTGCCCTCTTGCCTTGCCTCACCCCTACATCCTGTGTGGAGCCTGGCCTAGCTCCTGTAGCTGCTCACGTCCCCATGAGTGGTGGGAGGTGCCCCCCACTCTGGGCACAGCCCTACCAACCCCCCAGAAAGAGGGAACCAACAACTGGACAAGAAGGAAGCATGTAACCTCCTTAGTGGAGGCTGCCAGCCCATTTCCCACCCCAAGAAGGATGCCTCCCTCGGTCTGGAATGTCCTTCTCTACCCTCTGACTCCTTCTTCTCCAGCCTGGGAAACCCCTCCACCTCCCCAGGACCCCCTCCTCTGGGAGGCCTTTCTGGCTCTCCCCACAGCAATGGTCCCAGTTCTTCTTAGTGCCCTCACTCCCACTGTGCTTCCTGGGACACCCCACCTCCATCTCTCACTCTTTACCCTTTTTGGTTTCTGCATCTATTCCCTCCACTAGCTGGTACGTCCTTAAAAAGAGAAACCTCAGACTATACCGTCTCAGGGTCTGGCACAAGACCTGGCACAAAGTGAACACTCAATAGAGGTTTCAATGAATCAGTGAGTGCGTGAGTGAATGAATGAATTGGGACCACATCCAGAAACATGAATACAATATATTCTTCCCCTTCCCTCCCAAGTGGATACAGATCACAGGGCCTTTTTTGCCAGGAAATACTGAAATGAAGAATTGGTGAATTAGTTCTGGTGGAATCTTGGAGCCTTGCAAGACACTCAGGGATGGGGGGCTTTGGGGATGTTCTTGGAATCCACCAGGTTCATCAGCAGAGGGAAAGGGGTTGCCTTGACAACCCCTCTCCCATCATCACCACCAGCAAGCAGCATGGTGAGGCTGCCCAAGCATCCAGCCCAGAACCCAGCAACCTCAGGGCAGCTGGTGGGCTGTGGAGAGCAGCGGGAGAGGGGACTCCACCAAGACTCCCCCAAGCCAAAGATGAGCACATCACGTTCCTATTCAGAAACCTTGGGCAGGACCCCTGCCACCCACAGGGGAAAGCTCTAGCTCATTAGCGCAACAGGCATTGGGCACCAGGGGAGTTGCCTCCTACTCTGGGGACATTCCCACCCACCCCGCCAACAGGGACTTTCATCGTCTACCCCAGCAACTTCTCCTGGTGCTTCTCTCTACGATAGCCCCCCAAAGAGCCACCCTCCAGTGACCCACACCTTTCCTCTGTTCCTCAAATTAAGACAGCCCCTCATACTCCCTGCCTCTGCACACAGTTTCTCCTCTGCTGAAATATCTTTTCTTGATTCTTCACCTAAGGAACGCCTACGCATCCTTCAAGACACAAGGCAAGAGTGCCCATTCCCATGATGCCTTTCTTGGCCCATCTTCTTCCCACTGCTCTTGATTCATTGTAGCTCTTGTCATGAGGAATTACAGTTTATCTATCTACACTTCAGTCTCATTCCTCCGGACTTGGGTGCTTAGTGATAACATCTGCCATTGCCTGAGAACATGCCATGTGCTAGGCACCAGGTTAGCCTGTTACTTTTGGAGTCGATCCTCCCAACCCCTGTTGAAGCGAATGCTGGTTTCATCCCCATTTTACAGATAGGAAAACTGAACTTTGGAGATGTTAGCAAGCTTGTCCACACTGTCTGCCTGGCGTGAAATGTCTCCTTGAAGTCAGAGGTCACATCTTATTCCTCTTTCTCTCACCAGCACCACATTAGATCCATGATAGGTGCTAAAAAAGGGGGGCGGTGTATAAACTTCAGTTATACAAGATGAATGTTCTGGAGATCTGCTGTATCACATCATGTTTGTAGTTTATGGTACTGTATTGTACACTTAACATTTTGTTAAGACAGTAGATCTCATGTTAAGTGTTCTTACCACAATTTTTTAAAATCCTCAAGAGAAAGGAAGGGAGGGTGGGTGGAGGGGTGGCAGGTAGCAGAGACAGTGTAGCATCAGGCACACACGAGCCTTGGTCACCGGATAATAAGCCACAGTCAGCCACACAGCCTATCAGCTCCCACAGCTCAGTGCCTGGGGCTGCTTCTGAGAATGGAGATTCCACAGAGGGGAGGCGTCCGAGCCCAGTGGGCAGGGAGGTGAGGAGAAATCAGGAGACCAGTCTCATTACTATTCACCCCAAGGTGAAGGCAAGAAGGAAAAGTAATCAAAGGAGAAGAGTAATCAAAGTCTGACACCCAATCTGTGTTTCCTGCCCCCAGGGGACTGTCACCTGGCTTGTAGGCCAAACAAGTGCACAATACCACCCCACCCCGGGGCGCCCCCCCCACCAAGCATCTTCCCACTGCTAATCAGTATCAGCATCACCATCAGATATGCCCTAAATGGAGCCCATCCAGGAATTCTCTCCATTTGGGAAGTGCTGGACCCTGAGGCCAGAGTCCTGAGAACCTATGTTGAGTTCAACTCTGAACTCTCTGAGCTCAGGGCTGAATCTTTGGATAAAGAGGCTAATGAAGATTTTCTTAGAAGGATAAGCAAACTTGGAGGCTCCACCTTCACAGCCTGCAGCAGAGAAGGGGTGACCCCTCTGGTTTTCCACTGACAGGTGGGCCCTGGACTGACAGGTCAAATACCTATGACTTGTGGTCCACATCACCCCGTGCTGGAGTCCCTGACCCTTCTCTCCAGGGCAGGGGTGGAGGGGACGCAGTACTTACCGGTGCTGTGTCCTGTTTCCTCCACTGACTGCTTGATCCAGTCACGGGTTTGGTTGATGTGAAATAACGTCAGGTCCTCTTCATCTAAGGCAATGTCTCCCCAAAAGACAGCTGGGAAGAAAAAACAGAAATGGATCAATTTAAGCTGGAGATCAAGGAATGAATTTACTAGTGGCCCAGAGGGTATTGGAAGCTCAGTAGTAAACTCTAGAAAAGATAGTCCATCCAATCAAATTTCTTCCTGAGCCTAAGAGATAGGACTGGTAGAAAAAGAACAACAGATAATAAATCTGTGCATCAAAGCCACAGGGCTGGGGACAACCACAATAAAGATCAAAGGCCTAGGTCTGTAAGGTATTTTGAAAAGTCACCCTGTCTTACTGTCACTGTAGGCAGCTGTGGGCAAAACCACCACACAAAGACAGCTGTTTCTCCCTTCTTCAGAGTTTTCAGGATATTTTTTTAAAAAGCATAATATAATACATGATACTAATGTTCACAATATTTGCTTCCGTTCCCTGGGAAAAGATTCTATTTCCCTTCCCCATTGATGTCAGCATTGGCCACTTCACCTGTTCTGGCTAATCAAATGTGAGAAGGAGCTTTAAGAGCTAGTGTATGATTCACTATGTCCTCATTCCCTCTCTCAGAGGACAAGCAGTGGCTCAGATAGGGGTGACTCCAAAACCCTAAGTTCTGGAGTAAATATGATATGGAGCAGAGGGATGGCTGATTAGGATGGATATATAACATGAATGAGGAAAATAAAAACCATTATTTTTATAAGTACCTGAGATTTGGGGCTATTTGTTACTGCAGCACAACCTCTTTATCCTGACTAACACAGAAATTGCTATCAGAAGTGGTATGTTTCTTGGTAACAAAAATCCATTGTCTTTGGGCCAGGTAGTGGGTATCAAGGAAACTATTACTGAAGGCTGGAAGAAGGCAATCAATATTACACAGTGATGAAGTATTTGGTAAAACTATTGCCTGCATTAACTTGGAAGGCAGATGATGAACTAAATTAGCTTATGGCTTTAAGTGAAGAGATGGGGAGTCAGAATGTCAATAGCACGTCTTGGTTACCATTAGCTGTGTTTGACAAGATACTACAAGAAAGATAAGGGCTTTAAAAAGAACTGGAAAAAAAAAAAAAAAAGAAGTGGGCATGGAGGCATCATGCTCCCTGATTTCAAACTATATTACAAAGTGGTAATAATTAAAACAGTATGGTACTGGCATAAAAACAGATACATTGATCAATGGAACCAAATAGAGAGCCCAGAAATAAACCCACGCTTATATGGTCAATTAGTTTATGACAGAGAAGCCAAAAATATACAATGGGGAAAGGACAGTCTCTTCAATAAATGATGTTGAGAAAATTGGAGCCACATACAAAAGAAAGAAACTGGACCACTATCTTATACCATACACAAAAATTAACTCAAAATGGATTAAAGACTTGGACATAAGACCTGAAATCGTAAAACTGCTAGAAGAAAACATAGGCAGTAAGCTCCTTGACATAAGTCTTGACAATGATTTTTTTGAATATGACATAGAAAAGCAAAAGCAACAAAATCAAAAATAAATAGGTGAGGACTTCCCTGGTGGCACAGTGGTTGAGAGTCCACCTGCCAATGCAGGGGACACAGGTTTGAGCCCTGCTCCGGGAAGATCCCACATGCCACGGAGCAACTAAGCCCGTGTGCCACAACTACTGAGCCCACGTGCCACGACTACTGAAGCCCACGCTCCTAGAGCCCGTGCTCCACAACAAGAGAAGCCACCATGATGAGAAGCCCGCACACCACAACGAAGAGTAGCCCCCGCTCGCCGCAACTAGAGAAAGCCCATGTGCAGCAATGAAGACCCAATGCAACCAAAAATAAATAAATTAAATAAAATATAAATAAATAAATAAATAAGTGAGACTATATCAAACTAAAAGTCTTCTGCATTGAGAGGAAACCATCAACAAAAATGAAAAGGCAACCTACTGAATGGGAGAAATTATTTGCAAACCATATTCTGATAAGGGGTTAATATCCAAAATATATAAAGAACTCATACAACTCAATAGCAAAAGTCAAACAATCCAATTAAAAAATGAGCAGAAGACCTGAAGACACATTTTTTCCAAAGACATACAGATGACCAATAGGTACATGAAAGAGGCTCTATATCATTAATCATCAGAGAAATGCAAAACCACAGTGAAATATCGTCTCATACCTGTTAGAATGGCTGTTATCAAAACGACTAGAAAGACAAGTGTTGGCAAAGTTGTGGAGAAAAAGAAATCCTTGTGCACTGTTGGTGGGAATGTAAATTGGTGCAGCTACTGTGGAAAACAGAATGGCGGTTTCTCAAAAATTGAAAAATAGAACTATCATGTGATCCAGCAGTTCCACTTCTGAGTACTTATCTAAAGAAAATGAAAACACTAATTTGAAGCGAAATCTGTACCCCCATGTTCATTGCAGCATTATTTACAATAGCCAAGATATGGAAACAACGTAAAGTGTCCATATTATTCAGCCATAAAAAAACCAAAACCTTGCCATTTGCAACAACATGGATGAATGTTGAGGGCATTATACTAAGTGAAATATGTGTATCTATATCTATATCTATATAGATATTTCATATATATACAAAATAGGTAAAGAGAAATAGGTGGAAGAAATAGGTGAACTCTTTTTGTTTTATTGTTGTTGTTTAAATAAATTGAATTAAAAAAAAAAAGAATTGAGCAATTTATAGTGGGAATGAAAAGGAATGGAGAGAGTCCAGAAATTCAGGGACTTGAGGAGTTGGAAGAGCCAACCTATTCTCATCGCTAAACAATAAAACAAAAACTGAGAAGGCCTTTGAGTAACAAAGACTGATTAAAACTCAGGCTTATGGTGTAGAGAACTGGGAAACCTCATACATTGCTAGTAGGGATATAAAATGGTATACTCCCTAGGGAAAGCTACTTGGCATTTTCCTAAAAAGTTAAACTTATCACAAGACCCGGCAATTCCCCTCCTAGAGATCTTCCCAAAAGAAATGAAAACATAGGTCAACACAAAGACATATACTCAAATGTTAATAGCAGGCTTATTAATGATTGCCCCAAACTTGAACACAACCTAAACGTCTATCCACTGTTGAATGGATAAACAAAATGTGATCTCTCTATACGATGGAAAACCACCTAGCAATTAAAAAGAGCAAACTATTGACACACGCTACAACACGTATGAATTTCAAAAACATCATGCTAAGTGAAAGAAGCAAGATGCAGAAGACTACATATTACATGATTCCATTTATATGAAACGTCTAGAAAGGCAAGTTTATAGAGCTAGAAAGGTTAGTGATTGCCTATGGCTGGGGGTGGGAATGAGACTTGACTATAAGTGGCCACAAAGGAACTTTTCCAGGTGGTAGAAATGTTCTAAAACTGGATTGTGGTGATGGTTGCACAACTTCAAATTTGCTTAAATCTTTGAAATGTACACTTATTCTCACCTTGTTGAAATGTGTAACAAAGCTGGCTCAGCCAAAGATGGTTTCCAGCTACCGGTCCTGAGCCCCTCCCACCTTCCTGAAGACTTAGCACAAGTTCACAATACAGTGCCATCTCTTCCTCAAAGAAAAAAACGTCTGTGTGTCAATGATGGTATTCACAGTGGTAGATAATCAGGAACACTTCTCACATTCTGAGAGCAGAAAGAGAAGCAAGAGGGCAGATGGAGAAGGGAGTAGATTAACAGAACCTGGGAAGACTCCAACAAGCCAAGGAAGTGCTCAAACTTTTGTGCTCGTGTATTCCCAAATAATTTTTAAAAACCACATATCCTTATGTATATTGTGAGCCTGACATTTATGATTTTTCACCATGAGTTTAAATGTATTTTTTATTTTTTTTTTATTTTTTTTTTATAAATTTATTTATTTTTTAATTTTTGGCTGCGTTGGGTCTCTGTTGACGCGTGCGGGCTTTCTCTAGTTGCGGCGAGCAGGGGCTACTCTTCGTTGCGGTGCACGGGTTTCTCATTGCTGTGGCTTCTCTTGTTGCAGAGCACGGGCTCTAGGCATGCGGGCTTCAGTAGTTGTGGCACGTGGGCTCAGTAGTTGTGGCTCGCGGGTTCTAGAGCGCAGGCTCAGTAGTTGTGGCGCATGGGCTTAGTTGCTCCACAGCATGTGGGATCTTCCTGGACCAGGGCTTGAACCCGTGTGCCCTGCATTGGCAGGCGGATTCTTAACCACTGCACCACCGGGGAAGCCCTTGTATTTTTTATTTTGTTCATAAGAAGTAAAAAAAAATAGTAAACATTTTATAAGATGAGGATTGACTGTAACTGTAATAAATGTTTCATGATGTGACTTGGTAATTTAGATTTAATGACCTTATTGAATAACACACGCTGCATCAGAAAGAAAACAAGGAATTATTCATCTTGGTTTTTATCCACATATCTTGAAATATTAGAAGTCCAGAAAACATTTCAGTTATACTTAGAAGAATCACTGTCATTAACCTACTCTATTTCAGTTGTTCTGAATTCAAAATATGCCACTAAGCACCAAGCATCCCCCTTAACAGAAATTCATACAGATAGGAAAAGACAGGAGAAAGCCAGGTCTAGATGCCTTGACTCATCATCAAAGACGGCTGCTCTGTGACCAATCGTTTCTCGTTTTCCCTTTAGCGCTCAGAGGTTTTTGTACCCCAGCCGATGCACGCAGTGGGATTCAGGATGAGTGACAAGTGAGGCTCTCTTCTGTAAAGTGGGGTAAGGATCACCATGACCAGGGCATCCTCCAGTAGTTTTAACAGAATCTTACAGAATAGAATCTTATAATAGAATCATATAGAATCTTATATGGAAGCACCCCTTGCTAAGTCTCTGGTGTCCCTGCACACATCAGTTTGCAAACCAGAGCGTGACAGAGGTCAGGGCAAGGGAGCATAGGGCTGCTCTTCAGCAACCGCTTCCTAAGTCAGAGGGCTGCTGAGAATTCTCCTCTTCTTGCACTGTCCCCAGGGCTTGCTCAGCCCACCTTGGTCTCCATCTGCTTTGGAGCACTTCAATGCCCAGCACTCAGGCGTCCTCTTGACCTCAAAAGGCAGTAGCCCCAGGCTGATTCCCATGCAAGGAATTCTTCCTGAAGGCACTTCCTGCCTGCAACTTTTGTATTGTTCACCTGTGGAGGCAGGTTGATTAAAAGCATATGCTTTAGAGCCAGAGGGATCCTGGGTTCAAATCCCATTATTGCCATTTAATAGCTGCGTGACCTTCGGCAAATCACTTGACTTCTCTGAGCCTTCTCCCCAACATCAGGCTTCAAACCAGAGTGACTGGCACCCCAGAACAGAGGTCCAGAATCAGGATGCCATCTCCAGTCCTACCCCGATCCCGTTCCATAGACATGAGCGTGTTGTGCAGAGAGGCTGAGTGATTTCTCCACAATCACTTACCAAGTAACTTGGCAAAGGCGAGACTCAAGTCCAAGACAATTCTCATTATGCTCTGGTTTAACCTAGCAGAGTAGAATCTGTCCACATACAACTGGGAGCCAGGGGTGAAAACCCCAACATCAAAGGGGCTTTGGATATTCTAAATAAGCCTGAGGCAACAGTGGGGAGTCGCCACCCCAGACTCCTACCACAACGTGCTCTTCCTAATATATAGTATTGCTTCAAGGATCTCAACCAATGCCTTGTAGGAGAACTCAAGAATGATCAGGAGTCAGCTTGGAGGCAGGTGGTGTCACTCTGGGACTCCCCGGAGGTCACAACTCCATGTCAACGCAATATCTACTGTGGCTCGATGGCTCCTCTTCCAGGAAAAAGGCACAATAAAGAGCAGACTGAGGGAGGAAGGCAGGAACGAAGCATTTATTGAGCCAAGCACACAGGAAGGGCTCCGTCTGCAACCTAAGAGATGGCATGGATGCCACCAGAGCCTCCGGTCAGGCTCACATCCCGAGAGATGGGCTCCGTCTGCACTGCAGGGACTTACTTTGAGGGCTACATCCATGGAGTTACGGAGGGAGCCCACTTCTGAAACAGCCTCCCCTCTCAGCTAGAGAAAGCCTTTGTCTCCTGTTTTTTTCCAAGATAGTTCTTGCCGGCCTCTCCTGAATGTCCTGGAGGGTTCTTCCAGAAGGGTCACAGGACATTCTACCCCTCCTGAGCCGTCCTGAGTCATGAGGCCACACTCTCGAAAACAGCCATTCTACTCCAACTTCTCCTATGTGATCTCATCACAACCGAAGTTAATTCACTTCTATCTGTGCAGTTTCATGAAGGCAAGGACTGTGTCTGCCTGCCCCACAGGTCCATTCTCAGCACAGTCGGCGTGCAGGAAATATCTGTTGAATGAATGCCTTGAGGAAGCTTCAGAGAACTGTCTTCTGCCCTGAGTCTCTCCACCCTAAGATGGAATCTGAAACCCAGCAGAGCTTCTAGACCCTTCTTTAAAGGTTATTTACACCCGAAATAGAAAGAAGTGCACCTTCTCCTGTAGGGATGGTCACTGTGTCTCAGTCCAACAGGCCAAGGCCATGTCAGGAAATGAGGACAGGCCATTAGCTCTTAACCCCATGGGAGATAGTCACCAGGCCACTCTCAAGACTAGCAAAAAGTATTATGCACAAAAATCAGGTTGAATAACTGCCCTGGCTGGGAAGCCACCATAAAACCAGGACCCAAGGTACCACTAGAAGGTCTGTTAATATAGGCAAAGATTTTTGCCAACTTTTTTGGCTACAGTACCCCTGTAATGCCCAGAACAATGTCTGGCATAGAGAATATGCTCAGGAAATATTTATTGATAAATTAATGAAAGGAAATGAAAATTAGTAAAAATATACATTGACAAATTAATAGAAATTAATTCTATTCATGTGAGTTCAATCCCCAAAGCAAGGTCAGATTACTTCCCAGCCACCTGCCTGGGAAGTAGCCATGTCTCCTTCCTTTTGAGATGATGGAAATGTCTGAAAACATTAAACTGGTGAATTTTCAATACAGAGTGAGTCTTGTTTCCTGCATCCATCCTGCCACTGTGGCCCCAGTGAGGGAAGAAGGGTGAAAGCTACTTCAGGAAAGGAGCTGGATATGTCGCAGGGGAGTCCCTATCACACATAAGGGGGAGTAGGAGGAAGCCCTCCACATCAGAGGACAGGAGCGGGACATGGGGTGGGAGGGAGCCTGGGCACATAAGGCTCTTAGCCAACTCCCCAAGGCATAGCCCAGTGAGGCTCAAGTCTGGGAGAAGCTGCCCATCCACCACACACAGGGGCAAAGGGACAGCATGAGTAGAGGGGAGTGTCCAGAGACGTGGGCCCAGGGCGCTCCCAAATCTGGCCCCCAGCACCTGGTGTCTGGGGCTCTGAGTGCTCCCACATGCCTAGGGAGGATGCAGAGGTGCCGAGAGGGCCAGTGGACCAGCAGAGCCCTGAGGTCAGGGTGAAAAGCCACAGAGGAGGATTTATAGCCAGAGCCAAAGGGTCAAGAGTACAGGCTTCACCAGCAGAGACCAGCATGTCAGGCTGAAATGCTAGAGCTGAGCAGATACTCCTTGGTATTTTATTTTATTTTAATTAATTTAAACTAAAAAAAAAAATTTAAACTGCCACATGTGGCTAAGTGCTAT
Source organism: Balaenoptera physalus (assembly GCF_965194825.1). Lineage (NCBI taxonomy): Eukaryota > Metazoa > Chordata > Mammalia > Artiodactyla > Balaenopteridae > Balaenoptera > Balaenoptera physalus. The sequence continues at coordinate 54,313,071 of NC_138893.1, read as the reverse complement.
AAGTATATAATGTAAATAATATAAAGTAAAATTTTATATAATTACAGCAATATAATATAAATAATATAATATAAAATAAAATAATAAATTCTGTTTAAAATAGCAGCAAAAAGCATCAAATACCTGGGAAAAACCTTGACACAAAAAGTAGTACTATGTTGACATTGTAAAATTCTACTAAGAGCTATAAAAAGTGACAGGAAAGGAAAGACACACTCTGTCTTTCTCTGAAATGTTCTTTCCAAATTAATGTATAGGTTTAATACATTTTAATCAAAACCTCAATAATTTTTTTATTATTGACAAAATGATATTAAACTTCATCTGTATAATTAGGTGATAACAGTCAAGAAAAAGAGTACCAAAGGAAGGCTGGTCTCGTTTGACATCAAAATATGTTATAAAGCTTCAACAACCCTGCAATGTGGGATAGTCTGGAAGCAATCCCTAGTCTATATAAGAAAATTCATTTATGACAAAAGGGGTCTCACAAATTTGTGGAAAGAGGGGGACTAATCAATGAATTACGTTGAGACAATGGGTTAGCTCTTTGAGGAAAAATCAAGTTGGCTTTGAACCTCACACTATACACCAAAATAAATCACAAATAAATAAAAAATTTAAAAATTAATTCATTATGGCTACCAGGGGGTAAGGAGGGGAGGGATAAACTGGGAGATTGGGATTGACATATACACACTACTATATATAAATAGATAACTAATAAGGACCTACTGTATAGCACAGGAAACTCTACTCAGTACTCTGTAATGGCTTATATGGGAAAAGAATCTAAAAAAGAGTGGATATATGTATATGTATAACTGATTCACTTTGCTGTATAGTAGAAACTAACACAACATTGTAAATCAGCTATACTCCAATAAAAATTAATTAATAAAAAAAACCATAGTCTAACTAAAAAAATAAATAAATTAAAATTAAAATTAAATCGACGTATTGGTTGAACAGTACTTAGGATCTAATGAGCCAAGTCTATACATTCAAAACCCAGAGCTACTGAATTGTTACCAAAAGGCAAAACATGTCAGCCTCCTAAGAGAAGACTCTCAAAGGAAGGACTCCTATCAGCCGGGTAACTTTCTTCTTCTACCACCGCCGACCCTTGGCTACTCGAAGTGTATGTAATCTCTAGACGGGCAGCACTGACCTCATCTTGAAGCTTGATAGAAACATCCACTCCCAGGGCCCACCCCAGAGCTGCTGAATCGGAAGCTGCATGTTAACAAGGTCCCCAGGCAGGACGTGTGCGCAGAGAAGTCTGAGAAGCACTGACTCAAGGCACCAGGGGCTTTACCTCCAGCAACCATGCCCCTGCGGTCCCAGGTTTCCCTGCACCTCTCTATGCCTGTCATGGCTGCCACAAAGAGGTCAAGCAGGGTAATTCTTCACAGAAATGTAGACCTTGAATGGATAGGCCATAGGAAAGATCTAAAAGGCACACCAATGGAAATGCCGTCTGCTCCAGTCTTGGCTGACCCCACTGGACCTCCAACCTGCAATTCAGGGAGTTGCCACCTGGTGGTAGTGTTTTGTTATGAGGCTCTGGATAGTGACTATTTCAGGAATAGATTATGAGATACAATAGGAAAACTGCTTTTCGGAAATCAAAAACAGAAACCTTTAAACTAGTCAAATACAATTTTAAAGCTATTATATAATAAATTTAAAAATATAAAAGGAGACATTTTAAAGAAATACTTTCGAATGATATATAATCAAAGATGTGCTGATATTTAACAATTGCCTGGGTGAGGAGACAGCCTTAATTTGTAGCGTTTGCTCATTTCCCTGGTGTAAATACTCCCACCGAGGCTGACTTCAAGATCACAAAACATGGAGATGGAGAATATGTGTACACTCGGCTCTCCCAAGCAGGTAACAGCCAGCTCTAGCACACTACTGTAATAACAATAAATATCTGTAAATTCTCTCAGTTTCTAAAGTTATGTCATGTTCCCCATCTGATTCCATTAGCCTGATTCTCAAGGCTGCAAAAGATGACCTAATCCTTGCAGGGAAAGGCCCATCACTGCAGCTCCCATCTCGGGGTCTCCACAGCACAGCATCTTGCCCAAAGCAAACAGCCGAAGCAAACAGCACCCTGTCCCAGGGATCAGGATAAATGCCTTCTATACATTAACCTCAAAGGAAGGCCCAGAGAGGAGGTAGGAATTGACCAAGGTTGTGTAGGCAGGATGAGGTTTCATGGGTGTTCTAAGTCAAAAAAGGCCTCCCTGATTCCCAAATCACAGCCCTCCTCCACCAAGCCAACTTTTCCCAAAGTTTCACATTCTAAGAAGTTAATAAGAAATGCTATTGTAACTGAGCAGGACCCTATGAGGCCTTCCCAGAACAGACTTCCACCCATGTGCGCCACCCACCTTTTGTCTGTAGAAAAACTTTAGTCAAAGAATAAATTTAATCAGAGAAGTGAGAAAATGCAGAAAGAAAGGAAAACAGTCAAGTAAGACAAAATAATAATACTTTAGCCGTTAAACAAAGTCAAGGACCTTTAGTTCTTCCTCAAGGACTACAGATACTATTCTGAGCTGTGTCCTTTGAGTTGTTTTGCAGATACTGAAACCCCCCACCAGGTGGAAGAAGTTAACTGTATGCTGCCCACAAGCACGCAGACCCCAGACCCGTTGGAAACAGGAGGTTGATGATGCTGACTCCCAATTACCTCACCACCAACCAATCAGAAGAATGCCCACGAGCTGATCACGCCCTGCTCCTTGAACACTATAAGACTCCTTACTACCCCTTCCAGGGTGGGACACACAATCTTGAGGGCATTAGCCCCCTGTGGCCCCCTTTGCCTGGCAAAGCAATAAAGCTTTTTTTAAAAATTTATTTTTATTGAAGTATAGTTGAATTACAATGTTGTGTTAATTACTGCTGTACAGCAAAGTGACTCAGTATGCTATATATACATTCTTTTTCATATTCTTTTCCATTATGGTTTATCACAGGATATTGAATATAGTTCCCTGTGCTATACAGTAGGACCTTGTTGTTTATCCATTCTATATATACCGGTTTGCATCTGCTCATCCCAAACTCCCAATCCAACCCTCTCCCATTCCCCTCCCCCTTGGCAACCACCAGTCTATTCTCTATGTCCCTGATTCTGTTTCTGTTTCATAGATAGGTTCATTTTTTTGGGCCACTTGGCACAGCTTGTGGGATCTTAGTTCCCTGACTAGGGATCAAACCTGGGCCCCCGGCAGTGAACTGCTTTTCTTTACTGCAGTACTTCTCAGAGCCTTTACAATCCTAACAAACATCACAACTCTCCAAGAGAAAGAGAATGCAGCATTTGTCAATGTGGTTGCCCTGGAATTTCTTTTCACTGAATCTTCCATCCTAAGGAACACCTTTTAGAGACTGCTGCAATGCTCAGCAATCTTCCTAGGACTAGAAGGGGCCCTACTGGTCATTGGGTCCAACCCACCATGTGATGCCTGAGTGGCCTCTCCTCACACCCCTCCGTTGACAGGGAGCTCACGCCCTTCCAGCACATCCCCCTTTATCTTGAAACAGCTCTCTCTGTTTCTTCCAAATCTGGTGTTTTAATTCTTCTCTCAGGACCAAGGCACTGAAAAGGAAGGGACTGATACTTCTTGAGCACCAGCCACATGCTAGGCTCTCCACACTCTTCTAACCCTCAAGACAGCGACTCTGTGCAATAAGCATAATTATGCTCTTTTTTCCGATGAGGAAAGTAGGCTCAGAGAGATTAGGCAACTTGCTCTAGGCCACCTCTCAATTCTAACTCCCAACTGCCATGCGTCTTTGCCTTGAAGTAACCCCTGTTGCTCAGGCAGGGATGGAAGCGTGGATAGGAAGAGGGACTAACTCAGCCTTGGGGGTGGGATCAGGGAAGGCCTTGCAGAGGGGGTGACACTTGAGTAAGAAGGTGACATGTGAGCAGAAGTCTGGCAAGTGGATAACAAGAAAAAGGGCATGCTGGTCAAAGAGACAGCATGTGCAAAGGCCCTGAGGGGAGAAACAGTGAGGCACTGTCAGGCAGGAGCAGAAGGGACCTGGTGAGGGGCCCTGGCTGAAGTGGGGACCCAGTCACGTGGACCGTCAACGATAGTGAGGCAGGAGGTGAGGCTGCAGGAACCGAGAGGCTGGGCAGGGGCAAAAGGAAGTCTCAGACACAGGGAACGAAATTCCAGGGTTATTAGAGCACCCAAGATGGAGCTGGGCACAAGGAGTCCCTCACTCGGGTGCAGCACTTCACAGTTTGTATCCCCTCCACACACACATTCTTCCCCACCCCACCCCACCCCAGCACCCTGCTCAGGGCCTGGCAAGGACCTTCAGTTCTGGGACGTTCTGTTTTCATAAATGAGCCAGTGAGTGAAGAAGTGCTTCTCACCGAAGTCCTAGGGGATGGCAAGGCAAAGGCGTCAGCCCCATTTCATGGGGGAAAGCCAGGCTCAGGGAAGTCCACGACCAGCCTGTTAACTTACAACTGTGAGAAGGGGGCGGGGCTTGAGGGCAGACCTCTTGGCTCTAAACTTGGAGCCCATTCACTGCCTCACAGAGGACCCCGTTTCTAGAACTGGGATTCAAGGTGGGGCCTGATCTCATGGTCAGCGGTAAGAGCTCTGTTCCCAGATGAGCTGCTGGCCTGTCCAAGACCAGACAGTCCAGTGGGGGTGACTGGAGGGGACAGAGGACAGGAGGGGTTGGCCAGAGGGTCCTTCACAACCCTCCCCCCAACGCCCCCTGAGATCCACAGAGTCTCGAGGAGGGATTCTGGGGATTCTAAGTGGCCCCTGGCTTGGGGCCTGCAGAGCTGGGAGGTCTGTGAGCCAGGCAGAAGCCCAGCCAGTCAGAGGGAGACCCCTTCAACTCTACTGTCACCTTCTGTTACCAGCCACACCCTCCCCAAGACTGCTTCCTGGCACCCAGAGAGCGGGAGGCCCAGGAAGGGCTGCCACGGCTGGGGGATAACTCCCTGCCTCATCCCCTGCAGCCTTCCAGCCCATCCCAGCCACAGGCCCTGCCCTACCCCAGGGCTCACTCCCAAACCAGCAGAGTCCTGGATTTATCCTGCAGGGGTGACCTCCAGCAGGTACTAACCTGACCTCATCTCGCCTCACCTCCACCAACCAGGCCGGTCCCTGATTTTCATTTCTACACTACAGCCTGGCCTTGCAGGTTTATTTTTCAATTAGTTTCCCACTTATGGGCCTAATCACAAATGTTCCACGGTAGAGCTGCATCTTGGGACACGAAAGGCCAGAGTTAAAGCAGTATGGAATCACAGGCATGGCCTACACTGGGAAGAGGGCGCTTGGATGCTGCATGTGACACTGGGTGGACCACTTTTCCCTTTGGTGTCATTTTTTTCACCCATACATTGAGAAAGCTGAACCAGCTCAGGGATTCTCAAGGCGGGGCCACAGACCGCTTTGTTAGAAGTGTCTAAGGAGTGTTGACACACAGATCCCAGGCCCCATCCACATCTACGGAATCAGACTCTCCAGGGACAGGGCCCAGGAATATGCATGTTAAGTTCATATCCCACCCACCCCCACAGGTGACTCACAGTCACTGAAGTTTGGAGACCAATGGAGGTGATGTCTCGAGGTCCCTCTAGCTCTAATGTTTGGTTTCTACAATTTCTATTAGAGAAGCGTAAGGCATCTACCCAGGGATTGCCATTTGTCCATCCCAGTAACAAGCTGCTCAGGAAGGACCTTGCTAAGTTCCAGAAGACAGTCACCTAGAGAGAAGCTGAGACTACCTTACCGGAGGAACTAAATCTGGAGCCTTTGAACCATTGGAATTTCTCTCAGGAAACAGGGAGGGGCCAGAGGCAGGGAGAGTTACAGGGAAATCCTACCCAGAGACACATTTAGTTCACTTCAAGTTTCCAGCAGAGGGATTTAACAGGTTTAAAGCAGTTTTCTGTGAATCTTTGTCAAGGGAGTGTATGTACAAACAAACAGGGAGGTTTTTTTTTTAGTGAAAAGTTAATCGGCTTAAAGTGTGCAACTAAATAAGCAAAGCTTACATTAAAGTGACCCACAGAGAAAGGACCCCATGGAAAGAAAGTTCTAGGAAATACAATATGGCCTCTATGTTCTTTTGTAGTTCCACGCTATAAATATTCATGGGGCGGTGTTAATGGGGTCCACAGCTCTATGCAACCACAATACTTTTTTTGTTTATACTCAGGACCATGAACTGTGAAACCACGAACCTAAATTTCAGGACTCTGAATTCAGGCATGTTTGCAGAGCAGGAGGCGAGAGGTGCAGGCTTGCGGAGGACAGAGGAGAGGAAACAGGGCGAGATGTGAATCATGCCTCCTGGATCTTTTGGTTGAGATTAAAGAGGAGAATCTGTTTAGTATGGGAGACCTCCGTCTCCAGGGTCTCCAGCTGCTCCAGCCTGGGGAAATGGCCTTCACAGGCATGGAGGGCTTAGTTACTCAAGCATATGGCAGAGAGGGGTGGGGAGCTGGAAATAGTTTAATTGGATCAAACAGACTTTTTGCAAGTTCTACATGAAAGACTTAAAAAAAAAACCCAGACTAGTTTGAATCATGGCATTTCTAAGATGGAGAGAGTTTAAACGTCACCTAAGCCATGTCCTTGCTTTCCACGTAAGGAAACTAAGGTCCAGGAAGGTTAATTGACTTGCTCAAAGTATCACAGGTAGAAGCCACATCTGCTGACTCGAAACCAGTGATGGCAAATATGAGACACACATGTACCCCTTTTAGCCTCTCTGTCCCAGAGCAAATATCCTTCATTGATCACACCTTCCTGTCCACCGAACCTGGACACAGCCTCCAAATCCATCTCAACACAGTCTACAGAGGGCCAGCACAAATGGATAGAAATGGCAGATGAATTGGGACCTACTTGCCAGCTGTGCCCTAAACCATGCTGGCAATGTCCATAACGCATCGGCCATTTGTTCCAGCTAGGAGTTTTCTATTCAAAGCCACTTAAAGTCTGAACTCAGGGGTCTGAGCGTGCACACCAGGAAAGTAGCAGGACCTGAAAGTCCATAGGACTTTCCATGTTAAAAGTCAATCCTGAAAAGATGCTCAGTATGGCTAATTATTAGAGAAATGCACATCAAAATCACAATGAGGTATTACCTCACACAGGTCAGAATGGCTATCATCAAAAAGTCTACAAATAACAAATGTTTGAGAAGATGTGGAGAAAAGGGAACCCCTGTATACTGTTGGTGGGAATGTAAATTGGTGCAGCCGCTATGGAAAACAGTATGGAGGTTCCTTAAAAAACCAAAAATAGAGATACCATATGACCCAGCAATTCCATTTCTGGTGGAAATGAAAACACTAATTCAAAAAGATACATGCGCCACAATGTTTGTAGCAGCACAATTTACAACAGCCAAGATATGGAAGCAACCCAAGTCCCTATCAACAGATAACTGGATTAAGAAGATATTCATATATATATATGTATATAATATTACTCAGCCATAAAAAAGAATGAAACACTGTCATTAGCAGCAATGTGGATAGACCTAGAGAATATTATGCTTAGTGAAATAAGTCAGACAGAGAAAGACAAATACTATATGATATCACTTAATATGTGAAATCTAAAAAATAGCACAAACGAATGTATGTACAAAACACAAACAGACTTACAGATATAGAAAACAAACTTGTGGTTACCAAAGGGGAGAGGAAGGGGGAGGGACAAATTAGGGGTATGGGATTAACAGATACAAACTACTATATATAAAATAGATAGGCAACAAGGATATACTGTAGAGCATAGGGAATTATACACATTATCTTATAATAACTTATAATGAATATAATCTGCAAAAAAACCTGAATCATTGTGCTGAAAATAACACAATATTGTAAATCAACTATACTTCACTTAAAATTTTATTTAATTGAAGTACTGAAAAATTAAATTGAAAAATTGAAAAAAATTTCAATTAAAAAAAAATGCTACAGCTTGGCTTTCCAAGCAGGACTCACTTGGCTTAAGAAATACCTGCTCAGCTAATTCCCCAGAAAAAAAGATTCTCTACCAGACTAGCATGAGCAGGTAGGCCATATTTGCAAGGCCAGTTAAGTTTTACAGCTCCAAATGTATTTCATCTCACATGCCCATCCCACTCAATTGGTGATGTTTTCTCTAAGTGCTGTGAGGTGACTTCTTGGACCCTCAGGAAAAGGAGCTGTGCTCAATTAGCCATGTCTGACACTGGCCTGGGGAGGGAGTGGCATTGGAGCTGCCACACATGGGGCATTTACAAATGTATATTGTAAAAATACTAAAAATAGTTCTATCCATGGGAAAGAATATCTGCAGCAAGGCCTGAGCTATGATTCAAGTGATTCATTTTTACTTACTTTCCACACTCTCTGCCCTGCTCTGTGCCCAGGAAGGCGGATCCTGTGGACTGCTTCCTCCACGTCTCACTGCTCTCTGGCTTCTGCTTGCATTCAACCAGGAGTAGACTCTGGCAGATCAGAGGGAAGAGAGCAGAGAGCTGCAGGCATTTCTTCCCTGCTTTCTCCCTGCTTTGGTGCTGTATCCAAACTACTATATATAAAATATATTAGATAGGCAACAAGGATATACTATATAGCACAGGGAATTATACCCATTGTCTTATATACTGTCTTATGTACTGTCTTACCTATACTGGAATATAACCTGCAAAAAAACCCTGAATCATTATGTTGTACACCTGAAACTAATACAATATTGAAGATCAACTATACTTCAAGAGACTCAGCCACCTCCCCTCCTGCACAGCTCCAGCTCCAGCCGTAACACGGCTCCCTTCCCATTTCTTCAGCCACAGGGGAGACTTGCTAGTCTCTGGGTGTCTCAAACCCTTCTTTGCATCCTAACCCTGTCTCTGTAAGTAGTCCCTTCATGAAGGTCTCTTCATTTGAAACATCTGGGGTAAAGTCTGGTTCCTGCTGGCACCTGGCTTGTACTGCTGTTCTAAGAAAATCCTCCCATTATTTCCATAGCTAAATGGGAAGATGGCATTCTGACTGGTAAACTGAATGGCTACTTTGGCCTAAGATAACACTTTTCACTGCTTAATTCCAGCAGCATATGACTTACTGCTGTCTCATACCTGCTATGTTCCCACAGCCTAAGCTCACATGGCTTCCACTCAGTAACGGAGAAAAGGGAGCAGTTTAGGTCCTAAAAGCCAGAAGCTTCCCAGGCTCTAATTTTGCATCTTATGTGCCTGATTCCAAGGCCAGGTATATCTCATAAGCTCTAATACCTCCACTGTGGAATGATCTTTTGTGGAGCATCAAGTTACCAGTGCAATTAAGCAGGACTCATTCTGAAGACAAAGGCCCATGGAGACCCTAAGTAGTGCAGAGAGTGGAAAGATACACTAGGTGGAGAGTAAAGGAGACCTGGGGTCCACCTCCAGGCAAGTCGGGAGCTATCCATGTGAACTTGGACACATTACTGCCCTTTCAGGCCCTCAGGGTTCTCATAGGAAACATGAAAAACGGTATAAATAATTCCGAGGGTAACTTCCAGCTCTAACATTCTAAAAGATTTTACTCTAAAATCTTACCTTGTGTATCTAGTTAACATTCAATAATGGTCATGAGCCTATCATCACTTTGACTAAATTTTCTTCATAAAGTTCCAGCAAGTAGTCTATTGTGGCAGACTTATTGTCCACCAATACCTTTTCTCCCTTCTTCCCTAACAACAGAAACTATGATGTTCAGTTCCAGACCTTCCAGAAGAAATATTTCCCAGAATCCCATGTAGCTAGCTACATGGTCATGTGACCGTGGTCATGTGACTAACTTCCAGCCAATGAGAGGAAAGCAGATGGCAGATGGCATCTCCTGGGAACCTGCTCTCAGATTCTTTGTTCTTTTTCTTTTCCATGCCTTCCGTGTCCAGACCGTGTTTGTGATGGTTTGAGCTCTGGCTACCATCATGGACCATGAGGACAAGGGCCTCAGCCCAGGGAGAGTGGAGGGGCAGGATGGAAGGAGACCGGGCCCTAGAGGACTTCCTGGAGCAGCACTGTCATACTGGCCATAGACTGCGGACCTCCAGACTTTGATGTGAGAAAGAAAGAAACTTCTGGCTTGTTTAGGCCAGTGTTCCAGCTATCAATATATTGCCTATCAGCTCTAAATCCACCCTTCTTTGTCATGCTTTGTGACACAAGCTGGACCCCGGAAACATTTCTCCTTTGTCAGCTGGCACATTAGATTTTGTCAGTAAAGGGCACTAGAGGGACTGCAAGAGGAAGGGAATTCTCTTCCTGCTTCCGGGCCTCATCTTTCTTGCTCCTGTAGAGTGGCCACCAGCAGTGTTTGGGAAACCCATTGGCACCCAACTTTCAGAGTTTTGCCCAAACTCCAGTGGGCAATTCCCCACTTGTCAGCCTCTTCCTGTAGCATCTCAACAAACTTCTCCAACTGTCAGTGGGTCACAGCCATACCCTCTCCTATGAAGTTACAGCCGGGGAGGGGTGTGTGTGGGGTGACCTCTTCCAAATGTATTCCTTCCCTAGTAGCTGCTCCCTATATCTTCTATTCCTGTTTTCTTTAAAGTTCTCTCTACCTCCTTTTGCTAGTTAATAATCCTTTATATTAAATTTTTGAATTATTTCTGAAATTACTGATGTGGTTTCAGTCTCCCAACTGGCCCCTGATGGCCACAGCCAATTACCATGGGTTCATTACTAGCAATTTAACCTGATCTTAACTGATAGAGCCATGCAATCATCTCCATGGAACAAGTGAATGATATGGTACAGGATAAGCTTTCTGCTTTTTAAAACTCTTCTCTCCAAAAATTATTTGTGACAAACATGTCAGATAAAAGGTTGAAGTCCTAATCTCTAACAGTTCCTACAAAATGTTTAAAAAATGACCACCTAATTAAAAAATGAACATAAGCAGAAAGAAAAAGAGTCCATAAATAAGAAGAAAAAAAAGCCCATAAATAGGAAATTCACACAGCAAAATAAATACAAATGGTCAAAATATATTTAAAGATTTTTTTTTTAATGTGGCCATTTTTAAAGTCTTTATTGAATTTGTTACAATATTGCTTCTGTTTTGTGATTTGGTTTTTTGGCCGCGAGGCATGTGGGATCTTAGCCCCATGACCAGGGATCGAACCCACACCCCCTACATTGGAAGGTGAAGTCTTAACCACTAGACCGCCAGGGAAGTCCCCAAAATATATTTTTTAAGGTTCAAAATTATTTGAAAAAGAAATACAATTACAATATAAATGCAAATTGAAGAAACTGTAAATTATTTTTCTCTTATCAAACCAACAAAGATTTTAAAAGCTAGAATACAAATATGTTAATCTTAATGAGAGTGCAAAGGAGTAAAAAAAAATTTGAAGGGCAATTTGAAAAAAAGAATCAGAAGCCCTAAAAGCATCTATACTTTTGACCCAGCAATTCTACGGGTAGAATTTTTTCTAAAAAAATAATTTAAAACATACACAAAAATCTAGCAATAAGGATGACTCCAGCATGATTGTTTATAATAGCAAAAGAAATGATTGGAGAAAAAAATCTTTATGTCCAACAGTAGAGGACTGATTAAATTAAATTATGGTGCATCTATACCGAACAACTTAAATTGATGCCATACAAGTACCTGTATTACATAAGCATCTTTATTATCGTGGAAGGAGGTTCATGGTACTAAGCGAAAGTGAAATACAAGCAGGTTCAAAACGATATGTGTAGCACTTTTAAAAAATTACAACCATGCATGAAAAAATTTTGGAAGAATATACAACAAAGTGTTAACAACGGTTACTCCTCGGCCATGGAATTGCCGGAAATTTTTACTCTTGCTTGCTCTCTATATTTTCTAAATGTTCTCCAGTGGATGTATATTAGCTGTATAATTAAGAAAACTGTTTTATGTTAAAAAAAAATAATCTCCCTTTCCGGCCCATCTCAAGGGCACCCCAATGCTTGCTGAGCATCTCTGGATGAACTCATTTATGTTTCACTAGACTTTGAGGCAGAGCTCAGCTTGGGATCTCCCCACACACAAAGCCATGATCTCTCCCGCATTTTCCCTTCCTTTCCATTCCTGAGGCCCAAGTCTGGACTTCATGCTCCCAGGCCTAGAACCCCTGGTGGTCCTCCTATTTCCCGCTTCTACAGATCCTAAACATCATTTGTCTTCATCATAACGGCCGTCTGCTCAAAAACCATCAATAGCTCCCCCTTTCTTAAGGGGCATGATTTAAATGTCTCAGCTTGACATTCACTGTTCCAAGCTTCTTTCAATCTTGCCACTACTATTCTGCAAAGTAAACCAGGTATTCCCACAGCTCCAGACACATCCAAAGCATTCCTGCTGCCTTGCCTTGACTCATGATGTTTATTCTACCTGAAATGCCTTCCCCTCCATCCCAGTTTCTCCAAATCCTTTCCATCCTTCCAGGCCAAACTCAGGGCTCACCTGAGTTGTTTTTTTTCTTTTTAAATATATCTTTATTTCTCAAACTCAAAGCTTTATTCCATCAAGTTCTAACACATTTTGCATTGACAAGTGATTTCACCTGCATCCCATAAGAAGGTCAGTGGCCATTACACCAAAGAGGAAACCTCACATATCCTAGGAAATTAATATTTGAAAGGCTATGCAAGTATAGAATAACAAAAAAGCTTCCAATTTAGTCTAATTTGTATCTTTTCATCTATAGTAATTTGGAAATTAATGGATAAAAACTTAATTTTCCTAAACCAGTGATTTTTTTTAACTTCATGAAAAAAAAAAAAAAGACCAGATTGCTTGAGTTTTAAAACACCCACAGATTCATATTATTTAACGACTTCCTCTTTAGCGGATGGTCTTCTCACCCTCCTATGCAAACACACATGACAATTTGCACCACCCCTCACTAGCTTACCAGGCTTACCAGGAAGCCTTCCTTGACTGTCTTACAGTGATTGATGCCTTTTCCAAATCCCTATAGTATCTCATTTGCTCAGTTTTTCATTTGGCAAATATTGGTTGAGCACCCACCATGTGCCAGGCACTGTGCTGGTGACTGGGAAACCAAATGAGTCTAATTTCTACCCCTTGAAGTTAATTGTCTGATATGGAGACAGACATTGAGCAAATAAATAGTCACTCCAATACCCAGTTACGGACTGTAAAACGTGCAGGGAAACAAAGGTGATGAGAGATTTAAAAGAAGGGACCTGATTGAGATCAGGCCTGAGAAGGCCTGTGGGGGGAAAGGATATGTAAACTGATGGTCCTAAGTGGGTCTAATTTTGCAAACATGATCAAACGTGCATTTCAAAAAGATCATTCTGCCTGCAACATGGAAAACAGATTTTGGGAGGCAAGGGGGCAGCAGGGAGATGGGTTCAGGTACCATAGCAGTAGCCTACGTGGGATCCGGTGGGATTTAGACCAAACAGTGGCAGTAAAGATGGAGAGAAGTGGATGGGCCTAAATTTGGAAACAGAATTGGCAGGACTTGGGTTGGACTGCATGAGAAGGGGAGGGAGAGACCCGTATCCAGGATGGCACCGGGTTTCTGGTTGAAGCACCTGACATCACGACCAGGTGCCACCTGGCACATGCCACCATGAGGCCCAGACCTTAACGAACCACGGCCGACTCTGAGCCCAGGGGGAGAGGATGGCGAACAAGTGCCGGCTCAGTGGGAAGGAGAACTGACCCAGGGATGGGAAAAAGAGTTAGGGCGGAAGGTGGCCTGCTCCTGTGGGAAACTGGCTCACGCAGGACTCACATCAACTCAAGGCCAGTAACCCCAGCGGGAGGAAGGGGAGGAGGCTCGGTGCAAATTGCAGGATGAGCGGGGAGATAAGTGGCCCAGCTGGTGGAGCGGGTGAAGAGTCGGGGCTGAACATCAACACTCAAGTGCTCATGCAGGCGAGCTTGAGAATATTTATTGGTAATTGACAGAAGTGGTTAGAGGGTGGTGTGATCACAGATAGGTCTGTAACCAATCAGCAGGAAAGTTCGGTTCCTGTCGCTATGTTTGCATCCGGGCAGAACCGTATTATGAGCGGGCTAAGAGGACACCCTGAGAAACCTGCTTCTATGCATTTGGTTTATCTGTTACCCGCTCCCTGCTTCATGGATGAGAGCAAGCGAGCTGTGGAGCAATAAATTATCACTTGCTGCACGCTCTGGATCCCAAGAGAACTCTCTGCAGAGGGAGAGATAAGCCAACACAGGCCACTGAGAAATTGTCACTTATAGGGAAATTCTTAAGAGGGGAACAATAACAGGCATAATCATAACAGCAAGGAGAATAGCTAAAAATTAGTGACCGCTTGCTAAACACTTCTTGTTCACTGCCTCATTCAATCTGCAAACAAACCTAGTTCATGGGTTTTCATATCATTCCCATTTTCTAAATGAAGAAACTGAGGCTCAGAGAGGTTAAGAAACTTAGTCAAAACCACACAGGCAGTGAGGACAGAGGCAGGCTTCAAGCCACGGGCTGCCTGATGCCAAAAGTAGTCTCTTAAACAGGATGTTTCACTGCTCTGCTCTGTTACCCAGGCTGCCACTCACCCAAGGCTTCCTTAGGAAACATGGGCCATCGAGGCCTTCTCCCTCTGGGCTGGGGAGAGTGGCTGGAGCCATCGTCCTCAACTGACCTGACACCCAGGCACTGCCCCGGGCCGTGTGGGAAAGGGATGGGGGAACAGAGAGGAAGAAAGTTGCATTTCAACACCTTGTATGATTCATTTATTCTTCCCTATGCTTTGGGACTAAGAGTACTCTGAAGGCCAGAATTGTCTCATCTTTGTTGGGTTCCTAGCCAAGGACGGAGAAAAAAGTGGGGAGAAGGTGGTGGGCTATGGTGCTCTGTGGAACAAGTGTACAAATATGACCTTCAGACTGAGCAGCAGGGAGATGCTTGTTGACTGCGGGGGTCAGGGATCCAGGAGAGGAGAAGCCGTTCCCGGGTTGGAGAGGCGGTGTGCTTCAAGGGGAGAACAGGGGTTTGAGGTGTTTGTCCCACTGTTTACAAGTTCAGTGTCCTGTGCGGGCCCTAGCCCAGCCTCTCCCCTGCACAAGCACCCAGACCTCGTCCTGCAATGCCCACAAGATCATAAGATCTCAGAGCATCTCCCGTGAGTGCCCGGATCATCTCCTGGCTATCTGAGAGACCAACGGAGAGAACAGAAGGAAAGGAGCTTTATAAACAATGCTAAGGCAATGCTGTAACCACTGTGAGAGGTTAATATCATTGTTCTTCCTCATGAAAAACATGGTGAGGGGTGAGAAGGCAAAGGTTTGGGGACCAGTGAAGTTACAGCCTCTATTCAGATTGCTTGACTACCTATCGTAGAAGGATGTGCATTGCCATCAAATGCGATGTGGGCCCAAATCCTGCTTGTAGCTCGGCTATTTGGACCCTGGAGGAATGCTGCTGGAAAGAGGAGTGGCTGGGAGGAACCACTGGCTGAACGGAGGCTCAGACTCAACACCATTCACACATCTCCAGTCAGGGGCTGGCTTCTCGGGTGGGGCCTGGACATCTGGTTGGCTTGCAGTACGTGGAACCCCCAGCCTAACACCAAAGAAGCCAGTGAGTGCCACGGCAGATTTGTTTTTAGAGCAAGGTCTCTGGATATCGAGGAACTACTGCCATCAGCATCGCTAGGAAACATAAAACTCTGAAATCATCATCTGCTCCAGTTGTTCAGATACTTGGTTTCCTGCTCTTGGAAACCTTGTTGGATTTCTGTGGGATGATAATAATAAAAACAACAATATTTACTGAATGTTTACCGTGTTCCAGGCACTAAGTGCTTGGTCTATGTTAACTCATCCAACCTTTATAATCACCCTCTGTGGTAGACACTAGTATCCACATTTTATGCGTGAGAACACTGAGATCCAGAAAGCTTAAGCAGCTGGCTCAGGGCCTCACAGCCATTCAGTGGGAGAGCTAGGATCTGAAGCCCAGCAATGCGCCTCTAGAGTCAGTTCACTCCTCAGCGCTCGCATAGGAACAGAAAGTGATGCTGTTCGTGTAATTCAATTTAATGCGCACCACAGGTTCTTCGGAGGCCACAAAACGACAGCACTATTTCGCATTTATTGAGTGCGTCTATTTGCTCAGCACAGTATCAAGTGCCTTTCATTCAACAACGGCCTGTGAACTAGGAGTATCTCTTAACTGCAGGATGTACATGAGGAAACTGAGACTTTAAAGGCTGCAGGACTCGCTCAAGGTCTCACGGCCAGTAAGTGATAGAGATGAGAAAGAAAATCCAAGTCAGTCTGACTCCAAAGTTTGGCTACCGAACCAACAGGCCAGCGACGAGCTAGGCGTTCAAACAACCATGGCCCCGGGCCGGGGAGAGCCCTGAGAGTGGCGGGAGAAGCAGCGGTCGGGGGAAGGTCCAGAGCTGATGGGAGGTGCTGCTGGCCTGTCTGCACTCGGCTTCCATCAGGAGCATCTTCCCGCTGAGGAGGCCATGCCCAGGAGCTCCTGGGGGCAGGGCTGAGGTCTGATTGGCACTTAGCTCCTCAGCACCCACGGCCTGGCAGGCACCCTGCAGACTAGGGGCTGTCGTAATGGCTCCTCCTCTCCTCTCACTGGGCTGGACGGAGGAGTAAAGGGTACTTCCCCCACACACACACACCACCCCCAGGAGAGGGTGCAAGATACTGACCGCTGCACGGCTGGGCAGGAGAAAGATGGAAAAACGGGTTCTACTGACATCAGAGCTGCGGACCCACTTGGAGACTTTTCTGTCTCCAGTGTAGAGCTCTGCCTACAGAGATAGCGTCAGAAGTCAAAAGAGGACCAATGTCGGGCAGAGGGTCTAGGCCTGAGGGTGTGTCTCCAGATGCAAAATGGGAACCATCCCAGCTGCTTGCCTACTCCGGGGGCTGGGGTGAAGGTCAACAGGCTGGTGTTCTTACTATCATTCAGCTTTTGGAACATCCTTGCACAAAAGGGGCTGATGCATTCCCCTTCTGACCTCCCCTCCCCCAGATGCTGCACCACCTGCGCCCCCCAGCATGAGTCACGGTCCTGGCTGGGACCTCTGGGCTCTGTTGGGCACCTGATGGCCACACGTTCTCTGCCTACTCGGTTAGCCGAACCCTCAGTGTGGGCAGCCTGTGTCTCTCCGCCGACAGTTCCGCAGGAACCAAGACGGTGCGTTTCCTCCCCCAGCCTCTGCCTTGGCCCCTCTTCATCATCACTGACTTTCTCTTTTTAATCTTTATTGGGCTATAACTCACATATCAAAAAAATTCACCCTTCACTTACTTTTGAGACCCTGTTTACCAATAATTAGCAGGTCTGAATTTAAGAATCCCTAACTAAATACACTACATGAAATCACTTGTTCACTTATCACAAAAATTCAAATTCCTCTAGAGCATTTCAACAAGAGTCCAAGAAGTACTTGTGAGCAGCTGCTCTGTGCTCTAGTAGTGTACATATCCATCACTGAACTCTTGCCTCGTCCAGAAAATGTGCTGAGCACGCGACAAACTTTCTATCATTTGACCCTTGCCATGACCCTGAGAAGTGAATATTAGTCCTTCTCAAGGGAGGAAACTGAGGCTCAGAGAGGTTAAGTAACTTTCTCAAGGTCACAAAGCCTTGCATGGGCAGCAGATTTTGGATCCAGGTCTGTCAAGTGTCAAAGCCCGAGCTCTTAACCACCTCATGCCCTGCCCCCGGGCACTTCAGGGGTGAAAAATTGGAGACAGAGGTGGACTAGATGCACCTCCTGCCTGGAGAAGTGGGAAAGATAAACATTTCATTTCCATACAGCCCTGAAATATTTTAACTCCATCAAATCAGCACCTGCCCGAATCAGCAAGGACACCATGACAAGTAGGGATAAAAATAAAGTTGTAAAACTGCCAGCCGCCCTCACCTGGGTGTGGCCCCTGGGGAGAGACAAGGTGCCAGGGAGATGGCACCTCCCGCTCTGGGGACAGGCTGTGCCAGGGAGACAGCCTTCCAGGAGGTACCATGGAAGCCTCACATCTGTACAGAAGAATCCTGGGTACCTGCCCCTGCCATGAAGGATGGAAACTCTGGGGGAGCGCTGCCCAGGACCACATCCCCCAGTTCCACCTGCAGCACTCTCAAGAGGGCTGCTGCCCACTGGGATGGCTCTGATTCCCTTCCAGGCTGACAGTGAGCTTGGAGGTTCCTTCAGCCATGGACCCAACCCACACAGGGCCAGAATCATCATTCCCTCATTCAGCAAAGATTGACGAGTACCTACGACGTGTCGCTGGCCACTGGGCTTACAGCAGTGACCAAAGCAGACAACAATCCCTGACCTCACACAGTTTGACATTCCAGCCTCGTATCAATAACGTGAGGGCTGCTGGCAGGAGCTGCCCAGAGAGTGCTGTCCTAGAGGGCTCCGGTGACCCCCCAAAAAAGGAGCTGATTGGTAAGGTCACTGTCTCGGGGAGAGAATGACAAGATGGAGTGGGGCCCCAAATTCCAGGCAGAAGTCAGGTCTAAAAGTGAGAGGAAGGACTACAGACTTGCTCGTGAGGAAAGAGCTAGTTCCCAGGCCAGCACCCTCACCCTGACTCCTGAGCCATTAGCCGTCAGGGAATGCCGACTGTATTTATTGATGAAGGAATATATATGTTTATCATATGTGAAGGCCCTGGCATTTATCAAGCCACCAGCTGAAAAGTAAAGCTGCTGTCAACCAGTTCCCTTGGGTTTAATAAACCCAAAAGGCTACAGAGCACTTTACAGTTTACAAGGTTATTTGCATATCGTTTGAGCCTCAGGTAGACAATGTTGGTGACCTGAGTCCCATACCCTCAGCTCAACTCTGGGCAGTTCCATGCATCCCCTGCATGGCTCCCCACTTTTCTGCTTGAGAATTTTTTTGGCATCCGTAGACCTCAAGGAGCCCGCCCACGCAGATGCAGGGAAGTTCATGCCTCAAGGAATGGTCATATTCTCCCAAACTGGCTGCAACAACAGCCCCCATTCCACATGCTCTTTTAACAATGTGACTTTGACATGCCTCTCGTGGAGAGATGGGCTATGTTCCCTCCCCTGAATCTGGGAGAGCTTGTGACCATGGTGGAAGTGATGACACGTAGCTTCTGAGGCAAGGTCATAAAAGGCAATACAGCTGCCATCTGGTTCCCTTGGGATGTGTACACTTAGAATCTAGCTGCCATGCTGTGAGGAAGCCTCATCAGCCCGCATGGAGAGCACACAGAGAGGCTACCTGTAGGTTCTGGCCAACAGTCCAACTGAGGCCCCAGGCAACAGCCAGCCTCAACTGCCAGATGTGAGAGAACAAGAGAGCCTCCAGATGATTCCAGCCCCCAATTGTCAAGTCACCTCCAGCCTGCAAGTCTTCACAGCAGAGGCTCAGACACTGGGGAGCAGAGGTAGACCACTGCTGCTGTGCCTTTTCCAAACTCCTGATCTACAGACCCACCAACATAGTAAAATGGCTGTTGTTCTATACCACAGAGTTTGGGTAGTTTTTTGCGCAGGAATAGAAACTGGAAAAGGGAGCAAACAATGAAGGACAGCAGCCTTTGGATAAATGCTCCAGCCTCCTATTCCCTGGGCAGATAATTATGGGAGGCCTTATGGAAGGGCTGGGTGGGGACATGGCCCCATCAACTAAAGCAGCTACCTCAATTCCACTCCCTTTATTGGATTTCCTCTTTCCCTGTCATACTCGCCCTGCTCCCTCACCCTGTTCCTTGGGGTCACCTCCTGAATGATTTATCTACACACAAGTCCTGTCTAAGACTCTGCTCTCTCAGGAGTACAGCTACAACTAGCCTTATGTCTATCCTAAAAGGCAAGCAGTTTTGTTCCCACCCCCATTTTGCAGATGAGGAGACTGAGGCATGGAGACGTGGAGGACCTGCTCAAGACCATATGAAGAGTAAGAGGCAGGGTCAGGACAAGAATCCTGGCCTCTGGCTCTGAATACAGCTAAAGAATTATGGGTGAGTGCAAGCAACCAGGAGAAGCCCTCAGAAGCTTTGCAAAAGTTGTTCTCAGGGCCGTGGTGGTTGGAAGGATGTCTTGTAATTTACTGTCAGTTGAACTCTTGACCTCACTTACAGTATCAAGATGAAAAACAAACAGCAGAGCGGAGGACGCCTGACAGAGACCACACCCAGGAAGTCCTACGCATTTTACCAGCCCCAGGCCAGGAGGGCTTCCCAGGCCCACTCCCACTCCACAATCATCTGATTTTAAAAGCGTCCCTTTTTACAGCATCAAATTGATTGTTTGCTAGTAAATTTAAATTTTACACCTTAAAACTTACTTCAAAGGTCAGCATGAAGATGTTCTTTCACAAGTTTCTAGGAAATCTGTTTATAAAGTACTTAACTGTATGTCAGGTACTGTCCTAAGCACATTAATCTGTTGGGAATCATCCTCATTTACAAATGAGGAAACTAAGGCATGGAGAAATTCAGTGACTTGCCCAAGGTCACACACAGTTTGTAAATGACAGAGTAAATAGTAAAATGTGTAAATGGTAAAACTGTAAATGACAGAACACTGACCCGTTTGCTCAGCCTCTGAGATCCTGAGCTGGAAGCAAAGGTCATAGAACCATAGATGACTGAGAAGGAAGGGGCCAGGGGCACAAACTCAAGTGCCCACAGGGAGTGAAGAGGGCGCAGGGCAAGATGGCAGATGTGGACTAAGGGAGCCAGCTCCCTGGACCCGTCAGTTTGCCACCCTAACTAGTCCAGCAGTTTCACTCTATGGATGAGGAATTAAGGGCCAGAGAGGAGGGGCTTGCCAGGGTACACAGCTCCTGAGAGGTCAGGAACAGACCCCAGACTCTCCGTCTGCACTCTGCATCCACAGCAGAATGGAGACACACCCCGCCCCCGCCCCAGCTCAAGAAGGGGCAGGTGGGAGGTGTTTTAGGTTCAAAGCCCTGAGGCAGGTCCTAGGCAGAGGACTTCTGGCTAGAGGAGTCAGGGAGTTAGCATGTGACTGGGATAGGAGGGAAGGCTGCCCCTTAAGGTTTGGTTTGAATATGGAACCAGGAAAGACAGTGCTCCCCGCAAGCCGAGAGGCACTTTTTTACACTGAGTCTCCAGTCCTTGGTGAACTGCTTATTGTCCTTCCAGAAGGCGGTTCCCTTGCTCAGGGAATTTCCAGAAGCATGAGTAGACCGATGTGACATTTCCCCTAGGTCTCCCTTGCCATCGCCCTCTTCTGGTCACTCTTAGCATCAGCATGGATGAGGGAGAGGTCAAGGGGTTGGGAATATGGAGGATGGCTGCGGAGGATGAATGGAGCTGGCTGAAACCACACAGCTACTTTCCGGCCCTGCAGCCCATCCTGTCCTGTCTGTGAAGAGTCACAGAACACGCATGCCCTGGTTATCTAGCATCTTCTCCAAAATTACTGGAGAAAAATGAGGCCCCAACAGGCAAACCTGCTTTAGTGTTATTCCACAAGGCTGAGACCAGGACCTGGAGAGCCCTCACAGACGGACCTATGCCTCTTTCACCGGGATTCGCAGGCCCTAGATCAGCACCCAGCATCCCAGAGGTGCTCGATACATTCCCGAACGCACTGACTGCTGCCCCAGCCCAGGCCCCAGCTGCCCACACCGCCTCCCAGAGGCCCCAGTTCACATCCAGTAAAGTCCAGGACCTGACAGGTGCAGGCGATGGCTGATCACTTCGCCCCCATCCCAGTTTTGCAGCCCCAGTGCCCTTCATTTCAGGCAAGGGCACCATTCAGTGCTCCAGAGACTCTTCAACCCGGTCAGGACCGAGGGCCCATGAGGAACTGAGATACCTAAGTCAGGGCATACTACCTGCTGATATTCTCTCAAATTAGCCAGGAATCAACTCTGCCCTCCTTCCCAACTCAGAAGCCCCACAAGGTACAGCAATAATAGATGGCTATGCTGGAGGACTCTTCCTGCAGCATGAGCCCAGGACCCTCAGACCTGGTATGATCCTCAACCTTCACAAGATCCTCAAGTCTCACACTCTCCTAGGTCCTCTGGCCTCCCAGTAACCTGGTCGCCCCCAGACTTCACCCAGTTCTGACCTGTCCAACCCCCAGCCTAGACCACACTCGCTGCAGCAACAACACAAATCATTACAGTGTCATCACAATTATTCCATTTGCAGAGAATTTCCCCACAGATCATCTGAGTCCTCCTACAATTACTGTCCCTAATTCAGATGAGGAAACTGAGGCTACTAGAGTTTTCCAGGGAGTGAGGGAACGGGGTCACACTGGCTCATGCACGGCACTTCCCTCATCAACTGGAAGAAAAGCACCCTGCCCTTCTGCAGATGGAGGCTGCGAGCTTCCCTTGGTCCGCTCATCTCTGCGGGCCGCCGAGTGAAGCGGCCGGACCCTGCCTAGAGATAAACACCAGGAGCCGCTCGGCGGGCTTCTGAGACCGTCCGCTCTCGGGGGCGTGAGTATCCCTCTGTCCCAGCTGGGAACTGTCCCAGACCCATCGGCTTTCTTTGGAACATGCGCTTGGGCCCTTCTGGGGCTGACGCCTCAACTATTCCGGCTCGGAAGCTGCTCCCCTTGGGACACACAAGCCGGTTGGTGGTTAGTGGGAAGCGGGAGCTGCAGTGCCCCGCGCCAGAAAGATCCCCGCGTGCCGGGGCGCGGCTTCCTGGCGGGATTAGAGCACCTGACGGCTTCCATCTCCGCCGGCCCAGGGAGACCCCCAGGCGCGACCACACTGAGGGGGCTACAGGGAAGTTTGCGGCAACTTGAGTCATACACATTCCCCCTCGGCTACCTCTTTCTTTTTGCCTGCTGTGAAGCTTTTCGCTTTTTATACTCTCTTCCCAAGAGTAACCACAAGATCTTGGGAAACTTTGCGTGAAACTTAAAAATGCCATGAAATCGGAGCCAGCAACATCGTGTGAGCCTGAGAACGCCGCGCCCAGCCCGGCTCCCGCTCCTCTGCTCCAGCCCAGCGCGACCGACGGTGGCCCGTGTTGACCACCTGGCTGTCAGGCGACTCCGGCGCCCGCCCCAGTCCTTGGGCCCCCTCTCGGCCTCGGGCACACGCCCTCATTCGCTTTGGGAACGCTCCCGCGGCCGCCACCCTGTGCGCGCCGCAAACCAGGGGCCGGGACGTCCCAGTCGGAGTGTTATTTAAGCAGTCCCTCTGGGGCATTGTTTTCCCGGGGAGCTCGAGGGATCTCGGGGGGGGGGGGAGGGGAGGGGAGACCCGCCCCCCAGACGGCTGAGCTGGCTTGCCCACCACCTCATTTGCATTTCAAAGACAAACTTCTGCCGGACATCCCCGGCGGCGGAGGCGGCGGCGGCACCTACCGGCTTTGCACGGGTCATGGTAATGCTCCAGCTGCTGCTCCGCGCTCTCCTCGCCTTCCAGCACCGAGTAGTCCCAGGTGGCGTCCGAGCTCTCCCCGAGCCCCCAGGCGTCGCGGGGCAGCGGCAACAGCAGTAGCAGGAGAGGCAGCAGCAGTGGCACAAGGGCCCCGAGCGCAGTCACCCGGGGCATGATTGCGAGGGGCCGGCGAAGACCGAGGGAGTTGGGAGCACCGAAATCTGGGCCCTAGCGGGGGACGGTGTACAGGGTCGGGTCGGCGGCGACCCGGGAGCGGCGATTACGCGCGGCTGCCCGGCATGGCTCGGGCGTGGAACCAGCAGAGCGCGGCGTCCCGGTCCGCGTCGGCGCGCCCAGGCAGCAGCAGCCGCTCGGAGCTACTTGCCCGGCGGCCGAGGCTGCGGCGGCTGCGACCGTGGCGGTGGCGGCGGTGGTTGGAGCAGTGGCCGCTCCGCCCCTCTCCACCCGGGCTGGACCGCACAGACCTCGCCAGGGGCCCCGGGCAGCCAATCACTCGGGCGCCCGAGGCGAGGCCCCTCCTCTTCCCGGCACCTCCGCAACTTCGGAGGAAGGGGAGCGAGGTGAACAGGCTGAAGGCAAGGACCCTGGGCCAGCCGCGCTGCCCCAGAGCCGAGGGAGCCCTTCTCCGGGCGCCACCGCGCCTCCGGCCCCCCAAAACGCTGCTCCTTAAGATCAGGGCTGGACTTCCCGCCTTGCTGTATTCTGAAAACTCACTTTGCAACTCCCCGATGCACACGTGGGTGAAGGCAGGAGGCTGTGGTTAGAGCTCTGAGCTCAGGACCAGGAACCCGATGTGAGCGATCCCTGATACCAAATCACTATGTGCTTTTCGTACAATCGTTTCTCTGTAGGGATGAAGCGAATCTTCTCTCTGGTTGCTTTCGGCGCAGAAAAAAAAAAAATCGAGGATTACGCTCCTCTCAGCTTTCTCAAACTTCCCTCGTCCAGCCTTGAAGGGCGCTTGCTTGCAGCGCCCACCTAGCCTAACGTGTGGCTGGTGATTTGAGTGGCTTAGGGAAGGATGATTTAAAATGACGGACTTCCCCTCTTTGTGACCCCATCCTTTAGTAAAACAGTGTAAGATGCTTCAAATAGGCAAAAAGATTGACAAACAGCTGTACGTGCTATTTGTGTTAAACTACAGACATGTTTTATTAAATAAGCCACTCACCATTAACTTGATTGAATAAAAACGACCAATTTCTGAAGTCTGGTTAATTTTGTGCCAATTAAAAACATATGCCCAAATAATTTAAGAGAATAATCAAGAGCTATTTGAAAACCCCTCCTACGTTGTACCTTAAATGTAAAAATTGTTAGAACTGAGCCATTTCGATTTATAGACATAAAAAGTACTATTACAGAGAGACTTTTCAGAGACCTTTCTATGCAAGCAAAATGGCCCGAATCATGAAGTAAAACACACCAATGTGTAGAGATTTTCAGCATCACTCCCAGTAGAATCTTTTTTCATTTAAACTGCAAGCAGAAAAAAGTGGACTGAGCTTTCCTTTTAGATTTTCATATGGTTTCACAGCCACTAATGACAAGAGCTGACAGGGAGCCCCGAGCTGGGCTTTACACAGGATTCCGAATTTCTTGCAGTATGATCATCTGTCTTCTCATCTAGTAAGTAGGGTAACAAGTCCTTCAAACCAGCAAAGATTTAAAAGTTAACCACTGGACGGGTGCTACTGGATATTTTGTCTGGGCCCTAAGAAATGCAAGTTGACCCTGCTTCATGCTAAATCTTCATCAAATGGGCACATACAGAATGGAGCCAGATTGGGCAAGAACTGACAGACAGGAGGAAGTAATCTGGGGTGGGTGTGTGGGTAGAATGGATGTCACCAAATGGCAGGGAAGGCCAAGTGGCCATTAAACAGGTGTGGGAAGGGGTTGAACATCATTTCTGCCTGAACACTAGGAGTCAAACCCAACGCCATAGGTCTCTGCATTCAACCCAGTGAAGGTCACCACCTGTCAGTAGAGAAGTCCACAAAGTCAACAGCTCAAAAGCCTAACAAACTTCTGTGACACTTCCACGTCTCCAGATGGCACTAGGCAAACAGCCAACTGGCCTCCTCATTAGCAGGGAATTCCTCCGGAAAATAGACATTACAGGCAACCTCTTGGGCAAACACTGAGGTTGTGAGCTTTTATTGCCTCTAATCCCCACCTCATGAGTAGCTGCCAGGCTTCTCACCAACACTCTTCGCCCAAATATTTTGAAGACAGTCATGCTCCGGGATGAGCAAACGGCAGTTTTATGTCAGAAGCCCTGTTTAAACGCTATTTTAAAGGCTATCAAACAAATCAACAAACTATTTGAGTCATAGTACAGAAAAGTTAGATAGGAACAATTGAAAGGGATGGTTAATATTTTCTTCTCAGTTCTATGGTTTCTGATTTCACTCACCACTTTTATATTTTCAACTTTAATCGGGGTTCAAATAACTTTTAAAATGTATCTTTTAAATCCCACGAAAAAACTAAAGATAGATTTAGAATAAAAGGCTTTGTGATCTAAAGCCGCTCAACTCAGTTCCATTATCACATTCATAATTTGTGGGTTTCCTCCCCCATAGCTCATGGTCCTGTGGAAACGTGGAAGTCATTACAAGCTTCCCCCCCTTTTAGTCAGATGTCTGTCCTCCACTCAACTCATTCCAGCTCTACCCCTATGCCCCGAGTGACGCGGCTCTTGCAGCAGCTCTCAGATGCCTCCACACCTACCAAGTTTTATCCTCCTTACCTACTCCACAGAGGCCACTTTCTCCTCCTCGTGCCTTTCCAGGTTACTATACACCATCTTCTCCAAGGCAGGGAGCAGAACCTCCAGGGTAAAGCGGGCACTCTCATTTGCTGGTTCATTTCTTAGTTTACATTAACTGACCACTGAGAAGGTACTTCGAGTTTTAAAAATATTTAATACTGTTACAATTTTTAGCAGCTGCTGGAAACCTTCTGTGGCTCTCTGAAACCTCTACCCAAGCCCGTAAGGGTGGCACGTCAGGTCCTCCATCCGCCACCAGGCCGTCCTTCCACGTGGATTCCAGCCTTGGCTCTTGCCACCTCCGTCTCTCCACTCTTGTTGCATTAAACACCTTGCAGTCATCCTAACAGGGCCTTGCTGCTTCACACCTCCATGTCCTTGCCGGGGACAACTTCATAACCACACAGCCTGCATCTTCATGCCACCATTACTGCAGCTACCACAACTATGACACTTGCTTATTTATGTCTATCCTACCCTTCTGGGTCTCTAGCCTGCAGCAGACCCGTCTGACCAACTCTAACTTGGAAAGCGCCTTCCACGTCTTACTCTCTAGACCCTCTCTTCCCTTCAGTGACCTCCAAGGTTAAGTCCCATAATCTTAGTGGCTTAGACTGAGCCACTAAGAACTGCAACATTGGCCAGTTTAAATGACTTACATCAAGTTCTCCCTACAACCATGTCCTCCATTTTAAAAATTTGAAACTCCTATCACTTTAAGCATGCAACACTTTGAAAATAACTTTAAAAACGTTTGTAGACCACATTACCACCGTTGACTCCATGTGTCCCAATGCAAGCTTATTCCCTCCCCCTTTTCTAATGTTAAACTGTAGATTAGCTATTTAATAAAAGTTCTCACTTTGAAATCCAGAAGGTGGTTGTATAGCAGATTCCTTTATACTCCTAGTTTTCTAATCAGACAAAAAAGTGTTCACTAAAGAGATCAAAAGTAACTCAAATTTGCACCAATATAACTATTTGGCTAACAGGAATTGCCGAGTATAATACGTGTCAACTGAGTCTGGTAATAAAATCAAGGGGAGAAAAGAACCAAGGAGGTTGACAATAATTTAAATAACTAGTTAAAACCGAAGATGAAGAAAAAGTACAAATAGACCTGCAGAAACTAACCACTAATTTTGATGTAGTACAATAAAAATAATCCCTTCCGTTGGTATAGAACACTCATTTCCAGTATGATCTCTATGACAATATTTCCAATATTATCTCTTCCATAGGCTGGAGAGGTGATATCCCCATTTTACAGTTACACCAGTCAAGACAATAGGACCCTAATTTTGATTACTTCTGGGCTAAAAATAAGAAACTCTTTAGCTGCTCTAGTCTCTTACCTATAAAATGTAGCTGTCTACCCTATCAGCTTCACAGGATAGTTGTGAGAAAACATATGTGAAATTGTTGTGAAACAGTAATAAGTACTAGACAAATGCAATGCATTACCAATCAGGAGAATGACAGGCATGGGGTAATGGGGTTTGAATGCAGGAGTCAGAGTTTGTATATAAAGAAAGTCAAAGGAATGGTAATAAAAGAGAAAAATCATTTCTTAAAAAGACAAACCTTGTTCATTGTACCATTCTTTCCATTTTCTGTACTTTTTTTTTTTTTCAAAATATAAAGCTGGGGGAAAAAACCAAATCTCAAATTTTAAATCCTTTGTTTCAGGGGTCAGCCCACTATGGCCCACTGGCTGTTTTTGTTGTTTTATTGGAACACAGCCATGCTCATTAGTTGATGTACTTTCTCCCATGGCTGTTGTGCTACAATGGTAGAGCAGTTGTTACGGAGACTGTACAACTCTCAAAGCCTCAAATATTTCCTATTGGGCTCTTTACAGAAAGTTTGCTGACCCCTGCTTTATTTAATTGTGGAAAGCTATTAGTAATCTCTTCATATGCGTGCCAATAATAATGGGTTATCCCTTATGCTTGGTTCACCTGTTTCAAAAAGGAAATAAATAAAGCATCCAAGGGAAGAACATTTGACTTTTTATTACTTTTTAAAAATCCAACTTCAGTTAGATTAACAGACTAGGTTAGAACTTCAAATGTGATACATTATATACTGCACTGGATTTCTATTACTAAAAAGCCAGTTGGAATATGGCCTACACAAATCACGGGTGGGTACAAAAATGGAAGTAATCATTGAGCATTAACTGTTTCCTTTCAACTCTGTCACCGATTGTCTGTACTCTGTGGGGATTTATAGATTCATGTTTGACACAGTTGAAAATCCCAAGTGGGACTGCTTTTCCAAAGATACTCTGTTGTCCTTCAAATAGAACGCCATGTTATTTCCTCCTTGCCTAAGCTCTTACTTGTAATGTTTATAACTTTCAAATGACCTAAACTGATGAATTACAGTTAACACACAGAATGCTGCTTTATCAGTCAATTATTAGCAAGACTCGTTCACCAGTACTTCAAGGTAAACATTCTTCACAACAGTTTATTTCCATCTCCTAATACAGTGAAACAAGAACTTATAACTTTAAGTGAAACTTAAAACTTTACTTTTGTCTT
The DNA here is from genome assembly GCF_965194825.1 of Balaenoptera physalus. NCBI lineage: Eukaryota > Metazoa > Chordata > Mammalia > Artiodactyla > Balaenopteridae > Balaenoptera > Balaenoptera physalus. Next base: position 54,284,340 of record NC_138893.1, on the reverse strand, counting down.
TGCACAATTCTGCCTACAGTTCCAAAGAGAATGTCAAATTAGATGGCTTTTAGAAAATGCTCATAGGAGAGAACAAGAGTTATTCCTCATACTGAATTTAAATTTTATAAAATTTCTGCAGCTATATGTCAACTTTCTGAACTACCCTACCTCTAAATCTAGTCTATATCTATACATACTTCCAAACAATCTTTATAAATTTTCACTTCTCTGATCTCCTTAACATCTCGATTGCTAAAATATAGCTTCAAAAGTATGCAGTTTTTAAGAAGATATAAAACATTAATGAATACTTGTGTTCTCGTATGTCACTACTCCTATTTATTACGTGTTCCAATAAATCAACAGAATGAAGCACTAAGACACGCTGAAATCTAAACTTAAAACCCAGATGGAACTTCAGTGTATAGATTACAAATAGGCTTTTCTTTCCCAGAATTCATATACAGAAGCCCTTCGGTATATAGCTTTTCCTGAACAAATGACATTAATACATTTTTTCCTTTTTTACATTTGTAAAAATTCAGGAAATCTTAAAATAATATTTATTTGCAAGACATTTGGCATAAGGTGATCAATAAACATTTAGGAAACAAAAGCTTTATCGAAATGAATACAATTTGTGGATAAACCCTGAATAAAGGGGCTTTTGGAAGAACCGGAATTTGCAGCAGCCGCCTTTAGAAAGAGGGCCATCCACTCGCAATGGAAAATACTCAAGCATACTGTTCACTAGGTTCAGAAATCACCACAATATAATGAATTCTAAGGGCGTGGGGCTCAATTTACGGGCAAACTCAGCATGATCTAGGAGTCCAACATGATATACTAAAGAATGCTTTACCACCCTTCCAGCCATTACACTTCCACCTTATCCTACTCTTGTACTAGGATATATGTATTAACAATGTCACTTACTAATGTACCTAAATTTCAGGAGAAGCGTCCTTACGGATACAAATACCCAGTTTTTGAGAGTGTTCAAAGCATCAGCTGATAAGTTGAACAAATGTTAACAAATGAAAGACAACTAGCATTTATGGAGTGGAAAAACCCTACCTACCCTTTAATTAACTTAAATAACATATTTTACCATTCCACAACTGAGAGCTAGGGAGCTAAACTATTTGTGGATTACATCTTCTTCAAGAGACACACACACACACCCAGCCCCTCTATGAAGCCATAAACCAAAACCTATTTTTTAAAGGACTTTTCAAGGTGACTTATACTCATTTTAATGGAGCTCTTAATGTATTTGGAAATTAGAAAATTATTTTTCAGTGAAGATTCCAAAGGACTTTAAATACAGATCAATTTAGTAAAAGAATTGGTGTACCTGAAAGCAGCTAAACCACTCATTCTTTAAAAACCCTACATCTTACTTGCAAGATTCATGAGAAACAAATTTCATTTTATTAAGACAGAAGCTTGCCACCCAATTTACAATCTATCAGACTCTATGTTCTTATAAGTACTTAACACATAGTTTAAAAGTTACATAATATAAGCCATTAAGTACTGACTTTTAGTTCCTTTTCTTATAAGATCTTAAAGGCAGGTGTGAGAAGAAAGAGAAAATGGAGGAACCAGTAGATTACACTTAATATAATATTTTGGTTTGGAGAAGAGGATTTACCTACAGCTTTTGATCAAATTTCTGTTTGTTCATGTCAGCCATACTTAAGTAGTAAGAAATCAAACTTTTCACCCTTTATAGTCCTTACATGCTACATTATAGGATGAAGAGTTTCTTAATTTATAGAAACATATTTTGTAATGAAAACACCTTATGTAACTCTGAATGGCATGAGTTTCCCATTAAGGTTTAAATTACAGCTGTTTCGAGTCTTTCTAAAAATACCAATATACAGTATTGTTTGTTTAGGTGGTCATTTGCATAGCAAACTATTAAACTAGAAACTCAATGGTTCTAGGAAAACTTCACATTATGGATCGTTCCAGAAAGATGTATTCAAAATTAAAGTTACTTCTCTTAGAAAACTATAACCTTTATTTGCTCATCCCCTAGTAAGCTAACCACTTTTACCCATCCCCACTTTACATGGTACACCAACCTGAACAGATTCTGTGCCACAATTTCATTCAAAGGGCTTCTCATTCACTTTGTGACTGTACTGGATAATCTAGATGTAAGCAAGTTCGGGGATTTTAAAGTAATTGTACCCTGTATTAGAAAAGCATGGTTTATAGTAGAGTAAAAAATTTGCATTCAGTAATTGCCTTTTGAAAAGATATCTTCAAATTGCAAACACATGTATTTTCACAAAACAATTTGGTCAGGAAGTTTTATTTTAACATTCTAAAGCAGTAACGCTTTAGATGTTACTTAAGTGCCCCAGACAGGATTAACAAAATTAAATGTTTCTAAATTACAAATTCAGCTCCTGTAGGAGTCTCAGGAAAAAAACAAAGAAAACAATCCCCCCTCCCAAAAGAAGTATGAACACACACATTTTGAAGAAACCCCAATGTTTCATGCAGTGGTAGGCAAGATGTAAAAAGCCACCCAAATTCACACATTTCTACACCAATCATATCAGAAAAAAGGACTCCGTAGTCAATCTGTACATCCAAATGCATTTGGGAATCTACACCTACGTTACATTATTTAATGTTATATACATTTATTACCCACCCCCCTTGTTTTTAATAATTTCTTATGTAAAACCTTCATTCAAACCCAAAAAAGATGTAAGACTAACTTGGGGGGAGGGGGCAGATAATCACTTTAGACATTCAGTTAAAATGTAGTTTATCTAAATCACAAAATGTTTAATAAAAACAAATATCTCCTCCATTTAATACTTTGCTTTCTAACTGTACAGTAAATTGCATTGTAGAGAGTACACCTCTATCTTCAGACTGTATCTTCTTTGGATGGAATTAAGATGTAACTGGATAGTTTTAAGATAAATAAATGGGAAGTTGGTCCAACTAAGATGACAGCAGATATATTACACGCAGGATTTAATAGTTTTAAATTCTCTCTGTAAAAAAAAAAAAAAAGGATGCAGTTGAATTGGAAAAAAAAAAAAAAAAGGCAGGTCAAAAAAGAACCCAGGTTCAATATATAAAAATGTCCCACAATAAGTTGACGATGGCAGTAAAAATAAGAGAAAAAATTAATCTTTCTGGAACATCATTTTTCAATAACGTAGAAACACTAGTGCCAGGAAGATTTCTATTCATGTAATTTTAGCATCCAAGTTTCCCTCTATTTATTTTATTGGAACAAATGCTTTAAATAAACTATTTGTCCTCTTCACTGAAGAGAGCTGGTCTGTTTCATCTTTAATGAGCTAGTTTTTGGGAAGATTAGCCATGTACTGTAGTAATGCCTACTGCATAAAATCCAAGCATTTGCTGTGAACAGTTGGAGAAAGCAGTCAGTTAAGAACCTAGGATCAATGGAAATAGATGTTACTTTAAGCCATCCATGAAAGAGAGACCCACAAAGTACCCAGTATTAAAGCCCAAATCTCTTCTTGCGCTTTTTTTGCTGTGCAAGTTCCACCCCTGTGAAAGAGAAATTGATCCGAAGTTCCAGGTTTTCTTGGGTCTTTAGTCAATTTTCACATTAGTATAGATTTTTCGGACAAAGGCACTTGTTCCCATGTAACCAATTGCTCCTGTAAAGATAAAATAAGATGTTTTGAAACAAATACATACATAGCAGTATCCATCATTCACAAACAAACACTAAATGCTCTCTGCTCTGAAAAGTTATTCTTTTTCCAAGATAACATCTTTTGTTAGTATTCTCTCTGAACTTATTAAAATAGTGTCATTTGTTCCGCAAGTCACCTGTTACTGTCATACACCAAGTTTGACCTGATGTAGTATTTTTATAATTAAATATCAATTAATACATGAAATTATGAACTATATGAATTAATCTCTTATAAAGAATAATTTCAGAATGACAAAAATTTGTTAAATGAAAAAAACATGTTTTTTTTTAAATTTAAGCATAGATTTTTCTAGGTCATTAAAACAATATTAACATGTTCCCCAAACCATATGATACCTTATGGATAATTCAGTAAGAAGTGACTGGGGATTCTCTCAGGGACGGACTGAGAACCACGACCCAGTGCCATTTGAAGCTCTAGGGAGGAGGCTTCTTTTTTTATGTTTAAATTGTAGAGGCTATGTGATTGGTAGAAAGGCAGGCATTTGAAGACATGCATAAGAGAGACAGGTAGGTAGATCACAAGTTTTTGAATAATTAGCTTCAAATGGGACCCAAAACACCAGAGAGCAGGGGTGTTTTTGTCTGTTTTGTTAAATTAAGTTTCTGCCTCCTGGGCCTAAAAAAGTACTTGGCACATGATAAGATAGTCAATACATATTTGTTGAATGAATGAATTAACTGTATAGCTCTTTACAGCAAATACTAAGGGATCTTTAAAACAAGACAGTTGGTCATTCATATCATAGAGAAGATTCTCCACTGGATTTAGGAATTTACCACCTAAGCCCATTATTCAAAGTCTAAAAGTAAATATTCCATGAGTTAACGACACACACATATACACCTAATTGTCCACCTCTGAACTAACTTTTATTTGCCCAACTGGTGTATGCAAGGAAAAAAAATAAGTCTCTTCTGCCTTTACGTATGTAAACTGTACCTCAAGGGAACCAAATGGCTGATAAAAGGAAGTTTCTCCTTAGAGAAGTATCCCAGCTAATAAATACAAAAGGAACAACAGAATGAGAATATTATAACCCCTAATGACTTATTTAAGCTAGGCAATAATTATCAATGGCTCCTAACCTCACAGAGACAACCAGACATTAAGTGCCTCCTTATGAAAGTTCACAAACCACCTGCTAAGTATTCTTGGACAAGTATTAATATTCTTGAGTATGATCAAGTCTGTAGATCTAACTACCACTTTACAGAAAATATGGGGGGGAAGAAGTACATAGAGAACATTAAATAACACCTTAGGGATATAATCAGCAAAATCCAGAGTGTGAAAAACACTACAGGAATTAAAACAAACAAACCAACCAAAACCCAAGTTTCTTAAATAATTGCACGGGAAAAGAGAGCAAACTGGATCTTGATGCAAACAAACTGTATTAAAAGAGAAATAAGGATGTGTGGGGTAAATTTGAACACTAAGTGAATATTTGAGCATATTAATAAATTATACTTATATATTGAATATATACTGAAATAATATTATATATTATATAACTGCATTCTTACATATTATAGTTATATAATAATTATAATATAGTATATAAACATTGCACATTTATACACACACACACACTGAAATATTTACAGTTTAAATAACATGAGGTCCAAGATTCATGTCAGAAAAAAAGCGAGGTAAGGTGGGACTATAAATAAGACAAGATTGGCTACCAGTTGATAATTACTGAGGTGTTCGGTGTGTTAGGTACATGGGGACTCACTACATATATATTACTGTTCCTCTTTTTGTATATATTTGAAAATTCCCCATAATTAAATATTGAAAATATTTTTAAAAACCCACCCAAACAAAGCAAACCTATTTTTGCGATGAAGACATTTATTTTTTAATATGAAATAATTATACTACACTTGAAAATAGTGATAATTCATTTTGAAATAATTATATACAAGTCCTTACAAGGTAAGAGAAAACACCATTCAATTTATAAAAATAAACCTGAATTCTTATAAAAAATCTATAAAATTTTAAGTAGAATCAAAAATTTAACTTGCATAATACAACAATAGTCCAATAACCAAATCCAGTTTTCCAGACTTAGAAAACATTGTTCCCTTTTGAGCAGAGATATGCTTAAAAGCAAACAGTGTCAACCTAGAGTATCATTTTTCCTAATCTTATGAGTATCTCAAGAATAAGCTTATAAAAATCTGGCTTTATAAAAGGAAGATACTGAATATGCTCTCTAGAAAAGTAAATGTCTCGGGAATAATACACTTTTAAACTTAATTTCCTTAAAACTAAAATGCTATGCTCAAAATATAAAGGCTACAAAAATATCTAATTATTTCCCACCTTAACATAATTATTTATTTTTCCTACATTAAAAAAAATCAACAAATATTTTTCTTTCAATTACTGACTGAAAAAGCATTTCAGCAACATAACCTGATGCCTATGTATAATTTTTGTATTATGATGACATTTTAATCATTTCCACTGTGAACTGTTTCCCCTCCCCCCAAAACACAAATTAGCACTGAAGGCATATAAACCCTTTAAAGAATAAATGTTGGGACACTGCCAGAACAGCAGGGAACTGTAAATGTGCCAACACTGTTAGGCAGTAAGATGAAATTTCAACAGGAAATGCGTTCAAAAACTTTAGCTAAATTAATTCCATTTTCTTTGTAAATGTCAAGATATTACCTCTCCAGGTTTTCCTAAAATCATATTATAGAAAGATTCAAGAAAAAAGTAACCTTCTGCATAATCCCATGACTCCATACCTCATTGATTGCTGGTGATAATCAAGAAAGATCTCAGAGGAGGAACCAAGATGGCGGAGTAGAAGGACGTGCTCTCACTCCCTCTTGTGAGAACACCAGAATCACAACTACCCGCTAGACAATCATCGACAGGAAGACACTGGAACTCACCAAAAAAGATACCCCACATCCAAAGACAAAGGAGAAGCCACAATGAGACGGTAGGAGGGGCACAATCACAGTAAAATCAAATCCCATAACTGCTGGGTGGGTGACTCACAGACTGGAGAACACTTATACCACAGAAGTCCACCCACTGGAGTGAAGGTTCTGAGCCCCACGTCAGGCTTCCCAACCTGGGGGTCCGGCAACAGGAGGAGGAATTCCTAGAGAATCAAACTTTGAAGGCTAGTGGGATTTGACTGCAGGACTTCAACAGGACTGGGGGAAACAGAGACTCCACTATTGGAGGGCACACACAAAGTAGTGTACGCATCAGGACCCAGGGGAAGGAGCAGTGACCCCAGGGGAGACTGAACCAGACCTACCTACTAGTGTTGGAGGGTCTCCTGTGGAGGCGGGGGGTGGCTATGGACCACCGTGGGGACAAGTACACTGGCAGCAGAAGTTCTGGGAAGTACTCCTTGGCGTGAGCCCTCCCAGAGTCTGTCATTAGCCCCACCAAAGAGCCCAGGTAGGCTCCAGTGTTGGGCTGCCTCAGGCCAAACAACCAACAGGGAGGGAACCCAGCCCCATCCATCAACAGTCAAGCAGATTAAAGTTTTACCCACCAGAGCAACAGTCAGCTCTACCCACCACCAGTCCCTCCCATCAGGAAACTTAGACAAACCTCTTAGATACCCTCATCCACCAGAGGGCAGACAGCAGAAGCAAGAAGAACTACAATCGTGCAGCCTGTGGAACAAAAACCACATTCACAGAAAGACAGACAAGATGAAAAGGCAGAGGGCTATGCACCAGATGAAGGAACAAGATAAAACCCCAGAAAAACAACTAAATGAAGTGGAGACAGGCAACCTTCCAGAAAAAGAATTCACAATAATGATAGTGAAGATGATCCAGGACCTTGGAAAAAGAATGGAGGCAAAGATCAAGAAGATGCAAGAAATATTTAACAAAGACCTAGAAGAATTAAAGAACAAACACCTAGAAGAATTAAAGAACAAACAAATAGAGATGAACAATACAATAGCTAAAATGAAAACTACACTAGAAGGAATCAATAGCAGAATAACTGAGGCAGAAGAACGGATAAGTGACCTGGAAGACAGAATGGTGGAATTCACTGCCATGGAACAGATTAAAAAAGAAAGAATGAAAAGAAATGAAGACAGCCTAAGAGACCTCTGGGACAACATTAAATGCAACAACATTCGCATTATAGGGGTCCCAGAAGGAGAAGAGAGAAAGGACCCGAGAAAATATTTGAAGAGATTATAGTCGAAAACTTCCCTAACATGGGAAAGGAAATAGCCACCCAAGTCCAGGAAGCGCAGCGAGTCCCATACAGGATAAATCCAAGGAGAAACACACCAAGACACATAGTAATCAAATTGGCAAAAAGTAAAGACAAAGAAAAGTTACTGAAAGCAGCAAGGGAGAAACGACAAATAACATACAAGGGAACTCCCATAAGGTTAACAGCTGATTTCTCAACAGAAACTCTACAAGCCAGAAGGGAGTGGCATGATATACTTAAAGTGATAAAAGAGAAGAACCTACAACCAAGATTACCCTACCTGGCAAGGATCTCATTCAGATTTGATGGAGAAATCAAAAGCTTTACAGACAAGCAGAAGCTAAGAGAATTCTGCACCACCAAACCAGCTCTACAACAAATGCTAAAGGAACTTCTCTTAAGTGGGAAACACAAGAGAAGAAAAGGACCTACAAAAACAAACCCAAAACAATTAAGAAAATGGTAATAGGAACATACATATCGATAATTACCTGAAACGTGAATGGATTAAATGCTCCAACCAAAAGACACAGGCTTGCTGAATGGATACAAAAACAGGACCCATCTATATGCTGTCTACAAGAGACCCACTTCAGACCTAGCGACACATGCCAACTGAAAGTGAGGGGATGGAAAAAGATATTCCATGCAAATGGAAATCAAAAGAAAGCTGGAGTAGCAATACTCATATCAGATAAAATAGACTTTAAAATAAAGAATGTTACAAGAGACAAGGAAGGACACTACATAATGATCACGGGATCAATCCAAGAAGATGATATAACAATTATAAATATATATGCACCCAACATAGGAGCACCTCAACACATATGGCAACTGCTAAGAGCTCTAAAAGAGGAAATTGACAGTAACACAATAATAGTGGGGGACTTTAACACCTCACTTACACCAATGGACAGATCATCCAAAATGAAAATAAATAAGCAAATAGAAGCTTTAAATGACACAATAGACCAGATAGATTTCATTGATACTTATAGGACATTCCATCCAAAAACAGCAGATTACACTTTCTTCTCAAGTGCGCACAGAACATTCTCCAGGATAGATCACATCTTGGGTCACAAATCAAGCCTCAGTAAATTTAAGAAAATTGAAATCATATCAAGCATCTTTTCTGACCACAATGCTATGAGATTAGAAATGAATTACAGGGAAACCAACGTAAAAAACACAAACACATGGAGGCTAAACAATACATTACTAAATAACCAAGAGATCACTGAAGAAATCAAAGAGGAAATAAAAAAATACCTAAAGACAAATGACAACGAAAACATGATGATACAAAACCTATGGGATACAGCAAAAGCAGTTCTAAGAGGGAAGTTTATAGCTATACAAGCCTACCTCAAGAAACAAGAAAAATCTCAAATAAACAATCTAACCTTACACCTAAAGGAACTAGAGAAAGAAGAACAAACAAAACCCAAGGTTAGCAGAAGGAAAGAAATCATAAAGATCAGAGCAGAAATAAATGAAATAGAAACAAAGAAAGCAATAGCAAAGATCAATAAAACTAAAAGCTGGTTCTTGGAGAAGATAAACCAAATTGATAAACCACTAGCCAGACTCATCACCAAAAAGAGGGAGAGGACTCAAATCAGTAAAATTAGAAATGAAAAAGGAGAAGTTACAACAGACACTGCAGAAATACAAAGCATCCTAAGAGACTACTACAAGCAACTCTATGCCAATAAAATGGACAACATGGAAGAAATGGACAAATTCTTAGAAAGGTATAACCTTCTAAGACTGAACCAGGAAGAAACAGAAAATATGAACAGACCAACCACAAGTAATGAAATTGAAACTGTGATTAAAAATCTTCCAACAAACAAAAGTACAGGACCACATGCCTTCACAGGTGAATTCTATCAAACATTTAGAGAAGAGCTAACACCCATCCTTCTTGAACTCTTCAAAAAAACTGCAGAGGAAGGAACACTCCCAAACTCAGTCTATGAGGCCACCATCACCCTGATGCCAAAACCAGACAAAGATACTACAAAAAAAGAAAATTACAGACCAATATCACTGATGAATATAGATGCAAAAATCCTCAACAAAATACTAGCAAACAGAATCCAACAACACATTAAAAGGATCATACACCATGATCAAGTGGGATTTATCCCAGGGATGCAAGGATTCTTCAATACATGCAAATCAATCAGTGTGATACACCATATTAACAAATTGAAGAATAAAAACCATATGATCATCTCAATAGATGCAGAAAAAGCTTTCGATAAAATTCAAGACCCATTTATGATAAAAACTCTCCAGAAAGTGGGCAGAGAGGGAACCTACCTCAACATAATAAAGGCCATATATGACAAACCCAGAGCAAACATCACTCTCAATGGTGAAAACCTGAAAGCATTTCCTCTAAGATCAGGAACAAGACAAGGATGTCCACTCTCACCACTATTATTCAACACAGTTTTGGAAGTCCTAGCCACGGCAATCAGAGAAGAAAAAGAAATAAAAGGAATACAAATTGGAAAAGAAGATGTAAAACTGTCACTGTTTGCAGATGACATGATACTGTACATAGAGAATCCTAAAAATGCCACCAGAAAATTACTAGAGCTAATCAATGAATGTGGTAAAGTTGCAGGATACAAAATTAATGCACAGAAATCTCTTGCATTCCTATACACTAATGATGAAAAATCTGAAAGAGAAATTAAGGAAACACTCCCATTTACCATTGCAAAAAAAGAATAAAATACCTAAGAATAAACCTACCTAGGGAGACAAAAGACCTGTATGCAGAAATCTAGAAGACACTGATGAAAGAAATTAAAGATGATACCAGCAGATGGAGAGATATACCTACCATGTTCTTGGATTGGAAGAATCAATATTGTGAAAATGACTATACTACCCAAAGCAATCTACAGATTCAATGCAATCCCTATCAAATTACCAATGGCATTTTTTACGGAACTAGAACAAAAAATCTTGAAATTTGTATGGATAACACAAAAGACCCCGAATAGCCAAAGCAGTCTTGAGGGAAAAAAACGGAGCTGGAGGAATCAGACTCCCTGACTTCAGACTGTACTACAAAGCTACAGTAATCAAGACAATATGGTACTAGCACAAAAACAGAAACATAGATCAATGGAACAAGGTAGAAAGCCCAGAGATAAACCCATGCACCTATGGTAAACTAATTTATGACAAAGGAGGCAAGGATATACAATGGAGAAAAGACAGTCTCTTCAATAAGTGGTGTCGGGAAAACTGGACAGCTATATGTAAAAGAATGAAATTAGAACACTCCCTAACACCATACACAAAAATAAACTCAAAATGGATTCGAGACCTAAATGTAAGACCGGACACTATAAAACTCTTAGAAGAAAACATAGGAAGAACACTCTTTGACATAAATCACAGCAAGATCTTTTTTGATTCACCTCCTAGAGTAATGGGAATAAAAACAAAAATAAACAAATGGGACCTAATGAAACTTAAAAGCTTTTGCACAGCAAAGGAAACCATAAACAAGACGAAAAGACAACCCTCAGAATGGGAGAAAATATTCGCAAACGAATCAACGGACAAAGGATTAATCTCCAAAATATATAAACAGCTCATGCAGCTCAATATTAAAGAAACAAACAACCCAATCCAAAAAAGAAGACCTAAATAGACATTTCTCCAAAGAAGACATCCAGATGGCCAAGAAGCACATGAAAAGCTGCTCAACATCACTAATTATTAGAGAAATGCAAATCAAAACTACAATGAGGTATCACCTCACACCAGTTAGAATGGGCATCATCAGAAAATCTACAAACAACAAATGCTGGAGAGGGTGTGGAGAAAAGGGAACCCTCTTGCACTGTTGGTGGGAATGTACATTGATACAGCCACTATGGAGAACAGTATGGAGGTTCCTTAAAAAACTAAAAATAGAATTACCACATGATCCAGCAATCCCATTACTGGGCATATACCCAGAGAAAACCATAATTCAAAAAACACATGCACCCCAATGTTCATTGCAGCACTATTTACAATAGCCAGGTCATGGAAGCAACCTAAATGCCCATCGACAGACGAATGGATAAAGAGGTTGTGGTACATATATACAACAATGGAGTATTACTCAGCCATAAAAAGGAACGAAATTGAGTCATTTGTTGAGACGTGGATGGATGGATCTAGAGACTGTCATACAGAGTGAAGTAAGTCAGAAAGAGAAAAACAAATTATCGTATATTAACGTGTGTATGTGGAACCTAGAAAAATGGTACAGATGAACCGGTTTGCAGGGCAAAAGTTGAGACACAGATGCAGAGAACCAACGTATGGACACCGAGGGGGGAAAGCCGTGGGGGGGTGGGGATGGTGGTGTGCTAAATTGGGCAATTGGGATTGACATGTATACACTGATGTGTATAAAATTGATGACTAATAAGAACCTGCTGTATAAAAAAATAAATTAAATAAAATTCAAAAATTAAAAAAAAAAAAGAAAGATCTCAGATTAAATAAAGAGGAGTCCAGGGAACAATATTCTGAAGGAAGGATGGCCAATAATACTAAACGAAATTTTTGATTGCCAAGGGATACATAGGATGTTCCCATATAACACAAATCCAGGTTTAGCTTTCAGTTCCTATTCATCTTTCCCTCAAAGTTGGTTAACTAATTATCACGAGGAAAGGTTATCACAGCAGCTATAAATAAAATGTGTAACTATAATATAGAGAACTGTCTTCCCTTATAGCTGGTGAAATTAGTTTTACTACTTTACAGTCAGTGTCATTTGTATATGTGTGTACAGTGGTCACACACATGGTATATACGAACAGAACAGATTCTTTTTTTTTTTAATTTTTATTTTATATTGAAGTATAGTTGATATACAATGTTGTGCTAGTTTCAGTAGTACAGCAAAGTGATTTAGTTATACATATACATATATCTATTCTTTTGCAGATTCTTTTCCCATAAAGGTTATTACAGAGTACTGAGTAGAGTTCCCTGTGCTATATACAGTAGGTCCTTGTTGATTATTTTATATCTAGTAGTGTGTATATGTTAATCCCAACCTCCTAATTTATCCCTCCCCTCCATCTCTTTCCCCTTTGGTAACTGTAAGTTTGTTTTCTAAATCTGTGAGTCTGTTTCTGTTTTGTAAATAAGTTCATTTGTATCATTTTTTAGATTCCACATGTAAGTGATATTATATGATATTTTTCTTTCTCTGTCTGACTTACTTCACCTTGTATGATAATCTCTAGGTCCATCCAGGTTGCTGCAAAAGGCATTATTTCATTCTTTTTTATGGCTGAGTATGGATTCTTTTTTTTAAATTATCATGTAACATTATATTAGTTTAAGGTGGACATCATAATGATTTGATATATGTATGTATTGCAAAATGATCACCTCAATAAATTTAGTTAACATCCATTACCTCACATAGTTACAAAGGTTATTTTTCTTATGATAAGAACTTTTAAGACCAATCTCTTAACAGCTTACAAACATAAAACACAGTATTATTAAATCTAATCACCTTACTGTACATTACATCCCCAGAAGTTATTCATCTTATAATTGGAAGTTTGGACCTTTTGACCACCTTCATCTCCGGCAACTACCAATCTGCAGAACAGATTCCTCTGAGGAAGGAAGAAAGCAATCTTGGTACCCTAAAGAGGCCCACAAATGTCATACCAGGACCTAGGTTTTAACAAGATCATTCTGTTTTCCTTATTCTATTGCCCATCCTATAGCTAAAGGTAGAATTATCAAAAAAAAAAAAAAAAAAAAAAAAGGTGTGTGTGTGGGGTAGTTCTGAATTGTACACTATCCGGAAATGTCTCCAGAGTGACTAGTCCTTAAGTCTTACAACATTCCTATGAGGTAACTAGGGAATCAGCCTCGTTTATTGGGTAAAAACCTGAATCAGGAAAAAAAGTGAGCTGCTTGTACATCTTCCCTTAAGATACCTCTGCCAGGACTAAGTGTCATGAAATTGCTCTGAGATGAAAACACAAGGTGTAGAAACCCAAAGAAACTACAGAAACAAAGACACAACCCCAGAACAGAAGGACAGCCCAAGACGCTTGGCGCTCCTCAATCCAGTAACAGCAGCAGCCGGCACTCACTGAGCATCTGCCAGCCACCTGATGTTTACCCACAGTCAATCACTGGCTCCTCATCACAACCCTGCAAGGTAGGTATTACTACTGTTTTGCAAATGAGAATGTTGAGGAAGAAAGGTTAAATAATTTGGCCACAGTAACAGGGCTATTAAGTAGGGGCAATGCGATTCACAACCAGGACTAATTGTTCCCCCTAAGTCTAGCTCTTCCCAGAAATTCTCCACCATGTCTCCCATGTAACTGGCTATCTCTTAACACCTAATAACAGACCTGCATTACACTTGGTGCTTCACACACATGACACTATTACAAATAACTACTCTGAAAGCTATGCCCATTTTATAGATTAGAAAATGAGATTTAGAAAGGTTAATACACCTTCCCATGGCCACAAAAAAACAGTGAGTGGCAGCATGGAGATTTAATCTAGGTCTCTCAGACTCTTCAGTCCATGTCTTTTCCATTTTTCATGCTGCTTCCAAAAGTTCTTTCTTTATTTTCTAGTTATTTCACACATACTAGAGACTCTATTATATGGCGATAACTATTACCTCTTCCATTTAAGGGAAGATTGTGATAGACCCATGAAACAGTGGTATTATCCTCATTTTACAGAGGCTTGGAGAGCTTGGGGAACTGGCTCAAGGTATAGAACCACAGATGGCACAGCCAGAACTTAAGCCCAGTCTACAGACCCCCAAGCGTGTACTGATAACCAGTCAACTGTGCTGCCTCCTGGACACTGCTACCTCCATGAACGGTGGAACCGAAACTTCCAAACAAAATTCATTCAGCCAAACCTTAACCTGTTTACATAATGATCTTTTCCAAAGAATCTAAACAAAACAAACAAACAAACAAAAACAACAATTCTCTACATGAATAAGAAACTAATTGTGGTATGGAAAATAAAAATAGCGCTATACAGAATTACTAAAAACAGGAAAGTAAAAAAGAAATCAATGAGGTAATAAATTAGATTTTGAGGAATAGTCAAAAGGACTGAAATCAGATGCTTGAGTTTATTTTGGTATTCCTGATCAAACAACAGAAAGTAGTTTCTTAATTTCCAATTACTGTATTTTTCTAATTCAGAAACACTCAAAGATTTACTCATGATGTTCCAGGAAGTTCAGAACTTACCACACATTATCCCTAAGGCTGTGCTAAATACCGCCATATATCCAAAGTAAAATGATGTCTGAAATAAGCCATACATCCTGAAACAAAACCAAAAAATTATATATAGTATATCCATTTTTACTTTAGACATAAGGCCTAAATTCTAGTATTTAAATGACAAACTTAGCTTCTAAAATACAAAACGAAAAAATGTCTCCACTTACTTTGTTTTGAAAAAATAGTAGTAAAAGGAATACATGTAAACATAAATTGCAGTTGATGCAGCAGAGAGAAAACTTGTCCATTGCCTGAAGAAAAAAAGTAACCCTTTTGAATGGATGGCACTGAAAGATTTTAAAGCAAAGACTTTTATAAAAACATCCTTTAAGATTCTGTATATTTAAAAACAAATGCATGTACAAATGTACAATGGCATTTAAATATATCAACGAGGAGAAAGCCTAAGAATTGGAAGGAGAGATCCTAAATTTTGTCAAATTTCCTATTATAAATGACCCTAAATAAACCATTTCCTTTTTCAGACCTGTCTCCTAGTGTTTAAACTAATGACCCTCATTAATACCAAAAAAAATTTTTTTGACTGATATTATTTCTCCTCTAAAATAGTCAACATTTTTATAATTGAAAAAAAAATCCCTATACTATCTTGAGGAAAATTTCTATACAGATCTTTTACTCCACTTGATACACTTCAAATGGAATCTTATTTAAAAATATTATGGTCCCCAGAGGTTCTTCCCAGAAATAAATACTCACCACCTATAATCCTCTGCATTTAGTAGAAAGTATGTGCACACGATGGTCACACAGACGGTCACAATGCACAGGATGACCAGCACCAGCATCATGAAGCCATAGACATAATAGATCTTATACGCCCAGAAAGATGTGAAGATGAAATACCTAAATACAACACAACGAAGACATAGTTTTCTAGTCTTTATTCATGTAGCTCACACTGCTCTTGCTAAATCTCACTTGCATCTTAGTTCTCACTTTTTTCTCACTTAAATCTCAATATTTTTCTTTCAAGTTACTTCCAACAGTTTCCCTTACCCCCTTTTCATTAAATCATTTAAAATTCTCTCAGAAATATTTTCTTAGATAATCTTTCAAGAACAGACTCATTAGTAGGGTAGGGTATTCATCTCTAAGCAAACTAAATAAATTAGAAGCTTAAGGAGTATATTGTGGAGAAGAAAAATGAAAATAGCTAAAAATTCTTATTTTTAAAATAAAGTCAATTTCTTCGTTCTTTCATTTTTTTCTAGATACGACACTATATAAACAATGTATTTTATATTTTATAAAACACCCTATTAAATTAAAAAAGGTTTGATATAGTAATAATGTATAAAATTAGTAAAATAAAAATAATTAGGAAAAGAAAGCCTATGGAAGCTTCATGCCATTTTCACAGTACCACAAGAGAAAGGGCATTAAGATTTTATACCAAAAAAAAGATCCTTTACTCTAATTCCATTACACAAGCCATAGTTAAACAAAAAGGGTTTTTTAGCCTCTTTTCTTTTTCTTGTTCCCTTCTGCTTGTTAGTTACCTTATTCATCACCCATTCTTTCAACAGATATTTACAGAGGCCCTATACATATCAGAGAAGCAGTGAGAACAGAACTGAAGACAAAGTCTCTACTCTCAAGGAGATTAGTTCAGTGGGAACTAGTAAAGGGGCAATCATGACACACAAGTGCTTCTCCAATGCACCTAACAGGGGCAACTTACAGATTTGGCTGGGTGGGGCTCTGGGGGTAGGGAAGGGTAGTGAGAAGAATCAGATAAGGCATGGTGGGTGGGGAGCTAGAAGAATGTTCCACGCATTGGAACAGCAAAGGCAAAGGCTCACAAATAAAGGAATTCACTGTATTTAGAAAGACTCAAAGTAATTCAGTATGGCTAGAACTTCAAATGAACTGTGAGATATAAGAAATGAGGTTGGAGAAGAGAACAGGGCCAGATTCTATATTATGAAGGTCTTTATTGACTATGTGATGGGGTTTGGACCTTACCTCAATGAAAATGAGAAGTCTTTAGCAAATAAGTGACATGATCAGACTGATACCTTAAAAAGACCACTGTGGCTATCAAGAGGAGAATAGGTGTGAGGGTGGTCAAAGCAGAGAAGTTAAAGATACAGCAGAGTGTGGCTACCAAACGGAACAGAGTACCTGAGAAAACAGGAAGA
Organism: Balaenoptera physalus; assembly: GCF_965194825.1. Classification (NCBI taxonomy): domain Eukaryota; kingdom Metazoa; phylum Chordata; class Mammalia; order Artiodactyla; family Balaenopteridae; genus Balaenoptera; species Balaenoptera physalus. The sequence continues at coordinate 54,266,892 of NC_138893.1, read as the reverse complement.
GGAGTGATCCACAAGGTAGTATGGACAGGGTAGGAAGTAAAAAATAGTGGCAAGTCAAATCAGGGTGAGGACACAAGTCAGAAAGTACAAAAGAATTTCTCGAACTGGTTTTATTAAACCATGAGCTAGAGTGACATGCTCTCCAATCCCTCTAAGGTGCCGACTAATTAATACCCACAGCTGGCAGGTGACCACCAGGAGTGGCCCAAATCTATGTCAGTTGTCCTTATTAGTGTAATTAGACAATTTAAATGTCACATAAAGAAATAAACATGATAGCTAAAAGAATTATGATTTCTATGAAAATTATGTTGAATACTTTGGAAAAATTCAGTAAGGTGAGCCACTAAAAAAAAAGTGATAAAACTGGGCGTGGGTGAGACAACTATAAAAGACTGGGGGACGAATGTACAAATCTAGAAGGATTCTGCACTTAGGATACTTCAGACAGGTCTTTACATTCCTGCTCCACTTTAAAAAGGTTGGAAAATACAGAAGATGCATTATGAATTTCAAAGGTAAAAATGATGGAAACGTCAACTGGGTACAAAAGCAAGACCTGGCTCTGTATTTTTTTAAAAAATCAGTGAAAGATGTACCTTTAGTTGTTTTAAGTTAAAATAAAATGTTATGTATGTATCTTTTTTTAATAATTCCCTTACACGAGCCAACTTTTTCAATTAACCAACTGTCAGATTCAATCACACCTCTTAAGGAGGCATCCACTACACAGGAGAGAATCAGCACTGGGGCATCTGGAAACGTGTAAGGAAATTTTGAGTAGTCACAATGACTGGCATTTCATGGGCAGGATCCAGAGGTGTATGACTGGAGTTCTTGAAAAACTCCCATACAAAGAACTGTCTTTCCTAAAATGCCAGAGTATTCCCATCAAGGAACATTGGAACACAGGCTGAGAAAAGAAATGCTTATATTTTGCAGTGGGGACCAAGGATGCAGACATGAAGCATGGTAACTGGGCACAAGATGGCATATCTCCCACCCCCAAACACATACATAATTCCCAGCACTCCTGTGGGCCTCGATGGAAGAAGACTAGGAATGAATGTGTATCCAAAGATGTCAGGATCTTGACTAACTGGTAGGTAATGGCTTACTTAGTTCCCTGGACCCTTAGAAATATTTTAAAAATAAAAATCAGTAATTTCTTATATCATGTAGGTGATCAAAGGCTGGTCTGACATGCATGCATTCTCTAGCATGCATGCTTTGATTTCTAAGATGTCCTGTTTGGTGAGAAAGGTCTAGAACACAATACAAAAACAGTATAAACTTCACCTGAATATTTGAGAACAAAGCAGAAAACCACCTTTTGATAGACTACGTAGACCCCTTTCTAGAAGCATGGACTTAACAAACTAACTCTGTTAGATGCCTGCCCATCTGATGATTCTATACCTATCCTGACTCCTAAATTTTCTTATTACAATGAAATCCCCCAAAACATAAATACATTGCCAAAACTTACATTTCAATAAAGATTGAGCCAAAAGGTAAAATTCCTCCCAGGCAAACAATAACTGCAGGCTCCATGAACCTGGAAAATATTAAAATTAACAGTAAACTTCTAGTATGATTTCCACATTATATTATATAAACCCTGATAATAGAAATCAGATGCTTGGTACTTAAAAATAATCTAAAGGATAGAAACAAACCAGTAAAAAGAAAAACAAAAATTCAAAGAGGCACAGTACTGAGAGGGGACTTCAAATTAGCTGTAGGTTATAGTCAAAATTCTTTTTGGCATTCAAGGCCGAGATAAGAACTTGTGGAACACAAATACTTGCTACTGGCAGAACTCAAGAAAAACTGTGAGTATTGGCTCCTGTTCTATACTTTTCAGTTAACTTCTAAAAATTTTTGTCATTTACTTACAGAAAGCCATAGTGAAAGAAAATAAAAGTCTTGAGACCCCCCTGCATCTGAAATAATGTTTCCCAAATTGTGGCCTTGCCAATCTCTTTGCTCATGCTTGCCTTGGTTCAGTAATTTGTTTTCCTATGAATCATACAATTAAGGTATTACGAGTTCTGAGTTATAAAAGGAGTCAAAGAATGAATAAAAAATAAAATTCAAACCTCATTCATTCACTCAACAAACATTTATTGATTGCAATTGGTAATTCTCCACCTGGAATGCCTTCCCTCGTCTCATAGCTCTCTCCTGCAAGCACTGACTCAAGTGTTCTCCCTGTAAAGCCTTTCCCGGGTCTCCCAAGAAGAGGTGGGTTCTTCCACTGTCTCTTGAACGTAACTCCATGGCAGCACTTACCACACTATACTGTACTGTCTAATTAAATACCTCACTAGATTATAAACCCTGGCAGGCAGAAGCTATTCACCCAGGTATTCCCAGTGTCCAGCACAGTATGTGGCACATAAAAGATAGTAAACTACTATTTCTGAAATGAACAAACTACAAAACTGAGAAGAAAATGAGTTAGAGAGCCGAAAAAAAAAATTAAAAAATTTTAAAGTCTAGTCTTCTTTCCTCCTTTTATAGAAAGCCAAGATCCACAGAGGTTAAAAATGACATGCCCGCCAGATCTAGTATTCAGATTTTGGTTCCCATACAACTATATAAAGAAAATGAAGAGACACGCGAGCCTTCCTACACCTAAATGTGACCCATGGCTATTAGCAAGGTCACGTGTTGCTCCTTCCTCTCCTTCACCAGCCCTAGTGACCCAGAGGAACTTTTGTGATTTCTATGCTTTTCCTTTAACCTCATCCTCCCCAGTAATGGGTAAAGGAACAAACATTAGGTCAATGGGCCTTAACGGTCTCATCTTGATTTGAAGATAAAACTGACTTTAAAAAACAGACTACAAAAGTTCTCATAAGCACCAATCTAAGAGAAAAAGAACATGGACAATTCCTAAGACTAGAACAGATCACTCTCCTTTACACTACGGGGCTATTTTATTCAGCCTCCACTTCTGCAAATGTCTACATACCTCCAAGTCTACAAAAGACTATATAAGTACTTAAACATAAGTTATACTTACAATATAGCAAAATATCTAGGAAAAGAGGCTTTTCAATATATATCCCTTATTATGAATATGTAGAGTCTACCGTATAGCTATTCTTATGAGATGGGGAATAAAAAAAATGTACAGTAAGATTGTTCTATTTATGTCTGCAAGTAAGAATTAGGAAAGTAAAGAATGAAGAATAGCATAAATCATCACTAAAACGTTCAATTTATTAATTTTATTTTATTTATTTATTTATTTTTATTTTTTTGGCTGCGCCGTGCGGCATGTGGGATCTTAGTTCCCTGACTAGGGATCGAACCCGCACTCCCTGCAGTGGAAGGGTGGAGTCTTAACCACTGGACTGCTGGGGAAGTCCTCAATTTACTAATCTTAAAAGGCAAAACATATAATGAGTTCACATTTTGTTCAAATTTGAATTATGAAAATGAGAAACATAAACATATTAGTGACATCTCACTTTATGTCCAAAAGTTGAAAAAATACAAACCATCTCAAGTTAAAAATCCATCAAGAATCACTATTTCAAAGCTGAATGGTCAAATGAACTATAAACTATGCTTACACTATTGCAATAGAAGAATCGCTTTAGCCGTTAAACAGAAATACCTGTCATCCTTTGTCAGGATGAAATCTTGAATTATGGGAGATCCTCAAAAATACATTTTGTGCATAAAATGTGAAAAATGTATTTGAGAGATTCTATACTATCCCAGAAGATAAAGAACATAGGTCAGTAAATTATAATTGGTCTCAATACTAATTCCTCTCTCAATTGATACAAAATCTATGGCTATCAGTCAATGTTGTTTCGAATAATAAAATATCTGGAAAAGAAAGTGAAATTAGAAGCCAGGGGTTGGCAATCTTTTTCTGTAAAGGTTCATATAGTAAGTATTTCAGGTTTTGCAGGTGATATGGTCTCTGTCATAACTACTCAACTTTGATGCCACCCTGTAAAAGCAGTCACAGACAATATGTCAACAAACAGGCATGGCTATATTCCAACAAAATTTTAGTTATAAAAACAGGCAGCAGGTCAAATCTGGTTTATAGACTGCAGTTATACAACGGCTGCCGCTTTAGGTCCCACCCACCTCTATGCACTAGTGTACTTACCAAAGCATTTGATTTCTCTGTAAATGGCACCAATATTCAAAAAAGTGAAATAAGCATATCATTTATTACTACTCCTAGCAATATAAATTGAAGGAAAAAGTAAAAAGACAAATTCTTAAGTTTAAACTTATAAATACATGCCAATTCTAAAAATTATATATACATAATAGCCTTAGGAATTTATATACTGTGAGAAGCAATCACATAAAATTTCATTCTCTTTACCATTTTTTCTCCGGTATGGGACGAGGCACAGCATTGACACGACACGGAAAGTTCGGCTGACCTGACAGATTTCGGCCAAGTATTGTACCAACAAGATTTAGAGGAAGGATAACAAAAAAACAGATGCAACAAACGGCCACCTGTAAATTAAATTAAAATATGTGTGATTACTCAGAGAACAATAACACTAATAAAAACAAGTAAAAACGACACTTAAAAATTTAAATACAATTTGATCACAAGAGAAAATGTTTAAGTTCAATAAGGGTTAAAATTGTGCAGAGTATATACTAATGGCAATAGGAAAAGAATGTGCTTTAAAATATTAGAATTAAACTAAATACAAGTTGAACTGTTTCCTATCTACTGTAGTTCCCAATTTTTCCTATTCTTCCATACTGTCCCTACTACAGTCCTTTTTCCTCTCCTTTCACTTTCAGCTGTCATGCTTTTAACATATCCTTTATCTTTTATCATTATAACCAACTTATTTACTTGCCTACACTTCATTGAGCTCCTAATATGCATAAGGACCTTTATACATGTTATTTTTCTACTTTACAGATGAAGAAAATGAGACTTAGAGAGGCTAAGTAACTTCCCATGATCACACAATTAGTAGGTGGCTGAACTAATATTTCAATTCAGATCTGCCTGTCTCAATCTGTCTGCTCGTTTCTATTCTACAGTGCCATAGGATCTTAAAAATAGAAGAATATCACTATTTATGTACATATGTATATTACTAAAATAAAATGAGTATTTTTCTGCCAATTAGTAATTCAAAGTCTAAAGTTACAGGGAAGACCACACAGAGATTCTAGAACCAAAGTGGTTAGTTTATAAATAAATAAATTTATTTTTGTGATTTTGTTTCTTTATATAAATCTGTACACTCAAGGAGACACACTCAAGCTCTTTTCCAGCCAGCATCTGGTTAGGATTATTTCACTCTGAACTTCAAAAACTGGAATAGGACTGAATCACCTCTAAGATCTCTTTCAATTATACATTTTGGGGTTCTAATAAATCAAATGTAAAAGTGAGATGCAGCTCAATATTAAAGAAACAAACAACCTAATCCAAAAATGGGCAGAAGACCTAAATAGACATTTCTCCAAAGAAGACATACAGATGGCCAAGAAGCACATGAAAAGCTGCTCAACATCACTAATTATTAGAGAAATGCAAATCAAAACTACCACGAGGTATCACCTCACACCAGTTAGAATGGGCAACATCAGAAAATCTACAAACAACAAATGCTGGAGAGGGTGTGGAGAAAAGGGAACCCTCTTGCACTGTTGGTGGGAATGTAAATTGATACAGCCACTATGGAGAACAGTATGGAGGTTCCTTAAAAAACTAAAACTAGAACTACCATATGACCCAGCAATCCCACTACTGGGCATATACCCAGAGAAAACCATAATTCAAAAAGACACATGCACCCCAATGTTCATTGCAGCACAATTTACAATAGCCAGGTCATGGAAGCAACCTAAATGCTCATCGACAGACGAATGGATAAACAAGTTGTGGTACAGGGACTTCCTGGGTGGCGCAGTGGTTAAGAATCCACCTGCCAATGCAGGGGACACGGGTTCGAGCCCTGGTCTGGGAAGATACCACATGCCGCGCAGCAACTAAGCCCGTGCGCCTCAACTATTGAGCCTGCGCTCTAGAGCCCGCGAGCCACAACTACTGAGCCCATGCACTGCAACTACTGAAGCCCACGTGCCTAGAGCCAGTGCTCCACAACAAGAGAAGCCACCACGATGAGAAGCCCATGCACTGCAACGAAGAGTAGCCTCCTCTCGCCACAACTAGAGAAAGCCCGTGCGCAGCAACAAAGACCCAACACAGCCAAAAATAAATATAAAATAAATTAATTAATTTAAAAAATAAGAAGTTGTGGTACATATATACAATGGAATATCACTCAGCCATAAAAAGGAACGAAATTGAGTCATTTGTTGAGATGTGGATGGATCTAGAGACTGTCATACAGAGTGAAGTAAGTCAGAAAGAGAAAAACAAATATCGTATATTAACGCATGTATGTGGAACCTAGAAAAATGGTACAGATGAACCGGTTTCCAGGGCAGAAGTTGAGACACAGATGTAGGGAACAAATGTATGGACACCAAGGGGGGAAAGTGCCGGGGGGGCGGGGATGGTGGTGTGTTGAACTGGGCAATTGGGATTGACATGTATACACTGATGTGTATAAAATTGATGACTAATAAGAACCTGCTGTATAAAAAAATAAAATTAAATTTAAAAAATTTTTAAAAAACCTCAATAAAATGTACCTTGATGGGGGAAAAAAAAAAAAGTAAAAGTGAGAGAAAAGCTGCATGAAAACTGTGAAGAAACTGACTGAGAGAAATGAAGAGGTGTGGGGTAGAAAATCCATAGTGATCACATGAGAAGGAAAAAATCTATTTTGAAGCAACATTGTGAAAACTCTACATCTTCATTATATCCTTATGTGTGCTGTGTGTGTTAAACAAGCCAAAGAATATTATCATCTTCCTTTCAGGTAAAACTTGTATAAATGTATGAGAGTTAAGAGAGTTTGAAATTCCATTTTAAAGCTCAGACTTAGGAACGCAAATCATTGGTGTCTCAGTTTAGACCTGTTAATAATATGAATTTTTGCCCATATAAATAACAAGAATATGTGAAACATAAAAAATAAGCAGACATTTTAAAGATATTTTAAATACTAGGATATACTGTAAATTACACATACCTCATATTTGGGGGGTGAATTCTGTCTCAATTTTTGTTATTCATTGTTGATTGCTTTTTAAATTATTATTTTGCTATCATTAAGCATAGAAAACTCATAAATATTAACACACTGTGATAGAGACCTATGTATTTTCCCCTTAATTTACCAGAATTCTAATTTCAAATAAGGATTGAAGAGAAGCTGGAGAAAACATTCCTATGTGGAATGACAATGGTCTAGCAGAGTGGTCTTCAAACTGTTCCACAGAACCTCAGGTCCTGCTGAAGAGTTTCAGGAATTCCACAAGCATTTGATTTGAATATCCTTTTGAAAATAGTTTTTTAAAAAGAATATTTTTAAGTGTAATAAAAATATACACACTCAAATTAGTTCTATACCAAATATTAATAACTGGAGATCTCACAATCATGTTAACTCATTTTCATGCAAACCTCAAAATAAATTTTCTCCTGCTATCTCTGTGTATATATTTGGACTCCTAGTAAACGTGTCATTGATTAGGAAGGCTTGTAATGCTACACTGGTCTTTTGTTCTCCCTCCCCATCCTCCACCCCAACCCAATTCAGGCCTGCACATATTTGCTCACTAAAAGCTTTACAAGCAAATGCACTACAGCACATGCATGTCACAAGCAATTAAGTGGCAGGTGAAATGAGGGCATATCTTGCCTTGTGTGTTTAATCAAAGCATAACAGCAGTCAACAAAGGAACCTATAAATGGTCTCATCAACACAATACCAACTGTTTAGCATTTAATTTTTTCCCCTTTTCCTGACTTTTTAATACATGATAAAAAATGTAAGCAGTTTGTTAGAAACTGTTAGTGACTGAACTGTGAAACCAATTTCCTACTCCTTTATGTCCAAGTTCTGGATGAGTTTACTTGAAAAATACTCTGAGACTGTAAGGCAAGCTATTAAAAAAAAAAAAAAAAGTCACATGTAACTAAATTATCTGAGAAGTCAGGATTTTTCTCAATACTGATATTCAACCAAACAAACTGGTTACTGAAGAAGAATGTTACCTGTACCCCTTGGTATTAGATCTGCATTCATCACAACTTTATTGCTCTCATTAAATTTAGAATGTTAAAATATTGAATTTGCAAAATTTATTTATACTAACAGAATCAAGCTTGTATCTGTTTTGTTTATTGGGCTTCTGCATTAAGCTTTCATTTAAAATGAAATTTAACAACTAAGAGTTAAAAAACCATTAGTCTAATACACTGGTGAAAACCCTGGAACTCAAACTAATACAGGGCGCACCCCTAGAGCTTCCTAGCCTCTGTTCACGGACCAATGAAAAGTGAAAACAGGGACAGGGGAAGGAAGGACTCACTCCAGGTTGAGTTATTTGTAGTGAGATGGATGGACCTAGAGTCTGTCATACAGAGTGAAGTAAGTCAGAAAGAGAAAAACAAATACCGTGTGCTGTATGCTAACACATATATATGGAATCTAAGAGAAAAAAAAGGTCATGAAGAACCTAGGGGCAAGACAGGAATAAAGACACAGACCTACTATAGAATGGACTTGAGGATATGGGGAGGGGGAAGGGTAAGCTGTGACAAAGTGAGAGAGTGGCATGGACATATATACACTACCACATGTAAAATAGATAGCTAGTGGGAAGCAGTCGCATAGCACAGGGAGATCAGCTCGGTGCTTTGTGACCACCTAGGGGGTGGGATAGGGAGGGTGGGAGGGAGGGAGACACAAGAGGGAAGAGATATGGGAACCTATGTATATGTATAACTGATTCACTTTGTTATAAAGCAGAAACTAACACACCATTGTAAAGCAATTATACTCCAATAAAGATGTTAAAAACAAAAAAACAAAAAAAAACATTAGTCTAATACACTGGTGAAAACCCTGGAACTCAAACTAACACAGGGCCCACCCCTAGAGCTTCCTAGCCTCTGTTCATGGACCAATGAAAAGTGGAAACAGGGACGGGGGAAGGAAGGACTCACTCCAGGTTGAGGGCCTCCCCTAGCTACAATGAGAACAAGATAGAAACAAGTACTGCCTATCACTGCTTAATACCCCAAAGATGTACCAACTGGTCAACTATTCTCAACCTCAGTCACAGACCAAGAATGTGACTATTATTCTATCTTTATTTCCAGACTGGCCTTCTAAGGAAATCTGTGGTGTGAATGGAATGGAAAGGGAAAAGGCAGCCTAAGATGGGCTATTATGGAATACTAAAGGATATAAATTTTACTGAGGATGATAGACAGTAACTGCTTATAGGTAAGGTGATGGTCAGAAAATACATCATCTTGTCAGTCATTATGTTTAGGCATTTCCTTGACACTTGCTCAGAGTAGGCAATTTTTATGACTCCTTTTCTACCTTATGCATTTTATGCCTTTATGTCTATATAAAAATTATTTAGCTTCAATTTAAGCACGTCAACAATAATCAACCTAACAATCAGGACATTGCCAACTTAAACACAAAGGCTTATAAGAAGCCTATCTATTTTATAGATATTTTCAACATGCTAATTAATAACTCCCCATTCTGTTTCTTGGGCAACTTCAATACTGTAATAGAAGAAACACTGGGTTTGAAGTTAAAAACTTATTCTATAATGCTAGCATTATCCTGTTACCAAAACCATAAAAAAAGACATTATAAGAAAATTGCAGATCAATATTTCTCGTAAATATAGGTTCAAAACAAAAAGCAACAAATTTTAGCAAATGGAATCCAGCTATATATAAAATGGATAATACATCATAACAAATTGAGGTTTATCAAAGGAATGCAAGATTGGTTTAAGATTCAATAATCAATCAATGCAGTTCACCATATTATCAGACTAAAAAAAGAAAAATCACAGATCATCTCAAAAGGTGCAGAAAAAAATCACTGCAAGAGCCAACCTCCCTTCACAATAAAACAAACTCAGCAAACCAGGAACAGAGGGGAACTTCATCAACTTGATTAAGGACATCTATGAAAAAACTACAGGTAATATTTCTTGATGGCACAAGACTGAATACTTTCCCCCTAAGATTGGGAACAAGAGAAGAAGTCTGCTCTCACCTCTTCTATTCAACATTGTACTGGAGGTTCTAGCCAGTGTAATAAGGAAAGAAAAAGAAATAAAAGGCATACAGATTAGAAAGGTAGAAATAAAACTGTCTTTATTCTCAGACAACATGACAATCTATGTAAAAAAATCTTCAGGAATCTACAAAAAAGAAGTTAGAACTAATAAGTGAGTTTAGCAAAGGTGCAGGATGCAAAGCCAACATGCAAAAATCAACTGTTTTTCTATACACTAGCAACAAGCAATCAGAATTTTTAATTTAAAAAATACCATTTACAAATAGCATAAAAAATATGAAATACTTAGGGGTAATTTCAATAAAAGCTGTACAAAACCTAAACATTAACATCTATAAAACATTACAAAGAAAAAGTAAAGATACCTAAATAAGTCAAGAGATACTGTGTTCATTAATCAAAAGACTTAATATAATGTTAAGATGTGAATTCTTCCCAAATTGATCCATAGATTTAATGCAATCCTAATCAAAACCCCAGGGTTTTTTGTAGAAATTGACAAGCCAATTCTAAACTTAACATGGAAATGCAAAGAACCTAAAAAATCCAAAACAACTCTGAAAAAGAATTGATTTCAAGACTTACTGTAAAGCTACAATAATCAAGACAGTGTGATACTGGCATCAAAAAAACCCAAAAAACAAATTAATCAGTGCAACAGGAAAAAAAAGTTCAGAAATAGATCCACATAGATATGTGGTCAATTGATTATCAATAAAAGTGCTAAGGGAATTCAGTGGAGAAAGGGTAATCTTTTCAACAAATGGTGCTAGAACAAATGAATAGCCATAAGCAAAACAAAACAAAACAAAACCCCTTGACCCTTAACTCATACAATATATAAAATAAACTACAAATGGATCATAGACCTATATTTCAGAGCTAAAACTATAAAATTTCTAGAAGAAAACATATGAGGAAAACTTACTGATCTTTGATTTGGCAAAAGATTTCTTAAAAAGGACAGAAAAGTACAAATCATAAAAGGAAAAAAATCAATGAATTGGACTTCAAAATTAATAACTTTTGCTCTTCAAAAGATATTCTCGGACTTCCCTGGTGGCTCAGTGGTTGAGAATCTGCCTACCAATGCAGGGGATATGGGTTTGAGCCCTGGTCTGGGAAGATCCCACATGCCGTGGAGCAACTAAGCCTGTGCGCCACAATTACTGAGCCTGCGCTCTAGAGCCCAAGAGCCACAACTACTGAGCCTGCGTGCCACAACTACTGAAGCCCACGCACCTAGAGCCCGTGCTCCACAACAAAGAGAAGCCACCACAATGAGAAGCCCGCGCACCACAATGAAGAGTAGCCTCTGCTCACCGCAACTAGAGAAAGCCCGCGTGCAGCAACGAAGACCCAACGCAGCCAAAAATAAATAAATTAATTAAAAAAAAAAAAAAAGCATGTCCCCGTCTTGCCCAATTAGTATCAAGCAGATGCGGGGCAAAACCATAAAAAAAAAAAGATACTCTTAAGAGAATGAAAAGACAAGCCACAAAATGGGAGAATATACTTGCAAGCTACGTATAAGACAAAGGACTAGTATCTACAATATATAAAGAACTCTTACCATTCAACAAGACAACCTATGAAAAATAAGCAAAAGATTTAAACATTCATTAAAGAATATATATGGATGGCAAATAAGTACACAAAAATATCTTCAACATTAGTCATTAGGGAAATGCAAATTTAAACCACAATGAGACAACACTACACTTCCACTATAATGGCTAAAAAGACTGACCATATCAAGTACTGGAGATAATGTGGAGCAACTGGAACTCTTATAAATACAATGCTAGTGGGAATGTAAAATGGCAAAACCACTTTGGGGAAGTTTAATAGCTTCTTGAAAAGTTAAGCTATCATATGACTCAGTCATTCCACTGTAGTTATTTATCCAAGAGAATCAAAAAATATGTCCACACAAAGATTTACATATGAATAATCACAGCAGCTTGATTTGTAATAGCCAAAAACTGAAAACAATTCAAAAGTTCATTACTGGGTAAGTGGATAAACAAACTGTGGTACTTCCCTTGCAATAAAATACTACTGAGCAATACAAAGGAACAAAACTATTAATATATGCAACAACATCGAGAGACTTTTAAAATAATTTTCTGAGTGAAAAAAGACAAAAAAAAGATCATACTGTGTGATTCTCCTTATATGAAATTCTAGGTAATGCAAACTAATCTAAGATGACAGAGAGCAGACCGGTGGTTACCTGAGAAAGAAAAAGGGAAGGGAAAAAGAAAATTTTTAAGGTAAAAAAAAAAAAAGAAAGAAAGAAAGAGAGGGACTTCCCTGGTGGCATAGTGGTTAAGAATCCGCCTGCCAACTCAAGGGACACAGGTTCGAGCCCTGGTCCGGGAAGATCCCACATGCCGCAGAGCAACTAAGCCCGTACACCACAACTACTGAGCCCACGTGCCACAACTACCAAAGTCCGCGCGCCTAGAGCCCGTGCTCCGCAACAAAGAGAAGCCACCGCAATGAGAAGCCTGCGCACCGCAACGAAGAGTAGCCCCTGCTTGCAGCAATTAGAGAAAGCCCACACGCAGCAACGAAGACCCAACGCAGTCAAAAATAAATAAATAAATAGATAGATAAATAAATAGATAAAAAAAGAAAAAAGAAAGAGGGAAGGAAGGAGAAGGAAAAGGGGATAAATTACAAAGGTATACAACAAAACTTCTGGACTTGATAAATACCTTTTTTTAAATTGTGGTGACTGTTTCCCAAATATATACATATATCAAAGCTTGTCACGCTTTAAATAGATACAATTTATCATATGTTAATTATACCTCAATACAGCTGTAAAAACATACAGACCGAAAAAGGCATAAAACATTCTTCATTCAGTGCTCTCGGCATAAATCTGAATTCCAGGCAGAAAGGAAAAAAAGAAAAAAAAACTAAAACAGATCATCACCACCACCAGCACCACAACAAAGAAAATGTGACTTTAAGTGAAAAACTGAATCCTAGTTTTTTGCTTGGTAAAACCATGATAATGCATACCACTATCTCTATCTCTTTGAGTTCTTCTGAAAACCAGGTGAGACTAGGGGTGTGAAAGTGTTTTGCAAAGTAGAAAATGCTATGCAAATGTACCTGTCCTTACTATAACTCATCTTGTTAGATATGGCACATCACTTCAGTCAGTTGAGATCATTTTAGATGCTGTCTTCATCATTCCATATTACTAGTCCCTGCCCCACACCCATCTCATGTCCTTGTTCAATTTAATCATCAGATCACTGTGCCTTTATATGTCATCAACAATGATTTGAATAGGTCAAAGTCAAGAATATCTGTCATGTTCTAGTAAAAGATAGTATGTGACATATTATGGGTAATATCATACCAATACTTTAATTCTATAATTATTTACATGTTTACCTGACTGTACTATTCTACCCACATTTCTCCATCTTGTCCAACAAGATATAATACTTTATTTATACTCTTTTGTTCTTCTAGTCTTGCTAAAACCTACCAAAGAGAGGAACTGAAGTTGTTCCGGCATTTTTGTTTTAATGAATCCATAATAGCTCCTCATGTTCATTACTTCCTGTGACTTAAAAAGTAAATTTTAATAACACATTCTAAAATCTTGTGCCTCATCAACATCAAGTTCACTATGTTTTGTAAGGGAGAATCCACTTTCTTCATTTTCCTTCTAGAAAAACAATTTGCCTCTGTCGTATACAGTTATTCAAGCATTACTTATCAGCATGATCTCTCAGTATCTCTAAAAGATCATTTATATGAGCAACTAAACTTACTGCTAAGGCGGCTGGGTACTCCTGTACAATCAATCCCCTTATCTAAGGCTTCACTTCCCTCTTATCAGGGATTATTTCCTCTTGTCTTTTCTTGTTTGAAGGTTATTTTATTTGATGAAAAATAAAAAGAGAAAGAATGAGATAGAGCCATTCTTCTTTTACTCTGTTACATCATCGATCCCATGTAATGAGCCTTTGGTCTTGCTATCAAAATATTTTTACAAAATCCTTTTGTTAGCCTTAGCACTTGTCAAGAGTTCAGGTTAGGAAACGGAGATTTTCTAACACTATTTTTATAGACTTTGGTATTCTTTTATACTTTGGTATACTGTACTCTTCTCACAGCCTTTGAGAGATCACAAAATAGCATATATCCATTAATCTTTGTCTCCATTTTTTCCTCACTGTGTTAATTTCTGATTATATATCATGAATTTCTTTTTTTGGGGGGGGGGAGCAGCACGCCACACGGCATGCAGGATCCTAGTTCCCTGATCAGGGGTCGAACCTGCACCCTGTGCAGTGGAAGTGCACAGTCTTAGCCACTGGACCACCAGGGAAGTCCCCATGAATTTCATTTTTCAAAAACCTCAAATTCTCAAGCCATTTTCCCAGTTATGGCCCAAGACTTGGGTCATGAGAGAGCATTTCCCTAAATATTTGTGAAATCTGATTTCCTAAAACCTAGGGCCTATTTCTGATGATTCCCCTCCCAAGCTAAAACAAACCTCAAGATGACAAATATGACATGGCTCATGACCCCTGTTACTTCTCCATCAACTATTCTACCCATTAAGAGACAACACCATAAAGTATGATAAGTCAAGGATTTATCAATGCATTCTGAGCTGAATAATATTTAGATGAGAAAGGTTATTAGTTTCTATGCTACCTTACCTCTGAGTTTAAAACTCTGCAACTTGGTTCTTTGTCCTTTGAAAGCCTCCAATAACATTAAATTAAGAATCTGAGATTTACAACCCACAAAAGACTTGATGCCTAAAATGTTTTTTTCAGAATATCCTGGCAAACCCTTCCTCATTCCCAAGAAACTCTCATAGGACCAAAAACTCTGGGTATAACACCTAAATCATTTCTGAACAAATTCCAAAGGAAAAAGGTTTTACCTTACCAGATTCAATTTAATTTGAAGTACACTCTCTCTGACTCTCTGTATAGTACCTCTGCCAGAACACACCAACTTCAGAAACAGGTATGTTCATCTCTGAACAGTCTTTGACCCCAAATTTCATTTAAATGCTCTCTTACATTGTTTTGTAATACTCTCTAGGAACCATGCCTTAAGCCTGGGACACTAGACATTAGCTGAGATTACCACTACCACCCTCTACTTATGCTTCTTTTACCTTTATTAACCTGCTAAGATTGACTATTATTCAACAAGTTTAATCTGGCATGGATTTAATGGCTTTTTATGTATAATCACGTACACATGAGCAGAGAATTTGGGGTCCAGAGACAAATTTCAACCATTTTCAATCTTATCTTGGGCTAGTCCTGGGGACAAAAGCAGTATTCTGACAAGACTCCAGATCCCAAGTGGGCAAAATCCCCATTGTTCTGGTGCCTCTGTAGGGCAAGACAGAGGCTGAAGTCACTATGACTACAGCTGGATTAAGCCTTCAATTGTGGAATCTCTGAGAAAACAGAACCAGAGCTAAGATCACCAGAGAAGAGGCTCAATGTCCAAGAGATCAAAGGAATGGGGGACAGAATGAGCTAAGGCCTCAGGAAGAGCATATAAGAGTATCTGAAGACTCTGATTTTCAAACTAGGCTATTTTAGTAGGAGAACCAGCTTCTCAGACACATGTGGTCTGGGAGCTTTACAGCTGAGAGATCCATCCTCAGATGCTGGGAACTAGAATCAGGGAAATAGTAGAGACTGGGTTTAAAGCAGGACAGATAAATTGGCATAGGATGAAGCCCTGGGCATTGAAATTTTTTAAACTCCCAAGTGATTCTAATGTGTACCCAAGGTTGAGAACCATGGAGTTTATGAGAATATATAGCCATTTCCTTCATAATGTCAACAAGTCAAATAACTTAAAATATAAGTTTAAGTAGTTAAAACACTTAATGGACAACTAGGTCAAACATTCACATCAATTCTTAAATTTCATGTTCTAAACAAGTTCTGATACTCTTAAAAAGAGGCAAAAAATGTTAGAACACACACCTGATTAAAACTTGAGGGCGGTGGAATGCCCTTCACTCAGCATTCCTTCATTACAAATTAGAATGCAAATTAAGACCATGACATTGTAGAAGTCTGCTAAGCACCAACAGCCAGTCTTTTATACACCAAATATCAATTTTACAAACCATCTCTGGCTCAGCAGAGAGTCTGATATTGTATTGGAATAATTAGTAATTATCAAATTATCTAAAGGCAAGTTACAGTGAATATTAATTAGCATTTAAAACCCCATTTACACAGTGGTAAAATTTATAATTTTAGTGAAACAAAGCAACTTTGAAATATAATTTTCACCACATCAAATTCAAAACTTTATGATGAAAATTATAACAGAATCAGAATTTTAATTTTTAAAGCATTATGAAAGTAATTAATTCAGTAGATCATCTTTAAGAAGTAACTTGAATCTCTATAGATACTTCCTGATGGCCTGGAACTACTATGAAGCAAATTCTTTTCCAGTTAATTAATGAATGTAATTAATTACTTTACCCTTTCCTAACGTTTATCAGTTACTTTGCCTTGCAAAAACAAAAAAACAAACAAAAGCTTTCAATTTTGAAGCAATCTGCAAAATATTCCTAAATAAAAAATATTAAAGACGTAGTAAAAATATATATGCAAGGTGTCTTTGAAAAACCTGGACTGTAAAACAACCAATCATCTGGAATTTCTGCAAAACCATTCAATAACTCCCATACGATAGAAAGAAAGCCAAAACAAGATTAAAATTCAGATGGAGATATGGGTTCCAGTTACAGTTCTGCCATTAACTATCTGTATGACCTTAACCAAGTTAACTGCCTCTCTGAAAAGCAGTAACCACCTTCCAACTCGCACACGTATATGTACATGTGTGCGCACGTTTGCAAAGTGTACATTAAGACTAAAGTCTACTCCAGGCCTAAAATTCTGTTTCTAGTAAAAAGACAACAGGAAGAATCTGAAGACTGTGAGTTAACTGTGTAAAGCGCCAGTATTTCCGTGCTTTAGCTTTAATATATTTAAATAATCTAAAACATTTCAAACTCTGTGATAACAGGTAAGATATGAGATAGGATTTTAATATCTATAGCACATATATTATCACTATTAATATAGATGCTTTCATAAGGTTCTAAAAATAGTACACTGTTACCAAAAAAAAAAAAAAATGTTATGGAGAGTCTTCACTTCCTACCACTGCACTCACCGACCACATTAAAACACCCATGTTGCTTGTGTGTCATCATTCTTCCTCTAAAATATACTCACCAGTTTCTCCCTAGCTGTTCTTTCACTTTATTGGTTGACAGAATCAAGAAAAAAAGTTCTTTACCTAACTTTCCAGGACTGGGTAGGGACTGGCTGCAAACAGCAGAACTCCTAGCTAAGAGGTACTCGGGAGAGACAGCCCGCCTCACGTTAGAGAATGCTTATACTCTATTTCAGTTTAAAAGTAAGATGCAAGCAACTCACCATTGTTCCAAAAGGAATGGCTCTCGAAGCATGGTAATAAATGGCTATAAAATTGATGAAGAAGGCAGTGCCACACACCATAGCTGGGATGAGGAATGCACCAATGAACATCTGCTTTATCCATCTCCTTCCTGAAAGAAAAGGGAAACTATAACAATCAGAGAGCTAGGTAGACAGACAGACATATATTAATGTTTAAAAGGTGGTTATTTAGTACCAAATTATCTAAAATTTTAATGTAAAGAACTTAAATTTGACATACTAATAGCTGTTTCAAAACAACAGCTAAAAAAGACCAGTCCAGCTATTCAAGTATGTCTAGTGGAAACATGCTTTTGATGTGGGTGTACTGGAAAAGAGCAATGAACTATGGTAAAATATTCTGGTGTTTTGTCCTGATTCTGCCACTGAACCGCTGTGAACGTTGGTAAACCACTCAATCTTTCTGGGCTACAAGTTGGCCTAGAAAGGTGGTTTCAAACACCTAGGTGTTACTTGGAGTTCTGGAGCTTCTAAGAGGTGCCCATGAAGTCACTGGTAAAGGAAGGGCCCAGGTCCTCCAGCCCTGCTTCAACAGAACAAGTTCATTTTCAACAGTTTCACACATTGTAGTTTCATATATGCTCTCATTTGAAAAGAGGGTTACACTGCTTTAAACAAACAAACAAAAGTTTAAAACCCCCTGGGTTAACGTTCCCTAAATTTACTCTTAGCTCTATAATTATGATTATAAACATATATTTAAATTCATTTCTGTTTCAAAAGGAAAAAACAATAGAATGTGTTTCACGAGCTTCCTCTCAGCAATTAGAACTAAATATTTATAAGTTTTACTATTTCTTTGAACCTCTTTGTATTGCCAAAATTCTATTCACTGAGAATCTATTATTTAAATAACCCACGGAAAGAATTTTTAAACTATGTAATCAAAAAATTTTTAATCAAGTTCATAATGACCAGAAGCACGACAGGAGCTATCTTTCTAATACAGCAGAGTGCATGAGCAAGCACGCCTCCAGGAAGCACCTCCATACTGCTCAGGAACGTAATGTAAAGATTTAACGTGGGATCACTATTAAAGCTCAGCCCCACAACCATAAGCAACAGGACCCAAACAGAAAGTGCTACAGGAAAAACAAGCAATATCCTAACTTTTGTTTTCTTCTATGTAAAGTTCTTTTCAAACATCTGTCTCATAGAATTACTACCCCAGATCTTGACATTCTTCCAGAAAAACTCCTTGATTCTGAACTTTTGCCTCTATTTAATTTCTTTCTCAGGTACGTTTCAAGAACCCCTCCTTTCTAAACTAATACTCAGCATTTGAACAACAGCGCAAAAAGGGTAAGAACTAATTAAAATGATTATTTCTCTTATTAAATTCCAACTCTTTCCTAGCATTCTCTTTTCCTGCACTTTCCATTATCTTCTCAGATTCAGACACGGGTTAATGAATTCTATATTCAGCTACATTCAACTCTCTTTCTCCCTTTCCCTCCAACAGTCAGAAAGAATCCCACGCACATTCCACTGGGTACAGTCAGTAGCCCAGGCATCTGCACTGTGCTTCCTACTGCTCCCCAACACCCCTGGAGACTCTGGTCTTTGAACTGGGTCTGGAGCACTATCCAGTGCACTGAGGACAGTGTGAAGTCTCTGAGCTCCACTGTAGTTCAAATCCTGAGATAACCTGAAGAATTCTTGATTCTCTGGGCTGACCTCTATATTCACCTGGTTTTAGGGATCGCTCAGACAAAATACCAGGACATGATCAGACCTCCTCAGGGCACTGTCAATCAGAAAATAACCTTTAGATTATTCCTGGTAAGATTTGATACTCCTAGGCTTAGGTCTGAACTCTGTCAGCTTTCAAGAATAAGTATAGTAAAGTTTGGTTGGGTGTTCCTAACTTGCAATTGGACTAAAAGCAAATTTATGTCCAAGGATGAATAAATTTCCTGTTTTGAGTAATCTGTTTCTGCTGTGGAGACTTTTCTGGAGGTCATAAACTGTACAATTCTTAGCCTAACTAGTTCTCAGGTTAAATTCAAAGTAGGAGTTACCTTAGGCATCCTTATTTCCTCAGGATGGTAGACCTGTGTGCTAAGACTCATTTCCCATTTCTAGACGCAGAACAGAGAAACTGAACAGCTAACTAAAATAGTCAGGAATCTGCAGTGATACTCCCTCAGGCAATCCAGAGAACCATCTCTGCTGAAGGTATACACCACATTAAGTCTGGTAGGACCAATTTTTTAAAAAGCCATGGTAAACCAGGATATCCTGAGGGAATTTTAAATGCTCTGAGCTCCTATAGACGATATGTCTAGTCTACTAAAAGAAGGCAGAATCCCCTAATGATGACACTGCTTAGGATGGGCTGGGAAAATCACATTAAGAAGTCTCTATCCTTAGAAATATAATTTTAACGTCTTTCAACAACCCTTCATTCATAAACTAAAATACGCAAATCTACTACTTTTAGCACGTTTCTGACTCCAAACAATTACAGGGGAAAAAAAGGAACTTAAAAACCCTGAATGCCATCACAGAAAGAAACACCAAGGAGCAGTATCCTCGTATCATCCATGTATACCCCGTCATTTCCAGGTCACAATAGTAACGAAGCAAGGGGGTATTCAAGATGAAGCTCTCTTAGCAAAAGATTGTGACAGAAAATCTTTGTGCAGTGTTCTTTGATAAGTATTTAAGAGTCAACAAAAGTAAACAGATTTCCTTCCTATGCTCCTTCACTGCCCAGACATTTATCCATAAACCATGAAACATGCCTTTACATTCGGCTCTGAAGCTATATATTCTATGTGGAAACCTCCCATGAAGCATTACTAGGGAACTAGGCACCTCAAAGCAAAATAATATCAATAACTTAAATACACTCTCTCCTACATGTTCCTCAGGGCTAATTCACAGTGGACAATGGAGATAATCTATTCATTATTCATAATTTTAGGAAATAAAATGCAAGGATTCCATAAAAGCAAATTAGAACATATAATAGGTTTGGTGGAGATTATGTGAAATGGGATAACAAAGGACTTTACAATGGCTGTACTGCCCATTTTAAATTCCATATACCTCACAGTGTAATATTAGCATCTATAATTAAAAATACAAAGCAATAACTCATAAATTACCTCCTTGTCTAGCATACAGACTTCCTCCAAAATAACCATTCACTGGAGATGTAGCAGCATAGACAAATATCGCTGTACTGAGCATTGACCCCCTCCTAAAAAGGCAAAACAACACACATGATAAACTAAAACCAATGATTTAAAGAAAATATCATATAGTCTATCACATTAACATTAGTTTAATTTCAAAAATAAATTTAGCAGGAACACAAAAATATCCTTCTGGACTGCAAAGGACCTCAAAAGGTTGCCTAGTGAATGAATTTCTAGTTAAAATTGCACTTAAATAATAACAGACTGATCCTAATTCTTTTTCAGTTTGAAGTTAAATTTCATAATATTCTAAACAAATATTTCACAGTTCTTTGGCAAACATATTAGAAGCTGGCACTAAAACTGTTTTGCAACCCTCTGAACCAATCATATCATATGGAAAAGGATATTCATCTGTTAAGAAAAATAATTAGAATATTCCTCTTTATAATTTAACTGCTGGAGAGTCTTGCCTGCTGATAGAAATAAAATAGAAGTACTATAACCTATATTATTGCTATTACTTTAAATGGTATAATACTGAGACTTTTCCTATTTAGTTTCCTTTACACTGTTAAAAACGTTTTTAAAAATCCATAGGTCCACAAATCAACATTAACTCAGACCAACAATTTCTAACCTCCTCTTCCAATAATGATACCTAAGCAATTCAGACCAACTCTCCTATTGAATAAAACTGGACAAAATATTTTAAATGCCTAATTGCAAAGATAAATATTAAAATGATAAAATGACAGTATCATTTGCCATAATATAGAAATGTACTTAACTCACTAAAAATAAAGATCATTTCTGAAACTCACCACAAGTAGGAAAGTAAAAGACTATAGATAGAAAATATAACCTTGTCAGTTTGAGATAAAGAATACTATTTTAAATAGAATTTACAAGAGTATCACACTAATGTGTGCACTGGAAGGATATACAACTTGCAAAAATTAACCACCTTCTGGATAATAATTATTATTACATTCCATTGTCCACCTACAAAGGCATCATACAGTCTTGAAACATGTACCACTCTTCTGTTCAAACAATTATGTTCCATTTCTTAAAGAAGATACATAAGTTAAAACACTGCAATATTTAATTGCATCAATATATAGGTAAATACAACTGTGGCATAATATAAAAGTTTGTCACTCCCATGTTTAGAAAACTGTGGGTCTCTCAAAGTTAATCAGTTTAAAAACCAGATTTGCCCACAGCCAACATTATTCTCAATGGTGAAAAACTGAAACCATATCCTCTAAGATCAGGAACAAGACAAGGCTGTCCACTCTCACCACTGTTATTCAACATAGTTTTGGAAGTTTTAGCCACAGCAATCGAGAAGAAAAAGAGATAAAAGGAATCCAAATTGGAAAAGAAGAAGTAGTCACCGTTTGCAGATGACATGATACTATATAGAGAATCCTAAAGATGCTACCAGAAAACTACTAGAGCTAATCAATGAATTTGGTAAAGAAGCAGGATATAAAATTAATACACAGAAATCTCTTGCATTCCTATACACTAATGATGAAAACTCTGAAAGAGAAATTAATGAAACACTCCCATTTGCCATTGCAACAAAAAGAATAAAATATTTAGGAATAAACCTACCTAAGGAGACAAAAGACCTGTATGCAGAAAACTATTAGACACTGATGAAAGAAATTAAAGATGATACAAACAGATGGAGAGATATACCATGTTCTTGGATTGGAAGAATCAACATTGTGAAAATGACTATACTACCCAAAGCAATGTACAGATTCAATGCAATCCCTATCAAACTACCAATGGCATTTTTCACAGAACTAGAACAAAAAATTTCACAATTTGTATGGAAACACAAAAAAACCCGAATAGCCAAAGCAATCTTGAGAAAGAAAAACAGAGCTGGAGGAATCAGGCTCCCGAACTTCAGCCTATACTACAAAGCTACAGTAATCAAGACAGTATGGTACTGGCAGAAAAACAGAAATATACATCAAAGGACCAGGATAGAAAGCCCAGAGATAAACCCACGCACATATGGTCACCTTATTTTTCATAAAGAAGGCAAGAATATACAATGGAGAAAAGACAGCCTCTTCAATAAGTGGTGCTGGGAAAACTGGACAGCTACATGTAAAAGAATGAAATTAGAACACTCCCTAACACCATACACAAAAATAAATTCAAAATGGATTAAAGACCTAAATGTAAGGCCAGACACTATCAAACTCTTAGAGGAAAACATAGACAGAACACTCTATGACATAAATCACAGCAAGATCCTTTTTGACCCACTCCTAGAGAAATGGAAATAAAAACAAAAATAAACAAATGGGACCTAATCAAACTTAAAAGCTTTTGTACAGCAAAGGAAACCATAAACAAGACGAAAAGACAACCCTCAGAATGGGAGAAAATATTTGCAAATGAAGCAACTGACAAAGGATTAATCTCCAAAATTTACAAGCAGCTCATGCAGCTCAGTATCAAAAAAACAAACAACCCAATCCAAAAATGGGCAGAAGACCTAAATAGACATTTCTCCAAAGAAGATATACAGATTGCCAACAAACACATGAAAGGATGCTCAATATCACTAATCATTAGAGAAATGCAAATCAAAACTACAGTGAGGTATCACCTCACACCAGTCAGAATGGCCATCATCAAAAAATCTACAAACAATAAATGCTGGAGAGGGTGTGGAGAAAAGGGAACCCTCCTGCACTGTTGGTGGGAATGTAAATTGATACAGCCACTATGGAGAACAGTATGGAGGTTCCTTAAAAGACTAAAAACAGAACTACCATACAACCCAGCAATCCGACTACTGGGCATATACCCTGAGAAAACCATAATTCAAAAAGTCATGTATCACAATGTTCATTGCAGCTCTATTTACAATAGCCAGGACATGGAAGCAACTTGAGTGTCCACCGACAGATGAATGGATAAAGAAGATGTGGCACATATATACAATGGAATATTACTCAGCCATAAAAAGAAACGAAATTGAGTTATTTCTAGTGAGGTGGATGGACCTAGAGACTGTCATACAGAGTGAAGTAAATCAGAATGAGAAAAATAAATACCATATGCTAACACATATATATGGAATCTTAAAAAAAAAAAAAAAAGGTTCTGAAGAAACTAGGGGCAGGACAGGAATAAAGACGCAGATGTAGAGAGTGGACTTGAGGACACAGGGAGGGGGAAGGGTAAGCTGGGATGAAGTGAGAGAGTGGCATGGACTTATATACACTACCAAATGTAAAACAGATAGCTAGTGGGAAGCAGCCACATAGCACAGGGAGATCAGCTCGGTGCTTTGTGACCACCTAGAGGGGTGGGATAGGGAGGGTGGGATAGGGAGGGTGGGAGGGAGATGCAGGAGGGAGGAGATATGGGGATATATGTATATGTATAGCTGAGTCACTTTGTTATAAAGCAGAAACTAACACAACATTGTAAAGCAATTATACTCCAATAAAGATGTTAAAAAATACAATAAATAAATAAATAAAAATAAAAATAAAAACCAGATTTGTTTTTTCAAGTATCCAATTAAACACTGCACATACTAACTTATTTCTTCCAGACTATCATTAACAAATTGATCCATTCTGTTTATAACTGGGTGTGTGAACACTGACAGAGAGTTCAAAAAGGCTGCTCATGTGACTGAGAGTCCAAAATGACTACTAGCAGGTTAAGTTTGTAGTCCCCAGAGACATTTCCACTAAATGGAAATGTGAGTATAAGTTACAGTTTTAAAAATCAGACATACCCTTGCACCTCTTTGTTCATAAATATTTTATGGGTATTTTCCACCCAAAATAGACCATTTTCATCTACACTGAAAAAATCTGCTGAAGTGGGGAATTGTCCTCCTTGTTCATCTCTGCAAGACTGGGGGTGGGGGGAAGAGGGTGACATCTAAGTAGCTGCTTCACCTGCACTTGCCATCTCACCACTGCAAAGCACGTTTCAGCACAGCAGCTGCATTTTACCAGACTTACCCACACCTTCTCAAACACCATGCCTTCTCAAGGGTGAACATCACGCTAACTGGCATCCCTACATTGATGCTGATCCTCTACCTATCTAAATATTTTTTTCTTCCCTGATTGCTATGATCATCATTGAGCAAAGTAATTTTCACATGTTACATTATCTGCTTTTTATCCTCTGGAATCCTTTAGATTCCTACTCTGGAGTGAGTCTTACAAATTTTATGTGCAAGTTTTTCATTTTCTCACCGCTTTGTATTTTCACTATCTCTATCTTCATTTCTACAGCCCAGAAAATTAACAGACATGTTCTGGAGTAAGAGTGCCTAGGTTCAAATCCCAGCTTACTAACACCCTTTACTAATAGCTGTGTGATCTTACTCAAATTACTTAACCTCCCTGAGCTTTACTCTTCTCATCTGTGGGATGGAGATAATAATAGTCCCTTTACGGGGCTGACGTGAGGATTAAATGCTAATGAGCATAAAGCTCCTAACATGGAATCTCAATGATGTTAGTCATTTTGATATCATAATAATACTGATATCATAATAATACTCACAGCTGTAGTACTTACCATGTAAATGATTAAGTATATGTTCACTTCAAATAAGCACAATGTAGAACAACCATCGATAATAATGACAGGCTAAAATAACAATGCATGAATTGCCTACTAATACCATCTATTAGATGCGGTTTCTTATTTCTAAAAGCTGAAGGTCTATAAGCAGAACAGCTTCAGAATTAAAAAATGAATTGCCAACGCTGTAACCCTAACATTTGAGAAGGAACAAAGCAAAAACTTGGATTCTAGGAGAGGTTACCCACTACTAACTTATAAAACTGTGACTACTCCAAAGAAGACATACAGATGGCCAAGAAGCACATGAAAAGCTGCTCAACATCACTAATCATTAGAGAAATGCAAATCAAAACTACAATGAGGTATCACCTCACACCAGTTAGAATGGGCATCATCAGAAAATCTACAAACAACAAATGCTGGAGAGGGTGTGGAGAAAAGGGAACCCTCTTGACTGTTGGTGGGAATGTAAATTGATACAGCCACTATGGAGAACAGTATGGAGGTTCCTTAAAAAACTACAAATAGAACTACCATACGACCCAGCAATCCCACTACTGGGCATATACCCTGAGAAAACCATAATTCAAAATGAGTCATGTACCAAACTGTTCATTGCAGCTCTATTTACAATAGCCAGGACATGGAAGCAATCTAAATGTCCATCGACAGATGAATGGATAAAGAAGATGTGGCACATATATACAATGGAATATTACTCAGCCATAAAAAGAAATGAAATGGAGGTATTTGTAATGAGGTGGATGGAGTTAGAGTCTGTCATACAGAGTGAAGTAAGTCAGAAAGAGAAAAACAAATACAGTATGCTAACACATATATACGGAATCTAAGGGGAAAAAAAAAAAAAAAAAGAAAAAAAAAAAAAAAAAAAAAAAAAGGCCATGAAGAACCTAGTGGCAAGACGGGAATAAAGACACAGACCTACTAGAGAATGGACTTGAGGATATGGGGAGGGGGTGGGGTGAGATGTGACAGGGTAAGAGAGTGTCATGGACATATATACACTACCAAATGTAAAATAGATAACTAGTGGGAAGCAGCCGCATAGCACAGGGAGATCAGCTCGGTGCTTTGTGACCATCTAGAGGGATGGGATGGGGAGGGTGGGAGGGAGGGAGATGCAAGAGGGAAGAGAAATGGGAACATATTGTATATGTATAACTGATTCACTTTGTTATAAAGCAGAAGCTAACACACCATTGTAAGGCAATTATACTTCAATAAAGATGTTAAAAAAAAAAAAAAAAAAAAAAAAAAAAAAGAATTACTACCCCAATGTTCATTGCAGCACTATTTACAATAGCCAGGTCATGGAAGCAACCTAAATGCCCAATGACAGACGAATGGATAAAGAAGATGTGGTACATATATACAATGGAATATTACTCAGCCATAAAAAGGAATGAAATGGGGTCATTTGTAGAGACATGGATGGATCTAGAGACTGTCATACAGAGTGAAGTAAGTCAGAAAGAGAAAAACAAATATCGTATATTAACACATATATGTGGAACCTAGAAAAATGGCACAGATGAACCGGTTTGCAGGGCAGAAATAGAGACACAGATGTAGAGAACAAACATCTGGACACCAAGGGGGGAAAGTGGCGGGGGGTGGTGGTGGTGGTGGGATGAATTGGGAGACTGGGATTAACATATATACACTAATATGTATAAAATTGGTAACTAATAAGAACCTGCTGTATAAAAAATAAATAAAATTCAAAAATTCAAGAAAAAAAAGACTGTGACTATACAGTCAGTGTCAATTCCGTAGTGATGCATTTAATCCAGCATTTAATGTAAAGCATGACTTCTTGAAAGATTTGAAATGCTTTTCTTGAATTTGGGATTTCATTTGAAATATATTATATCCTAAAATAAGAACTACCTACCAGAACACTGAAGTTTAGGTTTCGGCCAATTATTTTAAGGTTTATGCAGTAAATAAATTACAAAGGTTATATTAAAGAAATATGACAGAAACTACAGAGAAATAACTTTGTTGATTAATACACATTCACTGCAGTTCAACAAGCACTGATTGAGTACCCTGCATATACAAAGTTCTTGAGGTACTCTCAGAATGCAAAGATAAGACCCAGTCCTTGCTCTCAAGGAGCTTACTGTCCAGTGGTAGAAACAGCAATTTAGTATAGTTAAATATTTAATATACAACTAAAGAGCCATGCTTTCAGCAAAACAATTTACTGCTTGTCCACCAAATGCCAAGCACATTTAAGCAAGAAGGCAGCATGAACTGAAACAGAGGTACGAGATGTAACTGGGGACAAGTGTCATTCTGACTGAGGACTTAATGGGGTGGCATCTATACCCCAGGCTCAGAGCGTGTTTGCTTTGCTGAGGTCATGGTTCTCTGAGCACAAGGTTATAGGGCTACTAAATAGGGACTTGAGATCTTGGTGAACGTACAACTTTTTCTTATGATTCAAAGGCCTCACATCAAGAATTTCTTGCAGGACTTCTCTGGTGGCTCAGTGGTTAAGAATCCGCCTGCCAATGCAGGGGACACGGGTTCGAGCCCTGGTCCGGGAAGATCCCACATGCTGCAGAGCAATTAAGCCCATGCGCCACAACTACTGAGCCTGCACTCTAGAGCCCACGAGCCACAACTACTGAGCCCGTGTGCCACAACTACTGAAGCCCACGTCCATGCTCTGCAACAAGAGAAGCCACCGCAATGAGAAGCCCGCGCACCGCAACGAAGGGTAGCCCCCGCTTGCCACAACTAGAGAAAGCCCCGCGCAGCAACAAAGTCCCAACGCATCCAAAAATAAATAAATTTATCAAAAAAAAAGAATTTCTTGCAACTGGTTTTGTTTTCAAAGAAAAAATGTACCAGAAAACCATGTAAAGATAGGATAAGAAGTCATCCAATTATTTTTCTAACCTCATGTGCCTTTTCCACCACTCTTTTTACTGTTACTTACAATGCTTTCTTCTGTCTGTAGAGTCTCCAAGTTTTGGAGGCAGATGTGAAGTACTAACTCAGTAAATGTGTAATCCTTGTGCATTCCTTATGAAGATCTAATTGGATCGTCAGATTTCAAAAAAGTGCCTATTCACTTTGTCAAACAACTCTGATTTGTAACTAATTCTGCTCATACCTCTAATGGAATATAACCTTTATAACCAACCAAAATGTTCAGTAAGGCTAGTAATTTTAGGATATAACAGAAAAATATACTTACAGCTGAAGAATACTGCTCATTATTTGTTTGCAATAATGATATTTAGGCTATTTAAATTCTAAGATAATTGAAATAAGCAAATATTTAATTATGATTGACTTAAAGGTTCCAATTATTAAAACTATTCAAGAACAACAAAAAAGTAATAAAGTTAAGCACATGAACTTACTCTGTATACAAATCTTCTATCATTGCAACAATAATAACAATGAGAGACACAGCAAATATCTGACATCCAGAACCAATGAGAGAGGAAAATATCAGCGGGTGACTTGATGGTCTAAATACATCTCCATGCACCTGCTTCCATCCATACTCATCTCCTAGGTCTCTATCCTATATATATATATATGTTGAAAGAAAAGAAAATAATTCAGAATGAAATTAAAATACATAAAATATGTAAAAATTTACAATTACAGTCGTAAGTTCCCTCACTACAAACTTAAAGGTATTAAAAGGGTTTCAAAATATCAAGAAAAGACATTTGTTCATATTTAAAATAATTTCTCCCTTAATAACTTATAATGTTAAAGTGTTGTAATATTACTGAGGCTCAGGAAGGTAGATCCTGGTTGTACTCAGAGAATCTCAAAGAATGGAAAAAGAAAAGGTCTAGGCGCAAAAAGAAATGGTCAAATTGGGAGAAAAGCCCAATGGCTCCTGAATGTTACTTTCAGACACTACTCTTGACATTTACGTCATGACTGAGGCTCATATATGAGCGAGGGCCAGGTGGAGAGCAAAACTGAAGAAGATTAAAACCAGTACTAGATGCCCTAGCAATGCAGAAATCTCCCTTATAGCCTGGAGCCTAAGAAAATACACAGGGAATATATCAAATAGTTAAATATCATTTAACTGTGTATAGCATTTTTTAAAAAGGATTCAATTTCGCCTTTTCAACCCAAGTAAGCAAGTATCCAAAACAGTGTTTCTTATGAAATATCAGTCCCTCAAGATAATCTTTGTGTTTTTTTTGGACTGGGTTGCGGGGTGGGGGGGGTTCTGGTCAGCTATGTTTGAGAGGCACCAAATATTTCATCTACCCTCTGATACTTCACAAAACACATGAGCATATTAAAATGTTAATTTGTTTAACTGTTTTCCAAACTTATTTAATGATGGAGCATATCTACACAGACTAGCCATTAACAACTGAAGCACTCTGCTGTACACCTGAAACCAACACATTGTAAATTAACTACACATCAATTAAAAAAAAAAAAAAAAAAAGAATAGCCATTAACATTCCCTGGCAGTCCAGTGGTTAGGACTACGCGCTTTCACTGCTGAGGGCACGGGTTCGATCCCTGGTCAAGAACTAAGATCCTGCAAGCCACACAGTGCAGCCATAAAAACTAAAAACAAAAAAAACCACTTTTGCTCATTTACGACACTGTTCTACAATTTAGTAAAAATAATTCAGAAAACAACCCTCCCCTTTGAACCTACTAAACTAAATGTAAATCAATCCTTCCACCTACTCCCTCAATTTTATGCAATATTTAACAGCATTAGAAAGATACCAATACAAGTCTACGACCTCCCAGCTGCAATTCTGAAATCAAAAGCTCCGAAAAGTGAAAGTCTGCTTCACAAGTTTGACATATCCTTATTTGGTGGCAAATGTTGGAGCGAACTAACAAGAGGTTATTTATACTGTTTATTTATCCCACTTAGGGTGAACATTCATATGTTTTGCTGAAAACAAATTAATATATTTGATTATAGGACATGTAATCAGGGCATGTAAAAACATTAAAATATTTGATTAGAGACCCCTCAGGGAGCTTTATACCTTTCTAAAACCTGAAAATTCTGAATTCTAAAGCTCATCTGACCTCAGGATTATGGACTTGCTTCCAACATTCAATAACACTGAGTTAAATTGTTTTATAAATACAACGTAAAATGTTTGCTTACCATGTCGTCCATTTCTTCTTCTTTACTATACCGGGCATAATCTTTTCTTAAAGTTCTCATTAAAATCATTGAAACTAAGCCCACCAAGAAGATAACCATCATGAAGGAGTTGAAAATTGAAAACCAGTGAATCTAAAATAACAGAAAATAAAATATTACTTACTTGAAATACCAGTTACAAAATTCATAGGTTTCATGAGAACAATGGGATGTTAATGCAAAAAAACCCCACAAAAGCCTTCTAAAAACTTTTACATGAAAATCCAAAACTAAGATATACTGGGAAAGAGTAATCAAAGGGATTGGCTTTCTTTCCAGTAAGCTTTAGATGCATTAAAAGTATGATACTGTTTACACGGATTATCACAATCAAATTTATTGTACAAATAAAATACAATTTGGCCACATAGAATGTGCTACTCAGCATTAGAGAGAAAGAACATGGGTTTTGGAGTCAAACAGGTCTGAATTTTAACACAGGCCCTGACCCCAGTTTTCTTACATCAAAAATGAAGGAAATACTACTATATCGTAAATGATTTGTACGGTTTAATACATATATAAACTGTACGGCACCATGTCTGGCACAGAGCAGTAAATACTCAATAAATATCAGTTCCCTTCCCTCTAACTAAGCAACAACCTGAAAACCTCTTTAAAATTCTAAGACTAAACCATCATAGCTGCCCGCCATGAACTGAGGCCACCTTCCTGAATGACCTGCTTCCCTTGCTTCCAGTTCATCCTCTCCACCCTGTCGCATCACGCACTCCTCTCCAAAGCAGCTATCCATGGTGCAGACAACTCTGAGGTACCCCATAGTTTCTCAATGCCCCCAAGGCTCTTGACTTTGATTTCACCCACACATTTGTCACAAAATTATGTCCAGATTCAGCACATCTGACTTCAACTGTCTGTGGCACTGTCCAGCAATTCCTTTATATTTTAATTCCCAAAATTTCCTTATGGATAGTTCCAAAATTTCTCTTCTCTCTCAATTTCATTTATTTTTCCCTTCCTCTCTATTTCCATGCCATCACCTCATACCTGATAGCTCTAATGGCCTCCTAGTTGACGACCTTTATGTTTGGTCCTTCTCCTTCCTTTCAATCTATCCTGCAAAAGCTTATCCAGCAAATCTTTCTGAAACATCATGTTCATATATCACTTCTCTATTCTAAAACTTACAGCGACATTCCCTATTTTCTCACATAACAAATCTAAACTATTTTCCCTAATATTCTGTGCCCCTTGTAAGATGGCCACCTCAGCTTACCTAGCCAACCTTTCTTTCCGCTGTATCTTATAGCCCAATCAGGCCTACCGTTCCTCAATGATCCAAAAGTACAGCTTATTCACTTCCACCTCTGTATCCTTCTCATAATTTCTTCTCACATGGGATCCACTTCTATCTACCTCTGTAAATTCTATCTACAATTTAAAACCCAACTCAAAGCCCCTCTCCTCCATAAAACCTCTCACACACATATTTTAATTATTCACAGATATTCTCTTGCTCTAAACTTCTACAGATACATAGAATATTTAACATGAAGGAGGTACTGTTCTGTACAATTAGGATTTTGACTAGATTTTAACTTGGGCTAACATGCTGAGCATGTGCACTAGAGTGAAAAGCAGTACTGGCTGTTATCCACCCAGAGGCTTCAGGCAACTGATAAACTATGGCTTCCCCTGAAAAACAAGGGGCAGTCAACTGCCTCTGCCTCTTCATAAGATCATTTCTTCCTTCATTCAACAATTTATTTATTAAATACCTATTGAAATTATAAAGGAAATAATGAATGCATTATATCTTGAAATACTTACCAAAAAGGGTTGTATAAATTTAAGTTTATCACAGAAGTATCACTTAAGATTTATAAATGCAGTCTATAATAATAGGCTTTTCCAAAGGTTTGATTTTGTTTCTACTCTGGGAAATTAATGACCCAGAAAAGGACAAGAGAGAAAAAAATTTACATATATATATATATATATATATATATATATATATATATATATATATATATATATATATAAAACTCATATCTCTTTTCAGTCAATTTATCAAATTTTTGAAGAGAAAAAGTTTTATATAGTTACTACTTAGTAATAAGAAAGATACACCCCAAAATGCAAAAATTTCCAGCAAAGCTCTCAGTCTTCTAATCTAAGATACAAACATTAAACTAATACTGATTATAATGTACTACTAATAACCTGACATTTTATAATATTCCTTTATCTCCCAAATTATAAAATGTTGTATGATTCTGAAATTATTAACCAAGGGAAATATTTCTTTAAAACAATAAAGAAATGAGATGTCACAGAGGGGTTACTAACCCTACGAACTGCTGACTCCAGCACCCCGAGTGTTGCTAATCCGAAAGCAGCACCCCAGGTTTGTCATAAATGTTAGAACACTGGAGATTAACTAACTATACCACCAGGGCTGCCTCTTCCTGAGCACCTGCTCTGGAAACACTAAACCAGGTACTTTATATACACTGTCAAATGGAATTTCACAACAACTCTGCAAGGCAGTATAACCCCTGCTTCACTACTGAAAAGAAGCTAAACAACTGAGTCATCTGGCCACAGTTACAGTAAATGGCAGAGACAGAGTCTGTATCCAGCTGGGGCTCCTAAGTCTGTGTTTGTAGTCACTGTATTAGAAACAATGTCAACTCTTACACAGTAGATCCCATCCACTCCTGCCGACTCAAGGAAAATGCTTCAGTAATTCTCCCCCATCTCCTGAATCATCAGTTTTGTACTCTCTACTGAACCCCATCAACATAACAAACACGTTTTTCTTACATTTCAAAAAAAAAAAAAAAAAAACCCCAAAAACAAATCCCCACCCCCCTCCTGATTCCATCTTTCCTACCAGCTACTACATCATTTCTGCACTCCCTTTAGTAGCAAACTTGTTGCCTCCAATTCCTCTCCTCCCATTCTCTCTTAGACCAGCTCTGTTGAGATTCTGCCCCACCACTACACCAAACCTGCCCTTTGTCAAGTTCACTGATGACCCCAGATGAATCAACAGGTACTTTCAGTACTCATCTTACCTAACCCATCAGCAACAATTCAGAAATAATCTTTCTATGCTCTGTGACAGACTTTCCTCTCTTGGCTTCCAAGATACCATACAATCTTTTTTCACCCCATACCTTACCAATATCTCCTCAGGGCCCTTAGCTGGTTTCTCCTTTTCTCCCTGAACTTATACTACTGCTCCCAGGGCTCAGTCCTTAGTCCTCTTCTATTTGTACATACTCTTCCTTGGTAATTACATTCAGTCTCGCAGCTTTAAATACTATTTATGTGCCAATGGCTACAAAATTTGTACACCTCTCTTTTGAACTCCAGATTGATATATCCAACTAGCTGGTCATTATCTCTGTCTGGATATCTTACAGACATTTCAAAACCACCATGTCCCAAACTGTACTCTGATCTTCCCCTCCAACTCTCCAAATACAGCTTTTCCACCCCACTGACAGCAGCTCCACTCTGATAGATGCTCAGGCCCAAAACTGTGGAGTCTTTCTCAAACCTTCTTTATCTTTCTATCCATCAGGAAATCTTGCTGGCTCTACCTTCAAAATACGTTCACAATCTGGCGTCTTCTCGCCACCTCCACTGCTATGCCTTGGTCTGAGCCACCGTTACTTCTCACCTGCATTAATGCGACAGCCTCTCCAATGGTAACCCTGCTACTCCCCGTTTCCCACACAACCCATTTTCAACATCACAACCTGAAAGCCCCTTTTTAAAGAGAAGTCAGATCTGCCATTACCCTGCTGAAAACACTATCTTTGCATTCAAAGTCCTTAAAGCAGCCGTGGATGATCTGGCGCCTGCTGCCTCTCTGACTTCATCTCCTACTTCTCGTCCCCTTGCTCTGCTCCAGCCATACGGGCCTCCTTGCTATTCCTCAAGCGCACCAAGCATGTTCCCACCTAACAGGCCTTTCCATGGTGTTGCTTCTGCCTGGAATACTCTTTCTCCAGATGGCCACATTCCTTATTTCCTTCATCTCCTTCAAGCTTTTGCTCAAAAGTCCATCTCAGAGGCTTACCCTGACCTCCGTACTCAAAACTACAACTAGCTCTACCCACAGCACTCTTACCCAACTGCTCTTTTTTATTTTTCCACGTACACATCTTTCAACATACTATACATTTTAGTTATCATGTTTACTGCATGTCTCCCCCACTAGTATGTAAGCTCCAAGAGGGCATG
This sequence comes from Balaenoptera physalus, assembly GCF_965194825.1. Classification (NCBI taxonomy): domain Eukaryota; kingdom Metazoa; phylum Chordata; class Mammalia; order Artiodactyla; family Balaenopteridae; genus Balaenoptera; species Balaenoptera physalus. The sequence goes on along the minus strand of NC_138893.1, from coordinate 54,231,995 downwards.
GATCTTTGACATTCATTCTCTAATGTATTCCACTTACTGAGTACAGTGCTTGACACACAGCAAGTGCTCGATTAATATTTGTTTAAAAAATATATATGGTATACAGTTCTACTAGTGAAAATGCCAAAAGGCAGCCTTTCCACCAAGCTGTCACTACCCCATGAGACTAGAAGCAAGTAGACCTAGGTGATCCGATAGGGAATGTCAGTTGGAAGCCCTCCTATTCTAAATGCTACTTAAAGTTGAAGTTATTTGTGCCTATACCTTTAAATGGACTACCATGTTCAGGACTGCCTGAGCGCTGAATCTGAGGAAAAGCCCTGGGAGGGTGGGGGAGGGAATCGTAGCTCCAGGAGTAGCACACTAAATCTTTCAGTAGGGGCTAAACCCCAAACAGCTTCATTTTTTTCTCCTAGGACCCCGTGGAAGATTAGAAGTAGTAACAGGTTCTGGTGGAGTCTAAGGGTGGAAACTGGCTGCAATGATATAACTCTGAGACAAAACAAACTTATAAGCCATCTCAAAAATTGGTGACTAATAAACTTCAGGATTTCAGTCCAAAAGATAGAAGAGGCAAGTCAGGAAGAAAGTCAGAGGAATGGATACATCCCGATACCTTGTAGTTTTTTCATATCCATCCTTGAAGGAGTGAATCACCAAAATAAAATCTGTTTCTTGCTAAAAATAACCAAAGCTATCTGTACAAAACCAGCAGCAATGCCACTAGACTGAGGAGCTGAGATCCAGTGTACACCTGCTGGTCGGGGGGTGGGAGGCATCTTTCCATTCTTGGTGTTTCTCTGTATGTGGAAGGATTTCCCCTGGCAAAAACTCCTGGTATCACTCCACTCTTGTATTCATTCCTTCCTAGAGGATGCATACATTCTGCTCTGTTTCTCCACACTGTAATTTTTACACACACAGGCGCCCAGGTAGGAAAACTTGAAACAGTCCAGCACTGTCTGAATGTGTTAAGCTTCTCCAATTCTGAGTTTCAATATTAAGAAGCCCGCTTGACCACAGTTACAGCCACATTCTCCAGTATTAGCCTCATTAGCAATAAAAGTGGTATCTTGGCTTCCCATATGCTGTATTCTTCCTTGTGTATCTCTCTTCATTGGTTTAAACCAGGCATGATGAAGGGAGCTTTTGACTGATCCTCTAAAACTCTCTATCACTCTTATGACTCTGAGCTCACATCTGAAATCAGCATTCGTTAAATCTCTGAGATCCACAGCCCTAGCACAGTGCCCTATATGTGGCAGATGCTCATTGTTTAACTGATTGAAGCACATACTGAACATCTTAAAATACACAATTTACCTACCCTGTGTTGAAAAAAGGACGGATCAAGGTATTTGTCAAATCGATCTTCAAATTTTACATCTGACTTTTTCCATTTTACCTGAAAAAAATTTTTTTCATTTGAAAATCAAGGCCAGTAAACAATAATCTGATAACAAAACTCTGAGCAAAATTTGAAAAGATTTCCACACTTAGAATAAGATACTAGAGAAATAGTAGACAGTTACTACCAATTTGAGATGCAACTTTGAAATACATGATAGAAAAACTAGCCAACTTTCCTCTCCGTGTATTAACAAAACTTATGACTTAGAGAGATCATTTCAGTTTTCAAGGACTATTAACTGTTGCTGACTTACATTCTCTGACCTCATAAATGTGATAACAACTCAATTAAACAGACCAAATAAAATAAGAATCTGTACATCTTTGTCTTTAGATTGCATTAGTTTTATTACAATGATGTTTCTTTGTAAGTACGGTTATGCAAATATTATTTGCACTAGGTACACATGCACAAAGCTTGAAAAACTTTCAAAACTGTCTACTAGCAATGGATTCATTCCAGTTACCTGGAAAAAAAACTACCAAAGAGAGAGGCTACCTACGTCGGATTTCTCTTCTTTCCACTACTTTTAATCCTAACAGAACAGAATTAACTTGACAGTTGCAAGGGGCTCTGACAAGCTCTTACTCTGCAGGAGTATCTTATTCCAACTGATAAAAGCAAAATATGGTAAACTATACTCATCCAGAAATTTTCAACATGGCATCATCTCTTAATCTGCAACAGTAAAAAGGAAAGAGAAACAAGGAGTAATGTAATCTAAAAAGTAACCATGAAAACACATGGCTGGGTTAGCTAACTGCCCAGTTATAATGGTAAAGTTCGCTGAAGCAAATGGTAGGTCCTGCCAATGCATAACAGGTATCTAATACTACAGACCTGAAGTATATCTCCCTGTTTTTAGGAGGCTTACTTACATACATTAATAATATTCTGTTGCATCCCATTTCAAGCTACAATTTCAATGACTAAAGTTGTAAAACATACTTAATTGTTGATATTAAGTGACAAACACTGCTTCCTGGATACAATTATTTTAATACTTACTGAATATGACATCTGGATTTTAGTATTGGGAACCAGTTTCACTTTTCCTTCACTAGTTAGATTAACATCAACAATTCGATTTCCATTAAAACCTATTTCAAGTTTTTTATAGGTCCAAAGATAGTAATCTTCCCCATTTTCATCTGCTTCACCAACAATACCTTCAAAAGAAATAACACTTCATACAAGGTATGTAATATCACTTAGTATTTAAAATACATTAGAAGCTAAAAGCTCACTAAAAAACATTTTTATAAAAAAGCAATACTACCATTATTCCTCATGGTTAGAACAATGAAAAGGTACAGGCTGGACTTCTCTTTGTTAACGACTTGGCAAACACAAAACTATTTTCACACCATGGTAAAAAAAGTGATGCACAGCTCAGCATAACCTATCACTAATCTGATCCTCAAAGTTCATGCTCTGTCATTAGTATCACCTTCATTGTAATAATCATGACTGTGTAGTTTATATTCCTTAATATCTCAAAATTTCAGGGAGCACTGTATCACTATCTGGCAAGGTTCTCAGTTTCGTGGTCAAACTAAAATTAAAAGCAAGGTCTCCAGAGGTCTAGTCCAGTACTTTCTCTAATAACCTATGATCAACCCATTCCTAATAAGCTGCACATATGTGTATAGTGGGTACCAAAACTTAAAACACCTCCCCTTTATACCTCAAGTATTGGACTTATCCCTGGGAAGTCAACAAAATGAAAGGAGAGTTGAAAATAAATGGTAATGAGGCAAAAGTTAAAGTGATCATTTTGATTACAATTTGGGATACTGAAGGAGAAGACCCAAACAAGGGAGTAGGTAGTACCTGAGGATCTATCTCTTGTGCCCTCATACTGTCAGCTATTTATCCAATGTTCCCTACCCAAGCCTATATATTCATTAGCGCCTTAGGCTCTAAAAGTTACTCCTTGGGCCTTCCCTCTACGGCCAATGGAACTCATGAAAAGCATTAGTGGGAAAAAAATGATCATTTCTTATTAAGAATTATTTGCTTATTAACCAAAGTTGTTATAATTGGTACAAGGTTCAAGGAATACAGTTTCACTTTGTTTGAGGTTGTAGAGGGATAATAAAATCCTTCTAATAATTAATTTCACCAAAGTTTATTTACCTATCTACTCTGGAAACTCTGAGGGTGGAGACATAATTATACCAAATAGGAAAGTATTCTCTAAATGACTTTTAAAAGACTCTGAAACCTTTATACCAAGAAAAGCCAGATAAAGATTTTTTTCTGACAGGGTTTCCCATGGTTCACACATTCTAGGACATCCAAAAGTATCTGCCCTAAACATGGCAGAAGCCCAGAGCTAAAAAAGATTTATGTTAAGACAGGAAAGCACAGCTGCCATGTTGCTTATGGAGGCCCACAGAAATGACGGGAAAACCCTAAGGTTCTAGACATGAGACCCATAAGCAATGCAAAAGACTTGCTCTCTCACCAAAAAAAGAGAAAACCCGGATTAGTGGGGTCTCCTAAAACTACAGGCTCAGAAGTCTTCAGCGAATATTCAGCATATCTTCCTACTACCCTCAGAGCCAATCACAGAAATGTCTGTTATACCAATTACAGCCATTTACATGAAATGCTTACTATTTGTACCTAATTAACATGCAACACAGTAATGACGATGCATACAATTATATCTTGAGATGAACTTTCTTACAAATTCCATCTTAGTACCATATTAAACTCTGGGCTGCTATGTTCAGTCTTTCAGGTTGCTGCTCATGAATACAGTAGTCTGCTAATAATTTTAAGAATTAGAATATTAATTATATATTATTTACATATAAGAACAAGTGTCCAAAGACCAGAAAATAACAACAACAACAACAACAAGCCATTAAGAGGAAAATGTGAGCAAACATGCCGGCTATGATAGCTGGCTTCGCTTTACATATTAAATAATTCAATCAAGCCCAGCACAAACAATGTTCGGATTCTAATAAGTTGGTGTTAACTATCGCATTGTTCCTCTCCATTAACACAGATGAACAAGGACATAAAACATAAAAAGTAAAACATAAAAAAGTTTTTAAAATTTTAAACATAATAGACTTTTGGAAAATAACATAGGAACTAGCAAAACAAGTCATTCAGGAGAATATTATATCCAAAAACCATACTACCACAGTGCCACATGAGAGAAAGCCAGAATATAACTTTAAAATCCTGTTCAGTCCCTCTGATTGTATTTGATAAAATAAGTCAAAATAAGATGTGAGAAAATGGAGGGAGGGGGAATATTTCGGATTGTTCAAAGCACCTTTTGACCTCTTGAATATGAAAAGTTACACTGTATAAAAGTTATATTTTCAGGGATTTTCATGTAAAGTTTGACAATGTCAAAAACCCTTCAAGTAACAGGAAACCGTAAAATTGATGTTAAAATCGTTCTGTGGAAAACACTGAAAACACATTTATTGACTGAATAGTCATTACATAAATCTTGCTTATTATGCAAATATTCCCCAAACTTTAAAAAATAACATACATGGCCTTCCCTGGTGGCGCAGTGGTTGGGAGTCCGCCTGCCAATGCGGGGGACGCGGGTTCGAGCCCTGGTCTGGGAGGATCCCACATGCCGCGGAGCGACTGGGCCCGTGAGCCACAACTACTGAGCCTGCGTGTCTGGAGCCTGTGCTCCGCAACAAGAGAGGCTGCGATAGTGAGAGGCCCGCGCACCGCGATGAAGAGTGGCCCCCGCTTGCCGCAACTAGAGAAAGCCCTCGCACAGAAACGAAGACTCAACACAGCCATAAATAAATAAATTTAAAAAAAAAAAAAAAAAAAAAAAAATAACATACAATACTTACCCCATATTGGTAAGTCATCTATGTACATCTGGTACCAGTAGTGATTTTTGATAGCATACACAAATGCATCTCTCTTTTCTTTATCTAAGTCAATTTCACAGTAAGTGGCTGGCATCACATCATCTGCATAAAATAAAAATTGCAAATCAGTACACTCATTTGCAAAACAGTTACAGGAAGAATAACACACAAAAAAGCCAACATTTCCTGAAGTTAAAATTTCTACTCATAATAGTTGAATCTGGGTGATATATATATAGGGATTCAGTATACAATTCTTTCCTTTTTTGTGTATGTTTAAGATTTTTCACAATAAAAGAATTTTAACCATCTTTACTTTCAAAGATTATCTTACTAAGTGAAGAAAGCATCTCTTATATAAAGAAAATTATACAGAACATTTACAAAGTAACTTTAAAATGAATAAATTGATTAAAAAACAGAAATGAAAAAGCTTAAAACACATAGGAAAGTTTTCACTTTATACAAAAACTCAAGAATATGATCCTAAGTAGAGCTAACAATTTCTAGCTATGAGATCTCTGAGATAAATATTCATTTGAACATTCCTGGAAGTGCAAGTCACTGGAGGCCACAGATTCCATGAGGAATCCCAGTGACTCTTCATAATTCGGAAGATTAAAAGGCAAACCTCTATCTAGCAGGCATCACTGTTTATAAATTACCCAGAAGTTCCCTGGAGATGAGTCATTTCCAGTCTTGACTGCTTTTAAAAATACTCCTATCTGAAAATACTATTCAGATGGTCTCTAACTTATAAACCTTTCAAAAATGTGCTTAGGATCATTAGTTTCTAAACAAAACAAAGCAAAATCTGAAAAGCACTCTAGATGTCCATCAAAAGGACTGAACTGTTTCTGTATGTTACTTAAGCAACTAGGAAAAAAAAAAAGAGAAATCAATCTTAACAACAACAAAAAGCACAGATGTTTGTTTTTAAGTTCTCCTGTACTATAATATCGGTTATTTAGAACATGAAATACAACTTCCTCCAAGAAACAATGTTAAATTTCCCAAATGTTGATTAAAACAACTTAAATATAAATTGCAGCCAAACTATAATTAATAGCCATCTATAATGTTGTTTCTACGAGAAATAACAATCTGATGTGTAACTCCAGACACCACCACCATGTTTCCCCAGTTCTCAACAGAGAGAACAGCTTATTATTGCTCAGCCCAGAGTGGACACCCCAAAACTACAAAACCAAAGATGGCAGGAGACACTGAAGTCCCATGGAAGAGGGATAGGGAAATTCTCTGTCCAAGTGGGAGAAGAAAACTGCTTTGTATCCAACAACAATGGCTCCCACACATATTTTCTTTCTACCCAGGCCATTTTTAGGCAGCAAGAAATTTAGGGTTTTCATAATGGTAAAAACTGAGGCTGAGCAGAGGAGAAGGCAGGGAGAGTTAAGACGGAGATTACTACAAAGGATGCCTACAGCAGGAGCTAGGAGAACTGGCAGCAGGAAATTATAGCTACAGAGAAGAGAGCAAGAACCAAAGGAAGGTCCAGGTTGAGCAGCAACGAATGGCCACAGTGGCGTGGGAGGACTCACAGCTACCTCTGCAAAGCCACCAAATTCCTTGCTGTCACAATCAGACATTCACTGATAATTGTCATTAACAATATAGCAGTTTCCTGTATGAAGTTCTGAGGTATACAATATGACATTTACCCATATATAAAGCTTTTAAAAGATTCCTTACAGTCTGGGGGGCTTCCCTGGTGGTGCAGTGGTTGAGAATCTGCCTGCCAATGCAGGGGACACGGGTTCGAGCCCTGGTCTGGGAGGATCCCACATGCCGCGGAGCAACTGGGCCCGTGCGCCACAACTACTGAGCCTGTGCGTCTGGAGCCTGTGCTCCGCAACGAGAGGCCGCGATAGTGAGAGGCCCGCGCACTGCGATGAAGAGTGGCCCCCGCTTGCCGCAACTAGAGAAAGCCCTCGCACAGAAACGAAGACCCAACACAGCCATAAATAAAAATAAATTAATTAATTAATTAATTAAAAAAAAAAAAAGATTCCTTACAGTCTGAACTTTAGTTCAACTCTCCACCATCCTCTCTCCCTATACTCTAACCAGACTCAGCCACCTGCAGTTCCCACACACCTTGTGCTCCCTTGGCCTCCGGATTTGTTGTTTGTGCAGTAAACCCCACCTCACGTGTCCATCCTAAAATCTTCCCCATGCCTCTACCCTGTCCCCCAGAGTAATCCCTGATTCCCCAACCCTCACTCCTCTCACCACACAGCCTGCCCCCTTCACTGAAGTCCCACGGCTTTCTCTCCATATCTCCTACGGCACCTAGGCCTACACCACTTACAACCTCACACCAGTATCTTAGCTCCTCAAAAAGACCATTAGGTCTTGAGAGCTATGTCTATAACTGATCATAACCTTTCTGGCCCCAGCTATGCCTGTTTCAGTACGCTGCACAGAGCAGGTACTAAACAAATAAAATATTTTAACAAATTTTAAGAGCATAATTTTCCATTTATTTGGCAAAGGAAGTCACTAAATACATTAGAGTATGCACATATACATGCATCTGTGTGTGAATGGTGTGTGTGTGTCTGTGTGTATGTCTGTGTGTAAGGACAAAATGCCAATATAAACAAATGAAATTTTTGAGCTGAGTATCTCAGAAGGATTGACAAAGAAGTCTTGAAGAGTATCTTTCACTGATACAAAACCTAGAAAAGAAATGTTGTGGTAAAAGAGAAAACATCATTATGGAAGGCTCTAATAAGGGCCTGGGTTGGTCATATTTTAATGAAATTCCTCTTGCAGGCATGTAAGCAAATACAAACATCACAAATAATTAAAGAGCCTGGTTGCTCAATTGAAAAAGCACTTCTCTCAGGAGGGAGCCGCTTTGAAGATAACGAATATAATGTGCCTGAGTATACCAAATCACCACTCAGCATTCTACATGACTGGAAAACAATCTGAAAACCTATTACCACAAAACACTACTTTAAAATTACAATAGGGCATACCCTTCTCACGGGAAATACACACCTATGAATCCTGAAGGGGATGCAATTAAGATTTTACCAATGCAAATACTTTTTATGAGGGAAAAAAGAAGAAAACCAAAGTTATAAAGTGGCAAATGTCAATACTGATTTTTCAAACAGAAAGCAAGGGTAAATTCTGGAAACAACATGCCAATAAGTCTGTCATCAATTCTCAACAACACTCCGGACTAACAACTGAAGAGACAGTGAAAGCATTGAAAAAAGAATGTGACAATTATTCATGAGTTCTCTAAGAACATATCATGCCTCACTTTGTTTAGTTTCTCTTTTAACAGCATTACTGAACTGGAAAATCAGAAATACTCTACCTCAAATTCAGCAGCACTTAGCAAAGTTTCTCATGAAGTCACTATAGACAAACTATAGAGAAATGGGCAGAAACTTGGGTTTTAGTCTGGGTTCCACTACTTACTAGCTTTGTGAATAAAAGCAAGTCACTTAACCTCTGTGAACCTCAGGTCCCTCACCTGTAAAACAGATAACATCTATGCTATCTCCTTCCCAGAGTTATTTTAAGGACGAAAAGTGCCAATATATTCACAGTGTTAAGTTTTCTTGAGCCACACACCCCCTTGAGAATCCAATGGAAGTGATATCTCCCTTGTCCCCACAAAATGCACATTCACTCAAAATTAAGTGTACAATTCCAGAGGTCCACAGACCCCTGACACCAGAGCTTCTGGTTCAACTTTGTATACCCAGAGTCTACCATAGGGCTCTGGAATACAGTAAGCTCTCAAAAACTGCTGAATGAACTTTTTACAGGACTGGAAAAACTGGCATATTCACCATTAATTAATCAACCATCTACATAAACCAATATTGATTAACTGACCAAACTGGCTGGCAGTATAAACTGTATAATTTTTTTTCGAGATGGCTATTTGGCATCATGTATCAAGAACTGCCTTAAAAATGATTATACCCTTTGATTCAGTAATTCTACTTCTAAGAATTTAACCTAATGAAAGATTCATAGATGCATTAAAATACTTATGTGCTAGTATAGCCAAATGCATTCTTATTTCTAACAGAAAAAAAAAAAAAGGCAAAAGCAAGGAAGAAAAGGAAGAAAGAAGAACACAATGAATATCTTGTCATTGGGAAATGGGGAGAAATTACAATATCAAGTTATAGAATACTATATAAATATATTTTAAACAGAGTAATTAACAATATGAGGACAAGCCGATAAGATGTTGAGGAAAAAAAAGAAGAGTAAAAACTAATTTATACATAACTTATTAAACGAGCCAGCAAGTGCTTAGAACGGTATCCGGCATATAATAAACACTATACAAGTGTTCATTAAATACATTTTTAAAAATCATATATGGAACATGAACCCAATATTTAAAAATTTTAAATACTGTGGATGAATGTAAAGATGGTCAGAAAAAAAGAAGAAACTGTTACTGGTATTTCTATCCAGGTGATTTTTATATTCTTTACATTTCTCTGCAGTTTCTAAATTTTGTACATTGATCCTATATCACTGTTAAAATCAGAAAAAATATATACACATACATTCCTTTGAAAACAAAAAAAGACAGATGTCAATCTGAAAAGAATAATGTTAGCAATGGTTTAAATAAGAACTTATAAAAAGAGCAGGCTTATCAAATTTGCAGTTAGCACAAAGTTTAAAAAATTGCTAATACCAAGAATTCAAAATATCTAGAGTCAAGATTCAATACAAGATTCAAATTATTTGGTCCAGCTAAAACACTTCAGTTGAAACCAATAAGACAAAATATTGCATCAAGTTCCCAGACTTCCGATTAAACAAGGCAGATTAACCACAAGTGTCTTTTACCTCCTGAAACTCCATTAAAATGTCAATAAAGGAATAAAAAGGATGTAGGCGCACAAGGACAAAAAGAGGAGAAGACAGTGAGAAAAGATTTCAATCAATGTTGGGGAAATGGAAGACGGTGAATGAATAATAAGGCAGAGGAAACCATAACAGAAGGGACAACAGGATTGTTGTCACAGAACACAGGAGACACTCAGAACTTGGAGGCACCACAGACGTCGAAAGGTAGAGGAGAGATAGATGTAGGGCTGAACACATAGGGGAACTGTATAAAAATATGTTTATAGAGGGGCTGGATGCCTAGGTCCCCGCCTGCACCCATCACACAGCTAGATGAATAATATCCTCAACTTCCCCGCTGCAGACCAGAGGCACTTTCCCCTAGAGAACTTCAGCAGAGAGGCTCCAGAATCAGGAAGAACAGGAATAGTAGAATCCAGGGACTGGAAACAGGGTGGGGTTCACCTTAAGCAAAAATCTTCATTGGGGCTGAATGAAAAGAACTGCCACCTCCCAAGCCCTTTCCCCACCCTTTGGCAATCAGGCTTAACTACCCAGCCAGATATCTGGAGGGAAATACCGCATAGTAATTAAAAGCTCAAACTCTAACGCTAGGCTGCCTGGGTTCAAATCCTCACTCCGCCACTTGCCATCTGTGAATCCTTAGACAAGGTTACTTAGCCTCTGGGCCCCAACTTCCTCATCTGAAAAATAGGTATAATACACCTCCATAAGCTTATTTCGAGGATGAAAACAGACTAGACTGAGAATCACTGAACTAGAAATACATAAGGCTCTAAGCAGCCCTTGGCATATCTACATAACTGCAGTACTCTCAACTTACCATTTCACTCTAGAGAAGTAGAAGAAATACTAATAAAATAATTTCACCCCTCTGTTAAGTTAGAATACTCAAGGAAGAGAAAATTCAAGGGAAGATCAATAAAATAAATGGGAGGAAGGAATCCTCTAGAAGTCAACTTTTCAACAATTAATATCCTTCATTATACTGCAAGAATTCTCAAATGAGAGGGAAGGGATAGGGTGGTGACCTTCCCTGCTTAGGAATTACTATTCCAGATCACCTAATGATCATAATGAACCAATTATAATAAAGAACAAGTAGGCACAAACTAGGTGCTAGACAACTTATTAAAAGCTCACCATGTCTTAATAGCTAAGGATGCAACAGTGAATAAGAATGCAACTGTCCCTGCCCCAGCGGAAGTAACTAAATTACCCAGCAGGCTAGTGCAGCAGCCTGAGGATAAATCAAATCCTATACTCAATAAACTAATTTAACATTTCATAATTGCTAATGCAAAATCAAGTTGGAAGCACAGACACATACTATGTGCTATCAGTATTCATAACAATAACCATTTCTTGAATGTAAACTATCAGGAACTTTGATAAATGATGTGCGTGCACTATCTCATTTAAACATGACAATTCTATCAAGTGGATATTATTTCCCTCATTTCATAGATGAGGACAATGAGATCAAAGAGACTGAATACTTTGTCCAGGACTACATAGGTAGGCAGAGGCAGAGCTGAGATGCATCAAGTCTCTCTGACTCTAAAGCACATGTTCTTTCCACTCTACAATGGCAAGATTCTAGGAGGTACCCTTGAAAATTATAGGGTAATGATTTCAGGTCTGGTTCAAAGATATCCAATTTAAGTCTGCCCTTTGCATTTAATTTTGTCTAAATGTTCTCAATGCAGCATTTTGTCTAGTGATAGTATAAAAACTATTAGGAAGACAAAAACAAAGTTGTGCATAAAACCTCAAAAGGGAGCTTTTGAGGCATCCTGTATTAGACTCAAAACTACTGCTAGTTCCCTAAAATAGTCTATTTAGTGACTTTCATTTTACACAACCATACTAATCCATTTAGCCTGACAGAATCTACTAGGTTAAAAAAAAAAGTTGTGTGTTTGTGTGTATGCACATATAAGTGGGTATGTATATGTATAGTTTTTCCTAGTTTCACAATATTTCCAAAATTTTATTTTCTTACTTGAATATGCCTTCAGAAGAACCTTTAAAAATCAAATACTTAAGGGATGAAAGATTAACAATATAAATATTTCTACAGTTTACACAGAGACAGAGGGTTCAAGTTTCCACACAGCATTAGTATGTTGTGATATGCCTTGGGTAATTCATCTTTGGGCCTCCCTAACAGGAAATCAGATGACACAATCTCTAAGGTGCATCCCACCTTTAAAATTCTATGATACGATAAAGAACAACCAGGAAACCTCACAAAACACTTTTCAAAGCACAATCGACTTTATCTTTGAACAGGGTAAGCAAAGGTCTACAACAGAAAGAGAAATCTAATCAGCATTTACTATTGCATCTGGACCACTTAACGTGGCAGCTTCTTTAGCAGCATATCCATGATGGAGTGTAGAGTTGACAAGACTCCAAGGAACCGCCGACTCTTAGGGAGTAACATCTGGCCAGTTCTGATTCTTTTCATCTAAAGGTGTTTAGTCTGAAAGGAAAATAAATCCCACTTTTATAGCCCATGAAAACCATACCCCTCTATCTAAATAATCTTTCCATCTCAGCCTCAAGAAACTAATAAAAGAATGGTTAAGACAGCTGAATGAGTACTCTTCTTTAGTAAATAAAGGTGAGGATTGCAACAAGTGATGAAATCTGTCCATAGCAGGACTTGGGGTTTTTGCCTATTTTCTCTCTGGTTCCTTTTTAATAAACTAGAAATGTGTACCAAATATGGAAAAGGAGAGAGTATGTGAATAAATGTAGTATTGAGGTTCCCAAAGATCACATATTCTAGTCTAACTTTTCTCCTTACCTGTAATTAAATATTTAAATTACCTCATTAAATTAAAACAAGCCTCAGGGCATGTTTACAATAATTCATAAAGTTATAAGCAAGGCCACTGTGGTTTAAATTTACAACTTAATTTTAAAATTAAGCCCCAAGGAGTAATACATGGGAAAAAATGTAAATATGTATACCTATTTTCAACAACAGTAAGAAAAAAAATCCTAAAAACAAGAATAGAATTTAACAAATCAAAATTAAACATTATCTTCAAAATATTATCTTTAAAATATCTCATTTCACATTCTCCTCCCAAAAGGCTAAAAATATCAGAAGTCAGTTACTATTCATTTTATACATGTAGACAATGAAGTCAAAATTGGAGTAAACAACTTTACTAAAATCAATAGAGTAAAAGAAATAGGATTAAAATTCAAAGCTTCTGATTATAAGATCCATGCTCTATTCAAAAATCAAGACACCTAATGAAAGATCCTCCAAAAATTCAATTACTCAAGCTTCTGCTTACCAAGTTAAAAATGTCCATGCAGGAAATACACACTCTGACAAACTTCACAGAGAAAACTAAAAAATATAAACACACTCATAGGAACTGATAACACAGAAGATACCTGCATAATAAATAGATAAGGAGGATTTTTTTTCCTATTTTAACAAGTCCTTGACTTAAAATTTTAAACCACACAATCCAACAGGTATTGAAGATAAATTAATACAACACTGATAAATACATTGAGCCAATGGTACAAGTTTGAATTTGAGGCTTTACACATAATTTTTAAGTATCCATACAGCCCATTACATCCCCACTCCTCTGGAAATTACCTCATTAGGAATCTATGAAGGCTTTCCCTGACCACATTATGTCCAATCCTTAAAGGATTTACTAGAAAACACTTTTCAGAAATAAATATGTTAAGGAAATATAATTTTATGAACAATTATTTATTATTTTATAAATATTCAAAATAAATCTTTGTCAGTTACTAATATACTTTTCTACATGTAATACACTTAACTTAGAGATTAAAACATATTTTAGGGTCTAGAGCAGTGGTTCTCAACCAAGGGCAAGTAGCAATGTTTACAGACTTCTTGGTTGTCACAACTGGAGAATGCTACTGGCACCTAGTGGGTGCGGGCCAGGGACTCTGCTAAATGTCCCACCCTGTACAGGACAGCCCCCACAAAAAAAAGAATTATCTGGCCCCAATGTCAACAGTGCTAAAGTTGAGAAACCCCGGTCTACAATCTAACTTTTATCCTTAGGACTATTAAGGTTTACGTACCTTTGAATTTAATATCCAGACCACTAAATTCCAATTCAACTCCTTGAAGCGCTTCTCCCAGAGTTTCATGGTAATGACTGATGCTTTTTTTTGACCCGACACAGAATGGAAGTGAAAAGTACTTGTATGTCTCTTGGCGATTATGGTAGGGCCCAACAGTATTCATCCATAAGACAACTTCCTCTTTATCTTGATACTGAAACCAAAAAAAAGCAAGTAAGAATATGTTTTTTAAAGAATCTAATTCAAATTAAGGGAATATTTGTTATTTGTTCTAAACAAAAATGTACTATCTCAGTTTGGGAAGCTCTAAAATAAAATGCTGGAAGCTTGTTTCAAAATGATGGTCAATGTCTACACATTAAAAATGAAATTCGGTGAATTTTAAAATTATATCCTCTGATTGTGGTCTCAAGCAGATTCACATTTTCTAGACTTTGTTTTACAGAAGATACTGTTTAAACAAAACCCAATAACCTATAAGAATGTTTATAATTAATATTTACACTATCAAATAACGATAAACCTAGAACCAACATGATTCACCATGCTAACGTGGACAAGGAAGGAGGAAACAAAATCAATAGCTTATCCAGAACCTCATGTTCATCACTAGAAACTCCAAAAACCTAATGTTGTCAGCAAGCACAAATAAAATTTCATCTCCTTTTTTTCCCCACAGCCATTGATCAAAGTACTAGAGAGGAGAGAAATGACTAAACAAGAGGAGGAAAAAGCCATACTATGAAATCTCCACAGCCCATTCAAGTCACCATTCTATCTTTCCCTTTATCAGCCTGAAAGACAGGTACTGCATGCAAATTTCCTTGAATAAATATTATGGCTTTACCCATCAGTGAATACTATATGTAGCTAAACCTGGAGTGTGGTCTGATGACTTTGGGTAGGTGACGTCACCTTTCCAGGGTCCAAACTGGGGGAAGTGCCAAAGATTTCTAAGATCTCCTCAAGTCTAAAATTCCAATGATTCTACGAAAAGCAGTTACCTGAGTAATTTTAAAACTAGTATTCCTAATTAGCCTTTAATATAAATTAAAGACAACTAACAGTTGCAGCTTAAGTCAACTAACAGTGCAGAAGTTAAATCATTGAACAATTATTTACTGAGTGCCTACCATGCGCCAATAATTGTGTTTGTTGAGGATACAGCTTTGAACAAGACACATTCCCTGACCCACTGGAGCTTAGAGCCTAAAGGGAAAGATGACACTGAACAAGCAATTATAATAACATAGGGAGCTGTGGAGCACATAACAGAGGAACCTATCCAACTAGCCCAACTACCAAGCATGACCTCCAGTCCTCCGTATAAAATGAATAAACATTTTCCATCAAAATCCAGCATCTCCAAAACCAAACTCATCCCACCCAAACCCAACCCCCCAAACTTTGTTTTTGTAATGGTACAATCCTCTCAGTCATGGCGACTCAAACCCCAAGTCCCACTGCATTCCAAAAAACACTGACTTGTCTACTCTTATCCAAAGCATCTGCCTCTTTTGATTCATACCACCACCACAGTAGGACTTAGATCTAATCACCTCACCTTCAAATCTAATAAACGTCTCATTGTTCATAAGACATCACCCAGGTACCTCATCAAGGAAATAAAAAACTACCTGACTTTTTGAATACATGGGACATGTACCAAGCACAGCATTAGGTGTTAAGGTTATAAAGATAAATAACATACTGTCCTTTCCTTTAAGTAGTTCACAATCCATAGTGGAGCCAGACAAGTAAATGATTAACAATGAAGAAATAAGTGTTACAATTAAGGTAAAAAGGGCTATTGTAGCAACAATAAAAATGATTAATTCTGCTTTGTCAGAGAAGGGTCAGGATGAATAACAATATAGAAAATCATAAGCTGTTTCAAGTGAATTCAGAAAAACAACTGTAGATAACCTTCATGTATGAAGGAACCAATCAAAGGTCTGAATGTATACATAGATACCTGTTCATAACTACTCTTGCCACTTTAGGGGGTTGACAAATATATGTATGCCACCACTCTTCCATCCAATGTTACACTGCACTAATCAATCAAGGTACTCCTTTCTGCACAGACATAGGTATAGGTATAGATATATAGATATAGATAGGGATATAGCATAAGAATCCTCAAAACGGTTCTCTAAACCAATCACTATCCACTGAACAGGGCTGGTATTAGAATTGAAACCTGTTCACTGAGTAGAAAGCTCTTGGCATAGTATCACGTACACAAAAAGTATTGAATATGATGAAAAAACACTGAAGAAATGCTGAAATGAAAGTTTATTAGCAACTTAGTGAAAGAAGTTTGAAGTATGTGCACTGACTGCGATAGTATCCTTTGAGAGAAATAAGAAAGGCGAGGTAACCAAATGCATCCTTTTAGGATTACCACACTGAAAGAGAGGACCTACTCTTGCCATTAATCCTGCCGAGTTCGCAGAAATTTTATAAATATAACTCGTGAAAATAAACACAAAAAACACTTTCTCTATAACTCCTAATACTCATATTCCTTTACAAATAGACAAAAACTTGAACATAAATACTTGTTAAAACAGAGCATTCATTTATTTCATACAAACTGAAACACAGGACTAAAATAATTTAAGGGTCACAGTATGTGTTAAACTACACGTTCTGAAGTCACTCATTTTAAACATTCATGAAACCTTAATGGGGTAGTAAAGCTCTGACAACATGATGCAAACTGTACTATAACAAAATGTGTACCATTCTTTAGCCTAGGATTCCTTCTGGGAAGAGGACTGAAACAGGGATTAGAAAGAAAAAAATATAGAGATATGTAACATAGACACAAACACTCATATATATACACATACACAAACACACACAGATGAGGGTGAATATTAAGGCTACAACTGTTTCTTTTCTTTTACATTGCTCCTTATGCAGACCACAGTCAGATTTCATGAACTTAAAATGTTTACTTTTCATTATAGTTCTTATTTATCCCTGAGAATAAGTGTTCCCAAGACAAGGTCAAGGGAAGAGTTCTTTTTCAAGAGAGAAAACGTGTCTTAAAATATCTTGAAATTAGAAAATACCAAATGGAAGAAACTTTTTAGGAGAAAAGCCTTTCCTTTCCCTAAGCTGCCAGGAAAGTCCCTGGGCTCCCCCGACTCAGTGGGAAGACAGCAACAGGTAAGGCTCTTCCCTCCACCCTTGGCTGAAAGGCTAGTCTAATTTGCTTTCAAAACATTCCAGGGCTTCCCTGGTTGAGAATCTGCCTGCCAATGCAGGGGACACGGGTTCGAGCCCTGGTCTGGGAAGATCCCACATGCCACGGAGCAACTGGGCCCGTGAGCCACAACTACTGAGCCTGCGCGTCTGAAGCCTGTGCTCCGCAACAAGAGAGGCTGCGATAGTGAGAGGCCCGCGCACCACGATGAAGAGTGGCCCCCACTTGCCACAACTAGAGAAAGCCCTCGCACAGAAACGAAGACCCAACACACCCATAAATAAATAAATAAATAGCCAAAAAAAAAAAAAAAACACAACATTCCATAACGTCTTAGCAAGCTCTTTTTAAATACTTTCCTCGGAAAAACTCTGAGTTGCCAATGACGTGGAGAAAGATGGAATTTTATAACTTACCTGCGGAGTGTAACCAGAAGAAGGGGAGAGAAAAAATCAAGCAGGCACAGCAGTGGATCAGGAGGTCCCTGAGCATGGGGGTGGCTCCTTCCATGAGGCCTCCCTGGGAAGCAGCCAAAGGACAGGAAGCCAATTCAGACTACCTGCATTCCTCACCTCACCGGTCCATTCGTTTCCAGTTCTCAGAAGTTTCACTGTTACACGCAACTTCTGCACTGGCCACTCCAGCCAAAATGGCTTATAACATTTTCTTCCTTTCCTTTCCTGCTCCACCTTGTTTCTTACGTCATTCCCCCAAGTCTATAATGCCCTCCTCCTACCCACCTGGCCGATTTCTACTTATCCTTCAGAACTGCCCAAATCCTCCTTTCTCCAATCCTCAGGTCAAACTTTAACTGACCAATCACTAACATGCACATGCTTACCGTCTTTTGGGATAGTATCATTACTAGCCAAAACTTAATAAGCACATACCATGCGCTGGGCATAGTTCTAAGGTCTTTACATAAACATTTAATCTCTCAAAGCTCTGTAAGACAGGTCCTATTATTTCCCCCATTTTACAGATTCAA
Source organism: Balaenoptera physalus (assembly GCF_965194825.1). Lineage (NCBI taxonomy): Eukaryota > Metazoa > Chordata > Mammalia > Artiodactyla > Balaenopteridae > Balaenoptera > Balaenoptera physalus. Next base: position 54,213,522 of record NC_138893.1, on the reverse strand, counting down.
ACAAACTAAATAGAGATGTTAAATAATTTGTCCAAGATCATTCTAACTAATTAGTATCACATTTACAAGCTCAGGACTACATTTTTGCTAATCCCTAGTCAGCTTCATTAACTGAAGAGCAAAAACTAAATGAAGGAATATGGGAAAAATACAGCTGTACAAAGCACCTAAGGAAGTGCTGAATGCTGAACAACTTTTCCATTTGAGCCTTTAATCTGCCCTAAGGAAAAAAACCTTCCTAAGAAGCTCCTTGTCCTCTGATCTCAAAAGGAATGACCTTCATTCTCAAGAACTCACCAATGTTGGATCTCTCATTTAAATACTGTTTATGTGCTGGGTAAGTGTAGGTACAGAAGTTTCCCTCCTTGATAGAGATCATGAATTACTTTTTCTCAGAGGGAACACTTCAGGAGATAATGTTACTGAATTTCTCGTGTAAAATCCGAATAAAGAAATCAGAATTTATGTAGACAGGCAAAGGACTGAGGGCTCAGACTAAGCACCCAAATGCCATCATTTTATGGGATGTGGGGAAAGATATATGCTTACTTTAAAATACATATCTGAGAAAGCAAACTCCAGTTCAGAAAAATATTTCAGAAATCATAATTTCAATGTCTTTTATTTATTTAAAACACATATATCAGAATGCTAATACATATAAATTATTAGTGTATTTCTGGATAGTCTCTTGAGATAACTGCTCTCTCCCTCTCAAAATAGCTTTGTACCTAAATAAACTTTTAGTCTACCATGGAGTACAGCTGAAAATAGGACAATGAATTATGACACTTCCTAAAACTAGATCCATATTAAAGCACTCACAAATTCACTTGTAGTAAACAGCTCATCCTCTTTATAAATCTTCACATATGTTTTACTAGTTCCCATACTCCCGACAGAGACAAAGACTAAAGGCTTCCATTTGCCTAAGTAAAGCAAACAAAACATCTTTTTTTTAGCCAGTAGTGTAATAGTGCTTATGGCAAAGGTTGAGAGTAGGCTATCCTAGGCACAGATCGGGTCCTTTCAATATTACCTACCAGAGATACAATGGGCCACAAAGAAATGGGGTTTTAACCTAGGTAAATCACAACAGGCATCCCCAAGACTATGCATCTTAAGTGAACAATCGTCTGGGTTTGTTCACTGCTTTAAGTGGTAGGGTTATCATGCTTCCAACACTGCATATTCTTATTCCTGGTAGCTCCCTAATTACTCAAGTCACTCAAGAAGCACTGATTAAATACCACTTGCTGTGCCAAGCACAGAGCCTGGTATGTAACAGACGCAGAAAAAAAAATTTTTGATTTTGTGACCTTGAGGAAACAGAGCCAAAAAAAAAATTCAAGCCTCCAGTGTAAACCATAAAATGCTTTTAAGATTCCTGTGCCATTGATTACTGGTTTTTTGGCGCTGACATTTTTACGTAGTGTTACTATGGAAATTATATGTTCAAGACAGGTAGAAAAAACGACTAGAAATCAGGTAGCTCAGACTCTTTTCTGTGGCCCTGGGCCAGCCACTGGGCCTCTTCAGGCCATTAGGAAAATAAGTGTGTTGGATTCAATGGTCTCGAGTCTTTCCAGTTCTAAAATTCTATGATTCTCAATTTGCAATCCTTGTAATGGAGTCCTTTGAAATCTTAGGAGACGTGATAATCTAACTCTAGATGTTTCCAAGTACTCCAACTGTCAGAAAAGCAAGTAAGCATAAGCCATACCCTATACATCTTTCACTCACTCTAAAGTGTTCTTTTTATGACCCTTCGATCACCTATTAAGAGCCTGTCTTTCATGAAAGTGTTCTTTAATTTTTATTTAAAACAGTATGTTTGGGACTTCCCTGGTGGTGCAGTGGTTAAGAATCCGCCTGCCAATGCAGGGGACACGGGTTCGAGCCCTGGTCCGGGAAGATCCCACATGCCGTGGAGAAACTAAGCCCGTGCGCCACAACTACTGAGCCTGCGCTCTAGAGCCTGCGAACCACAACTACTGAGCCCGTGTGCCACAACTACTGAAGCCCGTGCGCCTAGAGCCCGTGCTCTGCAGCAAGAAAAGCCACCACAATGAGAAGCCCACGCACTGCAACGAACAGTAGCCCCGCTCGCTGCAACCAGAGAAAGCCCGCGTGCAGCAACGAAGACCCGACACAGCCAAATATAAAATTAATTAATTAATTAAAAAAACACAAAAACCAGTATGTTCTGTAATTCATGTATGATTCAACTTTTAAAAACTGAAAGGAACCCGTTTTTATATATTCTACATGTGTATATACTCTAGAAGTCAGCAGCACATTTCCTTCTCATTATTCTTCTGAGAATATTAAGAGCGTTGGATAAATAAGCACATAAAAAATGCCATATGAGTCAAATGGTCAGCTGAATCCTAATTCAGTAGGTAAAGTAAGAGAAATCAAGGGCTTTCTGGAATTGCATGAAGTAGTCAGCTGCTCCTTCTTAGGACCAGCTACAGAATTTGTGGGGCCCAGCACACAATGAAAATGCAGAAAGTATTAAGAATTTCAAATGGTGACGGCACAGCGTTAAACCAAGCAGTCTTTACGTCTTACACACATTAAGCGACTGCAAGGGTCACATGCCCACTGCAGCCCTGTCCCTCTTTAATGCTAACCCAAACACATCCTCAGTAACAATCCACTATGGAGCTAAACTTACCCAAACATTTAAGCACTTAAAGATACTATCAATACAGAGAATTATTCAATTTAATGCCAAGTGTATTACTATCCTATTTTTAAGATAAAAGGCCGTAGAGCATATCCTATGAGAGCGTAGAAGACTATTAATTCAGTTTGCCTGAGTTCAAATCCTACCTCTACCTGTACTGGTTGTGTGGTCTCGGGCAAGTTACTTAACTTCTCTAGCATCCGTTTCCTCATCCATTCAAAGGACATAATACCACTCACAAGATCATCAGTGTATGTTTAAAATATGAGTTAATACATATAAAGTACTTAGAACGGGGCCTACCACATATTGCTACAAAAGCCCTATTAGTTATTATTTCTATCTGGAAACTGTCTTCATAGAAAGTTAATCTAAAGGGCAAACTTTAACTTCTAAAGATTGTTCTTTAATTAATAATCCAATTCCACAAGTATTTATTAAACACTTACTCAGCAACCTTCCCTTGACAATTTTTCTCCTCCTTCAGTATCATTCTGTCTTCATTAGCTACTTCTGCCTTCTTGGTGGAAAAAAAATTCACTTGACCATAGCCTTTTCAGTATTATTATTTGCTTGAGGTGAATGCCTAGTTTTCAAGAAATATTTTCAAGAAACTTGTAAGAAATAAAATATTTTGGCTAACAGCCAAAAAATATATGAATGACAAATTTTTTAGTTATATCTTAATGCTATTCTTCCTATAATTTTTAAAATAACAGGTAACCAAGTGAGAGCAGTTCAATGTAAACATGACTGAAATAAAATGGATTCTAAATTTTTTTGTCCAACAATTCTCTCATACGTGTCATATTCTCTCAAAAACCTTTTATCCAATATTTTATATTCAATTTCTGGCTTCAAAAATTTAAATGTTAAAGCAGAAACTAACACACTATTGTAAAGCAATTACACTCCAATAAAGATGTTAAAAAAAAATTTAAATGTTCCTGGCAATAAAATTTCAATGAAATTGGCGTTTACATTTTAAATCGGTAAATTAATCTAAGACCTTTTTATTCACCTCCAATTTGTGAAGTTTTAATTAATACGTACTTTTCCCTATTACAGTAGTTTATATAAAACACGAGATAAAAAAGTAAACTACTACTCTTAAGCTTACATGCCTGTATGGTGGAACTATACTTGAGACAATTCTGAGTTTTACACAGCAACTTCCCTTAAGTGTTCAAAAAATTGGAAAAATATTAGTAACCACTGGCTAAAAGAATGCCCATTGGAAATGAACACTTCTTACACTTTGAGACAAGTTACTTGACGGAAAAAACAACAAGAGAGCGTTTTAAACTGTTTAACCTGTGAACAAAATTATCTTAAGGTGACAAGTCACAAATACAGCACAAAAACATGTCACCAGCTCAGGATTGTGTCCCTTAAAAAATATACAGGTAAGAAGTTTCTGGCTGCGACTGAAGGTAGAAACGCCAAAAGTTTAGAACTGTTGTTAGCTAAAATAAGAGCCCAGCTAACCTACCGACTACAGAAAAGAAGTCTGGTTGCTTCATTTCCTCACTTGTCAGGAATGACAGAAGACTTGCAGATTTAGTACCACACAACCTCTCATGCAAAATCGTATCATTAATTAGTTAAGGCCTAAAAACACAACTACTCACAAGCACCCTTTAATTTACATGACTTTCCTACCCTGCTCAGATCTACCTTTCAGAAAGCCACCGACTTACATCCCTAAGTGAAAGTCACTAGAGGAGTCGTTTTAACATCCAAGCTTTGATGTGGAAAATGCCAATTAAATAAACAGCCAATCAATTTTAGGCCAAATGCAAAAGGGACTGTTCCCAGCCAGACAAGAGGACTGGGAAACTCAAGACCCCTCGCAGTCAGAAGCCGCCTAGTTAGAGACCACCGGGACGGGAGCCTCAGCTAGGGGCCAGAAGAGGGTGAAGAGAAAGTTACAAGTAAGGCCTCGCAGGCGGGCGCGTGTGGCTGAGTGCCTGTACACGTGTAAAGTGCTCTTCACCCCAAGTTTATCAAGGCTGTCCCCACGCCAGGGTTATAATCCGGTTTGGGCAGGAGGGGGAAGAAAAGGCCGGTGAGCACCATAAAGTGGTGGGTATTTCCTGGTTACTGTAAGACGGGTAATACGTGGTGCATCCATCTTCTGCCGTGTCGTAGTCCCCAGCAGCCCGGGCGCTGCTCCCTTTCCTGGGGGGCACCAGCTCCGAGCCTGGCTGCCTGCGGCCCCCACTCCCGCGGCCAAGTGAGCCCCGACCCTCGGACCCCGCTTCTTTCCCGTCTCCCGGGGCCCCTGGACCCAGGGGTGCGGCGCCATTTAGGTCCGGGATGGGTAAGGAGGCCCACGCACTTAGGGAACGGAGTCCTGTCCCGGGAGCGCACGAAAAGGCCTCCTCCCCGCTCCCGGGGTTCCTGCTCCGCCAGGCCCAACCGGAAGGCGCCCTCGGGCGGCCGCGGGGCTCGGCCGGGCCGCTGGGCCCTCCAGGCCGCGCCGGGCCCGCCGAGGCGGTGGGCCGGGGGAGAGGGCGGAGGCGGCCGCGCCGGCCGGGAGCAATTCTCACCGTGTGCTCGTGCTCGTCCGCCCGGGCCCGGGGCAGCAGCAGCAGCAGCAACAGCGCGGCGGCCGCCGCCACGCCGGCAGCGCCCGGCAGCGGCCTCATCCTCCGCGCTCCCACCGGCCCGGCGCCGGGCCACCGACTCCTCCGCCGCCGCCGCCTCCGCCGCGGCCGATTCGCATCCACGGGGCGCGGACAGACGCACGGGGGCCCGGGCCCAGCTTTTGGCTCCTCCGCGCCGCCGCCGTCACCGCCCGCTCCGGAGCCTCCCCCGCCCCCCGGCTCCTCCTTGCCTCTTCCTCTGACTCAGCCACGTCATCCGGCCACCCCGGCACACGCCGGAAGTGCCTCGCGATGCGGGGCCGCAACCGCCGCCGGCCGCCCCGCCCGAGAGGCGCGACCCCGCAGCCCCGGAGGACCGCGCGAGGGCCCGGCCCTCCCGCCGGTCGCCCCTGGGTCGTGAGAGAGGCGGCGCGCACAGTGGCCCCGGCCTCGCGCCCCTCGCGGGTGCCTGGCCCGCGTCGCAGGGCCTAAGCCGCCTCCATTCGACTTGTGCGACCTAGGTCAAAACGCTTTACTCTTCCTGGCCTCATTTGCCTCGGCTGTGAAGTCGGGTAATGGTCTGACCTGCCGCCTCTCGGTGGGGATCGGATCAAGTAGCCCTCACAAAGAGCTCGGCTCCCGCCGGGAATGAATCACCAGCTCTATAATCGTCATTAAGGGAGATTGTTAAACTGGTATCGGGTTGGATGAGTGTCTTAAAGTCAGTGAATATTTACTGAATATTTATTTCAGTCTTGTTGAAATTCTTGTTCGTTTATTTGTTTATTTATTGTTTGTTGGGTCTCCCGTGCACAGATATAAACACCTCTTAGAATCTAAGCTTTTCTCCTAAGCAGAGATCCTGTTCACTGACATATACTAGAACTGTGTCAGGCCCATAGTGGAAACTCAAAAGATATTTGTCAAATATATACATGAATATGGCACCACCATCTACACAGTCCTCTAAGCCAAAACTCTGGAAGCTGGAGTCGGATTGTCTCCATCTCTCAGCCATCAGCAGGCAACAGTTTCTAGCATTTGTTATCTTAGAAAGGTATCAAGAATTTATTTTTCCTCTCCTCTGCCAGTAACAGCCAATCTTCTACACCTCACTCACGATGTATTACAGCAGCCTCCGACCAGGATCCCTATCACCAATCTTCCCACCCTGTTTATCCTCCCCAACGGGTGCCAGTGAGTCTTCTAAAAAGAAACCTGATTATATCACTCTCTTGCTTAAAACACTCCTTGAATATTGTTTACATAAATCAAGGAATCACAGCTAAGATTTTCATCTGCCAGGCACTGAGTACTTCACATGTATTGACTCAATCCTTATGCAACAGGCACTGTATGTTCATTTTACAGCAATGATCGCTGAAGCCTGGGGGGTGGGGGGTTTAAGTGGTTGCTGAAGGACTGGAGCCAAGCATCTGGTTCCAGAATCAGTCTTTCTTACTACTCATGGACTACCATCCATACAGTCATTTTAAGAAATGAAATATAGGAGCTTCCCTGGTGGCGCAGTGGTTAAGAATCCGCCTGCCAATGCAGGGGACACGGGTTCGAGCCCTGGTTCGGGAAGATCCCACATGCCGCGGAGTAACTAAGCCCATGCGCCACAACTACTGAGCCTGTGCTCTAGTGCCTGTGAGCCACAACTACTGAGCCCTTGTGCCACAACTACTGAAGCCCGCACGCCTAGAGCCTGTGCTTCGCAACAAGAGAAGCCACCGCAATGAGAAACCCGCGCACCGCAATGAAGAGTAGCCCCTGCTCACCGCATCTAGAGAAAGCCTGCACGCAGCAATGAAGACCCAACGCAGCCAAAAAATAAAATAAATTAAATAAATTAATTAAAAAAAGAAAAAGAAATAGACTTGTATGACTGGCATGGAATGATAGTCAAGAGATAATTTTAAGTGAAAACACTTGAAAATAGACAGTATGATTCCATTTTGAATATTAGTCTACCCATAGAAGACAATCTGAAAGATCATGACTCAAACCATTAACATTGCACATGCCTACAAATATTTGCACGTGAGTATGTGCTACATGTGTAATCAGGAAAAAAAAAAATCCTTCCTAAAGTATACTCCTGTTAACATGCAGCTGCAGAATCGGACCCCAATTTATCTCCTCAGCTTCACCTCCCACTGATCTCTTCTACCTCAGGCTATAGCCCTATATTTCCCAAATACACCAGGTTCTTTTATACCTCTGTGCCTTTGCTCTTTTTTTTTTTTTTTTCTTATTGGAGTATAGTTGATTTACAATGTTGTGTTAGTTTCTGCTTACAGCAAAGTGAATCAGTTATACATATACATATATCCACTCTTTTTCAGATTCTTTGATTTCCCTTTCCCTAGGATGGAAGTGAATGGACAAACTTTGTTACTCGTTTTCCAGGCCTAAATGGATGACCTCTTTAGTGAAACCTTGCATGATGCCCTCAGGAAGTAGAGCATCCCTTCTTCAGGATTCCAGTTGCATTTATGTCATAACTACCATAGTCCCATTTCCTCTTCTGTACTACATTCTGACCTTTGTTGATGGCAGCCAACAAAGTACTGTACTACTATTTGTTTATATCTGTCCCAGCTGCTGGGACAGTGCTTGTCACATCATAGACATTCAATAACCATTTACTGAAGACATTCATAAGTAAAAAGTCAAATAGCATAGAATAATTTAAAGAACACTTTCTAGATAGTCTAAGAGGCATCACAAGGCAGTACATGATTAATTGCTGAATGAATCATATGCCAGTAATTGCAATAGAAATCAAAGGAGGCGTCTTATACATCTTTGTATATCCGCCAGAGCACCTAGCACAGTGACTTGCTCATAGTGGAAGCTCAGTAAATGCTCTGTGAATGAATAATCACAGTTTTGAATCAAGTGATGATGGGCAATTGAAGAACAAGTAGTGTAAGTGCTGAATTAAGATGGATGAGTAGTCTCTTGCTTAAACATCCATCACCAGCCTCCACAGATTTGAGGCAGGAAGCATTTGCTAGGTGTCGTCAGGAGCTCTAGGTTAGCAATTACTTGGGGGTGGGGAGGACACAAGAAAAAGTATGAAGTATTCATTTGGGGAGTGTAGACCTAAAACCAGGAAACATTACACACATAGAAGAGAACAGGGATTATAGTGTACAAAAAAAGAACTGCACAAAATGTGACCAACTCTGCAAATGTTCGATAGGCAATAAGAGCAATGGGCGACACTCTCACCACTATTATTCAACATAGTTTTGGAAGTTTTAGCCACAGCAATCAGAGAAGAAAAAGAAATAAAAGGAATCCAAATCGGAAAAGAAGTAAAGCTGTCACTGTTTGGAGATGACATGATACTATACATAGAGACTCCTAAAGATGCTACCAGAAAACTACTAGAGCTAATCAATGAATTTGGTAAAGTAGCAGGATACAAAATTAATGCACAGAAATCTCTTGCATCCCTATACACTAATGATGAAAAATGTGAAAGAGAAATTAAGGAAACACTCCCATTTACCATTGCAACAAAAAGAATAAAATATTTAGGAATAAACCTACCTAAGGAGACAAAAGACCTGTATGCAGAAAACTATAAGACATTGATGAAAGAAATTAAAGATGATACAAACAGATGGAGAGATATACCATGTTCTTGGATTGGAAGAATCAACATTGTGAAAATGACTATACTACCCAAAGCAATGTACAGATTCAATGCAATCCCTATCAAACTACCAATGGCATTTTTCACAGAACTAGAACAAAAAATTTCACAATTTGTATGGAAACACAAAAAAACCCGAATAGCCAAAGCAATCTTGAGAAAGAAAAATGGAGCTGGAGGAATCAGGCTCCTGGACTTCAGACTATACTACAAAGCTACAGTGATCAAGACAGTATGGTACTGGCACAAAAACAGAAATATACATCAATGGAACAGGATAGAAAGCCCAGAGATAAACCCACACACATATGGTCACCTTATTTTTCATAAAGGAGGCAAAAATATACAATGGAGAAGAGACAGCCTCTTCAATAAGTGGTGCTGGGAAAACTGAACAGCTACATGTAAAAGAATGAAATTAGAACACTCCCTAACACCATACACAAAAATAAACTCAAAATGGATTAAAGACCTAAATGTAAGGCCAGACACTATCAAACTCTTAGAGGAAAACATAGGCAGAACACTCTATGACATAAATCACAGCAAGATCCTTTTTGACCCACCTCCTAGAGAAATGGAAATAAAAACAAAAATAAACAAATGGGACCTAATCAAACTTAAAAGCTTTTGCACAGCAAAGGAAACCATAAACAAGACGAAAAGACAACCCTCAGAATGGGAGAAAATATTTGCAAATGAAGCAACTGACAAAGGATTAATCTCCAAAATTAACAAGCAGCTCATGAAGCTCAGTATCAAAAAAACAAACAACCCAATCCAAAAATGGGCAGAAGACCTAAATAGACATTTCTCCAAAGAAGATATACAGGTTGCCAACAAACACATGAAAAGATACTCAACATCATTAATCATTAGAGAAATGCAAATCAAAACTACAATGAGATATCATCTCACACTGGTCAGAATGGCCATCATCAAAAAATCTACAAACAATAAATGCTGGAGAGGGTGTGGAGAAAAGGGAACCCTCTTGCACTGTTGGTGGGAATGTAAATTGATCCAGCCACTATGGAGAACAGTATGGAGTTTCCTTAAAAAACTAAAAACAGAACTACCATACGACCCAGCAATCCCACTACTGGGCATATACCCTGAGAAAACCATAAATCAAAAAGAGTCATGTACCACAATGTTCATTGTAGCTCTATTTACAATAGCCAGGACATGGAAGCAACTTAAGTGTCCATCAACAGATGAATGGATAAAGAAGATGTGGTACATATATACAATGGAATATTACTCAGCCATAAAAAGAAACGAAATTGAGTTATTTGTAGTGAGGTGGATGGAGTTAGAGTCTGTCATACAGAGTGAAGTAAGTCAGAAAAAGAAAAACAAATACCATATGCTAACACATATATATGGAATCTAAAAAAACAAAACAAAAAACAATGGTCATGAAGAACCTAGGGGCAAGATGGGAATAAAGACGCAGACCTACTAGAGAATGGACTTGAGAATATGGGGAGGGGGAAGGGTAAGCTGGGACAAAGTGAGAGAGTGGCATGGATATATATACACTACCAAATGTAAAATAGATAGCTAGTGGGAAGCAGCCACATAGCACAGGGAGATCAGCTAGGTGCTTTGTGACCACCTAGAGGAGTGGGATAGGGAGGGTGGGAGGGAGACGCAAGAGGGAGGAGATATGGGTATATACATATATGTATAGGTGACTCACTTTGTTATAAAGCAGAAAAATGTTATGTCTGGAAAGTTCTGAACTTTGCATTGATTATTTACACTGATTGGCATTTCTCTTCAAGACTAATATGAATTTACTAAAACATGAAACAAATTTCCCACTGTTCTCAAAAAAAAAGAGCAATGGGCGAGGAGAGAAAATCAGACCCTATTTTGGTGGAGTATTTGGGAAAGTCTAATGGAGGGAAGAGCATGTAGGGCCATTAATTCAAGGAATATTTATTGAGCATCTATTATGTGCCAGGAACTCTGGTAGGTACTAGGAAATGATGATGATAAATGGCTTTAGGGGATAAAAGTCTGATAACAGTAGGCTTGGGAAGAAGGAATAGGAGATAAAATAACTGATTAGAGGAAAAGGAATATGGCTTCAAAGATTCTTGGAGGCTGATGACCCTCAGGGCTCAAAAATTGTTAGGACTCAGGGGCACCATCAACATCAGTGTTGTTCTGCCAAACTGGAGAGTGTAAAACATTGATAAATCTTATTTCATCAGTTTCTTCATCTAGATTAATGATCTCATTCCCTGACACCAAAAAGGTTGAAGGGGAAAATGCCAGTGAAAGGAAACCCCTCCCAAATGGCTATACAACTTCTTTTTCATGGTAGTTCTAATAAGACTCAATTGGTTAAAGAGTTTATGACCAGCAAATCATCCAGAAAACCTGAATTTCAACCGTTTATTCTTATTCTTGATAAACATGATCATCAAAAGTCTTGGTCTATAGATGACAACATATCTTCTGATTTCCATCCTCAGCTACCTTTTCTTTGAAATTTTATTTCTTCTTTCTACTTTGTTATGTTTGTCTTGCTAGTAACCTACTTTTCTATTGCTATTTACCACCTTCTACCTCTACCTTTTCTGTTCTAGATGAAGTGTTCTAGATACTGAAGAATTTTATAATTGTTCTGAATTCTTTCTTTAGGAAGCAATCACTTAAAACATTGGTTCTTAGACCAAAGAGCAACTAAAGTTATTAATTTCTTTGTACAGTTCCCATCTCACTGTTTCTGACACATTTCTTTTAACTGATCTGTCATAACACTGATACAGGGCATGGAATGGGAGTTGCCACATAATAAGATCCCTTGCTAATTAGGTGGTGAGTCTAGTAAGGTTGTCTCCCTCCTTCATCAGAATGAGGTATTCCCTACCCCTTGCCTTAGTCCTAAACTTAAAGAGGTAAAGGGACCTGGGTTATTATTAAACACAAAACATTTTACTTCACAGATGATGGGGAGTCAAGTTAAGTGAGTTCAGCAAGTCAGCAGCAGTCCAAAATAAAATCCAGGTTTCCTGACTTCCAAGCCATGTTCTTTCTCTACATCATGCTAACTCTTACTGCATGGCTAGCTAAGACATTTTCTCCTATATTGTGGGTTAAATGGGCTCTGGTGAGCTCACCAAGGAACCTATTTATTACAGTTTCTATGAGAAAACTAATTCTGAGTTTTGCCTCAGAATTCAGAATACATCTTTCAACCTCCTACTCATCCTCTTACCACTCTGGTGAAGATAGTATCTGGCCATCAGGAATGAATGAGGAAGGCCATTTTATATTCTTAATAACTCACTTGGAAATGAATAGAACACTATTTATCAAACCAAAGCAAATATTTATACAGGAAGATTCCTCAAACTTGAGGATTGATTTTTAGGATGAATCTTCTAGAGTTATCCAAATTAGCTACTTGTCTTTCTTAGAAATAAATCTGTTACTAATGCTTCCTCAGCCAACCAGCTGCAAAACCACACACTATGCTTTGAAAGACAGCACAGAAAACCAACTTACTTCCAGGGGCAAATGGGAGAGGGATCTAAAAATCCAAGCTATTGAGGTGATGTAGGACAGAGTAGGATCTCTCTTTTTTAATAACAAAGTAAGACAAAAGAGGGGGAGAGGGTAGGTAACTTAGCTTGACTTGTAAAAATATTTATTGAAGTCATTTACATACTATTACTTTGCCTAATTATGGCAAAGCATTAGGGATTATTCACATCATTAAATACGTCAAGTTAAATTATTTGATTGCAACACAAACCTCCTGTTCAGAGTCTCTCAGTATTCATACTGTGTTGCTCATATAGTTGGGTTGTCTACTCACAGGTTTTAATATAAGATGAAGGAACAGTGCTGGCCTGGGAACTGGAGGACAATGCACCTTGCACGGTTAGAGGCAAAGGCAATGGCAGTGAATATGACCAATAGCTTCACTGTCTATTGAGCCAGTTTGTAAAATCTTGGGGCAGGATGGTGGCCGCACAGCTGTCTCCCAAGGCATCATATAGAGAACTTTTTAACTGTCTCTTTGGACACCTAGCTACAATTTAGTTTCTGATTCTCATTGTATTTAAATTCATGGTTTTGTTACATAATGTATTCCTAAAAATGTATACAAAAGTTGAGTGTGTAGAAGCTGAATAAATTTACATTATAATGGATGGTTCTGTTTCTAGAGAATGAAAAATTTCACCCGGGCATTAGAGACATTCTTTGATAACGTGGTCCCAGTGTTTCATCCAAATATTTCATTTTCCTCTTTTACTTTTACACACAACCAATCATTTTGGATGTTCAGTGAACATTCAATGAGGATTTAAGACTTGTCATTTTGACTTGGCACTCCTGATCATTTCCTTCTGTGTCTCAAGTGTGTGTCACATTTATGAAACCCAGGTATCTCATAAGCACTTTCAATTTTATGTTTTCCACTTATTTTCATATAAGAATAAAAATGCAATAAAATATTCCAATATTGCACAGTGATGTGCATACAAAGATGGTAACACCATTGGCTGGCAGTAGGTTTTGCCATGTTACTGATCTAAATGCTTGTTAATCAAAGAATGTAAAAAAAAAAAAATCTAAATTTAGCATCCAAAAGGGAGCTTAGAGGTACTAAATATCTTTAAAAGTATAGCTTTTATCAAGATCAAATGTACTTAAAACAGAGACTATCAATAAGGGGAAGGATAACCATACCAACCTTGTATTTCTCGTTCTCCTTTTATCTCATGTTACCCTATTTCTCCCAGATAAGTGACAAGGAGAGTAAAGGGACCATTACAAAATGGCTACTATGTGCCAGGCATTGTGGTAGGTAAAATTTCCACAAATACTCTCTTAATGGCCAGCGCCAATAGTGTATTTTATGTCAGGAAAAAACAAAACAAAACAAAAAAAACAGAAAAACAAAAACCCAAGATCTCAGAAGCTATTAACTTCAATAAGTCCTTGTTTGCTGGACTGAGGAATTTGATTGAAAAAGAACCATTAATCATTACAAAAGGACCCAGTAAAACTGTACTTAAATGGATCTTTAATAGTATGTCTTTTATATCTTTGTGTGGGATGGAGAATAATTTCATGGAGAAGCACCAGATTTCTGACAATTTTTAAAGAAATAGGTCTGATACTAATTTTACTGTATGTTTAAGCATCAATTAAGGGCCTGTGCTTTGAAGGTAGATTTATGTGCTAGGGACTCAAAATTAATGATATGTTTAAGGCTCTACATTCTCTGCACAAATTTCCCAAGCCTGGTGGTAATAACGTGTATACAACGAAATAGATAACTATTTCTATTTTAAGTTCCTCCTTCTTCTTCTGACCCCTCAGCAGAGTAAAAGTCGAGGGTCCTCCTCTCTCCTATGGCCAGAACTAAGATCTACTGCTCTGCATCTAAGGGTGCAGAGCAATAAGTGGGGTCCCTGGCATCCCAAGCTTCTGGTTCCCAACCATTTTTCAGATGTTCTTTGGTAGCATCACTGTTTTGCAAGCATACTGAATTATAAATGCTCCAAATACTTGATAGTCCCATACCTGGGAGATATGGAAGGAGGAAACTTCTGGAAGGCCAATAGTCAGTCACTGACCAAATTTCTACATCTGGGCATTTCTTGAGGGAGAGAGCTTGGCTATTTGGAGATGGAAAGTATGGTGACCTGGAATCAGCAGGTCCTGATTCTAGACCCACCTCTTCCTCTAACCAACTGAGTATTCTTGGTTCCGGGCTTCTGTGAAACCTCAGATTTGCCTTCTATATAAAAGGAGTTAGGACTAATCCCTCTCTAAAGTCCTTTTGAGTTTGTTGTATGTGACCAGCCCTGGCATTTAAACACCCTCCTGAAGCTACAGAAAAGCTGAAGAATCATTTAAAAATTAGGACATATCTTCTTACTTGGATACTGTAAGTCAAATCATAATCACTTCTAGAAATTAGATTGGACTAGCAAATAAGTAAGACCTAATATAAGTGCATTTCAGTAAAATCACTTGTAATGTACATTTCTGAACAATCTTTTCAGGCTCCTGACATGCCAAATTAGAGGTAAGTATTCCAATTAAGTCGTCATCCTCTTGGCAAACAAGAATAGGGATCAATATACTTGATGATGGTGAATGAAGTCCTTAGTTTCACCTCTTTGTGCCTTAATAATATCTTCTTCAAGGAAAGCCCAGACCAGCAGGGCCGCAACAATATCAGCAATGAGATAGGGTCTTAAGGTCAGCAGTCAGGCCATAAAACTCAACATGAAGACATCATTAACAGGCTGAAAACCACAAGTCTCAAGGTCCCAAAGTAGGCAGGCTTTAGGAGGTAGAATCAGCGACCTCTGGGTGGAACAGGTGGAGGAGGATGGAAGGTCTCCCTGGTTGGAGGCCTGAAATGAAAGATAACGCAATTATTATCAAATGAATTTAATTAACTAGTTCTTAGGCATCCATGATTTGTTGCAAACTTGGTATACTATGCAAAGGACATGTTCTTCAATTAATAAAAGTGGAGAAACATACGGACCTTTCAGTGGCATACATGCTAAGGTGTGGCTTGCAATCCTAGCTGCACATTAGAATCACCAGTGGAGCTTTGAAAAATAACAGTTGCCAGGCTCAATCCCAGACCTGTTCCATCATAATCTCCGGAGGATAGGGTATAAGCATCACAACTCTTAAATAGTGTCCCTCCTTCAACCACTTATATTAACCATGTTGTTTATTTTCTGAGGCTTTGACATCTGGGCCCTGGCTGATCCTGGAGGGCCTGCCCCTCCTAGGGTAAGCTAATTCCTAGGGATAGCAAACAACCTGCAGTGAGCACACCTTTCACATGCAAACTAACCAGTCCAGAGTCCATACCCCAACCACGTCCTTTAATGGGACTCCCACATTCGGGACCACTATCCACTGCCCTAATCACCCCAGGGCCAGGTGCCAGACAACTAGAGACAGCCCCTTTGCCCCGGAGCCTGTTGAAATTATTCAAACTAGCCAATCCTTAATCTGCCTAGCCTGCCTCACTTGTTCCTTCCTGCAGAACCCAAAATAAAGGCTCTTGCCCATGTTTCTCCCCTCCCTGCCATTTCTCCTGCCTAAACCTGGGGCTTTCCTGTGTGCCCTACCCCAGCATAATGTGCCCCCCTCCTCTTGGGATCTAGGAGCATAACGAACTACCTATTCAAAGGCAGTCGTCTCCTGATCTGCTGACCTTGCCATACCTAAATAATAATAAAACCTTTATTTTAAAACTCCAGTGATTCAAATATGCAGCCAGGCAGGAGACACACTGCAGTGGGGAGATCCCTTGAGAGAGGACTTGAGAATTTCTGAAGTCGGCTTCTCACAACTACTTCCACCTGGGATCGCTAAGTGTGCTGTCCCAACTCCATGTCTGCTTTCCTAGAAGCCTCCCTCCACATTAGGCTACATGGTTTTTGAACAGTACTAAATGATACTCCAGACAGACCTGGGTGAATGTATTTACAGAGGGTTCAACAACTGCAGATGGTATTTCCACAAGTGTGCTGTAAAACCAATATTTAATTCTCTTGGAAGCAAGTCAATAAGTCAAGAAAGAGAGCTTTGTCAGGTGCTGTAATTGAACTGTGCTACCCTGGAACTGCGTACTTGAGGATTGAATGAATCAATGAGTAAATATTTACTAAATGTCTCTTGAATGCAAGTTTGCGTAGGTCAAGGAAACGACAAAAGAGTTGGGAAAAGACAGGCCATTTCAGGAGCCAGAGAGGGAGGCAGAAGTAGAAAAGAATAACAACAGACATCCTCAGGAGGTCCTGCAGTGGCACCTGGGAGTAGATGGTTTTGTGTGGTTGTCTCTTTATCCAGAGAAAACAAATGGACAGTCTCCTTCCATCGCCTGACCTGCCCTGTGAACCATGGGCTTAAAGGAGAAAGCTGAAGGACAGTCAGGTGATACCACTTATCACTTGAGTAAGCTTAGGCTGGCTTCCTTGCTTCCTTCCTTCCTCTCAACAAACATTTATCTACTGTGCATCTACTCCTGGGTGTGGGATATAACAGCAAGTAAAATGGGCATGGATCTTTCCCTCAAGGTGCTGAGAATATAATGGATGAGACAGACAACAGGGAAAATCAGTACACTGCACTGAATGTTTTGATAGGGCACATTCAGAACCTATGAGAACATATGGCAGAGGCATTTATGCACACATCTGAAGAATAAGTTCAACTTCTCTGAACCTCTTTCTCATCTGCCAGACAGAGGTAAAGATACCTATATTGCAGATATAGGTATCTATATTGGAATTACAGATACCTATACTGTGTGAGATGACAGTTGGAAAGTGGATAGCACTTCCTGGCTTAGAGTAGGCACTCAAGAGGTAAAGCTAATACTTTTATTATTATGATTAAAGATGTATTCTTAGACCTTTTCCCCACGTATGCCCCATAAGCCTTACATTTTACCTTCCATCACAAAGAGAGTCACGATTCCCTACTGGTCCCTCTTCCTCTGCTGCCCGACTCTGCAGTTGGGGCGAGTCTACAAGCAAACCATCTCCATATTTCATTCTGATGAACAACCCAGCTAAGGATTGGAAGCGCCATCTCAGGGAAATGGGTTTGTGATTACAGACATATCAGAACCATGGAAGTAAAGGTTACTAAATCAGAATCAAGTGGTGGTCTGTGGGGGAGACGGCCGCTCCAGGACGCTGGGAAGCTGGAGCTGGAGACAGGATTGTCCAGTCCAGAGACCTGGGCACTGGCTGCTTTTTCCTCCATGTTGAGGGTGAGGTCTGTGCTGATGATAAGCTTGGTTCAAGAACCCAGCAATCCTAATGTTGGTTACATTCTTTTAAAGCAGGCCTATTATTTAGATGGTATGCTTTTGTACGATCACAACATTGTTAAAAATATCTTTAAGCTTCCCTATTAGTAAATAGCCTCCGGCCCAAGTCCCCTTACTCTCTGACCACTACCCCCCACCCCTCAGGGACTTCACAGATCTCTTTACAAGTCAGCAGCTAAAGGATTAACTCTTGGTTCTCCAGGAGGCCTTCAGAAGTATGTTCTGATTTGGCAGTACCTAGGCTACACCTTAAAGGGGAACGCATAGATTGTTAGTGATTGGCAAATCACTAGTAAATGGCAAAACATATTAAAAAACAAGAGGGCAATGGCTCAGCAAGATGTTGGCTTTTTTTTTTTCTCTACTGGCAGGACTTTACCTATGAAGAGTGTGACATTGTCAGCTGCCCACTCTATAGGGACTAATGCCCTGCAAGGGAAATGCCATGCAAAGATATAACGCATCTGCTCCTGTTCTTGTCACCATCTGCCTTTCCTAACTTTCAAGTATAAATACATTGGGAACTTACAGCGGGTGGGAATGTGAAGCTTCTTTCCACTAATCTGTAACCCACCTGCACTGTGGTACATGACTTGATGGCTAGCTGTCAACCCAAGCAGTAGCAATCTATCCATCCACCCATTCACTTGCATGATAAATATTTGCTAAATTCCTAGCAGGCGCCAATTACCGATTTAACTCCATTCTGTGCTGGGGAGAGTAGAAAAAAATTTTTTTCTAATCAAAAATCTCTAGGGACTTCCCTGGTGGCGCAGTAGTTAAGAATCTGCCTGCCAATACAGGGGACATGGGTTTGATCCCTGGTCCGGGAAGATCCCACATGCCATGGAGCAACAAAGCCCGTGTGCCACAACTACTGAAGTCCCCGCACCTACAGCCTGTGCTCCCCAACAAGAGAAGCCACCGCAATGAGAAGCCCGTGCACCACAGCGAAAGAGTAGACCCCGCTCGCCACAACTGGAGAAAGCCCGCGCGCAGCAGCAAAGACCCAAAGCAGCCAAAAATAAATAAATAAATAAAATTTAAAAAACAAACAAACAAACAAACAAAAACAATCTCTATTCTTTTGAGGTTTACCATCTACTTGAGGAGACAGGTATGTAAACAAGGGCCACAACCTGGGATGAATTATAATGGAGGTATTTGGGGAACCACAAGAAGGTTCACTCTGCATAGGAACATCAGGGAAGGCTTCACAGAAGAGGTAATGTTTGGACAGAGTCCTAAAGGATGTGTAGGAATTTTCTAAGCAGAGATCGGAAGGGAGTAGGAAGACAGCATTCCAGGCAAAAGGAACAGATTGAGCAAAGACAGTACAAAATGACACAGCTCACTAGGAATTCTTAAGGGGGAAACATCAGTGACTACAAGAGAGGGGTGGGACTCAGGGCCACAGCATGCTAAAAAATACAGAATTAAATTTAAGGCTTTCATGCCAGGAAGTGACATCACCAGCTATCTCTGCTCTAGAAAGGGCACTCTCTGGTGCAGTGGAGGAGGGACTGACTGGAGGCAGGGAGGTGAGTGTGGGCCTACAGAGATGAACTGAGGCACTGGCAGATGGAGAGGAGGGGTAGATCTGAAAGCTGCGAGGGCAGCAAAATGAACAGAGCCTGGGGAGCTGCGAGGGAGGCAGGGATGGAGGCTGAGTCCAGGGCAGGCGCTTGGGGAAGAGAGAGAATAGTGCCACGTCTCAGGCTGGGAAGTGGTGAGAAGAAGGCAGTTTGGGGCAGAGGATGGCAGGTTGGATGATGAGTTCAGTTTTGCATGGGCTGCGTTTGAGATCTTGGTTGGACACCTGGTGAAGTTCCCAATGAACAGTAGGAAACAGAAGGCCAAGGTACAGATGGAGATGGAGACTTGGAGTCGTTGCTGACAATTCAAGCTCTGGGGTCAGCATGCAGAGTGAGAAGAGGAAGGGACCAGGACTGGAGAGAGTGATGAGCAGATGTGCTGTTTGAGAGAAAGGGGGGTTCAGGAGAACGTGAGTGGGGAAGAGCTGCCAATTCCCAGATCTGGAAGTGGAGTGGAGATCACCAAGGTCAGCCTCCCCTCCTGTCCGTCAGTGGGTCAAGCATTCAGGAGAGAGGCCCATTTTATTCTTTGCTCAAACATCTCCTCATTTTATTATGAAAATTACATACACACTTTCAGAACAATTGCATCTTTTCCAATCTTCACAGCAAAAATGCACCCAAACCCCGTTTCTATCAGAGATTTCTTTGCAAACACCATTTCTTTAGTAACATATGTTTTCCTCCTTTTCTCTCCCCATCTTTATCACAACATGTTTCCAGACTCCCCCAAAACAATTCATCTGCCATCTCTCTTTACACATTAAATGCATCCCAGTTTCCAGCCTTTAATTTCTGGAACCCATTTCACTGGTTGTTCTCTCTCCTGTAGACAAAATCCCACAGAGTCTTTGTAGCTATATATTGGAGATTGACATTCTTTTTAATCTTGGTACAATTAGATAACTGCCTCCAAAGTCTTTACCTTCAGGAATAAAAGGTCTTAGATCTTGTATCTTCTCCCATGACACCTGGACCTCCTTGGACAGGTGTAACAAAATGACTAAAAGACTGGACCCTGGAGTCAGGCACACCTAGGTCTGCCACAGACATAAAGTCTCCATCCAGTCTTAAGCCCCAGTTTCTACATCTGCAAAATGGGATAACACTAAATATCTACCACCTAGAGTTGTGAAGAGAATTAAATGAGCTAATGCATTTAGTGTGTTTAACAGAACACCTGGCACATAGTAAGCCCTCAATAAATATTAGCATTTATTACCACAGTTGCTCTCCACAAACACCCCTCCCCAATCCCCAAGTATATATAATTTTCAAGCAACAGAACATTATGCAAATTCAGGTGATTGGACTAGGTTATCACTAAGGTTCCTTCTAGGGCTAATGTTCTAATATGTGAACTCTATTCTACACCAGGGAAACATGCTCCGTGAGTGTGAAGCAGCTTGGGACTGAGGGAGGCTTGTGTAGCAAGTGTCAGTACGTGAATGTTGCTGGGAGCACACGGAAAAGCGGTAATAGCAAGGGGAGAAATGGAAAGATCCTCAGCGCAGAGTCAGCGGCTCTTTCCAGAAAAGCAGAAGAAAAGCCTCCTTGTGGTACTTTCTCAACAAATTTCACTGATGAGGTTCATTTGAGTTACAAGTTTCACAATGCAAAAAAAAAAAAAAAAAGAAATCCTAGTTTAAAGAAAACTTCATCCTTTTAATCTCCCCCCTGCCGTGCGCCCCTCCCCGTACCCCCAACACCCCCCCCAACCCTGCTTCACATTGTATTTCAGACATCAAAGAATTAAACTCCCAAGGCAAGCCTAGGCTTTTATTCCCAAAGGCTCCTTTCTGCCTTGGCAGACAAGCTAGCTTTGACCACCTCTTCTGTGACTCCAGAAGACCTTAAAAAGGTTCCTGCCAGAAGCCTGAACACAAACAAAGACATACATCAGAGCCCCATAAGTCAGTCACACTCTTTTGTCTAATGCCCAGCTGCAAATCTCCATGGGCTCATCCTTCTGCATAAAAAACACTCAGACTGTTGTGCTCTTACTAAGGGCCAGAAAACACAATCCTTACGACTCTGTGAGGAAGTTCATTGACTATCTCCGTTTTTTGTTTTTTTGTTTTTGGCTGTACCACACACAGCATGAGGGATCTTAGTTCCCGGACCAGGGATCAAACCTGAGCCCCCTGCAGTGGAAGCTCAGAGTCTTAACCACTGGACCGCCAGGGAAGTTCCTACTATCTCCATTTTATGGACAAGGAAATTAAGGCACATGACAGTTAAATAATTCATCCAAGTTCACAAGTGGCTGCCAGAGACTTCCCCTGGCAGTGTTTCCCCACCACCACACCTTGCTGCCTCTCACCTTTATTTCCATTCCCAATTCCTTCTTATCTCCTGGTCCCCAAAAGGCACTGTCCCCACTATGCGGCCAAGGGAATTAGTTATTCATGAGCTGAATTCTAACCAGAAAAAAATTATGCAAAACATTGACCTTTACCAATGTAGTTCACTGACAAAATATTGCATTTGTTATTTAGAGTACGTGCAACTGAATAAAGCATCCCTTAAGTTAATGAAGAGTCCACATTGAAATGTGTCCAAAGTATGCATTTCAGTGAGTCTAGCTCTGCGCTTATTCTTTTTTTTTTTTTTTTTTTAATAATTTTAATTCAAATAGCCACGTGTGGCTAGTGGCTACCAGATCAGACAACTCAGGTCGAAGACAATCACTAGACATAGGGAACACATTTTGAGCAAGTGCCCTGGTTAAAGGGCTGGGTCTTTTTTTTTTTTTGCAAATATCCATTAATGGGGAATTTTTTTTAAATTAATTTATTTATTTATGGCTGTGTTGGGTCTTCGTTTCTGTGCAAGGGCTTTCTCTAGTTGTGGCAAGCGGGGGCCACTCTTCATCGCGGTGCGCGGGCCTCTCACTATCGCGGCCTCTCTTATGGCGGAGCACAAGCTCCAGACGCGCAGGCTCAGTAGTTGTGGCTCACGGGCCTAGTTGCTCCGCGGCATGTGGGATCCTCCCAGACCAGGGCTCGAACCTGTGTCCCCTGCATTGGCAGGCAGACTCTCAACCACTCTGCGCTTATTCTTAGGTCATTTAAGATGTCCCCAGATCCTACACTCCCCTGAAACTCAGAGAGTGAGGAAGAAATGTCCCGTCAGCTTCGATGTTACCTCTGTGAGGCGGCTCGGGGCGGCACCCTGGGGGGCCTCTCAAGGGGCACGATGGGTGTGCTGTCCACTTGTGGGGGGCCTGGACTACGACTTCTGGTAACCTCGGGGGCTTCATTATCCTACAGCAAAAAAGATGAGAAAGAAGGGTGAAAATCACATTAAGCAACAGCATAGCTGGACACTGCCATCCCACAAGCTCCTCAGCCCTCCCCAGGCTTTAGCTGAAGGTTACTCACTGACTGATAATCAGCCCAGCAATACCAGGGCAGTTTTCCACTGACTTTGACTCCCAGAGTCACTGAGGAGACCATCAGACCCAAATTATCATTAGCGATTCGAGCTCTTGTTCCTTGCTACTCAGTGTGACATGTGGGCCACCAACATCACCATCGCCTGGGGGCTTGTGAGAACCACAGGGCCTCAGGATCCTCCTCACACCTGCTCCTTCAGAACCCAGATTTTCACAAGATCCTAGGTATTTCTTATGCATGTTAAAGTTTGAGGAGCATTGCTCTATGTAACCAGATAGGGCTGGAGAAATTTTACTTTTAAACAAAAGTCCCATTTTGGGACAACAGAACGGTGACTGGTCCTCAGTCACAGGGTAATACAAGCCGTGCACTGGTGGGCGGCCCAACCCTAGGACCCTACCTCAGGGAGCCTCCTGGGTTGGCAGTGACCCATGTGACCTCAACCGCACATCCCAGCCGCTGGTCACTGTATCACACCCTGACCCATGTTGGGCCTCAGCCTAAGGCAGCAACTTACACTCTGCTCAGAGACCTTGCGGCTCTCAGGGGACTGTCTGCCACTATACATGTGGAGAAGCAGAAAAGGCCAGCGCCGCAGTGAGAGAAAAAGGAGATACCCACAGGCAAGAGGAAACAAAAGAGCGTGTGGCCTCGGGGGGTACACTGACCAGTGGCTCCGGCTGTGGCATGCCCCGCTCCTGACCCAAGCCCCGAAAGGTGACCACTGCCCCTGGAATCCCTGATACTCATCCACTTCCCTCTCACCGATGCCCCTTTTGGCTTAACCCTTCCTCTTTCCCTCTCTTCCTTTCTTCCCCTCTTTTTATTGAGGTGAAATTCACATAACATAAAATGAACCATTTTAAAGTGAACAATCAGTGGCATTTAGTACATTCACAATATTGTGCAACCACCATCTCTATCTAGTCCCCAAACATTTTCATGACCCCGCCCAAAGGAAACACTGTACCCCTTAAGCAGTTTATCCCCGTTTCCCCTACCCCCAGGCCTGGTAACCACCGATCTGCATTCTGTCTCTATGGATCTACCTTTTCTGGACATTTCATATACACGGAATCCTACAATAGGTGACCTTTTGTGTCGGGCTTCTTTCACCTGGATTTCTATTTCCTGCAGGGAAACGACCCCCGGGACAAGACGTACGCGGGTGCGGGCCCCGGCTCTCACCTCGTTGTCCGCCTCCATCCCGCTGCTCACACTGAGGAGGCTCCGGGTGCTGGATCGGTTACTCGCGCTGCCTAAAGGGTGCAAACAAAATCAGCTGGACTGTGGATTCTCTCACGGTAAAGTAAATTGCAGAACTCTGGCTCTCACTTACTGACAGGAACAGTACACAAGCTGTGCATACGGGATTCTTCAAAATGCTGCCGTCTAATAACATTACCATGTTATTAGAGTTCAGTTTTTTCTTTCAGCATAAAATGAAATGGTTCATCGTTGTATTACCACTTTTCGCTTTATAGCTACCATTTACTGAGGGCTTACCCCACGTTACGTGCTTTAAAAGCATGACTGCATTTAATCCCTATGAAAACCCTACCTGATATTAGAGCTCCGATCTGACAGACAAGAAAGCAGAGACGCTCTAGTTCTCATGTGTTCAGTGGTATTTCTAAAATCTGCAAACAACTTTTGTTGCTGAAGTTTTTGTACCTATTTAGGAATTACAGCATGTGCGAGTATCACACATGTATACATACCTTCTAAAAAGGGGCCAGTGTGACACAAAACACAAAGCACAGATTCAAAAGTATAATATACACACAGGGTAGAAACTCTGACTGTGTGAGTTTAGGTGCTCAAGGATGTAAGTTGGGGATTTATCACCTACCTCGTTGAAACAGCATTATCCAATAGAACTTTCTGGAAATGTTCTGTTGTGTGCTATCCAATTTGGTAGCTAGTAAGACACAGGGCTAGTGCAACTGAGGAACTAAATTTTATTTAGTTTTAATGAACTTAAATTTAAATAGCCACATGTAGCTAGGGATTATGGTATCAGACAGCACAGCATTAGAACAAGCTCAAGAACGTGATTGGTCTAGCAGTGAAGAAGGAAGAATAACAGTTAATCAACTAAAACTCTGACTTTAATTTACCAGTATTGCCTTTAACAGTATTGCCAGATCTTAGGTCTGCTGAATTTCCACTCAAAATAGCTCCTCATCATATTAGTTTATAGGTAAATTGCCTTAGTTTTGACTTCATTATGGTACCAACTTTGACCTAATTAATTTAGATGTTAGCTTGATGAGAGTAAGTTAAGATTATAATTTTGGATTGTTTCTTGGAGGCAGATTTTTAAATTTAAAATAATGTGTCGAAAATATTTCTAGAAACCAGGGGATTCAGAGTTAGTCTATTAAGGAGCACGTGACCCTGTCTCTTTCTCTCCAGCTACCCACACATAACACTGTTCGCTCAGCCAGAATGTCCTTTTCTCCCTGCTCCCCCCAGCCCACCCCTATCCACAAATCGAAAACCTCCTCAGTCCCCAACGCTCAGGACAAATGCTATCGAAACCTTTCCAGATTCCCCCAAATGGAAGTAAACCCTCCCATCCACGGGCTCCCATCCCTCTGGAGCCAAGCCTCCCATGTCATTCATCATTGTTCATCCCCTTCCCTTACAACGAACCAGACTCCTTCCAAAGTTTATCCACTAGGAGGGAGCAAAAAGCTGTCCAGGCACTGGCTCCAGGATCCTGGAAATTCACACCAGACAGCTCCCCTTGTCCCTTCCCTTGGTGTTCCTGAATTTTTAACTCCCACCCTTTGGCTTTGAGCCTTCGCTCCTGGTTTATCAGCTCTGGCTGGCCCTCTCCTCTCTCCAAGGCTGATGATCTGCTTGGCCACAACCTGTCTGGACTGCACCACTGGTAGGAGGCTCTGGCCCCAGTCCCCATCATCTTCACTCTTGCTGGGGGAAGGGGGCAGTGCCCACCCCTTGCCAGGCTTCTGTCACCAGGGAAGAAGGATCAGACAAGCATCTAACTGGTACTATTTTTATACCTTCTCTCCTCCATTATAAGTCCCCTGAGGACAGACCCTATTTCTTTTTCAGCTTTACGTCTCCAGTTTACAGTCTAGCTCCATATGCACAGAGCCGTCCTCAATATTTGGTGGAGGAATGAATGAGAGAAAAAAAATGACCATATATATATGATCCTTAAGAAACTTGAACCAGACAACTTAGCAGAAGGTCAATGGTCTTTCTGTAATGAAACTTTTGTTCTCTTAAACATAACACTAATATTTTGTGCTTAAAATTTTAGTCACAACCAGATTTAACCTGCAACTGTTTCCCTGTAGTTCCCAAGAGATGACAGCTGCACCATAATAAAACAGTGCTGTTCTTAGGGTATGACTCTGGGGGTTGAGGGGCAGTTGGTGGATCAGAGCTGGGCCATCCTCACTCTCCCTCCTTGCCCTGGGAACTGTTTCTCTTTGGAAGGCAGTATGTCCCCATGGTGGAGCACACAGAGAGATCTGGATGTGAATCCCAGATGCCTTGCTTAATTTCCAAGTGACCCAGGGTAAGATGCCTAACCTAAGCCTCTGTTCCCTGGTCTCACAGCACTGCTGTAGAGAGTGAGACCGCACGGTAACAGGCTTGGCACAGAGCCTGTAAGAGCAAGCATTTGATTAATTATGGCAGCTGTCATCATCATCATCATCATCAGTCTCAAAATGGCAGATTATCCACTAGTGACCCAAGGGCCCTCACCTCCAGTGTCCATACCTTTGTATAGCCTCCTCCTCACCTCCCTCTCGGCTTAGCCATGTGACTTACTTTGGCCAATATGATGTTAGCAAGTGTGATGCAAGCCAAAGCTCGATAAGTACTTGCACACTGGGGCTTGTCCTTCTGGAATGCTCCCTTTATGGATCTTGTTATCATACAAGAAGTTCAGGCTATTGAACTAGAGGCCATATGTAGAGAGTCCCTGAAGAGTGAGAGGCCATCGTGGATGCTCCAGCCCATGCCAAGCTTACAGCTGAATACTGTCACATGAGTGACCCCAACTGACCACAGGGGGTGGAGGTGAACAATTCCCACTTGACTCCTGGCTGAGTTTAGAATCAGACATAAATAAATGATTATGTTTCAGGCCACTGCATTTTGGGATAGTTTGTTACATAGCAATAGATAACTGTGCAACAGGGCCTGGATGCAGTCTACAGCCACAGAGTAAAATAAAATCCTCTGGTCTGTCATTTAATAACATTTTCTACCCCAATAAGATAGCCATCTCTGGGCGGTAAACCACCATACAAGGTAAGAAGCACAGTTTATGCTTTCCAGTCTATTCTCACTCCAAGCTAACTCAAAGTAAAACATACGCATAAAATGGTTTAAATTAATCTGAACCTGAAGTGAGTACTCTGCATTTATCTTGTTAAATTTCCCCTTCCCCCACCCCAGAAAGCCCTGCACTCACCCCAAGAGTGTCTATACCATTTCTCCTCTCCTCTGTGACACGTCTGAGTCGGCTGCCTGCCTGTCCCTTGCTTCCTCTGCCACCTGTGATCACTCCCATTTCTGAACTTATCAGAATTCTCTAAATTGCCTAAAGGGGGGGGGTGATACACATTATCACCCCCATAATGTAAGGGGAGGTTTTCTTCTCTGTTAAGTCTAGGCTTCTCATGTGGTTGTATGATATGCTTTGGGTCTGTTTCAACAGGTAACAGTGGCAGAGAGAAGGGCTGGGTTCTACTCTCATTTTGCCATTGACTGGCTGTGGGACCTTGGGCAAAACTCTTTCCCTTTCTGGGTTACAAATACTCTATTAATAAAGTAAGGAGGGGGAACAGTTCAGAGGCTCTTGACCTAAGTCCATGGATGGGCAAAATTGTGTGTGTGTGTGTGTAAACACATGCATGTGCATTTTTATAGGAAGCACATCCAGAGCGTATATCAGACTCTCAAAGGGGTATGTGATACAGAAAAGATTAAGAACCCCTGGGTTAGGTGACCTTCCAGTTCCTACATCCATGTGGGGGTCCACCACCTGACATTTAAGGAGACGTGAGTCCTGAAATTCAGCTTGTCTCTTGCTCTTTCACTTCTCTCCTAGCTGTTTTGATAACACTGAAATGTGTGAAAGCAAGGAAACTCGATCTATTTGGCTTGTGAAGCTGGTGTGTCTGAAGTCAGCTAATACCGCCCTGGATCTGGAAACAAAGCCCCAGCTCCTGCCTGCACATCAGCGTGTATTGCCTTGTTGCAATCAGACTCCTATTCAAGCTGTCAAGCCAAAAGGAAGACATTTCCGAATTAGATCCTCAACTTTCCTATAAAGTTGGAATTCTCAAATCCGAGTTCACTGTTTTCTAATGTTTCTGACTTTGTGCCCTTTCCTTCCCCTTCCCACAGATGAAGCAAAAAGAACAGTAGGCAAGAGTCTTGGCCCTGGATCCAGTCCACCTGAGTTCAAATCCCAGCGTTACCACTTGTTAGCTATTTAGCCTAGAGGAAGGCACTAAGTTTCCAGTTTCCTCCTCGGTAAATAGAGGTGATAATACCTATGCTGTAGAGTGATTATGAGAATTAAATCAGAGAATCTGTGGAAGAGGCTTAGCATATAGTAAATGCTCAATAAATATTAACAAGTATTATGATTAGGATTTTTCATTTATAAAAGCAATAGAGTAATAATTATCATGCAATCTGGCTTCACGGGATATTTGTATAAAGGATCTTTGGCACCCCGAAAAAGGCAAACCTCACAGGCTAAATGTCCCCCATTTCTTACACCTCCCAAGCCCAGATCAGGCTCCAAGTAAGATGTTCTGGGCTCATAACAGAGCACGTTTCCATGGCCCAAAGGCACCTGCGGGCCACCTGCTTACTTGCTGTGCTGGAGGTACTGTCTGTTTTCCAGTCTCCTCGTCTTAGCTCTGTCCTTGGGGGAAAGACACTTTTCCTGGGGCCACTCTCATAGACTCCAAACTCCACTTTCCCTGGCAGGTGCTGTGAGTGCCGAATTGGGACCGTGATCTCCAAGTCTGGAATTAGAGGGAAAAGGGATAAGCTTTAAGACACCAGGATGCCATTTACAAAACTGCTGGGCTGCTCTCTCCCCACCCACCTCCTCCACCTGAATCTGGAGGGGGCCTGGAGGGGAGGGGAGGGGGAAGGAGGAGGAGAAAGGGAGGGGGAAGGGGGTGGGGGATCCTGACCAATTCAGTACTGAAACTCCACAGACTACTGTGTCGCAACTGCTGACAGAAAGTTGGGGTGGAGGAATGTTGGAAAGGGCAGAGAAATGCTTTTGCATCAGGTAGCAGAAAGAACATGTGATTAGGGAAAGATCCGGGGCCCCGGCTCTGCCACTCACCAGCTGTGGAGCTTGAGTTACGTCAGTCGACCCCTCTGAATTACTTCCCTTTCTGAGGAGGGGTTGCGAATGCCATTGATTGTAATAATAGGTTATCCCGTGCATCACGCAGAGTTCTAAGAGCTTCCGTATTTTTAGCTCCTTGAATCCTCCCAACACCCATGAAATAAATACTATTGTCAACATT
Organism: Balaenoptera physalus; assembly: GCF_965194825.1. Lineage (NCBI taxonomy): Eukaryota > Metazoa > Chordata > Mammalia > Artiodactyla > Balaenopteridae > Balaenoptera > Balaenoptera physalus. The sequence continues at coordinate 54,184,177 of NC_138893.1, read as the reverse complement.
CTCAATAGAAACTAAGGTACAGAAAAGTGAAGTAGCGTGTCCCATGTCCCTGTCACACAGTCGGTAAGGGGGACAGCTGGGATTTGAACCCAGGCTCAAAGTCCAGGCCCTTAATCACTACTCAGACTGCCTCTCAATCCCTTAATAAGTGATGGATGAAGGGTGGGTGGTCCACAATGACAGCAATGATCCAGAGAGTTCACGAAAGGAGGTCCATCAGGCCCATGAAAGATTCTGTGACTTGCAAAGCTCATCAGTGGTTTGAGACCCCACAGATTCAGAAGGATAGATTATCCCTTTGCCCTGCAAAGCATTAACCTAACCTCTTTACTGGCTTAGCCCTGCTCAGTGGTTGGTCTTTCTTCCTCCCTAGATTTCCACCCCTGGGTGCTATGAGCAGGGAACAACTCCAGCTGACAAGTGGAACAAAACATCTGTGCGGGCCCAAACCAGCTTCCTCTCCAGGGAAGTGTGAGCGCCACGGGTGATCTCCTGTCACAGGGCTCCCCTTGAGGCCCTGGACCTTCCCAAGCCCTGGGGCGGGGCCTCTGCGAAGAGGTGTAAGCGCGGGGGGACTTTTGGGGACACGTGGTCTCATTCTTGAGGACCCACTTCCTCCTCGGCTCTCCTCTGCTAGGGGATGGGTGTGGCAGGAAGTTCAGGGAGCACAGCGGCAGGGGTGGCTCTGCTTGCCAAAGCCAGAGGTCTGCCAAGAAGGGTAAACGGGGAAACAAGCGCAGGTGCGAGGACAGGTTAGACCAAGTGTGCTCAACATTCTGCATGGAGAATGTTAAAACAGTGGACTGCTGGTTTGCGTGAGCTCGAGCTTTCCTCATCCTAGAGACTCTGGTTCCAAGCGTAGTGTCTGGTCCTAGTACTAACCCAGCTTTCCAGGTCTCGGTGGAACACAGATCTTTTTCACGTCCTTGGGCTCTCTGGGTTACAACTGAGCAGTGGAAGCACCCACCCAAGCTTGGAAGCACTTGGGTGGAGACTAGCCGGTGTACCCACACGTGGGTGTGAGCCCATGGTGGCTCAGAGCCCAAACAGGTGACACTTTTTCCCCCCTCAGCTTTGACCAAGCTGTTTAACAACAGTCTCTTAAAGGGAGGCTCCTGTCCGCTTAATTCACTTCAATGAAGCATTTTTCGACTCTGAACAGTTCGAGGAGGAAGGAAAGTAAAATACACAGGAAAAAAGTTGGGAGTCAACAGTGCAAAAAATCAAGTAGAGCCAGTCTAAATGTCTACAAAATCCTGATATTCTTTGAATAAAGGGACACTGCCAGGAAAAATAGTTATCATCACTATACTGCATAGTACTTTTGCCAAAGTGCATTCACATGTGTTACTATTCCTCCTTTGAACTTCACTACTCCGTGAAGTAGATAAGCTTGTGTAACCACAGATGAGGAAACTGAGGCACACAGTGGTTAAAGGAAAAGTCCTGGATCATGAAGTGATTCAGTGACAAAGCAGGGATCAGAACCCAGGCCTCCTGGGACCCAGCCTGCTCCTCCAGGTCCCCCCCGTGTACTGGCCACAGACACGCCCAGAACACAAATATTGATATTCTCCTCCACGGGGCCAGGGCATTCAGCAAGTCAGGAGTCAGCCAGCCCTTCTCTGATTTCCTACACCATCAGCGCTCTGCACTATCTCAGCAAGAAGAAAACAACTCCCCAGGGCTGAAGAAAGACTGGCAAGTTATTATGAACAGACTGTTACTTTTTAATCGTCCTTGGTCTTTTAACCCAAATTAAAGAAAAATCACCATTGTTTTTCTTTTCTAAGGCAAATGAGGTTTCCAAATGAATAGAGTCAGTCCTTGAGTGGAGTGGCCTCCATTCCTGGAAAAGGTCCTTCAAGCAGAAATGCCATTCATCGGCCCTAATTCTCCTATAGGTCAATGTTATCCTGTGTCGATGGTTTTCAAATGTTTTTTGTTTTTGGTGAAGCAGGATTCTTTCCTCTAGTGAAAACAGAAGCTCAGTATAGAAAACAGATTTTTTAAAAAGGAGCTGCAATGGTTGAAGCAGAGTAAGTGGCCCCAAACCCTGTTCCAATCCTAATCTACTCCCCTACTCCGTCCCCAACTGCCCCCCAGTTCCTACCTGCTACCCCTACAAGCATGGATGCAGCAGCGTTGGAGCACCTGAGTGTGAAAATCCCCAGAATAGGCAATTTCAAGTTAGAATGTACTAAATACACAATCGAGTTTTACGCAGAGATCTAGTATATCATATTTACTCAACCATAAATGATGCCTTCTCTTTGGCAGATGCTCTGATGACCTTGGGCCTCACCAGGCAGTACAGGGTCTAACTTCCAACTGCCTGAGCTTTCTCTGGGAGCCAGATTACAAGCGCCCATCTCCCAGCAGGCCTCACCCAAAGACACGGGAGCTGGTGTCTAAATGCCCCGCGGGAGGGATAACTCTTCCAGAGTGTTCTCCATTGACTCCCAGCGTCTCCGGGGAGATGAAACTGCAGTCTCCATGGTGCTAACTGCACGCTGCTGGCCGCCTTTCCTTCCTCTCTCACTTCCCACCCGCTCCTGTGTTCTCTAGGATCACCTCCCATATCAGCTCAAATCCTTGTCAGGGAAGAAAAAGTTCTAGAAATGGATAGTGTTCATGGCTGTATGTTATTTTGAGTGTACTCAATGCCAGTAAATTGTACGTTTACGTGCAAATAGGAAATTTTGTCTTGTGTACATTTTACCAAAATAAAAAACAAAAATATAGGGAGACTCTTGGTGCTGATGGATAGAACATTCTCCCCATGTGGGCTACTTGTGGTCCCCAGCCGTTCTGGCTCAGTGTCAAATCATACATAGTTTAATCTTTTAATAGTTATGACATTAATTAAAACCCTTGATGTAAAAAGTAAAAATACTTAACCCTTCACCACCACCACCCCCAAATCCTGGTCAGGGGTCTGCTTCTTGAAGAGTAGGGTAGCAGGGAAGGTAGGGCATCTATACCATGTTCCTTTGGAAAAATTTAGACATTGACCATTCTAATCTAGACTAGAGCCACTGGTGGGTATCACTTATTCGGAGCCTGATTAGCCTTGAGTGAACTTTGTATAATGTGTCAAAAGCCACGATTCCAAGCCTGGCCCCTGGACGGTGAGTCCCAGCTCAGCGCACTCTCCCTGGGAAGCCCTGGCTAAGAGGATGCCAGCTGCTGTGCGGGTGGTTTTTAGAGTGCCTCCACGTGCCGGGCACCGTGCCTGACCCCAGTCATGCCCTAACTCATTGAATCCTCAGAGCGACTCTGCTGGATGGGCACTTGTATTTGTGCCATTTTGCAGATGAGGACTGAGGCTCAGGCAGGTGAAGTATCTTGCCTATGGTTGCCAGCTAGTTAGGGGTGAACAGTGAGCAGGAACTTGACCTCAACCCTGCTGGCCCCAGGGCCCATGCCGCAACCCTCTACTCCTCGGCGTGCGTGTCTGTCTTGCTTCCATCTCTCCAGTGGGCCCAGGTGGAGCCTGGGTGAGCGGTACATGTGTGATGACACCAGTCGCTTGACTCTGGAGCCCAGGCTGCTGAGCACACATGACTCCAACCCTACGACTCGCCGGCCTTCAAACACCACATGCCCCACCAAATCGCAATTTTCTTGATACTACCTATATTTAAAAGCTTGAAATGTTTCATTCAATCAAGGCTTCTATTGACCTTTGGGTTCGTGTGCTCTAGTTTTAAAAAGCACCTCAGCCCTCTACCACCTAGAACCCTATTGTCTGACCCTAGGATGACTGCAGCTCTTTAAACAGATTTTCTCCCTTCTCTCCTTTTTCCTCCTCTCAAATAGGAGGCAGACAAGTATGAGGGTGGCTAATGGCAGCACACATTTAAAACTTAGTCACCCAGGCAGGAGTCTGAGGATGACCCCTCTGACCTTCTGCCACGGTTGTATCCTCTTTACCCCTCTTCCTCCAAAAAGTCAAAATCAATAATATTCATTAGGCTGTATTGCTTGCAAAACACTGTGCTAGGCATTGTGGGACAGGCTGTAGCTGGGAAAACCAGACCTACACAAATAAAAGACTAACTCATGAGCTACCAGATGGTGAAGATCGCATCTTACAGGTCTCTGTATCTGGCTGGGTGCCTGGTGCTCAGTAAGTATCTGTGGAATGAATGAATGGTGTCACCAAACGTTTCACTCAAACCAACCATTCCAACAGAGATTTCTTGAGTTCCACCAACGTACTGTGCTACATGCTGGGGATTCAGCAGCGCACAAAACAGACAAGTTCTTGTCCTCACAGAGCTTATGCAGGTGGTGGTGGCAGGGTTGGGGGGAGAAGGGGTGTGGAAAATAACCATGAGGATAGAAACATAATTCCAGTCTGTGATTTGTGAGAAGAGGGTGAGCAATGGCACAGGATGTGAGTCGTGGAGGGCTACTCTGGAGAGAATGGCAGAGAGAATGGCCTAACTCTGAAGGATGAAAGAGAGCCAGTGGGTAAGGATGTGGGAAAAGTGGAGGAGGGACAGCAAGTGCAAAGGCCCTGGGCAGAATGCCCTTGGCATGACAGAGCAACAAAAAGCAGTCCATTGCAACTGGAACACAGGGTGTGGGGGAAAGTGGAGGATGAGCTCAGGCATCACATCATGCAGGGCCTTGTAGGTCACAATGAAGAGTGTGATTTTACTCTTGGGACATGAGCCCCCAAGGGTTTTGAGCAAGAGAGTGACATCATCTGATTTTTATTTTTGAAAGGTAGTTGACTACAGTTTGTAGGATTAACTGTAGAGGAATAAGAATGGACACAGGGAGACAACTGAAGAGGCTTCTGCATTAATCCAGGAAGAGGTGATGGTGGCTTGGATGCAGCTGTGGCATGGAAGGTCGTCAGAAATGAAAACATGTACTTTGGAGGCAGAACTTCTGGGAATTGCTGATGGTTTGAAGGAATGAAGTAATAACAACCAGAGGCAACAGAAAAGAAGTGCCAGGTGGATGGAAGGGATACTAGGTTCTATAGATGCTCAAATGAAGGAGTGCAATGGCCAGGAGTGATCCAGGAAGGCTTCACTGAGAAGGGGCTGTCAGGCTGGGTCTCTCAGCGCCGGTAGTTTCATACAGGTGAGGAGGGAGAGGCATGAGCAAGGGGCCTGTGGCAGGAAGAGGTCCTGTTTGAAGACCAGGGTATTACCAGACTGACCAGGTTCATGGGAAGTCGGGCCGTTGATGGCAGCTGGAGACAAACTACAGAAGTTATGCACCAGCGTAGTTCTTTACTCAATGGAGCGCCATTCAAGATCTGAATGCCTCTGAAAGTCTTTTCTTGCCAGCTCTTCTTGGTATAAAGCTGGCCAGTGTAAATAACAGAGACACCCCATGCCAGAGGCTCTCAGCGAGGATATGCAGTGTGGGCAAATGCCCACTCTTTGCTCAGGGGTGGTGGTGCCACATGGGTAGCACCTGGGGGAGGGAGGGTCAAGGGGAACAGAGGGGCCTGGTCCTCAGTGAGCACAACTGGAATCCATGGCCCTGCTATTGGGTCCCCACCACACATGGCAGGAGCCCTGCTGCACCTGAGACCGGGGCTTCCAAAGCAGCGTTTGGTGTGGACACCGATGACGCAGTGCCCTGCTTGAATCAGAAACAGACACTATGTGAATGGGATTTTCTCTTTTCTCTGCTCAAAAAAAAAGTGTCTTCCTAAATGCCGAGGGGAGAGTCAGGTGCCTGGGGAGAAAGCATTATCATCCTCTTTCATGGGAGGACGGATGCAGAGTTCAAGCCTTCCTTTCATTCATTTGCTGACATGCCTTATGTGCCAGGTACTAGATTTATAGAATTAACAAGACAAAGCCGTTGCCCCAAAAGACCTCACAGCCTAGTGGGGGACCCAGATCTATAGACAGGTGATAGGTGCTGGGCAAGCATTCTGCCCACTCAGGCCCCAGCAGAAAGGAGAGTCAAGGACAACAGACCACAGCAAAGTCCCCCAGCATGCAGCACCCCAGGAAGCCATATACCTGTCTGCTTTCCTGATTTTTGCTTCTCTCTCTGTCTTCGGGTGATGCTATCTCTTAGCCGTTTAAGATTTTCCTGGAAAAAAATTTAGTTTATTTTAAAAATATACACCAGAATTATACCCTCTGGGCATTAGAGTTTCTTTCTGATTTTATGACATTTGCAAGATATATCACATTGCAATAACATTTCCAACGTGCAGATGAGGCTGGAGTGCATTTGCAATTGGCTCCCAGAGAAATCCAAGCCCTCTTAGAAGTTGTGCCTGAAGAGAAGACATCTTGTCCACAGCAAAGTATTTCCCCTCCTCTCTGGTTCTCAGCTCCTTCCCAGCCTTATAACCCACCACCCACTTTGCACGCCCCTTAGACAAGCCAGTCTCCTACTTGCTTACAAGCTCTCCACCTACATTCCTACCTCTGAGACTGTGTTCTCACACATTCCCCTGACCCTGAGGGACATGGATTCCATGACTTTGTTCCAAGCCTGGGTCAAGGCCCACCTTCTAAGCGCCCCCTCCCATATTGCTCCAGTCCTTACTGCTGCCCATGCCATCTGCCACTGGGCTACACTGCCTTACCCTGTGTGTGTGTGTGTGTGTGCGCGCGCACGTGTGTGCGCGCGTGGTCTCTTCAGAGGTACTGTGAGCTCTCGAAGGGCAAGAGACCAGGTCTCAGACCTTTCTGTAATCCTGCGGTCTGGTCTATCGCAGTCATTCAATAAATGTTGAACAGACATGTGAGGGTCAAGCTTTGTTGCTATTTTGGTCAATAAACAACAATCAGCTTGAAGTTAAGTGTCTGAGCATTCTAGGGAAATGCCCCAGGGACCAACATCCAGACCATCTGGTTGGAGCAGAAGGTTCCCGTGAGGGAGCCACGGAGGCAGGACTGAATGGTGGGTTGGGTTGTGACTGCAGCTGAGAGACTGAGCTTGGTCCAGGAAGCAGCAGGGAAACATGGGAAGTTGTGGGCTGGCCATAGCTTTAAGGTCTGGCAGAGAGGAAGGGGGAAGGAGTTGGAGGCAAGGAGACCCACCAGGAGACAATGTCATAGGGCAGAGGCAGGCGATACAGGCCAGCACAGGGATGTGGCAGAGGGCATGCAAAGAAAGGAGCAGAGGCAAGAGGAAGAACGTGACGGAGAAAGACCAAGCGAGACACACAGCTGGCTGGATGCAGGGGGTGTGGAAGACGAGCCCAAGAGAGGCTGATGCCTGAACGTCAGCGTCTGGAAGATAAGAGTGCAGTGAACAGACACAGGGCATCGGGAAAGGGCAGCAGCCTCGAGGGACGGTTTGCTGTTGGATGTGCTGCACGTCTAGGGCGCTTCAGGGGACACGCTCAGCTGGTGGCTGGAAAGGTGTTACCAGAGACACAGACTCAAGAGTCACCTGCACGGAGAAGGAGCTGAAGGGAACCTGGGCGGTGCCTGCTCACGGGAGGGGAAGTGAAGGAGACAGAGGGGTGGACAGAGGCGTGGAGGGAAAGCACGGTGGGGCAGCCCCGGGAATAGTCTTCACACCCTCCAGTCCTTGCATGGGGGGTGCTCTGGAAGCACCAGGAGGCTGTCAGAGCATGGAGTACTCTCGGCATTTACTGTGTGTCAGGCAGGCTGAGGGCTTTACGAGGTTTACATCGTCTAGTCCTCTCCCTTCACATTTCAGAGATGGGAGAGTGGAGGTACAGAGAGGCCAAGGTCATCCAGCCCGAAGAGGCAGAATAAGGCTGAACTCAGGCTGCCTGGCTTCAGAGTCCTGGCTTCTCCTAACTACTGTGCCACGCAGCACCAACTTGGCAAGGAGAAAGAAAATCGGTGTTTGGCCAGGACCAGCCTGTTCCCCGCAGCCCTGCAGCCTCCCTGGGCCTCCTGGGTGATGAGGGCCCTGGGTTCCTGCATCCAGACCCCCAAAGGGAGGGGGACAGGCTGGGAGAGCAGGTGACCCTGTTTAAGGGAGCGCTCAGAAGGCAGAAGGTGTAGTGCAGGGAGCACAGGCTCTGGAGTGAGAAAGGGCTCGTTTGAATCCTGACTCTGCCTCCTCACCTCTCTGGCCTCACTTTTCTGTAAAATGGGAGCAATGACACTTATTTCAACACAGGCTGTGAGGGGTAGAAGAGATTAGGTCCACTCAACGCTTAGCACAGTGCCTCAGATTGTTGTCAGAGATGGACAAATGCAGCTTTAGGACTCACGTCCCCACTTCTCACTGTGTGGAGTTACATATCCTCATGCTAATAGCAAGAGTCTCCCGACAGCCCAGCCCTCCAATCCCAGTCTCCTCTTGAGTGGTAGCCATTCGGATGGGCGTGGGCTAGCCGTTCCCAGATTTTTGCCTTTGCATTTGCATACATGCCTACAGTTTGTGTGTGTATGTCTGTGTGTGTGTGTATGTTTGTGTGTGTGTGGGGGGGATGTGTATGCATGTGAGTGTGTTTTAACTTGAGTGGTTTTATGTCTGAGACTTGTTTTGTTCACTTAATCATAATTCTTGGGAGCTGTCCAAGTTCTCTTTGAGTTCTGAAGTATGATAGTTCTGTGGGAGTGTTGGCAGTAGGAGTAGAGAGAAGACCTCTGAGAAAAAAGGTGGAAAGCAAAAGTATAGGGCCACACACAGAGGGAAGAGGCAGGCGCAGAACTGGGCCTTGCAGTTGAGTCTTGGTTCCTGATCTCTAGCCTCACAACAACAAGAAAAGCCATCCAGCTCTCAGCCAGGGAGCCATGTGGTTACAGACAACAGGTGACAAATACACATACGCACTGACACACCGTGACACCCAAACATGTTCTCAGGCCCCGTCACAGGTGTGCAGTTACAGCAATACACAAGACAGCCACGGACCCAGCCCTCCTCCACTGTCTAGCAGAGAAACAGACATAAAACAAAGTCCATCTGGAGCCAGTTACCTGCTGGAAACGAAAGGACTCAGACCGCTTCTTCTGGTTGAGCTGCCACTCTTTGAAGTGGAGCACGGCCTCATCCACGTTGACGATGCCCAGCTTCACCTGCTCCTGGAGGGTAATAAGCTGCCGCTGGCCTGGAGTTTTCATCCCAGCAAATGGGTCATACACGCTTGACTGAGGCCTGTCCCTCCAGGGTCTGACAGGTGGCTCTGGAAAGGATGGAGAAACCCAGCTTGACAGCGCCGCCGCTGGGGAGAGCCGACCGGATGAGCGGGGTTAATGAGGCTGGTCATGGGCTCAAGAGGATGTGTCTCAAAAGAACAGTTACGTGTGGAACCGAGAAAAGGGAGATATGACATGGAATCAGAGAGAGGGAAGCAGCTAATAATTTCAAATCCTGTGACACTGAAGTAGACAAGGCCACACCATTTTAGGAAGTAAGGCATCCACGGAGTGAGTCAACATGAATTACTGAGAAGCCTTTAGACCAGCATTTCTCAACCTTGGCACTATCGACATTTTAAACTAGATAATTCTTTGTTGGTGTTGTGTAGCTGTCTCGTACGCTGTAGGATGTTTAGCCTCATCCCTGGCTTCTGCCCACTTGATGGCAATAGCATCCCCTTCCTCAGTTGTGACAACAAAAAATGTCCCAGACGTTGCCAAATGTCCTCTGGCAGGTTGGGGGGTGGGGAGTGGAGGAGAAATCACCCCCAATTGAGAATCACTGATTTAGACTAAAATCCACTCCAGAAGAGAATATACAGGAAAGTCTAACCAGGCTGCTTCTCCCAGCACCACTTCCAGCCCTCCCCATCCTCCCTGCCTCCAAGCAGCATGGGGCACAGTGATTGTGGACCTATGGGTATGAACTGCCTGAGGAGACTGGAGTGCTAATAGAATCATGACCCAGTCCAATATCACCAGGTAAAAATTAGGTTCTGGGTCCCAGCTGACTCTCCTTGGGTTGTTCGTGTGCCAACCTCTCCTCCGTATTAAAAATGTATAGTTCTCTGCTTTGGATATTCTAGGGAAGTATGAAGCCAACTCCTCTCTCTCCAGGCTCTGTGACTCCACTAAGTTCTCTGGGGAAAGAGCTACTTGAAGAGGTGATGGGGCCACTGGAGCATATGAAAACGACTTGACATTTCACTGCTCATTTCCTGTAGGGCTATCTTTGATTCTAAATTTCTCCAGCAGGACCCCATGTGAGCATTGTGATTCAGGGATACGGTATGAAGGAAAAAGAGAGATGATTTCACCAGTGGGTATTGAAAAAGCTTCAAAGAAGCTAATGTATCATTCTTACCAACCATTTACTCATCTGTCTACACACACTGACATACCTTTCTCCCAGGTTTGCCCTCTTCCAGGCTGTCTTTAATTGTGTTGGGAGATGGAGTGTGAGGACAAAAAAAAAATGCAAAAGCCAATCAGTTCCAATCTCCTACCACCAAAGTCCTTAGGGAAGCTTTCAGACATTTAGATGCTGTCATAGTTCCTTTTCAGAAGAATCATCAATGGGATAATACTGAATGCCTCTGTTTAGCACAAGGAAACTAATCAAGAACAAAAGAATACTTATCTCCTCAAGCTTCCTTAAAAGGTCTTTGGAAAAAAAAGAAAAATGTCACCCAGTGGCAAGCAAAATGCCTCAAATAAAAGTTGAATTAAAGTATAGTTTAGCTAATACAGATAGGGTAGGTAAATAGCACGGTAGGGCTGCATCACTAGGTAAAGATTGGGTGCTGGGCTGCCCACTTTCATCCTGTTGGTATCAGTCTCAATGTTTAAATTGTACTTTAGTGTGCCGTTACAGACACTTTCTAGGGTGTTAATGTCGTTGGTATGATCAATTTGTACAGTGTTCTAAGGCACCCCAATCTCTTCTCCTCTCCCTTTACCATCAGTACAGCTCCACTTCCGGTATCTCTTGGACCTCTCTGTTTTTCAAGGATAAGGAGCTGTTACACCTGGAAGTCACTGAAACATGAACACTTCCACCACCCAGAAGTTCAGGTCATACAAAAGGAAGCTGAGGACATCTGCTGACCTTTCCTGATGCTCTCTGAGGTAACGTAGAAATTCTCAGGCCGCTCTTGACTTTTTTCTGCAAAAACTATGAGATAAAGAGTATTCTAAGTAAAGCCAAATAAGATCTCTTTCTAAAAGGCTTTATAATATTTTATACATTTACCAAAAAAATTACCAAAATCTTGTACAAAAAAATAATAATAATGGATCACAACTTGGACCACTGTATGCAGTTCTATAAACCAAAACTTTAGGAGGCAACCAATGAGCAGAAGCTATAGGGATTATGAAACGAAGACAGACCAAACCAACAAGGTCTCAAATCAGAAAGACAAAGCCAGTCAGAGGACATGATCAGCATTTATGAGATCATTAAAGAAAAGGGTATGGTGAACAAGATTACCCTTTTCTGGATCCTTGAATACTGAAGTGAGCCGTGGAACACCTTGAAGTTTGAGAATAAGAGGAAGTGCCACTTCACATGTCAACAAGTGCCATAAGACAGAACTCAGAGCAGTGGAACAGGTAAAATATGTGCAAGGCTCCAAAGGGACTTAGATGAAGTCAGTCATGCACAAGGGACACATAAAGACTTGTAGGGAAAACTGGGAAATGACAAGCGTTCACTCAGTGGTAGGACTGCACAGTGATTAAGTCTCCCTGGGCTCTGCACACAACTCCCTGGGTTCAAATCCTGGCTCTGCCATTTATGAGCCATACAACCTAAGACAAGAGGCTTGACCTCTTCTTGCCTCAGTTTTCTGATATGTAGAATGAGGATAATAATTGTACCCTCCTCTTTGTGGGGATTACACGAGTTAATACATGGAAAGTGCTGAGAATAGTGCCTGGCACATGTAAGCACTCCATGTTAACTTTTATTATTCACATCTAAACCTTGAGATTGATGCCAATAAGACAGCAATACCTTGGCTTGCTAGTTAACACAAGGGACGTCTACTCAGTGCTTTACAGTTTATAAAATAGTTCCCCATGTATTATTTCATCTGACCCTCACAATAAGGCTCTGGCAAGTATTATTATGCATCACTATATACATATAGTATTACGATACCCATTTTATAGATGAGGAAACTAAGGCTAAAGAGGGTGAAATGACTTACCCAATGTTCCATACTGTACAGCTGAAAAATGCAAGAGCTGAGACTTGAATCCAGGTGTCCTAGACTCCAAACCATTGCCCTTTTTGTCATCTCCTGCCCCTCTCCTTTCCTTTCCTCCTCACAGTTTCCTAGCAAGTCCATCAAGGCTCTTTAGGAACCACCTATGCCCCTCCCAACTGAACTTCCCACAATGAGCCAGACCATCAACACCCTCTCCCCAACCCCTGCCATTTAGGCATTATCAATATATACTTGCAAGCTTCTTCATTTGGGTTCCCTTAGAAGCAGACCTGGGGGACTTCCCTGGTGGTGCAGTGGTTAAGAATCCGCCTGCCAGCGCAGGGGACATGGGTTTGATCCCTGGTCCGGGAAGATCCCACATGCCACTGAGCAACTAAGCCTGTGCGCCACAGCTACTGAGCCTGTGCACTAGAACCCGCGAGCCACAACTACGGAGCCCATGTGCCACAATTACTGAAGCCCGCGCGCCTAGAGCCCATGCTCCGCAATGAGAAGCCCGTGCACTGCAACGAAGACCCAACGCAGCGAAAAATAAATAAGTAAATTAATTAATTAAAAAAAAAAAAAGAACTCTGGAAAAAATGTCTCTTAAAAAAAAAAAAAAGAAGCAGACCTGGGGACAATGATCCAAGTACATGCAGACTATGTGAGAGGTGACAGAGGTAAGACAGGGAAGTGGATAAAGCAGTAAATGGGGGGTTATCCAGTAAGTCACCATGATGGGCAAGCTGGGGAGCTCTGGAAAGCAATGTAGAGCATGAACCCTAGCGTGCTCCCAGTAGAGGGGCAAGTAAGCTAGGGTACTCAGCCACCAACTCTACTCAGTCAGTGGTTGAGGGCTGCATCCAGGGGTGATAATCCCCCAACTCTTCCAGCCTGTCCTGCCAGAGAAAGCCATCAGGCTAAAAGACACAGGTCCTAACAGGCAGGGTCCATCCAGTGAGCACAAAAACATAAAGAGCTGGGGGAATGTAAGCAGGACACTGAGTGTCTGCTACACACGCCAAAGGAGATGCCATCCAAGGGATGGCAAACCCTGGGCATTGATGGCACTAGGCAATATATAATATCCCTCCACTGTATTTCTACCCAATTTAAGGTTGCCAGATTTAACAAACCAAAACCAAAACTGAAAAAAAGAGTGCAATATTTGGGACACACTTACACTAAAAAATTATTTGCTGTTTGTCTTAAATTCATACTTAACGAGGCATGCTGTACTTTATTTGACGAGCCCAGCCCAACTACCTGGGGCTCTGGTTGAGGGCTATCTTCCCCAGTTTATAATCTTTGCCATACCTTCCACAACCTGCTTATACTATTAAAAATGGAATGGAGGGACTTCCCTGGTGGCGCAGTGGTTAAGAATCCTCCTGCCAATGCAGGGGACACAGATTTGAGCCCTGGTCCGGGAAGATCCCACATGCCGCGGAGCAACTAAGCCCGTGCGGCGCAACTACTGAAGCCCACGTGCCTAGAGCCCGTGCTCCGCAACGAGAGAAGCCACCGCGATGAGAAGCCTGCGCACCGCAATGAGTAGCTCCCACTCGCCGCAACTAGAGAAAGCCCGCGCACAGCAACAAAGACCCAACGCAGCCAAATATAAATAAGTAAATAAGTAAATAAATTTATAAAAAAAAAAATGGAATGGAGGTCAGGTGCACAGATCTGGCAATTCCTATACTCTTACAGTACTTGTAATCATATTAATAAAATCAATTCCTGAAAGATAGTGAAACTGACAATGCTATCAGCATCTAACTAATGTCCCAGGGATCGTTATGGGTCAAAACCCAATTATCACCAACTTTTATCAATGTACATAGGTACACAGCATAGCATTGTGGCTGAAAGCCAAGTTTGTGGAGTTAGACTCCTTGAGTTCAAATCCTGGCTCCTTGAGTTCAAATCCTGGCTCTGCTACTTGGTAATCGAGTGACCGCTGGAAGCCTCAAAAATGAGGGCTTACATTTTCCTCATCTGTAAAATGGGGATGATAATGGCCCTTACCTAATAGATTATTATGACATATTCCAAATAGAGCACTCTTGGTAGATTTCAATAAATGTTAACTATTAAAAATTAATAATAATAATAATGAGAGTTTCAGGAGATAAAAATTTGCCAGGGAAAAAATTTGCCAGGGATCTTGCCATTTGGAGTAGAGGGACATCTTGTTTATCTCTGTCTTCACACTATGCATAAATTCTTCCGGGAAGGCCAGAACTGAATCTGACCACTGCCCCTAGTCTAGTTCCAGAATCTGCCCCAAGCTCTGACTCTGTCTCTTGGGGCTGGTTGGAGACCATTCAGAAGGGAATGGTCTTGAGCAATGGTTCAGGAGGTAGAGGATCCAGGGAATTCCTGCTGAGAGGCTCTGAAGACCCCACTGTGCATCATTCCCTGCCACACTTGCCTTTAGAAATGTATGGTTCATTGTCAGACAGCTGGTGAGTGCCAGAAGCACTGGCCTCTGGCCTGGGCACTGGGACAGGGGGCCTGTTGGCCAAGTCCACGGAAAAGGCCTCATCATCATCCACTGTGTGATAAACATCTTCTTCCTGACCAAGATGGTGTACCTCCCTCTCCAAACTGGACATTCTCACGCTGTTGCCTAGAAACAGAGAGAAAGGTGACTGAAAGCAATTGTCAAACCCTGGGACCCCCAAGTCATGCAGCCAGCTGCCCTGGGACCCAGCCCTGCACCTCAGCAAGCTGGTTGCCTCCACATTAGGTAGGGTCTGGCAGCCAACCAGGCCGGGGGCCAGCCCCACCTACCTGCACACCCACAGTAGTTGGCCCTGCCACAACAGAAAGGCCCATGTAGCCCATGTAGGGGGCACCACTAGAGCATATAGCTCTGGAGACCAGAGGGGAGTGTGCTACTGGGCCCCACAGACATCTGCTACCTAAGGCCACCACTCTAAGATTGGGAAACATCACCAAGCTACCTAATACACAAAAATTAAAAGAGAGAATTAGGCAAAATGAGGGACAGAGAAATATATTCTAAATGAAGGAACAAGAAAAACCCCAGAAGAAGAACTAAGCAAAGTGGAGATAAGCAATCTACTTGATAAAGAGTTCAAGATAATGATCATAAAGATGTTCAATGAACTTGGGAGACGACTGGATGAACACAGTGAGAAGTTTAAGAAAGAGCTTGAAAATTTAAGGAACCAAACAGATCTGAAGGATACAATAACTGAAATTTTAAAATACACTAGAAGGAATTAATAGTAGATGAGATAATACAGAGGAACAGATCATTGAACTGGATGACAGAATAGTGGAAATCACTCAAGCTGAACAGAAAAAAAGAAAAATGAATTTTAAAAAATGAGGATAGTTTAGGAGATCTCTTGAGACAACATCAAGCATACTAACTTTCCCATTATTGGGTCTCTGAAGGAGAAAAGAGAGCAAAAGGGGCAGAGAATGTATTTGAAGAAATAATAGATGAAAACTTCCCTAACCTGGGAAAGGAAACAGACATTCAGGTCCAGGAAGCATAGAGAGTCCCAAACAAGATCAACCCAAAAAGGTCCACACCAAGACACATTGTAATTAAAATGGCAAAAATTAAAGATAAAGGGAGAGTATTAAAAGCAGCAAGGGAGGGCTTCCCTGGTGGTGCAGTGGTTAAGAATCCGCCTGCCAATGCAGGGGACACGGGTTCAAGCCCTGGTCCGGGAAGATCCCACATGCCGTGGAGCAACTAAGCCCGTGAGCCACAACTACTGAGCCCGTGAGCCACAACCACTGAAGCCCGCACACCTATAGCCCGTGCTCCGCAACAAGAGAAGCCACCGTAATGAGAAGCCCGCGCACCTCAACGAAGAGTAGCCCCCACTCACCACAACTAGAGAAAGCCCGCCTGCAGCAACAAAGACCCAATTCAGCCAAAGAAAAATAAATAAAATAAATTAAAAAAAAAAAAAAAGCAGCAAGGGAAAGGCAACTAGTTACGTATAAGGGAACTCCCATAAGAATACCAGCTGCTTTTGAGCAGAAATTTTGCAGGCCAGAAGGGAGTGATATCATATTTAACGTGATAAAAATAAGCTTACAACCAAGAATACTCTACCCAGAAAGGATATCATTTGATTTGAAGGAGAGATAAAGAGTTTTACAGACAAGCAAAAGCTAGAAGAATTCAGCACCATTAAGCTGGCTTTACAGAAAGCGTTAAAGGGACTTCTCTAAGCAGAAAAGAAAATACCACAACTAGAAATATGAAAATTAAAAAAAGAAAAATCTCATTGATAAAGGCAAATATACAGTAAATATACAGATTAACCACTTATAAAGCTAGTAGGAAGGTTAAAAGACAAAAGTATTAAAATCATCTATATCCACAATAAGTAGCTGAGGGATACACAAAACAGAAAGATGTGAAATATGAAATCAAAGACATTAAACATGGAGGCAGGTAAAAATTCAGGGTTGTGAGACTTCCCTGGTGGCGCAGTGGTTAAGAATCTGCCTGCCAGTGCAGGGATAAGGGTTCGAGCCCTGGTCCGGGAGGATCCCACATGCCGCGGAGCAACTAAGCCCGTGTGCCACAACTACTGAGCCTGCGAGCCACAACTACTGAAGCCTGCACACCTAGAGCCCATGCTCTGCAACAAGAGAGGTCACCGCAATGAGAAGACCGTGCATCACAACGAAGAGTAGCCCCTGCTTACCGCAACTAGAGAAAGCCCACGCACAGCAACGAAGACCCAACGCAGCCAAAGATAAATAAATAAAATAAATTAAAAAAAAAAAAAAGAATCCAGCTGCCAATGCAGGGGACACGAGTTCGAGCCCTGGTCTGGGAAGATCCCACATACCACAGAGCAACTAAGCCCACGAGCCACAACTACTGAGCCCACGTGCCACAACTACTGAAGCCCATGTGCCTAGAGCCCCTGTTCCGCAGCAAGACAAGCCACCACAATGAGAAGCCTGTTCACCGCAATGAAGAGTAGCCCCCACTCACCACAACTAGAGAAAGCCCGCACGCGGCAACGAAAACCCAACACAGCCAAAAATAAATAAAATAAAACATAAATAAATTATTTTAAAAAAGAAATAAAAGGAATCCAAATCAGAAAGGAAAGAGAAAACGGTCACTGTTTGCAGATAACATGATACTGTATATAGGAAATCCTAAAGATGTCATCAAAAAACTACTAGAACTATTGGCGCTTCCCTGGTGGCGCGGTGGTTGAGAATCTGCCTGCCAATGCAGGGGACACGGGTTCGATCCCTGGTCCGGGAATATCCCACATGCCGCGGAGCAACTAAGCCCATGAGCCACAACTACTGAGCCTGTGCTCTAGAGCCCGTGAGCCACAACTACTGAGCCCACGTGCCGCAACTACTGAAGCCCACGTGCCTAGAGCCCGTGCTCCACAACAAGAGAAGCCACCGCAATGAGAAGCCCACGCAATGCAACGAAGAGTAGCCCCCGCTCGCCGCTACTAGAGAAAGCCTGCACACAGCAACGGAGACCCAACACAGCCAAAAAAAAAAAACCGTTAGAACTAGTAAATGAATTCAGTTAAGTTGCAGAATACAAAATTAATATACAGAAATCTGTTGTGTTCACTAATAATAAACTATAAGAAACAGAAATTAAGAAAACAATCCCAATTACAATTGCATCAAAAAGAATAAAATACCTAGGAATAAATCTAACCAAAGAGGTAAAAGACCTGTACTCTGAACATTATAAGACATTTATGAAAGAAACTGAAGACAACACAAATAAATGGAAAGATATACCACATTCATGCACTGGAAGAATTAATATTGTTAAAATGACCATACTACCCAAGGCAAACTATGGATTCAATGCAATCTCTATCAAAATACCAATGGCATTTTTCACAGAACTAGGACAAATAATTCTAAAATGTGTATGGAAACACAAAAGACCCCAAATAGCGAAAGCAATCTTGAGAAAGAAGAACAAAGCTGAAAGTATCATACTCCCTGATTTCAAACTGTATTATAAAGCTATAGTAATCAAAACAGTATAGTATTGGCATAAAAATGGACTACTGTAGATCAATGAAACAAATAGAAAGCCCAGAAATAAACTCATGCTTATATGATCAATTAATTTATGACAAAGGAGCCAAGAATACATGGGGGGCAAAGACAATCTCTTCATAAATAGTGGGAAAACTGGACAACATATATATAATCACTCTCCAATACAGCCTTGACTTAATAATACCTGTGCATGTTCCCCTATGTTCTCCTCCTTCACCAGAAAGTAAAGTCTCTTGAGGGTATTGATTATATCTTATTTTCCTTTGTGTCCCCTAGCCCAACAACTAAAATAGTGCTTTGCTCATAGTAGGTACTCATTAAATTCTGGTAAAGTAAAAATAAACAAGTGTATTTAAAAAGAGATTTTGCTAAAGGCAACTTGTTTACCCAAAGCAGTGGCTCCAGTGGTGGGAACTTCTGGCTTACTTGTAATAGGCTGATGGGGGAGCTCATGGGAATAGGGTGCCTTCAAGCACACCATGTGCCATGTACATGGCAGCCCATTCCTTGAGTGGAGCAACCCTCATAGGGAGCCAGGCAATATCTTACATTTATTTCTCTTTCCCTCTTTTTGCTTCCCTGCTCACTGCTGCAATTTACCTTCTAAAAACTTGCGGATCATAGAATCCTTAGTGGTCCGAGAGAAACCATCTGCAGGGATTGGATTAGATGTACTGGCCTGAAGCATTTCAACATCTAGAAGGGAAAGGAGACTAAGAGTTTATATGTTGTTCTTCCACACAGGCAAGGACATTTTATAAGTGGATATACAAGGTTTGACAAATCAAGAGATTCAAGAATTCATTAAACCATCCATCTACCCATCCATACATCTAATCACCCATGCATCCATAGGTCCATGCATGCATCCATATATCCAATTATCTACCTACTCAATAAGGACACTCAGTAAATATGGGGTATAAAGGAGAGCAACATTTACAACCTTCAGGCCCTTTCCTAGACCACAGGACTCAAAAGATATAGATATGCTCATTTGTGTTTGAAAGAATTAGCTTAATTTTTATAGCTACTTTATTTATTTATTTATTTATTTTTGGCTGTGTTGGGTCTTCGGTTCGTGCGAGGGCTTTCTCTAGTTACGGCAAGCGGGGGCCACTCTTCATCGCGGTGCGGGGACCGCTCTTCATCGCGGTGCGGGGACCGCTCTTCATCGCGGTGCACGGGCCTTTCACTATCGCGGCCCCTCCCGTTGCGGGGCACAGGCTCCAGACGCGCAGGCTCAGTAGTTGTGGCTCACGGGCCCAGCCGCTCCGCGGCACGTGGGATCTTCCCAGACCAGGGCTCGAACCCGTGTCCCCCGCATTAGCAGGCAGACTCTCAACCACTGCGCCACCAGGGAAGCCCTTAATTTTTAAATATATAACTGTAGTCTTTATAACAGCAAAAAAAAAAAAAACGACAACAACAAATAATTGGAGGCAGAAACAACAAAGAATAGATAAATCGTAATTTATTTAAACAATGAACCATTTTCAACAGTTAAAAAGAATGTATGGGAGCCACTCTATCAACATAGTACCATCTCAAAAACATAACAACCAGAACTCTATTTTTAGGTCATTCATGCAATTGGTCATTTATAAAGAAGAAGCACATAGACCTTTGGTTTTTCACTATTAAGCATAAACCCATGGGGACCAAAACTGTGTGTGAAAACTATTCAATTGACACAGCAGATTCTACTAAAACCTTAGTAACCAACATTACTTTACGTTACTATATGACTCTGAAGTATGCATTTTGGGAGCAAAATTTCAGCCTTGTGTTAAAAGTAGAACTTTGATAATATAAAGAGGTTGCGTTCAGTAAGGCATATCACACAGTTACTGGGGACTTGTTTGCTTAGGCAAAATATGTAGTTTGAAGTTGAATAGTATACTTTGAGAAAAAAAATCATTTGAATTTAATCAGTACACACAGATATACTGTTCCTACTACTTTGATCTTTGGGGACCAGTTAAATACAGTCTGGTGAATATCTATGAAATATTTATATTTATATCACATTTTCCAAGAATATTAATTGAAAAGAGGTCATGGTCATATAGTTATGTTAAGGATAATGAACTTCACGTGACATAATCCTAGTTTTGAAACAAAATATCTGTATGTACATAGAAAAAAAGCCTGGAAAGAAATACATCAAAATGTATATAGTGGCTATTTCTGAAGTAGTATGGCTAGGTCATGGACGTTTCAGACCATGGATATTTTATTTTCTATTTTACACTTTTCATTGTCTTCCAAATTATCCATAGTGGCTTCTGTTGCATTCATATATGAGAAAAACCCTATCAGCACTTTTTTAAAAGGCCTAGGTAATTATGAGCAAGTATGTACAATTAGATTCCCAAAGCAAAAATAATTTCAGGTTATTAAAAAAAATTATGGCTCACCTGTCAATTACCAGATTACTGATTTTTTAATTATAAAACATACTGATTTTTATTTTTATTTTTTTTTAAATTTATTTATTTCTTTATGTATTTATTTTTGGCTGCATTGGGTCTTCCTTGCTGTGCGCGGGCTTTCTCTAAGTTGCGGCGAGCGGGGGCTACTCTTCGTTGCGGTGCGCAGGCTTCTCGTTGCGGTGGCTTCTCTTGTTGCGGAGCACGGGCTCTAGGCGCACGGGCTTCAGTAGTTGTGGCATGCGGGCTTCAGTAGTTGTGGCTCGTGGGCTCTAAAGTGCAGGGTCAGTAGCTGTGGCGCACAGGCTTAGCTGTTCCGCAGCATGTGGGATCTTCCTGGACCAGGGTTCAAACCTGTGTCCCCTGCATTGGCAGGTGGATTCGTTTTTTTTTTTTTAAAAGGAACTCCTTTATTTATTTATTTATTTATTTATATTATTATTATTTTTTGGCTGTGTTGGGTCTTCGTTTCTGTGCGAGGGCTTTCTCCAGTTGCGGCAAGCGGGGGCCACTCTTCATCGCGGTGCGCAGGCCTCTCACTATCGCGGCCTCTCTTCTTGCCGAGCACAGGCTCCAGACGCGCAGGCTCAGTAGTTGTGGCTCACGAACCCAGTTGCTCCGCAGCATGTGGTATCCTCCCAGACCAGGGCTCGAACCCGTGTCCCCTGCATTGGCAGGCAGATTCTCAACCACTGCGCCACCAGGGAAGCCCTGGCAGCTGGATTCATAACCACTGTGCCACCAGGGAAGTCCATACTGATTTTGAAACTTTCCAGTGACCAGATATTACATTATTACATAGCATAGCTCTTACCCGACCTTGTTTCAAACTTTGACAATCTTTTGATAATCTAAATATAAATTTTGTGACCATAAAACAAAACAAAACACAATGTTGAGTGAAAAAGTTGCAGACTGGTGTTTGCAGTATATAAAGTATTTTATATAAAGTAGTTTTCAGTATATAAAGTAGTTTATATAAAGTTTTAAGGCCTATAAAATGATACTACATGTAGTTTATGAATTCATAAATATCTAGTAAACATATGAAAACATGCTGAAATGCTGGAAAGGATGAATGTTGAGTTCATGGTAGTGGTTACCTCTGGGAGGGAGGGAGGACAATCAGGTTCCAGAGGGGGTTCATAGGGGGCTATAATACGTAATTTTTTAAAAAAAGATCTGAGACAAAAGAAAAAAAAAACATATTCTTGATGAATCAGAATCTTCAAGAAATACAACATTTTTGAAAATTAATATGCTACCTTTTGCCCCCAAAAGGGAAAAATAAGATTCTATTTTTGTATTTTCTTGTATATGCAAAAAAAGAAACTCTGGAAGGAGATATAAGAAATTAAGATCAATGGTTTCCTGGGAACTAGAAAGATGACAGACAAGGACTGGAGAAAGGTTTTTTTCACTGTTCATCTTTTTATAGTCTAGTTTTTTAATCCTATTGAAAAAATAAAGGAAAGAAATGCAGAGCTCTGATCATGTTTTTGTTACCTTAAATATTATCCAAAAAAAGGGAAGATAAACCAATTCCCTTTTTCTACCTTTTCAGTTTAATGTTTCTTGAAATATGTGCAGTGGAGACATTACATTTAATATAATGTACCTTGATACCCTCTGGTCCAAAGCCCTGTGATTCCAAATGAGTAAACTGTTAATTCAGTGAACTTCTCTTGTCAACACTGAATTCTATCAAGTAAACTGTAGAGAGATTAGGGTGACTGTACTGATCCTGAAACATACCTAGAAGTGTTTTAATTTTAAAAATAAATTTCTGGGACTCCCCTGGTGGTCCAGTGGTAAGACTCTGAGCTCCCAATGCAGAGGGCCCAGGTTTGATCCCTGGTCAGGGAACTAGATCCCACATGCATGCTGCAACTAAGAAGTCCACATGCTGCAACTAAAGATCCCACATGCCGCAACTAAGACCCAGCACAGCCAAAATAAATAAATAAATAAATATTTTAAAAAAATTTCTAAGAACTCACAATTCATTCCTTAAAAATACAAGACCAGAAAAATGTCACTTATTTGAGATTTCTATTTAAATTGCTTAATTGTGGTTTTATGGAACATGTTTCTCATGGAGTTAGAAAACTGGGAAGAAAGACATATCCTACAGGTGTGCCTTGCTGGGAGCAGGACCCTCCTCTACCCTCCTGACTCCTACCCCTACAATCCCTCACCCCTTAGCTGCCTGACCCTGACCCAGCCAACTTTTGAGACTCTTCATTCACAAAACAATAAAACACAGAGGAAAAGACCCCGAAGGAAAGACTTGCTTGCATCAGACACCCCTAGAGATGAGGGGAGGGAGAAGTTTTGTGGGCCTATCGTTGGGCTCTGTCATGCCCAGTGCTGCATCCTCCAGGAAACCACAGCCCCCTCAGGCTCCAGCATCTCTAAGAACCTGGTGAGGGCAGAGCAGCGTCAGGACAGTTTCAATCACCAATAAACAGATCTCCCAGGCTGGCAACACCAGAGCGCAAACCTCACACACACAATCGGCCACCCCCACTGACAGTGGTAAAAGAGACACGCATGGCCTAGCTATTTCACTAATAAAGTTCAGTTTGAGACAACTGATTTCCACATCTGAGATGTAGCTGCAAAATTGAAGGAGCTACAAAGAGTGTTGGAAAAACAAAATGTAGAAGAAAAATGGAAACAGCAAAAGCAGCCCTGGCTGGACCTGGCACGCTTCTATAATAAGGATGTGGGCTTCTGTCCCTGGTACTATGACCCTATCATAATGTGCTGAATTTTATGTGGGTTAAAGAAAGAATTTTAAAAAGAAAAGAGAGAAAAAAGAATGAGCACCAGTAATGACATGTCAATATCACGATCCTTTGCTACAATGCACTGAGGAGGATGCAACATCATTGCTATGGCATTCTTGCTCCAAATTTATAACCTCAGTCCAATCACAGAAAGCATCTGACAAACCCAAACTAAAGGGCATGCTACAAAATAACTGATTGGTGTTCTTCCAAAGTGTCAAGATGAGGAAAGACTGAGGAACTGTTACACATTGGAGGAGACTAAGGAGAATAACAGCATGCACTGCAGGATCCTATCTAGGATCAGCATCTAGTCCTACCTAGGAACAGAAAAAGAACATTAGGGGGAAAACCAGTGAAATTTTGAACAAGGTCTGGAGGTTAGTTAGTGGAATTGCACCAATGTTAATTTCTCTGCTTTAGTAACTGTACTCTGGTTATGTTGAGATGTTAATACTAGGGAAATCTGGGTGAAAGGTATACAGGAAGGGTAGCATTTTTGCAACTTTCCTCTAAATCTAAAAGTATTTCAAAATAAAAAGTTTTTTTTTTTTAAAGAAGAAGAACAGGTAGGAGGGAAAGAGATGAGAAAAGGAGAGGAAGAAATGCAACAGCAAAACTAAAGAAGCATAAGCCCCGGGAATGACCTATGCTGACCCTTTCCTGTCCACCTACACTACACAAGTCACCTTCCAGGGACTCCTGTGAGCCACGCACCTCTGGGTACGATGAACGAGGCAGGGCTAAATGAGCCACCTGTGACAAACAGATCTTTTTACTCTACGGTCATGCCTTCATTGGTGGTTAAGAGCATGATTTTGGAAGGAGAAAAACTAGGATCTGCTAAAGATCAGTCCTGAGACATTAGTAGAATTATTTCTCCTCCTTGAGGCACCCTAGAAGGATGGTGAGAGGTTTGGGTACTATGGTCAGAATGCATAGGTTCCAATTTTGACTCTTCCACTTCTGACTGTAGGACTACAACACCCACCCGTCCAACTGACTTTTAGATCCAACTTTTTGGATCCAGCTGATCATTTGGACTCACAAGATGACCATGGGCCATGCTGGTGCCAGTCTACTCAGAAGGATGGAGGATACAGACCAGCAGGACAGTGCCAAGAGGGCTTCCTCATCTAGGGCAGTCTACACCAGTCCAGCAACTCTCATGCAAGGAGACAAGATCCATATCAGGCAGGTGGAGAAGCTGCCATGGTGTCTCAAAGGAGCAGCATTTCTCAACTCCGGAGTTTACTAGCAACTCCTGAGGCATTAGCTTCCAGCGTCCCCATAAGAGGCATCCAGAGACATTGCCCTCAGGGAAGCCGGAAGTATGGTGTCCTTTCAGGTATTTATAGTTTACATACAACTCCTCCCAGTTCCAGATGCAATTTACCACCAATTAGGGGTCATTTTTATCATAGGCAATGTTGCCTAGAGACATAATTGACATATGGCTCTTATCAGGTTACCAGGGTAACAGAGTGGAAGTCAACAAAGGTCAAATTCTCCTGCAGAAAGGGAAATGAGAGCTGTTACATTAACTCTTTGCCCACAATTATCTTGGGCCAAGTTGTTTACATCCTCTCAGGTTCTGTTTTCCTGTCTGTAAAATGGTGATAATAATAGTACCTATATCATAGGTTTGTCATGAGTATTAAATGAGAAGCACAGTGCTTAGCACATAGGAAGTGCTAAATGAACGTTAGCTGCTATTATTACTGTTATCTTTATTATTAAATTCTACACCCATGCTAATGTCCTAAGTAGAGAACAATTTTAAAAAGAGGACTCAATTTATACTTTTTAATAGTAACTTTGAAGTCAAGTCTCCTCCTTCAGAGTAATAAATGCTTATGGGTTAATTCTAACATCTGAATATCCACACATATTTTCAAATTACCTTTCCTAGTAAAGAATTACACCCAATCAATATTTTTATGTTGAATACACTTAAAGCATGGGGGCATTGTAAGATAACAAATGATAAATCTTCACCATGGAATTATGTGTGGAAACCTGACTCACAAACGAGGCTTGCCAGGCATTGTCTTGATCATGGCTCCTGAACACCAAGTCCAGGCTGGACAGAGCTGGAGGCTTCTTTCCTCCTTGGCCAAGGCTCTGCCGCTGCAGTCCAGACCTGACTTGGAGGCCCCATGCCCATTACCTTGTGCTTTCCTGAGGCTTATCACATTTTTTATTACAGGGCTCAGCAATGAGCACCAAGGGGAAATTCTAGCAGCTCTTCAATCCCTTCTGGCCCCACCCCATACTGCCGGGATCACAGGTAGAGGCTGATCTTAAGGTCAGAGCCTAAAGCCAGAGGATCTGAGGCTTGGCTGGAAGAGCATGATGGAGGCAGGGACACAGGGAGGAGGAGGATGGTCTGCAGACACATGAGAAGGCCTGGAAGTCAGCCGTAAAGGCCCTGACAAGGGCTGGAGCCAAGTGAATGGTCTGCATTCAGGCGACAAACATAAGTCAGAGAAAGGCAGCAGTCAAGGCCAGGCAAGCAATAGAGGTCCAGGACACTGGCCGATAATGTCTGTAAAATGGTGATAATAATAGTACGTATCTCATAGGTTTGTCATGAGTATTAAATGAGAAGCACAGTTCCTAGCACATAGGAAGTGCTAAATGACTGTTAGCTGCCATTATTACTATTATTACCATTATGTTTATTATTAAAGCAGGTCAAGATCACAATCAGAAGTGGTGATCACCAGCGTGGACTTTGATATCCTGGAGACCTGGGTTCAAGTCCTGGCTCTGATTCTTAGTAGCTCTGTGTCCTTGGACAAGTTACTTGACATCACTAAGCTTTCATATCTCCATCTGTAAAGTGGGTATGGATAACAGTACCTACCTCAAAGGAAGACTGTATGAACCAATTGAGACGATGCTTATAAAATGTTTAGCAACAGTACTAGGCACTAAATATTAATGGTTATCATTATATTGAGGCAACCTAGACAGTTTATTAGCTTTCTATTGTTGCTGTAACAAATTACCACAAACTTAGTGACTTAAAACAACATCCAGTTCTGTAGTTCAGAGGTCTGAAATGGGTCTCACTGGGCTAAATCAAGGTTTCGGCAGGACTGCATTCCTTTCTGGGAGATCTAGGGAAGGTTCGGTCTTCTTGCACTTTCCAGCTTCTAGAGGCCCTGCACTCCTCGGCACGAGGCCCTCTTCTTCCATCTTCAAAGCCAGTAATGTTGGGCAGAAAGCTCAGCTGAATTGAGTCCCTCTCATGGTGCCATCTCTGGTCTAACCTGATTCCTTCTTTTACGTTTTTTTTTGGCCACGACCAGGGCCAGGGATTGAACCCAGGCCACTGCAGTGAAAGTGCTGAGTCCTAACCACTGGATCGCCAGGAAATTCCCATCTTTCTTCTACTTGTGATTATACTGTGCCCACCCTGATAATCCAGGATAGTCCCATTATTTTAAGGCCAGCTGATTAGCAACCTTAATTCCATCTGCAACTTTCATTCCCCTTTGCTATGTAATCTAGCATATTCATAGGTTCAGGGGCATTATTCTGCCTACCACAGGTAAGACCAAACGTGAGCACAGTCAACCTGTCATGAATTTCCTTCCCATGTGGGACTCGCGAGGGGAGTGGGCACAGGGACCAGGGTGCACTCAAGCAAGTCCATCATGTCATGTCCACATATGGACTCAGTAGCCCTGGCCTGAGGTGGGCACAGGCCTCTATTGAGTCTCTGGAGGTGCACTGCCTTAAATGAAGAAAAATACTTTTCTTTCCATTTATATTTTAAATAAAATGATTATTTTTATACTGAGTTCAACATAAGTATCTTTGAATTAGACCAGGAACGGTGGATACACACATTGGCCTCTGTGTCCCTATTGTGTACTCAAGGCAAACATCCCTATTCAATCATAGCACTCTTTGTGGCCTCAGAATCCTTCTGAACACAGCTCCCCAGGCACTCAACACCAGCTAACTGACACTGGCACATGAAATTACTTTTAAAACACTATTTGCCATAGCTATATTAGGCAGTAAGTCCTAGTAGTAGCAGATACTACTTTTGTAATAATAAAGAAGAGAAAAGAAAAAGTACCTGGTGGTTTGGAGTTAATGAGAGATAAAACCCTCAAACTGTAAATTTGACGACCCATGTGTACATACAACCCAGGCACACAGTAACACATGAGCGACTGAAATAGAAAATTCTGGAGGTGAAGGGAGTCCGTTTCCAGACAAAGGACATTTTGAAAAGGAAAGCACAGCAACAGATCCCTGTGTCCCTGGATGCTCAGGGTTTGTACTTCAGATTCTAAGCATTTAACCTTCACCACTTAGGTAAAAATAAACTGAAATGTGCTGAAACCTGCTGGTCTAAGGAAAAAGTGCAAAGTTCTTTCATTTCATTGGGAAAAAACCCCAAAACAATAACAAGGAAACTCTGGGGCCAGTCTCCTTCTGGGAAAAGCCAGCTGCAGTGTTACACTGTACTTTTTCAAGGGAGTCAATCCCAAAAAAACCATTCCTGGGAAGAAAAAAGCTTGAACAGATGAAGAGAAGGCAGGCAGGCAAGCAATTAAGGAATGAGTCAAGAGCAATAACGAATTTTCAAAGAAGCTCATGGGATACTCCTCGTGGGACATAAATCTAGATCACTCGGCTGCAGCGGAAACTCCATCCAGATTATGTGTTGTTAATTTAACAGAAAACCTAATCTGAGTATGTAATACAGTAAAATGTCAGATACTGAGAGACTATTCTTCTGGAAAGGCTCTCAAACCCTGAAAGCAGGCCAAAAGAATTTTTTTTCAGCAAGTGCTTTTGTGGCCAGAAAAGAGGCTTAGAACAAGGATAGCATGGTAAAACATTTGAAGAAAACCTGAAACCCGATTGGTGCCATTTGCACGCAGGTGGAATGGACTGCTGTGATTGACCATGTCAATAAGAAAGTCCAACCTTCCCATACCCTCATGGAAAAGTGAGGGGAAGGAGAGAGATAGACAGAGACAGAGAGGCAGAGACAGGGATAGAGAGAAAGAGATAGTCACACACATGCAGAGGTTGGGGGGGAAGGAGAGGGAGAGAAAGGGAGAGAGACAATGAGACAATGAGACGCAAAGAAAGAGGGAGTTGGGGGAGGGGAGAGACAGAGACAGAAACAGAGACAGAGAAACAGACACAGAGAGAGGAGAAATGGCATTCTGAAATTAGAGGTGCTAAGGAGTGATTGACATTGAAAAAGAAGCTAAGCAGGAAAGGGTTAGGAGAAGCAGCATGCTAACTTTTGTGGATTTCTTAGCAGACAACAAGTACCTTAGTGCGGTGCTCCTGGTAAGCACACAGGCCCTCTGTCCTGCAGGAATGAGTCCACGGGACGAGTTCCTGATGGGGTGTAGTGGGTACTATGACTTGCTAAGTCACAGGCACCCCTCCCCCAGTCCATTCTCTACTAGCTGCCCTCTCGAGGGCACCGTGTCTTTTTCCTCAATCGTACTGTCACAGTTTGTAATTATATATTCAGTTATGCAGTACCTTTGTTTAATATCCAGCTCTCCCGCTAGAAGGGAAGCTCTGGAAGGCAGGGATCATGCCAGCTTATTTACTGACTCCTCATCACCTGGCACAGTGACTTAAACACTCAAGGGGGTCGATAAATGTTGTTGAATGAATGAATGTGAGAATGGACAAACTAATGAGTAATAAGCAAATGAATACATGGATATGGAGATCTTTGGGCTTTGTTAAGGAATCTGGGCATTTCCCAAGCTGAGAAAAGAGAAGGGCAATTCAGGCAGCAGGAACAGCACAAGCAAATGTATGGAGACAAGAAAGAAAAGGCAGCTGGGAGTGGCCAAAGATGTCCCACCTTCGGGGACATCTAACAGATATCTCACTACCACCTATCGGGGAAGTGAAGTCCTTGCATTGGAACGTCAACAAACAATTCCACACCACAACATCTAGGATGACTTCTTATTTTCTGGTAACTCTCAAATTCAAGAAATAATTGAGCACCTGTTGTGTACAGCCTGTGGATGATACACGCTTCCTAACTGAAGTAGGAGCAGGTAAGCAGAGAAGCGTGTACATAACCAGAGTGCAAACTGATCTGTATGACGTGCCCCGAGGAAGGTGTGACCCACAGCTGTGCAGGTGCAGAGGGGAGCAAGGTCGCTGCTGATGGTGAGGATTTTATCTTATTAATTTAAAAACATTCAATCCAGCATGCTTTCACTAAGTGCCTATCTCCACAACACAATTCTTGTACATCTAGAGGAGGGAAAAGCTACAGAAGTCAGGAAGTGCCTTGAGGATCCCTCTGCTTCACCAGGTCAGTTTCGGCCCCAGACAAGACAGGAACAGCCAACCCTGCCTCAGAGGGAGTTCCTTGCTGGTAAGACCTCATGCCTTGCACCCAGCCCCACTGCCTCTAAGGCACTTCTTGGCTCTACTAGCGAGGGTCTTCCCAAGATGAATAGCGGGAGGATGGCAGAGACTCCGCGGCTGCAGGAAGAAAGACTCTTGAGAGAAAAGTGTGCAGATGGGGAAGGCAGCATGTTCCAGTAACTTAATTTTACTTACAAATGGTCCTTCAGGTGGGCTCAGACCTTACATGGCTGGGCTATGAGGCTGTTCACTGGGCCCAGTTATGCCCCCAGATCAGAGGGGACCCCGCTCACAGAGACTAACCAGAGAGCTCCAGTAAAGAAAACACTGCTGGAGCTGATCTGTTACAAAGACGGCAGTTACCAAGGAGGTTGCTAAGGGAAGTCAGCAAGTTAGCTGGGGCTTAGTTGGCTCTCCACTGCACACAAACTTGAGCCACAGACCCAGGTGGAGGGAGCAGGGGCGCAAAAGAAACGTTCAACGCAAGAGTCACAAGAAGCAGAACAGCCCTCTGGGATGGATTAGAGTGACACGTGTGAGTTTAGTTTCTAGTAGCGAGACATCGCATCTTTCTCCTTTTACTCCTCTCTCCTGATGCAGAAAGACAGACCTCTGAGATTGTCAAGCAGCACTAAATCCACAAGCGGATTACCTTTGAAACAGCTGGACAAGGGCCTCCCAGAAATGGCTCCCGAGGCCTTAGTACCCACAGCTTCATCAAAGTGCCCAGTCACTGGGTGAGGCTTTCCACACAAAACGTATTACCTAAGTCAAAGGACCACCAGGACCACCGTATCATTCTCTGAAGGCAGGGATAGAAGCAAACAAAGTAAATGAGAAAAAAATCAGGAGATAGTGAAGACACCTAAAGAGAGGTGTGCTGTGATTTTTAGTTAGTGTTTGCAGAAGCTTACCCTAAGAACATTTATTTCTTATATAGTGCGGTGTGGAAAATGATGGTTTAAATCTGTGGGCGTTTGAACACAAAATTCTCAAGAGAATTGGGAGCAACGTTGAAAGTCTGATAACAAAGATGTAGTTACCACCTGGTGGCAGCATATCTAAACTAAAGACAGTATGAGGAGTGTGTGTGTGCCTGCGTGTGTGTGTGCACGCGCGCGTGTGCACACGCACCCACGCACGCAAGTTCAGGGGAAGGATCATAAAAATCTCAGGATCAGAACCCAACATCGCTGCCCATCCCCTTCATTCAACATTGGGAGTTTCCCTGACAATCTTCCTACTTAGTGGTTGTTTGGATTCCCTTTGGGGACCTCATTACTACTATCCCCTTTCCAAAACTCAAGTCAGAAAGAGGCAGATTTGTCCCAACACAATCAGATGACCTCCAAAGCAGTGGTAAAGAGATGGCATAGAGCCTGCACTCCATAATGTTTGTCCTGTGAGTGAATGAATGAATGAGTGAACGAGTGAGTCAGCTAGTGAATAAACATGGCCTAGTTTCCTTCCTATTTTCAGCCTCTAGGGTTGAATGGTAACAAAGGTGGGGCACTGATAACCTCCGCTATTTAGATTTAGGAAATAGCTCCCCTGTAAGTATCCGTCCCAGGGCTGGCAAGTTCTGGCCCTAGAAGAAGGGCAGGCCAGGAGGGTCCTCTAGCCCAGTGGGCAGCTGACAGACTTGACCCCTGGGAATATGCAGACCCAGATTCCTGACCTAGTTCTCCCTCGATTAGACTTAAGTAAGTTACTCAATCTCGGAGCCTTAGCGGTCTCCTCTATAAAATGAAGATAACTTTATCCACCAAGCCCCAGGACGCTCAGATGAGATCACAGAGATGAAAGCAGTGTGTTGACTTGAAAGGGCCAGAAGATGACTGTGCGGGCTGGTGTTACAAATATGCATCTTAGATTTATCAGTCTGTCCTACTTATTTATGACCTAAACTGCCTTCTCCCCTAGAGAGTCACTGGTAGTAAGATGAATGGTTCCTCCCCAGGTACAAGTTGCTGCTGCTTCTGGGCCAGTAGGTAAGTGGTCATTCTCAAGATTAAACCACAGAGACAGAAACACAAATCATATCTAGATTCAGAAAATTCAGAGTTTATATGATCTGGCAAGTGAAAACTGCGGTGGGTTTCCTCTGCCCATTCCCCAAACAGCGGAATTCTACAGCCTGCCTGTTGGTGGCCTCCTTCTAGCTCCACGGCAACCAGAATTCCCCCCATCCCCACCCCCTGGAACTTTACAAGATGCCAACTGGCCGCAAACCAGGCAAGCTCCATAGCGCTCCACCGCCTTGGGAAGTGCTGGAGAGGCTCAGTGCTCCCGCTGCGAGAGGCCCAGCAGACAGGAGTAGTGGGATGGTGCTGTTAGCATTCCCTACCGCTTTGCACTGCTGTGGTGGGGGGTTTCCTGTGTTGGAGCACCCAGAGGGATAACAGGTGTTAAGGCTCTCTGTCAACACTAAACCAACTGCCAGTAAAGTGCGGGATCCTTCAACTGTTCAACTGCCCCACCGTAGGGACACAGGGCAGAAATGATGCTGCATGGTCTCTGGCTTCCCAGAGGGGTACCAGCTTTTCTCCAAATGTTCTTTTGTGAATGAGTCTCTGTTCCAGACTGAAAAGGACTGCGTCTTCCCTCCACCCCGTTGTCTCACCAAAAACCAGGAGCAGGAGCGGCAAGTAGCAGAAACACAGATGCTCCAGAATGCTTGTTGGGTACGTGGAGAGATGGACGGATGTGCAAGGGTAGGGGGCGCCAGAGGCTGTTTTGTGAGCTCACATCTGGGCCGCAAAAAGAGGAAGCGTGGCTGGAGCCGCTAGATGGTTTTTCTAAAAGAAACCACGACTAAAATTTGTGGTGTTAGATGGAAACTTCTGGCACAGAATAAGGAATACGGTCCTAAAGACAGCGAGACCTGGGTTCAAACCTGGACTCTATCACTTATTAGCTGTGAGACTTTGGCGGAGTTGCTTAACCTCTCTGTGCCTCAGTTTCCTCATTTGTAAAGCGCGGGTTAATAAAAGCACCCCTGTATGGCTGCTTTGAGGATTCAGTGAGGTAGAGGGTGTGGATGGTGAGGATGACGCCTTCTCTCCTCACCTTCCTGCTGGGTCACGGCTCATTCGGGAAGAGCTTCCACAAGTACTTCAAGTCCTTCCAGTTAGGTGCTGGGAGAGAGCTTCTACCGCTCTTTCCCTCTTTCCTCTCCTCCCCCAGAGGAGCAGCCAATCTGACTAGCAAGCACCTAACAACCACTGGACCACATCTTCCAGGTGTTAGGGCTGCAGTGTCAAAGGCTCTGCTGGTGTCAGGGTTCACCTCTGGCCCCCTTACCCGCCCACATTTCCTGCTCCAAAGCACCCTCTTAATGCCTTCTTTTCCGTTCATGGATGGGAAAATCAGGCCCAACTCCTTGTGGGCCCAGGTCCCCGCGGTCTTCTCCTCAGGCTGAAAATTGGCAATACTCAATCTAGCCCATTCCAGAAATTCCTCTATCAATAAAGCTGATGGATGCATTGATAGGTATTTGTCTTGTCTTTCTTGAATCTATTAATTAGACCAGAGGGAAGGAGGGAGAAGTTGTAGGCAGTGTTTCAGAGCTCTTAGCATCTCATAGCAAATGGTGGTAACATATAAAGAAGGTCCTTCGAGGGCCGGTTGTGTGGTCCTCCTGCTTCAACCCTGATATGTGCATGGAAAGCCAATGTTTATTTAGACAAGTTCTCAAGGGGAGTGGCACTGCCCTCTAGAGGGTGTTTGGAAAATCTATGAGGGTATTTTGGGCTGTCACCATGATGCAGGGACACTATTGGCATTTAGCAGAAGGGAGAAAGATGCTAGACAAACTTCAGTGTGGGGGACAGCCTTGTTTTGTGTCCCTCATGACTTCTAAATATTTCACTAGATACACATATGGGTTAAAAAAATAACTGCTTATGATACATATTTATACATATGTGTATATTTGTACATATCTGTTTATATATATATGTATATGTGTATATTTTTAAATTTAATATCAGCAGGTATAAGGAAAAATATGGGCAAAAATCCCCACCAAACTATTACAAGTGCTATATTGGTTGGTTAAGTGGAGTCATGAACTTTTAATAACTCAGTTATACATTTCTTTTTTGTTTCCAATTTTTGGAAGAATGTATTATTTTTGCTATTAAAAAGAATTAAGTTTAAAAAAATTGGGCAAAATTTGTTAAGCAATTTACAAAAAAATCATATCCTGGAGATATGATATTTTGGAAATAAGTTTATTATATATTAATCCAGTAAAATCAGGTTATCAAGAAAACCCTGCTTATAATTTTCTGAGCCTAGAAGCTAAACTGCTTCATTTATAAAATACAACTTGTATTTTTGCATGGTTTTGATATACACCAAATTTTCCAGGAATTCAATTACTATGAAAATGGAGAAGAGAATGTGAGGAATCATTCACCATTTAGGAAAATCCAGGCATTGATGCCAGCGCTGCTGGCGGTATCCAAGTCACTGATACAATAAACATGTCGGTCAGCACTTGAGGCTGTGACATTGGCAGTGATTCTGAATGTAGGTGACTGCAACTGAGTAATGCACTATGTCCTTGTATGGAGGCACATCTGAGCATTTCCTCTCTTCTATATTTCAATTGGGACATATATTTGATTTCTAAAAATTTCATATGTAGGTAGGTTATATTATATGTATCTCATGTCAGGGTAGTAGCGGGGGCATTACAAAATGTTTGCTATAAAAAGGGCCCGTTGGAACTGACGGAGTCAAAAGCCACTGATTTCGCTTCTGGATCACAAGGCAACGCCTTCATCGACTCTGAC
Source organism: Balaenoptera physalus (assembly GCF_965194825.1). NCBI lineage: Eukaryota > Metazoa > Chordata > Mammalia > Artiodactyla > Balaenopteridae > Balaenoptera > Balaenoptera physalus. The sequence goes on along the minus strand of NC_138893.1, from coordinate 54,149,640 downwards.
TTCCAGGCCCTTGCTTAAACTTTCCAGTCACAAAGCAGTCATAGCAGAGGAAGTTTGGAGAATGATTCTGCTTGCCACAGCACATGATGACCTGTCTAACTTTGTGCAAAATGGGATCTTCATCACTCCGGAGTGGGGCAGGGGTAAGCAAGGGAATTTCCCCACACACAGAAGAAGGAAGAAATGCATTTCTCAGCAGAAAGATGGAAGCAGAACTGCGCTGTGCTACTTACAGAGGTCCTCGGTGGCAGCTGGGACAAAGGCCACCATGGACTCATACAGGTCCTCGTCACAGCCGGGGTTGAGGGAGCACTTCATGAGCAGGTCTGTGGAAAGGTGGGCCATGGACTCATACACAGCGTCAGCCTCCTCCCCTTGCATCAGTTCCTCTTTAATGTGACTCTTCAGCATGTCCACAGTTTCCTGAAAGAGAAGGTGGGACCCCACAGGCGCACTGACACAGCCGGGCTCTCTGGGTAGAGTCAGGCCCTCGAGTGGGCTTGTGACTGCAAAGTAAAGCCTCACACGCATCAGGGTTGCAACTATGTGTGCATGTCTGTATTTCCCACCACACTGAAAGCCCCTTGAGGCCAGGCTCCTAGTCCTTTTCTTTGTTTTATGTTCTTTGTTTTAATCTTTGTATCTTCCTCCAACACTAAGAACAGAGGAGACACCTGTTAAACGTCCAGTGCTCAGAGGATACAAATTTAAAACTTTCTCGTGGGTACCTATTACGTGTCAGAGACGGTGCTATGGATGTGCCTATACATTATCTCATGGCATCCTTTCCACCACTGCTTGAGAGTGTCTCCTCTTCCCTGGTCAAAAGATGAGAAAACCAAAGCTCAGAAAAATCTAGTGCCTTATTCATGGGTCTGCAATCCTGGCTTCTGACCTTTCTACTATACCCTAGTGGTTCCTCAAATGGCAACAAATGGCACACAAAGGTATAACCCTTGCTGATTAGCCAAATGGAAATTCAAATGGGCTAAACAGGGCTGCAGCCAAGGTGCTCTTGCGCTTGTGTGTAGTCAGAAGTCCCTTGGGGACTTGGTCCACTAGTTCCTTCCTGTTCCTTCCACCTGTTCCTCCCATTAGGCTGCTTCAAAGTGCCTGACAGCACACTGCTCCAAAGTGCCCGCCTCAGTTTTACATCCCGTGCCCAAGAGGAGAGACGGTCTTGGGTGAAATGCCCTGAAGTCAGAGAGGCCCCCTTTGTCATTCTGCCTCCAGGTGGTTGTGAAGCCAGAGAGGTGGCTTCTCTGAAACCCCTGCACAACTTTTCCTCGTAAGAAACTTTGGTGTTTCACAATCCTTATTTCAGCATCAACCCACAAAAATCCTCATTTTCATCATCACTACCCCAAGAGAGCTAATCTGCTATCTGACACTCTGTGTTGGTTTCCTGATGAGCCCCAAGGAGTGGACCAGGTGACAGCTGTGGAGTGTTGGAGACTCAAGGTCTGGCATTTGGTTCTGATATGGTGGAAAGAGGAAATGGGACGGTTCTTAGAGGTCATGAACAACACGGAGGAGCAACCTTTTGGGGGCAATGCTGGAGATGCATCGGTTGAAGTGATTGCAGTTAGAAAACAAAGATGCTGTGACAAATGTGAACCAGATTAACTTCAGTGCAAACTGGAAGTGCATCTTTCCACATCCCTGTGACAGAAAGTAGGGTAATGCTCCCCAGCTTTAGCATCAGCTACGTTCCAATCCTACCTCCACCCTGACTAGTGTGGGACCCTTGGCACAATGACTCGGCCTTTCTAGGCCCTTTTCCTCCTTTGTTGAAGAGAGAGAACAATACTGTCAACCTCAAAGGACTGTGGTGAGGATTAAAGGAGACAATGCATTTGCCAATCAACTAAATTCAATAGACAGTAGTGATTAATATGAATACAGTATGTTCTTAATAAAAACTATTGGCAGGGAAATGAAACACTGCATTTTATACATTTGTGACTCCAAAGTAAAGTGAAGTAAATACTCCTGGACTGTAAGTACCTTTTAGCCTCATTTATGTCAATAATGCCCCCAAACAGGCACTCATGCTATTCTGTTTATTCAATACATTTAATCAACCCCCAGATTTTGGGAGGCCTCCTCTGTATGTCTCAGTGAGTCGTTGCCTTGTAGATTGTCAAGCACAGAGCAGAAAGCTAAGTTTCTGGGGAGGTGTCAGGCTCACTCCTGTCTGGAGGTAGCGTTTATTGTTCCTTTTGAGGTCACAGCCCCACGTGAGAGGATAAGCTATTCCCACGTCACTGCTGTGAATTGTGAAAATGGAGGAAAACCAGAAAAGGGTCGAGACAGGAAGGGCAGCTGCCTCCAAAGCAATGGAAGCAATATTGGGGCATGGAACAAGGCCTAGGCATGGGATGAGCTTACACTTAAAGAAAGACTCAGAAGTCAGTGATCAAGGAGGATGTGTGGGTCCCAAACCAGGGGAGCAGATAAACCTTAAGACGGGCAGGGGCTCAGAAAGAGAGAGAGGCTGTCAGCAGAAGGTGGGGCCTCACAGTTGGCCTCCCTGAAGCCTCAGGTGCAGAGCTTTACTGTGGTCTCTGCTAAGGAAGGAACCAAGCCTAACAGTTCACCTGGGCCTGACGGTGGGCGAGGGAGCTGGGAGCATCCTGCCAAGTACCTTGGAGGTGGGTGGGGAGGTGACTGAGAAAGAGGGCTCAGCATCTACCTTCAGCAGATTCACTCTATCAGTGCTCTGTAAATTCTTCGAGGGTGGATCTCAGTGCTTTACACATATTATTTCTTCTTATTCTCAAAACAACCCTAAGGGTAGAATTATTATAAACTTTCTCCCGCACATCACGAAACTGAGGGAGACAGAGGACAGATACATGATTTGCCCAAAGGCACGTGGCTGACAAGTATTGGTGAGGAATTTGGATCCAGGTCCATGTGACTCCAGAACTCATCTCTTAAGCCCACGCATACTGGCCCTGCCAGAAGAGGCACGTGAGAACCTGCTAGAGATGAAATCCACCCAGGTCTTCAGTGAAAAGGCAGCCCTGGGACCACATGGTGCATTTCCAATCCTAGAGCCTCTCCTGCCTTGACCTTACCACATACTCGTCGATGAACTGCCGCAGGTCCCGGAAGCCGTGCTTCTCGGCAATGGTGTTGGGGTAGTGGCCGTGCTTGTTGGCCACACTGTAGGCTTGTAGGGCTCCTGGGCAGGTGAGCAACAAGGCAGTGAGATTCTTCAGTCCATACTTGGCAGCAAAGTGCAACAACGTGGGCAGCTCTTCATCCCTCTGATCTGAAAAATTGTCAAGGAAAACTTAATGGTCAGATAAAAAGGAAGGCATGGGGTGGTGGGGGGACTTCCCTGGAGGTCCAGTGGTTAAGACTCTGCACTTCCACTGCAGGGGTCACAGGTTCGATCCCTGGTCAGGGAACTAAGATCCCACTTGCCGCACGGCACGGCCAAAAGATTAAAAAAAAAAAAAAAAGGAAGGTATGGGAGGCATGGGGCACCTTGCTCATGGAGATGAAGCTAGAAGCCTAGTATGGCATCCAGCAGGTGCTCAATCATTACTTCTTGGTTGATTGACCTAACATCTAACAGCTTCCTCTGTGGCACCACTGAAGATGACAGAAGAAATATGTCAATTAATTAGCAAATCTAATCATTAATATCCTACCTTCTTTCTTTAAAAGGATTGGGGAATCCTGAGAAATAATACTAGTTCAAAATGTGCTGATGTTCTAAGGGCTTAAACAGCAGCCACAAAGTACAACAGGGATCATGTTTTGACCTTCTCTTAAAATTTCAGAGCACTTTAAAACAATTGCTTTATGCTGATTAAAAGAAAGAAATCCTGGGACTTCCCTGGCGGTCCAGTGGTTAGAACTCAGCGTTTTCACTGCCGTGGGCACGGGTTTTATCCCTGGTCGGGGAACTAAGATCCCACAAGCCATGTGGTGCAGCCAAAAAAAAAAAAAAAAAATCCATCTTCTTAGCTCTTACACCCAATTTCTTAAAGTATGCCAAGTAATCCTGGGGCGGTTACTTAGCCTTTCTGTGGCCCTTAGTTTTGAACTAGAAAATATTTCCAGACTATCTCAAAGGGACCTGGAAGGATTAACAAGATTGTTTTCAATGAGCTCTTTGTTTAGGACAGGTTTTGAATGATGGTATTAATGCGTGGGAACCCCAGGATGCCCATTAACCCTCTGATTTGTGGGAAACAAAGTACTCCTGAGAGTCATTGGATCCCCATGACACCCTCCACCTACTAATATCTGGATACAGCAAGTTAAACTCAACCAAGGAAATAGATGTGTTTGTGTTGTGGAGTTGGGGGACAAACCTTTTTTTTAAATTTTCATAAAAGTTGATTTCTAAACCCAAGAGTGATAGATAGATGTATATATACATAAATTTTTTATGTGCATATATATATATATATATATATACACACACACATACATATGTATTTTTTTTAATAAGACAAACCCAGCTTCCTATTCACCAGGATATGATCCTTGGAACAAAGGTCTGAAAATGTCCCCAGGATCCCCCATGATTGTCAAACTATGAAATACTCCCTCCTGAGCCTCAAGTTCAAGAATAGAGAATATTAACACCTGTTGGAAGTGACGTAAGAACATTCCACAGTACGAAAATGGAGAGAGGCAACAAGAGAATGCACCCAGGAGAAGGACATGAAGGTAATATAACCTCATCCTTATGGTTCTCGGACGCTGTGGAAGGATGGAACGCAGGCACTGGGTAACCAGGGGCTTGGGTCCCATTTGTGTAGTGCAGCTGAGATGTGAAGGAAGAGTGGTGTCTACAAAAGAACCATACCAGGCATCCTGTCCAGCGCGCCAGGCACCATCCCCATGCAAGTGTTTCTCCCAGCTCCCGGCATGTCATATATGCCCATGAGACTGCTCCTCCCTCATCAAACAAATATTTGTTTTGAGCCTACAGTGAGCCACCAGGCACTGTCCCTGTCGTCATCCAGCTGACAGACTAGCAAAAAAGACAGACACAGCTGAAGAGTACAAGAACCCAACATGCTAGGGGAGCTGCAGCACGTAGATGGAACCTACCTGAGGAAGTGCTGCAGGAGGAGGGGAGGAAGAAACTGTGTTCCCATGGGTCGAGGTGGCAAGAGGCAGGGCGGGATTTTCATTAGGTAAAAGAAGTTCATACCTTCCACAGAGCAGAGCACAGAAGCCAAGGGAGAGAGTAGAGAGAGGTGAGAGCAGAAATGCAGCAGGAGCCCCTTAGGAAGGCCTTGTATAAAGGTTGAGGAGTTTGGACTTTATCTGGAAGACAAGTGGGAAACACAAAGGGTTTTTAGTAAGGGGATGACATATTCAGATTTACAATTTGGAGGAATCCCGGGCTAGCCAGAGAAGAATGACTGCTTCTCAGAGGATGAGCTGTAGAGCAGGAGCCAGCAGAAAACACGAGCACGGGCTGACTGCACACTGAAACCGACAAACTGGAATCAACCCACTGCTGGTTTCCTGAGGTTTGACTGTTGACTTACTTGTCATCATATCTTCCTCTTCCAGCTGGTTGATTCCAAAGAGGTGCAGCCCACTTGCAGGGATGTTGTTCTTTAGGGACTCTGTTAGCAGTTTATCAAGGGTCTCTGTGTTGTAGGGCACAATTTTAAAGGCCTAAATACAAAAGTGAAGATGGTCAGATTTTAAATCCAGCTATCTCCCATCCAGCAGATTGGAGACTGGTGAACCATGAGCAGAAACTACAGGTTCAGAAAACTCCAGTGTCCTTTCACCATCCTTACCTGACACATGAACTCCACGGGATTTGCAGCATTGGACAATAAATTCCCAATTTCCTCCATGTCAGTATAATAGCTGATAATGGTTTCGCACACCACTAAATCCCCAGAATATATCTTCAGAGAAACATTCCCAGATGAAAGGTCTGAACAGAAGAAAAGATACTATAAAACTGCTCTTTTTTTTGTAGTACAAGAGTACAGGGAAAAGCGTTCATGGATTACTTAAATGGTGAAGAAATTAACTGGGGACTGGAAGAAAGACCTTGGAGGTGAGCTGCAGGATTGGGAAGTGAGGGAAACAGGAGAAGTAGCGGTGGGCACACTAACACACGGGAGGGCTCTGAGTCAGAGGAATTATCCTCACTGGGTCTGCAATTTAACTTTCGGAAGATTTTCACCTGTTTTGCTCATTACTGTAGGCCCAGTGTCACAACAGACAGGAAGAAGAGTTGTATTTAAAGCACTTTATACAAAGGCCAGTGGTCGCCAGAGGTGGGACCTGGCGGTGGGACTCCGAGCTTCCGCCCCATTGGGCAAGTAGAATTGATTCACTTGCTCTGCTGCTGTCATTACTATGTGCTCTCCTTGGGAGCTCTCTCTCTTCTACACCACAGGAAGGGGTTTTGAGGGGGAAAGAAAAAATTAAAAATACACCAACCACAAAGATTCGATTCACAAAAGAGGAAATGCGACAAGTAGAGAACACGGAAAAAATATTTAACCTCACTAGAAATCAAAGGAATGCAAATTAAAACAATGGACTACTTTTTAGAAACATATCAAATTAGCAAAAATATTCAAAGCGATAATGCCTAGCATTGGTGACAGTATAGCAAATAAACGAGAAAAGTAATATTTCATAAAGCAATTAAGCACTATCTTCCAGGACCCTTAAAAATGCCCATTGTTTCAGGGATTCCATCTCAAGGACATAATCCTAAACACAAAAGAAAAAAACCCTGCCTGCATAAAGACACTCAATATATCATCATTTAAAACAATAAGACAATAAAACCAGACATAGAGAATGGACTTGAGGACACGGGGCAGGGGAAGGGTAAGCTGGGACGAAGTGAGAGAGTGGCACTGACATATATACACTACCAAATGTAAAATAGATAGCTAGTGGGAAGCAGCCGCATAGCACAGGGAGATCAGCTCAGTGCTTTGTGACCACCTAGAGGGGTGGGATAGGGAGGGTAGGTGGGAGACGTAAGAGGGAGGGGATATGGGGATATATGTATACATATAGCTGATTCACTTTGCTATACAGCAGAAACTAACACACCCTTGTAAAGCAATTATACTCCAATAAAGATGTTAAAAAAAAAACTAACTAACTAAATAAATAAGACAATAAGAAATCAGAAATTACATAAATATGCAACAATGAGGAAATGAAAAATTAAAAGATGATACTTCTATTCAACTGAGTATTATACAGCTTTAAACATTATGGTTTTAAGATATAGATCCAACACAAGGGACTGGTTTTATAAATTATGGTACATCTATACAATGGATTACCTTGCAACCATTAAGCATCATTTTGTAAAAGACCATTTATTAACATGGGAAAATATTCATAGTGTATTTCCAGGTAACAAAAGTTGGCTACAAGACATAAAGCTATGTACACAGATGTGGGAAAACACAGAAACCAGTGATTTCCTTGGCAGGGTGGGCATATGGGTAATTTTCTATCTACTTTCTTTTATGGTTACTGTATTCTCCAAGTTTGCTGTATTGAGCACACATTACTTTTGTAATAGAAAAAATATGTTATAAAATGGAGAGTCACAAACTCCCTATAATAGTACAGGGGTAAAGGGATGAAGAGAGAATAAATTAAGATTACATAAAGAAAAACGGAATATAAGGTAATAGATACTATTAGAACAACTATGTTTATAAAAATTATGAAAAAAGGCAAAAAAGACTGACTGGTAGGGTGTCAGATGACTTTTTTCCCTACTTTTCCTATTTTTCTCTAATTTCAAAAAATGTTAATATATGAACTTTATAAACATTTTTATATTTTATATATTTTAGTATATCCATCTCCCCCCGCCCCAATCACATGTGCATGTTTATATAACTTCCTTTTCCTTTAAATAGAACATGGCAACCAAATCCAAATCTTGGCTGTCACTTTTCTCAGTGGCTGATGAAGACAGCTGTCGGCAAGTAAAAGAAAGTAAGAGGGGGTCTCGTCACATGATGCCTAATTTCCGGAGGTAAATGGGGGCTACTTACTGGGAGCTTTCATGGAAACGGTGTACTCATTCTCCAGCTTGGCTTCCACCCTTATCGAGGGAGAATCCTCAGGAGAAAATTCGGCTTCTGTTGTCACCCTCTCATCCAGCTTACATCTCACAATGACGTAGACAGTGGTTTCTGCCTGGAACAGGAAACCAGTAATTGTCCCTTCTCCCTCCTGTTAGGGTGTTGAGCCAGAGGGCCTCCCCAGCTTCTGCAGCCGCAGCTCTACCTAGTGAGGCTGTTCCAGAGCAGGGTGGGGTCTGCAGTCCAGTGGCGGGCAGTGACTGCTTGCCATGGGTCCCAACAAGACAAGTTACAAAAACCAAGAGTGAACATTTATAAACCTAAATAGCAATTTGATAGAGTAATTTTATGTCTGTCAAACCTAATAATAATTTTAAAACCTGGGGCTTGTATTTAATTTTTATAGCATTTCTTTTTTGTTGTATATTATAAAAGTATTGGCCCATGGCAGAATTGGAAATTTAAAACAACAAAAATTTTTTAAAGTTCTTCACCACAGATAGTTTGAGAAGCACTATTCTAGATCAGCCTTGCTACTCAAAGCAAGGCCAAGGGACCAGCAGCATTGGTGTCCCTGAAAGCTTGTTAGAAATGCAGAATCTCAAGCCTGCCTGGACCGACCACACCAGAGTCTGCATTTTACCAAGACCCCTGGGTGACTCATGCACCTTACAGAGTGAGAGGTACTGATTTAGAGAAACCCTCTTGGGTTCTGCAATTTATGCTGTTCTTAGATGGACAAAAATAACTTACTGGAGGATTAATTTTCCCAAGGCACTGAGCAACCTAAGTAGCTAATTTACATTGCTTTGAGACCTCCTGCCAAACCTGCTAAATGGAATTATCTGTTTTACTGGGCTGGCTACGCAGTTAAGCTCTTAAGACATTGAACTGGAAAGAACAGGCCCTCCAAAAAGCAGGGGAAAAGGAGAAATTTCTGGCCATAGCTAACCCCCAAATGTTCATTGTAAGATTCTGCTCTCAAGCCCTTATAGTAGGCCATCGTGACAAGGGCCACGATTCCAGAACAGGTGGGAGGGGGATGTGGTCCCGGCTCACGGAGACTGCTTAGGGTGAATGTGCGTGTGTTTGTGGTTGACCTGACTCCCACTGCAGGTCCGGCCCTCTCCCACCTGCCCCTTCTCCCAGGGAGCATGGGGAGCCAGAGAAGACGAGTGTGTCTCTCCTGTTGACAGTCATGACGCAACCCCAGCCCAGCCGCCCCAGGAGCCAGGGACCTGGAGCAGGCAACAGTGAGAATCCTGGGTCAGCGGCAACCAGCACAGAAGAAGGAGCCAAAGCCTGGAAAACCAGGCGGCATGGGAGGGGCATCATCCTTTAGTTCTAAACCCCCTCCCCACAGGCACCCACCAGCGTGGTCTCAGGATGAAAGGGGCGTGGGGCAGGAAGGAAGGAGTACGAGAGGACTAGAAACTGAAATGCCCACTACAAAGGCCTGGACAGTAAGGAAAAGGAGTGAAGTGGGTACAAAGAAAGAGGAGTGATGAGAACCAGTGACCTGGGGATGCACAGCCCCATCTAAAGGGTCACTTGGCCCAGCTGCTCATCTCAGGCCTGGTATTACCAGATTCTGATTCAAAGGAGGCTAGAAACAGGTTTTCATGCCTAACTCTTTAAAACACTGTGCAGCTGGAACCAAACATGTCTATGAGTTCAATCCAGCCCGAGGCAGCAGTTTGCAGCCCTCATGGAGGGAGTCCTTGCCCAATGCTTTGTGGCCTCAGGCTGCGCAGAAAACCACTCACAAGTGCAGGGAAGCTAGGACTTCCCATTTCCATGGCCATCATGCCCTCTTGCCTACAGAAGCCCACAGTGGCAAACTTAGCACAGGGCTCCTACCCACAAAAAAGTGTTTCACTGCTCTGAACCAATATCACACATTTCTCTTCAGGAAAAGAAAGATAATGAAAAACTATCAATACTATGGTAGGATTCAAATGACAGTGGCCCATCAGTTGGCCACCACATTCAGGTCACCTCTTAACATAGGTCCTACCCCTGAAAACATTAGTCACATGCTCAGGCATTAATTTTCTCCCTTTTGCAAGCAATGCTGGGCAGCAAGTTTCAGCCATCGAGCTTCAAGGCACTCATTTGGGCCGTAAAGGGGGCCAGTTGATGGAGAAACAAGCTCTCAAAATGCCCAGCGCTAGGCTGGAAGGAACAGACCCAGGCCTCTAACTCCAGGGTTGGCATTTAAGTGTTTTGTAATGTTCATGTCTGCTGGTTTTCAACATGTTCTAAGTTTTTGATCATGAACTTAATGTCTTAGATTGATGACACATACATTCCTGGGCTCGTCTCCCTTTGACTTAAAGGAGTGAGGTGTGCCCAGGGCCCAGGCACTGGGGGTCTCAGGGTAGCTAGTGCACAGGGAAACCCCACGGGAAGGCTGGGATTACAGTAAGGTGCAACAGGAGAACCCCGCTCCCTTTACTACAACAAACTTCCACTGAAAAGCCCCAAAGCCCATGCTCCAACATCCACCCACCAGCCCCAGCAGTTCCTACCCCACAGCGGATGCGGTCCGGCTGCACCACCATCAGGTTCCCAGGTGAAGTCTTCGGTGGCAGGCTCTGCTGCTCCGAGTAGGGAAGGATCTTCTCGTCCTCGGTCTCGGTGTCAGTGACTGAGTCGCAGCCAGAATCTATGGCACAGAGAACACGGCTGAATGGAAAGAGAAGGAAGCAGTGCTGGGCATGTTCCACCCCCATTAAAACCCCAAAAGTTACCAAATAGGAAATGGCTCCGACCGTCAAACAAATACAGGCTGAAGGTAGTGACTCAGGAAATCATGAAAGAGGACCTCATGGGGAAAAGTCAGCCACCATGGAGGCCATGAGGGTAGGGTGAAAGCAAGAGGACGATGGTGTGGAGAAAAGCCAAAAAATCTGAGGCAGGCTGCTGTCTGAGGCTGACAGGTCTAGTCGCAAACAACAGACTTCTGGAAGCTTTACCTCTGGACTTCTTGCAGGGCTGGCTTCAGTGATTGTGAGGAAAGAGGCCCCTTCTCCTCAGGGGGGAGCAAGAACGGACTGTCCACTTAAAGGTCATCTTTTGAACATCAAGTAAAACCTGCGCTTTCCAGGAAGCAATTATTCCTCAGGGTCATGGCTAGCTAACGTTCTCCCTCTGGAGCAAGGGTAAAAAGCAATCAGTTTCAACAAATCTTAGAGTATAACCGGGTTCCAAATCAGTATCACAGCCAACACCTCTGCTGTGGGAAGATTAGAGCGTGCACAGATTCAGTGAAGGAGAGCAGGGGTGTGCAGATAGGGTGTGGCACAGAATGAGATAATGCTGAGATGGGGTAAGTGGAACCTACCAGAGTTCTAGGGCGGGGGCTCTTAACCAGGGCTCATTGATTGATAGGGTACCTGTGTGCAAGATTGTGTGTGTGTGTGCATGTGTGTGTGCGTGTGTGTGTGTGTTCCTCAAAGAGGAACAAAATGGTTAAGAATGGCTACAAGGAGAGGGAAGGTTCATCTAGTCCCTTCGTTGGGCTTGCTCTTCTCCATTCCTAAACCACTGACAGAGCCAGACAAACATACTAGGTACTGCAAGGACATGAAGGTGAACCAGACATCCATCCTACCTTCAGAGAGCCCGCAATCTAAAAGGGCTGGTGAGAGGTAGGGGTTAACTTGGCTGATTCCTGCAGGCTGGCCTCCCACGGAAGGAGTGCAATCCTTCCTGGGAGAAAGCTGGGGTGGCAAACCAGGCCACTGATAGGTCCCCACAGAAAGCTGTAACACAAGCTTGCACTCTAGATCCCAGGTCATGCCAGGGGAGGGCTGTGCTCCCACAGCCATGAAGACTGAGGTGGCAGAGCAGGGATGGGGAACAAAGCACCACCGTGTCCTAGGGCTATAACTGTGAGGCAAGGGCCTCCTGGGACCTTCTCAGGCCGGGGGAGGGGCTGAGGCGTCCCGGATACGCAATTTAAAAGCCCCACAGCCTTGGACAGGGGTCTTGTCCTAGAGCCTGACATGTGTGCTGACAGATGTCTACACAAGGCCCCAAAGTGTGATGGGCAGTGAGGCACATACTCCTGCTGCTTGTCCCCTCTCTGTGATTTCTGCCAAGACGCACTATTCCAGAAGGCCGGGCTGAGTGCAGCTTGGTCTCTGACCTTGTTCACACAGCAGGAATCCAGGCAGATCTTAGTGCTAAGAGAGCGGGCAAAGAACCCTGGGAGTTTCAAGGAGGAACTGTTTATCACTAGGCATCAGAACCATCAATCTCCTCTATCTTTCCTTTCCTTTCAGTCCAACTGATTCCCCACTTACTCAGTGCTAATTATCCCCCTGCAAAGGCTAAGTGCAGTAGTCTTCCCACCTCTCTGCTGTCCAAGCCAAATTAACCGAAGGCTGCCATTTTCTCCATTGGATCTGCCCTTCCCCACTTCCTTTTCTCCTTGACTGGTTACTACTAAAATGGCCAGGGACCATCTCCATGGACAGAGCTGTACATGCCATCCAAGCAACTCCCACCCACCATGGGAATCTGTGAAAGAAAGAGCCAAAAAATCAGGGATAATTGATATTCTTCTTCTTAATAATTATATAACACCACATCAAGCTTTAATTTTGTATTATTTGATGCCTGAACATGCCATTTTTTTCATTTCTGAGGTTCTTACTGGATGAGAAAATAACCCCATTGACTTAAAACATTCAGTCAGTTTCTTAAAGCTGCAAGAAGCTCCCTGGAACTACTTATCGTTCTAGAATTGTTTAGACACTATCCTGTGTGGCTAGCGTGGTGGGTACCAACCTATTATAATTTACTGTACCAGTATCATTGGGATAGACCCACAGTACAGTCTATTGCTTCAAAAAAGAAATTTCTTCAGGGACTTCCCTGGTGGCGCAGTGGTTAAGAATCTGCCTACCAATGCAGGGGACACGGGTTCAAGCCCTGGTCCAGGAAGATCCCACATGCCACAGGACAACAAAGCCCGTGCACCACAACTACTGAGCCTGCGCTCTAGAGCCCACAAGCCACAACTACTGAGCCCGCATACCACAACTACTGAAGCCCGTGCGCCTAGAGCCCATGCTTCGCAACAAGAGAAGCCACCACAATGAGAAGCCCGTGCACCACAATGAACAGTAGCCCCCGCTCGCCACAACTAAAGAAAGCCCGTGTGCAGCAACGCAATGCAGCCATAAATGAATTAATTAATTAATTTAAAAAAAGAAAATCTCTTCATTTCTCCCAAATTACTGACCGAATTAGTTGGCTGGCCAAAGAGTCAAACCTCTAGTAAATATAATCAAGAAAAGAACAGAGAAATAGAAATAAGCCAAATAAGAAAGAGACGATAACAACAGATATGGAGAAGAATTTTAGAAACATACTGATGTGAAAACTCATTGCTAAGAGTTTTTTTTTAAATTTCAATACAATTTTTATAGAAAAATATAAATTACCAAAATTGTCTCAAAGTAAGTAGAAAATCTGACTAAAACAATAATCACACAGAAAAATTTTTCTCACTTTTCAAATAAAATGTAAAGTACAGGTCACACACCCACTGCTGCATTGAATTTTAAATTGTAGTTGCCATGATGTTTTTCTTTACAACATTTAATTTTCCTATCTAGGAAAATTCCATTTATATAGGTTTTGTGTCTCCTACTAAAGTTTAAAAAACAATAAAGGATAGTCTTATTTTATATTAAATTTATAAAAAAAATTAAACCGAGCAACTAAATACAATAGACAACCCCCAAATCAAGTTTCATTCTCATAAATACTTAATACGTGGTAAAGAAAGCACTAAAAATCAGTACAGAATAAAGAAAATGGTTGGTGAGGATGACTCAGCAGATGGTACTGAAAAAATTTAGCTATTTGGGGTAGGCATGGAGGGACAGAGAGACTGTTTAGAATCTTCCTAATTCTTATACACTCCAAAATAAAATTTAGATGGATTATAGATTGAAATGAACAATGAAAACAAATTTTAAAAATTAAGATAAAAATACGGTTGAAAATTTTATCATTGTTTTGGGAAAAGATTTGTTTACCTTAAAAACAACTGAAGAAATACAATCTAAAAAGCAATAGAGTTGTGACATGAATTTAAAATTTTAGTAAACAAATTTATAAAAACCTAACAACTAAATTGTAATGCTTTGGCAGCATTAGTCATAATGGCCACAGGTGGAAACAACCCAATTGTCCATTCTTTGATGAATGGATTGACAAATTATTCAGCCATAAAAAGGAATAAAATACCAATATATGCTACAACATAGATGAACGTTGAAAACATTATGCTGAGTGAAAGAAACCAGCCACAAAAGACCACATATTATAGGATTCCAAATATACGATATGTCTGGAATAGGCACATCTATAGAAACAGAAAGTAGATTAGTTATTGCCTAGGGCTGGGGTTCTTGGGAAGCTGGGGGAGGTTGGGAGATGATAGCTAAAGGGTGTGAGGTTTCCTTTTGAGGTGATGAAAATATTCTAGAATTGATTGTAGTGATAGTTGCACAAGTCTGTGAATATACAAAAACATCATTGAATTGTATACTTTAAATGGGTAAATTGTTTGTTATGTGAATTATATCTCAATAAAACTGTTACCAAAAAATTCAATGGCAAACCACAAATTGGTTAAAAAATTTGACATAAATATGCCAAGGGGCTGATCTCCTCAATATATGAAGAGGTCATAGAAATTTCTTTAAAAATACCCAAAGCCCAATAAGTAGATAATTCACAAAGGAAGAAATAAAACTTACCTCTCCATTCAAAAAAATTAAAAATCATTCATTATCTCTAATCATCATGGAAATGCAAATAAAAATAATATATTACTATTTCACCTTTTCCAATTAGGAAATATTTGAAGGTGAGGTAGGACAGATACTCTCATTTGTTGCTGAAGAAAGTATAAACTGGTACACCCTTTCTGGAAAGCCATGTGACCATATACAGAGAAAGAGCAAGTCTTTAAAATGTTCATATCTGGCCACATAATTCTACTTCTAGAAATCTCTCTTAAGGAGGAAAATAACTGTTCAAGATGTAGACAAAGATAGTGAACCAAGAGGTCTGCTAAATCATTCTTTTTGCATTGCTGAGAAACTAAAAACAATCTGATAAAAGAATATTAAAAATATTATTTTCAAAGAGTTTTAAGTAAAAGCTTGACATGTTAAGCAAAAAAGCAGAATATAAAATCATATATCTTATAATGTAGTATATCAATTATATAAAGGAAAATGCATTTTAAATTTATTTATTTATTTATTTTTGGCTGTGTTGGGTCTTCGTTTCTGTGCGAGGGCTTTCTCTAGTTGCGGTGAGCGGGGGCCACTCTTCATCGCGTGCGCGGGCCTCTCACTGTCGCGGCCTCTCTTGTTGCGGAGCACAAGCTCCAGACGCGCAGGCTCAGTAGTTGTGGCTCATGGGCCTAGTTGCTCCACGGTATGTGGGATCTTCCCAGACCAAGGCTCGAACCCGTGTCCCCTGCATTGGCAGGCAGACTCTAAACCACTGCGCCACCAGGGAAGCCCGGAAAATGCATTTTAGAAGGTCAGAAGAAAATGTATGGATAAACTGCCTGATCCTTCCCTCCCTCCCTCTTTTCTTCCTTCTTTCCTACCTTCTAACTGTTCATGTATTTTCATATTCTCCACAATGAGAAAGCACTTTGATAACGGGGATGTGTGAAGAGAGAAGTAACAGCTGAATCTTTTGGCTAATCACTTCATCAGCTTGGTATCATTTATGAGATTGGTCCTAATAGTACAGCACTTGGCAGATTTCCCCAGCATTCAGATGGGTCCTATAAACAATCCCTTCCAGTAGGTCTATTCATTTAGTCACCTGAAATGAATTAGCTACTGGCAGCTAATTCATTTCAAGAAGTCAGGCAGGATGTCATTCACTCTGCAGGGAGATTCTGGTGGCTCTGATTGACAGCACCATCACTTAAGTTTCTTCAGCCACATCGGCCTCTTCCACAGCGCACTACAGACAGAGCCAGGGTCTAACCACTTGAGCAGATGCAGAGTTTCCTTTGAAGGACATACCAACCCAGACAAAAGTACCACTGAAACCCACCTGAAAGAGTGAGATGGCCCCAAAGTTTCCCACTTAAACGTGTAGATTCCTCTCGCCCCTTCCCCACCTTGAAGATAAACACCAGCTTTACTGTCCTGCGACTCAAATAAATAAAAGTTTGAGTGAAGGCACACTGAAAACCCCAAGGACCTCACCAGTTAAAGTCTTATTAAGACACCAACAGTATCCTTACTGCTTTAAAATTTAACAATATCCTCTCAGCTTTTATAAGGCCTGGAGAAACTGGAGAAATTACAGAAGAAGACTTTCTTTGTGCATCCAGCTCATCTACAAAGGACCCTTGTGGGAAACACTCCTTGAATTCAGTGGCAGGAAGTTTGTCTCCCCAGAGAACTTGGCTGCTTTCTTTCATTAGACAATAAGAACAAGCTAACATGGTGTGTTTCACCTTCTGCCCTTGCTGCCAGGTAGCTCACTTTTTCAATTTCGGTTCTTAACCACTGTTAACACTTTCATCCAGGTCTTGGTGTTTCCTATTTCTCTTTTTTATATTGTGTTTAATTTTGGAGGCTGCTTCAAAACTTTGGGGATCTAGGCAGGATGTGAATGAATCTTTCTCAAAACTGGTATCTGCCAAAAGTCCTCAGATGTAGTCTTATGAGAATCAGTGCTTGGGCTTTTCATTTAGATGACAGTGTCTTTAAAATGGGATGAAAAGACATTCCAGATTATCTGGATGACCACATTATAACTGGGTCCAGCCACAGGACTGTGTTGCCCGTGTGTGTGTGTGTGTGTGTGTGTGTGTGTATCATTTTGCAACTAGGTCATACTAAGCTGTCAGGGGCTAATGAGGAAAGAAGACAGGGGGCAGGATGACATGTAAATGAGGCATTTGGGCCAAGTGAGCACAAGAAGGTTTCCCCATACACTACTTCACATAGAGAAATGCGGTGGGAGATCCAAGTCCCACAATAACACTGGGGAGCTGTAGCAAGCCCCTGTGACAGAATCAGCGAGCACCAGAGCTTTGTGCCACATTCATGATGCTGCTTCAGTAAATGACCATCATCTATGACAAAACAAATGTAGTCAGTTTGCCCTGTATTTATTTTATGCATGTATTTGTATCGGGTTCATTTGTTTTGCTTTTGGAGTTGGGAAAGAACACTAAGCATAAGGAGTTGAATATGTTTATACGTATTTCAACAGCATCAAAATATTCTACCAACACTAAAGGCTCATAATTTTTTTTCCTTTACAAGGGAGTCTAAAAAGTTATTTAACATTATTTGGGTCTAAAGAAACTATGAATTTTAAATGAATTGAGTGTGTGTATGCACTTGGACACACAACAAGCCACATGGACAAGCTCATACTAGGTTAAGAGGGCTGGTGACAGACTCCTGATTACTACTAATATTGACAACAATAAAAGTTACCATTTATTGGGGACTTCCCTGGTGGCACAGTGGTTAAGAATCTGCCTGCCAATGCAAGGGACACGGGTTCAAGCCCTGGTCCGGGAAGATCCCACATGCCGCAGAGCAACTAAGCCCGTGCGCCACAACTACTGAGCCTACACTCTAGAGCCCGCGAGCCACAACTACTGAGCCCACGTGCCACAACTACTGAAGCCTGCGCACCTAGAGCCCGTGCTCCGCAACAAGAGAAGCCACGACAATGAGAAGCCCGCGCACCGCAACGAAGAGTAGCCCCCGCTCACTGCAACTAGAGAAAGCCCGCGCGCAGCAACGAAGACCCAACACAGCCAAAAATTTAAAAAAATTTTTTTTAAAAGTTACCATTTATTGAACATCATGGTGACTGCTTTAATAGTCAATCTCATTTAGTTCTCACATCAACCCTGTGAGATAGAAATCAATATCCTATTCCTATTTGATAGATGGAAACGCGGTGCCTGAAGGATTGAAGTAACCCAGCCCAGGTCGTGCAGCAAGCAAGCAAGAGGCGGAATGGGAATTCGCCCCCAGGGGTCTGTGCCTCCTTTGAGGACATGGACCAGGGCAGGAAGCAGCATCACTTGCTATTCCCGGTCTGGGGTAGTAACTGTAGCTCATGAGACATGACATAGGCTTTTGCTCACCAACACCTGGTGGTCCTGCCTTGTTCTGAGCAATACTGCCTTGGTTAGGTATGCCATGACCTGCCACCACGGCCAACAGGCACATTCCAAGGATGGGGTTTAAGTCAAAAGACACTGAATTCCAACTGAACCAGCCAGGGTCCCACGTGCTCCAGGGGCCTCTGCCCCAAAGTTACAACTGTCTCACTTTCCAAATAAGTTTTCAGACCACAGCACTTACTGCTTCTTTCCTGTACATTGGTGTTCAGTCAAGATTGTTTTTTGGTAGTCTGAGGGAGGGGTAGGGTAAGGATGGCCAGAGAATGATGTTTTCTGATCTTGAAGCGTTTTTTTGTTTGTGTGTTTTGTTTTCCAGAATATACAAGCTAACTTCTCCTGTAAGGTAATGCTAAGCTTTGAGGAAAGTACTATAAACAGGTATCATTCTTTAAAATGACCACAACTGCCATTGTTGAGCATTTACTATAGGCCAGGAAACATGCAAAACCCTTGACATATGTGATTCTATTTTATCATAACTAAGAGATTGGAATAATTCTGCCCATTTCACAGGTAAAAAAAATAGGGCACCGAAATTTAAATAAATTGTCAAAGTCACACAGTGCACGCTGTATAGAAAGTTAACCCCCAAATCCATGCTCTTGTGCACTCTGATAGTTTCCCACACTGGGAAGCAGGTGACTGGTACACAGGAGATGATTCCAAAGTGTACAGCAAACATGCAGTGACACTGAGCCACATAGTAAGAAAGCAGTCCCCTTTCAATTCTTTCAATCCCACTCATATCAAGAAGAAAGGCTCAGTTTGGTAAGAGGATGCCTTTAACTTCTCCTTAACATGCTTACCTCTCTCTCTGAACCAGGGAGGGAACAAGGCCCTAAGCCCACAGGCTTCTGCAGGCATGAGTGTCTAGTAGAATTTAATACCACTGTTTTGTTTTTATTGTCTTTATTTTTATAGTTACCTTGTTTCTATCAAGAGATACTGGTTTTTCATTTATAGCAGCAAAGTTTCCTTTTAAAATAAATTTATTTAAATAAAAAAACGGGAATTGACTTGAAGAAAATATTGTTAAGAGTACAAGGAAAAGTTTGGAAACAGATAGTGTTAATAGTTGCACAACATTGTGAATGTATTTAATGCCAAACTGTATACTTAAAATTGGTTAAAATGGCAAATATTATGTTAATATGTATATACGTATATGTGTATATGTATATATATATTCACAATTTTTAAAAATGGATAATGTAATATACCCCCCAAAACCATTGAATTGTACACTCTATATGGGTAAATTGCATGGCATATAAATTATATCTCAAAAAAGCTGTTAAAAAAGATAAACCAAAACCCATGTTGATGATCCTCAAATGACTGAAGTTTGGGAAAAGCTGAATTATGCTATACTGCTTTCGTTTTTTTTTTTTTTAAATCACTCATTTTATTTATTTATTTATTTTTTAAAAAATTTTTGGCTGCGTTGGGTCTTCATTGCGGTGCGTAGGTTTCTCTTGTTGCGGGGCACAGGCTCTAGGCGGGCGGGCTTCAGTAGTTGTGGCGCACGGGCTCAGTAGTTGTGGCTCGCAGGCTCTAGAGCACAGGCTCAGTAACTGTGGCACACGGGCTTAGTTGCTCTGCGGCATGTGGGATCTTCCTGGACCAGGGATCGAATCCGTGTCCCCTGCATTAGCAGGCAGATTCTCAACCACTGCGCCACCAGGGAAGTCCCTATAGTGCTTTCCTTTTTTCAAGCTAAATGTATTAGTGATTTTTTCAAAATAAGGTAAAGCAAAGGTGGGAAGGCAGGAAGAAGGCCTGTCGCATAAACATGTCGAATTATTTTATCTGACTTTTAGATAACAAGGAAAAAGAAAGTGAACAGAGAAGGAAATGAAGGAGATAAATTTCGACTGAGAATTAAGAGCCTTCCACCAATCTAGCCAAAAATGGAATGAAATAGAAGTGGTCACTGGAGCCAGGCAGGGGCCCACATGTGTCTCTGGGCTGATATGATGTAGGAGGATATCATCATATTGCATCCGGGATTTCCAGTGTGGCTGATGAAAGAAAGAGTGAAGAAGATTCAAAGGTTTCTTGGAAGAAAGCAGAAATGAATAGCGAAACAACCTAGGCAGTGTGGTCCATGAAGGAAAGGGGCCATGTTCCCCCTGCATTTGCATCCCGGATTGAGACCCAAATTTAACCACCACACAGATGGGGCAGGAGTATAGAGAGTTGCCTGAGGTCTGGAGAAACTTCCGGAGGCTTTTCCACTCAGGATGAAATTTCTCAGCTATTATAAAGCTCATCCAGCCTATCTAAGCCATGATGATGAAATCATAAAACAACTATTTCTCAAAGCCCGACATAAAATGTTCTGAAGCCTGAGCTTCCTAATCACTGAGCAAGTATCTACTGAATATGCATGACAAGGATCCCACGGGGGTTCCCAAGAGTGTGCCTCGAGAGTGTCGGCCTTAAGGAGCTTACAACTGAACTGGGAAGGTGAGGTTCCACGTGAAACAACTGAGAGAACTATGTGATACCAGCAAGCATTATGAGACCATAAATAGAGCTAAATAAAGTGAGTTATGTTTCTAAGTGTTTATAAAAGTGCCGGCACATGAAAAATGTAACAGAAGTTTAGAAAGTTGAGAAAAACTTCCTGAAGGATGAAGAAGACAGGTTAATTTACTTTAACTAAGGCAAATAGCATTTAGGTGCTGAGATTACCATTCTTGTGAAAAAAGCATATTTTCCATTTAAATTAATAAAATAATTAGTAATTCATTCCTTTATTCCTTCAACAAACATCCAATGCCTATCAATGAATAACAAATATTCAAAGCCTATCCTAGGCCCCCTAAGAAATGTCAGGGTGAGAATATTTCTGTCCCCGCTGACAGTGGAGGGACTGCACAGGAGAGAAACAGCTTCTCTCCAACTTCCACAGACAAATGATAACAGGAATAACTTCAAAACAAAACATTACAATGGATAAGCAGGGATTTATAAAACACAGTTTATGGCCACTAGAGGATCAAAGAAGGAAGGACATCCCCAAAGACGTGACAAGTAGGGCCTTGAAAGGCACAGAGAATGCGGGCACGGGGTTGGAAGGACTTTCCTGGCAGAGGTAAAGGCATGATTAAGGACAAAAAGGCAAGAGAGCAAATGATGTGTGTGGGCCACAGGAAGCAAGGGGGGCACCTTCTATATGAAGCAGGGAGGGAGGGTGAGGGGAGAGGGACAGGGAGGGAACCCCAAATGCCATGCTAGGAGTTTGGTTTACACATAGAAGACCTGTCACCAAACAGTATTCATGAGAAAAGGAAATTCTGTAAAATATAGATTAAAACCCTAGTTTATTTGTTTGTTTGTTTGTTTTTGGCCACACCACGGCGGCTTGCAGGATTTTAGTTCCCCAACCAGATCAAACCCGTGCCCTCTGCAGTGGAAGTGCAGAGCGCTAACTGGACCACTAGGGAATTCCCAAAACCGTAGTTTTGTTTTTCTGAAAGTTGAAGAATTTGCTTGAATTTGCTTGTTTTTGAAATAATTCCAGACACACAAGTAGAATGTGTCAGCTCTTTTCTAAATCTTGGTCAGAATCGAGACGCAGAGGGGCTGACCACCCATCACACCCTGAGCAAGCAGTGTCTTTAAGTCTGTAAAATAACATGAACTAGTGGCTAACAAAGTGTTACCAAGCCAACATCCTGCTCTATCTGCTTTCATGAGCAAATAAGATGCTATAATTAACCCAATGTCTGAAAGCATACCACAAGCATGGTTCACAACATGCTTAGAAAAATGGTTCTTAAGTAGACGAAACATTTCTCCTACCGTGTATCTTGTTTACACTAGCTATAAGCTTAGAAAATCAGTGTCATAGCTATTGTTATGTCCTTAGAAAGCACAAAGGGAGACCTCAGTCCTGGCCTTGTCCCCAGATTCCAAACGTGTGGATCCCAGTGAAGGAGCTTCTGCTCCACTGCAAAAGCATGTGGGTTCGCGGGGGGAGGTGAGAGGCTGGCAGTGGTGGGACTCAGATCTTGAGTTTCAACAACCCCACCTTCTTGCAGCTTCCTGGCAAACATCAAGATTGCTTTTTCATTTTAGTCATCACCCATGGGTCTTTCTTCCCCCCTTGTTCACCCACCTTGGTTAATGGGTATTGAATTTCCCATCCACCTAACCCCTTTCACTTAAAAAACTCCCAACACAGTGACAAGTATACCCAACCCGCAAGTCACCAGCTACCCCCTGAAGTCCTGTACAGTCATCAAGCAGAACGATGTTAAGAGGGTCAGTGGAATGCCAGACTCTTACCCACCACATGTCTTACTGGCACTAAAGTCAGGGGAGGGAGGAGGTGATGATTATTTAGTGGTGTTAGTGTGAGTTCACTACAGTGACATCAATCATTGTCCTTGTCACATTCATCATCATCATCCTCATGATGCCAAAAAGGTAAGGCAGAGCCCTGTGGACACATCCCCAATTCAGACTTTAAATAAACTCATGGTGGCCACTCTGCCTCCCTGGAAATAAGGAGAACGGAGTAGAAAGGAGAAGGAAGAATGGATCCGCTCCTCCCATAAGCCCACACTGACTTCCTGAGGCAGTCGATGCTGCTGACTTTCCCCACACAGGCTGACTCACCTGTCACATCCGACCTGCTCTGCCATCCAGATGGTCTGTGTCAGCTGCAGATTCCTGAGGCTGCCCGGTTTCACTACACATCGATGGATTTGCAGCACTTGGTAGAGGGTTCTGGATCAGGAATCTACTGTACATCAACCCCAGTCTTGTCCAGCTCACATAGACAAGGAATTGTTTTTCCTTCATTCACCAGGTAATTCCCCTGGCCCTCCTCAAGGTACTCAAAGTTCAGGATAAGGCGGTAGGACAAGAGGAGAGGAGAGCTCAGGCCCCTAAGACCTTTATCCAGGCCCCACCTAGTTGCTCTAAATGAGCTATTCAGAGTGTCAGTTTAGTTGAGTTTTGTTTTAAAGCAAAGGATGATGGTTCTTCCCGTCCCCTCCCCAACTCACCCTACTTGCTCTTCAGCTTGAATAAAAATAGCCCCACAGCTGAGGCTGCCATGACAACCGATGAAAGTGTGGGCTCACCCTTGTCCACCGATGATAAAATCTGCCTCCTGCTCTCCCACCCGCCCAGCTGGGGCTGGGGCCCTCCAACCCCCTCCTCCCAAGTTCAACCTTCAGGAAACTTTCCTGAGTACCAGAGCCAAGTCACTCTATCCTCACCCCAGAAGCTGAGGGATATTTGGAGCTCTTGCACCACCCAGTGCCTCAGAACTTTTTAATGTGTTTTCATTTGTTCTTTTCAGTGTTCCCAGGCACATGTGACAGATGTGACCACCTCCCTTTTGCAGATGGGGAACTGGAGGCATGGGGACATGAACTGACTGGCCCTAGGTCATTAGCTGCTGGTTTAAGGGTTGAACCACATTAAGAACTCAAGATTCCCATCTCCTATCCAGTTCCCAGACCAAAGGAGCAGCTGCTCTTGGGAAACATGACCCCCGTGGGGAAATAATTTCCCTGTGTGAGATGCTTCCTGGCCACAGGCTGAAGTTCCCTCAACCAGTCTCTGCGATAAATCTGGGAAGGGCTGGGGAAAAATCTGCTGCCGCATCATGGGATCCAGGTTCCACAGAAACCCATTTCTATCCTGGACCCATCATCTCTGGGGCTGCTCCAACCAAGCACAGCTTCACTGCCCAAGTTTATCAAGAGCTTTAAGACACACTGTCCATACCTACATTCCAAAGGCCACCACTGGGGAGAAAGTTCTCCACCAGGGCTCTCAGGGCTGGAGGCCAGCAGGTCCCCGTTTCATTGTTCAGGAAACCCCATTGTTGCTAACAAAGCAGGGGCTACTACAGCCCCCCATGAAAGCTTCCTCTTTCTTCATCTCTTTCCGACACTTATAAATGTGCTTCCTCTCTGTATGTAAATTTCGCTCAAATGGCATGACACAGACTTGTAATGAGGCCATTAATAACTAGTCTTTAAACTGCTTCTTCTTGGTTCCTGGTTCAGGAATCAATTCTAATCTAAGTAGACAATGATATCTGGATTTACTGGTGTGAGGACAGACAAATGGGCTTTGTTTGGAGCAGACCACAAAAATGCAGTTTATTTTCACCCAGCCAAGAACTGACAGGATGAAGGCAACTCTTGATAGTAGAACCAAGCTTAAGAAATTGTAAAGAAAACTCCTCTCCTTTTGTTTCTCTACCACTCAGTCATCACACTTCCAGGAAAGGCCAAGAGGGTGTTTATCTGCCCCCACTTTTGCTGACCTTTAGCATTCTAACCAGCTGAAACTATGAAACTGGACTGGTCAGTTTCACTTTTCATCTTTGGAATGGGTAACTTTCTCTCACTCCTCCCCCTGAAATGCTGTATCTGGCTTTCATGTACGATCAAGTTGGGGTGGGAGCATGCTCTCCTCAGTGATCTGCTTAAAAAAAATACAAAACAACAAGATGGCATCCAAATCTGCTTCAATAATTGTGGGTCAAAATAAAAATCCCTTTAACCCAGGAGCTGCTGACTGCCCCCAATAATTAAAACCTGGCTACTCAGGGCAAGGCTCTAAAGATATGGTGTAGTATTTCCTAGCAACATAAATGCAGCTACCAAGGGGCTCTGGAAGAGTACAGTCAAGGAAGCCACAGAAGGCCTGGATTTAAGTCCCATCTCCCAAGTCACGGGGTATCGCGACTTTTCAAAGCTTCAGTATCCTTTCCTTTAAAATGAGAATATTCACACCTGCCTGGCCTGCTGCACAGGCTTATGGGGATTAAGTGATAAACACTTAGAAGCCCTTTGAAAACTGGAAAGTACTAGACAAAGTTAAGTATTTGTTATTTTTGTTATTATTCATGTAACGAATGAGAGTTCCTATGAAATGATTCTCCCTGTGGGAATGGGCAGGCGCATACCTCTGCATATGGTAGTCCAGGGCTAGCCAGTCAAACGTGACCCAGGAAGTGAGTGTCAGGTAACCCAGGGGTGCTCTGGGTAGCCATGGAGACAGACACCCGCAGAGATCCTGCTACCTCCAGGCAGGCAGGAGTAGCAAGTCTTGATTATCCACAACAAGCAGGCATCTGCACCCACCAGATTGCCCAGCAGATCACTATGGCAGCTGATAGGGATTTTTAAAGTGGGAACTGAACTGCTCTGGGCTCAGGGTTTCCATCGCAGTGGAAGCCTGCATTCCCCAGGCACAGTCACACTCTTAGAAGAGGTGGCATGGCAAGGGGCAGTGTAGCACAGCAGTGAGTGAGGGGGCTCTGCATGTGTTCAAATCACAACTCTGCCACTTACCTCTCTGTGCCTCAGTTTCCCCGTGTGCAAATGGAGATGATAATACCACCTACCTCATTCAATAGTTGTAAGTATAGAATGAGCTGATTCATATAAAACACTTAAAAGAGTACCTGACAAAGAGTAAGCACAGAAGGGTCATTAGCAATTAGAGTCGTTTATCTGTCGACTAAATTGTTCTTCCACTAGTCTGTGATTTCTTTGAGGGCAGATTCCCTGACATTCATCTTTGGATCCCTGGGGTCTGGAAATCACCATGAGAAATCAATAAATGCTTCTTGCATGAATGGATGAATCGAATAAGACCAACCACCTAAGTTGCCAGCTGGGGAGAAAAATACAACACAGGGAGGATCATTGCAAGGCCTTGGGCCTTGAGCCTCTTAGTGTGGAATCTGAAGAGAAGCAGGAAACTGACTAATCCCCAATTTATGTTGGCAGGCCGAACCAAGCTGTCCTGAAATTTGGTGTGGTACACTGTGTTAGTCCAGGTCTTCTGAGAAGCAAACACTAAAATGGGATTAAACATGCAAGAATTTTATTAGGGAAAGTGCCTGCAGCAGAAAATGGGGAGGGGAGCTGGGAAAACCATCAGATGGACTGAGCCTGAATGAAGAACAGCACGAAGGAAGGATGGGTGGAAGCAACCTAGACCACTGAGTAGTCTAAAGACAGTTCCGCAAGCTGAAGTTGGTTATTGGAGGAGTCCTGTGTCTTCTGGGAGCTGACCTGCTATAGCATCCCCGCCATGCTGTCATTGGCTGGGAGCAGCCTGTGGGAGAATGCCGTGATGGATTCAGAGCACAGGCCTGGGGCCCTTGGTCAGTTGCACTCCTGGCAGCTGGAGGTCTGCAAGATGCATTCTCATGGCTGCCACATATATGGTAGTCCTTAAGAGCGTGGGATTTGGTGCTCTTACCAATCTAAGGTGAATCCCAGCTCTTATAGCTGGTTACCTTAGGCAAGTTACTCAACCTCTCCATGCCTCATTTTCCTTATTTGTTAAACGAAACTTATAATTTCAGCCTCTTAGGATTATTATTGTTGAGCACTGTGCCTGACACATATTAAGTGCTCAATAAAAAGGCAGCTGCCATTCCCCTGACCATTATTATTATTAATAATGAAGTACTTCTATTAACAATTAGGACAAGAGAACAGCCCCCACTGTTACATACTTGGATTTGAGTTTTATGAGTCTAAAACCATGGCTTGGCAGTATCACAATTCAAACAACCAAACCAGTTTGTCTACAAATGAAAGGTGTTAGGGACTTTCCTAGTTCGGCTATTTCCTGAAAGGGAAAGGTGGGTTGTATTGTGCCAGAATCCACCTACAGCCACAGCTCCCTCTGTTCTCTTCCACTTGCTGCGCTTCGTCTGCAATGTCCTTGGCCTGTCCCCTGCCAGCTGTCCACCTTTGAATGAAAGCGCAGTCAGCACACCTTCCCCCCAAGAACAGGCTCAGAGAGACACGACCCTGCTATGCTGTATGTGTTCTGAGCACCTGTTTGGGACTCCTTGCTTGCCTTTGTCTCTGTGACCTTAATTCTTTCTTTAAAACCTTGGCCAACTTTCTGGTAGTGGTCACTGCTGGCCGCTGCTGGCTTCTGGCCACTCCATCTGACTGGAATCCACAGTGTCCCTTTGTTGGGCTGGCTATGACCTAGGGCAATCACAGCATTCATGGCCCCAGTTCAGCGGGCTTGGGCCTCTCCCAGCCTGGCTGACACTTGTGCCTTGGTGGCAGTAACAACTAAGAACCCACAAAAAAGAAGCCCCCAAACTGGAAACCACACTCTTACCCCTTCTACCACTACCTCAGAGGCTTTTTCTCTAACCCCCATTTCCCAGAGGGTCACCAAAAACACGCTGGGATTTCTGGGTTTTGGTTGTTTTTTTGTTTTTTTTTTTAAATCTTTGAAGGAATGACCTTCAGTTTTTTTTTAACTGAAAAGAGTCAAAATCAAACTAAAAATTATTGATTTTATTTAATAATTAACATCTTAACAAAGCTGATCAAACTGTTTCTTCCAGAATGATACTCTCCATTTTAGAGGGACTTTTCTAGGGAATTTTAAGTTTCTGTGTTGGAGCTGGAACCCAACACTTGAGCTGCCTTGTTTTAGCCTGATGTTGGAAAGCCAAGGGCAGGAAGTAAAGCAACTGGTTGAGTGCCCCCCAGTGAAGCCGACTAGGCTTTCCCACCTGAGAGAGGAGGAGGTCTCTCGGAAGTGGAGGTAAAGGCTCAGAGCAGTAAACAGGCTGGCCACTTACACATACGGCCAACATGAGCACTGAGCCCATCTCCGAACTTGGCTTCTTTTTCTCCTCTGGTTCCCCAGCCAGAGCTAGGAAAGCGCTGGCCACCCTGACACCAGTAATGCCCAGTGCCTGAGACTGAGAGTTCCCACCACCAGGGAGAAACACTGGTTGGACAGTCTTCTGGCCCCATTACACATGAAAATATTTACAAGCTTAGTAATTAGCCTCTTCACACCACCTTGGCCTCCTGTTTGCATTGATCCCTCTCACTAACTGAAAAATCAATCAGATTTGATTGCCTTGCAAATCCAAATTCTTTAAAAATGATCCCCTGAAGTAAAATCTGGGCATGCTCACACTCCTACCCTCAGGTCAGTGATTCATTAACCATTGGGCCCCCAGTGAGTCACATCCCTGCTCACAGATGGCCTCCCTGGCGTTAAGATAGAGTGGACAATACAATTGTATTTCGGAGCCCCTGTCCAGCCCTGACACTCTGTGAGTGACACCACACCAGCCTCGCCAACTCCATTCTCAGCTTCTGTGAACATTTCTCCCCAACCAGCCCAGTCTGGTTATGTATCATACAAGATACACAGTGTGAGATCATACTTTCTGGTTCAGAGTCATGAGCATGAGGGCAAAATACAGTTCTCACTACTATTTTATATTTAATTACAGAAACCACTAGAAACCTAATCAACATTGGGACCAGTATCAAGAAAAATCTATCCCAGTGACTCAAAATTTCTCAGAGGGGAGGCAGGAGTGTTTGCAAATGTCCTGTCAGTGATGAATTAGAATGGAGAAACTGTGTAGCTTTTAAAGCACAGTCAATATTCTATTATGTTTAACATTTTTTAACTATAATTTTTATGATATGAACTATGGAAGGGGGACATTTTTCAAAAGGGAGCATGGATTAAAACAGGTGGAAAGGGACTTCCCTGGTGGCGCAGTGGTTAAGAATCCGCCTGCCAATGCAGGGGACACGGGTTTGAGCCCTGGTCAGGAAGATCCCACATGCCGTGGAGCAACTAAGACCGTGCGCCACAACTACTGAGCCTGCGCTCTAGAGCCCGCGAGCCACAACTACTGAGCCCGCACGTCCCACCTCTGAAGCCCGCGCGTCCCAACTCTGAAGCCCGGGCGCCTAGAGCCTATGTTCCACAGCAAGAGAAGCCACCACAATGAGAAGCCCGCGCACCGCAACGAAGAGTAACCCCCGCTCACCACAACTAGAGAAAGCCCGCGCGCAGCAACAAAGACCCAACACAGCCAAATATAAATAAATAAAATAAATAAATTTATTTTAAAAAAAAAGCAGGTGGAAAATTGCTTCCCTGTAATCCTTGCAAGGTTTAGTCTACCTCTCGCCCCTCCCCTCAGCCTCTGTGCCCCTCCCACTAAGAGCCCACAATCCACAAAACCTTGCTCTTGCTCACTTTTCCTCTCCATGATATTGTAGGCCCTTTGTATGTTGTCTTCTGCAAATCCAGCAGTCACAATATGGTTTATTTCCCTTTTGGTTAGGGTTCAGCAGCCTTCTAAAAGTGGGGACCCCAGACACAGACCCCTATAGGCAAAGAGAACAGTGACCCACTCATATGAAGTAGGCAAGGAGCACCTGGAAGGCTCTCATGCACAAAACCTCCCCCCACCTCCACATCCTACTAATAAAAGCTTCATCTGAGTTACGCTGGAGGTAATGCAAATGCCCTGGGGAAAAGTTCAGCTTCATGGTCACTCACACCTTAGTAAGAATTATTTTTGAATCTTACATCATCAGGGTTTGAATGACACTTGAAAATCATTTAGAGCAAAATTCCACTCAATAAAGGATTTTTAAAAAATCATAGTCAAACTCTATTTGAATACTTACAGTAACAAAAGCTCCCTTCTTGAAAGGGTCTAACTCCACTGATGGGTATTTGGAATTATCTGTGACAGCTCATCCTTATCTTCAGCCCAACCCTGTAGAATCTGTTAAGATGGTTCTGCTACAAGTAAAGGAAATTCCTACTTAGGATGCCTTCAACAATAAGGACATTTATCTCTCAGAATAGCAAGTCCAGCAGCTGGGAGGTTTGGGGGTGGCTGACATAAGGATTCAGAAACATCGTCACGGCCCTGGTTCTCTCCATTTCTCTATTCTGTCATCTTCAGCAGGAGCTTCATTCTCAGGTTGGTAGCATGATGGTTATGGCAGGTGCAGGTTCACTTTGGACCAGAGGAAAAAGAGAAAAATATTCCACCCGAGCGTGGAATATAAACTCTTCCCTTCACTCTGACTGTTTCAACTTACGTCACATGCACGATAACTGTCACCAGGGGGATGCCAGGCACTCACTGACTCCACTACTCATCCAGGGTGGAAGGAATGTCGGAACTTCCACTGTAATGTCCACCACTCCTGCCTCCCAGGAACATCCACCTCAGCAGAACACAACCACAACCCTTTCCACAACATGACGGCTCATACAACATGTTTCCAAACTCTCTGGTTGCCCTTCTCTGGATATAATCTAGTTGGTCAGTTTCCTCCTAAAAAGGTGTCACCCAGAATGAAACACCATTCTAGGTAGATATAGTGAAATGATAATATTCCACGACTGGGGAGCTATCTTTTTATTAATGTAGCTTAATTTTGTAACAGCTTTCAGCAACAACATCATACTGTTGGCTCCTTATCAATCAAGTAGTCAACCTTAACCTGTAGTTCATCTTTACAAGTTAATTGCCACGCTGGACATATAACTTGCTGCACTAGTTGAGTTGCTATTATGGACCTCAGAGCAGAACTTAGGATCAACCCCATTGAACTAGATCAAGATAATTATGAATAATGCTTCTGCCACTCAGTGTAATAACTACCCAGCCACCTACAAATGTTATCCATCTGTAAATCTGTATTAGTTTTCTAGGGCTGCCATAACAAAATAACACAGAAGGGGTGGCTTAAACAACAGAAATCTATTTTCTCACAGCTCTGGAGGCTAACTCCAAGATCAAGATATCAGCAGGTCTGGTTTCTGGAAAGGAAATCTAAGACCAGAGTCTGGCACTCCGCTAGATAATCCTTTAAGGAGGACCATAAATAATCCAATCACCTTCTCACATTATGCTGAGATCAGTCACTTTGGAGAGGAGATTTTGACTAAATGTGGGAGAGTGTTGAAGAGAAAGATCATTCTGGAAACTGGGGCATTTCTAAGTTGAGTAAAAAGAGGAGGACTCTACTAGGGTGTTTCCACAGTCAGAGTGCGTGACTTTGGACACGAAGGTGCTGAATCAGGGAGCTGCTGAGCAGTGAGCTGTCTGGAGATGGGAGGAAAAAGAGCTAGAAGGTTATCAAAAGGCAAATTCAGTTACTTCCCAATTTTACTTAGGACATGAGTAGCGGCAACTGAAATTGAGACACTGACAATTACCCTGAGTGCCCATAGCATAGATTGGCCATGCCTGTCTTCACTTCTTTGGTCTGCAATTAGCCAGGTGGGCAGTGACCACTTGGCATTTTGCCCAGGGACTTGAAGACCCATGTTTTATAGACATGATGAATGGAAAGCAATTGCTATGCTTTCTCACTCATACCCTCTTTAAAAAACATAAACACAAATATAAATAATAAATAAGTATATAGGGGTGTGCTATTAGAGCAACTACATATAAATACTAAAGAATTAAGTAGGTAGCAATAGTTAAACAAACACCTGTTTGTAATTAGCTCAGTTACTACCTGATCCTTAACTGTTTCTTCTTAGATTAAATTCCTTAATTTAAGAGGCAAAAGCCTACTCTCCAGGTGGATTTACAATTCTAGTGCCTGAAGCTTTAGGGTAACATGATGTTATTAACCCCTCTAGCCAGGTGTTTGTTTTTCCTTCTTGCTGGTTTGGGCAAGTACTCAAAAGATGGGGAAGAGTGGCTAGAGGGTCTGCAAAGGACATCTGATGCTTGAATCTCCTTTCCCACAACCAAACGCCTATTTCAAACCAATAAAACTGGCACATGGGAGTTCATCTTTGCAAGAGCTGCCTCCTCACCAAGGAAGCCCTCTTGTCTTCAATTTCCTCAAGGAAGAAATTGTCAAGGGAGAAGAGAAGCACCATTTTTCATTCCCTGCTCTAATTTGTACTGCCTTGGTCAACATTATGTGGTTAGTATGTGCTGACATGATATCTGGGTGGGGAGAGAGCTGTGTGACCCCATTCTTTTTTTTTCTTTTGCCCCTTTAATAGATGATTTTTAGCCACTATACCAACTGACACCAAGCCTTGCCTCTGGTCTCTAATCAAAACCTTAGCAGGGTTTTACATAAACTGAAATTTACATTCAACCGTCACCATAGCAACCATCACACAGAATTAAATACAACTTTTCCCCCCTCTGATACCATCTACTTTTTTTTAAGAGCTGTTTTTCTTTTCAGTTGCTAATCTGAGCTATTCAGAAGATAACCATTAAAAATCTATTTTGAAAAACTGCATTTAAACAGATTGTAACGAGGTTCTAAAAACAGGCATTTGAAGTGGTTTCTAGACACTTAGCACCATACACTTTCTCCCTCAGTTGGTGGCTGTACATTGCTGAAGTCTCAAGGATTCGCCTCTGCACTGGAAATTGTTAAAATCAAATCAAGCCTTCGCTCATAATTGTGACAACCATCCCTTGAAAGATGCCCCAAGATAATGACCCTGAGCTAGGGCAGAAAATTCTGCTAATTTCAAAATGGATTTGCATCATGTTTAAACAAAAATTTTTTTTAATAAAACAACATTTTGGTTTGACTATTCAATGTGAAATTGGCAAATCTCCAGAAATTTTCAGGATTCACCTGTTGACTGAAGAGGAGATATTCAATTGTGAATGTGGCTCAAGGCCATGTGGAAATATGCAAAGGTAATGGAATGTAAACTAGAGATAAAAGGATAAAATATCCCCACCCAAGAGGTCTACTTTTTTCTTATTCTAGAGTAAAATGCCACAAGAGCCCTGAGTATTTGCAGCTGTTGGAAATATATTTCAGATTTAGAAAAAGGTAAGAAAAGATACCTTTCTAAATTTTACTAAGACCAAAAAAAGATCTACTTATGACACTAACCCCAGTAACAAATTAATGTGCACCTATCTCATTACTCCATCTCATTCCCTTGCTACTTACAGCCCCAGAAATTGGCAATTCAGTTGTACTGAAAATTGAGACAACAAAATTAACTCATTTTTCATAAGCCAAATAATTTGATCTTGTTTATTTAAAGCCAAACTATAATGTGATACTCCAATCGTTCATCAAATATTTATTGAGCACTAGATGCTAACATATGCTGAGAGCTACATCTCACAAAGATGAGTGAGACTTCATCCAAGACTTCAAGAGCTTTACTTTTCTAATTCCATCATATGGCAGATGTTTTATACCAAAATGTCACAGAAATCTTAATGTATTTTCTCTGAATGAATACTAAAGGTTGTATCTGTATACAGAAGGTGATGCCCATCCCATGGCTGTGCCCATGACCGCAGTCTGGACAGCAGAAACTAGACCAATGGCTCACTTTTACTACTAAGACCTAGCAGACCTCACCAGAGGACATTCATTTTGAGATTTCTGAAAATGTTGTGACTTGCTCCCAGTGCAGCTCTGCCACACAGGAGATGTGGCTGAATTCTACCCTAAATGATAAAGAAGCCTCCCCCAAACACTTCTAACAGTCGGGCATTGCGGAAAGCAAGGCAGCTCATGAAGGTTCTCAGTCGTTCTTTTCCATTCAAGAGCATTGGCATAGCTGGTTAGGCAACATGAGCAGGAGGTGGGGCTATTTCCAAATAGTGGTCAAAATACCTTATATGCCTAAAAGTGAGAAATATTACATATTAAGTGAGATATGTGGGAAAAGTGCAAGACCAGGAATGGGATGCTGGTTTCATTCACATCAAGTGCCAGCTCCAGTGGATGGGGATGGATGTCTAGACCCCTGAGTGAGACCAATGCTGAGGTCAATACCAGACCAGTGAGAAAAGATGGCTTGATCTATTAAGTCTGATCTATGAGCAGGCAGGCTGCACTGTACAATATGTCCCATTGTATAAGACCATGGGAGGGGGACCCGGGCCGTGCTGGAGGAGGAATGAGGAGATGCATGCCACTGAGTTACCTAGGAAAGTGTAGGGAAATAATTAAAAAGAAGATCCCAATGCATTCAAAGACCAATGAACCTGTGTCAGCAATCTTAAGAAAAAAGTTGAGGCACAATTGGCAGAATTTAAGACAGAATGGGTACCTTCCAAATAGCTGGAAAAGGTAAGAGCCGGGCTTCCCTGGTGGCACAGTGGTTGAGAATCCGCCTGCCGATGCAGGGGACACGGGTTTGAGCCCTGGTCTGGGAAGATCCCACATGCCGCGGAGCAACTGGGCCCATGAGCTACAACTACTGAGCCTGCGCGTCTGGAGCCTGTGCTCCGCAACAAGAGAGGCCGCGTTAGTGAGAGGCCCGCGCACCGCAGTGAAGAGTGGCCCCCGCTTGCTGCAACTAGAGAAAGCCCTCGCACAGAAACGAAGACCCAGCACAGCCATAAACAAAAAAAAAAAATAAAAATAAAAAAAAAGGTAAGAGCCAACTGAACACATTCCATATTAGAAAAAAATGTACCAAGAAGGGTTAAAAAATGGAAAACCTAAATATGATCACAGGAATCAGAGACCAGAACATCTGAGATGACACCCTCTGACAGATATGCCATGTTGCCAATTAACCAGACAGGCTGAGGATAAAGTTCAAATCCTTTTCTAACAGTTGAAGAGCCTAACCAACATATGCATTGCAACCAACACAGGAGTTCCTGGCTTTTGTTTGTTTTTGCTTTTTTTAAAGGTAAGTAGGAAGATTGCAATATCCCCCAACACAGTCTCCTGGTAATGAAGCAGACGTGTGGCTTTTGTGGTCACAGGAAGCAAAGAATGTCATTTTGAGTATCTTAAGGCTGTAGACCTACTGCTTTTGAAAAATATAAATAAATAGATCCACAAAAGCCACAAAATTCAGCTTGTGAGTTATTTATGTCTTGATTTTTCTTCAGAGTTTCTTATGACTGGTGTCGAATCTAAAACGGTCCCAGCATGGTTTTCGGGTGGTCATTCAGTGGTTATCAAACTCAAGATGCACAAACCTATCACTGGTGTGAATTAAGCAAAGAGAGAGCACCCCCGAGTCTCCCCTTTCTGTTTAGGCCCCTGCAGGTGGGAGGAGCAGAGGCAGCCAGGTTGTGGTTTGGCAAGAAGGGATGCTGACCCTCCATACCTGCCTGCAGCCCCAGGGACCACTTCCAAAGCTGTACTGACAGCAAACTATGGGCCTCACACACCCAGCAATGGGAGTAACTGTATCTCTTCCTCACCCTTGTTGCAGAGGGAACTGTCATACCCGACATGCTTTCTGGGGATGAAAAGTTTATTGAGCGTTTGCTACGTGCCAGGCACTGAGCTAGATACTGGGACCATCCAGCTGGATTCATTTTGTTTTGCAGCTTTCTTTCTATCTTGGCTCATGGACAGCTGTCCTCTAATTGGTCTTCTTGCTTCAATCATAAAGGACCTCACAGTCTTTGGATCATAGAGATCTAAACATAATAGTAACTCCAGAGCAAAGAGAAAAGGTCAACAATAGGAGAAGGCCTAATATGTTCACCATGAAAAAGGACAGAAAAGCGACAAGAATGAGTCTCCAAAACTGGCTCTCTAAATCTCCATGTCTAAGGGAGGACACCTTAGAATCCAAGAGGAATCATTCAGGATACGTCACCAAAAAGTTAATAAACATGAAATTCATTTCCTCTGGGTAAGAAGGTTAACAAGAAGCTTCCAAGTTTGTTTTTTAAGAATTGACTTGCAGGCCTATAATGAAAAAAGAGAGGTTGGGAAGGTTTGTCTACATTTCTGATCTTTTGAGGCTGACCTCAAGAAGGACCAACACGCCCTAAGAGAGAATATAAAGCAGGATAGAGAATGGGGCTTAGGGTACAGGGAAGTGTGCCTGAGCAGCTGGGGTCTAGAGGCCCCACCTACGTACACATTAACCCCAAGAGCTCCATGTTTACCTGTTTAATACATTGGGGGTACACATAGGTTTTGTTCAGAGGACAAAAAGTTTCTGCTGCTAACAACAACAACAAAATCTAAGAAATACTCCAATAAAGTTGCAGAAGTCAGCAGGGGACAGATGGTAGAGAGCTTTGAACTGTCATATCAAGAAGTCTGGACTTTATCCTATGATCAATGGTTCCCCATTTGGGTTTTAGGAAAATCATTCTGGCAGGTTGGTGGAGGATGGGCTGGAGAGGTATGAGATGGAAACAAGAAGACCAACTGAAAGACAGCTGTCTATGAGCTCAGATAAAAAGCAAACTGCGCAATAAAATGTATACAATAATCTACTTTATAAAAAAAGTCCACATGTGTATAAATTCACACACAAAGAATCAATTAATTGAAAAAAATCAAGTTACAGAATAATATGTATACCATGATTCTATTTATAGAGAAAAAAATGTCTGTGTGTATTTTATATATTCATAAAGATGGTCTGGAAAGACACACCAAACTGTTTATGGGAGTTACCTCTAAGAGAATGAGGATTTGGGGAAGCAGACAAATATTTTCATTTTTTCCTCTACAGATTTCTGATGGTTAAAATTTTTTTATATAACAAACATGCATTACCTTTACAATTTTTGAGATTTCCAAAACTTAAAAAAAAGGATTACCATAAAGTAAAAAGATATAGTTTCTGTGACAAGAAATGATCAGGGCTTAAAACCAAACCAGTAGTCATGAGGATAGAAAGCGGGGAGAAAACCCAGCAGACAGATGCTGATCAAAGAGCAGATATGAGCCCAGGGGAAGGAGGTGGCTGTGGGGAAGTGAGGGGCGATGTGTTTCCATTTATCTTCTCAGTTACATTTGCCGATAGCCCTGTGAGGTGGGCATTTTCACCTCATTTTACAGATAACGAAATGGAGTCACGGAGTATTTTGCCCCTTAACCCAGAATTGGATACCAAAGCCAGGACTAGAACCCTGGCCCTCCTGACTCCACGTCTCAGACTTAACTGCCTTGGCCAACTGATTTCCTTCCTATCCAGGGCCCTCTTAACTGACTTTTCCGTGCTCAGGTTCTGATCCCATGAGGCAGTAGGGAATAAGGGAGCTAGTTCTGACAACACAGGCTGGGACATGGGGAGACTGCCAAGGCCGAGATGTGTTCCCATCCTCCCTGTTGGGTAGCAAGTCCCATGTGCTGAAACTGGCCTTGAACAGAGGAATGCCCACATGCCAGCTTAGCTCATGAGGATTCTTGAGAGCACAGCCTATGTTTTCTACAGAATCTCTAATGACTCTACAGCATCTATTACAGTACCAAGTCCTCACTAAATTCACTGAGTGGGTGTTTGATAAATACATATTAATGGGAGGGCAGCAGGATCACCTGAAGCAAATATGAAACTGCATTTGATTCCTTATTTAGATCATGAGTGTTCTGAAAGCATTTTTTTTTCTGAACAGTTCAGGATGTAGGCAGTCAATGCACATTTGTGACAGATAATGACTGTGACCCTACTGAGAGAGTAATTTAATCACTCTGTCGAAGCTGCTTTAGCTGCAAAGTAACTATAATATCTGCGCTCCAAGACTTCAGCCAAGCCGCCAACCAACCTTACAGCATTTACTAAGATCTCTGGGTGACCACACTGTGCTAGGCACAGTGGAGAATCCCATGGAATAATACATGGGCCCTATTCCTAAGGAATTTAAACTCTAGCTGGGGAACCCAACTGAAATTCAAGAAACGATTAGATAAATGAGTGTTACCTGTGGATGTCCTGCAAAAGAGTCCAAAGGAGTCCAGAGAGAGGAGAGACCATGCATACCACAATCTAAAGAAGACAGACGTGGGCAGTGGGGTAAAGGATAGTATCAGACAAAAACTAGGGCTTTCCCCAGCCTCTTAGGAGCATAATGGCATTTCATAATATCCATAAAAGCACCCATAGCTCTCAGGTTATTCACCCTCCATATGGAGCGGCTGCTTTGCCAGAACTATTTAATGCCTTGACCACCCTCGGTTATGTTTATGTGCAGATTTAGGAACAGATATCCCCACCCCACCCCCTGACATGCCATGGCACTTCCCCTGTTTATTCAATAGGCAACACTGGGTCTCTGCTCCTTCCAGGCAACCATCATTCCCCACCCACACCGGAGATGAGGCCTTGCACAAACACACCACCTGAGCTCTCCAGAGCACATACCACTGAGAGTAAAGGGGGGCTGGTGATAAGAATCAAAGGGCAAGAATAAGATGTCAGAGGAACTTAGCACTTGATGTTATCTCAATAAAATACATGAGCCTATGTAAACTGACTGTAATATTTCATCAGAAAATCTGTATGTAACATGGGTTCCATTTCTCATTTAAGTAGGGTCTATATACATTTAGCTCTACACCCAACTGACACTGGAGAAAAGGCTGCCTTAAAAACAAGGCCCTTTCCCTACTGCTGCTTTTCAGCTCAGGCCCATTATCACCTCTCCCCTAGGCCCATTATCACCTCTCCCCTAAAGGATACGAGAGCC
This sequence comes from Balaenoptera physalus, assembly GCF_965194825.1. Lineage (NCBI taxonomy): Eukaryota > Metazoa > Chordata > Mammalia > Artiodactyla > Balaenopteridae > Balaenoptera > Balaenoptera physalus. The sequence continues at coordinate 54,111,122 of NC_138893.1, read as the reverse complement.
TCCTGCTCAGGCTCCAGCCTCCAGCGCTGCCCACACAGCCACCAGACTGAACTTACTGAAAAGCAATCCTGATCACGTCAGACTTGACTTTCAGCCCTTCAAGGTCTCCCCACGGCCTTCAGAGCAAAGTTTAAGCTGTTCAGAGAATTATGAGGCTTTTCAGGATCTGGTCTCCCCTCCAGCTTTCCCTAGAAAGCTCTAGACCAGTGGTTCTCAAACTTTAATGCCCATCAGAATCATACTGGGTGCTTGTAAAAAAATGCGTATTCCCAGTCCATTCCACACAGACATACATTCTGGTTCCTTAGGTAAGAGGTAGGGCCCAGGAACATAAATATTTACCAAAAATGTGGGGTTCAAACATATGGGGAACATGAATATTTATAAAAATATGAGTTTCAAAATATTTGGTTCTGCATCAAAACCAAAAATATATGGTTCTCACACAGGTGTTCTGAAGATCACATTTTGAGAACACCTGAGAAAGACACTGTAAAAATGGAACTGGAAACAAACAGTTTTTGAGAAGCCATTGAATGTAGTGGTTAAGTCTAGGGGCTTGGGAGCAAAAATGAAGCTCCCACATGCCATTGGGAAAGTAACTTAATGTTTCTGTGTCTCATCTGTGAAATGGAGGTAATAATAGTATCTATATTATAGGTTAAGTTTCAATGAGATAATCATTGTAAAATGATCAGCACAGCAGTTAGCACTGTAAATGCTGTACAACTGGTGGAAGCTGTAGAGGAAAAGAGTGAAAAGCAACATCGCCCAGGTTTTTAATCTATGGTGTCTCTGGGTTGGAAGGAATTTGAGGGATTCCTTCTTCAGCATCGTTGGCAGATGTTTGGATAAACATCTTTATCCGGGGGTTTGAGGTGACCACATGCTCAATAGGGATCAGCAAGGTAGCACGACTGCTCTAGGATGCAGTCTTTAGTCTGAAGGCTTCTGATGATGATGGGGCTTCTGGCCACCACCTCCTGAGGCAGCCTGCTCCATTGCTTGGCCATTCCAGGTGTTGACATTCTTCCTTAAATCTAGTAGAATTCTGCTTTTCGGTTACCACTGCCCATGAATCCTAACCTGACCTTTGAAGCATCATCAAATAACACCATTCTTATTTCCACATACCAGTCCTTCAAATGTTTGAAGGTAATTTTCTTGCCTCTCCTTGATATTTTCTTCTTTAGGAAGACAATCAAGTGTAGTGGATGAAACTCTGAGTTCAGAATTCGAGGCCTGGCCTTCTGTCTCTACCCAGCTGGGTATCCTTGGGCAAGTCATTTGACAATACTGAGCCTCAGTTTCACTCTAGCCCCAATTCTATAATTCTATGATTAAACACCCCTTGGTTTGTTCTTCTATTCCTCAGGCACAGGCATGTTTCCAGATCCCTCATTGCGGCAACTGTCTTTTGCATTGCTTGACAAGGACAGACTATCAGACCCTCTTCGGGAAAATTCTGCATCCCTCCACTCTCACCAAGTGGCTTGAGTGGAAGCTGCCAAGTTTTTGGAAATCCCACTCCCCAGGCTATCAACATGGGCCAGTCATAGTTCTCCAATCCCCTTGGCCTACAGTTAGGCACCTGACCCAAGTTCAATTAGTTAGATCTTACCCTGGGATTTTTAAATTTTGGACCAGAGAGAACAAGTATCACTTCCTCTCTGGAGTTGGAACTGGAAGGAGTAAGAAGTGGCAGCTCCTACGGGCTGTAATACTCCTTCTTGGAAATGACTCATCAGAGAACGATGACAATTTGCGGACAGACATAGAAGGAGAGGTGGAGAGGTAACCCTGGAGTTCAAGTCCTTGATTCCACGTTATCTCTGAGGACCAACTACATTCCTATCTTTCCCATAGTTTAATTAATTTCTCTTTGGCCCAGGCTGGGGTTCTCTCCCTACAAACAAAAAAGTCCAGAGTAATACACTCACCTTTCTAAGCAGGCCCCCAAAAGAGAGAGCTCTGGCTTATGTGCCTCCCCATCCCTCCAACTTGTTGTGAATCTTATTTCAATACAACTGTTTTCTTGAAAAGTCAAATGCGAACTAAGGAATGTTATTTTGTGCTGGCATAAAACTGTGTCAGAAAACTGTACTCAATTCCTCTTCCATAAAAGCCAACAAGAGTTGATTCAGTCTTTGTGTGGCTTAAGACTTAGTATAGAGCTGAAATTATACTAAAACCTGTGTTAATATGATCAAATAAATTTGTTTTCTTAACTTTTAGAGTCACTTTTCAAAATAAAGTCCCAATAAAAAAATTTTTGTAATATTTACTGTGAAATTTTGGTCCCTGCTTAAGTGTATCCACTTTAACCTGACCTTTTCCTAGGATCAGTTGTCTTTGGATTACGAGGGCCTCCTAAACCTGCATGCTTGCCATTGTTCCAACTTTCATCCATTGCTCCTTGCCCTGTCCACCTCAGAAATACAGAAAAGTGCTGCTCCTCTGCTTTTCCATGTGAAAGGCCTTCAAAATTCCATAGACAGTTTCCACAGTTCCAGTGAAACTTCCTTATAACAGATTTATTTCCTTCAACTGTTTATCTGACAGAATTTGAAATTACCCCATTCACTACAATCAGTCATTTGACAACTTATTGAGGGCCTACTACGTGTGAAGCATTGTTCAAGGCACTGGGAATACAGTAGTGAACAAAATCTCCACTTTCCTGAGGCTTACATTCTATTCAGGGGACAATAAACAAAATAATTGAATGGATGGATGAGTGGATAGATGGATGAATGGATGGATGGATGGATGGATGGATGGATGGATGGATGGATATCTGTATGTGCTTCCCATTGACATAGAGAACACCTCTCAGGTAAACTGACCTATAAGGGTAGAGGAGGAGCCTCTTCTAGGACACCAATACTTCTGTTCATAAATCCTCAAGTGGCATTTACTTTTTTTGGAGGTGACAGTGCTCTGTTGACCATGCTTAGCTTGCCTTCAACTAAAACCACCAGATCTTACAAGTGCAACTCTTAAATATATATCCCTTCATCCTGCTCTTGTACAACTGCTCAATTATTTTCTTGAACCCTGAGCAGAATTTTATATTGATTCTTATTAATTTTCAACTTATCTTTAGCCTGTCCTTCCAACCAACTCACATTTAGGTGAACTAGAATGTGAAACTTCCAAATTGTGGGAACATAGTAATATATATACCTCAATATCACTGCCATATACAAACTTAAGGGAACAATCAAAATGTTCATTTTAAAATTAAGTAAAACTACGTAAAATTTTAGACAGTCCTAATCACTACTCTGAGAAAATGACAGTCCTGCCTGAAAGCCATGGTTAACTTGGACAATACGTTACCATTAGATAAACAGGTGCATAATACCTGCCATAACTACAAGCCATGCCTTTTCTTCTTTTTTCCAAGATGGATGCTCAGGAAACTCATTCTTTCCTTAATGGATGATAATAAGGAACTATCAAAGGGGCCCTCAGGAAATCACAGGTCCCCTTTATTATTCATAGGGAGCTCCCTGACTTCTGCTTCATAATGCTGGACACTCCTGGCATTAAGTAATTAACAGGACAACTGGCTGTTTAGTGGCCGTCTACCTCCAGGACACATAAACTCTGCAAGAGCAGGACTTGAGTATGACTTTTTCATCAGGTCTTCCCCGGGCCTTGCAGAGTGCCGCCCCCATGGCAGGCACTCCATAAGCTCAATAAATATTTGTTGAATATAAGCATAAATTAACACTCATCTCTGCCACTAACTGTGTAACACTGGGCAATTCCTCTACCCCTCTGAGTCCTACTTTGTTCATTTTAAACTACAGAGACTGCGCCAGATGATCCCAGAGTTTCCTTTTCTAATGTTAATATTCTATATTTCCATGTTGTTGACTCAATGGCTCCCTGTATCTCTTTTCCCATTAGAGACTCTAAAGCTAGCTTGTTTCCAGAGTATGGGCAAGTTTTAATCGCATGAACACACTGGACCATGGAAGGGATTGTTATTAAAAATAACATTTAGGCTGCCCAATTACTGTATGATTATTTCAGCATTACATTTTTCCTGAAAAACTTCTAACATGAAAATGCTTTATAATCACAGTTGGAGACCTTCTCTAGCAAGAAACCAAGGCTTTGGGAGATGATATTCAGAAAGTTTTAGAAAATGAAAAGGGGGATCTGTTTCAGAACAAGTAACAGGTTGACTCTGTAAGCAGATAGGTTAGAGGGTCCCTGGAAAGAGAAACAGAAATGACTTTCTTGATTTAAGAGAAGCCATTTTGGCCTAAGCCATTTTGTGATCTAAGCCTGGCCGCAATGCTTGCCCTTGAACAGGTCTCAGTAATTGATGATCTTTTTTTTTGGCCGGCTGCATGGCTTACAGGATCTTAGTTCCCCAACCAGGGGTTGAACCCGAGGCCACGGCAGTGAAAGTGGGACCACTGGACCGCCAGGGAATTCCCAGTAATCTACATCTTAAGGGAACAAACCAATGCAGAAACAGAGAGAAGGCAGTCAAACAATAGTGCAGTGATAAAGCAGAGTCCTAGTTCCTCCTCAAGGGATATACATAATAATATATATTTGAGTTCTACAGGAACTAAGGCCCCCGCCCAGGTGAAGGATGGAATGATGAAGTTGACTCTCCTGACTTCAATCAACTAAAGCTTGGACTCTGTCCACCTCTGCCCCAATTCTATGCTTAATTCTCCTCTGCTCTAGCCCCTTCATGAATATGCATATACCCTTAGCTTAAAACTTCCCCAATTTTGCTGTTCAGGAAGACACTGCTTTGGGAAAGCGCCCGGAGTTCTCCTTACTTGCTGCAAGTAATAATCAATCCTTCTCTCTATCTTTGGCTAGGTTGTGTCTTCTGGCTCAACACCCACCAAGGGGTGAACCCAGTTTTCTTTTCAGGTTACAACTCCACTTGGTATGCTAAATGCCATATCCTGCAACAGAAATGTTTTCCCACATTTTACACGCTCAAAAAAAAAAAAAAAAGAGTCAACAGCTAACGTTAATATTCTCCTATCTGCTAGTTTTGATGAATGTCTATCCCACTGCAAGCCTTAACAATAGCTACAGTCTCAAACATGAGCTACATACGTAAAAGAAAACTTATTTTCGTCCAATTTAAAAGTAGAGCATTTTCATTTCATCATCAGTCTTCCCTCTATTTCCTGTGTTATCAGATGTTAGACAGTGAGCCAACAATCTGTTGTGAGACTTGGCAGATAAAATATGCACATTCAACCAGTATTCTTTTAAATTAAAGGCTAGTGTGGGTCTAACCTTGTAAGAGTGATAAGGAAGATACACATATGCAGAAGATACAAACCCAGAAAAAAAACCTACCAAGGAATTCCCAAAACCACTAAGCCAATTCTAGAGGTCTCCTCTGATCATTTCAGATTTCTTCACTTTAATGCTCTCCTTCAAAAGGACACACCCAATTTAATTTCTGCTACTAACGATCCACATGCACCCCATGGAGTTAACCATTCACATTATTAACTAGCCTCTGTAATGGCATACCTGGCTCTTTTCTGGGATGGGTTGTCACATCTGGTACATTTTTAAGTATGAACAGAGCAAAAAAGATGCACTCGATAGACCCTGTCTTGCTCTGAATCAGTCAGTTTCTGTTTAGACACATCCTGACTATGTGACCACAAGACAAACCTGCTCCATGGTAACAGTTGATGATCCAAAAGGCACCAGCAGCACAGGCTCCCTAAGTATACTCATGGGAAGGATATCTTTTTCTCCAACTAGGACATTCAGAATGGGCTCAAGAGCAAGGAAAACGGACGACAATCCATGGTTGCACCCACCCATCCAGTCACCCATCCACCCACCATGTACTGGGCACAAGACACTGTCAGTAGAAACCAGTATTTTCTTTAAGAACATAAACACAGTGAAAATAAAGTAGTCTCCAAATGCTTTTTCCCCTACAGAAAAGGCAAGTTTATCAGTTATTGATTTTGTTCATTTTTCTGTGTCGTGGAAAACCAACTTACCACCGTTTACATCTACATTTTACCAAACTGGCTAAATTAGGAAGTTTTCTGCCCAGCCGTCTATATGACAAGGCTACCATGGTTTCAGTAACTTCTCCAATGAGCAGATAAAGAGTCATTTACAGCATAAATCATCTTATTTCCCCAGCCATCTCAGACACACTCTCAGTCATGTGAATGGCGGTGGAAACTAAATTGAAAAGCTGTCAAAACATCCTGCAAAAATAGGGAAATTAACAGACCCATTCTGTCATGCACATTTGCTCCCATTTCCCTTGCCCCCATTATCTTCCTATGAGCCCACATTCATATATCTACACGTAGACCATAACAAACAATATATATATATAAATGTTAAATACATGCATTCTTTCATTCCCACACAGATAATGGCATATTGTTATGTTCTCCTAAGACTGAACTTGGGCTAATGTCCATGAACAGAAAGCTATTATTATGTCATTTCAGGTTCTGTTTAAAATTCTGTTGCAAAGGATAACTTTTTTAGCTGAAATAATACACTATACCTTGATGGGATTTTGAAAAATATCAGATTGAGAACCAGCAATGAAATGTAAGATATTTAAAATCACACGTGGTTGGAATCATGGAATTTCATGGCTGCAAAGGTCTGAGATGTCAACTTGTCCTCCTCCCAGCATTTTAATGAAGATAAGAATAGGTCCAGGGTGGCCAGGTGACTTGCCCAAGGTAGCACAGCCCGTTAGTGTCAGAGTCTGTGAAATACACCCACATTCTCTTACTTCTTGTAATAAAGACTGTAGTAACCTAAGAAGACATCAATCTAAATTCCACAAGAGTCAAATTCCATTTGACAAGAGTAAGAATATGACTCAATGATAAGTAGCTGTTCCCTCTTTTCAGGCATAGCCCACACGGAGTGAGTGATGGTACAGACATTACAGCAATAACACAAAGCAACGTCACTTCCCCTTACCCAGAAAATCAATCTAATGAAGCTGAGAAAAAGGCCAAGGAGTTTGTACAAAGGAACTTAACCCGAAGCTCAAACTACTTGGATGAGCTGGTGTAAGCCCAACTCCTCCCTCTAGATCCATAAAATCCCCATGACCCCATCAGTTTTCTCTTCTAAAATCCCTGAGAACAAAAATTAACATCGTAGAAAAATTAAAACACTGGAGAAATGTCTAAAACAAAAAGTTCAAAATGTCCACCATCCACCCAAAGTCAACCACTATCAACAATTTCTTGTGTATCCTTCCAGGAAAAGAATTCATAAACCAGTATAAAATATATATATATACACATATACACCAGCATAAATATAAATAAATATATGTAAATGCTGCTATATACATACTTTTAAAACCCTGTTGTTAATCAAAGCTGATTTTGTCTTACCTGACACTATTTCTGGAGCCTGGGAACACAGCTAAACAGCTGACAAAATATAGAAAGAGACAAAGAAAGGGGAGGAATGAGGAATAAAAGCAAGAAAGAGGAGATCAGTGAGGAAAGGAAAGAAAAAGATGAAGAGGTATTCCCTACAGACCAGCACCTGGCAGATACTCATTCAATACTTTCTGAATGACTGAGTGAATAAATGAATAAAAAACCAGGACAGGCATTTTTTAAAACACATATGACATTTAATGTATTAAACTTTTAACAGATATGGCCCCAATTCTCTGAGAAGTAAGCATCCTTCTTAATCTATACCGTCCAATGTTGTAGCCACTGGCCACACGTGGCTATTGAACATTTAAAATGTGTGCTCTATGTGTAAAATACACACCAGATTTCAAAGACTTAGCATGAGGAAAAGGATATAAAATATTTCATTAATAATTTTACATTGATTATATGTTAAAATTTTAGATATATTGGGTTAAGTAAACCAGATTATTAATTCACCTGTTTCTTTTTATTTTATTTTATTTTATTTACTGCAGCTACTAGAAAACTTTAAATTTCACATGTGGCTCACATTATACATTTTTTGGATAGTGCTGGTCTAGAACATAGATACTATTATAGCAGTGACTAAATCTGTCCTCCCTGCTCTATTGCAGCACCCAGCACAGGGCCTTGAGAATGGAAGGCTCACTGTGATATCTAGATAAGGCAATAGCAGGTCTTGAACAACAAGGCAAGAGGCCCTTCCCCCAGTCCCATCTCTAATGGAAAAGCAGCTGTGTGAACCTGCCAGGCCTTGTTTTCCTCATCTTTAAAATGGTGATGATAATAATAATGTCTGCGTTATAGGAAAATAGCATGGACCAAATGAGATAATGTTTACAAAAGGGCTTTGAAGGGGTAAAACAGATGTCAGGTCGCTCCTAAGTTCTAGTATCCTCCTCTAGCATAGTCCCAGAAGTGAGATGCAAAAACTACAGAAACAGCAGGGTAAGAAACTAACTGATAAAATTCCTATATCTGATATTTCCATGCCAGCTTGTGTTAGAAAGTTTAGACAAAAACAGGTGCAAACTTGAGATTCTCACACTAGTGGAAACTTCAACATTCATCACTCCCTTTTCACCGCATCTCACCAACCACAGCTGACAAGGTGACTTGCAGATATTTTCCTTGAGGCACCACAGAAAGTCTAACAACTGGACGCAGAAGGCTGCCTCTGGGTGGCTGATGAGGTTCACAGCTATGTGAACAACCTGGGTTCACAGCTTTGTGGGAGATTCATAATCCTAGGGGGACTCTGAGGCCTCAGGGGAAAAGTTCCGTGGGCACAAACATCTATCATGGGCATTAGTCCTCGTTAAGTGTTTCAGGTGCAGCTAGGAGAAAGTATCTTGTTCTACAAGGCGGTCAGGGTACCTGGCAAGGGATATCCAAAGGACCCTTGGACATGCTGTAGCTTTTAGTGACACTGGGACAGATTTTACCATCCCAGCTGGGCATCTTCTTCTCCAAATCAAAGATTATTTCAAAAGGAAGACTGTATGAAGAAAGCATTCTTCTGCAAGGGGCATTTAAGGAGGAGCCTTACGTGTGGACTAACCCACAGCGGAGAGATAGCAGACCCGACAACCCAAGGCCACGAGGCAGGATGACAGCAGAACAAAAATAGTCAATTTCAAGAGGCCCAAGGTCAGATTCTCCCCTCAGTCTCTGCAAGACACCACAGAAGCCCAGAAGCCATCAATGACTTACCACCGGCGAGGCCGCCACACCAAGGAGAGCAAGGAGGGCACGGTGACTTCCCCTTTGCTGGGAAGGTCTGTCACTCTTCCCCTCTAAGAGCTGCTGCCTGTGACGTGGAAGTGAGCTGTGACATGGCCAAGCCCTGAGCCCCTGGGAACACTGCCCCGTGACCTGCCCTGTGACAGCCCACAAGGTCTGAGTTGTTGTCAGCTCCTCTAACTGGAAAACCAAGGGACAGGGCAGCAGGCATGGAGCAGAGCTTCCAGAACATGGCTGCAGAGCATAAACCACAATGGAGGCTTTTTGAAATTCATATTCCCCAAACCAGCCGCCAAGATTCTGGTTCAGTACGTCTAGGGTGGGGCTGAGGCACCTGCATTTTAAACAAAGTGCAGGGGCAATGCCAATGCCCAGTCTGACTTGGGAACCTGTGGTCTAGAGAACTCAGGGAAGCTTCATTGTCCTTAATCCTTTCTCTTTCACAGGCTTTCTTCATGCTTCTTGTCCCCACGTGGAAGAGGAGGGTGTGGGAAAGAGGCTTAGATGTAAGCAAGGCAAAGCAGAGGAGTCTGAAGGCCCTACGTTCCAATGTGAGCTATTCCCAGTCCTCCTGCAAGTCATTTAAACTTTCTGAACCTCAGTTTTCTCATCTGTGAAGTGGGGGGTAAAACCATCTACCCAACTCAGGGTTGTGGGGGGAATAAACATCCATGAAGTGCCCGGTGCATGACACCATGGTAACTGTCAGAGCATTCACCTTAGTATTAGCTCTTTCCATTAGGGGAAGGAGGGGTGCAGGGCAGTTTCCCATATGAGTATCTTTGCAAGAGAAAATGTAAATGTAAATAACTGACTTAGGCATAAAGGGAAAGAAAAATAAGTAAATAAACTGCAACAACAAAAAAACCACAGTAAGGGGCCATGAATTCAGGTTACATGGGGAGGGTGGGGAGATGCACAGAGCAGGCATGCAACACCGTCTCTGGGAGCTCTACAGAGGTTGGCTGGGAGGAAATCAACAGAGATTCACAAAGATTTAGGCACAGAGCTGTGTGAAGATTTACTGCAACATTATTTTTTTTAATTGGAAATAGCCTACAGGCATTTTTTCATTTTCTTTTTTTTAACATTATGATAAACATGTATTACAGTTGACCTTTGAACAAAATGGGTTTAACTGCGCCGACAAGCTATACGCAGATTTTTTTCAGTAAAAACGATCAAGTACATGATCCGCAGTTGGCTGAATCTGCGAATGCAGAACCGCGGATACCGAGGGCCTGTGTGGGACTTGAGCATCCATAGATTTTGGTGTTCTACTTGGGTCCTGGCACCAATCCCCTGCCAATACCGAGGGATGACTCGAAGATTTTTGCCTGCACAGGTGGGGGCCGGGGAGTCGGCGCCCCTAACCCACACGTGGTTCAAGGGTCAACAGTACTTTATTTCAGAAAAAAATGTTCCTTTTTAAATCTGGATGAAGATTTTGGAATCCATTTGACCAGCTAAAAGCACCTGTATCCCAACTGTTTTCCTTTTAAACTCCAGTTTAACATTCAGATTAGAACATTAATATCAAGAAAGGAAGGCCTCTAAATTTTCCCCATGTAAACAAAAGGCAAAATACATTATAATTGTGGGTACCATCAACACTTCTGAAGCACAAAGGGCATGAGGCAGGATTGGGGGTGCGTAAAGAGAAAACACGTATAAAGAAGCAGACAAGATCTCCAATGTAATCCCGAAAAATACTAGAAGAATTGGGTTCACTGCTTCCCTTCGCCCTCAACACAACAAACATACACACACACATGCGTGGACACACAAAATTATGAGAACTTTTGAAATAAAACTCAATGTTACCCACCAAGTCCTCTCCCACACAGACTAACAGAATCTATTTTTATATTCCAGTGAGATTTGCAGCAAAGAATAGAGCACCAATAAAAAGAGGAAATAATTTCTGTGCTGTACCTGGGTTTTTCTCACTTCCTTATTTTAAAATAATCACCTAACAAGTCCAAAAAATTCAGAACAATAGTACAGTCTTATATGCACTGGGTATATATCCCTGCAGACATTTTGGAACTAAACTGAACCACTTAAAAGATTCTGGGTAATTTGCCATCTATTTAGAAAACTAATAATGATATATTACAGTGCTGGGGGGCTGGAAGAAACCTTCCAAATCATCTGGTCCAACCCCATCATTTTACAGATGAAGATCCTGGGAAATAAACTGGCTGCTCCAACACACTGAAGACTCTAATTAAAACATCTACTCAATTTTAAGGTGGCCGACAACTTTGGAGAAAGGGGATGGGAAATAAAATAAAACCTCCAAAACATTTTTTAGTGGCATAGTAATTATGATCAACGGTCCTATTAAATGAAGAAGCAGTGAGGATCGTGACGGAAGTATACCCCCACTCCAATGTCAGGACCACTTACATCTGGAAAACTGAGAGGTTTAAAGCTGTCAGAGTGAACACATTGAATCTATGGGATGGGGACCAGGAAGAAAACTCAGGATCCCTACCCTGAAGCCTACTGGTCTAAGCATCAAACGCTGGTCTAATTTTATACCTAAACACTGGTCCAGGAGTCACCCTTATGTGATGGTGCCTTCATTTCCAGAAAAAGTAGAGATTTGAGAAAACGGTCCAGGTATAACAGAGATACATGACAATTGACGTGACAAAGGAAGGGTGGCTTAGACCTTAGCTCAGTTTTCAGTGGACCCCTGACCAGCAGCATCAGTATCACCTGGTTGCTTGTTAGAAATGCAGAATCTTGGGTCCTAACCAGACCTAAGGAGGCAGAATCTGCATATTGACAAGAATCCCAGGTCCTCCTGCCCACATTAAAGTTTGATAAGTATTGATACTTATTTAGATAACAGAGCAGCAAGAGAAAGTGTAATTAACTGCCTGTAACCACATTCAATCCAAGTTTCTGGAATAATTACCTCCATCACCAGCTCTACTTTCTAAAGCTTTTGATCTTCAAGCCTTATTTTAAATTTTAAATGGTCTAAAATTTAGCCTAAATTTTAAATGGTCTCAATGAATATCTTATTAAATAGTAATATTTGTTGACAAAAATTCAATTAATTATCAAGTTAAGAAGACAAAAAGGGAATTTTATCTGAGCCATACTACTGAGGATTATATCCCAGGAAGCAGATTCTCAGAAAACTCTGAGAACTGTTCTGCCTGTTATAAGTTGAAGGCACAGTCATATACATTTCTGAAACAAAGGATCATACATCAAAATGACATACTGATATTTTACATAAAGTTCACCAAGGATAAATGGTCCAGGTAGGCACATACAAAGCAAGCAGCAAGTCACCATGACCCCCTACAGGGCTGGGAAAGAACACTATTCTTTTAAGAAGTTACACTGCTAGTGTCAGAAGAAAGAAAAAAAATTGATCTTTATGGTTGAGCAAGCACTCCCATCTTTGAGGAGCTCTGGTTAATGTGTAATGCAGATGCACACTGCACATTAGGGAGGCAGGGATGAGGTCCAAACAAACACAAAGAGAGAATTTTATGTTTAATTTTTTCTTATCCTGCCTTAAAATATAAATTTTATTTCATCATGTTTTCTCACAAACTATCTTAAAATTAAGAAAAAAAAATATAAATATTCTGGGCACTTTACTATTTTCAAGGGTTACATAGATTATGAATTGAAGTCTTTTTTCCTGCTATTGTCTGCTGGAGTCATAGTAGAAACATGACCAATATTTCTTCAGTTGGGAGTTAGAAACCCCAGGGAGATCTGGTGAAGGAGGAAGACTGAATTCAGAATAGAAATGTTTTCCTAGCAGAAAAAAGAGAAGCTTCAGGTAAGGGAATTTTATGATCAAAAGGTTGTGAAGGTCACATGGTCCAACCATGGTTCCAAAGCTGAATTCCTTTTACACCACACATGCAGTCTCTGCTTGCACACTCCCAGTGATGTGGAACTCATCACCTCCAAAGGCTACCCATCCTATCTTTGCATGCTCTAATTGTTAGAAAGATGCCTGAAATTTGTCTCCCTGTAGCTTTCGATAGCCCCGCAATCAGTAACTCCACAATTACTGTCCCTACCATTAGCTCATTCCCATTATCAATTTTCCATTACATTTCCCAGTGGAATTCTTTTTAACAGAGAAAGTCAAAGAAACAAGTTTCATGTATTTATTTCTCATAGGACTGGAGCAGCTTGTATAGTGGGGTGTATGAAAATTTTATTTTTTGCTTTTATTTTGTAGTGTCTTAGGAAAACCTCATGTGTACAAGAGGGATATTAAAATGAATAATCGCAAGTTGTAGAGACTGTAACCAAGGACATAAGCATACCAGAAGCCTAGTGTAGGGATAATACTGTCCTTAAACACTGTTTTAGCCCTAAACTTCCTGGGAGTCAAAGCAGGTACGAAATAGGGCAAGAAGGTGGTGCTTCAAAAATGTTTGAGACTCTCTGGCCTAGGGGACACTAGGTTATCAGCCATGGAAAGTGTCTTAGATCAAGTCTAATCCCACCTCTTACAGAGAAGGAAACTGAAATTCAAAGAGGCTACATAAATTGCCTAATATTGGGCACCTAGTAAGCAGCAGAGCCAGGCAATAGAGTGTCGCTACTCATTTTTGCTACAACGCCAGACTTTGAGTCTTGGGTTTGTTAAGAAAGCTTGTTCAGCACAAAAATCAGAGATATAGCACCACATTACTGGGCCAACAGGACACTGCCAAAGCAAACCCAAGCCATCCTGGCACACACAGAGACCTCTAATCCCCAAATTCGCAAGTCTAATACCAGGTAAGAAAATGATATTGGAGGCATAAGCCATCCTTCCTCCTACTCTTTTTCCTATAATTCCACTTGTCCCTACATATCCATTGATTCTGAACTACAGAGATTTTCCACTAAGCAGCTTATTTTAATCTCCCATGAAAATAATCTCTTTCTGATGAGAGGTTATTTGCTCTCAAAACAGAAACACCACTGTGAAACACTTCATTCCTTCCGGAACACTTGAAGCTAAAGGCTCATAGCACACTGAGCCAGAGTCATTAGTGAAGAGTAAAATATTATAAGCGACCAACTTACCTAGGCATCTGAACATTGGACTCATCCAAACGATATTCAAAGAATTCCTTTTACCATCTATTTTTAAAAATAATACCACTGTAGTATTTTAAAGAACAATCTGGTAGCGCACACGGCATGAGATGCCGGTACAGTGACAATACATCCATGGTACTCTGAATGACTGGCAGGTGGGTCACAGCAGCCTGCCCACCAGATCATAAGCTCATCCTAAGCAGTGACAGAAGCTCATCCTCAGAAACAACTAGTTGCATCTCGCGTCTCTGTAAGTTTCAGCAGACCCCTCAAGGCAATGAAGGGCAATCAATCATGCAAATATGAATTATGTGCTTTTTCTATCCTCGTGTCCTTCCGAAGTAAAGATAAGCAAACCCTGGAAAAATTACTAATACAGGTCCCAGGTATTTCAGGTGAGACATCTTCCATGCTCACACTAGTCATTTATATTACAAAATGACCTGGGATGCTACTATGTTAGGTGACCTGGTCATATTTATTGGTTTAGAGCAGGCCATTCCTGGCATAAAAGCATCTAGGGAGCTAAGAATTTGTAAATTCTTGATTCAGTTCATTAAATGAGACAGGGGCAGATGAACCAAATTAATACCCAAGTCAAACGAGGGATAACTGAGCATAGTTACATTGCCCCATAATTTTCCAGGCTTCTTTGCTGGTATCAGGTATATAAGAGCTCAAAGGCAAGAGAATAGAAGATAAACACATAGCCTGCTCATAGCCCACAGTGAGGCA
Organism: Balaenoptera physalus; assembly: GCF_965194825.1. Taxonomy (NCBI): domain Eukaryota; kingdom Metazoa; phylum Chordata; class Mammalia; order Artiodactyla; family Balaenopteridae; genus Balaenoptera; species Balaenoptera physalus. The sequence goes on along the minus strand of NC_138893.1, from coordinate 54,096,102 downwards.
AAAATAGAAAACAAGAAGAGGAAGAAAAGCTATGACACGCATCCATCCCAGAGCACATCTTCCGTTACTGCTAATCAGAGCATATGTCACACTTCCTGGGGCCACTGAAGTCATTAGCCCCGCCAGAGAGGATCGGAATTTTCCCACTTTAAAAGGAGAAACAGGGCAAAAGACAGAAACTAGGCTGGCAGGAAATAGAGAAGGGAGGTATTTCTCTATAAACATGTTATCCAAAAGCGACATCTCTTCAACCAAAATCTTCAGGTGACCTGATGATAAAATGGAAATGGCTTGCAAGCAGGAAGGTTGGCAGTTGTATTCCTCACACCCTACCAGACTAAGTCTCAGCCTCCCACCCACACTGCCCTCTAGGCTGGAACCTGTGTCCAATGTCTCCCAAGGTGTAGAAAATTCTAGAAAGAGGGCTTGCTTATCCTAGCACAGAACCCATGGGAAAGTGTCATCTTTCTTTCCTGCGGTCAAGGAGACCTACTCTATCCTTATCCCATCCCAGAAGTAGGCTGCTCTAAACCAGTAAGTATGACTGGGGCTCTTAGCATAGTGAGGTCCAGGTTCAGCTTGTAATAGGAATGACTAGTGTTAACGCGACAATGTCTCACCTGAAATGTCTAGGACTTGGATGGGTCTTTCTTTCCAGGGCTTGCATATCTGTACTTCAGGAGAGACCCTTACCTTCAGAAATGGCCTTCCTCACAGCTGCCACGTAAGTCTCAGGTTCATCGTCACAGGTGAGCTCCTGCCAGTGTGCCCAGTCTGGAAAGAAGTCCAGAAACTCCTCGCTGTCCTGCACCCCGCAGAGCAGGCGCACCACGCGGTGCGGAGGATGGAAGGCTCTCTGCAGCAGGGGCAGCAGGGCCGGCTGGCAGAAGCACTGCACCAGCTCCGCAGACAGCAGCACCACGATGCAGCGTGTGCGGAGAAAGAAGCTCAGGTCCTCGGCTGAGAAGGAGGTCTTGGGGCCCAGCCTATAAGTCAGCATCTTCTGGTTATGGACCTGCCGACTGGACAGGAAAAGGTCCTGGAGGTACTGGCACCATTCCTCAGCATCCGAGCTGTAAACGATGAGGATGTCGCATCCTACAAGCATCCCTGAGCAAGAAGGAGGCACAGAAGCATGTTAACACGCCTGCTCCTACTAGGGCTTCCCGTGACCTGCAAGATATACCATCCAGACGAGGAGCCTGGCACCCACAATCTTTCACCGTCTGCCTCCAGCCTACCTGTCTAACTTCTTTCTCACTTGCAGTCTGTGTTCCAACCATTCCAGACTCCCTGCTTTTGCCCAAACATACCATGCCATTTCAGATCTTTGCATAAGCTATTGCTTCTGCTGGCATGCTCTTCTCCACATAGCTGATGCAGTATAGGATGATGATGATGAAGATGATGATAGCAACTGCAAGCACTTATATAGAGCTTACTATGTTCCAGACACTCGTCCAACCTTATTGCCTCGCAAACTCATTTTATCATCACAGCAACTTTCTAAGGTAGGTACTACTATTAGCCTGATTTTGAAGATGAGAAAACTGAGCTATGGCAAGTTAAGTAATTTACTCAAGAGCCCCAGTGGCAGAGTCAGAATTTGAACTCAGGCAGTTTGATCCCAGAACCTAGCTCTTTCCCAAATACAGTGGTTACAAGCACAGGTCTGGAATCAGGCAGCCAGACTTAGCATCTTGGCTCTCTGAAGTATTAGCTGTGCAACCTTGGGCAAGTTGCTTAGATTTTCTAAACCTCATTTATTCATCTGTAAATGGAAATATAAAGGCAATATTTATCAGTGTTTTGTGAAAATTAAGTTAGATATTTCATGTAAGGTGCTAAGCATAGTGCTTGATGTGTAGTAAACCCTCAATGATTGGTAGCTGGTGTCATTATCCTCACATTAATATAAACAATGTGTTAATGTAAAAGTAACCATGGTTGAATTAACATGTTGACTTACACAATACCATTTATAAGGTGTTTCTCGCCATACATGGTCTGTCACATAGGCTTTCTTCTTCCTCTAATAAAGCACAAATGCCAGAAACAGAGTCCAAAGCCTCAGAGAAGTGCTGAATTAAAAAGGTCTTTTGGGGATCACTTGGCCCAAACTCCTCATTTACAGATAAAAGAAATACTTCATCTGGGAAGATAAAGGAATTTGCTTAAATTCACACTCAGCAAATTAGTTCAGAGCCAGGACTGAAACTCAGGTTGTCCCCTGGTTCCCTATCCAGTCCTCTTGCCAATCTAGCTGCTGCCTCCCATCAGGAATTCTGTCAAGAATCTTATGAGCCATAACTCTTATCTTCCCATTACCAAAGTTCAAAGATGCTTGGCTCTTATAACGGTTACCACTGTTGTGGGTCCTAATCTCCCACTAATTCTATGAATTACTCTAAGGGATTTGGAAGGGGTGAGCACAGAGAAGTAGCCATACATCTACAATGCAATAGGGATCCCTCCTCCCACTTAGAGAAGGAAGCTGGGAATTTTATCAAACAGGAGTCATCTAAGTTGTGGATTACCACAATTACATGCCACCCCTGGGCCACATTTAGCTGAATGGTTCCTGGCCAAAAGGTCAGAGGCAGGAGTGGGGCAAGACCTGAGCTTCTCAGTTCTGAAAACATCATGAAAGGAACCCCCTTTCCTGCCCCCATCCATCACCATATTCTAAGTTAAAATAATGACATACAAAAATGTAAACTCAACATAGTTCTGATATCCCCCAGGATGACAGTACCAAATCTTTTAAAACAGTAAATAAAACAAAAATGTGGAGTTTCTCTCTTTTTGGAGTCCCTAATTCAGTACTAATATAAAACGCAATAGGCTTCCAGTAGGCTTCTGTTAACAGCACACTGCAATACCTGCTGCTCATTAAAGACCTCTAGTCATCAAGGAAAGTTTAAAGGTTAATAATAGGGGAAACCGGGTGTGCAATATATGAGAATTCTCTGTATTACCTTCCCAATTTTTCTTTAAATCTGAAACTTCTAAAATAAAAGTTTTAAAATACAATTTAAATAAAAAGCGCTTAAGGGTTTAACCTCTTCTAAATGGAAAACCTATTTAAAATGTCTCATTCCTGAGGTTCCAGTGTTAAATTCAATCCCCCTTTGAGCAAAAGTACAGGCATACCTCAGAGATATTGCAGGTTCAGTTCCAGACCACCCCAGCAAAGTGAATATCACAAAAAAGCAAGTCGCCCAAATTTTCCGGTTTCCCGGTGCATATAAAAGTTATATTTACACTATACTGTAGTCTATTAACTGTGTGAGAGCATTATGTCTTAAAAAACAATTGTACATACCTTAATTAAAAAACACTTTATTGCTAAAAAATGCTAACCACCATCTGAGCCTTCAGCAAGTCGTAACCCTTCTGCAATAGTCAAAAGTCACTGATCACAAATCACCATAACAAATATAATAATAATGAAAAAGTCTGAAATATTGCAAGAATTACCTAAATGTGACACAGAGACAGGAAGTGAGGAAATGCTGTTGGAAAAATGGCACCAATAGACTTGCTCGATGCAGGGTTGCCACAAACCTTCAATTTGTAAAAAATGTGGTATCTGCGAAGCGCAATAAAGCCAAGTGCAATAAAACGAGGTATGCCAGTACTTGAGAAGGAAGTGGTTAGTACCTCAGACTAGTTAATATCACAACCTACTTGGTCACCAACTCATGGTGTGACTTCAGACCAATATACTATATCTAAACAAATTTTTCCTCAATGTAAATGAGGACAACAAAATCTATCACCTCCCTGAACTTTGCTCTGCTGCTGAAACTGAAAGCTGGAGAAGTTGTAGAAAAGTCCAAAGTGTAAGTTGAAGTCCCTCCACAACCTTTTGGGTAACAACACAGGACTAAATGCTTTGTCGGGGACTCTCTCTCATATGTGGGGACACCCCTTTCTTCAAGGAGAATTCCCTTCCTTTAACCATAAGTCACTTCTTCACATGTGCCAAATCATTCCTCCCACTGTTGTTTGTTTGTTTATTTAGAGAAATGAAGTACATGAATCAACAAGGAGTCCATAAATCCTAGACAGAAATAAGGAAGGGTCTTTGTCCTTGTGGAGCTTAAAGACCAGGTTTGGCTATAGAAGGAGAAAGTAATGGATAACAGTAGAAGCAGGAGCTGTCTGGTGGCAACAGGGAGTGATGGTGGTGGTAAGAAACACAGTGACCAAAAGAGAAGTTCCTTTAAAAGATTCAAAATCCACCCTAGAAGAGAACCGAGAAGAAGAGCTTGGGAGCTTCTCAATCTACCCAGCCCAGACCACTTTTTAGTCTGGCACTCCGTTCATCCGTCCTAGAGCCCGTGTTTGAATCTGGGCACTGTACTGAAGAGGGGTGTGAGATAGGGAAGGTGACTTGGATAGGGAGAGATCTGGAAACAATTAATGTGAGGAGCTTCCAGACTCCAAAGGTTTCAAGTTTAGAGACTTGGCAGGAGTACTGAGGAACCTCAAGGATCACATGGAAGTTAAGATGACAAAAAAATTAAAGGTCCCTTCAAGCCCTTTCGTCCTAATAAATCCAGGAATGGTAGAAGGATCTGGAGACAAGAGAAGCCTTGGAGAAAGGGGGCAGAAAAAGGTATGAGCGTTTTCTTCAAATACCTGGAGGCTGACACATGGAGGAAAGGATTCTGGTTTTCACTCAACTAGGTTTGGCCACTTGGGAAAATCACTTATGGCTTCTCTCTCTTCTCCCTCAAGAGTAAGTACAAGAGACGTCATCAGGAGCCTAGAGACTATTCCAGGATAGGCTGATTCCATTTCATTTTACCTTGCTTCCCAAGTTCTTTCAAAGACAGGGAGCCAAGATTCTCCTTGATTTCCACAAGCAAATACGCCTTTCAAAAAACAAAAGACTAACGCTTACCCTTCAGTGGAAGGGAACTGAAGAAGACCACATGATTGAGCCATAAGAAGGAATGAAGTACTGACACATGCTACAACTTGGATGAACCCTGAAAACGTTATGCTACAAAAGAAGTTAGTCACATACTATATGATCCCATTTATATGAAAGTCCAGAGTAGGGAAACCTACAGAGACAGAAAGTAGAACTTAGGGCTAGGGAGAAGGAGGGAACAAGGGGCTAAAGCGTACGGAGTTTCTTTTTGAGGTGATGAAAATGTTCTAAAATTGACTGTGATGATGGTTGCATATATCTGTGAGGATACTAAAAACCATTGAATTGTATACTTTAATGGATGAATTGTATGGTATGCAAAATACATCTCAATAAAACTATTTAAAAGAAGATGAAGGAGGGGAAGGAGGGAGAGGGGGAGGGGGAGGAGGAAGGGAAAAAAGAAGCAAAGGAAGAGGAGAAGAAGAGGAAAACCACAAAGAAGAGTGGCCTGGATGACTCCAGAGCCTACAGCATTTTGGCAAGAGACGCTCTCACCACTGTCACCACTGTGACCTGCCACCGTGGGTCCTGGTACTTCCAGACCTCAGGGAGTCCCGGGGACTCCAGAGGCCCAACTCCCACTTGCAGCCCCTGGAGTGGCGACTCACCACAGAGGACGTTTATGGCAAGACGGTTTGACAGCTCTAACCCGTTACAGACATCTGCAAAGCCACTACAGAACCCATAAAGAGCCCCAGATTTGGCCACCGGGCGTGAGTCCCCTTCTGAATAGGAGCACACCCTTCTAGCCCCTTTGGCCACGCCCACTGGGGGGGCGATGCACATAGGACACTGGATGAGGGTGGTTTTCTCTGCCTCCTCCGCCCAAAGTATGCTGTTTCCTGGACTTAACAGCCCAGGGCCTGTTCCTAGCAATGGGACGTGGTGGGAGTTTCACTGACCTTATCTCCTACTTCTCCCCAGTCACCCACCTACTGTGGCCACTGTGGCCTGCTCCTCGTTCCATAAATACATCACGTGCACCCATTTATTTTTCCCCTGACTAGAGCACTCTTCCCCGACATGACTCCTCCCCCGCCCTCCTTCAGGTCTTTGCTCAATGCCCCGTTCTCTGTGAGGCCTAATCTGGCTGCCTCCTTTAAAAGTATAACCCCAACCCACTTTACCTCTCTACTGTTTTTCCACTGCACTTATCTTATCATGTACTTTCCTTATTAACTGTATTGCCTGCCTTCCCCCACTGCTCCATAAGCTCCATGGGGTCATGGCTTATGTCTGTTTTACTTACTAAATATACACCTGACACCTAGAACTGTGACTGTATTCGGTTTGTTTCTGGTTTTTAATTTATTTATTTTTGGCTCCGTCGGGTCTTCGTTGCTGCGCACGGGCTTTTCTCTAGTTGCGGCGAGCAGGGGCTACTCTTCGTTGTGGTGCGCAGGCTTCTCATTGCGGTGGCCTCTCTTGTTGCGGAGCACGGGCTCTAGGCACGCGGGCTTCAGTAGATGTGGCATGCAGGCTCAGTAGTTGTGGCTCGCGGGCTCTAGAGCGCAGGCTCAGTAGTTGTGGTGCACGGGCTTAGTTGCTCCGTGGCATGTGGGATCTTCCCGGACCAGGGCTCGAACCCGTGTCCCCTGCATTGGCAGGCGGATTCTTAACCACTGCGCCACCAGGGAAGCCCTGTATTTACTGAATGAATTGATTCCCTCTAGATAACTCCGCATGGGCTTCCGAATGGAACGTGTGGACTATGAACCTACTATTACCTTATTCACAGTACAGGTTCTTCTAAACCTGGAGACAGCCCAGCTAGAGAGCCAGGAGGCTAAGGTTAGCTACCTTCCCACTTCCCGTAAATAATGAGCCTGCATCACCAAATCTAACAACTGTCTCCATTGGCCTTTTTTTCCAAAGCACCATTAGAAGGCTCAGGGGATCTGGGGAGAGCTGGCTCTTCATTCTAGCATCTGCCCATAATTTCTCCAAGAACAGCACCTTCTCCCAGCCAACTAGATTTTATTTTTCAAGAAGCTTTTACATCCTGTTTCCACATGTTATCTCAACTATAACATCATAAGATGGGATGGGGAAATACAAGTAAACCAATTTGCAAACATGGTAACTCTAATCTTCTCATCTAGTAATTCCCTGTTTACTTATTGCTTGCCTTCACAGACTATAAACTCCTTGAGAGCACAGATTAGGGTGTCCTGGTCACCACTGAGGATATATTTAGGTGCACATTGTCCATTAAATTGTATAGTTAGTGCTCATTAATTGTCTCTATTCTCATCATCATTGCCGTGTTTGTCCTGTATCTCAGTGAGTGAGTGACTTGCCAAGTGTACACGCCCATGAACCAGAAGGGAACCCAAGGCTAATCGGAAGAGACTCTTGGCACCTTTCCATGGGTCGATTACCCAGTCACCTCCACCTCTCCCCAGTCCCCAAAGTTCTGCAAAGGACATAAGAAAAGTAAAGCTAAAGGAATGGTGTTCCCAGAGTCCTATGGAAATTCTAGACAAAAACAAAGCCCAGGAGGGTAGAGGAAGCGTGCTTAGGAAGGTGGCCCAAGGGCCCATCTCCAACCTCGGACTGTCTGAGCTCCCCCTATTGGCCCGATGGGACCCGAAGAGAAGCATTTCACCGGCCGAGAGACAAGTCGGCTCTCCACCTACTTTAAACTTGACTCTCGGCTCACAGAGTTACGACAACAGGGAGAACGACCCTCAGAAGCTCGGGCCAGTGCTGGAGGGAGAAAAGGAGACTTACAAGACGGGGGACCGGGGAAGGTCGGCAGGGGCTGAAGAAAATCGCGCAACAGGCTGGGAAGGGAAACGTGAGAAAGCTGGGGTGGGAAGTTTGCGACAAGGAACAGAGAAAAGAACAGAAAGAACACAGATGCTGCGCCGAGGAAGCAGCCGGATTCGAGAGGGTACAGCGCACGGCAAGAGGCGGCGGGCGAGAGGGCGCGCGGAGGGGAGGCGGAGGAGAGGCGGAGCAGAGGAACCCGGGCCCGGCCTACGCACCTGAGGCTGCCATGCCGCCGGCCGCAGTCCTCCGTGCCCGGCTCGCTGCGCGCGGGGCCCGGGGCCGGAGCGGGCCCGGCGGCGTCCCTGGCGCGGAACGGGAGGGGCGCCCGGCTCCGCGCAGCACCAGCCGCCTCTCTGGCGCTTCCTCTCGCCGGGCAGCGAGGACTCGCCGCGAGGGCGTGTCCACAGGGCCCGCCCCGCCGGCGGGGCTCGGCCCGCGGCACCTGCACCCCAGGCCGTTGGGGAGGGGAAGTGAGAACACCGTCCACCCCCTGCGCCCCGCCACCGACCGGCCGTCGGCCAGCTCCCCGCGCGGCCCCCGCTCCCCCCATCGCTCACTCAGTGTAGGTAGGAGGCAGGGGGCTTCGTGCGTCCCACTCCCCGTGAAAACAGCCGGATGGGCCACCAAAGGGCAGCCTGAGGTAGAAGGAGCGTTGAGAGACGAAGGAGGGAGAAGGGTTAACTGCCCGGCCTCCGTGACCTGGGGCGGGGGCTGAGCACAGCTGGCCAAGCCATCTCCCCATCCCCTGGGGCTTTCTCCCTGAGCCGCTGCCCCGGCAGGAAGGGGAGGGGGCAGGAAGGGGAAGAGGCACCTTCCCTGGCACCTGGCCCTGGGTGCTTGGCGTTGCCCTTGATTACCCTCCAGTGACCTGCCTGAATTCCCTGGACCTGGTCTCCTGATGGCACATGAACGTTAATGATAATCTCTTATGTTAAATGCATGGTATAGTTATCATTGCTTTTTATGCCTTTGGGGTAGCACCTATCACTGTCTTCAAGTTAGCGCTGAAGAAACAAACCAAATCCCTTGCTCAGACTCCCACAGAGAGTAAATGCTCCCCGAGGTTCCATACCAGGCCTGTCTGAGTCCAGAGCTAGAGGTCTCCCTTAACCCTCACACTCACCTGCCGTCTTCTTGTCCTTCTCCCTTTGCTGCTCCTCTAATGGATCTGAATAGCTCTGTGACCTTGGAATCCTCCATGATGCAGGGTCCAGGGGATGGGTCCAGAGAGCAGAGATGATGGAAAGATAGGGTTCCAGCGCAGGTGGAAAGGAATGAAATGTATTTTAAAATGGAAATATCAGGGTTCAGGCCGACACCTAGTTTTCTACTGTTGCCATAACAAAAATTACTACAAAACTTAGTGGCCTAAAATAACACAAATTTCTCTCACTGTTCTGTATTTCAGAAGTCCAACATGAGTCACATTGGGCTAAAATCAAGGTATCATCATGGTTTGGTTCCTTTCTGGAGGCTCTAGAAGAGAATCCATTTCCTTGCCTTTTTCAGCTTCTAGAGAAAATTACACACTTTTCTTGATTCATGCCCCACCCCCATCTTCAAAGCCAGCAACATAACATATTTCTGACCCTGCTTCCCTCATCAGATCTCTCTCTTTAATGGCCCCCTTGCCTTCCACTTTTAAAGGCTCTAGCGATTACATTGGTCCCACACAGATGATCCAGGAAAGCCTCTTTAAGTTCAGCTGACTAGCAATCTTAATATCACCTACAACCTTAGTTCTTCTTTGCCGTGTAACAACGTATTCACAGGATCTAGGGGGTTAGGATGTGGACATCTTTGGAGGGGGCATTACTCTGCCTACCACAGACCTGGAATTCTGAAAGAGGAGATGAGCTTGCTACCTGCTCTACCTTATACTGTTCTCCATGTTCAGGATTTCTCTGGCCTCCACACCAGGTTAGCCATACCCGCTACCCACCCCCAGCCCCCTATCAATGCACTGTCACAGCCCTATGCTGTTCTTTAATAGAACTTATATTGATAGTTTTCTGCAATTACAAGTAGCTTCGCATACAAAACCTAGAAGCCTAGCCCTCTTGCAAGCTTCCTTACCTACCTACCAAAAGGGCCACTCCCTGTAAAGTTTCTGCCACTTGTCTCCTTGGGCCATTTTGAGCAATGGCAGTGCCCATTTCCAGGCTGGACCTCAGGTTCAGAGAAACGAAATGTTGGCATCTGCTATGTGGCCAACTCTGCTCAGAGTGCTGTCACTTATTCAGCTTTCATGAATCTTTACCTGAAACCTGTGAGGTAGGCATATTATTATGATCCCATTTTACAGGGGAAGAAACTAAGTCTCCAAAAAGGTAATTTGCGTGATCCATGGTCACTTATTTAGTAAGTGTCAAAGCTAGATTTTGAATTCAAATCCATGTGCTACACAAGAGCTGACTCTCTTGTCGTGCGTTGTGATTCAGAAGCCACACCAGCTATTCCATGCCAGTTCCATGATCTCCAAACCAAAAGTGACCTTAGTAACAGGAAAAAGGAGTGTTGTAGAGATTGCTGGTTGTACACCCAATATCTATTGTCCTGAGTAACAAAATCACAGTTTTATCTGGAGGCAGCAATGTGCCCCACTAAAAGATTCCACTCCCCAGCCTCTGTTGCGACAAGATGCTGACAAGATGAGGAGGCGGAGGCTGACAAGATGTAACTGGAAGTCATTAGCTGGGGCATCCAAGAAAAAGTTCTCTACGGTGTGCTTAATTCTGCTGCCAGATATCCCTTTTGCCTTTCTCTCTCTCTTTTAGTGCCTTCTTGGAATGTGAATGGATGGCTGGAGATCCAACAGCCTTCTTAGATTTTGAGGTGACCACGTGAATGGAAGCCACACACTAAGGACAGTAGAGAACAAAGATGGGCAGAATCTAGTTGCCTACTGACCATGGAGCTTCCATATGAAATCCAGGGTTCCCATATTCAAATTCTTTTACATGAAAGAGAAATAAACACATCTCTGTCTTGCTAGAGCCATGATTATTTGTGTATTCTGCTATATGTAACCAAACCTAATTCTTTACTGATAGGGGAATGGAAGCTAACATTTATTGAGCATCAACGATAATTCATGAACTTTCTTATACTATCGCAGTTTAATCCTCACAATAATTCTGAATCATAGGTGTTATCTCCACTTCAGAGATAAAGAAACTAAGATTCAAAGATGTTAGTTTTTTCAGGGTCATTCAAATAGTTAGTATAACTGTGATTCAAACCCAACTCAGTCTAAACCCAATGTCCATGGTCTTTCCATGGCACAATGACATAATGGATGACTTCGGAGAGTAAATTAAAACTACTTCCTGAGGATACTTGGGTGCTGTCAAGTGAGGGGTCCCCCTTGAGTCCTCCGCACTTCAAGTCTCACACAGATGGTGCCTTCACTTGTGCATGAAAGCATATCTTGCACGTTTTCTACTTCTTCCTTCTGAGGTGCTGAAGCAGAAAGTTTAGGCAGCTGTGATAAAAAGTTTAGGACTTGGCCTCATACACTCTTAGAATGTTAAAGCTGGAAAAGACCCTAAGAGGTCATTATTGGATCCATGTGGAAACTAAGGCCAAGAGAGGCAAAGTGACCTTTCTAATATCATACACTGAGTTGGAGGCAGAACCAGGATTAGAATTCTAGTCTTGATTCCTAGTCTGGTGGTTTTTAGCTATATCTGACCACTTATTTTTTTTCCCCTATTAGTGAAAGAAAGCAACTGTAGAAAATTCTTTCCTTAATCTGATGTTTCAACTTTGTAGTTCTTTCCCATAAATCTACCATAAGCTCCTAGACAGTTAAATCAACCTCGAATGCCTCGGATAAGCCCCACTTGGTCATGATGTATCATCCCTTTTATATGTTGCCAATTTACTAATATTTTGTTAAGGATTTTTGCATCTGTGTTCATGGGGGATACTGGTCTGTAATTTTCTTTTTTGTAATGTCTTTATTAGTTTTTGGTATCAGGGTTAATCTGGCCTCATAAAACAAGTTTGTAAGTATTCCTTTCCCCTCTATTTTCTAATAGAGAACAACTGCTATTATTTCTTTCTTAAACGTTTAATAGAATTAACCACTAAAACTATCCAAGCCTAAATTTTCTTTTATCAGGTTTAGCTAGCCAGTTCTTCCTCAAAAGACATAAGGTTATTCATGTTTCACATTTCATCTTGTCCAGTATTGGTAAATTGTATTTTTCAAGGAATTTGTCCATTTAATTTAAGTTTTAAAAATTTATAGATATGAAGTCACTCATATTTCCTTATTATCCTTTTAATGTCTATAGGATTTGTAATGATAGCCCCTCTTTTATTTCTGATATTGGTCATTGGAGTCTTTTCTCTTTCTCTCTCTCTCAATCTCTCAGTCTTGCTCTCTCGATCTCTATCAGTCTAAATAGATGTTTATCAATTTTATTGGTCTTTCCAAAGAACCAGCTTTTGCTTTTAATTTTTCTGTCATTTGTTTTCTACTTCATTGGTTTGGTCTCTTTATTATTTCCTTCCTCCTATTTACCTTGGGTTCCCTTTGCTCTTATCTAGTTTCCTAAGGTTGAACATTTGGCCATTGTTTTTTATTCCATTCATCTTTTTTTTTTGGAGTCACTATTTTTTTTACATCTTTATTAGAGTATAACTGCTTTACAATGTTGTGTTAGTTTCTGCCATACAACAAAGTGAAGCAGCTATTTGTATATCTATATCCCCATAACCCCTCCCTCTTGCACCTCCCTCCCATCCCCCCATCCCACCCCTCTAGGTGGTCACAAAGCACTGAGCTGATCTCCCTGTGCTATGTGGCTGCTTCCCACTAGCTATATATTTTACATTTGGTGGTGTATATATGTCCATGCCACTCTCTCACTTTGTCCCAGCTTACCCTTCCCTCCTCCCCGTGTCCTCAAGTCCATTCTCTACGTCTGCATCTTTATTCTTGTCCTGCCCCTAGGTTCTTCAGAACCATTTTTTTTTTTTAGATTCCACATATATGTGTTAGCACACGGTATTTGTTTTTCTCTTTCTAACTTACTTCACTCTGTATGACAGACTCTACGTCCATCCACCTCACTACAAATAACTCAATTTCGTTTCTTTTTATACCTGAGTAACACTCCATTATATATATGTGCCACATCTTCTTTATCCATTCATCTGTTGATGGGCATTTAGGTTGCTTCCATGTCCTGTCTATTGTAAATTGAGCTGCAATGAACATTGTGGTACATGTCTCTTTTTGAATTATGGTTTTCTCAGGGTATATTCCCAGTAGTGGGATTGCTGGGTCATATGGTAGTTCTATTTTTAGTTTTTTAAGGAACCTCCATACTGTTCTCCATAGTGGCTGTATCAATTTATATTCCCACCAACAGTGCAAGAGCATTCCCTTTTCTCCATACCCTCGCCAGCATTTATTGTTTGTAGATTTTTTGATGATGGGCATTCTGACTGGGGTGAGATGATATCTCATTATAGTTTTGATTTGCATTTCTCTAATGATTAATGATGTTGAGCATTCTTTCATGTGTTTGTTGGCAATCTGTATATCTTCTTTGGAGAAATATCTATTTAGGTCTTCCACCCATTTTTGGATTGGGTTCTTTGTTTTTTTGATATTGGGCTGTATGAGCTGCTTGTATATTTTGGAGATTAATCCTTTGTCAGTTGCTTCATTTGCAAATATTTTCTCCCATTCTGAGGCTGTCTTTTTGTCTTGTTTATGGTTTCCTTTGCTGTGCAAAAGCTTTTAAGTTTCATTAGGTCCTATTTGTTTATTTTTGTTTTTATTTCCATTACTCTAGGAGGTGGATCAAGAAGGATCTTGCTGTGATTTATGTCATAGAGTGTTCTGCCTATGTTTTCCTCTAAGAGTTTTATACTGTCTGGCCTTACATTTAGGTCTTTAATCCATTTTGAGTTTATTTTTGTTAAGAAGTGTTCTAATTTCATTATTTTACATGTAGTTGTCCAGTTTTCCCAGCACCACTTATTGAAGAGGCTGTCTTTTCTCCATTGTATATTCTTGCCTCCTTTGTCAAAGATAAGGTGACCATATGTGCATGGGTTTATCTCTGGACTTTCTATCCTGTTCCATTGATCTATATGTCTGTTTTTGTGCCAGTACCATACTGTCTTGATTGCTGTAGCTTTGTAGAACAGTCTGAAGTCAAGGAGCCTGACTCCTCCAGCTCCGTTTTTCTTTCTCAATATAGCTTTGGCTATTCAGGGTTTTTTGTGTTCCCATACAAATTGTAAAATTTTTTGTTCTAGTTCTGTGAAAAATGTCATTGGTAGTTTGATAGGGATTGCATTGAATCTGTACATTGCTTTGGGTAGTATAGTCATTTTCACAATGTTGATTCTTCCAATCCAAGAACATGGTATATCTCTCCATCAGTTTGTATCGTCTTTGATTTCTTTCATCAGGGTCTCATAGTTTTCTGCATTCAGGTCTTTTGTCTCCTTAGGTAGGTTTATTCCTAGGTATTTTATTCTTTTGCCTGGAATGGTAAATGGGAGTGTTTCCTTAATTTCTCTTTCAGATTTTTCGTTTTTAGTGTATAGGAATGCAAGGGATTTCTGCCCATTAATTTTGTATCCTGCTACTTTACCAAATTCATTGATTAGCGCTAGTAGCTTTCCGGTAACATCTTAAGGATTCTCTACATATAGTACCATGTCATCTGCAAACACTGATAATTTTACTTGTTTTTTTCTGATTTGGATTCCTTTTATTTCCTTTTCTTCTCTTATTGCCGTGGCTAAAACCTCCAAATCTATGTTGAATGATAGTGGTGAGAGTGGGCACCCTTGTCTTGTTCCTGATCTTACAGGAAATGGTTTCAGTTTTTCACCATTGAGAATGATATTGGCTATGGGTTTGTCATATATGGCCTTTATTATGTTGAGGTAAGTTCCCTCTATGACCACTTTCTGGAGAGTTTTTATCATAAATGGGTGTTGAATTTTGTCAAAAGCTTTTTCTGCATCTATTGAGATTATCATATGGTTTTTATCCTTCAATTTGTTAATATGGTGTATCACACTGATTGATTTGCATATATTGAAGAATCCTTGCATTCCTGGGATAAACCCCACTTGATCATGGTGTATGATCCTTTTAATGTGCTATTGGATTCTGTTTGCTAGTATTTTGTTGAGGATTTTTGCATCTGTGTTCATCAGTGATATTGGCCTGTAGTTTTCTTTTTTGGGGACATCTTTGTCTGGTTTTGGTATCAGGGTGATGGTGGCCTTGTAGAATGAGTTTGGGAGTGTTCCTCCCTCTGCTATATTTTGGAAGAGTTTGAGAAGGATAGGTGTTAGCTCTTCTCTAAATGTTTGATAGAATTCGCCTGTGAAGCCATCTGGTTCTGGGCTTTTGTTTGTTGGAAGATTTTTAATCACAGTTTCAATTTCAGTGCTTGTGATTGGTCTGTTCATATTTTCTATTTCTTCCTGGTTCAGTCTCGAAAGGTTGTGCTTCTGTAGGAATTTGTCCATTTCTTCCAGGTTGTCCATTTTATTGGCATATAGTTGCTTGTAGTAATCTCTCATGATCCTTTGTATTTCTGCAGTGTCAGTTGTTACTTCTTTTTCATTTCTAATTCTGTTGATTTGACTCTTCTCCCTTTTTTTCATGATGAGTCTGGCTAATGGTTTATCAATTTTGTTTATCTTCTCAAAGAACCAGCTTTTATTTATTTATTTATTTATTTTTATACAGCAGGTTCTTATTAGTCGTCAATTTTATACACATCATTGTATACATGTCAATCCCAATCGCCCAATTCATCACACCACCACCACCGCCCCCCCGCCCCCCCGCCGCTTTCCCCCCTTGGTGTCCATACGTTTGTTCTCTACATCTGTGTCTCAATTTCTGCCCTGCAAACTGGTTCATCTGTACCATTTTTCTAGGTTCCACATATATGCGTTAATGTACGATATTTGTTTTTCTCTTTCTGACTTACTTCACTCTGTATGACAGACTCTAGGTCCATCCACGTCTCAACAAATGACCCAAATTCGAAAGAACCAGCTTTTAGTTTTATTGATCTTTGCTATTGTTTCTTCATTTCTTCTTCATTTATTTCTGATCCGATCTTTATGATTTCTTTCCTTCTGCTAACTTTGGGGTTTTTTTGTTCTTCTTTCTCTAATTGCTTTAGGTGTAAGGTTAGGTTGTTTATTTGAGATGTTTCTTGTTTCTTAAGGTAGGATTGTATTGCTATAAACTTCCCTCTTAGAACTGCTTTTTCTGCATCCCATAGGTTTTGGGTCATTGTGTTTTCATTGTCATTTGTTTCTAGGTATTTTTTGATTTCCTCTTTGATTTCTTCAGTGATCTCTTGGTTATTTAGTAGTGTACTGTTTAGCTTCCATGTGTTTGTATTTTTTACAGTTTTTTGCTTGTAATTGATATCTGCTCTCATAGCATTGTGGTCGGAAAAGATACTTGATACAATTTCAATTTTCTTAAATTTACCAAGGCTTGATTTGTGACCCAAGATATGATCTATCCTGGAGAATGTTCCATGAGCACTTGAGAAGAAAGTGTATTCTGTTGTTTTTGGATGGAATGTCCTATAAATATCAATTAAGTCCATTTTGTTTAATGTGTCATTTAAAGCTTCTGTTTCCTTATTTATTTTCATTTTGGATGATATGTCCAATGGTGAAAGTGGAGTGTTAAAGTCCCCTACTATTATTGTGTTACTGTCAATTTCCCCTTTTATGGCTGTTAGTATTTGCCTTATGTATTGAAGTGCTCCTATGTTGGGTGCATAAATATTTACAATTGTTATATCTTCTTCTTGGGTTGATCCCTTGATCATTATGTAGTGTCCTTCTTTGTCTCTTGTAATAGTCTTTATTTTAAAGTCTATTTTGTCTGATATGAGAATTGCTACTCCAGCTTTCTTTTGATTTCCATTTACATGGAATATCTTTTTCCATTCCCTCACTTTCAGTCTGTATGTGTCCTTAGGTCTGATGTGCGTCTCTTGTAGACAGCATGTATATGGGTCTTGTTTTTGTATTCATTCAGCCAGTCTATGTCTTTTGGTTGGAGCATTTAATCCATTTACATTTAAGGTAATTATCAATATGTATGTTCCTATTACCGTTTTCTTAATTGTTTTGGGTTTGTTATTGTAAGTCTTTTCCTTCTCTTGTGTTTCTGCCTAGAGAAGTTCCTTTAGCATTTGTTGTAAAGCTGGTTTGGTGTTGCTGAATTCTCTTAACTTTTGCTTGTCAGTAAAGGTTTTAATGTCTCCATTGAATCTGAATGATATCCTTGCTGGGTAGAGTGATCTTGGTTGTAGGTTTTTCCCTTTCATCACTTTAAATAAGCCTTGCCACTCCCTTCTGCCCTGAAGAGATTCTGCTGAAAAATCATCTGATAACCTAACGGGGATTCCCTTGTATGTTATTTGTTGCTTTTCCCTTGATGCTTTTAATATTTTTCTTTGTATTTAATTTTTGATAGTTTGATTAATGTGTGTCTTTGCATGTTTCTCCTTGGATTTATCCTGTATGGGACTCTCTGCACTTCCTGGACTTGATTGACTATTTCCTTTCCCGTGTTAGGGAAGTTTTCGACTATAATCTCTTCAAATATTTTCTCAGACCCTTTCTTTTTCTCTTCTTCTTCTGGCACCCCTATAATTCGAATGTTGGTTCATTTAATATTGTCCCAGGGTCTCTGAGACTGTCCTCAATTCTCTTCATTCTTTTTTCTTTATTCTGCTCTGCAGCAGTTATTTCCACTATTTTATCTTCCAGGTCACTTGTCCATTCTTCTGCCTCACTTATTCTGCTATTGATTCCTTCAAGAGTATTTTTAATTTCATTTATTGTGTTGTTCATCATTGTTTGTTAGCTCTTTAGTTCTTCTAGGTCCTTGTTAAACATTTCTTGTATTTTCTCCATTCTATTTCCAAGATTTTGGATCATCTTTACTATCATTACTCTGAATTCTTTTTCAGGTAGACGGCGTATTTCCTCCTTATTTGTTTGGTCTGATGGGTTTTTACTTTGCTCCTTCATCTGCTGCATCTTTCTCTGTCTTCCCATTTTGTTTAACTTACTGTGTTTGGGTTCTCCTTTGCTCAGGCTGCAGTTTTGTAGTTCCTACTTCTGGTGTCTGCCCCCAGTGGGTGAGGTTGGTTTGGTGGCTTGTGTAGGCTTCCTGGTGGGAGGGCACTGGAGACTGTGTTCTGGTGGGTGGGGCTGGATCTTGTCCCTCTGGTGGGCAGGGCCACGTCCGGTGCTGTGTTTTGGGGTGTCTGTGAACTTAGTATGAGTTTAGGCCATTCATCTTGTATAATATAAACATTTAAAGCTATAAATTTCCCCCATTCAATACTTTAGCTGCATCTCCCAAATGTTTATATGTTCTGTTTTCATTATAATTTAGTACAAAATATTTTCTAATGTCTCCTGTAATTTCTTCTTTGAGCCACGGGTAATTTAAAAGTGAGTTCTTCTCCAAATATTTGATTTTTTTTAAGCTATCTTATTGTTGATTTCTGATTTAGATCCATTATGGTCAGAAAGTAGATTCTGCTTGTGGATATACATATTACATGCATGTACATGTTATCTTTATGACAACTATAACATAAAGTAAGGGGCTGAGGGGAGAGTAAATGGTTCTAAATAGTGGCAAATTTCTTAAATTTTATGAGATGCAGTAAAATATCAACTCTAAGCAGACTGTAAAAAATTAAGAATGCACAGTATATTTTCATCCCTAGAACAGCCACTAAAAGTTAATTTTTAAATGTATGGCTAAATAGTCAATAAATAAATTGGAAAGGAATTCTTAAGTATAGCTAATAAATGCAAGTAGTCAGGAAAGGAGGAACAGAAGAGCAAAATACAGAGGGAACAAACAGTAAATAAATAATAAAATGGTAGAACTACATATTAATAATTACATTAATATTAAGTACATTAAATGTAATAATTACATTACATTATATTAATAATTACATATTAATAATTACCTTAAATTACATATTTTCTCTTTATCTTTGGTTTTCAGCAGCTTGACTGTAATAAGCTCAGGTGTGGTTTTCTTTGTATTTATTCTGCTTGAGGTCAACTAAGCTTCCTGAGTCTGTAATTTTATGTGTCTCACCAAATTTGGGGAAATTTCATCCATTATTTCTTTAAATATTTTTTCTGCCTCATTCTTTTTTTCTTCTCATCTGGGATTCCATTAACACATGTGTTAGACCTGTTGGTATTATCCCATAGGCACTTAAGTCTTTGTTCACTTTTTTTTTCAGTCTTTTTTCTTCAGATTGAATAATTCCTATTAATCTATAGTCAGTTCACTGACTCTTTCTGCTGTTGTCTCCAAAATGCTTTTGAGCCCAACCAATGAATTTTTCAGTTCTAGAATTTCAATTTCTTTATTAAAATGTCCAATTCTCTCCTGATAGTTTCTCTTTGTTCAATCACTTTGAGTGTGCCTTTCTTTACACCCTTGAATATAGTTATAATAGCTGTTTGAAAACTCTTGTCTGCTAATTTCAACATGTACTACATCTTGGGGTCAGTTTTCACTGACTGCCTTTTCTCCTGATGGGGATCCCATTTTCCTATTTCTTCATGTGCCTAGTAATACTGGATGGTACCCTAGACATTGTAAAAGATACTTGTAGAGACTCTGACTTCTATTCTGCCTCTGAAAAGTGTTTTTCTAAAGTAGGGAGTTATTTTGGCTGGACTCAAACTGCCAACTCTGTCTTCTCCATTGTGGTGAGTAACAGCAGAACTCTCTGTCCAGTTCTTTTACCCTTAGCTGGGCTGCACAGAGTCTGCCACATATAGGTGTAGTTCAAGAGTTAGCAGACCATATCACCCTTCCTGAAATACTCAAGACTGCTAGGTGACTGAGAAGAATCATACCGTGAAAAGAGAGTGACAAGCAATGCACCCAAATGTTGTGTTTTCTGGATCAGTACAATTTTTTTGTTTCCAATCTTAAAATTTTTTTAGGTAAGGACATTAAAAAGCAAAACAAAATCTGTCGATATTATCACTATCATTTCACAAGAAAGGAAGGGGATTTTAACACCAAAAAAGTAGAAACAGTATGATTTCAGAAAAAAAAAAATTTAAACTGAATATATGTGGTGTTGTTAAAAATTCACCACATTATATTATTTTTCTCCCTTCTGTATGACTTGATGAAAACTCCATCCCAGGTGAGTCCCCAGCCTAGGAAGGGAAGTTGAGAATTTTTGTGATAAGAGCACAAAGTATCTCAATGTTTGCCATTGTTTTAAAGTATGTTTCAAAATAGAAGAATCAGGACAGTGTTTCCCAAACTTCAATCATGTGAAAACACCATCACAAATATTGTCATGGCTGCATTTCACCTGCTTTATTTACTTTTAATACTTTATTTGAGTCATTTGTTTACTTAAGTTTATTTTAAAATGAAAGCCTTATATGAATACCATAAATGGAAAAACAGTATCCCTTGCCATAAAATCAAGAAAACACAAATGCTGGAAGGTACTTAGCCTGCAGCCAACTCTCTGTTGAAAAGGTAGATTAGCAGATATTAGGGGTTCAAGTCACACCCACACCAGAATGAAACTTTCTGTTTGATTTAACTTCAAGGACGAAAAGAGAATTGAAGGGAATAATTTTCTCATTATGTAATTAAATGTCATTTAATGCATTGTCCATGTACCATCTAAAATCATCTCTTTTGCCAACTAATACTGTCTTGGTAGATGGTCTATAGAATCAAAGGTGTCATCACATAGTAATTTGGAGCACTGGCTAAATTAAGAAGAAAAAAAAAGATTCAGCAGAGGTTTGGGTAGGGTTTGGAGCTCCCCTCTCTTGCTCTCTCCTTTCTGAGACAATGCCCCTCCCTTTCCAGCTGCTGTATCTTTTGAGTCTTCAAAACAGTTTGACTGTACCTCTATTACCAAATATCGATGAGCTCTATTATGTGGATATTGTTTATTAATAGGCAATTGAAACTGTTGGTATATACTGCACTTGATGTAAGAATCTGAGCTCTTATTTAACAGCAGTCTGCCAGTAGTTTAATCCATTTCACATACATGCACAATGTGACTCTATCCTTAAATATGTAAACTCTATTTTTAAATTTATTTATTGATTGATTTTTGGCTGTGTTGGGTCTTCGTTTCTGTGCGAGGCCTTTCTCTAGTTGTGGCAAGCAGGGGCCACTCTTCATCGCAATGCGCGGGCCTCTCACTGTCGTGGCCTCTCGTTGCGGAGCACAGGCTCCAGACGCACAGGCTCAGTAGTTGTGGCTCACGGGCCTAGTTGCTCCACAGCATGTGGGATCTTCCCAGACCAGGGCTCGAACCCGTGTCCCCTGCATTAGCAGGCAGATTCTCAACCACTGCGCCACCAGGGAAGCCCATAAACTCTGTTTTTAATACACCTTTCTAAATATTTAATAGTCTATCGGAAATTATAGCATGACATTTCTGTTCCCTGATTTTTTTATTCTTGATCAGTGGCAGATAGCAAAATATTTGCTATCTATTTGATTCTACTAATAGTAAAGTCCATAACTACTCACGGCTCCTATAAGGGCTTCTCATAAACAACTTCTGCATAACAGATAAATCAATGCGTGCTTGCCTCCACCAAAAAGAAGTTGATAGATGAAATAAACTTGTGGATACAGAGCAAGAGTGAAATGCTGCAAACATATTAGCTGAGCCTGTTGATTTGGGGGGAAATTAAACAGTCATTTATGCCTATTAAATTAAGTCTATCTAAGCCTCCTTGTAACCATATCCATTATAAATTTTTTTTAAACTTTATTTCATTAAAAAAAAAAACAGTTCGACTGTGTATGATCTACCTGAATTTTAGCTGCCTCACAGGGCACAGACTGGGGCCGGCTCTATGGCAAAAAGCCATAAAACTGAGAAACCCAGTGCTGTTCCCTTCTAAATGTTGACTCCCCTCAGTGTCTGCCTGCTTCCTGTTACTCTCTAGAGCATTTAGGTACTTGTTGTTTCTGTTTGTTTTTTCCAGAGTTTATCACGCTACCTGTGGTAGGATTGTTCCAATAGAGCTACTCCTCTATTGTCAGATCTAAAATCACTAGCATCTTGGGCCCAGTAAAGAGATAGATCAGCTGGACAGTTGCCTGAGATGCCAGTCTGTAAGGAATGCTAAAACATCACAGGAATATATCAGAAGTATGGTAAAAGAATGAAATAATGCCATTTGCAGCAACATGGATGGACCTCGAGATTATCATATTAAGTGAAGTAAGCCAGAGAAAGACAAATATCATATGATATCACTTATATGTGGAATCTAAAAAATGATACAAATGAACTTATTCACAAAACAGAAATAGACTCACAGACATAGAAAACAAACTCATGGTTAACAAAGGGGAAAGGGCATGAGGAGGGATAAATTAGGAGTTTGGGATTAACATATACTTACAACTATATATAAAATAGGTAAACAACAAGGACCTACTGTATAGCACAGGGAACTATACTCAATATCTTGTAATAACCTATAATGGAAAAGAATCTGAAAAAGAATATATATATACAACTGAATCACTTTTCTGTACACTTGAAACTAACACAACATTGTAAATTAACTATACTTCAATTTTAAAAAACTGAAAAAAAAAGAAATATGGTGCCAATTAACTCAAGTTTCCACAGGTTACTCCTTATGTAATAGATGAAATACAAATTGTTTCTTCTGTTGCCTAAGTAAACACAGTCCTCAAGTAGACATTTAAGAACTTGAAACGTCCATTGATTCAGACATATCTTACTCATTCTTTCAAAAGTTGCATAATACTCCATGGTACCATAATATATCAACTGTCTTCTACTGATGCAGCTCATGGTAAATTCTTATTTTTCTTCAGGTGAGGTGCATCTTTTTGCCTCTACAAAGCCAGGCCACAATAAATTTCCTTGAGTGCTAGCTTCAGCAGCACACATGCTAAAATTGGAACCATACAGAAAAGATTATTAGCATGGCCCCCAACACAAGGATGACACGCAAATTCATATAGCATTCCATATTTTTAAATAAATAAATAAATTTCCTTGAACATATTTCTTTATGTACTGGTGTTATCTTTCTGTAGGAGAGATTACAAAAAATAGGATTGCTGGGTTGAGGGATATGTGAATTTTAAAACATATTGTTATAATACTCTCCAGAAAGGCTGTAGAAATTAGCACTACAACCCATATTGATAATCTCACCAGTATTTTTCATTTTTGACAGTCTAATGGATCAAAATGCTGTATTCTTTATTGTACTAATTTGAATTTTCTTGAACACCATTGAGGTTGAGAATCTTTTCATATTGCTGATGATTTACTTTTTTTTCTGGAATTGCCTGTTGAATGCTTTGTCAAATTTTAATTGGATTGATTGTCTTCTTTCATTTGGTTTGTAGGAGCTAAGGTACATTAGCAACATTTGTCCTTTGTTATCTATATTTTAAGTATTTAGTCTGTCATTTGTCTTTTGATTTTGTTTATAGTTTTTTTTGCTATACAAAAATATGTTCACTTTTAAGAGGTAATGTATGACTATTATTTTCAGGTAGTGACCCTTAGTGTTTCTGGATTTTACCTTTTCCTTCAGAAAGTCTTTTTTACTTTATGATCTTATAACTAATTCCTCGCATTTGTATCTAATATTTTTATATTTCACATTTAGACTTCTAATCCATCTGGAGTTTATTTTTGCATAAAATGTGGGGTAGAAGTGTAACCATGTTTTCTTCCAGATGGATAGTCAGTTCTGCCAGCACCATATATTAAGTAAGCCATCTTTCTCCCTCTAAACAAAATGTTATTTTTATTTATATTAAGTACCCACTTGAATTTGTTTCTGGAATCTTTCTTAGGTTCCACTTGTATTATTTATTCCTATGCTATGTATGGTTTTATTATAATAGCATTACAGTAAGTTTTATTATCTTGTATATAAGGTAGGAATTGTGTTTAGCTAGTAATGTAGATACAAATAACAGAAGCTTAAACAAGAAATAAGTTTATTTCTTTCATATAAAAGAAGTCTGGCATAGTAGGCCAGGGTTGGCATGGTAGCACCATGTTCATCAAGAATCCAGGCTCCTTCTATTACTCTCCTCAGCCATCCTTAGCAGTGGCTGCCACCCTCAATATTGCCTCATGCTCCAAGATGGCTGCTGAAGCCCCAGCCATATATTCCTTATTCCAGTTAAGAAGCAAGCAGAGTGGGGAAGAGCAATAAGATAACATGCAGCTGTCTGACCTCCTTTTTAGGAGCTTTTCTGGAAGTCCCACCTAACAGGTTTATTTATACCCCTATCTGAAAGGGAAGCACAGAAATGAAGTCTTTCGTAGCTGGATATTGAGTGTGAACCTAGTTAGTCTCAGCCCTCCCTCCTCCCATATCCTTTTTAAATTTTTAAAAATTATTCTCAAACATGTTTTTTAGTTTATAGACTATTTTTTACAACAGTTTTAGATTTACAGAAAAATTGGGGAGATGATACAGAGAGTTTGCATATACCCTCTTCCCAAATACTCTCCCACCACACACACACACACACACACACACACACAGAATTTCTATTATTAACATCTTGCATTAATATGGTACATTTGTTACAATTAATGAACCAATAGGATAACATTACTATTAACTGAAGCCAATAGTTTATATTAAGGTTCTCTGTGTTGTGCATTTCTATGAGTTTTGGCAAATGTGTAATGCCTTGTGTCCACCATTACAGTATCACACAGAATCATTTTACTATACTAAAAATCCACTGTGCTCCACTTATTCATCCCACCCCTAACACCCCTGAACTCCTGGCAATCACTTATCTTTTTAGAGTCTCTATAGTTTGCCTTTTCCCAAAGTCATACAGTATATAGCCTTTTCAGACTGGCTTCTTTAACAGCAATGTGCATTTAACATTCCATCATGTCTTTTTGTGATTGAGAGCTCATTTCTTTTTTTTTTTTTTTTTTTTTTTTTAATTGTTCTCAGAATTCTTTTGAAAGTGTGATCCATTTTGTTCTTTATCCTAAATAGCGTATCACTTGCGATGCCTGTGAGCTGTTGGAAGGAATTTTTTCTTTTTTTTTTAATTAATTAATTAATTAATTAATTATTTTTGGCTGTGTTGGGTCTTCGCTTCTGTGCGAGGGCCTTCTCTAGTTGTGGCGAGCGGGGGCCACTCCTCATCGCGGTGTGCTGGCCTCTCACCGTCGCGGCCTCTCCTGTTGTGGAGCACAGGCTCCAGACGCGCAGGCTCAGCAATTGTGGCTCACGGGCCCATTTGCTCCGCGGCATGTGGGATCTTCCCAGACCAGGGCTCGAACCCGTGTCCCCTGCATTGGCAGGCAGATTCTCAACCACTGCGCCACCAGGGAAGCCCAAGCTCATTTCTTTTTATCACCAAATAATATTATATTGTATTGTATGGATATATCAGTTTGTTTATCCATTCACATATTTATGCACATCTTGGTTGCTTCTAGTCTTTAACAGTTATGATTAAAGCTACCAGAAATATTCGTGTGCAGGTTCTTTTGTGGACATAATTTCATCTCAATTGGGGAAGTACCTAGGAGCACAATTGTTGGATTGTATGGCCAGATTATGTGTAGATTTGTGAGAAACTGCCAAACTGTCTTCCAAAGTGGCTGTACCATTTTGCATTCCTATCCACAATGAATGAGAGTTCCTATTGCCCTGCATCCTCTCTGGCATTTGGTATTGTCAGTGTTTTGTATTCTAGCCATTCTCATAGTTTTGTGTTGGTATTTCATTATTGTTTTAGTTTGCAGTTCCCTAATGACATATGCTGTTGAGTATCTCTTCATATGCTTATTGGCCATCTGTATAACTCTTTTGGTGAAGTGTCTGTTCAGATCTTTTGCCCCTTTTTTCAATCAGGTTGTTTGTTTTCTTATTGTTGAGTTTTAAGAGTCTTTTTGTATGGGTCTACGTTTGGACTCTCTATTCTGTTCCATTGATCTATTTGTCTATTCTTTTGTCAATACCACACCATCTTGATTCCTGTAGCATTAAAGTAAGTCTTGTCAGTTCTCCAAATTTGTTCTTTTTTTAGCATTGAGTTGGCTATTCTCAGTCTTTTGCCTTTCTATATAAACTTTATAATAAATTTGTTGATATCCACAAAAAATAAAAAACTTGCTGGGATTTTGATTGGGACTAAATTGAATCTATAGATCAAGTTGGGAAGAATTGATATCTTAACAATATTAAGTGTTCCTATTCATGAACATGTAATATTTCTCCACTTATTTAGCTCTTCTTTGATTTCTTTCATCAACGTTTTATATTTTTCCTCATATAGATTCTGTATATTTTTTGTTAGATTTATACCTAAGCATTTCTCTTTTTTTCAGTGCTAAGGTAAATGGTATTGTGTTTTTAATTTCAAATTCCAATTGTTCACTGTTGACATATAGGAAAGCAGTTGACCTTTTATCTTACAATCTTGCTATCATAGCTTATTAGTTCTAGGAGTTTTTGCGTCGATTCTTTGGGACTCTCTACATAGACAATCATGTCATCTGTGAGCAAAACCAGTTTTATTTCTTCTTTACCAATCTGTATACCTTTTATTTCCTTTTTTATCTTTTTGTATTATCTAGGACTTCCAGTAAAATGTTGAATAGGAGTGGTAGAGGGGACATCCTTGCCTTGTTCCTGGTCAGGGGGGAAAGCATCTATTTTCTCATCATTAAGAACAATGCTGGCAGTGGGAAGCAGCCACCTGGCACAGGGAGATCAGCTCAGTGCTTTGTGTCCACCTAGAGGGGTGGGATAGGGAGGGTGGGAGGGAGATGCAAGAGGGAGAAGAAATGGGGATAAACGTATATGTATAGTGATTCACTTTGTTATACAGCAGAAACTAACACACCATTGTAAAGCAATTATACTCCAATAAAGATGTGGAAAAAAAAAAAGAACAATGCTGGCAGTAAGTTTTTCTAGATGTTCTTTATTAAGTTGAGGAAGTTCTCCTCTAGCCTTAGTTTGCTGAGAGTTTTTATAATGAATGAAAAATAGATTTTGTCAAATGCTGTTTCTTCATTTATTGTTGTGGTCATATGGTTTTTCTTCTTTAGCCTGTTGATGTGATGTATTATATTAATTGATTTTTGAATGTTGAACCAGCCTGATATACTTGGAATAAATCCCACTGGGTTGTGATGTATAAATTTTTATACATTGTTGGGTTCGATTTGCTAATATTTTGTTGAGGACTTTTCCATCTATATTCATAAGAGACCTTGGTCCATAGTTTTCTTTTCTTGTAATATATTTATCTGGTTTTGGTATTAAGGTTATACTGGAATCTTACAATGAGTTAAGAAGTGTCCCCTCTGCTTCTATTTTCTGGAGGAGATTATATAGAATGGGTATCATTTATTTTTTAAATGTTTGGTAGAATTCACTAGTGAACCTATCTGGGTCTGGTGCTTTCTGTTTTGGAAAGTTACTAATTATTGATTTGATTTCTTTAATAGGTATAGGCCTATTTAGATTATCTTTTTCTCCTTGTATGAGTTTTAGTAGCTTCTATCTTTCAACGAATTAGTCCATTTCATCTAAGGTATCAAATTTGTGGGCATAAAGTTTGTTCATAATATTCTTTTATTGTCCTTTTGTTGTCTAGTAGAGATGACTCCTCTTCCACTTCTGATATTTGTTATTTGTGTCTTCTCTCTTTTTTAAAAAATTTAACCTGGCAAGACGTTTATTGTTTTTGTTGATTTTTTTCAAAGAACCAGATTTTTGTTTCACTGCTTTTTCTCTCTTGTTTTTCTGTCTTCATTTTATTGATATTTGCTTTAATTTTTCTATTTCTTTTTTTCTGGTTGCTTTAGACTAGTATTTCTTTACTTTCTCTAGTTTCGTAAAGTGGAAGCTTAGATTATTTTTTTTTTCTTTTGAAAAATTATCTTTATTTAGAGGTAGTTCAACTATCTTTTTTTTTTTTCAGTTTAAATACATTGTTTAATTTTTAAAAAAATACACAGTGTTAAAACTGAGGAATCCACTATTCTAGTGGGAGACTCCAATAGATTTTCTAAGAAATGGACAGGTCCAGCAGGCAGAAAATCAGTAAGGACATACTTGAATTCAACAGTACCATCTATCAACTGGATATAAGTGACATTTATAGATTATTTCATCCAACAACTGTAGAATATACATTCTCCTCAAGCTCACAACGGAACATTCACTAAGATAGACCATATTCTGGGGCATAAAAAAACACCTTAACAATTTTTTTTTAAAAGCACCTTAACAAATTTAAAATAATAGTAATCATACAAAGTTTACTTTCATTCACAATGGAATTACACTAAAAACCAATAACAGAAAGATGGAACGTAACAAAATATTTTGAGTTTAAACTACACACTTCTATGTAACACATGAGTCAAAGTCTTAGAAGTTTAAACTTTTTTTGAATTAAATTAAAAAATCTATAACATCAAAATTTGTGGGATACAGTAAAAACAGTGCTTAGAGGGAAATTTGTAGCATTGAATGCATATATTAGAGAATAAAAAAGATCACAAATCAAGCCAATGGTCTGTGAGATACTCAAGAGTGAAATAACACAATTAATTATTTTAATATCTGTCCAAAATGTCTTGGAATCACAAGTACCCAGTAATTGCCAGAACAAAAAAATCATGCATGAAAAATTTTATATATATATATATATATATATATATATATATACACACACACACACATATACATATATATACATATACATTAGAGGATAAAACAAATTACCCTAGTTTTATTGTCATTTTAATGAAAAAATAAAGAGAAAGAGCTAGAACCAAGAACAGAATTAAGTATAATAGCTAATTAGAAAAAGTATACCTTTGCCAGTAATAACTCCCTGGCTAATATAACAAATTAATATTGTTATTTTCAATAACACTAAAAACATAAATATAGAGAAAAAAACCAAAGTGCCTATGACTTCCTGAAAAAAAAATCTTTTCTAAGAGCTATAAAAACTTGAATAAATGAGTAAATAGACCACTTTGTAGATAACAATAAGCAATAGCTTTAAAAAAATGGCAAGGAAGCTTAGATTACTGATAGATCTTTCTTCTTTTCTAATATATACATACAATGCTATAAATTTCCCTCTAAGCACTCTTTTTGCTACATTTCACAAATTTTGATAAGCTGTATTTTCATTTTCATTTAGTTCAAAATGTTTTTTAAATTTCTCTTGAGATTTCTTCTTTGACCCATGTATCATTTAGAAGTATGTTATTAAATCTCCAAATATTTTGGAATTTTCCAACTATCTTTCTGTTATTCATTTCTAGTTTAAGCCCATTGTGGTCTGAGAGCATACTTCTATAGGATTTCTATTCTTTTAAATTTGTTAAAATGTGTTTTATGGCCCAGACATTTATTTTTATATGAACTTTCCAATCCCTTTGTCCAGTTTATTTTTTTTAGATGAAACAAGATTGTCAAAATGTTGATATTTGTTATCTGTGCATATGTGAAAATTCCATCATAGAAAGCTTTGTAAAAATTACTTGAAAACAATAACAGAGTTTCTGACACATAGTAAGGGATAAGCCATCATCATCACTATCATCATCAAACAAGACAGTTGTGGGTCTTTGTGTCTCCTCCATCTTCAAATTCTTCCTCTCCAGACACTCTGTCCCATTATTTTTTTTCTTTAATTTTTTTTTTTAGCCTCGCAGCTCGGCTTGCAGGATCTTAGTTCCCCAACCAGGGATAGAAACTGCACCCTCAGCAGTGAAAGCACGAAGTCCTAACCACTGGACCGCCAGGGAATTCCCCACTCTTCCACTTCACAGTTTAGTCATATTTGACTCTACTGATTGTTGACTCCTTGTGTCTTTCTCTGTCTCTGGCTTCTGGGCCACCATCTCTCCTGGTTTTCCTCCAATCTCTCTGATCTCTCATTCTGTCTGCTCTGTGGACAGTTTTCCTCCTCCTGCTCCATATACATTGGTGTTTCCCAGGGTCTCAGATCTGCTTTTCTTTCAGTGTATACACCGTCATTGGATGATCTCTTCCAGGCAGTCCAAGTTCAATTACCATCCAAATCCTGCTGGCTCCAAAATCTATAATCCCAGTCCAGTTTTTTCTCATACGTTCAGAGACATATCTCCAACTGCTGGCTAGATACTTAAAACTCAATGTTTCCAAAACGGAAATTTATAAACTGGTTCTGATAGTCCCCATCTTGGTGTAGGCACCACCACCTACCCACCATCCACCCAATGGCCTAAGCCAAGAGCCTGGGTCATCCTCTCCTCCTCCCTCTCCTTCATCAACCAGATCCAGTTCCCACATCCAAGAGATATGACTTTCTTTCTGCTTTGATTGCATTCCCTTCTCTCCATCCCCACTGCCTTACATCCTAATTCAAGCCCCCATCACTTCTTCTCTTCTTCTCCTAACTCAAGCCTCCTAACTGGTCTTCCTGCCTGGAGTCTGTCTCTCCCATCTGTTCTCCACCAGAATGACTTTCCAAAGCAAAATAAGCATGTTCTTTGCCTGTTTCAACCCCCTCAATGAATCTTCATAGTAGGTTTTAATCCCTAACTACCTTGTGGTATTTGCCTTCCCTTCCTCACCATCCTCTCTCTCTGCTCCTCTCCACCCCCCAAACAACCACCCTCACCTTAAAGCATATTTATAGTTCCCATGAATGGGCCTTGCTGTTTCATTTAGCCTCCACACTTCTGCACATTTTGCTCCCTATGCTGGCATTGCCCTCCCTCCCTTCCTTCCTCAGGACTCCGGTCAGAGAGCCTCTCTCTGGGCACTTTCCCAGCTTAGCTCCCTCCCATTTCCCCTCCCCCACCTCTTGCTACTCCAGCTTGCATCACTCTATGATGGATTCAATCATCCGTCTCCTCCATGGAACAAAGAGCTCCTGAGGGCCCAGACTGTGCCTACAGACCATTGGACCCAACTAACGGGCACATCACAGCTGCTAAGAAAATGTTGGCCAAATAAGTGAAGAGATGCTAACAGGTCAGGAACAGAGGGACAGAAGAGGCAGAATTTGAGAAAATGACAGGAGCATTTGTTTGCTTTTAGTCATGGGGTGGAGCTCCTGGGCAGCACAATTTCCTTTTTAACACTCAAATATTGATATATTAAATAAATATATAGTTTATGTACAGCTATATTAAATAAACATGTAGGTTTAAACTAAATCAGGTATTTTCTTCTACTTGATTCTAGGATAAACAAGTGGTGGCAGGGACCAAAAAATTATGAAAAGCTATAAGGCAAAAACTTAACATTAAGTAAATTCTTTTTATGATGTGGGAAACACATGCAATATAATATTTAATGAAAAATCTCAACTCAAAACTATATATGATATAGTGTATATCTTAGCTAAAAAATGCAGGCTCCACAGTCAGATTTAGGTTTGTATCCCAGCTTCTTACTTACTACTGTGTGGCCTTGGACAAATTTCTTTACTTCTCTGTTCCTCAGTTTTTTTTACTGTTAAATAGGAATAATAAAATTTCTGCCTCATAGGGTTATTATGAAAATTGTATGCTTTCTAAAGGGTTTAGAACAGTAGTTGGCCCTGGTAACCATTCAAGAAATATTAATTAAACAATAATGATAGTTAAATGTTGTTTATTAGTAGTAATATAATATTAATAATGTGAACTATTATCATTAATATAAGATTATAATATATATTATATTATACATTATTATGTAATGTATGACATATTATTAATATATTATATTATATTTATTATACACTATATTGCAATTAACTGTTATTATTCATAAGTATATCTAATTATACTTGTAAATATCTTATTGATCAGTCTATCACAGAAAAAGAGCCTGGAAGGAAATATACCTAAATATGTGGAGTTAAGATTATGGATTACTTTTCTTCTTTTAATTTTTCTGATGAAAAAATATATATTAATTTTATCATGAGAAATAAGTAATATTTTTTAAAAGAGAGCTCATTCTATCTACAAATGCATAATACTTCTGTTTGAACTGTAGACCACCTTGGCCCAGGGTTTCTCACGGCCTAGTTTAAGAACCACTGCTGCTCCGACGCTCCTTACTCAGGCTTGCCCCAGGTAGTTCAAGGCCATAAAGGGCTAGCTGTCCCAGCAGGCCCAGATTCCCACGTGAGTTATGCTTGGTAACTGGGTAAGAAATCTGAGCATCCTGTCCTGGGCAGTTTGTGGACTGATAGTAGGGTTGGGGTGCAGGTCCTCTGAGAGCTGTGAGAGGGCTATTGCCTCCTGGAGCTTTCTGTGGAGGGAAGGTCTTTTTCCCCTGAGATTGGCGCTCCTCAGCCTCCCCCCACCAGCAGTTGGACTTGGGTCCTCAGAGCAGGGCTCAGGCCAAGTAGCTTGGGACCATTAGCTTAGTGGGTACATGATCTCCTCCTCACCTGGCACTTTCTACCTTTCGATGTCTCTGAAGTCTGCGCCATGACTGGCCTGATCAAAAGCTCCATTTCTGTTTAGACTTTCTGCAAGTCCTTTGCATCCCTGTTCTTCTGTGAATTCCATTGGCTTAAGGTCATTTCCCTTTCCAAGTCTGGCCAACCTTCTGGCAGAAGTCCCTCTACAATCAGCAATCCAATCTTATCATACAATATTATATATTATATAGAAATAATACATATTATTTAAAATCTTATACATATATCTTTTTTCACATTCCTAGTTTTTCATTCTAAGAAATTCTCAGCCACTAGAAAACTCTACATACATTCACTGAAATTTCCTCCTGATCGTGTAATTTCCCTCCTCAAATTGTTCAAGCGCCCAAGAAGCTGAGCAGAAAAGGGCCCCAGTTCTACTGCCTCTAGGGCTCAGCAGGGCCTCCACAGGCCTTTTGACATGGACACTTCCCCTTGGGGCCCTGCCCTCTCCTCAGCTGCAAAGTCAGCCTCCAGCAGCTGCCTCTCCACTTTACTCGACCACAGCTTGCTCAACTACCTACATCTCCTTCCTGGCTCTTGAAACAGTTCACTCTTCTCTGCTGCTCACTTGCTGTCCTTCTACCTGTTTCCTTGCTCCGCTGAACCCCCTCCCACTCCCTTCCTCACCAGGCAGGAAAGAGCACTCTGCCTCACCTGTTCCTTTTTCCTTCATTCCATCGACTCTGTCCATGCAGACTTCCCCCTCTTTCCCCCCAACATTCTCACGATTTCTTTTCTAGTTTGTTGTTGCTGTTATTGTTGTTTTACTTTTTAATATAAAACCAGTACATACTTAGCAGGAGATAGTAGGTAAGCCCTAGTTAAGTTAAGGTTCTAGGGTTCTTCATCTTCCTGGATATTGACTATTGTCTGGGACTGGCTTAAAGACCCAAGAAAAGGATTTGAAAAATCCACTCCATCTCCTTAAGTGTTCCATGTTCACTAGAAAAATATTTTCTTAAGGGGTCAGAATTTTGACCTGAATACTTAAAAGAAGTGATGATAATAATAATCGTCATGCTGTATCACATTTACATGCTCCAGGT
Source organism: Balaenoptera physalus (assembly GCF_965194825.1). Taxonomy (NCBI): domain Eukaryota; kingdom Metazoa; phylum Chordata; class Mammalia; order Artiodactyla; family Balaenopteridae; genus Balaenoptera; species Balaenoptera physalus. The sequence continues at coordinate 54,062,765 of NC_138893.1, read as the reverse complement.
ACTGCTAAGCACTTTGCATATATTAATTAATTAAATTCTTATAACACCCCCATAAGGGGGGTACTATTATCTTCATCTCCATGTTAAACGTGAGAAAAGGGATTATATTGTACCTACTGTTTTATCGCTTGCTTTCTGCATGTAATAATGTGTCTTGGACATTTTTCACTTCAGTGAATATTAATCTGCAGCATTATCTTTAGTGACTGCATTGTGTCCCATTGTGTGACTGTGCTGTCACTTAGCCAGTCCTCTGGTGTTGGACAGTTAGGTTGTTTTCACACTCTTTCTCTTGGATTCATTTCTCTGGGAGATGCTTCAGTAGAGACCAGCCAGTTGTTCCTCTCAAACCTTTGACTTTGAGGAAAGCACATGTCAGTACTCATTGGCTCCTTGAAAGGAAGCCCTTCCTGCCTCTTGACCAACTCCTCTTATATTTTTTATTTTTTTTATTCTAACAGAAATGTGCTCACATCTCTGTGTGCCCCTGTCTGATTTCCTGGTGTTTGGAAAATCCATTCTGCCATTATTGGGGCAGGATCTGAAATGGTGTGTCTCTCACTTCACGAAACACGGCCTCTTCTGTTTCCTGCCCTTAACTCCTGGCAGTTCCACCCGACCTACTTCCCTCTTCCTGTGACTTTGTTTTAGAAGGTCAACATGTCTTCTACATGAGGTCTGATTCCTATTGCCTAACGCTAAATATTTAGTCAAATGAGTCCTTTTCCAGTGTCTTTTAATCTTAATTCTTTTCCCAGAGCTGGTACTGAAATCTTCTCATGCACCTGGGTTTGTTTCCTGTGGCAAATCACCCCAAAGTGAGGAGCTTAAAACAACACAAATTTATTCTCACAGTTCAGGAGGACAGAAGTACGAAATTAAGCTGTGGGCAGGCTCTGAAATCTAGGTTTTGGCAGATCCATGCTCCCCCTGAAGGGCTGGGGGAGAATCCTCCCTTTGCCATCTCCTGGTGGTTCCAGGAGTTGCGTGTTGGCTGCATAACCCAAATCTACATTTCCGTCTTCACACTGAGTTTCTGTCCCCATGTCTCTTTTCCATGTCTCTTGTGAGGGCACTTGAGATTGGATTTAGGGCTCACTGGATAATCCAGGATGGTCGCATCTTGATATTCCGTCTGCAAAGACCCTTTTTCCAAATTATGTCACATTCACAGGTTCCAAGGGTCAAGACGTGGGCATATCTTTTGGGGGGCACCATTGGATCCACTACAGCACCACTCTTCCCAAATCTAGGGATTAATTTTTTTCCCTTCACACTTTCCAGGTGAGCTCTCTTGCTCTCCCAGTTCCCAACCAGGGTAGCCCATCGCCCTCGGAGATCTTTCATTCATGTGGAGCTCATGGGGGTTAAACAATGGTCATGAGAAAAATGGTTCCTTTCTTCTGCCGATCCACAAAAGAATCCCAAACCAGTCCTTTCACATTCATTAAGTATATTTTCTTTAACAAATTAAGTGTTGTTACTTATGCTAAAACTATGGACACTTTTTCTTTACCCTAAGGACCAAAGGTTACATCCCAAGGAGGAGGAAATTATTTCCTGAGTGCCTACAATATATCAAGTGCTGTTATATTACCTTGTTTAACTCTCATAACAACCCTGAGTCTTACAGTCCATTTTCTCAGCTTTAGAGAATAGAAAACTGAGGCTCAGAAAGGTTAAGGAACTTGTTAAAAATCACATAGTAACTAGCAGAACTCAGCTCTGTCAAACCCAATAGCCCTTCGATCTCTCTACACCAAACTGCCTTTCGGATTTTTATGGGTACATGCAGCACAGAGACAGTAAATGACTCAGAGGTCACTAATGATGGCAGCAAGACCAGAAGCTGGGTATCATCTGCCGGTTCACTGTTCTTTCCATCACACCACACTGTCCACTCAGAATAGAGGGTGTCATTTGAGCTGACAGAAGGACATGCACCCTGACTGAGCTCAGAATGTGCCTGAACTTTGGCGTCGGAGCCTGAGTCTATTCTGTCTTCACTGCTTGGTGACAGGTGCTCCTGAACCAGTCATTGGGCACCTTTGAAGCTCAACTTCCTCTTCTGTAAAATGGCATGATAATGACACCCACCTCTCTGCATTGTTGCAAGGATTAGATGCATGCTAAAGCACAGGGTGTGGAGGCGTTCCCCAAATGGTAGCTATGACAACTCTGTATATTGCAATCCAATGTCTCTTTAAAATTAAAGGTTTTTTTAATTGTAAAAGAAAAAGTAATTCATGTTTATAGCAAAGAGTATAAAGTAACACCTCGCCACTCCCCAAAGATCCCAGTCCTTGCCCCTAGAGGTAGCTATTGTTAACAGTATCTTTGGTATGGTTCCACAAATCTTCTGTTCATTTGGAAGTATATATTCATTCATTGCACAAATAGGTTCATACAAGTTCACGGCTTACTTTTTACTAAATCATTGTCCCAGATGTGCTCTCCAGGAAGCAGACTCTGAGACAGACTTTAGTGTGCAGAATGCTTACTAGGAAGCACTCTCGGAATTAACATCTGTGGAAGGGAAGGAAGGCAGGAACAAGAGTGGACAGAAGAAGTCAAGATATTGGACAGCTTCAGCCACCCTCACTGGAGCTCCAGAGTTAACTAGACCATCAGAATTGTCCCATGCCATGTTGGTCCCAAAGGCCTGGGCTTCAGCCCCCACTCCCTCACCCCCACTATCAGTGGGTCAGCCTGGGTAGGCACACCCTTGGACAAGGCAGCTCTCTGCAGCTGAAGCCATCTGTGCGGGGGATGACAGCTGAAGCCGTTGCTGACAACACTCCCTGCAGCTGGACAAGTCCTTCTGAAGGGGTATCTATCAGCACATTCTGGTGTCCACTTCAGTAACATTGAGATGACTTAGCAAGACAGAGCCTGCAGCTGCCCACAATGCCACAGGAAAACTCTGATGAAATAATGGTATACAACTGCCCTGGCCTATTAGTCTAAGAACTGGAAGACCCATATCCTGTAGACCCAGCGACTTTAGCTACATGAGGCTGTGTTAGCATGAAATTAGTTTTATGTGAGTTTTTACTGTCTGGGGATAGTCACCTCCCCTTGTCTTCCCCTTTTGACAGCAGAACTTTTGGTTCCTCTTTGGCTGGGAATATGGTGATGGGCTGGGGGAGGGGATGCTATTAAGTCTCAAGGCACACTTCTCTGACAGTGAAAAAGAAAGTGGCTGAGGACTCCCATCCTATAAAAGACAAGCACAAAGGGTCATTCATGTACATGACAGTGGGCCCTTTCTATCGACTTTCCCTTTCCATGTCCTTTTAGTATTTATCTTTGTTCAGCACTTGCTGAATCAAGTCCCAAGGTGAGAATCTGGAGCCATCGCCACATTGTCTGAGAAGATAGATGCCCAGGCTATGCCCACAAATGGGCTGCTACGTAACTCAGCATACCCAAATGGTGGTCCCACACCTTCCCCTCCCTCCCCTCCGCCTTCCTCCCTCAAATTTAGGCATCCACTCATCCATAGAAAGGCAAAGATTGGGAGAGGGTAGACTAGGCTCCATCCTGGGGATGGAGACCTGCTTGAAAGCAAGAATTAGGCTTTAATCAATATTACTGGTGGGAATATACCATTTCAAACCATTTTGAAAAAGTTTGGCAGTTTCTTATAAAGTTAAACACCATAAGAGCCATCCATTCCAGTCCTTGATAAATTAAAACCCATATTCACATTGTGATTTGTACACGAATGTTTATAGCAGCTTTATTCATAATAGCTCAAGCTGGAGACAACCCAAATGTCCATCAGATGACAAACTGTGGAATACTAATCATCAGTAAAAAGGAATAAACTATTGATATACACAAAACATGAGTGAACCTCAGAAACATGCTGAATGAAAGAAGTCAGACATAGGGGTATATACTGTATGATTCCATTTACATGAAACTCTAAGAAATCAATTTAATCTATACTGTCAGAAAGCAGATCCATAGTTGCCTGGGGCTAAAGGTAGAGGTAAATTGACTGTAAAAGGACATAAGGGAAATATTTTGTATCTAAATTATGGTGGTGATTACATGGGTATATAAATTTGTCAAAATTCATTGAACTGTATACTTTAAATAAATGGATTCCATTGTATGCAAATTATTCCTCAACAAGTTGATTTAAAAACAAAGTATGTAGGCAACTATATTAAAGAAAAATATAAAAACTAAATGAAACCAAGGAGTTTAACTTTCCAGCTATTTTAACGTATTGTAATTTATATTAAAACTATTGGATAAATAATAGAAAAGCTATTAATATAAATCATTCTACTTATAAAGAAGTATAATCCCAAGATCATCTCAAAAGGCACTAGGAAAATATTTAATAAAAGTTAAAACTCACATTCCAGAAACAAAAAAAATGAGTAGAAACTAGTAATAGAAATTCCTTGACTTGATAAAGATTATGCATCAGGAACTAAGATGTAATGGTGAAGCAAGTATTTCAATTACAAGTGCCATTGTATTAGAGGATCATTCTAAAGGATGATCCTCTAAAGAGGATCACTGGGACTCAACAAAGGAGGTACATACATCCCAGGAAACGTTCAGGAAGAATGGGAAAGCATATTTGGTTAACATCATGATCGGGGGTATGATAATGTTAAACATTGGGTAGTGGCCAAAGATACTAGATATTTGCAATACAAGGACACTTCTATAGATCAAAGAACTGCCCCACAATACACACAACTTTCTAATGTCTTACTACTCTGTTTCAAATATGTATAAACACAAGGCATGTTCTGCAAGGACATAACATATAATGAAAATTTTCCAGGAATAAATCTACGACATAGGACTTCTCTGGTGGCGCAGTGGTTGAGAATCTGCCTGCCAATGCAGGGGACACAGGTTCGAGCCCTGGTCTGGGAAGATCCCACATGCCGCGGAGCAACTGGGCCCGTGAGCCACAACTACTGAGCCTGCGTGTCTGGAGCCTGTGCTCCGCAACAAGAGAGGCCGCGATAGTGAGAGGCCCGCGCACCGCGATGAAGAGTGGCCCCCGCTCGCCGCAACTAGAGAAAGCCCTCACACAGAAATGAAGACACAACACAGCCAAAAATAAATAAATAAATTTATTAAAAAAAGAAAAAAACTACGACATAATTCGATGGAGTATTGTACTTTGCTTTTTCCAAATTTTACCGAGTTGTTGACTATTTAGAAAAATCTTGTCACCTGTGGCACCACTGTAGTTATTTGAATATGACACATCTGTATTAGTCTAAATGTAGAGTTGTCACATTCCCAGTGATAATGTTCATAGATAGAGGCATCTGCAACTTTGTTATGACTGTTGGTGAATTTGTGTGCCAAACATTTACATATTGAAATAATACTGTCTTATCATAAAATACTTTTTCTTTATTTCTCTTTACATTATGGCATAATACTGATGTTTAGAAATCATGAGATTAACTAGTTTATATTACCTATGAATTTCATTTCAGATTAGTAAAGATGCTGTTACATAATTTTTATTATAAGTATGATGTAATTGAGAACCATTGTTCTAGTGCAACAAGCAAAGTAACTGAAGGAAATATAGGAAAAGAAAAACAGAAGCTGTTTGTCAGAGATATAATTGTACTCTTAGAAAACTTAAGAGAGTCAACTAAAATCTATTAGAATTGGTAAGAGAAATTACTATGGTAGCTTTTATCCTATGACTGTAAAGGGTCTGATTGACTGTGATATAATAAATATGCAATGGTTTTGTTTGTCTTGATAAATATCACCTTTGCTTTGCAAGCCCCACTCCCCACCCTAAGCCGACACTAGCAGGGATAGGGTGGAGGGTGGTGATGAAGACTAAGCATTGCCCATGAATGTCTCTTCTGCTACACGCAATGATTTCACTCCGAGTGGTGGTTATTTCCTACAGAGGTGCAGAGAGGAGCTGGTGAGTGGGGGAGAGCGAGGCTCAGGTTCTCCCTCTCCCCTCTCTGTTCCTTAAGCCAAAGCGCTCAGCAAAAGAGGACTAGCCCACAATATGGGACAGCCTGCAGGGAGGGCTTTGCCCCTGGTCCTAGTTATTCCTCTGTTGAATCCTTTCCCATTCTTGTTAAAGAAAAGGAGGGGGAGAGAAAGGAAAGGAGAAAAATTTTGAAAAGAAAGAAAAGAAAGTAGAAGAAGAATATTAAAACAAAGAAGAAAAAGGAGTATATACGCTTAGAAAAAAGGATATTATACTAAATGTTAAAGTATTTGGCTCACTTGGAGGGTGGAGGAGGTTGGGGGGGCATCACAGATGACTTTCACTTTGTACAATTCTATGTTATAAAAACTTTACAATATGATCCAGAAACTCTACTCTTAGGTATCTTCCCAAGACAAATGAAAACATATGTCCACACAAAAATAATCCACAAACGTTCATAGCAGCATTATTTATAATAACCAAGAAGAAAGACAGAGAAAAACAAATATATGATATCACTTATATGTGGAATCTAAAAAAAATGGTGCAAATGAACCTATTTACAAAACAGAAATAGAGTCACAGACATAGAAAACAAACTTACGGTTACCAAGGGGGAAAGGGGGGGTGGGGGAGGATAAATTGAGAGATTGAGATTGACATATACACACTATTATATATAAAATACATAACTAATAAGAACCTACTGTATAGCACAGGGAACTCTACTCAATACTCTGTAATGATCTATGTGGGAATAGAATCTAAAAAAGAGTGGAGGGCTTCCCTGGTGGCACAGTGGTTGAGAATCTGCCTGCCAATGCAGGGGACACGGGTTCGAGCCCTGGTCTGGGAAGATCCCACATGCCGCGGAGCAACTAGGCCCGTGAGCCACAACTACTGAGCCTGCGCGTCTGGAGCCTGTGCTCCGCAACAAGAGAGGCCATGATAGTGAGAGGCCCGCGCACCGCGATGAAGAGTGGCCCCCGCTTGCCGCAACTAGAGAAAGCCCTCACAGAAACGAAGACCCAACACAGCCAAAAATAAGTAAATAAATAAATTTAAAATATGAAAAATAAATAAATAAATAAATAAAAAAGAGTGGATATTTGTATATGTATAACTGATTCACTTTGCTGCACAGCAGAAACTAGCACTACATTGTAAATCAACTGTACTCCAATAAAAATTAATTTAAAAAAATATAATAGCCAAAAAGTAGAAATAAACCAAATGCCCATCAACTGATGAGTGAATAAATGTGTTATATCTCATATGGTGGAATACTATTAGTCAATAAAAATAAATGAAATATTGATATGTGCTTCAATACAGATGATCTTTGAAAACATTATGTTAAATGAAAGAAGCCAGTCACATATTATATGATTCCATTTATATGAAAAGTTCAGAATATGAAAGAAAGTAGATCAGTAGTTGCCTAGGTTGGGGGAAATGGAGAGCAGGGTGGGAAGTGACAGCTAAGGGATATGAAGTTTCTTTTGGGGATAATGAAAATGTTCTAGAACTGACTGTGGTGATGGATACACGCATCTGTGAATATACTAAAAGCCATTAAACAGGTCAACTATATGATATCTGAATTATATCTCAATAAATTTTTAATAAAACCTTCACAAAAAACATGTACTATTTTATACTAATATAAAATTAGTGATTTTAACTGTTAAATGTACATATCATCATATAGATTTGTTATATATTAAATATTCACCCTCAAAATACCCAAAATATTATAATAGGACTCTGCCTTGAGTCCCCTGGATAATTACTTTCATAAATGGGTAGGTTATCTAACAAAAGCTGGAGGGAATACAATATATTGGGTGGGCCAAAGTGTGCCTTCAGTTTTTTAAGTAAAAATAAAAGACACATTTTTCATTTTCACCAAGAACTTTATTGAACAATGTATTCACTCTTTTGTTCCACTACCTTCTGCCATTTTTCAGGCAACTTCATAATTCCATCTTCCCAAAACTTTTTATCTTTTTGAGCAAAGAACTGTTCCATGTGCCTTTTACAGCCTTGGGAATTGAAATTTTTTCCATTAAGAGAATTTTGTAAAGACCGAAATAAATGGAAATCCGAAGGTGCAATGTCTGGTGGATACAGCGGATGAATCAGAACTTCCCAGCCAATCTGTAACAGTTTTTGCCTGGTCATCAAAGAAACATGAGTTCTTGTGTTATCCTGATGGAAGATTATGCGTTTTCTGTTGACTAATTCTGGACGCGTTTTGTCGAGTGCCGTTTTCAGTTGGTCTAATAGGGAGCAGTACTTGTTGGAATTAATCGTTTGGTTTTTGGAAGGAGCTCATAATAGAGGACTCCCTTCCAGTCCTACCATATACACAATATCACCTTCTTTGGACGAAGACCGGCCTTTGGTGTGGTAGGTGGTGGTTCATTTCACTTGCCCCACGATCTCTTCTGTTCCACATTGTTGTACAGTATCCACTTTTCATCGCCTGTCACAATTTGTTTTAAAAACGGAACGTTTTCATTACGTTTCAGTAGAGAATCGAATGCAGAAATATTGTCAAGGAGTTTTTTTTTTTTTTTTTTTTTGCTTAACTTATGTGGAACCCAAACATCAAAGCAATTCACATAACCATGCTGTGCAAATGAATTTCAACGCTCGATTTGGCTATTTTGAGTATGTCGGCTATATTCTGCGTGGTATAACATTGATTGTTCTCAATTATTGTTTCGATTTGATCGCTATCAACTTCAACTGATCTGCCCGATCATGGAGCATTGTCCAGCGAGAAATCTCCAACGCAGAACTTCGCAAACCACTTTTGACACGTTCGATCAGTCACAGCACCTTCCCCATACACTGCACAAATCTTTTTATGCATTTCAGTTGCACTTTTACCTTTCTTGAAATAATAAAGCATAATATGTTGAAAATGTTGCTTTTTTTCTTCCATCTTCAATATTAAAATGGCTACACAAAAATTCACCAATTTTGATAAGCCTTTTTTTAAATGCATGCTGATATGACAGCTGTCACATACAGTCTAACAAAATTGTTTCGAATGAAGTTAAAGACAACTAAGTGCTACTAGAGCCATCTTACGGAAAAAACCGAACAAACCTTTTGGCCCACCCAATAGTATTGACAAAAAGAAAAGAAAAAGAAAATCAACATACAGCAGTGAACAAAAAGGAGAATCCGGAAATAGACTTAGCTAAATATAAAGCCATTACTGTATATAATATTGTAAGCTTTTTAAAACTCTGGGGTGAGGACAGTATCTTTAATTAATGGTGCTGGAAATAATTAGTAATTTGGGGAGGAAATTAAATCAGATCCATATCTTACAACATACTGCAAAAAGGTACTCCAGATCAATTGAAGTGTTAAATATAAAAATCATATTAAACAAAATAAAAAAGAAATGAGAATGGAGTATTCATTAGATCTGTGGAGGATTGGTAACTTTCTCAACTCTAAATACAATAAAAAGGTAACATTAAAACCAGGTATTCAAATACATAATTTTTTTCATTTTTAAACCTTAACAATTAAACAAAATTAAATTACACTGTGAGCCTGCCCCCTTTCAAAGACTGATTGGAATAAGGACAGACACCTGACACAATCCATTAATGAGCCAGTGAGCTATCATCTGTGTGACATGGTTTTAAAAAAAAAATAAACTGAGCCTATTAGAGTCTCTCTCTTTTAAATTAAGCAACACCTATTGCCCATTGAGTGTAGGTATTAGAGGTGGACTATCATCTAGACCAGTGGTTCTCTAACTTTAATGTGCCTGAGAATCACCTGAAGGGCTTGTTAAGATTGTGGAGCTTCTGATTCGCTAGGTCTGGAGTGGGGCCCAAGAATTTTCATTTCTAACAAGCTCCAAGCAGTTCTGATGCTGTTGGATCAAGGACCACACTTCTGAGGACCATTGATGAAGACACTGCCAAGGTGCAACTATTTCTGGACCATGGGCAAACATATGTGCAGAAGGGAGAAGGATAGAGAAGACCACAAAGGGAAGCAGAGATCAGCCGTGGTTCCTGACTACTTTCCAGTTCCCATGAGCCCAGCTGTACTTGAGTTCCTGATTTTAGATTCTACTGGACCTTTCTGTAATCCTTATACTAAAATCCCCTTCATTTGGCTGGAGTGAGTCTCCTTGCAATGTAAAAAGCTTGCCTAGAACACAGTTGAAAGAATATTGTGTCCTCCAATAGAGACAATGTGCATTATCCCCAACTCCATTCCAACCCACTCCCTGGGTTACCAAGGTAACAGGTTGGTATGTATCTTTCCACATCTTTCTCTAAGCTCCATATACACATATATGCAAGGATTTTACTGTTTGTTTTACAAAAATAAAATTGTTCTGAGTTAGAATTCAGATTCTGCTCCTATAATAGACCAACATATCTGTGGCTTAAACAAGATGGAAATTTACTGCTCTCTGGCATAACAGTCTCAAGGTGGGTGGTCCAAAACTGGCAAGGCGTTTCTGTTCTCTGAAGTCATCTTGGAATCCAAGCTTCTTCCATCTTGCGGCTTCACCATACTTGGGGGTTGCTTCACCCACATTTTCCAGGGTGGTTCACACCATGTCTGTATTCCATACAATAGGAAGGGGAAAGGTGGGGGCAGAGGGTATTCCTTTCCTTTAAGAACGGATTCTCAAAGACACAAAGATCACTTTTAATCATTTCCCCTTGGCCATAATTTTTTTTTAAATTTATTTTTATTTATTTATTGTATTTATGGCTGTGTTGGGTCTTCGTTTCTGTGTGAGGGCTTTCTCTAGTTGTGGCAAGCGGGGGCCACTCTTCATCGCGGTGCGCGGGCCTTTCACTGTCGCGGCCTCTCTTGTTGCGGACCACAGGCTCCAGACGCGCAGGCTCAGTAGTTGTGCCTTGGCCATAATTTAAAACCATGCACACAACTAACTGCAAAGTAGGCTTAGAAATAGAGTCTTCAGCTGGTCAGACACATGCCTGGTTAAAATTTAGGTATTCTGTTACCAAAGGAAAAGGAAGGGGGAGAATGGATCTTGGGGAACATTTAGCAGTCCCTGCCACACACACTATAGACAGCGCTCTGCAACTTGTTTATTTCATAATGTCCCTCCAAGTCAATAAATATAGAGCCAACTTGCTTCAATAGCTGCCAATTTAATATCTCATTGTACAGTTATAATGTACCATGTTCAACTACTCCTATATTGGTGGGCCTTCAAGTTAAGTCCATCTTTTTGTACCCAGAAAGTTTCTTCAATAAACATGCTTGTTCATAGATTCTTGCTTCCAACAGCTTTTGTTTCTGAAGGATGAATTGCCCAAAATTAGTCAATGGATATGTGAGATTTTAATCTTTATATGTATTGCCAAATCACTCCCCGCAAAGGCTGAATGCTAAGTCGTACATTCACCAGCAATGAATGAGAGTCTTCATTCCCTCATGTTATCGTTAATGATCTTATTTTTTGCCCATGTTACTTAAATTTGAATTTCTCTGAGTACAAGTGAGGTTGAGGGTATTGTCCTATCTTTACTGATGATTTTCATCTCCTCTTCTGTGTATTGCTGGTTTACATCTGTATCTGTTAGGATCCCAGCAGGAAACAGAATTCATCCCAAATGATTCAAATGAAGGGGTTGTAATGAAGGCACTACTTACAGATCTGGGGGCAGGACTAAGGGAGTAAATAAAAGATGAAGAGCTGGTGAGGCACCCAGAAATGAAACAGCAGGAAGCTGTTGCCTCTTCCCAAAGCTGAAAGGATAATACAGAGAACTAGTGTTACCCAGTAAGCCCAGTGAGTACTGAACCATGGAGAAAAAGCTGTCCTGTAGGAACTGCTGAGGTGGAAGCACTTCACTTCTGCCAGAAACATATCACCAGAAAAGGGAAACATCCCAACTTTTCTCTCCTTCAGCCCTTAAATCTCCTGCTGGTTCTGCCCATTGGCAGAGGGTGGAGAACAGATCTGAGGACCAAACAGAAACACCAGCACAGTGTCCTTTACCCCTTTTTCTACTGGGTGTGTATCTTCTCCCTATCAATTGATGAGCACTTGTCAAACACTAGGGATCTTAATCCTTTGTCCGTAATACGTGTGCAAATGATTTCCCCAGCCCATCACCATCTATTGACTCTTGTCTACAGTTTATTTTTTCATATAAACCATTCTCATGGTTTTGGATTCTATTTTGATTAAGACAATCCCCACCATCACCTGTAAGGTTTGATAAATCGTCTCCTACATTATCTTCAAAAGTTTTCTTTTTCTCACTTTTGCATCTTTAGTCCCTTTGAATTTATTTTTGTATAGCGCGTGAAGTAGAGGGTCTAGCTTTGTTTTCTTCCAGATGAAGAGCCAATTATGCCAGCCATAATCATGCTTTCTCCACTGATATAAAATAACAACTTTGTCTTATAAGCTTGGAATATATACTTGATTCATTACTGAGCTTGCTGTACCACTCCACTGGTCTGAGTGGGTGGTGTGCTGGGGAGTAAGGAATAAAAGCATTTAAGAACATATAAAGAAGAATCAAGGATTGTGAAGTAAGAGAATGGCTAAGAAATTCATGAAAAAAAACTTTTGAGTAGACTTGACATACTAGATGCTAAAATTTTCTATAACGCTGTTCTTTTCAAAAGAGTGTGGTATTTTCCCAGATGAATACATAAAAACAATTTGAAAACTTACAGTTATATTCTACTACTCTAATATAGCAGCTATTTTTAGTTCCTTATCTTATCTTCCACACTTCATCTGTGTAACCCAAAGGTCAACCTCCTGATTATCTCAAATTTATTTGCTTTCTGGAGACAATTTTCTTCTTTTTTTTTTTTTTTGCCCCTCCCTAGCTCCCTTTTGCACTGCTGCCTCATGGTTGTTCCTAGAACATTTTCATGGGCCATTTCTTCTCCTGAAGTCTCCACCCTCCCATCCTTTTCCCTGTCTTTCTCTGATCTCAGTCTTCACCTCCACCAGCTTCTCCCCACTCCTCCCCTTCCCCCTTCACTCGCTCCAGGAAATTAAAAATTCATATTTCTTTATTTTGAAGAGCAATAATGTACTATCTCACTCTAACCCAGGCCACCCCTAAGTTCTAGATGGCTACAACCATGAGGGTCTAGTAAAGTATTTGGCAAAGGAAAGATAGCTCACATTCTGAGGATTTCTGTCTTCAGTTTTTAAAGGAACAACTTTTTCTCCCTGCTCCTTATGGATGGTTCTCACAGAGCTGTAATCACAGTTTATGTGCGTACAAATTTGTGTTCTACTTTCATTTGATGTTATTTCATCAAATGTATATACATACAAATTTGTGTTCTACTTTTTCATTTGATGTTGTTTCATAAGCAGTTTTCTCATCATGAGCCTTATCTTTAAAAAACCGTATATTTCCATCATGCAGAGATGACATAATTAACACTCATTCTCTAGTGTTGAACACTGAAGACATTTCTACTTTTTTGCTGGTAAAATTTGTTATAAAACATTATAAAACAATTAAAGTTCTTTTTCTATCAAATTGTTTTCTGAAAGTAAACCCCTGGGAATATGTGAGAAGTGGAAAGAGGAGTTTACATCTTTATCACCCTCAATATATGTTGTTAAATTTTACACAATACAAGCCTACCAATTTACAATGCCACCAGTAATGAAAATTTCTCCATAGCCTCATTTATGTTGGATTTTGTTTTCAAAAAATTGTTCCAAGTTTATTGATGCAAATTACACTTAGTTATTATTTCTAAATTCATGTCCATGATTTCCGGCACTGTTGAAAAGTTTACCACTTATTTAAAATTTGTATTTTCTCTTCTGTATATTGTCTGTGTCCTCGTCCAGTTGTAATTGACTTTTTTTTTAAAGTCTTTTTAAAAAAAATTTATCTATTATTTTATTTTATTTTTGGCTGCATCAAGTCTTCGTTGCTGCATGCGGGCTTTCTCTAGTTGCGGCGAGCAGCGGCTACTCTTCCTTGTGGTGTTCAGGCTTCTCATTGCAGTGGCTTCTCTTGTTGCAGAGCATGGGCTCTAGGTACGCAGGCTTCAGTAGTTGTGGCACACGGGCTCAGAAGCTGTGGTGCACGGGCTTAGTTGCTCTGCGGCATGTGGGATCTTCCCGGACCAGGGCTCGAACCCGTGTCCCCTGCATTGGCAGGGGGATTCTCAACCACTGCGCCACAGGGAAGCCCCTGTAATTGACTTCTTGATGTTCTTATTCACACACTTCATAGAGGACAGATGTTAATACTGTATAACAGCTATAACTATTTCCTCCAAACTCTTCTTTTCCTTCTTTATAGATTTTGTCTGTAGATATTCCTAACTTTCACTATGTCCTAATAGTTCAACTTTTTCCTTACTATTTATTTATGTTAGAAGGTAGAAAAAGATAGTTAAGAGTGTATGAATTCAAATTCCACCATTCCTATTCTTGCTCTGCCACTCTGAGTGACTGAACAGATTAGTTAGTCCCTCAAGGTCCTCTTCCCATCTGCAATGACCCGATATCACTGGCAATGGCACTGAGCTCACAGAGCCTTATGAGGATCAAATGAGATAAGGCAAAAAATGTATCTGGTGCATAGCAATTGATAAAAGTAGTTCATCACTGTTTTTATTATTATCATTCTCTTGTTCCTTCAATAATTAGAAAAACGGTTGTTTTACCATAGTTGTGATAAATGACCAACTCATTTTTATTAGTTTTATTTTTAATCTCAATAATTCATATGTAGCCTATTTTGATGTATTGGGTTGGCCAAAAAGTTCGTTCTGGTTTTTCCATAACATCTTATGGAAATATACATACCCAATATATATAATGGGTGAGTATGAAGCAAGAGAGAGAGGTATAATCCAAGGACCAGGCCACATCCATCAGGGATTCTAATGGGGGCAGTCACAAAGGGAATGGGGGACATTCCCATGGGAGAAGAGGGCTTATACGTTAAGCTAGAGAGATTAGTTAATAAATAGGTTGTCCAAATTAACACCTGCCAATAAACAGGAGCCAAAATGGCAGGTGAAGAGCCACAGATGGTAATGCATCTATAAACCTAAATGCACAATGGCTCAGCATCTGAGGGACAAAATGAGGAAGTGCAGCATCAACAGGAGTAAGCTGACACCCACAGGCACAGTGAAACAGGCCAGCATTTAGCTGGTATGCACCACAGTGGCCATACAGAGACACACTGAAACACGTTCGTCCTGCCAGAATGCATACTTCTGGAAGGGAATCAGCTCATTGAAGGAGGAAAATTACAACCATCATCAGGAAGGCAGGAGGCCCTCAGCTTGGCTGCTACAGACTGCATGAGCCTTTCAGCTATATGTTAGGAAAATTAAAAATGAGTACTCACACCCAGAGCCCTTTTCCCCAGCAGCAGGCCAAGTTGCACTGCCTCCTGGACGCACCTGAACAGCACTCAGAGCCCACTGCCATCTGCACTATCTCAGCAGCCGCTTGGCCAGCTCTAATTAAAATATTGCCAGCATTTTCCCACTCTATCATATTGTGCATTTGAAATATCCATTGTGACAGCCTCCAGCCACACCGAGATGCATGTCAAGGCATCCAAATTATCTACTTACGTGCAAACTACTATTTTTATTAGCATTCCAGTTAAACATCTGGAGGGATCTGTCTCTAACCCTATTTTGCCCATAAGCCCCATTATTCGTACTGCTCAGTTTTGCAGAAAACGAGGCTTTTCAGGAATGCACAATTATTGGGCCCCAGTGTGTGTGGCCTCATATCCCCTTGGCCATACCTTCGACCCCAGATTTCAGCCTACCTCTTGTGGTCATGGCTTAGCCCAAGCATGCACTGGCCATCTCCCCCTGACCCCCACAGGGCTTCTCTGATGTGGTGATGTGGGATGCCTGCATGAGCACACTTGGCACTCACGTGCGACCCAGAGGTGCAAAGCCGTTACAACCCTTTAGGGCAACCTCTGCCAATGCTGGATGGGAGCTGATGGATGAAGACTTACAAACACTTCTCCCTTGCTGGTCAGTTTGAGGCATATTCTGTACGGCTCCTCAGAAATTCCTGTTGGGATCAAAACTCAGTTGCCCACAGCAGTGACCAATGCAACTGGCTTGGCTTTCCCTCCTCTCCCAGCCAGTCTCCCTAGTCCCTCACTCCTGCTCTCTGGAATCACCTTCCACAATAAACCACTTACACACATGTCCTTGTCTTAGGCTTTTCTTTCTAGGGGAACTAAGACAGCACATGCTGCATTCAAGTCAAAACACCTTTGTGTACAGTTAGTCAGTAATCGCTGCCCAATCCTTTCAAGGGCCTTTCTCATCCCTTCCTCAGGACCCCCCTGGACCTTTCCATGATGTTCCACCTAAAGGAGTAATGTCGGGCAGAGCAGGGGGCTGCCAGCACACCACTCCAGCGCTGAAACAGCATCTGTTCTGACTGATCAGTACATCTGCCAAACCACTGTTGAATATTTTAGAATCACCCTGCCAGTGAGATGTGAGTATAGATGAATTCCAATCAAGTCCCTATGTTCCTTTTTTGTTTGTTTGTTTTGTTTTGTTTATAGCTTAATTTTGTTTTTTATTTTTTAATTTTATTTTTATTTTTTATTTTATTTTTATTTTTTTGGCCACGTCGGGTCTTCGTTGCTGCGTGCGGGCTTTCTCTAGTTGTGGCAAGCAGGGGCTACTCTTCGTTGTGGTGCGCGGGCTTCTCATTGTGGTGGCTTCTCTTTGTTGTGGAGCATGGGCTCTAGGCACGCAGGCTTCAGTAGTTGTGGCACGCAGGCTCAGTAGTTGTGGCTCGAGGGCTCTAGAGTGCAGGCTCAGTAGTTGTGGCTTAGTTGCTCCATGGCATGTGGGATCTTTCCGGACCAGGGCTTGAACCCATGTCCCCTGCACTGGCAGGCAGATACTTAACCACTGCACAACCAGGGAAATCCCATCCCTATGTTCCTTTTAACTGTGGCTTATGTGGTACACTCCAATGAAGTGGGGACTACTTATAAAGGCAAGGTTAGAACACTAGGTAATTTGGACTACATGTCCACTAAGGATGACCAGGAAAATTTGGGTAAAATATTAAAAGTAATAAGAAGTCTAGCAAGAAAGTAAAAAATTATGAAGCCACTATCTGAGAGAAGATGGAAATCCAGAGAAGAAGAAAGGGCCATATTTCCCTTGGAGGAAACTGTCAATTAAGCAAGTAGCATCATATAGAAAGACAAATGCTGTATGATCTCACTTATATGTGGAATCTGAAACAAAAACAAAAAAACAAGCTCATAGATACAGAGAACAGATTGGTGATTGCCAGAGGTGGGGATGGGGTGAAGGAGTTAAAAGGTAAAAGCTTCCAGTTATAGAATAAATAAATCATGGGGACATAATGTGCAGCATGGTGACTATAGTTAATAATATTGTATTACATACTTGAAAGTTGCTAAGAGAGTAGATCTTAAAAGTTCTCATCACAAGAAAAAATTGTAACTATGCACGGTGACAGATGTCAGCTAGACTTATTGTGGTGATCACTTTGCAATATATACAAATATTGAATCATTAAGTTGTACACTTGAAACTAATATAATTTGTATGTCAGTTATTCCTTAATTTTTCAAAAAAAGTCTTAAAAGAAAAAACAAAAAAAGGAGGTGTCTTAAGAGGCTGAAAAATGAAGCTGTGCTTTTGGACAGTCTTGGAATGTGGAGGATGAAAATTAGAGTCAAATGCATGCAACATACTGGGGCATCCCAGTTACTCCCTCCCTCCCTTGTGATGGGGTTGGGACCCCAAAATGTTTCCGAGGAATAAGAACTAATCAGGTATAGAACAGACCTTGAAGGAGCAGAAACCC
This sequence comes from Balaenoptera physalus, assembly GCF_965194825.1. NCBI lineage: Eukaryota > Metazoa > Chordata > Mammalia > Artiodactyla > Balaenopteridae > Balaenoptera > Balaenoptera physalus. Next base: position 54,044,931 of record NC_138893.1, on the reverse strand, counting down.
AGCTTTGAATCATTTCAGTCACTGAAATTGGATTAGGGCAATTCTGGACTGGCAGTGCTCCTAGCCCTGCCTCTCTGGAGGAAAATAACATTATCTTAAGCCTCAAAATATTTCTATATAATTTCAGGTACAATATCCAGTATTTAATTAAAAAATAACCAGACACTTGACAAGACAACATGAACAAAAACCAAAATAAAAAGCAGACACAGGGAGAAGATTGGTTCAAGATGGCAGAGTAGAAGGATGTGTGCTCACTCCCTCTTGCGAGAGCACCGGAATCACAACTAACTGCTGAACAATCATTGACAGGAAGACACTAGAACTCACCAAAAAAGATACCCCACATCCAAAGACAAAGGAGAAGCCACAATGAGATGGTAGGAGGGGCACAATCACAGTAAAATCAAATCCCATAACTGCTGGGTGGGTGATTCACAAACTGGAGAACACTTATACCACAGAAGTCCACCCACTGGAGTGAAGGTTCTGAGCCCCACGTCAGGCTTCCCAACCTGGGGGTCCGGCAACAGGAGAAGGGATTCCTAGAGAATCAGACTTTGAAGCCTAGTGGGATTTGATTGCAGGACTTCAACAGGACTGGGGAAACAGAGACTCCAATCTTGAGGGCACACACAAAGTAGTGTACGCATCGGGACCCAGGGGAAGGAGCAGTGACCCCATAGGAGACTGAACCAGACCTACCTGCTAGTGTTGGAGGGTCTCCTGCAGAGGCAGGGGGGGTGGCTGTGGCTCACCGTGAGGACAAGGACACTGGCAGCAGAAGTTCTGGGAAGTACTCCTTGGCGTGAGCCCTTCCAGAGTCTGCCATTAGCCCCACCAAAGAGCCCGGGTAAGCTTCAGTGTTGGGTCGCCTCAGGCCAAAAAATCAACAAGGAGGGAACCCAGCCCCACCCATCAGCAGACAAGCGGATTAAAGTTTTACTGAGCTCTGCCCACCAGAGCAACACCCAGCTCTATCCACCACCAGTTCCTCCCATCAGGAAACTTAGACAAACCTCTTAGATAGCCTCATCCACCAGAGGGCAGACAGCAGAAGCAAGAAGAACTACAGTCCTGCAGCCTGTGGAACAAAAACCACATTCACAGAAAGATAGATGAGAAGAAAAGGCAGAGGGCTATGTACCAGATGAAGGAATAAGATAAAACCCCAGAAAAACAACTAAATGAAGTGGAGATAGGCAACCTTCCAGAAAAAGAATTCAGAATAATGATAGTGAAGATGATCCAGGACCTCGGAAAAAGAATGGAGGCAAAAATCGAGAAGATGCAAGAAATAGTTAACAAAGACCTAGAAGAATTAAAGAACACACACCTAGAAGAATTAAAGAACAAACAAATAGAGATGAACAATACAATAACTGAAATGAAAAATACACTAGAAGGAATCAACGTCAGAATAACTGAGGCAGAAGAACAGATAAGTGACCTGGAAGACAGAATGGTGGAATTCACTGCCATGGAACAGATTAAAAAAGAAAGAATGAAAAGAAATGAAGACAGACTAAGAGACCTCTGGGACAACATTAAATGCAACAACATTCGCATTATAGGGGTCCCAGAAGGAGAAGAGAGAGAGAAAGGACCCGAGAAAATATTTGAAGAGATTATAGTCGAAAATTCCCTAACATGGGAAAGAAAATAGCCACCCAAGTCCAGGAAGCACAGAGAGTCCCAGGCAGGATAAACCCAAGGAGAAACATACCAAGACACATAGAAATCAAATTGGCAAAAATTAAAGACAAAGAAAAATTATTGACAGCAACAAGGGAAAAACGACAAATAACATACAAGGGAACTCCCATAAGGTTAACAGCTGATTTCTCAGCAGAAACTCTACAAGCCAGAAGGGAGTGGCATGATATATTTAAAGTGATGAGAGGGAAGAACCTACAACCAAGATTACTCTACCCAGGAAGAATCTCATTCAGATTCGACAGAGAAATCAAAAGCTTTACAGACAAGCAAAAGCTAAGAGAATTCAGCACCACCAAACCAGTTCTACAACAAATGCTACAGGACCTTCTCTAAGTGGGAAACACAAGAGAAGAAAAGGACCTACAAAAACAAACCCTAAAAGTCTTATATGTTCTGGTATAATGTTATAAGTCATAATTCTAGTTATTATTTTAAAATGTATATCTCAGAAATAACTGAATTTCCTTGTCAATTGCATTATTATGAACTTCCACCAAATCTTTTTTTTTTTTATAACTTTATTTTTATTTATTTTTGGCTGCGTTGGGTCTTCGTTGCTGCGCACGGGCTTTCTCTAGTTGCGGCGATCGGGGGCTATTCTTCGTTGCGGTGCGCGGACTTCTTATTGCGGTGGCTTCTCTTGTTGCGGAGCACGGGCTCTAGGCGCATGGGCTTCAGTAGTTGTGGCATGCAGGCTCTAGAGCGCAGGCTCAGTAGTTGTGGCGCATGGGCTTAGTTGCTCCGTGGCATGTGGCATCTTCCCGGACCAAGGCTCGAACCCATGTCCCCTGCATTGGCAGGCGTATTCTTAACCACTGTGCCACCAGGGAAGCCCTCACCAAATCTTTAACCGTGGTCATTTTTAAGTCTTTTGTCACTTACAGACAGTTCTGGGTGTACTCTGATGCTTTTGCAAACATGTTCCTATGAAAGGGTTTCATCTTCAAGGAATTCATGGAAAAGACTCTGACAAGGACAGTTTTCTGGTAACTGACTATACTGCTGAAAGGAATGAATAAGCATTTTCAGAACTCTAATGGAAAACTGATGAATTCATAAAAGTGTTAACAAAAGATCAAGATGAAAAAAAAAGTTAATTACATGGGACTAAGTGAACTGATGAGGATGATTATAATTTTTGTGACTTTCTGTTTGGATAAAAAAAAAAATCCCTCAAGGATTCAGAGGCAAAAAATATACAAATCAATTTTCACTGCAAAGTAAAAACAAAAAAAAAACCTATAACAATTAAGAAAATGGTAATAGGAGAACACATTGATAATTACCTTAAACATGAATGGATTAAATGCTCCAACCAAAAGACACAGGCTCACTGAATGGATACAAAAACAAGACCCATCTATATGCTGTCTACAAGAGACCCACTTCAGACCTAGGGATACATACAGACTGAAAGTGAGGGGATGGAAAAAGATATTCCATGCAAATGGAAATCAAAAGAAAGCTGGAGTAGCAATACTCATATCAGATAAAATAGACTTTAAAATAAAGGATGTTACAAGAGACAAGGAAGGACACTATATAATGATCAAGGGATCAATCCAAGAAGAAGATATAACAATTATAAATATATATGCACCCAACATAGGAGCACCTCAATACATAAGGCAACTGCTAACAGCTCTAAAAGAGGAAATCGACAGTAACACAAAATAGTGGGGGACTTTAACACCTCACTTACACCAATGGACAGATCATCCAGGCAGAAAATTAATAATGAAACAAAAGCTTTAAATGACACAATACACCAGGTAGATTTAATTGATATTTATTGGACATTCGATCCAATAACAGCAGATTACACTTTCTTCTCAAGTGCTCATGGAACATTCTCCAGGATAGAACACATTTTGGGTCACAAATCAAGCCTCAGTAAATTAAAAAAAATTGAAATCATATCAAGCATCTTTTCTGTCCACAATGCTATGAGATTAGAAATGAATTACAGGGAAAAAAACGTAAAAGACACAAACACATGGAGGCTAAACAATACATTACTAAATAACCAAGAGATCACTGAAGAAATCAAAGAGGAAATCAAAAAATACCTAGAGACAAATGACAATGAAAACATGATGACCCAAAACCTATGCGATGCAGCAAAAGCAGTTCTAAGAGGAAAGTTTATAGCTATACAAGCCTACCTCAAGAAACAAGAAAAATCTCAAATAAACAATCAAACTTTACACCTAAAGGAACTAGAGAAAGAAGAGCAAACAAAACCCAAAGTTAGTAGAAGGAAAGAAATCACAAAGATCAGAGCAGAAATAAATGAAATAGAAACAAAGAAAACAATAGCAAAGATCAATAAAACTAAAGGCTGGTTCTTTGAGGAGATAAACAAAATTGATAAACCATTAGCCAGACTCATCAAGAAAAAGAGGGAGAGGACTCAAATCAATAAAATTAGAAATGAAAAAGGAGAAGTTACAACAGACACGGCAGAAATACAAAGCATCTTAAGAGACTACTACAAGCAACTCTATGCCAATAAAATGGACAACCTGGAAGAAATGGACAAATTCTTAGAAAGGTATAACCGTCCAAGACTGAACCAGGAAGAAACAGAAAATATGAACAGACCAATCACAAGTAACGAAATTGAAACTGTGATTAAAAACCTTCCAACAAACAAAAGTCCAGGACCAGATGGCTTCACAGGTGAATCCTATCAAACGTTTAGAGAAGAGCTAACACCCATCGTTCTCAAACTCTTCCAAAAAATTGCAGAGGAAGGAATACTCCCAAACTCATTCTATGAGGCCACCCTGATACCAAAACCAGACAAAGATACTACAAAAAAAGAAAATTACAGACTAATATCACTGATGAATAGAGATGCAAAAATCCTCAACAAAATACTAGCAAACAGAATCCAACAACACATTAAAAGGATCATACACCATGATCAAGTGGGATTTAACCCAGGGATGCAAGGATTCTTCAATATATGCAAATCAATCAATGTGATACACAATATTAACAAATTGAAGAAGAAAAACCATTTGATCATCTCAATAGATGCAGAAAAAGCTTTTGACAAAATTCAACACCCATCTATGATAAAAATTCTCCAGAAAGTGGGCAGAGAGGGAACCTACCTCAACATAATAAAGGTCATATACAACAAACCCACAGCAAACATCATTCTCAATGGTGAAAAACTGAAAGCATTTCCTCTAAGATCAGGAATAAGACAAGGACGTCCACTCTCGCCACTATTATTCAATATAGATTTGGAGGTCCTAGCCACAGCAATCAGAGAAGAAAAAGAAATAAAGGAATACAAATTGGAAAAGAAGAAGTAAAACTGTCACTGTTTGTAGATGACATGATACTATACATAGAGAATCCTAAAGATGCTAGTAGAAAACTACTAGAGCTAATCAATGAATTTGGTAAAGTAGCAGGATAAAAAATTAATGCACAGGGCTTCCCTGGTGGCGCAGTGGTTAAGAATCCGCCTGCCAATGCAGGGGACACAGGTTCGAGCCCTGGTCTGGGAAGATCCCACATGCCACGGAGCAGCTGGGCCCGTGAGCCATAATTACTGAGCCTGTGCATCTGGAGCCTGTGCTCCGCAACAAGAGAGGCCACGATAGTGAGAGGCCCGCGCACTGCGATAAAGAGTGGCCCCCACTTGCCACAACTGGAGAAAGCCCTCGCACAGAAACGAAAACCCAACACAGCCATAAATAAATAAATAAATAAAATTTAAAAGAAATAAGCAAAACATAAAAAAAAAAATTAATGCACAGAAATCTCTTGCATCCCTATACACTAATGATGAAAAATCTCAAAGAGAAATTAAGGAAACACTCCCATTTACCACTGCAACAAAAAGAATAAAATACCTAGGAATAAACCTACCTAGGGAGACAAAACACCTGTATGCAGAAAACTATAAGACACTGATGAAAGAAATTAAAGATAATACAAACAGATGGAGAGATATACCATGTTCTTGGAAAGGAAGAATGAATATTGTGAAAATGACTATACTACCCAAAGAAATCTACAGATTCAATGCAATCCCTATCAAATTACCAATGCCATTTTTTACAGAACTAGAACAAAAAATCTTAAAACTTGTATGGAGACACAAAAGACCCCAAATAGCCAAGCAGTCTTGAGGGGAAAAAACGGAGCTGGAGGAATCAGACTCTCTGACTTCAGACTATACTACAAAGCTATGGTAATCAAGACAATATGGTACTGGCACAAAAACAGAAATATAGATAAATGGAACAGGACAGAAAGCCCAGAGATAAACCCATGCACCTATGGTCAACTTCTATGACAAAGGAGGCAAGGATATACAATGGAAAACAGACAGTCTTTTTAATAAGTGGTGCTGGGAAAACTGGACAGCTACATGTAAAAGAATGAAATTAGAACACTCCCTAACACCATACACAAAAATAAACTCAAAATGGATTAGAGACCTGAATGTAAGACTGGACACTATAAAACTCTTAGAGGAAAACATAGGAAGAACACTTTGACATAAATCACAGCAAGATCTTTTATGATCCACCTCCTAGAGAAATGGAAATAAAAACAAAAATAAACAAATGGGACCTAATCAAACTTAAAAGCTTTTGCAAAGCAAAGGAAACTACAAACAAGACAAAAAGACAATCCTCAGAATAGGAGAGAATATTTGCAAATGAATCAACAGACAAAGGATTAATCTCCAAAATATATAAACAGCTCATGAAGCTCAATATTAAAAAAAGAAACAACCCAATCCAAAAATGGGCAGAAGATCTAAATAGACATTTCTCCAAAGAAGACATATGGATGGCCAAGAAGCACATGAAAAGCTGCTCAACATCTCTAATTATTAGAGAAATGCAAATCAAAACTACAATGAGGTATCACCTCACACCAGTTAGAATGGGCATCATCAGAAAATCTACAAACAACAAATGCTGGAGAGGGTGTGGAGAAAAGGGAACCCTCTTGCACTGTTGGTGGGAATGTAAATTGATACTGCCACTATGAAGAACAGTATGGAGGTTCCTTAAAAAACTAAAAATAGAATTACCATACGACCCAGCAATCCCACTACTGGGCATATACCCAGTGAAAACCATAATTCAAAAAGACACATGCACCGCAATTTTCATTGCAGCACTATTTACAATAGCCAGGTCATGGAAGCAACCTAAATGCCCATCGACAGACAAATGGTTAAAGAAGTTGTGGTACATATATACAATGGAATATTACTCAGCCATAAAAAGGAATGAAATTGGGTCATTTGTAGAGACGTGGATGGATCTATAGACTGTCATACAGAGTGAAATTAAGTCAGAAAGAAAAAAACAAATATCGTATATTAATACATATATGTGGAACCTAGAAAAATGGTCCAGATGAACCAGTTTGCAGGGAAGAAATAGAGAGATAGATGTAGAGAACAAACGTATGGACACCAAGGGGTGAAAGTGGCAGGGGGGTGGTGGTGGGATGAATTGGGAGATTGGGATTGACATGTATACACTAATATGTATAAAATGGATAACTAACAAAAACCTGCTGTATAAAAAAATAAATAAAATAAAATTCAAAAATCAAAAAAAAACAGTCAAAATAGAAACTAAAAAAAAAAAAAAAAAAAAAAAAAGCAGACCTAGAAATGGACAAATAGGGGATCCAGATAATGGAGTCATCAGATTCAGTTATTTAGGAACATGGTTAATATGGTTAAACACTTAACGTGGTTAATATGCCTAATATAGTTAAAGAAATAAAAGACAAAACAATTTTGGTTGAATACTGTAAACTATGAAGAAAGAACCAATGGAAAATGTATACTGCAAAAGTATAACAACAGCTAAAATGAGATACCACTTCACATCCGTTAGGATGGCCATTATCAAAAACATTAAAAATATCAATGTTGTCAAGAATGTGGAGAAATTTGACCCCTTGTGCATTGCTGGTGGGAATATAAAATGGTGTTGCCACTGTGGAAAACAGTACAATGATTTCTCAAAAATTAAGCAGAATTTTTGTATGACCTAGCAATTCTACTTCTGCGTATACACAATTGAACACAGGAATCCAAAAAGATATTTGTACATCAGTACAATAATGCTTCATAGAAGCATTATTCATAACAGCCAAAAGGTAGAAACAACTTGTGTCCATTGACAGGAAGTAGATAAAGTGCTATATGTACATAAAATGGTATATTATTCAGCTTTAAAAAGGAAATTAAATCTGACACATGCTGCAACATGGATGAACCTTGAAGATATTATGCTAAATGAAACAAGCCAGATACAAAAAGACAAATATCACATGATTCCACTTATATGAGGGACCTAGAGTAGTCACCTTCATAGAGACAGAAAGTAGAATGGTGCATGGCAGGGGCTGGGGGGAGCAGGGAATGGGGAGTTGGTGTTTAATGGGTACAAAATTTCAGTATGGGAAGATGAAGTGCTCTGGAGATGGATGGAGGTGATGGCTGCACAACAATGTGCTGATACTTAATGTCACTGAACTGTACACTTAAAAATGGTTAAAATGGTAAATTTTATGTTACAGATATTTTACCACAATAAAAAAGTATAATAACAAAAACTTAAAATTCACTGGATTGGTTTAACAGCTTATTAGATGCAGCTGCATCCAGCTGTGAGTGGAGGATGGGTCAGAAGAAATTTCCAAAATGAAGGACAGAGAAACAGAAGTTATCCCAAAGAATGATATAGAATGCATGCTCTAGTCTTTAGTACTGCTTTCACTGGGCCTCTTCTGGAACTTCCCCTTTTATAGAAGACTTAACGTGAGCTGGAGTAAGTGCTCACCCAGAGGAAAAGGGATGCCAGCTTTGAGACAGGCACCTGTGGATGTTGTTTCATTTAATTCTCCCCAAAAATCTAAGAGGTAGGAGCTGTAACTCCCATTTACATGATGGATATTCAAGTCAAGTAACCTACCCAAGGCCACACACCCAAAAGCCAAGATTCAACACAGATCAGCCCAGCTCCAAGTCTGTGTTCTTTCTACTCTACCAGGAAATCTATCCCTGATAAGGTGACATTTGAGCAGAAAACCTGAAGGAAATGAGGGTGTGAACCTCGTAGATATCTTAGGGAAAAGCTTTTGGAAGCAGGGGAAGAATGAATGCAAAGACTGTGAGGAGGTAGTGTGCTTGAAATGTTTGAGAAATCAGGGTTGGGGGAGAGTATGGGTACAGGTGGGAGAGGGAGTAGAAATAGATGGAAATAAAGTCAGAGATGTGATATCTTTCTTTTATAAGAGGACAGCCCATTATCCTAAGATTATGTCCTTTATACTTTTTAAAATTGTTGTTAAAGGTCCTTTATTTAAAGTAAAGTGATCGTTGATAGTAAAGGTTAATTTATTATTAATCCCTACTTGGCAAACTTGAAATGACTAAATTTATAACAGTTTCTCAATTTAAAAAATATGTGTTTCTTTTTTTTCCATTAAAAAAAAAGTATCTTGGGAATTCCCTGCTAGTCCAGTGGTTAGGACTGGATGTTTCCACTGCCAGGGGCCCGAGTTGGATCCCTGTTTGGGAATCTAAGATCCCGCAAGCCAGGGCACGGCCAAAAAAATAAATAAATAAAAAATAAAAATAAATAAATTATCTTTATTTAGGTTTCTGATTCAGCACATGTATCAAAGACTAATCAACATAAAGAAGTAAATAAGACATTAATTGGAAGTCTTACATCTCGCTAAACTCTGACCAAGAATGTCAAAATTGCCACCATTACCGGAACTTCAACCTAGTCAAGTTGTAGACGAGCTATCACAAACAACATACAGTGCACACAGATATGCAGAGGCCAAAGACATGCTAGCACTTGGCTCTCCTCTCTTCCTTGTTGATGTCTTTCCATTGGACAGTCTACTTCTGCTTTCCCTACCTAGTTCCAAATAAAGTCCAAAGAAGGCTCAGGGTCAACCTGATCAAATACTCTTCTGGAGGAATGCATTCTTAAACTGTTGTGCCTACAAATTTGTTTTTGCCAGGATGAAGTTCAGATTGAGATGTACAATACAACCTAGATGACGATCCAGACTAAGTCAAGAACTAAAGTTGAGCAGTAACCCAAGTTAAGGCATAAGGCACACACACACACACACACACACGCACGCACGCACACACACGCACGCACACACACGCACGCACACAGGTGCATACCCACAGCACCCACGCTATCATAAACATAGGATTCCTTCCATTGTCTAGCAAGAGGCAACCAAGGTTTGGCAGTTAACCACAACTGCTGAGCATTCTGAAGCATGTCCCCCATAATTTTTTGCTAACAGCTGTGTGTGTATGTTTTCTCAAAAAAAAAAACCAAAGAGAAAAAGGAAAAAAGAAAGAAAACTAAAAAGAACAAAACAAAACCAAAAACAGAAACAAATTCCAAAACCTAAAATCCCGTTAATCTCTTACAATGTCTCTTGAGGATGGAACTCACATAGCAGCATCAATGGCTGCTATAATTTGGAAATAAAAGGTTGTTTTACTATGTATTTCTTTGGTAGTCATCACTACAAAGTTTTCAGTGTTGGTTACCAATAAGACAAGTATTAGATAGAAGATCAAGTTACACAGAAATATTTCTTCTGTACTGATAAAATAAAAATAGTGAGGTCTCAGATCACAAGTTACCAGGCTTTTCCTTGCCTTATTGGGCATCCTCTACAAGCACGGCTTCATGCAGGAGAAGTTCGTGTCTACCTAACAAAGGGTGATACATAAAAATATGTGTTTCTTTTAATTTACTATTCTGTGAAATCCGAAGTCTGAGTCTAAACGACCTAGATTTTAGGATACAAAGCATGCGGAGAACTCAAAGACAAGATCAGATGCGCATGCGTACACACACGAGTCAAAGTCTAAGAAGAGAACGTCCAGGGGAAAGCACAAGCCTCAGCAGTGATCTCACATCTGCCCTTCCGAGCTCATCTTGCATGTGACAAGGAGGGGAAAGCTGAGACTCACAAAGCTAGTGTTTACCTCACAGAGAGTTTTACTGAATCCCAAAGCACAGTTGAGGGTTAAAGCTGTGAGAGTCCCTCCCTGTTTGTGGATTCAGCCCTCAGAATGGAGGAGCCACTTCTGGTCAGACACTGGGGCAGACGCTGAAAACTCGGCTCCTTCTACCGAAATCAAACAGAAGATTCCAGATGGAAATTATATTCTTCAGTCTGGTTTACTCTGCTTAGTAAATGAACAAATGATGCCCTAGGTAATAGAAAACAGGTGAAAAGGGCACCATTGAATTTGAAAATTGGTGCTTGGCTTTAATTAGCATGGAGATTGTCTTATTTGTCTTAACACAATGGTCCCTTTGTACTGCAAGTTTATTGTGCAAATTTGCAAAATAATCGGCAAGCCAGTCTCCTAAGTGTAAGGAAGGTGACTCTGGAGGCTTTTTTGAATTCTTCCAATTCTTAAGATTAGGATACTATTGTGTAAATTACCGCTTTGATTGTTCACACGGCACTCCACTATACCAAAAGTCAAAGTAACTCCCCAAATGCTCGCACGATCCAATGACAAAATTCGATGTCATGTGTGTCCAATAACCCACTCCAGAGGTAGAATTTAGTGCAAATCGATCTTCTTGCATTCTAGAAAATATTTCTGGCCATGTTTCAGAAAAGGCCATCACTTAAAAGCTGTTTAATTTGCCATTAACTAATAAACTGACATTGATTGTATAGGATTTAACAGTATATATGATAGCAGTGGTTCTCAAACTAAAGCCTGTCTCAGAGTCACCTGGAGGGATCATGAAACCACAAAATGATGGACCCTATCCTCAGAGTTTTGGATTTGGTAGGTCTAGGATGAGATAAGAGAACTTAGCATTTCCCAGTTGATGCTGAGACTCCTGGGGCACCACACTCTGACTGTATCACAGAGATGTGAAAATACTGGCTGTTAGGCTAACTATAAAATTAACGTAAATTCTATTTTATTCAGGGACAAAAGTGGCTCAAAATTTAGTTCTGGCCTGGAAAACAACCCAAGGTTATCTATAGGGTTTGATAAGTTTTGACATATAGATATATCAGTGAAATCATCACCACAGTCAAGATAATGAACATAATCATCACCCCTAAGAGTTTCTTTATGCCCCTTTTTACTCCCTCCATCCTGTCCCTCTAATTATGAAACTACCCCAAACCCCAGGCAACCACTGGTCTGCTTTCTGTCACTATTTATTAGTATGCATTTCCTACAGTTTTATGTAAATTAAATGTATATACTCTTTTGTCTAGATTAAGTCAGCATAATTATTTCGAGATTCATCCACGTAAAAGTATGTATTAATCGTTCATTCTTTTTTATGACTAAGTAGTATTCCATTGCATGGATATGTCACAGTTTCTTTATATATTTACCTATTGATAGACATTTGAGTTGTTTCCAGATCTTGGTTATTTTAAATAAAGCTGTATAAACAATCATGTGCAAGTCTGTATGGACATATGCTTTCATTTGCTTGGGAAAACACCTAGTGACTACTAATCGTACAAGGGCATTCTAAGTTGCTCCACATCTTCATCAAAACTTGGTCTGCTCAGTCTTTTTAATTTTGGCCATTCTAATGGGAGTACAGTAGTACTTCCTGTGATTGTAACTTGCATTTCCCTGATGACTAATGATGCTGTTTATCTTTTCATGTATTTATTTGTCATCTGTATATCTTCTTTGGTGAAATGTCTTTCACTCTTTCTTAAAATTGAGTTTATTTTCTTACTATTGAGTTTAGAGAGTTCTTTATATATTCTGAGCAAAAGCCCTTTATCAGATATTTACTTGAAAATATTTCTCCCTAATCTGTGGATTATGTTTTCATTTGCTATCTCTTACTAAGAGCAGAGGTTTTATACTTTGATGAAGTCCAATTTATCAATTTGTTCTTTTATGACTTGTTCTTTTGGTGTCATGTCTAAGGAATCTTTGACCATTCCCAATACTACAAATATTTCTCCTTAAAAACAATTTTAAAATAATATAAATTTTAAAAATTAAAAATTAAAAAACCCGAATATTTCTCCTATTTTTTTTTTGAAGTTTAATAGCTTTAGGTTTTACATTTTGATCTATGATACATTTTGAGTTAATTTTTATATGGTATGAAATATAATTTGAAGTTCATTTTTTTTTTAATGTAGATATACAAGTTGTCTCAGCATCGTTTGTTGAAAAGCCTATCCTTTCTCCAGTGAATTGCTTTTGCACCTTTGTCAGTTATTCATATATGTGGAAGTCTATTTCTATATTTTCTATTCTGTTCCATTTATTTGTCTATCTTTAAGCCAATGTCACATTGTCTTTATTACTGTAACTTGATAATAAGTCTTAAAATCAGATAGTGTTACTAGAATCACATTGTATAAAATTTAACAATATCAAGGGCAATAAAAATGTAAACACCTCCTCCCCCATTCTGCACATTATGGGGAGTTTATTTTCAGGAAAATAATTTGAAAGAAAAATAACTGTATTTATTTTAACTTTTCCCCAGCCAAAAAGGAAAAAAGGGTAATATCAAGGGTGATAAAAATGTAAACTCCTCTTCCCCCATTCTGCCTATTCGCAGGGGTTTACTTTCAGAAAATAATTTGATAGAAAAAGAACTTTAATTGTTTAAAAATGTTTTATAACAAATTCTACCCAGCAAAAAAGTGCAAATGTCTTCAGTGTTCAACACTAGAGAACGAGCGTCAATTATGTCATCTCTGCATGATGGAATTACACAGTTTTTAAAGATAAGACTGAATGACAAAACTACTCATGAAACAGCAAATAAAAAGTAGAACACAAATTTATATGTATAAACATTTGACAAAATAACGTCAAATGAAAGTAGAATACAAATTTGTATGCACATAAACTGTGATTACAGCTCTGTGAGAACCATGCATAAGGAGCAGGGAGAAAAAGCTGTTCCTTTAAAAAGCTGAAGACAGAAATCCTCAGAATGTGAGCTATCTTTGCTTTGCCAAATACTTTAATAGACCCTCGTGGTTGTGGCCGTCTAGAACTTAGGGGTGGCCTGGGTTAGAGTGAGAAAAGTAATACAGTATTGCTCTTCAAAATAAAGAAATATGAATTTTTAATTTTCTGGGGTGAGTGAAGGGGGAAGGGGAGGAGTGGGGAGAAGCTGGTGGAGATGAAGACTGAGATCAGAGAAAGAAAGACAGGGAAAAGGATGGGAGGGTGGAGACTTCAGGAGAAGAAATGGCCCATGAAAATGTTCTAGGAACAACCATGAGGCAGAAGTGCAGGAGGGAGCAAGGCAAAGACAAGAAAGGAAAAAAAGACAAAACAAAACTATGCCCAGAAAACCGGTAAATTTGGTATTTCCAGAAGGCTGACTTTTGTGTTAAACAGGTAAAGGCTAGAAAATAATAAAGAAAAGAAAATAGCTGCTATGATAGAGGAGTGGAACATGGCTGAAAACAGCTTTCAAATTCAAGTTGTATCTATTTATTCATCTGTTCCTGGGACCATACCATACTCTGTTGATTAGAACAGCTTCACAGAAATTTTTAGCATCTAGTATAGCTCCATTTACAATTTTTTTCCATAAATCTATTGGCTATTCTCTGATTTCTCAGACTTTGTTTCTTCCATACAGATTTCTGAATGATTTAATCTAGATCCCTCTAGTATATCCCCCCAAAGCAAGGAATGAATGGTTCAGCAACATGAAAAACAAATATAAGCATATATTCTAAAATTGACGAAAAGTTGGTAATTTAATGCAGTAGAGAAAGTATGGTTTACATGGCTGGCATAATTGGCTCTTCATCTGGAAGAAAACAAAGCTAGACTCCTTACTTCACGCTCTGTACAAAAATGAATTCCAAATGTACCAAAGATGCAAAAGTTAAAAAAAAAAAACTATTAGAAGAAAATTTAGGAGACCATTTGTATAACATTGGAGTAGGGTGGAAATTGTCTTAAGGCAGGAAATCAAAAAATCCATAAAAATATTTATGACTATTTAAATTAAAAGATTGAATGGAAAAATAAGCCACAGAAAAAGAGTAGATACTTAGGAAAAAATTTAACAAAAGAAGTATAAAACTTACTATGAAAACTACAAAATATTGCTGAAAGAAATTAAAGACCAAAATAAATGGAAAGGAATCGCATGTTCATGGATCAGTTAGAACACTTAATATTGTGAAGATGGCAATAATCTCCAAATTGATCTGTAGATCTAACACACTCCCTATCCAAGTCCAAATGGCTTCTTTGCAGAAATTAACAAGCTTATCCTAAAATCCTTATTAAATTTCAAGAGTTCCCCCCTCTCTTTTTTTTCAGTATTGAAAAACCAAAGAATAAACTGGGCAGACTCATACTTCCTAATTTCAAACCTTACTACAAAGCTACAATAATCAAGACAGTGTGGTACAGGCATAAGGATAGACATATAAATCAAGGGAATAAAATTGGGAGCCCAGAAAAAGAACCCTCACATCTAGGAACAGCTGATTTTCAACAAGGGTGCCAAGACCATTCACTGAGTGCCAAGACCATTCACTAAGGAGAACAGTCTTTTCAACAAATGGTGCTGAGACAAATGGACATCCATCAGCAAAAGAACACAGTTAGATCCCTATCTCACACATTATACAAAAATTAACTCAAGGTGGATCAAAGATGTAAATGTAAAGTTATAAAACTCTTAGAAGAAAATATAAATATAAATTTTCATGACTTTGGATTAGGTGATGATTTCTTAGATATGATACCAAAAGCATAAGCAATCAAAGAAAAAATAAATTCATCATCAAAATTGAAAAGGTTTGTGCTTCAAAGGAAATCATCATGAAAGTAAAAAGACAACCCACATAATGAGAAAAAACATTTGCAAATCATACAACTGATAATGGTCTAGTATCTGGGGGAAAAAAAAATATATATGTACATATATATATATTTAATTTTGTGAACATATTGAATACAGTTATAGTAACTGCCTTAATGTCCTTCCTATTAATTCTAACATCTGTTTCAGTTTGGGTCAGTTTTGACTGATCGGTTTATCTCCTCATACAACCTATAGGTTGTATTTTCCATGTTTTTGCATGCCTGGCAACGTTTCTGGATGCCAGACAGTGTATATTTTACCTTGTTGTGGGCTGAATATTTTTCTATTCCTGTAAAAAAATCTTGAGTTTTGTTCTTAGGCACATCTGAGTTACCTGGAAATACTTCGGTCCTTTCCGATTTTGCTTTTAAGATTTGTTAGGCATGTCTGGAACAATGCTCAGTCTAGAGCATTGTAGTATCCCCACTACTGAGGTAAGACTTCTATGTACACTACCCAAGGCACTGTAAATCTTGATGTTTTCCAGTCTAGCTGGTAGGAACAGGCACTATTCCTGGCCTGTGAGATCAGCTGGCACTCATAACTGTTTCAGGTTGTTCTTTTCCTGTCTCAGAGAGGAAGGTAGTTTCCTCAACTGTATGCACTGATCAGTATCAACTGAATATTCAAAGGGCCCAGAGCCTGCATTTGCTCAGAGTCCCCTCTGTTTGTAGCTCTTTCCTCCCCAGTACGGTGTTCAGTGGACTCTAGTTGCCTTGGTCTACCCAGACTCTCAATATCATCTCCTCAACTCAGAGGGTTTGTTCCACTTGTATTCCCCTCCGTGTGCACAATATGGAAATTCTCTCAAAGCTATAAGCTGGGGCACTGGTAGGGCTCATCTCATTTGTTTTCTGTTTTTCAGGGATCACTGTCCTTCATTGCCTGATGTCTTGCAAACTGTTGTTTCCCATCTTTTCACAGTTCAGTATGATGTTAGCTGTGGATTTTTCAAATATAGCCTTTATGTTGAAGTACTTTCCTTCCATTCCTACATTCCTAGTTTGTTGAGAGTTTTTTTTTATCATGAAACAGTATTGAATTTCATCAAATGCTTTTTCTGCATCTATTGAGATGACCATGTGATTTTTATCCTTTATTATATTAATGTGGTGTATCAAATTAATTTATTTTCAGATGTTGAACCATCCTTGCATCTCAGGAATAAATCCCACTTGGTCATAGTATATGATCCTTTTAATGTGCTGTTAGATTCAGTTTGCTAATATTTTGTTGAGGATTTTTACATCTATATTCATCAGGGCTATTGGCCTATAGTTTTCTTTTCTTTTGGTATCTTTGTATGGCTTTGGTATCAGGGTAAAGCTGGCCTCATAAAATGAGTTTAGAAGTGTTCCCTCCTCTTCTATTTTTTGGAAGAGATTGAGAAGAAGTGGAGTTAATTCTTCTTTAAACATTTGGTAGGATTCATCAGTAAAGTCACCTGGTACTGGACTTTTCTTTGTTTCAGGAGGATTTTGATTACTAATTCAATCTCCATACTTGTTATAGACCTGTTCAGACTTTTTATTTCTTCATGATTCAGTCTTGCATGTTTCTAGGAATGTATCCATTGTTTCTAGGTGATCCACTCTATTGGTATATATTGTTCATAGTAGTCTCTCATGATCCTTTTATTTCTGTGGCATCAGTTGTAACATCTCTTTCATTTCTTATTTTATTTATTTGAATCTTCTCTCTTTCCTTCTTAGCCTAGCTAAGGGTTTGAAAATTTTGATTTCCCTTAAAAAAAAAAAAAAACTCTTAGTTTTGTTGATTTTTTTTTCCTAAAGAGGTGTGTGCATTTTAAACTTCAGTAGCTCTGGCCAGATTGTTTTCCAGGAGGGTTGTGGCAATTTATACTCTCTCTGGAAAAGGTGAGGGATAATATGGTTCTTAATCTGGAAGAAAATTAAGTTAGAACTTTGCCTCACACTATAAATAACAATAAATTCCATAGAAATTAAAGACACAGATACAAAAAAGAACTATTAAAATAGGAGAAAATAAAAGATAACATTTGTTTAACCTCAGGATGGAGTTGGTTCTTTTAAGAAAGACTGAAATCTTAGATGCCATAAAAGGAAAATTGATGGATTCAACCACATAAACATTTAAAATACCATAAACAAAGCCAAAAGATAAATGAAGAGACTGGGAGAGAAATTTGCAAGATATGAGAAAGTGTAAGTATTACTAACATACAAATAACTCCTTCAAATTAATAAGAACAAAATATGTAAACAAGCTAAATGAAAAATTGGCAAAGGATAAGAACAAAAATTCATAGAAAGAGAACTATAAATAGTCAATTAGGGACTTCCCTGATGGCTCAGTGTTTTAGATTCCGCCTGCCAATGCAGGGGACATGGGTTCTATCCCTGGTCCGGGAAGGTCCCACATGCGCGGAGCAACTAAGCCCGTGCGCCACAACTACTGAGCCTGCACTCTAGAGCCCGCGTGCCACAACCACTGAAGCCCGCGCACCTAGAGCCCGTGCCTCGCAACAAAGAGAAGCCACCGCAATGAGAAGCTCATGCACCACAACAAAGAGTAGCCCCTGCTCGCCACAACTAGAGAAAGACCACGCGCAGCAACGAAGACCCAACGCAGCCAAAAATAAATTAATTAATAAATAAATTAATTTAAAAAATAGTCAATTAACTTATGAAATGTTCATCCTCAGAGGTAGTACAAGAAAGGCACACTCAAACACTAGTTATTATTGCCTGTGAGATGGGCAAAATGGAAAATATTGCTAATATCTAATGCTGTTGAGTAATAGGCACTCTTGGTCACTCTGACAAAGAAACCATTTTAAGTAACCAATTAGGCAATTGCACTTTCACACCTTACTTTTTTTTTTTTTGCTTGATTGACAATATCTCCTAGCAAATGGTATTATATCACCAGCTGCCGCAGGTAACACCTGAATGAGGTGTGAAACAACATGAATCAAAATACACTACCAAATGTAAAATAGATAGCTAGTGGGAAGCAGCCGCATAGCACAGGGAGATCAGCTCAGTGTTTTGTGACCACCTAGAGGGGTGGGATAGGGAGTGTGGGAGGGAGACACAAGAGGGAGGAGATATGGGGATATATGTATATGTATAGCTGATTCACTTTGTTATAAAGCAGAAGCTAACACATCATTGTAAAGCAATTATACTCCAATAAAGATGTTAAAAAAAAAAAAAAGCTGTAGCATGCAGAAGCCTGCTCACGGTGCTGAGTGACAGAACTGAAGCTCCTCCTTCCACTTTGCAAATTTTTAATGTGGTTTTCTCAATCCAAGAACAAATATTGGCAAGAAAAAAAATAATGGTCTCATATTCTTTCCTAAGTATGCTGTTTTGGAACCTCATTATGCAATCCGTACGCCTTTCACTTCTGTCAAATGAATCTTATACCTAAGCACTCTCTAATAGCATGAACAAAATTCTCATTTCAAAATAAAGCATTTCATTTTATTTTCTTCTTTACTTGCAAGCAGAAAAAGAGGAAATATCAGGGGAAGCTTTAAAATGCACACACCCTTTTAGGAAAAAAAATCAACAAAACTAAGAGTTGTTTTTTATTTTTTTTAAGGGAAATCAAAATTTTCAAACCCTTAGCTAGGCTAAGGAAAGAGAGAAGATTCAACTAAGTAAAATAAGAAATGAAAGAGATGTTACAACTGATGCCACAGAAATAAAAGGATCATGAGAGACTACTATGAACAATATATACCAATAGAGTGGATCACCTAGAAGCAATGGATGCATTCCTAGAAACATGCAAGACTGAATCATGAAGAAATAAAAAGCTTCTTTAGCTAAAGAAGCTTTAGCTTTATTTTGATCCACATAAAGAAACGCAGTCCAGAAGGGGAACACAGTTAAATTCACCTGGTTGCCCTTGTTGTATAGAAGAGGACAGTGTAAGCTAAGGGAGGCAAGACCTCAAAAAACAGAGAGGAGCAGTTGCCACTGGACTTTGTTATAGATCATTCCAAAGTGGTTTTTACCCTCTTGTGGTCCAGACCCTTCTCTGTGGTCACAGACCTTGCAGAAGGAAGACCCTTCTGGTGGAGGCTGACCACTAGGTGGCACTGTGCACTGCTGGGCTAGTTCTGGTAAACGATCCCCGGCCCAGCTCCAGACAGGGCTTCAGTTTCTATGGACGGGTCCTTCTCAGGCCTGCTAAATCATAATTCTTCTTCAAAATACATAAACTCAGTCAACTTCAAGAACCATCTCATTTTTATCAGAAAAGAAAGAATTTTGGTTTGTGACGTGGAAGCGCCTTCCTCTTTAAATATTTCTTGGAATAAGTCCTTTGCTAATTTGTTAATGTAAAACTTGTCCAGCCTCTGGTGACTTCTCGAGGAGCCCAGCAAGAGGTGAGCTATGAACTGCAGCTGCAGAAGAAGTATGGAGAGTGTATAGTGCATGGAAATGCTTCGAGACCTAAGAAAAAATGAAAGCCTCCAGAACAAACCATGTCAAACACCTCAGCCTTTGCTAAACCCGTCTCTCATGAAAAACTTGGCAATGGAGCAAGGAACTGCAGTCAGAAGAATTAGAATCTCCAGACATAACCCACCAGAGGTAAGTCTTTGAGACTGTAAGAAACATCAACTAAGTCGTCAAGCAGCAGGCCCTGACCCCTTAATCCTGAACCTCCCAGGCTCCAAGCAGCCCTCAGCTGGGAATCCTGTCATGTCCAGCTGACCATCAGCACCATCACCTCCCATCCAACCTCCATGGCAGTGGCCACGGCAATGTTGTCACCGACAGTGGTAGCATCCTGAAAACAAGTCTTCCTATCTGGGAAATGAGGACCAGAATTACAAGCCGAGACCCCAGGCACACCTGGATTCCAAGACCTGGAAACCACGCTGAGGAGGCTGCCTGTTCACCAGGAGAATTACCTCTTGGAGAGGAGATTCTTTGGGCGGGAGCAGGAAAGGTAGATCTGGGACCCGGTGGAGAAGGCAAGTTGCACTGTGATGCACCAGAGAGCATCCTACCCCTTGGCACACACTCCCATGTCTCCGAAGTCACTGATTCTCTGGCATGTCCTTTAGCAGCCTGTTGTGCAACCTGTCTGAAAAATTCCAGGATGTGAAGCCACTGGGAAGTTCTGCTGCCCTCCACGCCTAATAGCAGAGGCCAGCCTCACCTCAGGTCATCCTGGACCTTCAGCTAGGTGTGGTCACCAAGGGCTTCTGGAAGCTAAATATTGACCTGGGCCAAATGTCCATCCTTAACAATTTTGAAGATGACTGCGTGGTTGAGAACACAAAAAAGCAGCATAGACAATTCCATTGCTCTCCTGAGCCTAGCTTCCTGTGTGCCACTTTAGAACCCAGAGACATCTGATGACAGATCCTGGGCACAGGCGCCGGGCTCAGGCAGAAGTTCCCTGAGCTGGCCTCAGTCTTTCACAGAGGAGATGTAGGAGCCATTGGCTGCCACAGATATAGATGGTGGTGTGAGGGGTCTGGTGAGAGAACCACATCATGTTCTATAAATCTGGAACCTTGAAGCAGGGTTTTCCAAGATGTGATCTCTAGACCTTCAACATCAACATCCTCTGAGAACTTGTTAGAAATGTTACAAATTGTCAGGCCCTACCCAAAACCTGCTGAATGAGAAACTCTTGGGATTGGGGCCCCCCATAAACTGTTTTAACAAGTCTTTCAGGTGATTCTGATACAAAAGTTTTGAAACACTGCTTTACACAATGCTTTATTAAAGGCAGTCTCATCTCCATCCCAGGCACCATCCTAGAGGCTATTTGTCTAGCCTGTGGGGATGATGCTTAAAAGAATACTCATTGTCTGGTTTTATTGTCTTTCTGTTTATAGCATGCCACTCACCCTGGGCATCAGATAGAACACACAATTAGCCACAGCCATCGTTGTTCAAGATTGTTGTTATTGTTGTAAAGCCCAGCACACCAGGTACTCAGGGAATATTTGTGGTCAGCAATAAAGCATTTTACATATACAGTGCTATATACATTGAACCTCATGTACATGATATTGCGTGAAAGAAGCCAGATACAAAAGATCACATACTCCGTGACATCATCTATATGAATACCTAGAAAGGGCACAATTAACGAGGATACAGGTCAGAAAAGTGGTTACCTTTGAAGGGAGAGTATTGACTAATAGAGTGCCTGGGATGCTGGAGCATGACCTGGGTGATGGTTACATGGGTGCATGTGTATAAAAAGTTCATCAGGTACTACAGTTAAGAAAAGAAGGAAAGAAAAGTAAACACCTGAGATGAGAGCCCAGCTGGAAAGGAAGGCCGGAAAACAACTATGAAAATGAAAATAAGATAAAGAAAGAAGAAAAAAGGGGAGAGGTAGAAACAGAAGAAGTTCAAAGAACGGTCATTTATATAATTGGAGTCTCAAAGAAGAAAACAAAGCGATGGAACAGAACTAACATTTAAAACTATAATCCAAGAAAAATCTTCAGAAAAGAAGAAGACCTCAATCTATATATTGAAAAGTACCAAGTACCTGAGGAAATTAACCTAGAATGATTAACTCTGAGACACAGCTTGGAAAAACTATTAGATTTTAAAGATAAAGAAAAAAGTCCTCAAAGCCTCCAGGCAAAAAAGGACATATAATTTGCAAGAGCATAAGAATGAGATTAGCATCAGACTTCTCAACATACCAAGCAAGGCAAAAATGGAGCAGCATTTTCTAGAAAATGAATGAAAAAAAAGTGTGATACAAACCAGCCAAACTGTTTTTCAAGTATCAAGAAAAACATTTTTTCAGCTTATAGGAACTTAGGGCCTTTCTTAAAGAATCTCTTAGAGGTAAAGCTGCATCCAACCAAGAGATGACTAGGAAAATATTAGCAAAAGGATGATTATAGGTATTTTAATATAGATAATTGTAGATCAAAGACTAAACCAAAGGTGAGAATGAGAGTAGAAGACCAATGTACAAATATAATATGTTGTGACAAAGTAGAAATAATGCAACTAAAAAATGGGAGAAAAAAGGAAAGGGGAAAAGGAAAGTAGAAAAAGTTGACTTATTGCATAGGCAACAGGTAGGAGGTAAAGGATGCCATTAAAACTGATGCTCTTACGGATATATGTCAAACTTTCCATCCTGAATACACAAAATTTTTAAACTCTATATTAAATATCTTTTCAGTTTCTGAGGAAATGCAACAAGAAAAAAATTTGTATCTGTGTGTGGTGATGGTTGTTAACAAAACTTATTATGCTGATCATTTTGCAGTATATACATATATCAAATCATTATGAAATACACCTAAAACTAATACAATGTTATATGTCAATTATATTTCAATTTAAAAAAAAAGAAATGCAAACTTAAATTACAGAATTTCTAAAACATGATTAAAACACTGCATGTCAGAATCAATGGGATACATGAAAACAATAATCAAAGAAAAATTCATGATACTAAATACTTTTATCAGTTAAAAACAAAAAATTGAAAATAAATTAATCAAATTCCTAGCTCAAAGATGCTAGAGAAAAAAAAATAGGAAAAGAACAACAAAGTAAACAAAATGAAAAGCCCAAGGTAGGAATAATAAAGATATGTAGAAAATTAAGGAAGCAAGAAATACCAAAGGAGAAAATCTAATTAATAAATCATAATCCTGGTTTCCTGAATAAATTAACAAAACAAAGCACTCAATAAATTATTCACCAAACAAAGGAGAAAGCACAAATATACAAAATAAAAAATGACAAGAGACACAACCATGGAAACAAAAGAAATTTTATAAATCAAGAGATTAATTTGCACAACTCTATGCAAATAAGTTTGAAAACCTATGTTAAATGTACACTTTCCTAGGAAATACAGATTAAATACAGATTTAAATGAACACATCACTGGGACTTCCCTGGTGGCGCAGTGGTTAAGAATCCGCCTGCCAATGCAGGGGACACGGGTTCAAGCCCTGGTCTGGGAAGATACCACATGCCGCAGAGCAACTAAGCCTGTGTGCCACGACTACTGAGCCCGCAAGCCTAGGGCCCGTACTCTGCAACAAGAGAAGCCACCGCAATGAGAAGCCCTCGACCTGCAACGAAAAGTAGCCCCCGCTTGCCACAACTAGAGAAAGCCCATGCGCAGCAACGAAGACCCAACACAGCCAAAAATAAATTTTTAAAAAAATGTACACATTCCTAGAGAAATACAAAATTGACTCTAGAAGTATAAAGCTTAAAATGATCCATTTCCATAGAAATAGAGGCAAGTATTCAGGAACTAGCCCCACAAAACGCACCAAACTCAACATTCTGTAAATTTTTTCAGAGCACTGAAAATAAGGAAAATCTCCTAATTCTTATTATGGTGTAAGTATAACCCTGATACCTAAACCTGATACTTAAGGTACAAAAATAGAAAGCTACAGACCAGTATAACTTATGAATACTGACACAAAAGTGCTAAATAAAATACTAGGAAACAGAATCCATCACTACATTAAGAAAATAATGCACCTAGACCAAATGGGGGTTTATTCCTGGAATGAAAGATAAGCTCAGTATCAATAAATCCATTAATATCATTTACCATATTAACAGATTTAAGGAAGAAAGGTCATATGATTATTTCCATAGATGCTAAAAACTACTGACAAATTTCAACATCTATTCCTGATAAAAAGAAAGCCAAGAAAATAGAACTGATGGATATCTTTTAATAGTCCTAAAGACAGCATCATACTTAATGGATAAACACTAGAGGCATTTCCACCAAGATTTGGAACAAAGCAATAATGCCTACTATTTCTACTACATACAACATTGTGTTAGAGGTATTAACCAAAACGTTAATTAGAGACATAAGAATTGGTAAAGAAAAGATATATATATGTGTATATAATATATTTATATACATATATATGCAGATAACATGATAGTATATGGGTAAACCCTTGAGAATCAGTGATAAAACTAACTTAAACAATAAAAGAATTCTGAAAGATAGCAAGATATAAAATTAACACTCAGAAATCATTAGCCTTCATATGCATTAACAATAGCCAGTTAGAAGATATAATGGTAAAGAAAATCCCACCGACAATAGCAACAAATAAGATTAAGTATGTAGAGGTAAATTTAACAAGAAATGTAAAAAACAAATATGAGTAAAACTCTAAAATATTTTTATTTTTTTTAACATCTTTAGTGGAGTATAATTGCTTTACAATGGTGTGTTAGTTTCTGCTTTATAACAAAGTGAGTCAGCTATACATATACATATATCCCCATAAAATATTTTTAAAAGATACAAAATAGACTCAATCAAATGAAGGCATCTTCTATTTTTGGATAGGACAACTCATCATAAAGATGTCAATTCTCCCTAAGTTAATTTGTAAAGTTAAGATAATCCAAATAAAAATACCAACAGTTGATACTAAAATTCATACAGAAAAACGAGCATACAAAAATAGTCCCACCCAAAAAAACCCTGAAAAAGAAATACAGTGGGGACCTAAACCTACCAGATATTAAAACATGCAATAAAGACTATATAATTAAAGCGATTAGTACTGATGCATAAATAGACTGACAGCAGAATTGAATAGAAATTCCAGAAAGAGACCCTGGTAGATATGGAAACTTATTTGTATACAACAAAAGTGGCATCGGAAATCACTGGGATAAATAAATGATACTGAGGCAACCCAGCATCCTTTGGAAGAATAAAATTACATCCATACCTCATTTGATGCACAAGAAGAAACTCCAACCTGATCAGCGATCTAAATGAAAAAAAGAAAAAGAAACCCTTTAACTACTAGAAAAAATATGGTTAAATTCCTTTTTAACCTGAGTATATGGGAAAGCTGTCAAACTCTGATTCAAGATTCAAGAGTAATAAAAGAAAAGACTGATAAATTTGACTACATAAAAATAAACTTTTGAATGGTTAAAAAAAAGAACCCATAAACAAGTAAAAAGATAACGGACGAACTGGGAGAAAATGTTTGCAACATACATTACAGACAAAGGGCTAATATCACCAACAGTTTTTAAAACTCTAAAATTGAGGAATAAAGGAGCAAAAACTAATAGAAAAAAATGGAGGGAAAAAGATATGAACAGACAGTTCACAAAAAGATATAAACATTGCCTTAAAATATGTAAAGATGTTCAATCTCACTTATAATTAGAGAAATGCAAATTGAAGCTACACTGATATACAATTTGTCACCTATTAGATTGGGGAAAATTGGGGAAAAAAAAGAAAATGATAGCACATTCTTTTGGTAAGGCTGCAGGGAAACTGGTACTCTCATACATCACTGATAGGAATCAAAATGAGTACAGTCCTTTTATAGGGGAATTTGCCAATATCTGACAAAATACATATGTGCTTACCTTTTGTCCCAGCAATGCCACTCTAGGAATCTCCCTGAATTTATGCCTCTACCAATATGAAAACACATGTGGTTAAGGTTGTTCGTTGCAGTATTGTTTGTAATTGCAAGATATTGGAAACAACCTAAATTCCCCTATATAAGAGTGTTTGAATAAACTATGATACATCCATACAGTGAAGTACTTTGCCACTGTAAAACGAATGAGGAAGAACTGATATGAAGTGATTTCCAGGATATTTCATTAAATGAAATAAGCAAAATGCAAAGGAGCATTTATTGAGAAACACTTTTAGAATGGCAGCTTGAGGACCTCTGTGGACCCACTCCCTACAAAACAATCAAAGCTGGTAAAAACTAGCAAAAACAAACAAACACATTTAAATTCTCTGAAAATCACCCTAAGATCATACAGCAAATGAAGAAACATTTATCCAAGAACATCTACTAAATGTTGGTAAGATCAGCAAGTGTGTGGTACTTGAGTCACAACCCACTCCTTCCCCTGACCAGCTCAGAGGGAAGGAAGCTCCTCTCCCTTCCAGCTCCTAGGCAAGAACTACAGCATTTCCCCAGGAAGGGTAGGTCATCAGCATTTCTTATCCTTCCCAGCAATGTGCTGAAAAGGATAAACTCTGGGCAGAGAAGTGTGGACAAGAGTTTGGGGATTCTCTTCTTACACCCAGCCCCTACTCACAGGGTTGGAGGCTCTACCTCAGGGCAGCAAGCTAAGAATCCTGGGACTCTGATTGCCCTCACCCCCACTGCTAGTAGGCTGCAGGTTCTACAAGAAGCCAAGGAAACAATGGGTCCCTCCTCTGCGTGGAATTTGCCAAGCAAAAGAGCAATGGAAAGTCTCACCACTGAAGAGTTGAACAGACCTGATTACATAAAAATTTAAATCATATATGTTAAAAGGATCTTAAAATCATAACATCATTAAAAAATTAAAGATAAACAACCAAATGTGAAAAGAATTTGCAATACATGCAGTGTGGAAATAAAGACCTATTCAAATGAGGACTCAGAGGGTACTGAGCAAAGGAGACACCACCATCACATGCTTTTGGCAGAGATTCAAAGTCTGTCTGGGGAGTAGGAAAGCCTTATGGTGAAAAAAATAGAAGGCTTAAGGTGTGCTTTGACTGGAGATTTTTGGCACAGAGAAGCTGGAGGCAGACTAACTAGAAGCAGGGCATCTTATGAGATCAGTTTGGGGAGCATATTTGGCTTTCTCTGGTTGGTCCTGAGTTGGAAATTGGGGAGAGGGAACAACAACAAAAAAAAAAAATAGGAAAACTATTGATGGTTTTGGGCCAATTTCTACAGAGGTTCTGGTTTGGTGGCCTGGACTGGCTGCTGCAGAGGTGGTGGGACAGAATTCTATTGTCATACATGGTCTGGCTATGGTCTGTTTTTATACTCAGTCTCTCAGTAGTTCAGGTGTATAATATGTGAAACTTATACAAAAGGAATAAGAAGACCTTAGAAGTTCTCAACAGATTAAATGGTCAAAAGATATAAACATATAAATTTCTAGATTTGGAATTAGAATTAACAAATTCAGTAGATTCAAATCATAGTTAAGTTTGATTTATGGAAATCTGATTGCAAATGCTCAAGAAAAAAGAGAGGAAGCTGATTCCATTCTATTATTCCCCACAGTGACTGTATGTCACAGGCAATGCAGACCATTATTCAGATGGTCTTATAAAGTGGGTTAGGATGGCTTTGTCTTCAGTTGGACTAGCAGAATTAATTATGACCCACGGAGAAACACTGATAAAGAGTTAGAGGAACTGATAATAGCAGCTACAGAAGATACTATTAATATTTTATGGATGAGTTAGGACAGTGTTTTCAAACTACGGGTTATGATGCATTAGTGCGTTGTGAGATCAATTTACAGGGTAATCAGCATTTTTTTAAAAAAATTTAATGGTATAGAATAGTAAAGGAATATTGCTTTTTTGCATTAGCAGTTAACTTTTAGAACCCAACTTTTGGGTAAAGTGTGACTCCAGTGTAAACATTAAAATAATTCAACCTCACAGTAGAAGTAAATAGAGATAAAACAAGATACCATTTGTCTAAATGGGACTACATCAAACTTAAAATTTCTGTACATCAAAGGATACAATCAACAGAGTGAAAGGCAACCTACAGACAGGGAGAAAATATCTGCAAATCATACATCTGACAAAGTGTTAGTATCCAGAATATAAATAGAACTCTTATAACTCAACAACAGCAACATCAAAAAAACAAATAACCCAATTTTAAAAATGGGCAAAGGACTTGAAGAGACATTTCTCCAAAGATGATACACAAATGGTTAACAAGCATATGAAAAATGCTCAACATCATTAATTACTAGAGAATTGCAACTCAAAATCGCACACTTCCCCCCCAAATAAAAGCAAATTAACAAGCGTTGGCAGGGATGTGGACAAACTGAATCCCTTGGGCACAGTGGATGGGATTGTAAAATCGTACAGCCACTATGGAAAACAGTGTAATGGTTCCTCAAAAAAATTTTAAAAACAGAACTACCATTTGATCCAGCAATCCCACTTCTGGGTATATATCCAAAAGAACTGAAGGTAGGGTTCCAAACAGGTATTTATACACCCATGTTCATAGCAGCATTATTCACAATAGTCAAGAGGTAGAAGCAATCCAAATATTCATTGATGGATGAATGGATAAACAAAGTGTGGTATATATGCAATAGAATATTGTTCAGGCTTAAAAAGGAAGGAAATCTTGGCACATGCTACAACATCGATGACCCTTAAGGACATTATGCTAAGTGAAATAAGCCAGTCACAAAAGGACAAATACCGTACAATTCCACTTTTATGAGATATCTAAAGTAGCCAAATTCATAGTAACGGAAAGTAGAATGGTGGTTGCCAGGGGCTGAGGGGGAGAAGAAAATGAGCCGTTGTGTTCAGTTTCAGTTTAGCAAGATGAAAAAGGAGATCTGCTGCACAACAATGTGAATATACTTAACACTATTGAACTGCACACTTAAAAATGATTAAGATAGTTTTATGTTTTTTATCACAATTAAAAATAAATATAAAATAATTATTTTAAACTAAAGCAATATACCATTTGTTATTAACCTCCCAAGCTTTTAAATGATAATGCTAAATGTTGGTGAGAGTTTAATGAGGACAGTAGTCTCACCATTGCTGGTAGAAGCATCTCCTACCAGAAGGCAGTTTGGCAGCTTCTTTCAGAGACTTAAAAATATTAATACCCTTCAACTCAGTAGTTCTAGTCATAGAAATCTATCCTAAGGAAAAAATTTTAAATGTGGCACAAAGATGTTCATTACATTCCTTTTTTTTAAAGGGAAAAATTGTAAACAATGTAAATATTGAGCACATGGAGAACAGTACATATAAGAACATTTGAACATTAGAAAATGAACGATTTAAAATGGTATGATGGGGACTTCCCTGATGGCGCAGTGGTTAAGAATCCGCCTGCCAATGCAGGGGACACGGGTTCGAGCCCTGGTCCGGGAAGATCCCACATGCCGCGGAGCAGCTAAGCCCGTGCGTCACAACTACTGAGCCGGCGCTGTAGAGCCCGCGAGCCACAACTAGAGAAAGCCCGTGTGCAGCAACGAAGACCCAACACAGCCAAAAATACATAAATAAAATAAATAAATTTTTAAAAAATTTAAAAAATAAATAAATAAAATAAAATGGCATGATGGCATGTCATAGAGCCATTAATTCATGAATTAATTCATGAATAATTTTTAAAGGAGAAATGTTTATGATATAATGTTAGTTGTGCTAAAGGATAATATTTTAGAAAGAAAATCATGATTCTCTCACAAATATAAAGTGCAACTATTCCTCAATCAATCAATCAATCAATAAAGTGAACATCCATCAAAGATATAGCTTAACTCATTAATTAATGAGGGAAACAGTAAGGTATCATAACCAGTTCAAAAGAGAATTCAAAGAATCCCACATGAATAGGTCAATCAGGAATACTTTAAAGAATTAACAAATAGATACAAAACTGACTGTATCTACTTGGGAATTTTAAAGTCATTTGTCCCTCCACCCAACAGAAATCAGATATCTATGGACCAGAGTCATTTGCCTCGCTACCGGTTAGCAGAGACTTGTGGTAAACAGGACATTAAGTGATCATTTTTTCTTTTCCTTTCTTTCCGCCATTTCAAAGTCTGTTACAACTTTTCCCGACAGCTAAAATTATCAGAATATAAAATTAAATACATAGCACTGTCTCAATTAAGGGGGAGAAAGGAGAATATACTCCAAATATTAAGTGTGGGTTTTTTCTTCTTCTTTCTTTCTTTATTATTATTATTTTTTTGGCTGCGTTGGGTCTTCATTGCTGTGCACGAGCTTTCTCTAGTTGCAGAGAGCGGGGGCTACTCTTCGTTTCGGTGTGCAGGCTTCTCATTGTGGTGGCTTCTCTTGTTGCAGAGCAGGGGCTCTAGGTGCGTGGGTTTCAGTAGTTGTGGCACGTGGGCCCTAGAGCACATGGGCTTCAGTAGTTGTGGCATGCAGGCTCAGTAGTTGTGGCTCATAGGCTCTAGAGCGCAGGCTCAGTAGTTGTGGTGCACGGGCTTAGTTGCTCCGTGGCATGTGGGATCTTCCCGGACCAGGGCTCGAACCCGTGTCCCCTGCATTGGCAGGCAGATTCTTAACCACTGTGCCACCAGGGAAGTCACAAGTGTGGGTTTTTTCTTAGTGGTAGATTTTTTCTTAGTGGTTTAATTTCTTCATCTTTTCTAACTTTTCCAAATTTTCTACAATAAGAACATGGTCCTTTTAGAATAAAAAAGTAATTTTAAAACTATAATTGTGGGTAAAGACGGTTTACAGGAGGCAAAAAGACCCCAAAAAATGTACCCCTAAAATTCAACAGTAAGCAGGAAAATTTATATCTAGAAATCTAAAGTTAAAAGAGTCAATATAAAATGTCTGGGACTAGCTACTTGTGGAAATACTCCCCAAACGCAATCTTCCTCTAAACAAATTTAATTGTAAATGTTTTTGAGAAATCAAAATGTTTTCAAATTCCCTAGAGAAATCACAATCTAGATCTAAAATTAAAATAATTAAGGTGAGTATTTTTTGATTAATTGTAACGTGAATTAATACTAAGGATGAGATTTGGTAGAGATAGACTTTGGTCTGCAGAAATAGTGAGGAAAAGATCTAGACATAAATGATTTGCCAGTGTTTCCTCAGTAGTTCTTAGAGGAAAGAATATACTGACTTAAGATGGCTGGTCCTAAATATTTCAGTAAAAAAAATTTTTTTGAGTCAAGAAAATCTGTTTACTAATTTATCTGTTTACTAATAAATAAATAAATCTGTTTACTAATCTTATCTGTTTACTAAGTTTAAGGGAAACACTTCTAAAAGAACATACTACTCTTTTTGTTCTGTTAAAGTACAATACAAAATGGAGACCAAACTTGAAAATTCCCTGAACCATGTAAGCAAAACTAAATCTAGCTTACTTCATGAACATAAGTGAAACATAGGTTATTTCTTGTAAATGTCTTTGATAATAATAATAGAAACTTAAATCATCTTCCTAAAAATGGTATAAAATAATTATTTGTAACCAATCCCCTACCATCTGGAAACTCCCTGATTGTAGTAACCAATCATTGTAAAGGTTAAGGTATTTCCTCATTTTCACTTTATAAGCCATCCTGTAAGGTCATGCTTCTGAGCTCCATATCAGTTTTGTATCTGAAAACTCCTAGTTTGCAAACTGTTGTTATACGCACAATAAACTCTTATCCAATATTATTTTACTGATCTGGTGGTTTTCATTTTACTATTTCTGGATTTTTGACAATTCTTATTCTATCTTTACCTCTGTGATTTGGACTCATGTAATCATATCCACTAGAATGATAAGACTTACATGCATGTAATTTCCTATTATAAATAATAACAATGGACCCCAGGTATGTTTGTCAGCACAGTCCACCTTAGAAATTCATCCTGAACTTGCAGTGTCTTTACAAAGAGGTTCAGTCAATCTTGGCAGCACCTACAACAGTGAGATTCTGGGAGGCCAGTGCTCAGAGGGCACCTGGGAACATAGGTGGTTCTGTATGGGAGAATTGCTTTCTCACTTATTGGGCTCAGGGTTTCTGTCAGGTAGCCAAGCCTCCATCAGGGGACAGCAATTCCTATCAGACCCCAAAAGTATGTCTTGGGCAAATTAACCAGGAAAGGAAAACAAAGTAGAGATAAAGGATAAGAATTAGGGAATCATAGGCAGACATATAGTTCTTAAGTCATGGTGGTCATTTTCATCTATGACTAGACTTTAATTGATCTATTTTCAGACAAATGGCATTGTAAAATAATTTCTTTCTTTGGATTTATGAGATTATGCTGTTGTTTGCATTATTTACATAGTGAAGATTCTTCTTCAAAACAAAACCTTGTCTCAGGGACAATAAAAGGAAAGGGTTTTCTCTGACCTCCCACAACATTTTTGAATGTAGAGAAGGACCAGGTGTTCCTCTGGCATAATAGTTCTCAGACGTCAATGACTTTAAGGATCTACTATATTTATAAACCTTGTCCCCCCAAATGTATACATGCTTGAAATAATCAACATTTAATCTTGGAGAGCATACCCCCAAAGTCGGTTCAGTGACCTCCTAGGGGCTCATAGACCCCATGGTAAGAACCCCTGATCTAATTGAAGCTTTGGAAGTATATCCAGGGGAATTTCCTGGTGAGAAGCAGAAGTGACACAGCTTCCTCTGGATTGTTCCCTTCCTCCCCATCACCCACTCACTACCTACTCTTGTCCACACCCTTGGTCCACTGTTTCCTGGTCTAGAGAGAACCGGCTCTCATTTATCATTCTATTCTCCTTCCCTAAAACCTATGAAGCTTTCTGGCTTCCTCAGGACTTTCATTCTAGTCTGCATTTCTGGCCAAAATTAGGAGGTACGGAATAAAAAGAGTTTATTTATTTAAAAAATATATGACATGGATTAACCTTGAAGACATTAAGTGAAATAAGCCTGACAAAAAAGGACAAATATTGTATGGTTTCACTTATATGGGGTACCTGGAATAGTCAAATTCATAGAGACAGAAAGTAGAATGGTAGTTTTTAGGGGCTGGGGAAGCAGAGAATAGGAAATTATCGTTTAATGTGTTCAGAGTTTCAGTTTGGGATGATGTGAAATTTGTGGAGATGAATAGTGGTAATAGATACTCAATAATGTGAATGTACTTAATGCCATTGAACTGTACACTTAAAAATGGTTCAAATGGTGGGCTTCCCTGGTGGCGCAGTGGTTGAGAATCTGCCTGCCAATGCAGGGGACACGGGTTCGAGCCCTGGTCTGGGAAGATCCCACATGCCGCGGAGCAAGTAGGCCCGTGAGCCACAATTACTGAGCCTGCGCGTCTGGAGCCTGTGCTCCGCAACAAGAGAGGCCACGATAGTGAGAGGCCCGCACACCGCGATGAAGAGTGGCCCCCACTTGCCACAACTAGAGAAAGCCCTCGCACAGAAACGAAGACCCACCCAACACAGCCATAAATAAATAAATAAATACTTAAAAAATAAATAAAAATTAAAAAAAAAGGTTCAAATGGTAAATTTTATGTTATGTATATATATTTTTTTTAATTTTTATTTATTATTTATTTATTATGTTTATTTTTGGCTGTGTTAGGTCTTCGTTTCTGTGAGGGCTTTCTCTAGTTGCGGCAAGCGGGGGCCACTCTTCATCGCGGTGCGCGGGCCTCTCACTATCGCGGCCTCTCTTGTTGCGGAGCAGAGGCTCCAGACGCTCAGGCTCAGTAGTTGTGGCTCACGGCCCCAGCTGCTCCGCGGCATGTGGGATCTTCCCAGACCAGGGCTCGAACCTGTGTCCCCTGCATTGGCAGGCAGATTCTAAACCACTGCGCCACCAGGGAAGCCCCTATGTTATGTATATTTTACCACAATAAATAAAACCAGTGCACAAACATTTACTAAAACAGTTTTCTGTTAGTGTGATAGGTGCTTGACTAAGGAGGTAGGCAGGGAAACAAGACAGATATGCAAGCTCAAAGAGCTCATAATCTAACTGGAAAATAATCCATATATCAAAAGATTAAAATAATACTTTTCAGCTCACTATAGTTTAGAAGAACTGTCCCTGATACTTTCGAGATTGGCAAGGGTGGGAATATCACGACCCCTCCCTTACCACACGTTTACCCGTCTAATAGATGAAGAGTCCAGCCCAAGATCAATAATTGATAGGGTGGCCAACAAAGTTCAACTTTACAAATGATTGGTGAAAAATTTTTTTCAGATATTTACATTTCTGAAGAATGAATGGAGGGAACTATGAGCAGCAATAACCTGAGAAGTGTATTTTCTGCTGCTACCCCAAATTTCCTTATTTAGTGAGTCTGCAGAACTTTGGGCTGAGCCCGTTGATTTTTACTGAGTCTGAAAGATGCTTTTCAATACCTGTTTTACAAGTTGTTTGTGATTCTTTGGACTGTGTCAGCTCTTGCAATGCCTTGGGATGTAAAATATATATATATATATATTTTCCAACTCAGTCTTTATTGACTGTTTCAACTTGGTGCCACCAGTGCTAACAGGTGGGAGGGGGGTGCACCTTTAGGCATGTCATGAACCCTAGAGTACCCCCCTCAGAAGAGAGAATAAATCCAGTTACAGAACTTACATGGCAGTTGGAAGGGGTGGAAAAGGGGCACAGTATGTGCAGAGACTGAGGGGGATGTTAGAGAAAGTTCCTCAGCAACAGGGCATGGTGGTGCTGAAGAGGGAAAATACAAAATTGTAGTCAGTTTAACTAATGTCCTAGGGCTAGTTGCTCAGCCACACAAAGATTGAATTTTTTTATATCTAAAGTGAAAGTCCTAACAATACATACTCCATAGTCTGTCAAGAGCATCAAATGAGAATCCGTTTATGAAAGTTCTTTGTAAAGAGTCAAAAACTACATTAAGTTTAGCTGGGTGAAGTGAGAGAGTGGCATGGACATATATACACTACCAAATGTAAAATAGATAGCTAGTGGGAAGCAGCCACATAGCACAGGGAGATCAGCTCGGTGCTTTGTGACCACCTAGAGGGGTGGGATAGGGAGGGTGGGAGGGAGGCTCAAGAGGGAGGGGATATGGGGATAGATGTATATGTATAGCTGATTCACTTTGTTATAAAGCAGAAACTAACACACCATTGTAAAGTAATTATACTCCAATAAAGATGTTAAAAAAAAAAAGATTAGCTGGGTGTTTACTTACATGTGCTTTTGTATGCACATACTTTGTGAGAGTAATGGGATTTCAGATGATCTTGGTAGAATGGGTAGGAGTTAAATTGACAGAGAAGAGATGAGTCAGTATGTGGGGGAAAAAAACGGTATGATATGATAAAGAGCAATTAATCTAAACCAAATACAATTAAAAGAGAAACATGAGAGGCACTCTTTTCAAAATAATGATACCCACTATTAATACTATTATTATCTACTGCTTTGAAAATTCTTCCTAATGCACTAAGATATGAAATAGAAATAAGAGGTATGGGGCTTCCCTGGTGGCGCAGTGGTTGAGAATCTGCCTGCCAATGCAGGGGACACGGGTTTGAGCCCTGGTCTGGGAAGATCCCA
Source organism: Balaenoptera physalus (assembly GCF_965194825.1). Classification (NCBI taxonomy): domain Eukaryota; kingdom Metazoa; phylum Chordata; class Mammalia; order Artiodactyla; family Balaenopteridae; genus Balaenoptera; species Balaenoptera physalus. Next base: position 54,009,197 of record NC_138893.1, on the reverse strand, counting down.
CATGCCGCGGAGCAACTGGGCCCGTGAGCCACAACCACTGAGCCTGTGCGTCTGGAGCCTGTGCTCCGCAACAGGAGAGGCTGCGATGGTGAGAGGTCCGCGCCGCGATGAAGAGTGGCCCCCGCTCGCCGCAACTGGAGAAAGCCCTCGCACAGAAACACAGACCCAACACAGCCAAAAATAAATAATAAATAAATAAATAAATTTTTAAAAAAGAAATAAGAGGAATGAACATAAAAAGGAAGAAACAAAAATCATTATTTGTAGATGATGCAGTTTCCATACTAGAAAACTAAAAAGAACTGGTTAAGAGTATTGAAATTAATAAATGTATTTGGTAAAATAGCTAGAAAGAAATTAATATATAAAGAAGCAATAGGGAATTCCCTGGCGGCCCCATGGTTAGGACTCCATGCTTTCACTGCCGGAAAAAAAAAAAGAAAGAAAAGAAAAAAAGAAGTAATAGCATTTCTCTAACCAGTTGGAAAAGATAGTGAAATTTTGCCCATATGTGATTCTGAATACCCTTCCTTTGCCTCCCAGTCAAGTGCATTGTCCAAACCAGGTCTCCCCAATGTCCTTATCCTTCCTTCCCACCACAGTGACACTGCCTTGAGGACAATCTCATGTATTACATATATTCGTGTTAATTAGTATCAGTGAGAATAAATTTTATCTTGAAGATTCTGTGTTAACGATGTGGGTGGACCAGGATTCTCTAAGAAGAGTGCTTAAGAGAGGCCCTTCATGTAATGTTTTTGTTGTTTTTGTTAAGGCTTATCTCCCTTTCAGTTTCTCTTAGGTCTTGTTTTCCTTTCGTCCCTCCCAATAACTGTTTGTTGTGAAATATAATAAACTGTAGACTTTTGCGATAAGCTTGCAATAAATGCCAGTGTCTGTGTGCACATGGAAGTAAGTGGTTACTCCTCTCTTGTCTCCACCAATTTATCATCTAGACAAAGGCTCTGGGTATGGTTAGCAGAGTTATACACCCACAGCCTCTCTCAGCCAGAACATTCCTCCCCCAATCTATCTGCCCTATCCACCAACACCTGCTAAGGATTTTATGGTCACAATCTGACTGCCCGCAGCTCTCTGCAGTTAGATGGGAGAGCACACTCAGGTCCTTGGTCTGGAGAAATTTACCCTCTTTGGCCCCAAGGGGACTTTGGCCCTGAATTTTATTTGAAGTTGAAGAATGTTATACGGGTTAGGCTGTGACTTCGAGGGCTGAGTAGCCAGATCATAATGTGGGAGAAGAGGGTGAAAAATGCCCCTCCCTTCACTGTTACCTGGGTCTTCTTCCTGGGCCAAATTTGGTACCAGCAAAGGTACATGGAGGGACCTCAGCACGGGTTTAGTAAGGGAACAAGTTCTCTCTCTCTCAGCTTAGCCCTTGTACTTTCATGCTGAGCACTGTGAGACCAGGCAATGGAGTGAGTAAGGAATGTTACCAGGCTTGGAGGTAAAACATGTCACTAGTTTTAACTAGTATTAACTGAACTCCCAATTAGATTTCACTAGTCTTTTCCCACTAATGTCCTTTTTCTGTTTCAGCATCCAATCCAGGATAGCACATTGCATTTAGGGGCTAATGTGCTTTTAACCACTGTATAAACCTTCTTAAATGACCATTTCTAGCTCTATCCCTGTACTTTGTTCTAAGATTTTTCATCAAACATTAAGGAGGTGAAGGACCCAAAATCCTAAGATGGTCAGCTCTAAAAGCCATCTCAGAACTTCTCATCAGCATTTCCCGAAGTGAAATTTCCAGAGCAAAAGTGTAACAAGAGGCTCTGTTATTTTAAAGGAAAGATGGTTTCTATAGTCAAATGAGTTAAAGAAATGCTAGATGCCAAATCCTTTCTTGAAGAGGCAAAATGTCTATCAACATGATAAAATCTCTGAGAAGTCCTGCAACAAGTAAGCCAGCTTTATTTGATTTAACAGAACTTTTTTCAAATTTCAGTCATTTGTGTACCACCGTCACAGTTTTTGCCACATCTGCAGACAATTTGTACTATTATTGACTTGATCTTTTTCTTTAAATCCACTCACCTTTTAAAAGGGACATTCTAAAGCACTTTTGATATCACTACTATACATGGAAAATTAGGATCATTTGCCAAAATTAATTAGAATGAATAAAATGCTAATTTCAACCAAGAACCTCCTAAAGTCAACTCATCTAACATCAGTGGTTTACATAAGACAGTTTGGGAAATATTGGTTAACAGAGAACCCTTTTTTCCCTATCACATGTTAACATCCTGGGGATACACTTTGGGAAATTATGATCTAGTTGTTCTATCTCTAAGGCCCAGAAGATCAGAAAACATGCACAGGAAGCTAGTGGTAAAGCCCAAATTAAAACTGAAGGCCCCTATCTCCCTCTAGTGCTCTTTTCACAACCCTACTCAGCCTCTGAGTTTCAGACATTTCCTGGGCTTGGCTGAAAGAGGTTCCATGAGGGTCAGTTTGTAACACAAGAAGCTCAGATTCCATGTGACCAGGTTGTGATCTCACATTTGGGGTTTTAAACAGATTCCCAAACCCAGCTCTGAAGGCTCCCTGTTTTCCTCCACTCCAGGGAGAGAACTTGGATCTAATTCTTTGTCAAAGTAAACAGGTACAAAATGTTTTCTGATTCCCAACTATCATTGCTGACTACACCCAGCCAACTCTCGCTCATAGACCAAGTACCTGCACTTTGTACAGTTCTTCCTAAAGTCATGTTATTTTAAAATTTAATTGTGTTTGAGCAAAAGGGTGTGTCAAGAGGGAAGCCTAGTGTTAATCAGTAACAGAGAGTGGCAGATAAACAAGGTTCTTTCAGCTGGGCCAGGCACTGCTTGGTCCTCAGTTCTTCCTAAAGTGGCCCCTGAAATGTACTTGATTCAACTTACTGTGTTCTTGGCTGTCTCCTCATCCCAAGGGGCTAGATCACAGGTGTCCCTCTCTCCTTCTCCACTTGGCCAATTGCTTAATGTTGTGAGTGGATTTGACAACTAATGCTCACTAATCCCACCCCAGCTGGTTTCCAACATTCAGACCAGACATGAGTGCCACTGGGCTTGATAACCTTTTCTCATTCAAAATGTTAGACACCTAAAATAAGCCAGTCTGTGCTGTGTAATGAGTAATAATAGATAATATTTACAGAGCTCTTGTTTGTGTGTTAGTCACTCCTTCTACATTATCCCACTTAACCCTAGGATAATTCTGTGAGGAAGACACTATTTTTCGCATTTTAAGATTAAGTAAACTAAGGCTTAGACAACTTAAATATCTTTCCAAATTATACATATTAATAGTTGACACATGTCAGATCTGAGATTTGAACCAGGTATATACTTAACAGCAGAGCTTAGACTCTTAGCCCTTACCCTCCCATGCCTTGGGAGAAGGCATGGTTTTTACCCTCAAGGAATTCACATATTTATAATAGCTATTTTGAAGTCCTTAAGAAATCTCTGCCGTCTTTGGATATGTTTCTATTCTTTGTCCCCCTTGGGGATTTATCACTTTCTCCTCCTTCTCATACCTGGTGATGTTTATTGAATGTTGTACATTGTGGATGCTACATTGTAGAGCAGCTGGATTTTGTTGTCTTCTTTTAAAAAATGTTGACTTATTTTCTTTTCCTGGAAGTAAGTTAATTTACTTTGGATTAGCTTGATTTTGTCACAGCTTTGTTTTTTACTTTTTTAGGGCAAGTCTAGAGTTCCTTTATCCTACAGCTAAACTAGCCCTATTCCTAAGGCATGTTAAGTTTGGGGATCCAAACTCAAGGCCCAGAGTTTGTATCAAGGACTCTCTACTTTCTCTGGTCAGAACTCTTATATCTCCCAGCACTCTGAGACTCCAAGGATTTCTGTTCTTACAACCCACTGGTAGCTGTTTTCTCCCATGCCTTGTGGATGTTTTCCTGTGTATATGCAGCTTAGCATTCAGCCGAAGACTGGATTTCCATTAAGGGAACCCCTTTGTATATTTTTGAGCTACTTTTAAAATGCAGATCTCTCCTCTCTTCTACCCTGCCTCACAAATTACAGCCACTACAATAGTCTAGAACTCTGATCTCTGCCTCCTCAGCTCTGCAAGATCTCTGTGCTCTGCTTCGGCTCCACTTCCCAGCACCGTGATTTGGAAAGTGTGCCCAGACAGAAAGTTGTGCTGAATATGGAGCTCACCTCATGTATTTCCATTTTCTCAAAAATCACAGATAAGCACTGTCTGTTGTTCAGTGCCTAAAAACAGTTGCTTCATGTATTTTGCCAATTTTATAGTTGTATATGGTGGGAGAGTAAGTCTAATATCTGTTACTCCATTATAGTCAGACCTGGAAACCTTGGACATTTCTTTTTTTATAATCTGACCATCTCTGAATTTTAACTGGAAGTTTAGTCTAATTACAATTATTGTGATTATTGATATATCTATTGTCTAACTTTTGGTTGCATATGTTTTGCATTTTCAATTATTTTCTTTCCTCTTTTTTTCCTTTAAAAATCATTAAAGTATTTTTTGTTCTTTTCTATTTCATTTTATCTCTCTACAAATTTTTAAGGTCTACATTCTATTTTGATTCCTTTACTAGTTATTCTTGAAAAGTTTAACATGCCTACCTACTTACATCAACAATTCTATAGTTCATATCTGCTACTCTGCTGAACAGTACAAGGCCTTTAGAATACCTCTAAATCCTCCACTTCTAATTCATAATTGTTATCCACTATTTTCATTTAGTCCTTTAAAAAACACACAAATTAATAACAGTTTTACTTCATATAAATAATACTTATTTAATGTTACCTACAGGTTTACCAATTTCTTTGCTCACTACTACCCTTCAGATCTCAGGTCTTTGTACTGAGAAAATCTTTCTTTTTCCTAAAGTCATTTTTTAGAAGTTCTTTTGGTAAAGGTCTGCTGTGATAGATTCCCTCAGATATCTGTCTCAAGACAGTTTTATTCTGCCCTCATTCTTTTCTTTTTTAATTTTTTTAATTTTTATTTTTGGTTGCATTGGGTCTTTGCTGCTGCGTGCGGGCTTTCTCTAGGTGCGGCGAGCAGGGGCTACTGTTTGTTGTGGTGCTCAGGTTTCTCATTGCGGTGGCTTCCCTTGTTGCGGAGCACGGGCTCTAGGCCTGCAGGCTTCAGTAGCTGTGGCACGTGGGCTCAGCAGTTGTGGCTCGCGGGCTCTAGAGCACAGGCTCAGTACTTGTGGCACATGGGCTTAGTTGCTCCGTGGCAAGTGGGATCTTCTGTGACCAGGGCTCGAACCCACATCCCCTGCATTGGCAGGCTGCTTCTTAACAACTGCACCACCAAGGAAGTCCTCTGCCCTCATTCTTTTTTTTTTTTTTTTTTAAAGATTGATTGATTGATTGATTGATTGCTATGTTGGGTCTTCGTTTCTGTGCTAGGGCTTTCTCTAGTTGCGGCAAGCGGGGGCCACTCCTCATCGCGGTGCACGGGCCTCTCACTATCGTGGCCTCTCCCGTTGGGGGGCACAGGCTCCAGACGCGCAGGCTCAGCAGTTGCGGCTCACGGGCCTAGCCGCTCCGCGGCACGCAGGATCCTCCCAGACCAGGGCGCGAACCCGTGTCCCCTGCATTAGCAGGCAGACTCTCAACCACTGCGCCACCAGGGAAGCCCCCTCATTCTTGAATGATAATTTGACTAGGTACTGTTAAAGAACAAAAATTCAACTTAGTAAATTTGAAGACCTAATTGGTTTTATTAGATGATTCATGAATTAGGCAGCATCCCATCTAGCATGTAGAAAAGCATTTCTAGGAGTTGTACAAAATGGAAGGTTTGCACAGACAGAAAGAGGTGGGACAAGGAAATTAAAAGAGTGGATTATTTCAGGCAAAGTTACCTTCCCTTAGGGGGAGGCTGGGGGTCTTAGGCAGATTACCTCACTAGTGCTGACCAGGAAATTCCATACTGCTTGGTTTAAAAGTCTACTCGTGGGAGAGGGTGAAACTACAATTAGGTTAGGTATTAAGTCTTGGGTTTAGCACAAGTGACTCCATTTTGGGCTCATAGTTTCTTTTGTTGAACATAATTTGAAGTGAACAATTATGTTCTAATTCCAGGTTGACAATTATGTTCGTTCAGCACTTTGAAAATATTATCAATAAATATATTTTCTACCTGAGTTATGAAATCTGCATCAGTCAAATTGTCATTCACTTATAGACAATTATTTTCTCTTAAGCTGTTTTTAAAATATTTTAGCCTTTGTGTTCTGGAGTTTCACTATAAAGTATCTAGGTCTAGATTTCTTTTTTATTTATGAAGCTTGCTATAAATCATGTCTGGGGTATTTATGGATTTATATCCTTCATCAGAATTGAAAAATTATCATCCATTAACTTATCAAATATTTCTTCTCTGTTCTCACTAATTTATCCCCCAGAAATCCATAAATTAGATTTATTATTTTATTTTCCATGTCTCATAATCCCACTTTCATAATTTCCATTTCCTTATTTTCCTGTATTACATTCTGGGTAATTTATTTAGATCCAACTTCCATTATATTTTCTCATCCATGTCTAATCTGCTGTTTAATCCATGGCTTTATGAAGTTTTAAAATGTCAACAATCATATTTTTAATTTTCAGGTATACTATTTATCTTTATTTCACAAATTTGCAGTCTCTTGTGATAGTCTCTTGTTTCTTTTTTTTCAGTTATACTTTTTTTTTAACATCTTTATTGGAGTATAATTGCTTTACAATGGTGTGTTAGTTTCTGCTTTATAACAAAGTGAATCAGCTATTCATATACATATAGCCCCATATCTCTTCACTCTTGGGTCTCCCTCCCTCCCACCCTCCCTATCCCACCCCTCTAGGTGGTCAGAAAGCACCGGGCTAATCTCCCTGTGCTATGCGGCTGCTTCCCACTAGCTATTGGTTTTACATTTGGTAGTGTATATATGTCCATGCCACTCTCTCACTTTGTCACAGCTTACCCTTCCCCCTCCCTGTGTCCTCAAGTCCATTCTCTAGTAGGTCTGCATCTTTATTCCCGTCCTGCCCCTAGGTTTTTCATGACCTTTTCTTTTTTTTTTTTAGATTCCATATATATGTGTCAGCATATGGTATTTGTTTTTCTCTGTCTGACTTACTTCACTCTGTATGACAGACTCTAGTTCCATCCACCTCACTACAAATAACTCAATTTCATTTCTTTTCATGGCTGAGTAATATTCCATTGTATATATGTGCCACATCTTCTTTATCCATTCATCTGTTGATGGACACTTAGGTTGCTTCCATGTCCTGGCTATTGTAAATAGAGCTGCAATGAACATTGTGGTACATGGCTCTTTTTGAATTATGGTTTTCTCACGGTATATGCCCAGTAGTGGGATTGCTGGGTCATATGGTAGTTCTATTTTTAGTTTTTTAAGGAACCTCCATACTGTTCTCCATAGTGGCTATATGAATGTACATTCCCACCAACAGTGCAGGGGGGTTCCCTTTTCTCCACACCCTCTCCAGCATTTATTGTTTCTAGATTTTTTGATGATGGCCATTCTGACTGCATTGAGATGATATCTCATTGTAGTTTTGATTTGCATTTCTCTAATGATTAATGATGTTGAGCATTCTTTCATGTGTTTGTTGGCAATCTGTATATCTTCTTTGGAGAAATGTCTATTTAGGTCTTCTGCCCATTTTTGGATTGGGTTGTTTGTTTTTTTGATATTGAGTTGCATAAACTGCTTGTAAATTTTGGAGATTACTCCTTTGTCAGCTGCTTCATTTGCATATATTTTCTCCCATTCTGAGGGTTGTCTTTTCATCTTGTTTATGGTTTCCTTTGCTGTGCAAAAGCTTTTAAGTTTGATTAGGTCCCATTTGTTTATTTTTGTTTTTATTTCCATTTCTCTAGGAGGTGGGTCAAAAAGGATCTTGCTGTGATTTATGTCATAGAGTGTTCTGCCTATGTTTTCCTCTAAGAGTTTGATAGTGTCTGGCCTTACATTTAGGTCTTTATTCCATTTTGAGTTTATTTTTGTGTATGGTGTTAGGGAGTGTTCTAATTTCATTCTTTTACATGTAGCTGTCCAGTTTTCCCAGCACCACTTTTCTCCATTGTCTTTTCTCCATTGTATATTCTTGCCTCTTTTATCAAAAATAAGGTGACCAGATGTGTGTGGGGTTATCTCTGGGCTTTCTATTCTGTTCCATTGATCTATATTTCTGTTTCTGTGCCAGTACCATACTGTCTTTATTACTGTAGCTTTGTAGTATAGTCTGAAGTCAGGGAGCCTGATTCTTCCAGCTCCATTTTTCTTTCTCAAGATCGCTTTGGCTATTCGGGGTCTTTTGTGTTTCCATAGAAATTGTGAAATTTTTTGTTCTAGTTCTGTGAAAAATGCCAGTGGTAGTTTGATAGAGATTGCATTGACTCTGTACATTGCTTTGGGTAGTATAGTCATCTTCACAATGTTGATTCTTCAAATTCAAGAACATGGTATATCTCTCCATCTATTTGTATCATCTTTAATTTCTTTCATCAGTGTCTTATAGTTTTCTGCATACAGGTCTTTTGTCTCCTTAGGCAGGTTTATTCCCAGGTATTTTATTTTTTTTTGTTGCAGTGGTAAATGGGAGTGTTTCCTTAATTTCACTTTCAGATTTTTCATCATTAGTGTATAGGAATGCAAGAGATTTCTGCGCATTAATTTTGTATCCTGCTATATTACCAAATTCATTGATTAGCTCTAGTAGTTTTCTGGTAGCATCATTAGGATTCTCTATGTATAGTACCATGTCATCTGCAAACAGTGACAGCTTTACTTCTTCTTTTCCAATTTGGATTCCTTTTATTTCTTTTTCTCTGATTGCTGTGGCTAAAACTTCCGAAACAATGTTGAATAATAGTGGTGAGAGTGGGCAACCTTGTCTTGTTCCTGATCTTAGTGGAAATGGTTTCAGTTTTTCACCACTGAGAATGATGTTGGCTGTGGGTTTGTCAAATACGGCCTTTATTACGTTGAGGTAAGTTCCCTCTATGCCTACTTTCTGGAGGGTTTTTATCATAAATCGGTGTTGAATTTTGTCGAAAGCTTTTTCTGCATCTATTGAGATGATCATATTGTTTTTATTCTTCAATTTGTTAATATGGTGTATCACATGGATTGATTCGCATATATTGAAGAATCCTTGCATTCCTGGAATAAACCCCACTTGATCATGGTGTATGATCCTTTTAATGTGCTGTTGGATTCTGTTTGCTAGTGTTTTGTTGAGGATTTTTGCATCTATGTTCATCAGTGATATTGGCCTGTAGTTTTCTTTTTTTGTGACATCTTTGTCTGGTTTTGGTATCAGGATGATGGTGGCTTCGTAGAATGAGTTGGGGAGTGTTCCTCCCTCTGCAATATTTTGGAAGAGTTTTAGAAGGATAGGTGTTAGCTCTTCTCTAAATGTTTGATAGTATTCACCTGTGAAGCCACCTGTTCCTGGGCTTTTCTTTGTTGGAAGATTTTTTATTTATTTATTTTATTTATTTATTTATTTGGCTGTGTTGGGTCTTCGTTTCTGCGTGAGGGCTTTCTCCAGCTGCGGCGAGCGGGGGCCACTCTTCATCGCGGTGCGCGGGCCTCTCACTGTCGCGGCCTCTCTTGTTGCGGGGCACAGGCTCCAGACGCGCAGGCTCAGTAATTGTGGCTCACGGACCTAGTCGCTCCGCGGCATGTGGGATCTTCCCAGACCAGGGCTCGAACCCGTGTCCCCTGCATTGGCAGGCAGATTCTCAACCACTGCGCCATCAGGGAAGCCCTGTTGGAAGATTTTTAATCACAGTTTCAATTTCAGTGCTTGTGACTGGTCTGTTTATACTTTGTCTTTCTTCCTGGTTCAGTCTCGGGATGTTGTGCTATTCTAAAAATTTGTCAATTTTTTCCAGGTTGTCCATTTTATTGGCATAGAGTTGCTTGCAGTAATCTCTCATGATCCTTTGTATTTCTGCAGTGTCAGTTGTTACTTCTCCGTTTTCATTTCTAATTCTGTTGATTTGAGTCTTCTCCCTTTTTTTCTTGATGAGTCTAGCTAATGGTTTATCAGTTTTATTTATCTTCTCAAAGAATTAGCTTTTAGTTTTATTGATCTTTGTTATTGGTTCCTTCATTTCTTTTTCATTTATTTCTGATCTGATCTTTGATTTCTTTCCTTCTGCTAACTTTGGGGTTTTTTTGTTCTTCTTTCTCCAATTGCTTTAGGTGTAAGGTTAGGTTGTTTATTTGAGATTTTTCTTGTTTCTTGAGGTAGGACTGTATTGCTATAAACTTCCCTCTTAGAACTGCTTTTGCTGCATCCTGTAGGTTTTGGGTCATTGTGTTTTCATTGTCATTTGTTTCTAGGTATTTTTTGATTTCCTCTTTGATTTCTTCAGTGATCTCTTGGTTATTTAGTAGCATATTGTTTAGCCTCCATGTGTTTGTATTTTTTACAGTTTTTTGCCTGTAATTGATATCTAGTCTCATAGCATTGTTGTCAGAAAAGAGACTTGATACGATTTCAATTTTCTTAAATTTACCAAGGCTTGATTTGTGACCCAAGATATGATCTATCCTGGAGAATGTTCCATGAGCACTTGAGAAGAAAGTGTATTCTGTTGTTTTTGGATGGAATGTGCTATAAATATCAAGTAAGTCCATCTTGTTTAATGTGTCATTTAAAGCTTCTGTTTCCTTATTTATTTTCATTTTGGATGATCTGTCCATTGGTGAAAGTCGGGTGTTAAAGTCCCCGACTATGATTGTGTTACTGTCAATTTCCCCTTTTATCGCTGTTAGTATTTGCCTTATGTATTGAAGTGCTCCTTTGTTGGATGCATAAATACTTACAATTGCTATATATTCTTCTTGGATTGATCCCTTGATCATTAAGTAGTGTCCTTCTTTGTCTCTTTTAATAGTCTTCATTTTAAAGTCTATTTTTTCTGATATGAGAATTGCTACTCTAGCTTTCTTTTGATTTCCATTTGCCTGGAATAGCTTTTTCCATCCCCTCACTTTCAGTCTGTACGTGTCCCTAGGCCTGAAGTGGGTCTCTTGTAGACAGCATATATACGGGTCTTGTTTTTGTATCCATTCAGCCAGTCTATGTCTTTTGGTTGGAACATTTAATCCATTTACATTTAAGGTAGTTATTGATATGTATGTTCCTATTACCATTTTCTTAATTGTTTTGGGTTTGTTTTTGTAGGTCTTTTTCTTCTCTTGTGTTTCCACCTAGAGACGTTCCTTTAGCATTTGTTGTAAAGCTGGTTTGGTGGTGCTGAATTCTCTTAGCTTTTGCTTGTCTGTAAAGGTTTTACTTTCTCCGTTGAATCTGAATGAGATCCTTGCTGGGTAGAATAATCTTGGTTGTAGGTGTTTCCCTTTCATCACTTTAAATATGTTCTGCCACTCCCTTCTGGCTTGCAGAGTTTCTGCTGAAAGATCAGCTGTGAACCTTATGGGGATTCCCTTGTATGTTATTTGTTGCTTTTCCCCTGCTCCTTTTAATATTTTTTCTTTGTATTTAATTTTTGATAGTTTGATTAATATGTGTCTTGGCATGTTTCTCCTTGGATTTATCCTGTATGGGACTCTCTGTGCTTCCTGGACTTGATTGACTATTTCCTTAGGGAAGTTTTCAACTATAATCTCTTCAAATATTTTCTCAGACCCTTTCTTTTTCTCTTCTTCTGGGACTCCATAATTCGAATGTTGGTGTGTTTAATGTTGTCCCAGAGGTCTCTGAGACTGTCCTCAATTCTTTTCATTCTTTTTTCTTTATTCTGCTCTGTGGCAGTTATTTCCACGACTTTATCTTCCAGGTCACTTATCCGTTCTTCTGCCTCAGTTATTCTGCTATTGATTCCTTCTAGAGAATTTTAAATTTCATTTATTGTGTTGTTCATCATTGTTTGTTTGCTCTTTAGTTCTTCTAGGTCCTTGTTAAACGTTTCTTTTATTTTCTCCATTCTATTTCCAAGATTTTCAATCATCTTTACTATCATTACTCTGAATTCTTTTGTAGACTGCCTATTTCCTCTTCATTTGTTTGGTCTGGTGGGTTTTTACTTTGCTCTTTCATTTGTTGCATATTTCTCTGTATTCTCACTTTGTTTAACTTACTGTGTTTGGGGTCCCCTTTTCACAGGCTGCAGCTTCATAGTTCCTGTTGTTTTTGGTGTCTGCCCCCAGTGGGTGAGGTTGGTTCAGTGGCTTGTGTAGGCTTCCTGGTGGAGAGGACTGGTGACTGTGTTCTGGTGGGTGGGGCTGGATCTTGTCTTTCTGGTGGGCAGGGCTGCGTCTGGTCGTGTGTTTTGGTGTGTCTGTGAACTTAGTATGATTTTAGGCAGCCTCTCTGCTAATGGGTGGGGTTGTGTTCCTGTCTTGCTAGTTGATTGGCATGGGGAGTCCAGCACTGCAGCTTGCTGGCTGTTGGGTGGAGCTGGGTCTTAGAGTTGAGATGGAGATCTCTGGGAGAGCTCTCGCCAATTGATATTATGTGGGGCTGGGAGGTCTCTGATCGTCCAATGTCCTGAACATGGCTCTCCCACCTCAGGGACTCAGGCCTGACACCAGGCCAGAACACCAAGACCCTGTCAGCCACACGGCCTGGTACGTGGGGATTTTCTTGCCTTTTGGGAAGTCTGAGGTCTTCTGCCAGTGTTCAGTAGGTCTTCTGTAGGAGTTGTTCCACATGTAGATGTATTTTTTTAAAAATTATTTATTTAATTAATTTATTTTTGGCTGTGTTGGGTCTTCATTGCTGTGTGTGGGCTTTCTCTAGTTGCGGCGAGCGGGGGCTACTCTTTGTTGCGGTGGGTGGACTTCTCACTGCAGTGGCTTCTCTTGCTGAGGAGCACAGGCTCAAGGCACTCGGGCTTCAGTAGTTGTGGCTCGCGGGCTCTACAGCGCAGGCTCAGTAGTTGTGGTGCACGGGCTTAGTTGCTCCGCGGCATGTGGGATCTTCCCAGACCAGGGCTCGAACCCATGTCCCCTGCATTGGCAGGAGGATTCTTAACCACTGCGCCACCAGGGAAGTCCTGTAGATGTATTTTTGATGTATTTGTGGGGAGGAAGGTGACCTCCACGTCTTTCTCCTCTGCCATCTTGAAGGTACTCCAATCATGGTTCTTTTTTTTTTTTTTTTTAAATTATTAGCACCTTTAATTAATTAATTATTTATTTATTTATTTTTGGCTGTATTGGGTCTTCGTTTCTGCGCGAGGGCTTCCTCCAGCCGCGGCAAGCGGGGGCCACTCTTCATCGCGGTGCGCGGGCTCCTCACCATCACGGCCTCTCTTGTTGCGGAGCACAGGTTCCAGACGCGCAGGCTCAGCAGCTGTGGCCCAGTCGCTCCGCAGCATGTGGGATCCTCCCAGACCAGGGCTCGAACCTGTGTCCCCTGCATTAGCAGGCAGACTCCCAACCACTGCGCCACCAGGGAAGCCCCCAATCATGGTTCTTTATGCACAATATCTGGCCACAGTTTCTGGTCATGTGAAGATCAAAACCATAAGACACATGGACAAATCCATTGTTATAATTAAAGACTTCAATACTCTTTCAGGGTATCTCCTTCTTAATTCAATATTTAAGTAGATTCAGTAATTAAGTAGACAGAAAAGAAGCAAAAATATAGCAGACTTCAGCAACACTATGAAACTATTTGACACCATCCATCCCAACATCAGAATATATATTCTTCTCAGGAGCACATTGAACATTTATCAAACTAACCATATTCTGGGCCATAAAACAAGTCTCAATAAATTTAAAGGATTCAAATCATACAATACGTCCTCTGGCTACTACAGAATTAAGTTGGAAATCAACAACAGAAAGATCTATAGAAAAACTGTAATTTTTTGGAAACAAGATAACATGCTTCTAAATAACCCATGGTCAAAGAAGAAATTGAAAGAGAAATTAGAAAGCACTTTGAACTTAATCAAAATGAAAATACAACATACCAATCTTTGTGGGAAGCCTCCACAACTATGAGATAATAAATTTCTGTTGTTTACGCCACCCAGTCTTGTGGTATTTTGTTATGGCAGCCCTAGCAAACTAATACAAGCCCCAAACTGGAAATAACCTGAATGTCCATCAACAGATAAATGACTAAACAAATTTGGCAAATTTCATCTTACAGTGATCAAGGTTAGTATCACCCCATGATAAGTCATATTGGTATCATGTGTACCTGACATGATGCAGTGAGAAGAGCACCTCCTCTGTGGACCTCCTCCCCAAGTCCCATAGCCCCAGTCTAATCATGAGAACACATCAGGCAAACCCAAACTAAGGGATATTCTACAAAATACCTGACCAGTACTCCTCAAAAGTTTCAAGGTCATGTGGAGCAAGGAAAGACTGAATAACTGTCACAGACTAGAGGAGACACAATGACTAATTTCACTGTGACATTCTTGATTGGACCCTGGAACAGAAAAAGGACATTAGAGGAAAAACTGCTGAAATCTAAATAAAGTCTGTAGTTTAGTTAATAGTATTATTTTAATGTTAATTTCTTAGCTTTGACAAATGTACCATGGTCATGCTAACATTAAGGTAAGCTAGATGAAGGGTATTATCTTTGCAACTTTTTTTTTTTTTTTTTTTGGCTGCACTGAGTCTTAGTTGCAGCATGTGGGATCTTCGTTGTGGCCTGTGGACTTCTTAGTTGTGCATGTGAACTCTTAGTTGCGGCATGCATGTGGGATCTAGTTCCCTGACCAGGGATCGAATCTGGGCCCCCTGCATTGGGAGCATGGAGTCTTACCCACTGGACCACCAGGGAAGTACTGCAACTTTTATGGAACTCTAAAATTATTCCAAAACAAAAAGTTTATTTTAAAAATTGTATATATGTAACAGCATTAAACCAGTAAGATCCCACTTGGAGTACTGTTAAAAATCAAATATTTAGGAATAAATCTAATGAAAGATATGTGAAAATTCTACATTGAAAACTACACTGTATGATAGAGATCAATTTTTAAAGACTCAAATAAATAGGATAGATCATGTTCATGGATTAGAAGACTCAATATTGTTAAAATATCAATATCCTCAAATTAATCTGATAATTCAATGCAATCCTAATCAGAACCCCAGCAGGGATTGTGTGTGTGTGTGTGTGTGTGTGTGTGTGTAAATCAACAAGCTGATTCTAAAATTCAGATAGACCTCAAAGGGCCAAGAATAGCCAAGGCAATCTTAAAGAAAAATAGCACCAGATGACTTACACTATCTGACATTAAGACCTATTGTAAAGGTATAGCAATTAACACGGTGTGCAAAGAAAGACAAATTGATGAGTGGAATGTAACTGAGATATCAGGAACTGACCCACACATATATGGTCACCTGATTTATGACAAAGATAACACTACAGTAGGGAAAAGATAATATTTTAGTAAATAGTGTTTAGGCAACTGGGTAACAACATGGAAAACAATATATCCTGATCACTACTTCATTCTACACACAAAAATCAATTTCAAGTGGATTGCAGATCTATATGTGAAAAATAAAACAATAAAATTCTTAGAAGAGGACATCTCCTTCACCTTGGAGTAGGCAAAACTTTTAAAAACAAGACATAAAAGCACTAACCAAAAAGAAAAATTTTGATATATTTGACTATATTAAAATTAAGGACTTCTGTTCAAAAATAAAATACGATTATGAGAATAAAAAGACAATGCACAGAATGCGAGAAGATATTCACAATACATATATTCTACAGAAGACTCATATTCAGAATACATAAAGAACTTGTATGTAAAAAACAACTTCATGAGACTTCCCTGGTGGTCCAGTGAGTAAGGCTCTGCACTCCCAGTGCAGGGGCCCAGGTTCGATCCCTGGTTGGGGAACTAGATCCCACATGCTTGCCTCAACTAAGAAGCCACTAAGAAGCCCAAGCCCGCATACTGCAGCTAAAAGATCCCATATGCCGCAATGAAGATCCTGTGTGCTACAACGAAGATATCTCGTGCTGTGACAAAGACCGGGTGCAGCCAAAATAAATAAATAAAAATATATTTTTTTAAAAAATTGGTGACAATGGACATCCTTGAGAGTATCATTCTAAGTAAAGTAAGTCAGACAGAGAAAGACAAATATCATATGATATCACTCATATGTGGAATCTAATTTTTAAAAACTTCATAAATAAGGGATATATAAAGAAATACAAAGACAACTTAATAGAAAAACAGGCAAAAGATGAATAAGTATTTTACCAAAAAAAGGACAGAAACGGCCAATAAATATGTGAAAAGGTGCTCAATGTCGTTCATTATCTCCAGAACGGCTACAATGAAAAAGTGAAAAATGCCAGATGTTGGAGCATCCAAAACACTTCTGCACTGATGGTGAGAGTGTGAATTGATGCAACTATTTTTGGAAAACTATTTGGTAACACCTACTAAAACTAAACATATGCATACTCTATGAACCAGAGATGCATACTCTATGAACCAGAGACTCTATGAACCAGAAATGGTATATAACCATTTTATATACCCAACAAAAATGCACACAGATGTTCACCAAAAGATATGTACCAGAAAATTCACTGGAACACTGCTTGTAATAGTCAAATACTGGAAACTATCCAAATGCCCAACAACAGTAAAACACATAAAATTTAAGACATTCGCACAATGAACAGTACTTACCAATGAGATAGAATGGACCACAGACCCATGTAGCAATATAGACGAATCCCACAAGCACAATATTTGGCAAAAGAAGACCCTCCCAAAACTACATACTGTATAATTACAGCTTTTAAGTATAAGAACAATTAAAACTAATCTATGTTGTTAGAAGTCAGGATAATAGTTTCCCTTGTAAGAAGAGATATGCAGGGACTGGGCCCAAGCTTGACCTAGATGCTCAGTGTGTGAATAGCTGCGTTCAGTTTGTGAAATCAACACACTCTGCACTTCTGCTGAGGTAAGAAACAATCCCAGAATTTCAATATTTTGAGAATAACACTTGCTCACGGTATATATTCACTGAAGGTTAGGAGAGTGGTTCAGCTCATCAGAATCACTCAGGGACCCAAGGTGACAGAGTAGCTACCACCTAGAATAACACTCAAATGACCCAGCCTGCAGTCCTATGTATCACTTCTGCTCACAATTAGTTCATTGACTAGAAGGAGTCACATGGTCCCACCCAACCACAAGGGGACTAGGACATGCATTGCTGCCATGTCCGGAAGTGGAGAGAACCAGAAACATGTGGTAAACATACTGCGCCATATTGTCAGCCAGTATTCTTCTGGAACACACTTTCTAGCAGCTATATGGTAATCTAGCAAAGGCAGTCTCATTACATACATAACCAATTCCCTTTGTTGAACATTAATTTGGTTCTACTTTTTCTATTAATAATTGAATATTAAAATTTTGTTCTTTTTGTCCACTGCCTTGTTTAAGAGTCTTCACATGGGCTTGAATTTCTGCCCTTTTAAGCACCTTGTGAAGATCCTGCAAAAGGTTTCTCTGTTTTGGTGGTACACACCTGCTAACTGGATACATAAGATTTATTTTACAATTCCTTTGTTTTGAAACTTATTTTGCTAGGTTTTATTGCTGTTAATTGTTTCAGGTTTTCCTATTGATGTTACTGATTTAGATGGCTTTAGCCAAGAGGTAGGCATAAATCTCCTACATATATGATCTTCTTCCTAGAAAACTTCTAATGTCTTAAACTTTGAATATATTATCAAATGAAAACAAAATGTTAATTACTGTAATATTACATCAAATGTAAATGAATGGGTTCATACGAAGCTGAGTTTACTTATTTTTCTTAACATACCCTAGTATGTATTACAAAGCTAAGTTTACTTATTTTACTTAACATACCATAGTATGTATTACTGCAATTTTGCAATTCTTATTTTACACACTGTGGTATTTTATTAAAATCTACAAATACAAAATTATTTGTTTGAAAATTTCAGGTATTTAACATTGATGAATCCTAATAACTTAGACAACTCAAGCTCTAAAAAAACTTTGGAATACTTAAACCAACCTTCCTTTATAAATGTAGAAAACAAGGGCCAGAGAATTCAGTGATTTGTTGAAGGTCATAAAGCAAATCAATTACCAAAAGAGATATCCAACAAATTTCAAAGGTATAATGATGACTCTGATCCTCACATTTCTGAAAGGGTTATAGATCAAAGAACTGACCAGTAGAGTTTTCCAGAATTAATAGTGTCAGACAATATGAAAGAGCATTTGTGCAGCAACATCTTTATCTGTTTGGAACACCTAGAGTGTACTGGCATCATTTACGCTGCTTCTAGGAGAGCATCTGTCAAGAAGAATCTGACTGAGGGAATAAAAGCTTTCAGAGAGATGTACAGAGTAATTTTCAAGAAGAGTTGTAAGGGGAAATTTTTTATGCTAAGGTGACATCAACTGCAAGCAACTTGTGGAAATTGTTTTCTTTTTTAAAAAAATAAATGTGAGGAAAAGATTGAGATGTCATTCATCACTTTAGGGTACTTATTCTCTTTCTTCTGAATATGAAGTGTCACCATCCCATGAATAGATGAATTGTTCCTTGTTTTATGTTGTACTGTATCTACAGTACTTCAAGTCTTCCACAGTGTGTGCCTTGGAATTTGTTACTTCTGCATTTCAGTTGATTTGGGAAGAACTGTTATTGGATCAATAAGACAATGTTTGAGAAGAAATTATAGACCTGTGCTTCAGGCAAAATAATAAGAGTCATAGCATATGTAACCATATAAGTCATTCAGCATAACACAGTTTTAGTGATAAAGGACAGTGCTCGAACTTTTGAAAAGGCATTTCAGGGAGAAATCCCAAATAAAAGAATAGTAACAGGATTTTATTTTTGAAAAAGAGTGTGAATTGGTTAACAGAATTATTAGATATATTCTAATGCTTTTATCACCTTTCAAAAATAACTGTAATTAGTCAGCCCAAGAGCTTTCATGCTCTGAAGATACAGAAATTTCAATCAAATATTGTAAAACTTCAAAGACTTAGTGGATAAGTATTTGTTAAATGTCAATAGCACAATGTTTAATTTATAGACACTAAATAAAAGGGAAGTTTGACAGCTATCTTTTAATACATACAAAGCCAAGCTAGCATTTACCTTGATCTGTGATGCACTACAGTGAAAAAGATAAGAACCAAGTTATTGGAATCTCCTGAGTTCAAATTCCTTCATCTACCTGTTGTGTCAATTTGAGTAAGGTATTTAAACTCTATGTGCTTTATTTTCCCTGTTTCTAAAATGAGATAAAAAATAGTACCTAACTTGTAGAATTATTTTAAGTATTAAATGAAATAAGGCAGGTAAAGTGCTTAGCTCAGGACTTAGCTTGGAGTCCTCACTCAATAAATAGTGAGGACTATTCGTCCTTCTATCATTATTAGTGATAATGTAGCTCCTTTCATTATTCCACAAATTCATATAAGTTACTCTGATTTTTTTCCTAAACTGATAGGTACTTAAGATGTCTGTATTGTCTTTTTGCAGTAATAATTACTGTATTGTCTGCAAGGAACATAATTAAGATTCATGCACAATGATGAAACTACTCTTTTTTTTTTTGGCCATGCCGTGCGGCATGCGGGATCTTATTTCCCCGACCAGGGATCGAACCCATGCACGCTGCAGTGGAAGCATGGAGTCTTAACCACTGAACCGCCAGGGAAGTCCCAAAATTACTCTTTTTGATAACCTAGCATTATATCATATATCACATATCATATATCATATCATATCATACTCCTATAGGCCAGCATTGAAAGACAATTGTATAAGGAGCGAGCAGACGTGAATTCTACACCCAGCTCCATCTGTTCTACTTCCTTCCTTGAAGCTGATCTAAACCTCTAATGACACTGCACCTGCATCTTCAGACCCATGAAAATGACCTGGCTTGGGAGTCATATGCATCACTTCTGCTCACAGTTAGTTCATTGACCAGAACAAGTCACCCATTTGTTTGGGTAGCTGACACATAGCAGGCTCTGAATAACCAATCTTTTAAAAGATTAAATGAAAACAAATTAGAGTGGTTACTCAGTAATGAGTTGTTTTTGTTAGATGGGAAAATTATCAGATATAAACTTTGAAATGCACATTTTGCTAAATAAATTTCAGCAAGGATATTTAAGTACTTTTTGTGATTTTACCAAGCTTTATATTTCTTATTTAAATTAAACTTTTCTTTGAGGACTTCCTTTGGTTTTATATACTTTTATTTTGCCTAACTCAGTTGCATTTTATACCTTTTCAGTCTTTAAAAATTGTAACACATTTTCCATGGAAACAACCTTTGTTTGCTACCTAGTTATAAATAACTTCTTCCTGGTGATTCTTTTTTCTTACAATTACCTAACAAAGACAATGGTGAACTGTTTGTTTTTTCCTGAAAAGCAAATGAACATGACACTATATACTTAGTTAACTATAGATCAGCATAGGATATGACTCCGAGGGCTTATGGAAAAACGGCACACTCACTCCTTAAAAGAAATTTTAAAAAATAATGCTAAAGATATTTAAGGTTTATCCCTACATCCTCTTGAAACTGCTTAAATCTTAGTCAATTAATTCTATTGTCATTCGGGAAAATACCTCATAAGCTTAAATTTGCACTTAACGTTAGTGGCATACCTCACTCATGCCCACATTCTGATAGCCAGAATGGAGCAGATTCACCGGATGTAGCAGATACTGTTTTAATGCCCCACTCATATGCTCTTGGACCTTATCATTTTGTTATACAGATGCCCAAGACTTCCATTTACCAGCACCTGCATTTCTATATCTGAGGGCTTTCTGGCTCCTGGAGCCTGTTCTGTCTATGAACAGTGTAGGCAGAAGTCTGGGAAATTAATCCTTCCCCTGCACTCAGAGTAGATCTCAACCAATGACTAAGGGGCTTATGTATACTCCAGGTCCCTCATCCTTGAGGTGGGTTTATCTGAGGCACTGTGTCTTAGACTTCCCCAGAGAGATTTATTCCAGTTGCCCACAGTAGCAATTTAAGAATGCATCCTTAACTGTCTTCCTTATTCTTCTGTCTCACTTCCCCACTCCATACTGATGTGTCCTGGAATCATCTCTGAAATAGACTACTCAAATTTAAATTCTTGTCTCAGGCTCTAAGACCGTGGATCATGGGATCTACATAGATCTGTATGGCCAGTTTGCTCTCAGGGTAGCTACACCCATTCACACTCTCACATGTGGTTCCTACTTCTCAAGGACATTGACAACTTTTAGATTCAACTCATAGTTTTATTTTGTGTTTCTGTGATTACTAGTGAAACCCATTTCTTCATACACCTGTGGGCCATATGGTGTTCATACCTTTGGATTTCCCAATTATGCTCTTTTCCATTTTTCTATTGGGTTACCTATATTTTTCTTGATTTAGAATATTTCCCTGTATATTTGAGATATTAATTCCTTGTTGGTTTTAGATGTTGCAAATATCTTCTTCTAGTCTGTCAAGTATCTGTTAAATTCTTGACATAAATCTGTATGTATGGTGTCCTTTATAGACTGTTAATTTTGACGTAAAAAATACTATATATATTTATTATATATTAAAATATATAATGCTTTTTGAGGGGGTCTAGTTTACTAAGTTATTCCCACACCAAAGCCACAAAGACATTATTCTCCATGATCTCCCTCTTCCTATGCTAGTACCAGAGTAATGCTAGTACCACTCTAGCAGAGTGACTCTCTCCCTGTCACATGTCAGATTGTCTGGAAGCAGAAGCTGAGATGGACTTTGGGATGCAAAAGGTTTACTAAAAATTAGCACATGTGAAAGGGAGGGGAAGGAAGTAGAATTGGGCAGAGAAAGTAATTGAACTAAGATGCAGGTTGATAAAGCCTCAGGCAACCCAGTGAAGCACTTTGGAATACTATTACTCATCAGAGTGTCCTGCATCAGGCTGAAATGGCCAGACTTTTATAGCTCACTTGCCCTCAATCGCCATATCCTGGCAGCCCTGGAAGGATGTGACCTTGGGCAAGAGAGTTCCCAGGAGATGAGGTTGACCCTGAAGCAGCTGAGAGCTGGAGGCTGTATAGTAACTGCCCTCCCTGTAGCTGGGCAGTGAGTTCTTCCTCAAAGGAGGATGTAGGCTGTACACCTCCATGTCTAACATACTCTTCTTTGCTCTTCTTGTTAAAAATTGACATCATAATTATTCACAGATCTTTATTTTTCTTTATAAATTTTGGAAGGTTTTTTTTTGTGTTCCTTTTGGAATTTTGGTTGGAATGGCACAGAATGTATGCAATTCAATGTGAGGAGAATTGACATCCACTGGGTAGTGGTGTACCAAGTAGATGACATTTGGGTGGTGGCCAAATAGATGATGCGCTGGAGAAGGAACTGCAGAAGTAACAGGCCAAGGAGGCAGCCAGTGTAGTCAGGGGATTGTTAAATACAGAGGGGATCGAGCACATAATTATATATATGTTGAAGTCAATATGAAAAAAAAAATATATGGGAGCCTGGTTTCACTGTCAAAAGGGGATTTACAAATATAGAGCAGGGAAAGTCTTACAAGTACTCAGAGGTGCTGGACTGGCATCGACTGCATCAGTGTAAACTCATGATTTTTAAATATATTTAGTGATAGATTTAGAAATAAGAGATAAATATATGCATATACATACATATATTTCCTAGCTCTGACAGCTGAAAGAACCTAGGCGCCACGATACCCCCATAGCAGTAAATGCACTGAGGGCCCAGATCTAGATTTCTGATTCCAGAGCTGAGGCAGAGAAAATACAAAATGAGCCTAGAACAACTAGTTGTACCAGAAAGTAAGGAAATGTTTATAGAATGATGGGGAAATGCCAACAGGACAAAAAGTGAGCTTGAAGGGACTTCCATTGGCCAAATCTGGGACAATTTGAGCATGAAAATAAACAGCTATAGCAAAACATTACAACCTATTGAATGAGATAGGAGTCCATATTGAAATAAATAAGTGAATAAACGAATAAATAAATAAATAAATAGAAGGGAAAACTCTTCCTTATATTAGAATGTTAACTAGTAAATACAGAAGAAATGACGGACTGAGAAAATCACCATTTAATCATCATCATTGTGATGAGTGATTCAGGCAGCAATTAATGGATGTTAAGGCTGGTGGGCGAGGTGAGGAACAGAATATTGGCATAATCTCAGCATATCTCCCTATAAAATATTTATCATGTACAAAGGAAATAATGTGATCTTTATGGTGGAAAAGACCACCTGACTAGATGAGCAAAGTTCTCATCACAGTGGTGTGAAGAGTTGACAGCATGAGCCCCCAGGGAGATGCAAAGAAGAGCCAGCCCCATTTCTGTGGTTTTCTTGTAAAAATGTATGTCCTAAGTCTAGTCATGAGGAACAGTAAATGGACCCAGTTGAGGATCATCCTATGGAATGAAAGGCCTGTTCTTTTTAAAACTGTCAAGGTCATAAAAAACAAGGAAAGACTG
The DNA here is from genome assembly GCF_965194825.1 of Balaenoptera physalus. Lineage (NCBI taxonomy): Eukaryota > Metazoa > Chordata > Mammalia > Artiodactyla > Balaenopteridae > Balaenoptera > Balaenoptera physalus. The sequence continues at coordinate 53,985,619 of NC_138893.1, read as the reverse complement.
AGAAATTTTTCCAGGTTCAAGGAGACTGAAATACATGACAATTAAATTCAACGTAAATTCCTAGATGGGATTTTGGACCAGAAAGGAAAAAAGACATTGCTGGGACAGAGAGTGAAATTTTAATGGAGTCTGTGTTGTATCAATGTTGATTTCCTGACTTGGAAGTTTATGTAATGGTTATGAAGGAGAGCGCCTTTGTTTTGTGGATATACGCGCTGGATGTTTAGGGCTGATATGGTATCAAGTCTATAGATTTTTGTAAGATTGTTCATAAAAAGACTCAACCAAAACAATGAGACCATATATATATATGTTTAGGGCTGATAGGGTATCAAGTCTATAGATTTTTGTAAGATTGTTCATAAAAAGACTCAACCAAAACAATGAGACCATATATATATATATATACAAACACAGTGAAAGCAGATGTGGTAAGATATTACAATTAGGGAATCTAAGTGAAGAGGATATGGGAGTTCTTGCAACTTCTCTGTAATTTGAAATTATTTCAAAATACTTATGATACATATTCATATTCATATCTATTTATTTATTTGCCCATGCTGCACAGCTTGTGGGATCCTAGTTCCCCAACCAGGGATCGAACCTGGGTCCCTGCAGTGAAAGCGCCGAGTCCTAACCACTGGACCACCAGGGAATTCCCATACAGATTCATATTTAAAATAAACATAAAAACATATGTCCACACAAAAGTTTGTGCACAAATATTCATAGCAGCATTATCTATAATACTCAAAAAGTGAAAACAATCAAAATATCCATTAACTGGAATGGATAGGCAAAACATCGTATATCTGTACAATGGAATAGTATTTGGCAATAAAAAGGGAGTAGGTGTTGATACATGCTACAACGTGGATGAACCTCGAAAATACTGTGTTCTGTGAAAGCAACCAGTCACAAAACACCACAAGTTGTAGGAGTCCATTCATGTGAAATGTCTACAATAAGAAAATTCATAGAAACCAAAAGTAAATTAGCTGTTGCCAGGGGCTGAGGAGAGCGGGGGGAATGAGGAGTGACTGTTACTTATTTTGGCTTCCAATTCCATACCTCAAATTAGAGAATCTATACCTTATTTTAGAGTTGATCTCTGAAGTCTCTAGGATCCTCTTAATCTATATGGCTGAGACTCGTAAAGAGATTGTGTTGAGGAAGTAATACCCTTGACTTGATGATTTTTAAACAACTTATATGGGGTTATTGGAAAATATATTAATTATTAACTCATTTTAGAGGAGCATGTTGTTCATTTATTTGAAACTTTATGAAACATACGTCCAAAAACCATAGGAACTTGGTTAAAAGCTAGCAAAGACTCAAACGCACCACCTAGCGGTGAAGACAGGAAGTTTCAGATTGGTGATACAAGACGTCTTGCCATCACACGTGCAGGACGGCTGTCCATAGCAATCTTTTATCTTGTATTTGTCCTGTCCCCCTCATCACTCAGGATAGTTTCACGTACACAGAAATCCAATACTTCCTGACTTAATAGTTTGTTCATGTTCATTTGACGTACTTTTAAGCCAATGAAATATTGTTGACTTCTGAGAACTGTGGGGAAATCATTGGTTTTAAGATTTGAGGGGCTGAAGGTGCCTTTCTATTCATACATCTCAAACCCCTCCTACCCAAGAGGCCCACCTAGTCCATCTCTTTGTGGATGGACACGCCACTCCACAAGCGCCTGGTTCAGAGAACCAGGACCACTGCCTTTGAAAAGACAAAAATCTATACTCCAATGGGATCCTTGATGTCAAGTATTTAACGACTTTGTTTTACCTACTACAGTAATTAAAATTAAGTCTTCAAATTTAAATTTAAATATCTAAAAGCAGGAATGCACCATCCTTAATCTTAAACCCCAAAAGCAGGAAAGAGGTCAGAATCCTAGGGTACTGGGCCTATTGGTAAAGAGGGATCTATGCTGTTTTTTCTTTTGGTTTTGCATTCCGCTGCCGCTCCTCCCGCCCCCGCACTTTCGCCTTTCCTTTTTCACTCCATCTTTTTCCTCTCTTTTCTCTTTCTCTCCCAAATAACAGTCAAGTAATTAAGATCAGCACCATGTTTAAATGGAACAGGTAGTGCCCTGCACAGGGTGATTTAATTATCCCAGGTTTTCACCTGAAAATCCCCTTCGCCATCGAAAATATTTCTCTTCGAGTTCTTTCCTGAAATATTAAGCCATTTTCCAACACTCTGCCTTAATTATTGTTAATTAAGCCTTCTTTCGAAATATCATTCTCACTTTAGCACAATTTTTTAAAACCCCTTTCCACACAACACAGGAGGGGTTCTGAATATACCAATTTTAGAATTTTGCCTGTGACCAGCCTTGCTAATAGAAATCTCCTGGTTTTTAAATATTAACTTAAAACGTTTGATTTCCATTTTTTACTGGGTTTACGAATGCCGGCTGCCTTTCAATGACTTAAAATGTATCCTCACCTTTGAAAACTCTAGGGCTCAGTGCCTCCACGGGCATCCAGGCATTTATTCTTAATTCTGCTTCTTTAATAGGCTCCTGGGAGGAGCGGTTTCGATCTATAAGTTCAGGGAAGCAGTTACCACAGAACTTGCAACAGTTGGTGTCAGGCGACAGGCAGGTTGGAAGTGATAAATGGGGCTGGTTTAAGAAACAAAAAGCCCCGGGAAGGGAAAGGAAGGGACAGCCGTGGCCTTGGGGGCTGTCAGTACGGGGCCGGCGGCGCCCAGCTCCGGCCGCGGGAAGGCGCCTGCCTGGGAGGCCAGAGGCGGCGGCGGCCGCGGAGACCGCAAGCCGGGAGATCGCGCAGCGTTGGGTGCGGGGCGGGCGCGCGCCCAAGCCGCCCCCGGGCCACGCCGGGGCCACCGTGAGGTGAGGCCAGCCCTGCCCCCGCGCCGCCCCCGGCGGGAGGCGCGACGCCCAGGCCGCGGGTGCGTGCGCGGCCCCGGGCGACGCGGCTGGGCGTGCGCGGGGCCGCGGCGGAGGCAGGGCCGGGCGGGCGGCAGAAGATGGCGAGGGTGTGTAGGCGGCAGCAATGCTCCGTTGAGAGACGCGGCTTTCGGCAAGAACTGGACTCTTGGCGCCACAAGCTCATTCACTGTGTAGGTGAGACCCTCCCCCGGCTGCCTCCGGCTCTCGGGCCACCCAGCCGCCGGCCGCCCGGAACGAGGGAGGGAGCCGGGAGAGAGCAGTTGCTGCTCTGGCCCGCCCGCCCTCTTAGGCTTGGGCGTCCCCCTCCCCCACCCCCCGGAGTGCGGGCGCGCGAGACCTCCGGGCGGGCTCTCCGTGCTCGGGCCCCTCCCCTCCGCGCGCCCTTGCCGGGGCGGGCTCTCGGGCGGGAGCGCGTGCCCCTTCTCTCCTCCCTCCTTCCCTCCCTCCCTCCAGGCCCGGCGGCCCGGCGCCGCAGCTGGCTTATTGTGGAGGCTCGCCGCGCGCCGCTGCCACTGGACCGGTGGTGGCGGCGCCGCCGCCGGTGCCGCAGAGCCCAACGCGAGAGCTGGGGGGCGTGCTTGGCCGCGGCTCGACCCCCTGCTCAGCTCTGGCCGGCGCCTTCCGCATCGCACGCCGCCCCTCCCCCACGTGCCGCGGCGGCGCGCGCCCGTGTCCCCGCGTGCACGGGCGGCGGGCGGGCGCTCGGGCGTGTGCGAGGCGTGAGGTGGAGATGGGGGCGGAGGGAGCCGGAGCTGTCACAGGCCCCGGGTCCGCCTGACGGAGCCAAGTGGGGTGTCATGGCCGCGGGGGGCAGCGGCTGCACTTCCTCTGCGGGCGGCGGCAGCGGCCGGGGAGTTAATCCTCGACGCTCGGGTCGGTGTGTGTGTATTTGTGTTCGGTGTGTGCGCGGCGGGAGGAAGGGGGGTGGGACCGGGTCCGACCGGGAAGCCGGAGCAGGGGTCGCTCTTGTCCTCTCCTGGGGGATTTTCTGGAGCCGCCGCCTCGCCGAGAGCCTCGTCCGCCGCCCGCACCTCAGGCCGCCTCGGGTGGCTTTTTCCGTGCGGGCAGGAGGGAGTGTGGACGGGGTCGCCCCGGGAGGGGCCGGGCGGCCGAGCTGCGCCTCTCACACTGTGTGTTTTGTCTGTTTTTCTCTCCCAAGGTCCCGTTTCCCTCTGTGCGGCGGCCGGCGGGACCATAAGGGCTTAACTCATATATTTAACCCCCCTCCAAAAAGTAAGTGGCCCGTGTGGTGTCTCCGCTGCGCCCGCCGCCCCCTAGCCCCAGTCCGTCCTGTGTCTGACTCTCCTGTGCTCCAGCATTGTTATTTCCCCATCTTTGCTTCGGTGCTGCTGATGTGTGGGGAAATGTCTCTTGTCGTCCTCCGTCCCCCACGCCCAGTCCTCGGGGAGGCCCAGAATTCCAAACCGCCCCCCCACCATGGGGAATGATCTTGGTCTTCCCAACAGAATCTAGGAGATTCTTTCCGTTCGCTTGGGCCCCTCATCCCCTCCTTCCCGACAGGGTTTCGTTGGAAGGAATTATGCAAATCCTGCTTTCTGGTGTCCATTCAGTGGCAATTTCATGCGGTGAGAAGTTCTCTTTGTTGTGCGAGGGGGAGAACAGACACTGATTTAATAGACATATCTGTTGGGGGGAAGGGTAGAGGGGGTGTGGAGAAGCTCAGTTTGGAAGAATTACAGCACTTGGTTAGCTCAGTGTCTTTGTGTTTGAGCTTTCTGGCTTGACAGGAGGGTATGCCCTTTACAATGTCCCACAAGGGATGTTTTCTATAATAGATTAAAAAACAAAACTGAAACTTTAAACAAGTGAAAAATAAGGTAACCTTTAGTTAGAGAATATAAACCTTTCCATTTCTGCGGTGTTTCATTATTAAAATGTATGTGAATTTTGTTAAGGGTTTAGACTGTACTATCAAAATTAATATAGGCAACAATGCTTTACAGTATCTGATATCACTTTGGTTGTCCACAGGTTAAAAGTATATTTTAAAACATATACTTGTATAAATAATAAAGGTATGAATCTGCTTTTTGGTATAATATGTCTTGTGGATATATTTGAAAATTTCCCTCCTGCCAATCCAAGCCCAGCTCTGCTGTCCAGGAATCAGCCTTTTGGTTATTAGTTATCATTTACTCTGCTCTGTCTCTGCTTGTTTTATTCTTTGAAACCTATCTTAGGTTTGCTAAAATGTTACATCAGCTTTAGCACTTTTTGAATTATGTGTTATTTGTAACTATCATATAAGAGACCTTATAAGGCATGTAGAGGTTTTGAGAATCATGAAATTAATGAGTTTTCAGAATTGTGAGTTAATACAAAATCCTGAAATTATTTCGAAGAATTTTTAGTTCTTGTATTTGTTTCACTTTTTTAATGATTGATCTTTTTTTTCAGTAGGGCTTTTTAGTTTTTAAAAGATTTTGAAATTGAAAACTATAACCCTATAGATTTCTTAAGTTACTGTTGCTTTAGTTTAGTTGGTTGTTTATCTTATTCTGATTCTTTTTGCTTTGAATCCTTGCCTTTTGCCTCAGGCCCCCTTTTTATCAGTCATTGCTTAGTGTTAGTGCTGAGTTACTGCTGCTTGACAAGACGTTTTTGTTTTTTGATTTTGGGGTATTTTTTTAACTAATAAAATCCTTCTGTTAAGTATCTGAATTGAATATCAAGTTTTAGATTCTTTTTTTGAGGGAGAATTTTAATCTAGTAATCAGTTTTTTTTAAAAGCATTCTGTTAACTCCAAATTTCCACTTTCGAGGTAGTAAAGTTCAGGAGATTATTTAGAGTCCAGAGTGCAGATCAGTATTTTAGTCTGAGCAGTAATATATAGTTGATAGTCTCCCAACTAAAATCAGTTGCGTCTCATATTTTCTCTTTTATTGTATGTAATTTTGTTCTTTAGGAAAAGAGTTCTAAGTAAGTCAAATGTAGTGTTAACTTTCTATATGTAAGAGCGGTGGCAATGATTTTTATTTATATATAATCCAAAAGGCAACTCTGTTTGTCACTAGCAAATGTAGTAATTCCTCTTTTATTTTAATGGATTGGTTCTGAACAGTTAACCTTCTATTTGATTCTCTTCACTGATTATCTTAATACTTTAGGGTCATTTGGTTCCTAAGTAATACTTAATTTATAGCAGTCTTTGGATTGAAAGTGAATTCTCACTCATTTCCAAAATCTAATACTCCCTTCTACTTTTTTTTTTTGGAGGGAGGTGAGGGTCAGGACTGTAGAGGTGGAAGTGAAGGTGTTTGTGTTTCCATTATTAGGTTTTAGTCGAATTGGAGTTAGCAGGTTCAGACAGTGATTATGATCAAGATGGGTATTTGGTAACCAGGTGATTATTGAGTCCTCTGGGACTAGAATGATATTCCATTCTGGGAAGATGGAGGTTCTCTCTGTTGCCTAATATGATGTAACCTATTGCTTGGCTGCTCGTCATCTTTGCTATATTCTCGAAAAGCTCTTCCCAACATAGGGGAAGTTGTGATTATTTCAGCTTAGCTCTAACTTGGTGGAAAAAAGATAGCAGGATGAGTCTCTGACTTAACAGAGAGTTATTTCAAATTGCCCTAATTCCCTCAGATATGCTTATAGCTGGAGCAGTTCTAGAAAGCATCTGAATAATGCCATTTTTTTTAGCCTTATGGGGTTACACAGGATGGCCTGGAATTCCTTCCAGGGTGAGAATTAGGTATTCAATGTCTGTGGGGACTTGCCACTTCTGAGTACTTGCCTAATCACTTAGCTACTTGTACTAGTGCTGTTTTTAGGATCGAAAGGCGGTTAGGTAAGTACATAATTACTTTATTTAAATATTTATTAAGCATCTGTCTTGTATCAGTCACTGTGGGCAAACAAAGATATTGGGGAAGCTGCCTTAACATTCAAGAACTTTTATTAGTCCTTAGAAAAAATATAGTGTATTCAGTACAAGGCAAAATGTGCCATACGATAGTGAAAGCAAGTGCTGGGGGTGTTTGGAAGTGAAAGAAATCAGATGATGAAGAAAGGCTTCATGAAGAAGGTGGTGGATTTTTGCTTCATTTTGATGAAAATGGAGAAGGCATTCCTGTCATGTGAAACAAATAAGCAAAAGTACAAAAGGACAAGAGTGAGTTGTCTGTTTAAACTGCAGTCCAAGATTGGTGTAGGGAATGTATAGGTGATAAGTTTGCAGAGATAGATTGTTGGATTTTCTAATGCAGGTTAAGAAGTGGAGTCTCTTTGTTAGGCACCTTGGGGTTTGCAACACACCTCTCTCCTTAGCTCAGAAGAAGAATGTTTCCTTTATTTAAGGATTCCATTGTAAAATTCTACAATAATGATGTTGGTTGTTTTTTTAAATCACCTTGGCAGAGACAATATTGTTATCCACAGCAGTGTCTCTTCTAAGTAAGCTCATTTGGAGGCTGTACCTTATTCCATTGCACAAAACTCGTTTTTGAAGTTGCCTAAAATCAGTGGCATATTCATTCTTTGAGTCCCCTTAGTTTTGGGAAATTTTCATCCTTTAGAGGTTGGATTTGGTATTTGGAAACAGAAAATAATATTTTCTGCCACAAATAAAGGTACATATAAAATAATGAGATTGGTTTTTTTTCCTGCCTTGCAAACTGGCTCTGAAAGCTCAGCAGAGGGGCTTGATTTGTTTTGATGTGCCTCTGAACTTCTCTCTTGATTCCTATTTCCTTTATGTCCACCCGTCTGCTGAATGGAATCTGGATATTGGGTAGATGGGAGTAAACAAAGCTGTTATTTTTTGTAGTTTCAAGTTAAAGACTTGCCATTACTACCCTCCAAATTATCTTTACTCTATTTGCAAATATTTTAAAAAATCTTTTTACTGTTTGTTATACTTGCACGTTGTTTTTGGGATAATCCCAGTGTGAAATATTTGCTAACTTTATTGACTGTCTCTTGTATGTGGGAAGTATCCCAAGTCCAGTGGTCCATACCCTGAATTTTTTTCTTTTTTTAATTGAGATATCATGTATATACCATAAAATTCACCCTTTTAATTCATACAATTCAGTGGTTTTTAGTTTATTCACAAGATTGTGCAAATATCACTAATTCTCGAACACTTTCATACCCAAAAAAGAAACCCTATACTCATTAGAAATCATTTCGCATTTCTCCTATGACCCAGTCCTTGGTAACCCCTAATCTACCTCTGTTTCTGTGGATTTGCCTATTCTGGACAATTCATATAAATGTAATATTATAATATGTGGCCTTTTGTGTCTGGCTTCTTATCATGTTTTCAGAATTCATCCATGTACTGGCATATATCAGCACTTTATTGCTTTTTATGGCTAACTAATATTGCATTGTATGGACATACTATATTTTGTACATCCATTCATCAGTTGTCAGACATTTGAGTTGTTTCCACTTTTAGCCTGTTATGAAGAAGCTGCTGTGAACTTAAGCAGCATTATTCGTGTAGACGTTTGTCTTTTCTTCTTTTGGGTACGTACTTCAGAGTGAACTTGCTGGGTCATATAGTAACTTTTAATGTTGAGGAACTGTTAAACTGTTTTCTAAAGCGGCTGCAGTATTTTACATTCCCCCCAGCGGTGTAGGAGGATTTCAGTTTCTCCACACCCTTGCCAACACTTGTTACTGTCTGTCTTTTTGGTTATAGCCATTCTAGTGGGTAGGTATGAACTAGTATGGCATTGTTGTTTTGATTTGCATTTCCCTAATGACCATTGATGTTGAGCATCTTTTCATTTGCTTGTTGGCCATTTGTATATTTTCTTTGGAGAAACGTCTCTTCAGATCCCTAGCCAATTTTTTAACTAATTGTCTTTTTATTGTTGTCTTTTTATTGTTGAGTTGTAGCATATATTCTGGATGCTAGACCCACATCAGTATATGATTTGCAAAAGTTTTTTTCTTATCATACCCTCAGTTTGAGAGTAGTTAGATCAGAAGATAATCTGCAGCATTATTCCTGTGCAGGGAATAATGGATGTTGTAATGGAGTGATCAGAATGAACCAGAATTACTCAGGAAAGGCTTCCTTAAACATCCTTTTCCATGAATTATTAAAATTGTTATTTGATGGAGTTTTGTAATAACACAGATATACTTTGCTATCCAAATCTTCTAAGTTTTTGCCTTTTTTTAGTGAGGGTTCATATTTCAAGTTCAAATAATGTGGTAAACCATGTTATTTGAATCTGTTCTATACCTGAGTTTTGGATAGTATATAATCAAGGTTTAGGTGGAGAAGGATATCTTTTCTCTATATAGACATTTTGTCTGAATCTATTCTGTGTCTGGTGTTCATGGTGTTACCATCTTACATCTGCACAGCACATTTTATATTTTTTCAGAAAACTTTCACATTATTTTATTGTCTTTATTTAGAAATGTAGAAAATTAAAGATGGGTATTAAAAAACTATTGGTCAGTTGGGAAACATTGAGTAATAACTCTTGTTAAAGTAATAAGGGGATTTCCTTTAGCATAAATGTTTCCCTTTTATCCACAGAAATAATTTTATGATATTTTAATGTTTGAAATAGTTACCTAATTTCTCAGGTAAAAGTAGAATACAGAGCTGAACTTCTCCAGAAACACACTTTTTAATTTAATTTGCTTCAATTGCTGTATAAAATTACATAGTAATTTTCTATCTCTATTAATGATGGTACACATCAAGACTAACTTTTTGGGTTAGAAGCTGTGAATACCAGTATTATTTCCCATGAGAATTATTATTATTGGAAAAACTGTTGTATGATGAACGTTTTCATTTTTGTTGTTTACTAGATAGTCTGTGACTGTTATTTGGTCTCATGATTAGCTTATTTTTCATAAGCTCTGAGTCATTTTATTATCATCATTATTAACAAATGATTATTGTATGTTTTTTTCTTATTAGTTGATTTTTTAGAGATTTCCAGAGGGTAAAGGCATGTTCTCCCTCTCCTAAGCTGCCAATATAAAGGGGAAGAAAAACTAATTTAAAAAGATCTACAGGTTGTGTGTTGCTTGGTAAAAGAAAATCCCACATCTGAAAATGTGAATTGTACTACAAAAAATGTATCTTGTGTTACAACAGAATTCATCTCTGATTTAATATAAGAAACATGCTCCACTAGTACATGTAGAATTATTATTGGTTTATACAAATTTCAAAAATAAGTTTACCATGTGTACAGAGGAAGAAATTGTTGAATTTGTTAAATTGAGGCATGCTTATGTTCAGTTTGATGCTCTGGGTTTTTTTGTTTTTTTTTAAAATTTTTATTTATTTATTTATTTATTTATGGCTGTGTTGGGTCTTCGTTTCTGTGCGAGGACTTTCTCTAGTTGTGGCAAGTGGGGGCCACTCTTCATCGCGGTGCGCGGGCCTCTCATTATCGCGACCTCTCTTGTTGCGGAGCACAGGCTCCAGACTGCGCGTCAGTAATTGTGGCTCACGGGCCCAGCCGCTCCGCGGCATGTGGGATCTTCCCAGACCAGGGCTCGAACCCATGTCCCCTGCATTGGCAGGCAGATTCTCAACCACTGCGCCACCAGGGAAGCCCTGATGCTCTCTTGTTTTTCATGAATTTTTTATTGTCCCCAATGCATGGGTATTTTTCTTTTTAATTAATTAATTAATTAATTTTTGGCTGCATTGGGTCTTCATTGTGGTGCACGGACTTCTCATTGCGGTGGCTTGTTGCAGAGCACGGCCTCTAGACGCATGGGCTTCAGTAGTTGTGGCACACGGGCTCAGTAGTTGTGGCTTGCGGGCTTTAGAGCACAGGCTTAGTAGTTGTGGCGCATGGGCTTACTTACTCTGCGGCATGTGGGATCTTCCCGGACCAGGGATCAAACCCACGTCCCCTGCGTTGGCAGGCGGATTCTTAACCACTGCACCACCAGGGAAGTCCCAATGCATTGGTATTTATGGGCTTTTACCTGAATGCTCCCCTTCCTCTCAGTCAATGTAGGCATATTTTCTAAGTCATTTGTAGGTATTTTTCTCTATACCTACCCACAGGATATTCTCCTGTTCTGTTTTACCTGTCTTTTCATCTTTTAGGTACATGATTTATCAAAAGTAGAAGGGATGCTAGAACTTGTCTTCTTGTCCAACCATATTAAAGGGAAAAAGAATTTTTTAAAAAAATCTTTCAATTTTGAAAACTTCAAACATACACAAAAGTAGAAAGAATAGTATAGTGAACACCCAGCTCCATCAACTAATGGCTGTTATTCATTCCCACAAGATTACTTTGAAGCAAATCCCAGACATCATATTTAGTATTGAATCTTTTTGCAACCTGCCTGTATAATATCATCTCCTTCTTCCCACCTCCCATCCCCATCAAGTGGTACATAACTTTAAAGAAGTGAGATTTTATCTAAATATGGAAAAGACTGGTTGTGTTTTGTCTTATTAATGTTCCTTAAGAGCTGTCATATGTTGAGTATTTACTATGTGCCAGACAAGAGCCCTTTGATGTTAATATCTGTTTTACAGGTGGAAAAACAGAATTTGGAAGATTAAGGATTTCATTTATGGTCACTCAGCTAAAGAGTGGTAGACCTGGGATGGGAATTCAAAAGCCTGTGCTATAAAACATTAAAGCATACGCCCTTTTTTTAGACTTTCTTATTTGGTTCCACCAAGTTGCCTTTTCTTTCTTTGTTCCCTACTACTGATGGCATACTCAATTTATATTACAGTAAAGAATTCTACTCATAATATTATCATAAATGGTAGCATAATTCTTTCAATACCCTGGCCTAAAATGTCTTTCCCTCTTCTCTTCAGTGTTATGGTCTAGTTTGTCTATCCTTTTTCTTCTCAAATTTTTAGTTTTGTCAGAGCTAAGTAGGTTTGAGCTGAATGCTTCCACTGGCTTAGTTTTCCTTCATACGTTGCTAGACTGGCCTTTCTTCACCATTGGCTGAGATCTGAGCATAGGTTTTGAAGAGGAAAGATAGCAAAGGATATCCAGGTGATCCTGGGCCTTAAGCTTGGTGAACCTTCCGCGTGGACCAGCTTAGTTGACAGAGCACTTTGAAATTTGTAACAAAAGCATTATAGTAACAGTGTGTAGGTACCTGGCCTTTCCTTCTATTCATATCCTTCCCAGAAACCTCAGGTGTGGACAGAGGGGGAACAGGGTAAAGCAGATTGAGGTCAAGATTCAGGATTCCTGGATTTTAGTCAAATGCATTTTGAGTTCTAACCTCCTATGACTTAGATTTGGCACTTGGTTATAAATGTTTCAAAACGTGATGGAAAGCAAAGTTGCTGAGTAGTGTACAATTGCTGAGAAGGGGAGGGAGCAATTTGGCAGATTTTTTTAAAATTTATTTATTTGTTTTTATTTTTGGCTGTGTTGGGTCTTCGTTGCTGCACGTGGGCTTTCTCTAGTTGTGGCAAGCGGGGGCTACTCTTTGTTGCGGTGCGCGGGCTTCTCATTGCAGTGGCTTCTCTTGTTGCGGAGCACGGGCTCTAGGCGCGCAGGCTTCAGTAGTTGTGGCACGTGGGCTCAGTAGTTGTGGCTCGCGGGCTCTAGAGCGCAGGCTCAGTAGTTGTGGCGCATGGGCTTAGTTGCTCTGCGGCATGTGGGATCTTCCCGGACCAGGGCTCAAACCCGTGTCCCCTGCATTGGCAGGCGGATTCTTAACCACTGCGCCATCAGGGAAGCCCCAGATTTTTTAAATGATACGCTAGTTTGGTAATTCAAGCATCACCGGTCTCAGACTAATGCTACATTAGTAGATACAGGAAGATGTGACAAAGGTAAGTGGGAGAAATTCCCATCAAAATAAAATGGGAAGCTCTTTGCCTTCACTAAGAATAAAATGTGAGAGGAACATAAATATCTGTGAATATGTGCCTGTGTTGAAATGTGGCTTTTTCATTGCATGGTTAATGATATAAATACTTACTAATCTTGTCATATGTGTTAGGTTATGTGAATTTTCATTCAGCTAGTAAGGAAACTGATGAAGTTTATCTTGTATAAACGGGCATTGATTTAATTTATTTGAGCACAATAAAATGAAACTTTAATTATGGGTGGGCTAAGAAGTCCATAAATCTTTGGGAATAGTTATTGAAAAAAACCTTTAAGCTGGTCATTTTTCTGAGTGTTTAATGTAATTAATACATCTTTAAAAAATGATTTAGTTAATATACCCCTACGTAAAACGATCAGTGTGTTAATATTTTACTTACTGTTTATTTATTGGAAACCTAACAATTATGCTTAGCAGTATTTTTATAATACTTAATATGTTAGATACCCTACCTAGAGCTGGTTTTTGTTCTGGAAAGAGAATATATCAGGATAAAAATAATGAAATAATATGGATTAATTTCTAACAATGTTTTGAGAGGTACTGAAGTTTTGCTGTATGACTTTTTCAAAAGAAAAGCAGGTATGATTAAAGTGATAAGGCTGTGTGCCATGTGAGACTTGCACAACCAATGTTTAGTTGTATATACATATATTTTCTATGCATAGCTTTTTACTGTGGAGTATTTACTAAAATAGATTTTGGCATGTTAAAATAAACAGTCATATACAGAGAGTCAAATCCATATAGTCTCTTGATAACCATTTCAAGACCCATGGCTTATGGCTACAATCTTATCTAAAAGATAACATTCCCTTTGACCCTTTTCTCCTTAGGCAAAGAACTTCCGTTTAATTTTCATGTAACATATCCAAATCAAAGATTGTTTTATTTTATTGGTGATAGGCAAGGGTAAATTCATAAATGGGGTAAAGATAAAGAAGAGAAACTAGAATTTTCCACATTAAGTGAGAAGACTTTAGGTAGGAATTATAAGAAGCTGTAAACCTATGTGGGACTTAATTTTTATAAAAAATAAGTAGGCCACATAAGTGATAGTCCAACCTGAATGAGTTGTTTTGGTCAAGACTATTAAACTATTAAGAAGATTGAATTATCCACAGATTTTGATCTGTTAAAACCAAGGGAATGTAAATTAGTGGAGAAGAGTATTCTGATACAATTACATTGATTAAAAATTAGCTGACAAAAAAAAAAAATTAGCTGACATTGTGGTAAAGACAAGGAACCAGAGATGTTGATAACCGAGACAATTTTTGCCTTTTTTTCCCTTTTCCTGAGAACTTAAACTTTATTTTGGAAAAAGTGGAAGGTTTGTTACTGTTAAGTGATTAATAAATATTTATGTATTTATGATACTACTCGATAGGAATTATTTGTTAAAACTATACGAAGATGTCTAGGTAAAATATTTTTAGAAATTACTCTACCTAAGTCAGCCAATCCACATTTTGTCAGATATTCTTTAGCAGGTAATCCAGAGGAGATCAACTGATTTGAGGAATATGAGTGTATATCCAGTTATAAGCAGAAAAGAAGGTAAAGAATAAAGGCTATATTAAGAAACAGGAAGGATCTGTTGTCAAGTCATGCTGCTGCTAATGTCTGGTTTCTGTGACTCAAGAACAGAAGTGTACATAATGATGGTAATGACGTTGTTACATATAACTGGATTGTGAAATAAGCAGCACACTTTATTTTTTTTAAATTGTTTTTAAAAGAAATTTCTTTTTGGCTGTGCTGGGTATTCATTGCTGCGAGCGGGCTTTCTCAAGTTGCAGCGAGTGGAGGCTACTCTTTGTTGCGGTGTGCAGGCTTCTCATTGCTGTGGCTTCTCATTGCAGAGCACGGGCTCTAGGCATGCGGGCTCAGCAGTTGCGGCACACGGACCCTAGAGCGCGTGGGCTTTAGTAGTTGTGGCGTGCAGGCTCAGTAGTTGTGGCACACGGACTTAGTTGCTCCGCGACATGTGGGATTTTCCCAGACAAGAGTTTGAACCTGTGTCCCCTGCATTGGCAGGCGGATTCTTAACCACTGCGCCACCAGGGAAGTCCAGCAGCACACTTTAAAACTTGATGCTGAAAGGATACTTACTTTCAGATGGCAGAATTTGCAGGAACTTGAGATGTTTGGTACAGTAAGGATTTGGTACAGTCTAGGATTCTGCCAAGAATCAGGAATGAGTAACTTGCTTTTGCGCGAGGTAGCTTCTCATTCATATGTCTTATCTATTCTATATATCTCCATTTTTCTATATACACTTTTCTTTTTCTCTCTTTTTGTGCGTGTAACATAAATTGATATACGTTTGGAATACATCATATGAGAAGTAAACTGAATTAATTTAAAAAACAAATACGTATGTATTTTAGTCTGGGGAAACAGACATCTTCAGAAGCCCATGCAGATAAGAATGACTTTAGAAGTAGAAAAACAGTGGTCATAGTTAAGAGAATGAAATTCACTAGACAGAGATAAGGGATGAAATATATTCAGTAAACTTTTGTTAGTGAATATTTTTAGCTCTATTTGCATCACTGTTAATTAAGTTCATAAAACAGTTTTATTTTGATATAATGCAAATAGTTTTGTCTCTCCTGTGGCTTTCTCTATTTATGAATTTTAAAAAACTTAATGGGTACAATCTTTCTTGAAGTTAAACATTAGTTCTTCCATTTTTTTTGAAGAAATTAGTTTTATTTTTTAAATTTATTTTTTAATACTGAATGAAAGATTTTTTTTTTAGTTTTTATTGGAGTATAGTTATTTTACAATGTTGTGTTAGTTTTTCCTGTACAGCAAAGTGAATCAGCTATATGAATACATATATCCTCTCTTTTTCGGATTTCCTTCCCATTAGGTCACCACAGAGCATTGAGTAGAATTCCCTGTGCTATACAGTAGGTTCTCATTAGTTATCTAATTTATACACAGTATCAATAGTGTATGTATGTCAATCCCAATGATTGTTTAAATCTTTATGATTCTTTAAATTCTTTAGTGCTTCACAATTTTCAAGTTTCACACATGTGATTTCATAAAATCCCATAATAACCCTTTTTTAAATTCCCTACCCCTATATTGCACCTTTGTTCTCCCCACTGGTAACCACTAGTTTGTTCTCAAACTGTGAGTCTGCTTCTTTTTTGTTTTATTCACTAGTTGGTTGTATTTTTTAGATTTCACATGTAAGTGATATCATTTGGTATTTGTCTTTCTCGGACTTATTTCACTTAGCATAATGCCTTCCAAGTGCATCCATGTTACAGAATGGCAGAATTTCATTCTTTTTTATGGCTGAGTAGTGTTTGTTGTAGATATGTAACACATCTTTTTTATCCATTCATCTGTTGATGGACTTTTTATTTTATGCCACGTTATATGAAGAATATTTGAACTTGCAGAGAAAACAATGTTAAAAAATAATTTTAGACATGAATTTAAGTGCATTTCAAATATTAATCATATTTAGCTAACCCTTTAAAGATTGTATCTCAGTAGGATGGAAGAGGTGATTAAATGTACTCTGCATTCAGAAGTTTAATTCCTCTCATTAGTTCTCCAACTGTTAACCACATTCAGAGGCTCATTTTGAAAATACTTGCATATAATAGTAATAGTAGAGGTCCATTTTGGAAACACTTGCACATTAAAACAATAATAAAAGGTGGCTTTAAGTCGGGCAGACCTGGGTACAAATTTATCTTCACACTTTACCAGCTATGGGATGTAGAGAGAACTAATTTCAGTTTATCCCTATAATAAATACTGTGTAGGACGGTCGTGAGAATTGAGAAAGAGGCAGAGAACTTTGTCTTTGCTTAATAAATAATAGATCACTTGAAAAAAAAAACTGTTGAAGCTGATCCATAGAATTTGCTCTTTGGATATACTCTTAAAATAACGCAATTTAATTTCTTTTAAACATATTTTGTAATATAGAACAATAATTGTTCTGTCTGGATTTTAAGTTGCACTGTGTTTGGTCTATCCAAAACTTTTACATATTTACAAGTTCCTGTAATGGTTTGGGTGATGACATTTATGTATGATTAACATTATGACATTTATTGGTATATCCTACAGGATAGAGTAGCAAAAAATACTCAATTTTTGTTCTTTGCCAGCTAAGAGAACCTACTACATGTTTTTTCTTAGGTTAAAAAGAAATAGTAGATTTTCTCTAGGTTAAAAAATGGTTGCATCTTGGGCAGTGGAATGGAATGGGAAAAACCTCAAGGCAGGAGCACTGGGTTCTGGCATAAGTATGACTACAACTATATGATTTTAAGCAAATACATCACTTAATCTCTCTGCATCTTGGTTTCCTTATTTGTAAAATGAGAACGTCTTGGAGAACCTGATTACAATATTTCAAGAAAAATTACTGTGTTGATTTTCACCATTGAATAGTTTGGGGATGGTTGACATGAAATCCATTAGGAAATAGAATATTCATATTGTGTATAACAGGGCAACAAAGCTAAACTAAATAATGTGCTCAAAGATGTTTGTCTTAAAAGACACATGCACCCCAGTGTTCATTGCGGCACTATTTACAACAGCCAGGTTATGGAAGCAACGTAAATGCCCATCGACAGACAAACAGATAAAGATGTGTGGTACATATATACAATGGAATATTACTCAGTCGTAAAAAGGAACGAAATGGGGTTATTTGTAGAGACGTAGATAGACCTAGAGACTGTCATATAGAGTGACGTTAAGTCAGAAAGAGAAAAACAAATATCGTATATTAGCACATATATGTGGAATCTAGAAAAATGGTACAGATGGACCTGTTTGCAAGGCAGAAATAGAGGCACAGATGTAGAGAACAAACGTATGGACACCAAGGGGGGAAAGGGGAGGAGGGATGAATTGGGAGATTGGGATTGACATACATACACTAATATGTATAAAATAGGTAACTAATGAGAATCTGTTGTGTAGCATAGGGAACTCCACTTCGCTGTACAGTAGAAACTAACACAACATTGTAAAACAACTGTACCCCAATTACAAAAAAAAATGTCTTCTAAAATGTTCATGAGAATAAAGACTCTTCATCTTTAAGTAGAAAGCAGGATGTGTAAGGAATGGGCAGCAGCTCCTCAAACTCATGCAAAATACATAACTAACTTTTCTCACTAAGAATATTAGCTAAACACTCACAAGGTGAGAGGAACTTATTAGTCTCATTTAGCTAATAATAGTTATATCTGCATTTCATATAGAAAGATGTAAATGCATTTTCTTTTGTTTATTCAATTTATTTTTTAAAAAAATTCACCCATTTCTCCCACCCCCACCCCACCCCCTATTCCTGGCAGTCACCAGTCTGTTCTCTGTATCTGTGAGGTTGGTTGGTTGGTAGGTTGGTTTGTCTGTTTGTTTGCTTGTTTGTTTGTTTCAGGTCTAACAGAGATCATGTGTTATTTGTCTTTCTCTGACTTATTTCGTTTAGCATAATGCAATCAAAGTCATCCATGTTTTCACAAATGGCAAGATTTTGCTCTTTTTTATGGCTAAACAATATCCCAGTGTGTGTGTATTTGTGTATACACACACACAATTTTTTTATCCATTCATACATCAGTGAACACTTAAGTTCTTTCCATATCTTGGGTATTGTAAATAATGCTGCAGTGAACGGGGGTGCATACATCTTTTTTTTTTTTTTTTTTTTTTTTTTTTGGCCACGCTGCATGGCTTGCAGGATCTTAGTTCCCTGACCAGGGATCAAACCTTGGTCCTTGGCAATGAAAGCATGGAGTCCTAACCACTGGACCTCCAGGGAATTCCCCACATACATCTTTTTGAATTAGCATTATTTTTTTTGGAAAATACCCAGAAGTAGAATTGCTGGATCATATGGTAATTCTCTTTTTAATTTTTTGAGGAAACTTCATACTGTTTTCCACAGTGGCTGCATCAATTTTCATTCTCACCAATGGTGCAGAAGGGTTCTTTTTTTCTTAACATCCTTGCCAACACTTGTTATTTCTTTTTTTAAAAATTTATTTTATTTATTTTTGGCTGTGTTGGGTCTTCATTGCTGCACACGGGCTTTCTCTAATTGCAGCAAGCAGGGGCTACTCTTCATTGTGGCGCACAGGCTTCTCATTGTGGTGGCTTTCTCTTGTTGCAGAGCATGGGCTCTAGGCACGCAGGCTTCAGTAGTTGCAGCACGCGGGCTCAGTAGTTGTGGCTCGTGGGCTGTAGAGCACAGACTCAGTAGTTGTGGTGCACGGGCTTAGTTGCTCCGCGGCATGTGGGATCTTCCCGGACCAGGGCTCGAACCTGTGTCCCCTGCATTGGCAGGTGGATGTTCAACCACTGCGCCACCAGGGAAGCCCCGTACAGTTGTTATTTCTTGTCTTTTTGCTAGTAGCCTCTCTAGCAGATGTGAGGTGATATCTTATTGTGATTTTGATTTGCATTTCCCTGATGCTTAATGGCGTAGAGCATCTTTTCATGTCCTGTGGCCATCTGTAATGTCTTGTTTGGAAAAATGTCTATTCAGATCTGCCCACTCTTTAATCCAATTGTGGGGTTTTTTGTTGTTGTTTTTTGCTGTTTAGTTGTATGAGTTCCTTATATATTTTGGATATTAGTCCCTTATCAGATATATGATTTGCAAATATTTTCTCCCATCCATTGATCTATGTGTCTGTTTTTATGCCAGTACCATGCTGTTTTAATTGCTATAGCTTTGTAATATAATTAGAAATCAGGAAATGTGATGCTTCCAGCTTTTCTCTTCTTTCTCAAGATTACTTTGGCTCTTTGGGGTCTTTTATGGTTCCATACAAATTTTAGGATTGTTTTATGATGGTGAAAAATAGTATTGGAACTTTTAAAGGGATTGCATTGAACCTGTATATTGCTAATTTGTTTTTCTTAGAATTTATCATTAATGCATAGGAACACAACAGATTTTTGTGTATTCATTTTGTATCCTGCAACTTTACTGAATTTGTTTATTAAATCTAACAATCTTTTGATGGAGTCTTTAGGGTTTTCAATATCATGTCATCTGCAGGTGGTGAGAGTTTTACTTCTTCCTTTCCAGTTTGGATATGTTTTATTTCTTTTTCTTGCCTAATTGGTCTAACTAGGATTTCCAATACTATGTTGAATAAAAGTGGTGAGAGTGGGTATCCTTGTCTTGTTCTTGATCTTAGAAGCTTTCACTTTTTCACTGTTAAGTATGATGTTACCTGTGGGCTTGTCGTATGGCCTCTGTTATGTTGAAGTATGTTCCCTTTATACCTGCTTTATTGGGTTTTTATCATAAACGGATGTTGAATTTTGTCAGATGCTTTTTCTGCATTTGTTGAGATGATCATATGATTTTTATTTTTCATTTTGTTAATGTGGTGTATCATGAACCATCTTTGTATCTCTGGAATAAATCCCACTTGATCATGGTGTATGTATTTTTATAGGTTGTTGTCTTTTAATGTATTGTTGAATTCATGCTGACATTTTGTTGAGGATTTTTGCATCTTTGTTCTTCAGGGATATTGGCCTGTGTTTCTTTTCTTGTGGCATTATTGTTTGGTTTTGGTATCAGAATAATGCTGGCCCTGTAAAATGAGTTTGGAAGAGTTCTCCTTCTGTTTTGGGGAAGAGTTTGAGAAGGATTTTTATTTATTTTTCTTTGAATGGTAGAATTCACTAGTGAAGGTGTCTGGTCTTGAACTTTTGTATGTTGGGAGGTTTTTTTTATTACTGATTCAGTTTCCTTGTAGTAATCAGTCTGCGCATTTTATTTTTCATCATGATTTCAGTCTTGGTAGATTAAATGTTTCTTGGGATTTACCCATTTTTTGTAGGTTGTCCAATTTGTTGGTGTATAATTGTTCATAGTAGTCTCCTACGGTCCTCTATTTCTGTGGTATTGGTTGTAATATCTCCCCTTTCATTTCTGACTTTTAAGTCCTCTTTTCTGTTGATGGGTTTAGCTAGAGGTTTGTCAATTTTGTTTACCTTTTCAAAGATATAGCTGTTGGTTTCATTGATCTTTTCTACTGTCTTTTTTAGTCTATATTTCATTTATTTCTGCTTACTTCGTTATTTCCTTTCTTCTGCTTACTTTGAGCTTTGTTCTTTTTCTAGTTCCTACTATGTCAAGTTGGGTGTTTGAGACTTTGTTTTGTTTTTCGAGGTAGGCATTAATTGCTATGAACTTCCCTCTTAGAAGTGCTTTTGCAGCTAATTATTGTAATCTTAGTGTTTACTTCTTTTGTTTTTTAATCTTCCTAATAATTTTATAAGTGATTTATCCACTACCATTTCTATATATATTTACCTTTTCAGTGAGATTTATTCTTCCATGTGTTTTCTTGTTACTAATTAGCACCCTTTTTTTCAGCTTAAAGAAGTCCTTTTGACATTTCTTGTAGGGCCAGTTTAGTGGTGATGAAAAATTTAGCTTTTGCTTGTCTGGAAAATTCTTCATCTCTCCTTCACTCTGAATGATAACTTTTCTGGGTAGAGTATGATTAGTCGGAAGTTTTTCTTTTAGTGCTTTGACTATATTGTTCCACTTCCTTCTGGCTTGCAAAGTTTCTGCTGAAAAATCTGCTGATAGGCTTATGGGGCTTTCCTCATATGTAACAAGTTGTTTTTCTCTTGCTGTTTTTAATATTCTCTCTTTTGGCATTTTAGTTATAATGTGTCTTGGTGGACTCCTCTTACTTGCAACTCTCTGGCCTTTCTGGGTCTGGATGTCTGTTTCCTTCCCTGGGTTAGGGACGTTTTCAGCCATTATTTCTTCAAATAAGATTTCTGCCTCTCTCTTCTTTTTCTGGGAGCCGTATGATGTGAATATTAGTCCATCTGATGCTGTCCCATAAATCCTTTAAGCTATTTTCACTTTTTTTCATTCCTTTTCCTTTTTGCTGTTCTGATGGGGTGAGTTCCACTGCCTTGTATTTGAGTTGACTGATCTTTTATTCTGCTTCATTCAGTCTGCTGTTGAACTCTTCTAGTCTATTTTTCAGTTCAGTTATTGTGTTTTCTTTATGACCATTACTTTTTAACTTTTTATCAGGTGGATTACTTATCTGTTTCATTAAAGTTTTTTTCTGAGATTGGGTCTTCCCTAGTGGCGCAGTGGTTAGGAATCTGCCTGCCAATGCAGGGATGTGGGTTCGATCCCTGGTCCGGGAGGATCCCACATGCTGCGGAGCAACTGAGCCCATGTGCCACGGCTGCTGAGACTGTACTTTGGAGCCCGCACGCCACAACTACTGAGGCCCGTGCCCCTAGAGCTTGTGCTCCTCAACGGGAGAAGCCACCACGATGAGAGGACCATGCACTGCAACAAAGAGTAGCCCCCGCTCGCAGTAACTAGAGAAAGCCCGCTCGCAGCAACAAAGACCCAATGCAGCCAAAAAATAAATTTAAAAAAGTTTTTTTCTGAGGTTTTAGCTTGTTTTTCATGTAGTCAACTCTGGATTGCCTAGACAGCTTGTCTGGATTTGCTTTGTGTCTGGGGATGAGCTGGCTGATGTAGGTTGACATAAGTTGGGATGACTGCAGCAACTAGACTGTTCCACCTTTCTCAACCTTTAGCAGGCTACCTTGGGTCTGTTATGGCATGGCAGAAGTACACAAAGCAAGCAGAAATAATGAAGCACTTTTTCAAGCCTCTGGTGTGTAATGTCTGCTAGTATCTCATTGGCTAAGACAAATCACATGACTGAGCCCTGCCTGATGGTGGGAGGGTATTGTAAAGTTACATAGCAAAGGGCCTGGATATATGAAGGAATGAAGAATTGGGGCCGTTTGCAATCTGTCTTTGGAAACAACAGTTTCATTTTTTCATGTAAGTGTTCATGATAGTAGATATTTATCAAGTACACAGTATATGCTTAACATGTCTCATTTAATAAGTATAATCAACCTGCAAAGAGTGTGGTAGCTTTTTTTTTTTTAACTATGAAGAACAGAATTAGAATGATTAAATGGTAAATGTGATGGAACTGATGGTTTTAATCTGGGAGTGTCTGACTTCAGAACTTACAGGCTTTTATGGAATTGTAATAATGTAAGTTAGATTTTTAGTTTTCCCCCTAACTTTTTTCTCCCTTACTTTGGGGAATAAGGATGTGTGTGTTTTATCATGTATTCTGTACTGCATATCTTGTTTTTTTCCTCCCAGAATCTTTTCCCTTGTCTTTCAGTAGCAGTACCTTGGCTTTCCTTTAGGGAGCCACTTTTCCTAACATTCTTGAGTTCAGTGTGGTTTGGATGAAGCTGACTCACTTCTGTGACTTATGCCTGGCCATTGGTCACAGTGAGTGAGTGGTGAGTGGTTCAGGGATCAGCCTTGAGACTGGCTGGTGGCATTCTTGGGAAAGATCTTTTTTTTCCTGGGGTAGCCAGGCTACTAGCCTATGAGCAGGAAGCAGCTACCATGTGGGGAGAGCCTGCCTGTGAGTGAAGTGGTGTGCCTCTGTGTAAGACAACACAGCAGTGGGGAGAGAAATATTGCTATGCACTTGGATCTAACTGTTCATGAAAGGAGCTCTAAAAAGCCTTTTTGAGTCAGTACCTATCTTTTTTGCTCAGACCTATTTAGTTTGGGTTTACTTGCAACCAGAAGTCCTTACTAACACTTTTTTTAAGTGCCAGAAAGACTATATCTCTTTAAAGGGAGTAGAAAATCAATAGCTTACTATGGGTAAACAGTGTAAAAGCCAAATTCTCTGGCCTTATGGAAATGGGGAGGGATGATTTGACTCGGATGATACTGTACCAGAAAGGAACATAACAAGGTACAGCATGGGGATTTAGTAAGTTGAGAAAATAGACTCACTACTGTAAGGCATTCACGTCTTTCATTCTTTCTTAGTGAATTCTTCAGTAACCTTGAGTACCAAGTACAGTATAAATATATAGAGAGTGCCCATTTGGGTGTTAAAGAGTTTATTTATTTTATTTTATTTTTTTGCTTATTTCTATTTTATAACACATTTTTCACTAAGAAACAGCATTATAATTATTGGTTCATGATACCAGGTCAGCCCACAAACATGATTTAAGTAAACTGAAGGGTTTAAGTAATATATTCTTGAAATAAAAAGAACAGACATCTCTTCCCAGTGCCATCTTCTGGTTCTTTTTATTATCTGGAGATGTTGAGATCTTGAATTCCAATATGCCATTATCCCTACATGTTTACATCTGTTATCACATGTAATTTAATCTTCATAATGACTTCACTAGCTGGGTATTATTTTAATTTTATACGTGGTAAAACAACTGTGTGGATTGATGCTACTACAGATTTATGGTGTCCAGCCTCAGCTGGACTCTCAGCACTGGGAATTCTTTTGCATATTCTTGGTCAGTTTCTATAGCTTAACCACAGTGGCTCTCTTTTAGCTCCTGTGAACTCCTGCTTCTCACTCAGCTAATGATCTTGTCACCTACAGAACAATGAAATTTGAGGGTATGAATGAATATTCCCCCAACATTCCCCTCACCCCTAGGACTACTTGGGAAACTTGAGACAAACACCTACCTAAAGCATTGTTTCAAAGCACTGACTACATGAGATATTTGTAAAATTTGAAAATTTGGGGTCCTACCTCAGATTTGCTGAATCCAAATCTTCTTAGATGGGACATGGAAATCTTTTTTTTTTTTTTTTTTTTTTTTGAATGTGTTGAGGCGATATCCTTGCCTTGTTCTTTTTTATTTATTTATTTATTTATTTTTGGCTGTGTTGGGTCTTCGTTTCTGTGAGGGCTTTCTCTAGTTGCAGCGAGCCGGGGCCCCTCTTCATCGCGGTGCGCGGGCCTCTCACTGTCGTGGCCTCTCTTGTTGCAGAGCACAGGCTCCAGGCGCGCAGGCTCAGTAGTTGTGGCTCACGGGCCTAGCTGCTCCGCGGCATGTGGGATCTTCCCAGACCAGGGCTCGAACCCGTGTCCCCTCCATTAGCAGGCAGATTCTCAACCACTGCGCCACCAGGGAAGCCCTGGAAATCTATTTTTAACGGGTATTTCAAGTGAGTCTTCTTGTACACACTAAAGTTTGAAAACCACAGGCATTTAGAATAAAGCTACTTTAAGGAGCATATAAGACCCTCATTAATTTTCCCAGCCTACTTACCCTCTCTCTGTATATGCTGCCAAGTCCCTACTCTCTAATTTTTCAAGTCCTCTGACCACAAAATATAGGTCAGTTTTTCTAGTGTGCAAGCATTATTGTACTACTTTCTTTACCTTCTTACCTTCCTTTCTCCAATTCTGCTTCTTCTAGTTTGCAAGACCCTTGAAGTCAACAACCATATGACGTTTTTCTTTGTATTTTAAGTACTTGGCAAAGTGACTGGCACACAGTGGATGCCCAGTAAATATTTGTGGAAAGGTAGAAAACAGGACTTTGAAATATTACAAACTACGCAAATTGAATAGTAGTGTTCTATTTATAGTGACTCAAGTTATTTAAGGAAAAACAAAATTAGTATGAGAAGCAGGGAGTGCAGATATTTTGGACACAATTTGTGGTACCTTCAGTGGCTTTAACACTGATTTTTAAGGCGGTTAGGTGGGTGGAGTTGCCCCTTTGACAACCACTGTATTACTAGATACTAGGGACTAGTTTCTTTGCATGTGAATTGTGTGGCAACACAAGTAAAACCCATCCTTTAACAGGCGAAACATTATTTCTTTATTTTGTCTTGTTTCACTTAAAAATGTAATCTTTTCTTTTTTGTTCAGAATATGTGTATTATTTTGAGTTTTCTGAAGTATCAGCAAAAGGGATAGGAAAGGGCTGGGCATTTTCCATAGACAAATAGGTAAAAGTTGGAGGTGGGCAGCAGGTAGAGAAAGAAGAATGTTCAGATTGTGCAAGAGTAAAAAATATTGACATTCTTTCCAAAAGTTCAGGAACATTTATTAACATACTGTGTGTGTGACACAGTTTGCTTGAGATAGAAACAAATGAACCATGAACAATGCTAGCCGTATTAAAGGACAAGACTATCATGAATGTTCTCAAAGTGGTGATATGGCAAGAAAGAGGTATTTCAATATGACTTTGTCACCACTCTAGCTACCACGTAGTGATGTTGATGCTTCAGGGATGGTGGAGATGTGGAATGTCATTGGAGAAGAAAAGATTTTATGAATGCTTTATTTTTAAATATTGATACTTAGGTTTTTATAACTCTTGAGAGTTCCTTAATATTGTTTATATTTTGCTATCAGTTCACAGATCCATAATTTAACAAGCATGAATGAATTTATTTGTAACTTTTAGATTCTAAAACCCTCATGGAGGATGGCATGATGGACAGAGAATGGACATGGATACAAGGATTTCAAAGTCCTGTTTTCTGTTCTTTTTCTACTGGCTCTTCCGGTCTCTTTGACAAGTTTGAGAAAATAACTGAAGAAAAGTGAGGCCGTGTTCAATCTATCAGGACTCTTTTCTATTGCAAGTTCAGAAACCTAGTTCAAATTAATTTAAGTCAAAAAGATCATTTTGTAGGTTTATGAACTGGGAGTTAGCAGAATAAAGGTAAAGCTAGGTTCTGATATGACTGGATCCAGAAATTTTACTTATGTCATCAGGAATATCTGCTTATCTCTGTCTCTAAGCATTCCTTTTTTCTTTTGGTTTCCTTTTTGGGCAGGTATGTTGGTAAAGATGATCAATGGCAGCTCTAGACTTACATAATTTTTAAAGTCCACATGTGTCTCTTTCTGTATAGCACCAGCCAAATTGGGAGGATGGAAGGGTTCATGTCACTAAGGCCTGTGGAGTGTGATTCTCTGACCCAACCAGTGACAGGTGCCTGGCTTTGGAAAGAGGCTTAAGTTCAGCCCTCCCTTATGGCTTGAAGGAGGAGCAGATTGACTCTTCAAAAGAAAATTGGGTGCTATTACCTAAAAAAGGGAAATGGATGCTGGTTAGGCAAAATCTGTAAATATTCCACATATGGATCTAGGTTGTCTACTTTTGAAGAAATTGACTAATTTGGACCATGATATAAGTTGAATTGTGTCCCCCAGAAAGATATGTTGAAGTCCTAACTCCCAGTATCTGTAAATGTGACTTTATTTGGAAAAAGGGTCTTTGCAGTTGTAATCAAGTTAAGATGAGATCATTCTAGATTAGGCTGGGCCCTAATCCAGTAACTGGTGTTCTTGTAGGAAGAGGGCAATTTGGATATAGACAGGGAAGCCGGCCATGTGAAGACAGGCACAGATTGGAGTTATACTGCAACAAGTCAGGGAATACCAAGGGATTGCTGGCAACCACCAGATGCTACAGAGGCAAGGAAGGATTCTTCCTTAGAGCCTTTGGAGGGAACGTAGACCTGTCAACACCTTCTAGTCTCCAGAACTACGAGAGAATACATTTCAGCAATTTTAAGCCACCTAGTTTGTGGTAATATGTTATAGCAGCTCTAGAAAATTAATACCGTATTTGCTACATAAAAATTTATTTTTTTATTTAGCTTATCTTCTTAAAATAAAATGCTGATCATAGCTTTCCCAATAAATGTCTTTTACATTTAGCGATTTGGGATGTCTTTGGAATTTATGGGTTTGACATTTTAAAATATATACTAATAATATTAATGTGACATGATAGTTTGTGATTGATTGTATTTATTGAACTCTGCATTTTTCAGAGTCTAGTTATGGTTTAGTTGAAGGCATGGCCCTTGTTGATGAACAACTAAACATTAATTCTCAGTGTGCTTGACTCCCGAATAGCACAATGCCATGTGAGAACAGTAGCAGAAATAATTAAAGTGAAAAACCATGTTCCTATATGTGTATGTTCCAGTACCCTAAATAAGAAGGAGTATGTCTAGGGCAACTGGCTATCGAGGTGGGAACCTTAAGCAAACCTTAAGAGTAGCTTGAGCCGTATTTCTGTGCTCTTGTTCATTTTCAGCAAACTGAGAGTTGGACAGTGCCTTCAAGGTTTGGTTAAACTTCGGAAAAAATATGGTCTTATGAATTTTCTTCTACTAATTTAAGGAAGTGGATATTTTCTCTAGGTACTGTAATTCTTACTCAAAACTTTTGTGGTATGAAAATTCACAAAAGTTAAGGAACTTAAGAATTTATTGGAACTTAAGAATTTATTGGAAAAATAGTTTGAGGAACCTGTACAAGCACTTTTAAATATATTTCTCCCCATATTCACTAAAATAAAATAGAAACAATAAGGAAATTGTCATATCTTACATTAATAATGATGAGCACAGTACAGTTTTCATTATAAATATTTTTGACAGTGGTACGTTTTTTTAAGTTTAGTAATGTTTTCTGAATTTAAAACTCAAAATTTTATATTTAGTATGTGCAATGAGAAGTCTTGCTCCCACCCATTCCCCATTTACTCTAGTTTTACTTTCCTCCTATAAGCATTTTTATTATGTGTTCTTTCAGTGTTTCTTTGTAAAAATGAAAGCAGATGTTAGTATTTTTCTGACTTTTCCCCCTTTCTTACATATAATGATACATACAGAATACCTTCTTCTGTACCTTGCTTTTTTCACTTAATGTATTTTAGCTGTCTTTCCATTTCGGTATTTAAAGAGCATTTTCATTTTTCACAGCTGCACTGTATTCCATTGTGTGGATGTGTACTATGGTATATTAAACTGGATGGTTTCTGAACATCTGAGTTTTCACTTTTCACTTAACACTGTGCTGCAGTGAATAATGTTGTATATGTTATTTTGTATGTACTGGTGTATGTAGGATACATTCCCAGAAATGGTATTACTGAGTTAAGGGTAAAATGTATTTGTAATTGTGATAGATATTGCCAAATTGCCCTCTACCTAGGTGATATAATTTTGTATTCCCTCCATCAGTGTAAGAGAGCGCTGTTAGGAGAATGTTTGTATCCCCACAACCTTACCAATATGGTATTGTGTCTGACTTGTGGATTTTTGCAAATCTCATAGGTAAAAAATATGCTCAGTGTAGTTTTCATTAGCGTTCTCTTTATCAGTGAGGTTGAGCCTCTTATTTTTAAAGACATTTCCATTTACACTTGATCTTGAATTGACTTCCTGCAGTGATTGTGATACATTGGCAATGGTGAAAGTAATAATAATATTTTAATAGGGGAAGAAAGGGAGGAGGTGATTGTTACTAGAAAAAAAATTTTTGGATCCTCTCCCTTCAACTCATGGATTTTCACATAATTCAGAATTGATTCTGAAAGTTCAAATGCTTTGTTATTGCTTTAGGAGGCCTGTGGTGTGTGATTGGTGCAGCACAGCCATCCAGGTTTTTCTGAGCATGCCTTTTGTACCCTTTCAAGAAAGCATAGATTGGTGTTATGCAGTCTCTTTAAACTGCATCAAAGGATTGTAGAAGATTGTTCAAATTTTGCCCAAAGGTCTGGTCTTGTATTCACCATAGGTGTTTGCTGAAGTAGACTCTATCTAGTTGGTGTAAGATGATTTCTATAAATGTTTTTGCTTACATTTAGTGAGTTCTACAAAATGCTAGATGCCTTCTTTCAGGGTGCTGTTTGTCTCCAACTTGCCTGTTTTATCTGTTCTTTTTGGCACTTCATTCTTTCTGTGTCAGTCAGCATTTTGTTTACTGAATGTTGGGAGAACAATTTTGAGCTTTTTGTTAGTAATGTCACTTGGTTTGCATTCTGAACTGAAACCCTCTTCCCTAAGCAGTTATGTTTTTGCAGCTATTAATGCCATTAAATGTTGTCTTGGCATGAGTTTATGAACATTATTGTTTAATTTCTCAAAATCTGACATCTAAGGAATTATAGAAGCATATAATAGAATATACAACAGAGATTAAAGATATTAAGAATAAATGTGCCCAGTTAAGAAGGGAACAATAGGCAGAATAAGGGTAGAAACTGATGACTCAGAGAACAATCTTATATTCTGAGAACCAAGTTGTTAAGGAAGTAGATACTCAGTGACTCATAGATACTGATCCAAAATGTTTTCTGTAAGTAAATAAAGGTATATTTACTTACAATGGATTTCTCAAGCAAGAACAGCCTCTTTGCTTTGGGAACAGTCTTTGTTTAGATAGTTTGGTTGAATTGCATTTTTAATTTATTCATTGAGCGAAATGTTCTGTGAACATTTATGCTAACTACTAAGCACTATGCTAGATGCAGGGATACAGTGATGTATTTAGGAGACTGTTCTTGCTTACATGGCACTTAGAGTCTAACAGGAGAAATAGGGCCGTTAATCACATGAGAAACCTATAACTGACTGTGAAATGAGATAGGAGCTCTGCAAGGAGACATTGTTCTCTCTGTGTATGTAATTGTGTTTGTGGAGGGGGACAGATTGGAGGAATAGAAATTCGGAAGAATTTCTAAGAAATTTTTATTTGAGAAGTGGAAAATGAATAAGAGTTAACTAATTAGGGGAAGGAAGAGGAGAAGAGTGGTAGGTAGAGAGAATTCTTTCAGACAGGGTATCAGAGCATGTTTTCAGAAGACAGAAAAAGAAAATAGACCATGGTTTCCCTCTTAGGATTCTGATTTATATAAATATTTATATTTCCTTTTCACCACTTGGTGGCACTTAAGCATGCTTTAACTAGGCTCAATTTTGGCTGTAGAATATTCTTTGACTATTTTTTTAAAATTAGGGAAACTGATACATGTGAAATTCTGGGGGGTGGGGAGCACTGGATGAGTTTATTATTAAAATGTTACAGGGAAGAAAGAGTGTACTCAGGCACTGGATATTTCTCTAAATGGACAGTTGTACAGTCACTTCCGTTGGGGAAGCATGAAGGCATTATTTGGCAGGCACTCCTGCCTTAACCTTTTCTCTTTCCAAGTTCAAATAGGAGTGATTTTCTTTTACCACCTTTTTAAATTGAGATATTAAAATGCACAGATCTTAAATTTTGACAGTTGTGCATACCCCTGTGACCTCCATCCAAAACAAGATAAAAAACCTTGTGGAAAGTTTACTCCTATCCTTTTCCAGCCAATTGCTCACCACCACAGTAACTGATTTCTATCACCATAAATTAGTTTTGCCTGCATCCTAGATTTCACATAAAAGAATCTTACAGTATGTACTCTTTTTGCGTCTGGCTTCTTTTGCTTAAACAAATATTTGTGTGTGTTGTTACATTAATAGTTCCTTCCTTTTTTTAAGTGGGTTTATTGAGACATAATTCATACAGCAAATAATTTACCCATTTAATGTATACAAGTAAATGATTTTTACTATATTCATGGAGTTGTACAACCATTACCACAATGAGATTTTAGAACATGTTTGTCACCCCGATGGGTATCATTATATTCAGTTTACAGATGAGAACCCATACCCATTTAGCAGTCACTCCTTATCCTGTCCCCTATCTTTCTAACCCCCCAGCCATAGACAATTACTTATTTACTTTGTCTCTATAGATTTGCCTATTCTGGACATGATTAGTTCATTCTTTTTTATTGCTGTGTAGTATTCCATTGTATGGACATACCACAGTTTGTTTCATTGCTGATGGACATTTGGGTTGTTTCCAGTTTGGGGTTACTATAAATAAAGATACTCCATAAACATTTTTGTATAAGGCTTTTTGTTTCTCTTGGGTGAATACTTAGGAATGGAATTGCTGGATCATAGGGTAGAGATGTATATTTAACTTCATAAGAAACTGCCAAACAGCTCTCCAAAGAAGTTAAATCTCCACACTACATTCCCCCAACAATGTATGTAGAGATCAGTTAGTCCACGTCCTCACAAATATTTGGTGTTTGTCAGTCTTTCCTATTTTGACCGTTCTAGTGGTTGTGAAATGGTATCTAATTGTGGTAATGTTTTATTTTTGTTGATTTGTGAAAATTCTTTATATAATTAATATAATTATATATATATATATATAAATAACTGATATTTGCTCTTAAAAAATGTAAAGGTAGAAATAGATATCTGTAGGGAGCTACTGTAACATGGAGTTTCTGAGTCTCCAAAATATTTTTTTAAAGAATCAGAATAGAAAAAGTTCACTTTATTTAGACCTTTTCTAAGGAGATTGCCACAGTAATTGGTTCATTGTTGAACCATGAAACGATTCCCTGTAGGCAGGGAAGAGTAACTGCTTTTAGGAGGTATAACTTACAAAACAGCAATAACAGCAACCAAATTCAGTAACTTTCAAAAGTCACAATACCTGCCATTTCATAGAGCTCAAGATAGAATCATGGTTCTCAATTCATCTCCTCCCTAAGAAGTTTTGTCCCTTTTGGTAGAGTCCCAAATGGACCCAAGTAGTCTGTGCCACAGAGAATCATTCCTTCTCACCAGTAAGACACCTGAAATGAGAACTGCCCCTAAACTAGCTCTATAGTTTGCGCTCCAGAAGTTGTCTCACAATCTGTAGCTAACTCACATTCTGTGTCTGATGGTCCACATAGCTAGAGTTAGGTGTGAACTCCATTGTTAGGGCACATGTGGCTTACATCATAACTTCAGTGTCAGTAGCAAGTATTGCTGAGCCTGCAGAAATTTCAGAGAGCTTGGGACAGGGTACCATCAGCATCAGCAGCCATAATTTAGCTTTTGTTACATCATGGAGTCTTTAGAAAACAGTCTTTTGGTTGACTGGGAGACATTCATGAGCTTTCACCAACCTGTCTTGCTTGTGGAAAAGACAACATGGGGCATTTCATGACCCTGAAGGAATTTTGTTGAAAATGATTTACTGGGTGTGAATCTTTACTAAAGTGGAAAGCTTTCCAGATAGTCTAGGAATATTTATTATTAAGTGTATATATCTCCCATGTGATAAAACTCTTAGACATCTGGTCCCGTTTCGTAGAGATCAGTATGCTGACATCTTAGATCTTAAAAGAGGCTTGCAAATTTTCCTCACTTTGTAAAAGTTTTTATCACTACTATATACTCCATCATTGAAGATTCTTTATGATTTTTGCCTATCTGTATTCCATCCAGTCTTTTACTCACACTGCCAATGTAATTTTTCTAAAATATGCCACTATCCCATCAGAAATCCTTCAGACACTCCCCGTCGTCTTCAGGATAAAATCCAGACTTTAACGTGGCTTTCCAGGAGCATCTAGCCTACTGCTTACAATTTTACCTAATTTATCTCCATGTCCCAATAATCAGCATGATAATACCTAACATTTATATAGTACTTACTTTATATACCAAGAACTGGCCCAGGCAGTCATAATAAACTGCCTGTAATTCCTCAAATAGATCATGTACTCCCATGTCATACCTTTTGCTCACTCTGTACTCTGGAGTACTCTTTATCAGGCTCTTCATCTGTATAATAATACCTGCTTGTTCTTTCACACTCCATTCAGACATCACTTCTTGGAAGCTGAATTCCCAAACTCATTTTCTGCACCCCACCCCCAATCCTCACCTCTTAAAATTGTTCCGAGATGTCAGGGGAATGCACATGTAATATCTAGCATTAAGCAGAACAGAGAGTTTTTCCTCCCTGTGCTGCATCTTCTCTTTTGCGAGCATGGTTCAGTAGGACTGCCTTGCCCAAGTTTAAGGCCATAGAGAACGGAGTTTATGACTATTCATCATCCACATGACCTTCTCAAACCCTGTGTTTGAAAACACTTGGGTCCAGAGGCAAAATTCTTAGTCTAGTAATAAGTAAGATAGTCATTGCCTTTGAAGATCCCAAATTCTAGTGGAAATAGACTTATAAACAGCTAATTATATCTAGCTAGATCAGAGATTTAAATGTTAAAAAAAAAAAGAAGAAAGCCATAAAAGAATTAGAAAAAGCATAGGCAGTTTTTTTCTATCATAGTGAATTTGGGAAGGCCTTCAGATCTAAACTGAGAATTATAAAGGAAGTGATTGCTTTATTTAAAAATTAAGTGTATTTTACATGACAAAAAATGCCATAAAATCAAAAAGGAAATAGAAGAATAAGATTGCAGCTTTTATTAATATATAATCTCTACCATATATTAAAATGAACTCTTAAAATTCAGAAAGCAAAAAGGATTACTAGCCTACTAGAAAAATGGATGAGAAAATGAATAGGGATTTCACAAAGAATTCGAAGAGATCAATAAACATGAAAATTGTTCAAGATTAATTATAATTGAGGAATTGCAAATTTAAACTGCAAGTTAAAATCTTCTGCCTATCATGTTAAGGTAAGTTGTGTCAAAAGTTCATGAAGCCGTCTCAAAGGTGCTCCCACTGGCCTAAGATGAAAAACGTGAATGTAAAAAAAGTAAGGACTGCAGTAGGTTGAACTATACCAAATGAGTAAAATTCCAGGAGTCCATAATGATATTTTAAAAATAAAAAGCAAAAATAACTATTGATAACCTTTGGAGATTTCAGGGGTGTTAACTCATTATTATGAAAATTTATGCATAGAAAGTAGCATGTATTTTGTTGCAGAATGTATTCAAAGTAAACAAATAGTTGATAGCAGAAAGCTCTTCTTTACTGAAGAATTCCAGTTAATAAATGAGGAAGGAATGAAGGTATTAGAAAAGTCACCACTTTGTGCCCATAGTACAATAATAGATCTAGGCAGATTATTGATGTATGCTGAAATTATTAGGTGAAAGGTGATAGGTAACTTTATAATGGTGGGTTCAAGTTAATACCCTGAATTCACTGTTCAATCTTAGCATCATTGAAAGTAGAACAGGCAGACATCATATGTCTCTTGACTTGATAAAATAGGAAAGGCATAGCGCTACTTGTGAAGTATTCTACCCTACAAAAATTAACCTGAATCTAATCATGAAAAGTGAAAGAGGGCAGATAGATCATGTAAGGTGTATTAGGCTGTTGTTGTGAGGACTTTGGGTTTTTTTGGTGCAGGTGTGGAATATGTCCCTAATGGCCTCTTTCCCCCATAATTTATTTAATCCTTTGAAGTAAAGCTCAGCTGCATTTCAGACAGTTAAACCTGATTTTATTTCCTTTATTTTTTAGAGCAGTTTAAGGTTCACAGCAAAATTGAGGGGAAGATAGAACTTTTGGCTTTTACTATGAGTAAAATCAGGAGCATGCTAGGTTTTTGAGCAGGAGACTGACATGATGATCTGGCTTAGTTTTAACGAACTACCTGACTGCTATGTCGAGAATCGGCCGGGAGAAGGGGGAGCAGGAGTATTAGCACAGATACCACGTTGGAAGATTTTGCATTAGTCCAGGTGGGAGGTGGGTTGCTTGTACTGGATACTAGTAGAGCAGGGGTCCCCAATCCCTGGGCCGTGGGCAGGTACCAGTCTGCAGCCTGTTAGAAACTGGGCCACACAGCGAGAGATGAGTGAAGCTTCATCTGCCGCTCCCCATCACTCGCATTACTGCGTGAACCATCCCCCCATCCCGTGGAAAAATTGGTTTCCACCCATCCCGTGGAAAAATTGTCTTCCACGAAACCAGTCACTGGTGCCAAAAAGGTTGGGGACTGCTGTAGTACAGTAAGGGAGAAGTGATTAGGACTGTAAATATATTAAATTGGCAGAGATTGGTTAGGATTAGTAAGGGCAACATAATTTCTGATTGGATTAATGTGGAGCATGAGAGAGAGGCGATAAGGACTATAAAGGTTTTAGTTCAAGCAATTCAAAGTGCAGGGTTGCCTTTAACACAGGTGGGAGAGACTGTGAGTGGAGCAGGTTTGGAAGAGAAGATAAAGAATTCAGTTTTGAGTCTCTTCCATATAGTAGGTATGTATTATGAATATAGTACTGCTGAATATTAAGAACCAAGGATATGAGACAACTGCCATGAGAAGGCCTTTCATTGTCAGTTTCACATTGTTCCTTAACTGTGTGAGTTCTCACTTCATGAGCCTGACATTGTTTCTGTATTTTTTTGTTTTGTTTTTCCATTTAAGATTTGTGCATATAATACCACTTTGTGCCAGGTACTATTCTCT
This sequence comes from Balaenoptera physalus, assembly GCF_965194825.1. Lineage (NCBI taxonomy): Eukaryota > Metazoa > Chordata > Mammalia > Artiodactyla > Balaenopteridae > Balaenoptera > Balaenoptera physalus. The sequence continues at coordinate 53,949,885 of NC_138893.1, read as the reverse complement.
CTAATTTCTCAAATACTAATTTTTTAAATCCTCATAAAAATCTTGTGAGGTAAGTGTATTGCATGTTTTACAGCTGAGGCACTGAGAAATTAAGGAACTTGCCAAAGGTCACACAGCTAGAAAAGGTAGAGTTAGGACTCATACCCACACAGCTTGGTTCCAGAGTAAAAATGAGTTAAATAAAGTGAACCTATTGGGCTGCAAGTGCTGATACAAAAGCCCTAGAAATTATATCTCAAGGTGCTCTTAACCTAAGCAGGTTTTTTTTGTTTTTTTTTTTGTTTTTTTATTTATTTTTGGCTGTGTTGGGTCTTCGTTTCTGTGCGCAGGCTTTCTCTAGTTGCAGCGAGCGGGGGCTACTCTTCATCGCGGTGCACGGGCTTCTCATTGTCCTGGCTTCTCTTGTTGTGGAGCACAGGCTCTAGACACACAGGCTCAGTAGTTGTGGCTCACGGGCTTAGTTGCTCCGCGGCATGTGAGATCTTCCCAGACCAGGGCTCGAACCCGTGTCCCCTGCATTGGCAGGCAGATTCTTAACCACTGCGCCACCAGGGAAGCCCCTAGGCAGGTTTTTATGTGAGATCTTCTTGAATGTAATGGTTATCTAAGTAGGAAAATATCTATCAGTACTGAATCTTTATCCATACCTCAGCATAATAAAGGCCATATATGATAAGTCCACAGCTAACATTGTACTCACCAGTGAAAAGCTGGAAGCATTTCTTCTAAGATCAGGTACAAGACAAGGATGTCCACTCTCACCACTTTTATTCAACATGTATTGGAAGTCCTAGCCACAGCAATCAGACAAGAAGAAGAAAGAAAAGAATTCCAAATTGGAAAGGAAGAAGTAAAACCATCACTGTTTGCAGATGACATACTATACATAGACAATTCTAAAGACACCACCAAAAAACCACTAGAGCTCATCGATGAATTTGGTAAAGTTGCAGGATACAAGATTAATACACAGAAACCTGTTGCATTTCTATACACTAACAGTGAAACTATCAGAAAGAGAAATTAAGGAAACAATCTCATTTACCACTGCATCAAAAAGAATAAAATACCTAGGAATAAACCTCTACCTAAAGAGGTTAAAGACCTGTACTTGAAAAACTGTGACACTACTGAAAGAAATTGAAGATGACACAAACAGGTGGAAAGATATATCATGTTAATGGATTGGAAGAATTAATATTGCTAAAATGACCATACTACCCAAGGTAATCTACAGATTCAGCGCAATCCCTATCAAAATACTAAGGGCATTTTTCACAGAACTAGAACAAATAACTTTAAAATTTGTATGGAAACACAAAAGACCCCAAATAGCCAAAACAATCTTGAGAAAGAAGAACAGAAGTGGAGGAATCATGCTCCCTGACTTCAGATTATAATACAAAGCTACAGTAATCAAAACAGTATGGTACTGGCACAAAAACAGACATACAGATCTATGGAGCAGAATAGAGAGCTTGGAAATAGACCCACGCACTTATGGTCAATTTGTGACAAAGGAGGCAAGAATATACAGTGAAAAAAAGAGTCTCTTCAGTAAGTGGTGCTGGGAAAACTGGACAGCTACATGTGAAAGAATGAAATTAGAACATTCTCTATGCCATGTGTAGACCCAAAATGGATTAAAGACCTAAATGTAAGACTGGAAACCATAGAACTCCTAGAAGAAAACAAAGGCAGAACATTCTTTGACATAAATCATAGTATTTTTTTTTTTTGATCTCTCTCCTAATGCAAAGGAAACAAAAGCAAAAATAAACAAATGAGACCTAATTAAACTTAAAAGCTTTTGCACAGCAAAGGAAACCATTGACAAAACAAAAAGGTAACCTATTGAATGGGAGGAAATATTTGCAAATGATATAACCCATAAGGTGTTAATATCCAAAATATATAAACAGCTCATACAACTCAACATCAAAAAAAATCCAATTTAAAAATGCGCAGAAGACCTGAATAGACATTTTTCCAAAGAAGATGTACAGATGGCCAAAAGACAATGAAAAGATGCTCAACGTCGTTAATCATTAGAGAAACGTAAATCAAAGCCACAGTGAGATATCACCTCACACCTGTCAGAATGGCTGTCATCAGAAAGACCACAAATAAAAAATGTTGGTAAAGATTTGAAAAAAAAGGAACCCTTGTACACTACTGGTGGGAAGGTAAATTTGTGTAGCCAGTATGGAAAACAATATGGAGGTTTCTCAAAAAAACTAAAAATAGAACTACCATGTGACCCAGCAATTCCACTCCTGAGTATTTTATCTGGAAAAAAAAAAAAAAATGAAAACTCTAATTCAAAAAGACACACTCACCCCAGTGTTCATAGTAGCATTATTCACAGTTGCCAAGATACGGAAGTAACCTAGGTTGTGTCCATCAGTAAATGAATGGATAAAAAAGATGGGGGGGGTGTGTACACACACTCAGTGGAATACTAATCAGCCATAAAGAATGAGATTTTGCAATTTACAACAACATGGATGGACTTGGAAGGTATTATGCTAAGTGAAATAAGGCAGAGAAAGACAGATACTGTATGATGTGGAATCTAATGAATTTAACAGAAAAGAAACACAGATACAAAGAACTAATTAGTGGTTACCATGGGGAGGGGCAAGATAGGGGTAGGGGATTAAGAGGAATAAACTACTATGTATAAAATAAATAAGCTGCAAGGATGTATAGTACAAGACTAGGAATATAGCTAATATTTCATCATAACTATAAACAGAATATAACCTTTAAAAATAGTGAATCACTATGTTGTACACCTGAAACTTATATAATGTTATACACCAAGTATTACCTCAGTTGGAAAAAAAAAAAACAGTGCATCTTTATCATTCTGTTTACATGTCTGGCATGTTACAAGTATTGGTTTGGGATTTGTGGACTGATGTTATTCTGGGTGCTTCATATTTTCTCCTATTTAATGTGTCAGTTGCTTGACTGATAATGTTGAAAATCCTTAAGGAGTTGGCTGGCCTCTTTGCATTCAGTTATTGATTTTACTCCTTTTTTTTTTTTTTTGGCTGTACCGCTTGGCTTGTGGGAGCTTAGTTCCCCAACCAGGGATTGAACCTGGGCCCCTGCAGTGAAAGCCCCAAGTCCTAACCACTGGACCTCCGGGGAATTCCTTGGTTTTACTCCTTTTACTCCTTTCATTGCCCCAAAAGGCAGTGTAGCTTTTTAGTTCAGATTCCTCTTTAGTAATCTTGATGAACTTTCTGTCAGTTTGAAATGATACAGTTTTGCAAAGTGTTTTATATTGTTTTTCCTTGAGTATATACTCAGTCTCTACAAGGTGATGATGATGGTGGCTAGCCTTTTTAGGTTAATATTCTTGAGGACCACATAATAAGTGTAAAACAGTATATGATTTAATTCTGCTTTTCTTTGTTGCATTAGTGAGCCATCAGTAGACTTTATGGGAAAAAAATGCCAATCCTTATTTATCCAGATTCGATATAACACTTGGTATTTGTTTCTTGTATTGAATGCAGGTGAACCACTGAGCACAGATGATTATTTGAGTGGCTGTCAATTCTCCCAAAGATTTCATATAATGGACACCATTCTAGATACATAGACAAGAAGTAAATTCATTATATAGAAGGATGCCTTAGGGTATTTGGGTTTATTTCTCTCAGCCTGATTGAGAACGGCTGATCGGGGCTGTGGTCTGTTTTTGTAAGGCTCAAGAGCTAAGGATTTTTTTTTGTTAAGGGTTATGTAAAAAAAAAAAAAAAGCAGGGACAGAGACTATATATGGCCTGCAACACCTAAAATATTTACTATATGGCCTTTTACAGAAAAGGTTTGTCCAGCTCTCCTCTAAGAGGAGAATACTTAAATTTGAATCCCAGCTTCTCCTTTTTGTATCTGTTTGACCTCAGTATCTGCCTCTATAAATGGGGGATAGTAATAATACCTGTCTCAGAATTGTTGGGAAGATTACATAAAATAATGAATGTCAAGTTTAAAAATACAGCTTTAATGAATGTTAGCTGGCATTATTATAATTCTGTAATATGTAATATAAAATGATAATGATGTTTGTACGTTGCTTTTATGAATATGGCGTATAGCAAATAATCAAGTCTGCTCTTCTGTTGGGATCTGAAGCAATGGTAAATTGAGAATATTAGCCAGTATTTTTGGTACCATGATATTTGATAGATTCTTATTGGTGACTGTAATTCAGTATTTCTCAAGGTATTTCTCTTTTCTTTGAATAGCACTAATTTAATTATTTTTATTTGCTAATAGCTTCCTCTTATCGCTTGAGTTTTGATACCCTAGAGAAACGGTTCTCAAACCTTTTTGGTCTTAAGACCCCTTAAAAATTATTGAGCTCTTTGAGGAGCCATTCTATTAATAATTTATTTGAAAATAACAATAATCAACCTATTACATGTTAACATTTTAGTGAAAATCATTGTTTTCCAAAACAAAAAACTTAAGTGGGAAAAGGAGCATTGTTTTTACATTTTGCAAATTCCTTTAAAGTCTGTGTTAATAGAAGATAGCTGGATCCTTATATCTACTTTTTCATTCAACTATTGCGTATGTTATTTTGGTTGAAGTATTTGAAGAAAATCTAGTCTCATACAGAAATGTTGTTGGAAAAGGGAGAAATATTTTAATAGTCTTGCAAATAACTGGATGTTTTTCTTGGATACAACACCAAAACTTCATGAGTGATGTTTTTTTCTTTTTTTCTTTTTAATTAATAAAGTCTGTTTTTTAGAGCAGTTTTAGGTTCACAGCAAATTGAGCAGAAAGTACTACGAGTTGCCATATACACATAAACTCCCCACTATAAGCATCTGGAACCACAGTGGTACATTTATCACAATTGATGAACCTACATTGACCCATCATTATCACCCAAAGCCATAGTTTACATTAGCGTTCATTCTTGTACATTCTGTGGGTTTTGACACATGTATCCACCATTGTAGTAGCGTATAGAATAGTTTCACTGCTTTAAAAATCCTCTGTGCTCTGCGTATTCATCCCCCCTTTCGCCCCAGTCCTGGCAACCATTGATCTTTTCACTGTCTCCATAGTTTCGCCTTTTTCAGAATGTTCAGAATATAGTATGTAATCTTCTCAGGTTGGCCTGTTTCACTTAGTAATATGCATTTAAGTTTCCTCCATGTCTTTTCATGATTTGATAGCTCATTTCTTTTTAGCACTGAATAATAATTCTGTGTCTGGATATAATAATAATAATAATTCTGTGTCTGGATATACCACAGTTTATCCACTCACCTGAAGGACATCTTGGTTTCTTCTAAGTTTTAGCAATTATGAATAAAGCTGCCAGAAACATCTGTGTGCAAGTTTTTTTTTTTTAATTTTCAGATCATTTGAGTAAATACCAAGGAGTGCAGTTGTTGGATCGTATGGTAGGAGTATGTTTCATTTGTAAGAAACTGCCAAATTGTCTCCCAAGGTGGCTATACCATTTTGCATTATTCTCAGCAGTGAATGAGAATTCCTGTTCTTTCACATCCTCACCAACATTTGGTGTTCTCAGGTGTTTTTTTTTTTTTAATTAATTTATTTATTTTTGGGTCTTCGTTGGGTCTTTGTTGCTGCGGGCGGGCTTTGTCTAGCTGTGGCGAGCGGGGGCTACTCTTCGTTACGGTGGTGCGCGGGCTTCTCATTGCGGTGGCTTCTCGTGTTGCAGACCACAGGCTCTAGGTGCGCGGTCTTCAGTAGCTGTGGTTTGCAGGCTCTAGAGTGCACGCTCAGTAGTTGTGGTGCACGGGCTTAGTTGCTCCATGGCATGTGGGATCTTCCCGGACCAGGGCTTGAACCTGAGTCCCCTCCATTGGCAGGCAGACTCCTAACGACTGCGCCACCAGGGAAGCCCCTCAGGTGTTTTTTTATTTTGAGAATTTGGGTTGGTTATGTTCTACTTAAAGTTGTAATATGGGGTATTTTAAAATTTATTCTACATTTTGTCCATAAGAATGCCTTGTTCTAATGTTTCTTGATATATGTTCCCCTTAATGGTTTTAAAGACTGTGTCATATATTATTCCAGTTCTTTATATTTGTTGTTATTAAACTACACACAGAATTTCAAGGATCAGTTCATCACTATATTGTAGGGATACTATTTAGTGTATAATACTCTTCCCAAAGATACCCAGCGATTCTGGTGTTTTCTTTTCACTGTTACAACACACTTTTTAGTAATTGAAGATTCAAAGAACATGATATAGTAACATCTAGTACTTGCTGATTACTTAGGGTCAGTCATTGTATAAATATAATTTGAGTTTTTTTCCTTAAATGTATTCATTTGTACTTACACAAACGTACTAGTCTTTATTCTGCAGAGACTTCAGAGATTTTACTGGACTGTTTATCTAGTCTTTTGTGCTGTTACTACTCCACTCTGCATCTCTTTCTGAGCACTTGTAATAATTAGACTAAATGCTGAAGTATCCTATTGCTTTCACTTCTCTAGTCAAAAAGTAGCCACTTGTTTCCTATCTTTAAACCAGTATCTGCGCATAACTGTATAATCTGTTCCTCAGCAAACTGAGAACTAAAGAAATGCCACAGTATTCTGAAAATATATCTATTAATTGCCGTTTCATTGCAGTTTTTCACTGCCACACACTTACAGTAAAAAATGCCAGTTTAACCTATGAATGCCCTTGATGACACAGAAATACTGCTTTTACTAAAATTCAACCCTTGAGTACACATCTTGTTAATATTATATGTGATGAAATGGGAAGTATGCATAAAGCACTTACGTGATTGTTTGAGTTTGAGCTAAATTAGATGCTTTTTTTTTCATGGAACACCATTTTACTTGGAAGAATGTCTGATAAACTGTGATTATTCAGACTTTAGTATTTGACAGACATTTTTCAAAAATGAATGAAGTGAACCTGTTATACAGGGTGGAGAGAGGAAGAAATAACAGTATTTGTTTGCCAGTGATAACATCCCAGCTTCAAGAAAAATTAGAATTTTGGAAAACATATTATCCAGTACTGTGAGTGTGACAACTCCCCTTTTAAAACTTTTCTGATGAGATTAGTGGTGATATTAACAAACGTGATTTTTTTTTTTTTTGGGTGGGATATGGTACAGTGAAATATGTCTACATTGGAAGAGCCACATAATTCAGTGAACTAGTACTTTCCAAATGGCCAGTACCTGACATAACAAATCAAGCATTGGTCATGGATCCTTTCCAAGTGCAAAATAGGCCAATGGGTTTTTTTGGTAGCAAAGATTTTATTTTTGAATTAACATATAGAAAAATGGACCATTTTTGTGTACAGTTCTAGGAATTTTACTCTATGTATAAATTTGTATACCCACCACCACATTCAAGATACAGAATAATTCCATTATCCCAGACAACTCCCGTATGCTTTTCTTTTGTAATTACGCCTCTCCAAACCTCTGGCAACCTCTCATCCGTTCATTACTATAGTTTTGTCTTTTTGAGAATGTCATATAAATGGAATCATATATATAGAAAGTAACCATTTGAGACTGGCTTCATTCACTCAGCATGATGCCTTTGAGAATCATCCATGTTGCAGCTATCAATATTCATTTCTATTTTAAAAAATTAAAGTTCACCATTTTAATCATTTTAAAGTGTATAATTCAGTAGTTTTTACTACACTCACAGTGTTGTACAGCCATCACCACTATCAAATTTTATAGCATTTTCATTACCCCAAAAAGATATCCCATACCCATTATAGTCACTCCCTCCTTCCCCTCCCCCATCCTCTGGCAATCACTAATATCCTTTCTGTCTCTATGGATATGCCTATTCTAGACATTCTATATAAACAGAGTCGTATAACATATGACCATTTGTGTCTGGCTTCTTTCATTTAGCATATTATTTTTGAGGTTAATCCATAATACAATACATATCAGTATTACATTTCTGTATTAGTCAGCTCAGGCTGCGGTAATAAAATGTTGAATGTCTTAAACAGCAGATACTAATTTTCTCACATTCCAGATCAAGGTCCAGCATGATTGGTTTCTTGTGAGTACTCTCTTCCTGGCTTGCAGATGCCCACCGTCTCACTACGCCCTCAGATAGCCCTTTCTCTGTACTCAAGTGAGAGTGGGGGGCTCTCTCTGGTATCTCTTCTTTTTTAATTTTTATTTATTTATTTATTTATTTTTAATTGAAGTATAGTTGATTTACAGTGTTTCAGGTATACAGCGAAGTGATTCAGTTATACGTACATATATAAATATGTACTCTTTTTCAGATTCTTTTTCATTATAGGTTATTACAAGATATATAGTTCCCTGTGCTATACAGTAGGTCCTTGTTTATCTATTTTATATATAGTAGTGTGTATCTGTTAATCGCAAATTCCAAATTTATCCCTACACCCCCTCTTTCCCCTTTGGTAACCATAAGTTTGTTTTCTGTCTGTGAGTCTATTTCTCTTTTGTAAATAAGTTCATTTGTATCCATTTTTTAGATTCCTCATATAAGCAATATTATGTGATATTTGTTTTTCTCTGATTTACTTCATTTAGTATAATGATATCTCTTCTTATAAGGACACTAATCCTATCAGATTAGCTCCGATTCCCCCTTAACCTTAATTAAAATAAAGTTACATTGGGGAATTCCCTGGTGGTCCAGTGGTTAGGACTTGGCACTTTCACTGTTGTGGCCCGGGTTCGATCCCTGGTTGGGGAACTAAGATACTGCAAGCCGCACAGCATGGCCAAAAAAAAAAAAAAGTTACATTGGAGGTTAGGACTTCAACATATATATGGGGGGGTACAAGCATTCAGTCCATAACAGTTCCTTTTTTTTTTTTAAATTAATTTATTGATCTATTTTTGGCTGTGTTGGGTCTTTGTTGCTGTGCGCGGGCTTTCTCTAGTTGCGGTGAGCAGTGGCTACTCTTCGTTGTGGTGCACGGGCTTCTCATTGCGGTGGCTTCTCTTGTTGCGGAGCATGGGCTCTAGGCACGCGGGCTTCAGTAGTTGTGGCACACGGGCTCGGTAGTTGTGGCTCGTGGGCTCTAGAGTGCAGGCTCAGTAGTTGTGGCGCATGGGCTTAGTTTCTCCGTGGCATGTGGGATCTTCCCGGCCCAGGGCTCCAACCCGTGTCCCCTGCATTGGCAGGCGGATTCTTAACCACCGCGCCACCAGGGAAGTCCAAACAATTCCTTTTTATGGCTGAATATTATTACATGGTATGCTTAAACCCTATTTTGTTTATCCATTCATCAGTTGATGGACATTTGGGTGTTTCTACTTTTTGGCTATTACAAATATTGGCGCGGTGAACGTTCCTGTAACAAGTTTTGTTTGAACACCTGTTTTCATTTCTCTGAGGTATATACTTGGGAGAGGAATTGCTGGGTCACATGGTAATTCTATATTTAGCTTTTTGAGGAACCATCAAACTTCCACAGCATCTGCATCATTTTGCATTCCCATCAGCAACATGTGAGGTCCCAATTTCTTCGACATCCTAGCTAACACTTGGAATTTTTCCTTGTTTTGTTTTGTTTAAATAGCCATCCTAGTGGGTATAAAATGGTATGGCATGGTTTTGATTTGCATTTCCCTAGTGACTAATGAGTTGAGCTTGTTTTCATGTGCTTGTTGGCCATTTGTAAATTTGGGAAAATGTGAATTTAAGTCTTTTACCCATTTTAAAATTGGGTTATCTGTTTTTTTGTTGTGTTGTAAGAGTTCTTTTTATATTCTGGATGCTAGACTCTTATCATATATATGATTTGCAAAAATTTTCTCCTATTTTTTTGGGTTTTTCCACTTTCTTCATAATATTGTTTGATTCATAGAAGTTTTTAATTTTTATGAAGTTTAGCATTAAAAAATTTTGTTGTTTGTACTTTTGGTGTTATATTTAAGAATCCATTGCTACATCCAAAGTCACAAAGATTTACCCCTGTTTTCCTTTAAGAGTTCTATGGTTTTCTCCCTTATGTTTAGATCTTTGATACATTTTGGGTTAATTTTTATATATGGTGTGAGGTCAAGAATCTAATAACTTCATTCTTTTGCATGTGGTTATCCAGCAGTCCCGGCGTCATTTGTTGAAAAGGCAATTCTTTCCCCACTGAATAGTCTTGACATCCTTGCCAAAAATCAGTTGACCATTGATGTATGGATTTACTTCTGGATTCTCAGTTCTGTTCTATTGGTCTATATGTCTATTCTTGTGCCAGTACCACGCTCTTCTGATTATTGTGGCTTGTAATAGTTTTTGAAACCAGGATGTGTAAGTCCTCCAACTTTGTTCTTCTTTTTGTTCAACTTTCTTCAAAACATGATTGTTCTGGCTGTTTTGGCTCCCTTGCAGTTCCATATGAATTTTAGGGTCAGTCTGTCAATTTGTGCCAGAAAGGAATTTTGGTAGGGATTATATTCAATCGGTAGATCAATTTGGGGAGTATTGCCATCTTAACAATATTAAAGCATTCTAATCTAGGAACATAAGATGTTTTTCCATTTATTTAGGACTTCTTTCTTTCAACATTATTTTGCAGTTTTTAGTGTACAAGTCTTCCACCTCCTTGCTTAAATTTATTCCTAAGTATTTTATTCATTTTGATAATATTGGAAATGGAATTGTTTCCTTCATTTCAGATTGTTCATTGCTAGTGTATAGATATTCATTGCTAGTGTACAGAAATACAAATGATTTTTGCATGTTCTTGTATCTGGCAACCTTGCTGAACTTGTTTATTAGATCTAATAGTTTTTCTTCAGGATTTCCTATGTATAAGATCATGACATCTGTGAAAAGAGGTACTTTTACTTTTTCCTTTTCAATTAGGATGCCTTTTGTTTCTTTTTCTCTTACCTAATTGCCCTGGCTAGAACTTCCAGACAATGTTGAATAGAAATGGCAAGAGTGAATATCCTTATCTTTTTCTCATCTTAGTGGGAAGCTTTAAATCTTTCACCACTGAGTATGTTAGCCGTGAGTTTTTCATAGATGCTCATCATCAGGTTGTAAAATCTTCTTTCCGTTCCTAGGTTGTTGAGTATTTTTATCATGAAAGGGTGTTGGAATTGGTCAAATGCCTTTTCTGTGTCAGTTGAGATGATCATGTTATTTTTTCCCCTTTCATTCTGTTAATAAGGTGTCTAGTTTTTTTTTCAGTTGATTGATTTTTATATGTTGAACCACCCTTGCATTTCTGGGATAAATCCATGGTACATAGTTCTCTTAATTTGCTGCTGAATTTTGTTCGCTAGGATTTTGTTGAGGATTCTTGCATCTATATTCATGAGAGATACTGGTCTGTAGTTTTCTTGTGATGTTTTTGTCTTTGGTATCAGGGTAACACCAGCCTAATGAAATGAGTTAGGAAGTATTCCTCTTCTATTTTTTGGCACAGTTTGAGAAGAATTGATGTTATTTCTTCTTAAAACGTTTAGCAGAATTCATCAGTGAAGCCATATGACCCTTGATTTTTATTTGTTAGAAGTTTTTTAAATTACTGTTTTAAGCTCTTTGCTTTTACTAGATCTATTATATTTTTTATTGTTGAGTCAGTTTTGGTAGTTTATTTCTAGGAATTAGTCCATTTCATCTGTGTTATCTATTTGTTGGCACACTCTTGTTCATTATATATTTTCTAATACTTTTTATTTCTGTAAAGTCAGTAGTGATGCTCCCACTTTCGTTTCTGATTTTAGTAAATTGAGTCACCTCTCTTTAATTTCTTGGTCAGTCTAACTAAAGGTTTGTCATTATTGTTATTCTTTTCAAAGACGTTTTAGTTTCACTGATTTTCTCTGTTTTTCTATTCTCTCACTTTAAAAAATCTCCACCCAAATCTTTATTATTTCCTTTTTTCTGCTTGCTTTGCATTTAGTTTCTTCTTTTTCTAGTTCCTTAAGCGTAGAAGGTTAGGTTACTGATTAGTGATATTCTTTTTTTTAATATAGGTGTTTACAGATATAAATTCCCCTCTGAGCACTGCTTTAGCTGCATCCCATATATTTTGGTATGTTGGGTTTTTTTTGTTGTTGTTTTTTAAATTCTTCTCAAAGTATTTTCTAATTTTCTTTCTTTTTCTTTATTTTTTATTTTTATTTTTATTTTTGGCCACACCATGAGGCTTGCAGGATCTTGGTTCCCTGACCAGGGATCGAACTTGTGCCCCCTACAGTGGAAGTGTGGAGTCCTAACCATTGGACCACCAGGGAATTCCCATGTATTTTCTATTTTTCATTGTGATTACTTCTTTTTTTTTTTTTTTTTAAATTTATTTATTTATTTATTTATTTTATTTCTTTTTGGCTGTGTTGGGTCTTCGTTTCCGTGCGAGGGCTTTCTCTAGTTGCGGCGAGCGGGGGCCACTCTTCATCGCGGTGTGCGGGCCTCTCACTATCGTGGCCTCTCTTGTTGCGGAGCACAGACTCCAGCCGCGCAGGCTCAGTAGTTGTGGCTCACGGGCCCAGTTGCTCCGCGGCATGTGGGATCTTCCCAGACCAGGGCTCGAACCCGTGTCCCCTGCATTGGCAGGCAGATTCTCAACCACTGCGCCACCAGGGAAGCCCCATTGTGATTACTTCTTTGACTCACTGGTTAAAAATATGTTGTTTAATTTCTACATATTTATGAATTTCTCAGTTTTCCTGTTACTGATCCCAGTTTCATTACATTATTGTTGGAGAAGATATTTTGTATGATTACTAACTTTTTAAATTTATTGAGACCTTTTTTTTGTGGTTTAACATGATCTACCCTGGAGAGTGTTCCATGTGCACTTAAAAAAATGTATATTCTGTTCTTGGTGGGCTATGTATGTCTTTTAGGTCTACTTGATTTATAGTGTTGTCCAAGTTTTCTGTTTCCTTTTTATCTCTTAGTTTCATTTGTTATTGAAAGCGGGATGTTGAAGTCTACAACTATTATTGCTGAACTTTTCCTCCTTTCCACTCTGTCAGTTTTGCTTCATATATTTTGGGGCTCGGTTGTTAGGCGCATATATATTTTTAATTGTTAAATCTTTTTTTTTTTAATTATGGTATAGTTGATGTACTTTATGAGTTTAAGGCATACAACTAGTAATTCAGAATTTTTTAAAGTTATATTTCATTTATAGTTATTGCTAAATCTTCTTGGTAAATTGATTTTTATCACATGTCCTTCTGTGTCTATTGTAACAAGTTTTATCTTAACATCTATTTTGTCTGATACTAGTATATCCACTTCATTTTTCTTTCAGTTGCTGTTTTCATGGACTTTTTCTTTCATTTTCATCCTCTTTTATGTCTTTGAATCTAACATGAGTTTCTTGTACACAGCATATAGTTGGATCATGTTCTTTTCTTAAATCCATTCTGCCCATCTCTGCCTTTTATAGGAGAGTTTAATCCATTTTCATTTAATGTAGTTACTGATAAGGAAGGATCGTTGCCATTTTGCTGTTTGTTTTCTACATATCTATGTCACTTTTGTTCTTTGGAAGTCTTCCATTACTGCCTTCTTTTGTGTTATATAAATATTTTCTAGTGTACCATTTTGATTCCTTTCCCACTTCATTTACTGCACAGTTTTTAGTTATTTTCTTAGTGTTTGCCCTGGGGATATATATATAACGTCTTAATTAATAACAACTTAGTTTCAGTAGTATTACAAAATACTTTGCTCCTATATAGCTGTGTCCCTCTACTTTAGGTTGTTATTGTATTGTTGCAGATTACATCTTTATACATTGTATGCCCATCAACATAAACTTTTGATTATTTTTGTACGTAGCTGTCTTTTTAATCACATAAGGAAAAAAAAGGAGTTACAAACCAAAATACAACTCCTCTCCCTTTCTTCCTTTCCCAAACATTTTATGATATAGTGCTTCTATTATGCTTTCAGATACTATTGTAAACAGTTTGCAGATATTTACTTAATTATCTTAATTTTTTGAGATCAAAACAATTTTATAGCCAAGGAAGGTGAGACATAAAGAAGACAAATAACTTGCCCAAGGCCATAGAACTGTTATAACACACAGTCAGAAATTTGAACCCAGGTAATCTGGCTCCAGAATCCATGTTCTTAACTACTAGTCTCTTACTTCCTGGAGTATGTAAAATTCAGTTGGATACATGAAACATATGCATTTGTGTTTAAAATTCAAGACAGATGAAGCAAAGGATACTAGGAGTCAGTTGGGAGGAAAGACAACTTTTGAGCTATGTCCTTGAAGACCAAGCAGGATCAAGACTCTCGAGATCTGAGAGAAGACCGTTTTAGGCAGAAGAAACAGGGTGAGGCGAGGGACTGAGATAAGCAAAAGCAAGGTGTATTTGAGAAACAGAGTACTTTGAGTTGAGTGTGCTTGAAGGACATTTGGAGAGGATGTTGAAAAGGTTCACTTTAGGAAGGATTTAAAAGCTAGACTTCATAGTTTGGAATTTACTCTCCAGGCATTAGGTAATGATTGAATACTGTTGAGCAGAGAGAAACTATAAAGAATTTACTTTATATGTAAAGATTATATAAATCTGAAGGCTAGCTCAAACTTTAATGTAATTTTAAAATTTCTAAAACATGGTGAAGCTTATTCCATTGGGGGCCAGATTGAAGTTTGATATTTTGTATTGCTGTATATTAAGGTGTGTTGGAGATGTGTTATAAAGTAATGATTTTTTAATTTTGCAAATTAGATATGTTTAAGGAAATGTGTTTGGTTTTATCAAAAGGGATATGCTTCCTTTCAAAATCATCTCTTGTATGAGAGGTAGGGTGGTGTAATATGCATTTAATTACATGCCATATACAGTAGTTCAGATCAGCAGTGTTTTTTGAGCCCTCACGAAACCAACATGTTTGCCAGATGATAGAAGTATAACCATGAATAAGACATGGTTATATTTTCAGTCTCTTTTCCTTCCTAATTGGTAAATGTTGGAATGCTCTAGTATTCAGTCTTCTTTGTCCTTACTTTTTTCCTTTATAGTTTATTACAAGATACTGAGTATAGTTCCCTACGCTATATAGTAGGACCTTGTTGTTTATCTGTCTTATATATAGTAGTTTGTATCTGCTAATCCCAAACTCCTAATTTATCCCTCCCTCACCCCCTTTCCCCTTTGGTAACCATAAGTTTGTTTTCTATGGCTGTGAGTCTGTTTCTGTTTTGTAAATAAGTTCATTTGTATCTTTTTTTTTTTTTAGATTTCACATATAAGTGATATCATATGATATTAGTCTTTCACTGGCTTACTTCACTTAATATTGTAATTTCTAGTTCCATCCATGTTGCTGGAAATTTCATTCTTTTTTTTTTTTTTTAACAGCAAGTAGAACTCTATTTATTTATTTATTTACTTACTTACTTACTTACTTACTTTACTTACTCACTTACCACACCTCACAGCATGCAGGATCTTAGTTCCCCAACCAGGGATTGAACCGATGCTCCCTGAAATGGAAGTACAGAGTCCTAACCACTGGACCACCAGGGAATTCCCCACGTTTCATTCTTTTTTATGGCTGAGTAGTATTCCGCTGTACATATATGCCACATCTTTGTTCATTCATCTGTCAATAGACATTTAGGTTGCTCCCATGTCTTGGCTGTTGTAAATAGTGCTGCTATGAACATTGTGTGTGTGTGGGGGGGGGGTGCATGTATCTTTTCAAACTAGAGTTTTGCCCATATATATGCCCAGGAGTGGGATTGCTAGATCATATGGCAACTCTCCTTTTAGTTTTTTAAGGAATCTCCATACTGTTTTCCATAGTGGCTGTACCAACTTACATTCCCACCAGCAGTGTAGGAGGGTTTCCTTTTCTCTACACCCTCTCCAGCATTTATTATTTTTGGACTTTTTGATGATGGCCATTCTGACCAGGGTAAGGTGATACCTCGTTGTAGTTTTGATTTGCATTTCTCTAATTAGCAGTCTTGAGCATCATTTCATGAGCTTATTGGCCATCTGTATGTCTTCTCTGGAGAAATGTCTATTTAAGTCTTCTGCACATTTTTTGATTGGGTCCTTTTTGTCTGCCCTCATTGAGTGGATAAGATCTTATCTAGTTCTAAGGCTTTAAATTCTGTCTGTACTTTGATGATTTCCAGTTTTATATCCCTGATCCCAGTGTCTCCTACTTCAAACTCACCTATCCAGTTGTTTCCTGCATGCATCCACTTTGATCTGCAAGAGACAAGTCAGACTTAATGTGTCCAAAACTGAACTAGATTTGTCTCTGTCCAACCTGTTTCTCCTCCAGTCTTCTCGTAGAAAGTTACATTACCATTCACCCAGCTCTCGACCAAAAAAAGCCTAAGTGTCCTTTCCCTCATTCTACATCTACTGCATCATCAAAGCAAATTGGTTTAATCTTCAATATATACTCTATAACCTGTCATTACTTTCTACCTCCATTACTGCCATTCCGGTTTAAGTCACCATTTTCTCTTGCCAAGGCTATTGTAATAATAGTCTCATTATAATGTTTTACTTATAATCAGTTATCTGTGCAGCCACCTGGTAAACTTAAACAGTATAAATCTGATCACATTACTTCCACCACTACCCAAATGTAAAGCTAGTGGATTTCTCTTAAGTTCAAACCTCAATCTTCTCACCATAGCCTCTGTGATCTTGCCTCTAGAGCTCTGATCTCATGTTCTGCTTTCCATCTTATTCACTTTGCTCAGACCATACCAACTTTCTTGCTGTTTCTCATATATACCGTACTTCATACCATTTACTGCTTCAGTACTATTCCCTCTGCCTAGAACGTTCCTTTGTCTTGGATATCTACATTGGCTTGCTCACTCCATTCAGTGCTCAAAAATTCAGCCTCCTAGAGTCTTTTCCAGTCTGCTGTATTCTTCTTTGACCAGTTCTTCTTTTACTTACCCTCACCACATATTATTCATTATCATCGTCATCATTATTTATATCATTTGTCTCCTCTGCCAGAATTAAAGTTCCAAGATAAGGACTTTTGTCTGTGTTGTTCACAGCTGCATTCTAGTGACTGACTCATAGTAGACGCTCAATAAATAGAAATAAATAAGTATCTATAGTCTATCAAGGACAGGAGGAGGCTCAGAAACAACAGCTTTTCTAAAAGGCAATAGAAATCGCTGATCTCTCATATAATATTTTTAGTATCTGAGAAAATATGTAATGACAAAAGGCTATTATGAATTCAGTAATGCTTTTTAAAGAAATAATGCATTTTGTTCATAGCGAAAAAATGCGTTTAGAAAAGTAGTGACTCTATGTGCAAGCACATTTTTATTTAATTTACAAACAGTGCTCATGTATGTGGACATACTGACCTTGTAATGACTGTGAGTTCCTCTAAGGAATTGTGGCCCACAGATTGAGAACTCCTGATGTAATTGACTTATTCCTAATCAACTTCAGATTTGCATTTAAATGGCTTCTTTTTAGCATAATTACTCTACCCAAGACAGTTTGATATAACAGAAAAAAATGAACCAAAACTGTCCTGGGAGTTCCAAAGAACTAAATTCATCTGACCTAGTTACTTACTACCTTTGCAGTTTTGGTTACTTAACATCTTGGAATCTCATTTATGGCATAATGCATGTAAATACCATTATATGAAATTATTTCAGTAGTGTTCCAGCTACTCAGTATGTATTCCTTTTCCCTCCTTAGTGTATTAATACCACTGTTTTTCAGTACTTCATCTCTCAATTTATTTCTCTCTTTGCTGTGATTACAGCTTTGCACAAAAAAAGTGTCCTGTCATCTCTGTTCATGGGGCAGCAAAGCAAGCCATTAATTAATTCTGGTTTTAGTTCATAGATACAGGAACCTTTTTCCATTAGATGTCACTTGCCCTTCTGTTTCATTTATTTGCATTTCTTTGGGTCTTCAGCATACGAGACACACGAAATAGAGTCATTATAAAATCTTAAATCACTTAGGTAAATAGGATGTAGGAATTAGGAAGGGTGTGTTTGTATTCATCCAACAAACACTGCAGTTAAGGAACAGGCAGGCTGATGTTAAGAAAAAGATGCATAGGCTCCAGTTCTTTGCTCAAAATCTAGTAGATAAAATGCCAAAAAAAAAAAAAGAAAAATTGAAGTATAGTTTACTAGTAGTACAACTTCAGCGCTGTTGAGGATGTTCTTAACTTTGCCTGGGGCTTATGGGTTGAGATAAGGGATGCCTTAGAATTAACTGGATTAAAGGTTGCAGAAGAACATTCTGGGCAGAGGGCTTGCTGTACTTTAAAGGCATGGAAGCATTGACATGTATGTAACGACCAATAAATCGTCTGCCCAGAGCATAGCATATGTAGAAAGAAAACGGCAGGGCAGACTGAAAAGGTAGTTTGGGACTAGACAGACCCTCAGTGATCTTGCATGCCAGCCAGGAATTTGAAGTCTTCAGTATTGTCAGTGGAAAGCCATCAAAGATTTTTAAAACCAGGAAAAGATGGAAGAGGTTTCGTGGCAGCGTGAAAGATGGATTCTGGTGGATTTGATGGTATAGGGGATGTTTTAAATAGTCAGATGAATGAAAAGTTGAGATGTTATTAGCAAGTCGTGTGAAAAAGTGAAAAGCCTGGGCTTTAGAATCACCAGCCTGGTTTTAAACCTAGGCTCTGCGTCTTCGTAGTTGTATGAAAAAAATAGCTGCTTCAGTCTTCTATTTTCTTAAATGTATTAGGTAGTAATAATACCTGTTTTACAGTGTTCCCCTGAAGATTTTATCATAATGGGTATGAAGTACCTGATACAGTGCTTGCTTGATACCAAGCTAAGGGCTCAATTATTATCTATTATTACCAACATGAGTGACATGTACTATAATTATTAAGGTAAGAAATGGTGAAGGCCTGAATTTAGGGGTGGATAAAAGAGAATAGATTTGGATGGATCTTTCGTAATTAAAATGAATAGGACTGACTGATGTAGGGAAAGAATGGAATCATGACTGAGTGAGATTTGTAATCTGAATGTCTTGGGGGAAGGGGTTAGTGATGCCATTTTCCTGGTAAGGAATACAGGGATCATCACTGGTTGAGATGAGGGAAAAGGGGTAGAATGATTTTGATTTGGATTTTTGGAGGTATTTGGGATATCTTGGTGATGATATGAAGCAGGCAATTAGAAATAACGTCTGGAGCAAGAGATAAGAGATTGGAGAGTTGTCAGTATATGTGTGGTAGCAGAAATGTGTGTGAATCTTAACGGCAGAGCATATATTTTAAACATTTCCCCTATATCCCCACACTGCTGAGCTCTGTACAAAACACTTGATTAGTTCTTGTTATTAAGTGTGAGATTTAGGGTGACTTTGTATATAGAAAAGATAATGCATAGTTACTTCAATTTCTAATTTAATGTTCAGTTTATTTAAATTTATAAATTTAAAACCTCATTCTCCTAAAATATAGATCTTACTCCAAACTTACACTTCTGATAAATATTTTAGTTAACTCTTAAAACATTTTAATCTAAAACTATAGATATTTTCTTCTTAAATATTGATTTAACAAAACCTTCTTAGATACTTTGAAAAAATCTTGTAAATGTAATTTAAACTTATAAATGTGATTATTCTTAAGTTGTGTAAGAATTCTAATACAGTATATAAACTTAGTAAGATTTCAGCAACCAGGCGTGAATCAGCTATTCAGTTCTACATTTCAGATTAAAATTCCAAGGCTGGCTCTTTAACAGGCCAAGTTTTCTTAAAGCATTATAAATATTTACCAAATACGCATACTTATTTTGTTAACAGCTTTATTAACATATAATTTGTACACCTTACAATTCACCCATTTTAAGTATACAATTCACTGATTTTTATTATATTTACCAAGTTGTGCGACCATCACCAAAATCTGTTAGAATAAATCCATCACCTTGAAAAGAAATGTGGTGTCCATTTGCAGTCATTCCCAGTTTCACTCCCAGCCCTAGGAAAACACTACTTTCTATCGCTATAGATTTGTATTTTCTGGACATTTCATATAAACAGAAACATATAGTATGTAATCTTTTATTTCTGGCCTTTTTCACTTAGCATAATGTTTTGAAGTTCATTCATCCTTATTGTAATAATATTCTCATTATATGAATATACATTTTATTTATCCTAGATTACTTTTTAATACAGAGTAATTAAGGTTTAATTCTCTTAAATCACTCCTATACTTCGTTTAAAAAAAAAAAAGGAAAACTTGAAAATAAGTGAACTACGCTTCTGTCATAAGTTAGAAAAAGAACAGCAGAATAAACCCAAAGAAAATAGAGAGATAATGAAACTTAGTGAAAATTAATGAACCAGAAAACAAAGATATATTAGAGAAGATCAAGAAAAGTCAAAAATGAATTGGGAGGGGGAACTAAGAAAACAAGCCTGGTAAGATTGGTCAAGGAATAAAAGACATAAATAAATAATATTATGAAAATGAAGACTACAGATGAAGAGGAGATTTAAAAGATAAGGGATTTATAGCAGTGTTATTTTATACTAGCCAAAAGGTAGAAGCAACTTGTGTCCATCGATGTATGAATGGATAAACAAAATATGATCTATGCATCAGTGGAATGTTATTCAGCCTTAAAAGGGACAGAAGTCCTGTCACATGCTGCAGGATGGATGAACCGTGAAGATATTATGCTAAATGAAGTAAGCCAGTCACTAAATGACAAATACATACTCTGTTATTCCACTTAAGAGGTGTGCAATAGTCACATTTGTATAGACAGAAAGTAGAATGGCGGTTGGCAGGACTGGGAGTAGGAGGAAATAGGGAGTTACTATTTAATGGGTATAGAGTTGCAGTTTTGCAAGATGAAAAAAGTACTGGAGATGGGTGATGGTGCAAACAGTGTAAATATATGTAATGGTAAACTTAAAAATGATTAAAATGATAAATTTTATATTATGTACATTTTACCACAACTTTTAAAAAGATAAGGGAAAATACTATCAACCATATGCCAATAATTTTGAAATTAAAGAAAAATATAACTTACCAAAAACTGATTCAAGAAGAAATAAAAAGCTTGAATTGTTCTATTTCTATTAAATAAATTTAATAGTTAAACTCTTCTATCAAAGAGAATAAGCCCAGAATGCTTTAGATTTGAGTTCTTCCCAACTTTTAAGGAAGAAAGCTTCCCAATTTTCTGTCACCTCTTTCAGAAAGTAGGAAAAAAGGAAATATATCTCAACTCTTTCGAGGAGGACAGTTGCCAAACCCAAACATATATAAGAAAAAAAAAAATTATAGGTCAGTTTCACTCATAAAATAGATTAGCCCTTTAGTAATTGAAAAATTCTTCACTTTTTTGTTTCATGCTTTTTAAAAAAATTTTTATTGGAGTATAGTGGCTTTGCAATGTTGTGTTAGTTTCAGGTGTAGAGCAAAGTGAAACAGTTATACATTTCCATGTATCCACTCTTTCTTTTTTTTTTTTTTTTTAAGACTCTTTTCCCATATACGCCATTACAGAGTATTGAGTAGAGTTCCCTGTGCTATACAGCAGGTTCCTATTAGTTATCTATGTTTTACGCTTTTATCCTTGAATAATTCTTTTTCTGATTGTTACTGCCACCTTTATTGCTTTCTTTTTTTTTCTCTTTTTTTTACATTTTTCTCATATCTATGCATCCCTCTTTAGTTTCAACATATCTATGTCACTTTGAGTCTGTTATGAACTGCATATTGCTGTGCCCTACCTGACACTTTTTTCTCTTTTACGTAGTTAATTCAGTTGAGTAACATTTATTGTAACATGTACACGGTTGATACTATTCCTGAAATTATTTTTTGTGTTTCTTGTTTAGCATGCTCGCTTTTTGTTTAGTTTTTAATTTTATTTACTTTTATAGTTGATCTTTTTTGGTTGTTCTCTATTTCCTCTGGTGATTGGAAATTCTTCAGCTTTATCCATACGTTTTAAGCAAATTTAAAGCTACGTTTTCTTATCAACATCAAAGAGTAATGGGGAGGGGGTGGGGTGAGATGTGACAGGGTAAGAGAGTGTCATGGACATATATACACTACCAAATGTAAAATAGATAACTAGTGGGAAGCAGCCGCATAGCACAGGGAGATCAGCTCAGTGCTTTGTGACCACCTAGAGGGATGGGATGGGGAGGGTGGGAGGGAGGGAGATGCAAGAGGGAAGAGAAATGGGAACATATTGTATATGTATAACTGATTCACTTTGTTATAAAGCAGAAGCTAACACACCATTGTAAGGCAATTATATTTCAGTAAAGATGTTAAAAAAAAAAAAAAAGAGTAATGACTGTTATAAGTTGTTCCCTCATCCCACATGCACACTTGATCTTACATACTTTACTTAAGCATATTTTACTCTTACTTTTTCACCCAAGATTGTGTTGTAATAGTTTGGGATGTTATTCCTAAATCATTAATTTAAAAAATTATATTGTGTTTATCTATTTAAAGAATCCTTTCTTATATGTTATATTAAACTGAATCCCCCCCCATATTAGTAACAACTGTTTATACTTAACTGTTAGTTTTACTGGTATATTGCTTACCATTATTTTTTATATAAACAGTGTTTTCCATTTTTAGGTCTTTGTTCTGAATTTTTTTTTTTTAGCTCAACTACTTTAAGTGACTGTTGCTACTACCCAGAGTAAATGGCTGTCCTATTTTCCAAATCATAGCATATCCAGTAATTTCTTTATTTTACTCATATCTGTGAAAAATAGATTGGCTAAACAAAATGAGGTTTTTTTACCCTCAGAATTTTGTGAGCATACTTCCATTGGCTTTTAGCATTTACTTTTACTGATGAAATGCCTGTCATTCTAAATCCCTTTCTTCTTATTTTATGTAAAATTAAGTAAAATTTTCTCCTTATTTGGAGCTTTTAATCTTTTATTTTTGAAATTCAGATATTCTGCCAGGAGAGTTTTTACATGTATATATGCTTTGTTTTCCCCTGCGTATTCTGCCCCAGTACTTCTCAGAGCACATTAAATATGAAGACTCAAGACAGTATTCAACATTAGGAAGTTTTCTTTTCCTTCTCCTCCTTCTTCCCCCTCACCCTACCCCCATTTCTTAAATTTAGTTTTTATTAAATTTATATTCTTTGCTCTTTCTTGTTCTGGAAATCCTATTTCACAGATATTGAATGTCCTGGCCTCCTCCTCATCTCTAATCTTTTTCTCATGATTTCTGTGTCTGCAGATTTACTATGCATTGTGAGGACATTTCTTAAATTGGCTTTTTAAATCACTAATTTGATGTATATTTTTCTACTTAATACCTCCATTTGGTTTTTTGGCAGTTTCGTTTTTCTTTTTTCCCCTCCCCAAGCACATATTCTCCACTCCTTTTCCAGAGCAGCTTGGTTTTTGTTTTAAATGCTGTTCTTCCCTGGTTTCAATAGAAATACTATTTATAATTTTTCTTCAATCTCTGATGTTTTTCTTCATTAATTCTGTTTCAGTTTGGGCTGTTAGTTTGACTGGGGTATTGTTTGTCTTCAGTATGTCTGGTCAAGTTTTTCATCAGTTTTTTTTTCTTTTTTGAATTTTATTTTATTTTTTTATACAGCAGGTTCTTATTAGTTATCTGTTTTACACTATTAGTGTATATAGGTCAATCCCAATCTCCCAATTCATCCCACCACCCCCCCAACCCTGCTTTCCCCCCTTGGTGTCCATACGTTTGTTCTCTACATTTGTGTCTCTATTTGTGCCTTGCACACCAGTTCATCTGTACCATTTTTCTAGATTCCACATGTATGCGTTAATATACAATACTTGTTTTTCTCTTTCTGACTTCATTCTGTATGATAGTCTCTAGGTCCATCCACGTCTCTACAGATGATCCAGTTTCATCCTTTTTATGGCTGAGTAATATTCCATTGTATATATGTACCACATCTTCTTTATCCATTCATCTGTCGACGGGCATTTAGGTTGCTTCCATGACCTGGCTATTGTAAATAGTGCTGCAGTGAACATTGGGGTGCATGTGGCTTTTTGAATTATGGTTTTCTCTGGGTATATGCCCAGTGGTGGGATTGCTGGGTCATATGGTAATTCTATTTTTAGTTTTTTAAGGAACCTCCATACTGTTCTCCATAGTGGCTGTATCAATTTACATTCCCACCAACAGTGCAAGAGGGTTCCCTTTTCTCCACACCCTCTCCAGCATTTGTTGTTTGTAGATTTTCTGATGATGCCCATTCTTTTTCATCAGTTCTTGTGCTGGGTAATTCTCAGGGTGATAAGTAAGCCAGCAAATGGGTTCCTCACAGAGCATGGGCTGGAAGCAGATGCTCAGGGAGAGAGGAAGAACTCTTAATGAGTGTAGCTGTCCAGCAGGGGTGGATTGTGTAAAGTAATGAGAAGAGGAGCCTGGTTTTTGCTCATTACCTGTAGAAGTTCATCCAGACTTATTTGGTTGTATGACACACTGAAATAGCTGGAACATCAGTAAAGAGGGCTTAATTACCTTGTATTCCTTTGGATTGCATGTGAAAGATTGTATAATCTGGTGCTTTTTAATTATTCATTTTGGCACTCACTTGTAATGAAGTTGAGTGTGGTATTTGCAAGTTTAAAACCCTGAGTTTTAAACAAAGAACTCCAGATACTATCAGTCTCCTCTTTGTTTATTAAGCTATTAGTTGATGATCGTTACCAGCACATACCTTTGAACTGATATTTTATAAAATAATAATACTCTATTGAAGATTGAGCTCTTTTATACCGGGCACCAAGTTTTGCAAGATATCCAAGGGACCTTGATGTGAAAATTACTGATTTTCTGATATGCTCCTAGTTTTCCTTCAGCCCCTCTTTATCTCTCAGACTGATAATCTCTGTACTGTTATCTCAGAGGAGACGTTCCCAAGAGTCATGAACCATATTTTCATTCCATTCATAATATTTTGCTTTATTTCAAAAGTACAGGCTGTTGCTTATTAGTTGGCTATATATTTGATATGTCCCTATCTTGTTACTTTTCATAATCTGCTTTCCCCATTTTGGTTAGAAATAGAGTAGAGATTATGATTTAGATTGAAGAGGGTAATGTATGAGTAATTTTAATCTTCTGTCTTTTGTTTTTGAGAGCTAGGTTATTCAAAGCAGAAGCTAAAAACCAGGCACATAGAGCCCTAGTATAAGAGGAACCTTGTGGGAAACAGGAAAGACCTCCCTTCCTAGCCTTCTTGAAGCATTAAATCTCCTTGAGGAGATAAGACATAAACATATAGAAGGAAAAACAAAAACAGTGTTTAGCTAGCCTATGACAAATTTTGTATTACAGAATACTTACATAGGGCTTTACATGTGACAGAAAAGAGAAAACATAAGGCAGTTGACATTTATTTAAAAGTGGGGGGAGTGATGTGTGAATTCTGAGAACGAGAAAACTGGAAACTCAGGCTCCATGAGGGCAGACACCATATCTGTTCATCATTGCCTGCCTACTCAGTGCCCGCCACTGTCCCTGATAGGTGGTAGGCTTTCAGTTAATATATATTGGATAAGCGAATATCTATTTGTTGAACAAACTGAAGAGTGCTTTGAAGGAAGTAATTTATTTGGGCAGAGGTGAAATGAAAAGGCTTGAGAAAATATTAGGAGGTAGAAATAATAGATGACTGAATAGATTAGAATATCAACCTGGCTGGAGCTGTGAGAATGAGCAGGAAAGTTCTGAGAAATAAGACTGTCAGTGGTAGGTTAGGGTCAAATTATAAATAGTTTTGATTGCTGGACTTAGGAATTTGGGATTTGTTTTTTAAACAAAGTGGGGTTTTTCTGAACAGATGGTCACATTGTTAAAGTAGTGTTCAGGAATACTGTCTGAAGACACAGTGATTGTCTTCAGGTTGCAGCGAGAAAGGGATTGGAGACCAGCTTTGATTCCAGTTGCAATGTTGGATAGGAATTCTTTGGCCAGTAGTCATGCTCAATAAAATTATTAATATTTCTTTACATGTAATAATATATTACATACAGGTGCTTTTTAAGCCCTGGTGATTGAACATAAGGACATAGCTGTCTTTTTCATTATTTATTTAATTTTCCATGGCATTTTGTTTATTGATCTTTATGGCTTTTTTGTGAGATCATGGTATAAATTTTGAATACATTTGTTCTTTTCTTGTTTGCCTTTTGTTAATGTCAAGCATAGCACGTGAGACATTCCTTGTTGCTATGCAACTGCTAAATTCAGTATTTTAGTATTAATAAAACTGAGTGGCATTAAATTCAGTTAACAGGGGGAAGCAAAATATGACTTAACAATGTCTGATCAGTATTTGTACAGTTTAATGTATTGCTGCAGACGTGAGCAAAAGAGAAGTGACTTGTTTACAGTTACTGTTTTGATCAAAATTAGTTGTGGTTAAATCTTTGCATTTATGACCAGATTTTTTTTTCTTGTTTGATTCTTTTTGGTCTGTCCCTTTCACTGCTCTTTGATAATATGATTCAGTTTTTGTTAGTGTTTGTGTGTTATTGATGAAGTTCTTATTCTATTATTCTTTCCGATTCTGTTATCTTTTGTAATTTTTAAAGTTTTATCTCCCAAGGCTTTTATTTGCTTTTTTTCTTTCTTAGTATTATTTTTTGCTGTATTTACATTTTTCCCTTTCAAGAATTTATGGCTAAGCATCCACATTTGGAATTTGTTATAATTTCATATAAACCCAGGTGAAAGCCTATTAGATTTGCTCTTCAGAGTAAGGGCCACCTGTAATCCCCTTTAGTTATTTGCAGTGTGTACTTGGTACTTGCCAGATATTGAAGTGCTTTCATTAATATTTGTGAAGTCAGAAATCCATTTTGGGGATAAGAGGGCTTTAGAGGCAGCTGCAGGATTTTTTTTTTTTTAAGTTAGTGTTGAAAATGTCTAGTTTGCAGGCCCAAGATAGGCAGTATCTAGCAATTCTTTCTCATTCCCTCATCACCACCTCCCCACCCTCAAAACCCTTAGCCCAACACTTTCTCTCCTCCCTAGTGTAGGGAAGAGAGGACATAATAATTTAGTGGACAGTGTTTTAATTATAGTAGGCAAATAATAAACAGGATAGATACCTCCCATTTGCTTGAATGGGTAGTTTGGTTTTGCTGATGTCCTTGGAATCATTTTGATGGGAAGAACGAAGGAGAGTTGAAAAACAATTAATCCTTAATAATAAATGAAAAATCTAGAATCTAGAAATCATGAAAATAGTTTAACTACAGTGCAGATACTACAAACTCTAGGGATTACCTTATTGAAAATAATGGCTTAATATTAAGGACAAAGAAATCCCTTACATTACAATGTTATTCTTACAACCAGATAAAATACTGTTTCTAGGGACCATCTTTTCTACTCCCTTACTTTCCAAACCCTTTATGGTGATTGTATTTGTGGTTAGGAAATGTCCCTGTTTGTGGACCTCATGTATCCACCTGGCTATAGTATTTACATTAGTGGTTCCCTCACTTTTGAACATAAGAGTACTTTTTTAACAATTAAAAAAACTTATAAACCCTTAGGTGATAATAGATTATGTGACAAAATACATAGTGCCCCAAACTACTAGGAATTCAGTAACACTTTATATATTTTCTTAGTTGCAATAATATTTGTGTGCATTTGAAAAGTTGTATGTACACTGAATGTACAAGGCCTATTCTTTCTAAAGGTCATGCCTAAAGAACATGGATTCATGGACCTCTTGTAATTATTTGAGCTCCTAATGAGGTCCATGATACATAATTTGGGAACTGCTGCACTAATGAATTATTTGTTATGTTGTATAAAGGTACAATTTGATTCTCTTTTGCATTTTCCTCCTTACTCTTAATAACCCATAGAAAATAGCAAGATGGCAAAGATATTTTTACATTGTTTTTCATTGAGTTAATCAGCAACATTTGAGATAATAAATTAGAAAAGGTTTTTTTGTTTGTTTGTTTTCATTTTCTACTTTTTTTTTTAGAACTTTCTAAAGGAATTTTTTAAAATATTTTTTAAAATTTATTTGGGTGTGTCGGGTGTTAGTTGTGGCTCGCAGGATCTTCTGTTGCAGCGCGCGGGCTTCTCCCTAGTTGTGGCACGCAGGCTCAGTAGTTGCAGCACTCAGGCTCTCTAGTTGTGCATGGGTCAGTAGTTGTGGCACGTGGGCTCTCTAGTTGTGGCGCACAGGCTCTAGAGCGCACAGGCTCAGTAGTTACGGCACATGGGCTTAGTTGCCCTGTGGCATGTGGGATCTTATTTCCGTGACCAGGGATCAAACCTGTGTCCCTTGCATTGGAAGGCGGATTCTTAACCACTGGACCACCAGGAAAGTCCCCTCATTTTCTACTTTGTACTGATTGAGAGTGGTAATAGTTTAAACATCTATGTATAGGTATATTTGAATTCTCTTTCTCTCTCTCTCTTTCTTTTTGTATGCGTAATTAGTGGGTTCTAGCTTCATAAAGGAACCAGTAAGTAGTTACTGTGGCAATGTGAACTAATTACAGAAGTCTTTTTCTTTTATAATATTAAAATGGGCTTTTTGTGTGTGCATGTGATACACATGTTGTTTTCCGTTAAGATTTTCCTTCTTAAAAAATACTGTTAGGCTTCCCTGGTGGCGCAGTGGTTGAGAATCTGCCTGCTAATGCAGGGGACGCGGGTTCGAGCCCTGGTCTGGGAAGATCCCACATGCCGCAGAGCAGCTGGGCCCGTGTGCCACAACTACTGAGCCTGCGCGTCTGGAGCCTGTGCTCCGCAACAAGGGAGGCCGCGATAGTGAGAGGCCCGCGCACCGCGATGAGGAGTGGCCCCCGCTTGCCGCAACTGGAGAAAGCCCTCGCGCAGACACGGAGACCCAGCACAGCCAAAAATAAATAAATTAATTAATTAATTAAAAAAAATACTGTTAGATTGAAGAATCTGTTATCTCAGTTCATATTCAGAAACATGCCATTTAGATTAACCCAGAACATTGTGGAAATTTTGAAGCAGTTTGACTCTTTCATTGGGGAAGGTGCTTTTTAAAATGAAGTTTGAAAGTTTATGTAAAGAGGTATTTGGAATTTTGTAAGATAGTAAGAGATCTCATGAATTTCCATTCCTTGATTGGTTATTTCTACTGTTGTTTTGTATTGTCTTGGAATGGGCTCTGAATTTGTATTGAGTGTTAATCACTGACAAAAATGCAAATGCTCCTTTTAGATTGGTCATATACTCTCCTCAGCATCCCATGAGTAATAATCTGGAGGTCCTTGAGAATTGGAAGAAAACACCATTGTTTTTTCATGCAACAAGGTTAAATTTACTGTAGGGAATATTATTGTAATAATGGATTTTTTTTCATCCTTTTAGGGTTTGAAAGTATTCTTGAAGGGCTGTTTGGACCTGCATTATTAAAAGATCTCAGTTTATTTAAAGGTATTCAAAAATTTTTTTGGCATTTCAAATTCTTCCTGGTGACATAAATGATACCTTGGTGATTTAAGCCCCAGTCTCCTTCTCCTTTTTATTCACAGTTTTATGTGGGTTGAAGCTATATCCATCTAAGCATCTTTTTGTGTGTGGTTGATAATGCAGATATATGTATGAATAAGGTGTATTAACTAGTGAGCAATTATTGCAAATAAGGAATCTGTCTACTACTTAGGGGTGTTTTTGTTGTTAAAATAAATAATATTTTTGAAATTAGTTCTCATTTGTTTCCTGAAAAATCCTCTCTTGTAACTGTTAATTTGTTATTCCTACTATTTTTGCAGACTGTGAACCTGAAAGCATTTCTGATTGGACTTTTGATGAAAATTGTCTGTTCTGTTGCTTGAGAAGAGATAAAGTAAAGGTAACCAAGAAACTTGTGAAACTTGTCTAGTGTGGTATTTTATAGTTTTTATTTTTCCAAAATTTGGTTACTTTGTTGGAGGATTTGTAGGAGTACTGATTCCATATTTATTCATAAAAGTTTTGATAGTAACTCAGTTTTGCAATTTAGACTGTTTCTAGTCTGTTGATTAGCCTATTGAGAAATCTGTATCCCAACATGCATTGGTCTATTTATTTAGTTCACTAGGCAGAATAATGAACTAGGTCTCAAACTGTTGTGTTTATTTTAAATACGAAATGTATGGTAATTCCCGTAATGGGAGTCATTCGGACAGTAACATGGATCTGGATCAAGTAGTTACTAATTCATGTAGATTTATGATGGACTGTGGTTTATGCTTTAGTATGTTTCTTCATAATATATGAGCATGGATGCTGTTTGTGTTCAGTTGTAAAAATTGGCTGTACCTTTGCATTTCTGTTGTTTTATTGCTTTGTGTTAAACATAAAAAGAATTCCGGTTTAGAAACATTTCAATTGTTGGAAACATTTATTAATAATGGTTTACTGTCTTATGTTTCTTTTTTTGGTATTTCTGTTCCCTGCTTTAAAGCTTTGGAAACATTTTTAATTCCTTCCTCTCCCCGGTACACTTCTAACTTCAAATCATTGACCAGGTTCTATCAGTTCTTCCATTCTTTTTCTTTCTACAGTCGTCACCGTAGTTCAGACCATTAGCATTATTTCTGGACTACTGAAATAACATGATTGGTCTCTTTTAGTTTTCTTCAGTGTGTTAAACACTGCTACATGGTTAAACCCCTCTCCTCCCTACCTCCCCCTGACCCTCACCCCTCAGATGGTGTGGAAATGTTACCCTGCACTCAGTCTCCAGTGACTTTACAATTATCTTTGGGCTTCATTAGCCTAATGCTCAGTGCCTCAGTACCCTCCACAGGTCAGTCCACTTCTCTTTCTAATGCTACCCCACTAGTCTTCCATGCAAAACTGGTCTGATCATTTGTATTAAACAACATGCTTTTACCATTTGAACTACAACATTGCATACCCGTTGTTCTTTATAGCTTGAAGTTCCCCTTGCTCTTACTCTTACCTTGACTCCCCTTTCTTATTAATGGTACACCTCTGCTCTTATTGCTGTTTCCACCCTTCACACTGTTGTAGTAAATATTATACCAATTATTTGTCAAGTAATATTCTGCCTTTTGTTGTTTATCCTTTTCTGTGTCTGAATCTTGTGTTCCTGACTACACTGTCAACCTCTGAAGACCATGAAACATGACATGCTTCTTCGTACCCCTGCATTTGGCCACTTTACCATTATTTACCATTGTTGGAAAGTAGTTTTAAAATCAAAGCCAGTTTAAGAGCTTCTTAACGTTCTTCTTTTGTGGTATCTTTTTCTTGCTTAAGTACATGAAAAAGTGTTTGCTGTGATTATCCAGGATGGTCTGTTTTTATTGAATTAATGAGTAAAGTGTTTTGAAATTTACTGTGGTTTGAAAAAGGCCAGAAAATTAAGCAGCTACCAATGAAGTTAAAGTTCATCATTTTAAACTGTGTGTGTCTGTGTGTGTGTGCGTGCACACGCATACGTGTTGTGACTGTCTATTGAAGTTATTTAATAGGCATTTTGGTAGCATAGAAGGAGCCAATGATTAATTACCTTTCTTTCAGAATTGGTTTGGGAGGAAAGCCTTTCTATGTTCAATAATTGAGTAGAGTATAGTCTTGTAATATGATTGAGTTTTCCATTGCTATATGAGGATAAAATATTGCATGAATATTTTTAGAAGAAAACAGAAATAGCAACACATGGAACCATGTAGCATTTAACCATGTAGCAGCTGTTCTTACTGTTCGTAGTTCTATAATTTTTAGTTAGTATTCTAATTAGGAAGAATATTTCCGTTTGAAAAGCCAGCTAGATCTGGGAAAGCTGGTTTTCTCCATTAGGCATTTCACTATCTGTCTTGGGCATTTATTTTTTTCAGAGACAGCCATAATGTCTATGGAAAATAGGAAGAGAGAGCCTAGAATATATAACTTGTCAAATGTATAGCTTTAGTTGTGTTAGATTTAAAGTGATTTTGTTGAAACTCTTTGCAGGCATTTGGAGCATCTTATCTGAGAAGCACTAGAATCTGGAAATTAAATGTATCCATTGGGTTGAGGCTTGGCTGACTTAGGATTCCAAAAATAGAAGAAGTATGTGGAGAGAATGGTAACAGCTAAGAGGTGGCAGCATAGAGCACAATATTAGAATCTTAAGTTGGGGTTGGCATGGCAAGATGTCTAGATAATGTTTGGAAAAGCTGTTAGAAATACTGGTCTGATATTTGGGAATGAGATGGAGGTTATGCATATTTTTTAGTTAATTGGATTTTCATTGGATACTGACTGTTAGAATGGATAAAGTAAATACATTATTTATATTTACTTTTTAAAATATCTAGATGAAAAATGAAGTTGCCTCTTCAGAAAATATAACAAATATTCAGCTAGAAATTAGTAAAACAATTGTTCATCTACACTTAAGCAGTTAGAAAATATAATTTGTAAGGGAAAGACAACTAACTTTTTTTTGAGCATATACTATGTGTCATTTACTTTTGTTTCCATTTAGTCTCACAACAACGCTATAAAGTTGGTTAAAGACATCCCAGTTTTACAAATAAAGATATGGGAAGGGTCGCAGAGACTAAGTTATGGGCAAAGTCACATAGCTGGGATTTGATCCATGTTTTTAGAATACATGCATTTTGATAACAAAATGGTCGAGTAAGAATTAAGAAACATTTGGGATTACTCAGTTTGAAAGGGGGAGAGAGTAAGAGTGTAAATGGGCATGAGTATATTTGAAATA
Source organism: Balaenoptera physalus (assembly GCF_965194825.1). Lineage (NCBI taxonomy): Eukaryota > Metazoa > Chordata > Mammalia > Artiodactyla > Balaenopteridae > Balaenoptera > Balaenoptera physalus. Next base: position 53,917,151 of record NC_138893.1, on the reverse strand, counting down.
GCCAGTCTCAGATGTGCTAGGCGTCACTGCCTACCTGCCTGCCTGCCTTGCTTGGCTTTTTCTTTCTTTCCTTCCTTTCCTGTTTGTTGGGCATGTAGTAGACATTCTAAAATATTTACTAAATGAGGAACTAAGAAGTCAGCATGCTTAATAAAGTTGGAGAATTATAATATTAATAGCTAACTGTTGTGAGTGCTTACATGTGCCAAGCATATATACAAAGTTCTCTGTGTATTATTCACTCATGAGGCTTTTCACTTTTTCTTAGCTTCTTTTTAAAATTATTTTAGACATATAAAACAGTTGCAAAAATAATAAAAAGAATTCCTCTATACCCTTTACCCAGGTTTCTCAAATGTTAACATCTTATGTAACCACAGTACAGTTATAAAAATCACGAAATTAACATTGATACAATAGTATAATCTGCAAGCCTTTCAGAATTCACCAGTTACCCCAGTAATGTCATTTTTCTGGTCCAGGAGCCAATCTAGGATCACACTTTGTATTTAGTTGTCATGTCTCCTTAGTCTCCTTTAGTCTGGAATAGTTCTCAGTTTTTCTTTGCCTTTCATAACATTGACAGTTTTGAAGAATGCTGGCAAATTGATTTGTAGAATGCCCCTCAATTTAAGTTTTTCTGATGATTCCTCGTGATTGAATTCAGGTTACGCATTTTTGGCAAGAACTGTACAGAATTGATGTTGTGTCATCCTTAGTGCACCATATTGGGAAACACATGGTGATGTTTACTTTGATCACTTGGTTAAGATGGTGTCTGCCAGTTTTCTCTACTGTAAGGTTTCTGTTTTTTTCCCTTTTGTGGAAATCGTGGAGACATGCTTTGAGATTTTGTGAATATCTTTTTCTCATCATACTAGTTTCTCATCATACATTAATTTTAGCATCAATTGATGAATCTTGCCTGAAAAAATTACTACTATGGTGTTTACCGGATGATGATTTTCTATTTGTATTGTTTCTTCAACCTCTGTTAGCTGGAAACCTACTGTAAGGAAGAGGTTTCCCTTCTCTATCTATGTTTTTGTTTGTTTACCTATCAATATGGACTTACATATTCTTATTTTGTTCTTTTGGTTATAATTTATTACAATCATTGTTTATTTTGTAGTTTGAATTGTTCTGGATTTGGCCATTGAGAGCCCATTCAGGTTGGCTCTTCATCTTTTTTTTTTTTTTTAAACATGTTTCTATCATTTCTTTACTTTTTGGCACCAAAATATGTTCCACACGTATCTTTGCTTTCCCTTCCCCAACCCTGGATTTCTCCAAGGAATCCTAGTTTCTCTTATTTGGAAAATTGTATAAGAAACCAAGGTACTAGGTATACTCATTGGTACTAGAACATCACTGCTTCTAGGCCTCGTCAGTTGTCTGAGCTAGGAAATATGTATGTTTACTTAAATATACGTATATATACATCTGTATTTCTTTCTGTATCTATTAGAAACCATCTTGTGAGGCTTTTATTAATTGTAGGATCGTGTTGATAGTTATGAAGAGCTGATCCAATAGTAGTGAGAGAGTATTGGAGAGATGGGAAGAATTAAAAATTACTTTCACTATTTCATATCCCTAAAAATGGACTAATTCTAAGCAATGAATCAGTCTATAGTAATGGCTGTTCTTGTACATGGATAGAGTAGAGATAGCAAGTATAGAGTAGAGCATGGATGTTTTAGTAACTAGGGATAATGTAAGATGGGATGTTATACAAAAATATAAAATGTTTATGCTCTTAAGTTTATTATAAGACTGTTAGTAAGTTCAGTATTTGACTAGCATATTAGGAGAATGTTTTAAGAAGTTGGGACTTGAGCTGCATTTTTGAAGAATACAGAGGTCTGGATAGGCAGACACGGGAGGGGCACATCCTGGGTGCAGCAGAGCATTTATTTTTGTAAGTAACCAGCGATAAGACTAGAGTCACATTATAGATCTCTTTCAGTGCCCATCTACCCTCAGGAATCATGTAACTAGATAGATTTCATTAGTCTGTCATGTGTTTACTCTGAACATTTCATAGTTTCCTCTGTTTTGTGAGTACACACTAATTAGAAGTTTAGATATATCCTTCTAACATTTTAATTTTTTTTTAATTTAATTAATTTATTTATTTATTTATGGCTGTGTTGTGTCTTCGTTTCTGTGCGAGGGCTTTCTCTAGTTGCGGCAAGTGGGGGCCACTCTTCATCGCGGTGCACGGGCCTCTCACTATCACGGCCTCTCTTGTTGCGGAGCACACGCTCCAGACGCGCAGGCTCAGCAATTGTGGCTCACGGGCCTAGTCGCTGCGCAGCATGTGGGATCTTCCCAGACCAGGGCTCGAACCCGTGTCTCCTGCATTGGCAGGCAGATTCTCAACCACTGCGCCACCAGGGAAGCCCTAACATTTTAATTTTTATTTCTATTTTAGCACATTGAAATTTATAGTAAGAGCAGATACTAAATCTAGTTATTATTTTCTCATTGTATTCTACAGCATGTATTTGTGTTGAATTATTAGTTTGGGTATATTCAGTGCTGTTAGATAATGACTTGTCTGTCATCTTGTCCCAGAGTACCACAACTCAGTAAGTATTCATAGTACCTATTATATAAAAGGAACTGTGGAAGAAAAATGTATCAATATACTGCCTGTCTATTAAGACTGAGAAAGAAGAAACAAATATGAGAAGTTTAAGGGTTATTTACTTGTGAGACTTAAATAGATACAGGGTGGAGTTAAATGGATACCACAGATTAATACATGATTAACTACTTGCTCAGTTAATTGTACAAATCTAAATTGCAAGACCTAACCTTGTTGTGTTTCCAGAGGCCTTTTATAGATTATTTTAAAAGATTCAGGAAAACCACTTGACACAGTGAATCAGTGCTCATCCAAGATTAAATATCAAAGAGGTTTTTTTGGGGACGGGGGCAGTTTGTGTGTGTGTGTGTTTTGTGTTTTTTTAATACATACTCCCGATCTGTGGACTTTTTCCCCCTAAAACAAACATATACAGACTTGGAGAAACCATTAATCGGAGATTAACTGTATCCAATTTTATGTGGTTAGAGTTAACCAATATACTAATCATACTGATCATTTGGCAGATTTATTGAATGTCTGGTTCTGTGATAAACCAGAAAGTATACCAAAGAAGTAAAAAGTGGATCCCTCCTTGCTTATGGAATGTTGGTGAGACCATGGAGTGGCTAATGGAATTAAAGGAGATCTAAATTAGGGAGATTTAAATCCTCTATCCTGCTTGCCCAGAATCAGAGCTCTGATATTGAGAGTAAAATTCCCTCCTTCATTCTCATATGTAATATTTGAAAAGGTAGTAGATAACACAAGAAAATACAAGTACGTAGCAGTTGAGAGGTGCAACAGGTGACACTGGAATTTGCTTAATCAAGGAGATCGAATTCAACGTGAACCTTAAAAGGATCTGTGTTTTAGAACAGTTAATTTGATAGTTATTTTTAGGATGTAATGGAGAGAAAATTAGAAGAGGTTCTTGTAATCATCCAGAAAATAAGCCTGAACTAGGGTCTTGGCTGTGCAGATGCATAAGGAAGGGATGTATGTAGAAAATCTAGAATAAAGAATTGCTGAAACTTAATGATTACATAAATGTATAGATAAGGGAGAGTGAAGTGATACTGATGTTAGGCTTTCTAAGCCAGGTTGACTTAGCATGGTGAATTAACAGAGGTTGAGAAGTGAGACGGGGAAAGGTGTAGTGGCCAGTTTTTATGGTGGGGATAATGAGGTTATTAGCTGGAAGCAGTTTGCGATGAAAGTAAGCATTTAGTTGGAAGTGTCCAGGAGACAGAGTTGTGGAAATTGAGTTGAAAGAAGAGGTCTGAGCTGAATACATATTTGGAGTGTTCCTGAATACATACAATGATTGGTTTATTTGAGCAGGTGAAGTCTTCGGTGAGAGGTAAAGCGCAAAATAGTGAGAACTGAAGAAAACCTTCATTTTAGAAAGTAGGAAGAAGAATCAGATTGAAAGGAAGGTAGAATCATAGAATAAATGGGTTGCCCATCTTGAATCAGACAACTTCCTGGCCCCATCCTGGGTGATAAGTAGGGAGATGGATTGTCACGTTTGTTGCTCTAATACGGACTTCTATGCCATTTCCCAAAATGGACGCTAAATGGGTTGAGTACGTACCCCCAAACATACTCCACTGGGCTTTGAGAGAATAGCTTCTCAAGAACACTGGTTGTGGGAGCCAGACTATAAGTCTGACAGGGTTAATGAATAAGTGGTGTGGGAGTTAAGAAACGGATATAGACTACTAGTTTGAAAAGTTGTCAGTGTCAGGGGTGATGAAGGAAACAGGACCATAGAAGGAATGGGCAGTTGGTTTAAGTAAAGATGTTTTGGGGAGGAGGGGGAAACACATAATATTTATACTCTTGAAAGAAAAGAAACTGGAGGAGAGGAAGAAATTAGTTATTAAAAGGACAGAACAGTTGAAGAAGGCAAAAACCAACAAGAAATTAGTTACTGAACGGTGATGAGAGATTCTTATTGAAATTAGAATATAGTCAGTGTAACTGTAGGTGTTAACAGTTGGCAGGAATTCAGCGAGGCAAGAATGCCTAAGTATAAGAATCCTGGCTAATTGACTTGCTCACACTGAGGGCAAAGAACAGTGAGGAACTCTCAACTATGAAGGCAGTGTTTTAAAAAAATAACAAGGGGGAATAGGCTATAGTAACTTTATTCCTCTCACTTGAATTGCTACTTGGAGTTTTCTGCTTGTACCAGCAACAAAAAAAGATAGTTTCAAGAAAATCAATAAGATTGCATTGCCCAGCAATACATTTTTGAAACCATTTTTTGGTTATTATTCTTTTTTTTCTAATTGTATAATTGAAATATAACTTGCTAGTTTCAGGTGTACAACATAATGGTCAGTATTTGTGTATGTTGCAAAATGATCATCAAAGTAAGTCTAGTTAACATCCATCACCACACATAGTTATAGTTTCTTTTTCTTGTGATAAGAACTTTAAGATTTATTCTCTTAGCAACTTTCAAATATATAATACAGTAATTTTTTTTTTTTTACAAATTTATTTTATTTATTTATTTTTGGCTGCGCTGGGTCTTTGTTGCCGCACGTGGGCTATCTCTAGTTGCCGTGAGCGGGGGCTACTCTCTTCGTTGCGGTGCGTGGGCTTCTCATGACGGTGGCTTCTCTTGTTGCGGAGCACGGGCTCTAGGCACGCGGGCTCAGTAGTTGTGGCACATGGGCTTAGTTGCTCCACGGCATGTAGGATCTTCCCAGACCAGGGCTCGAACCCGTGTCCCCTGCATTGGCAGGCGGATTCTTAACCACTGTGCCACCAGGGAAGTCCCTATAATACAGTATCATTAACTACAATCACCATGCTGCACACTACATCCCTAAAACTTACTGATTTTGCAACTGGAAGTTTGTACTTTTTGACTACCCTCACCCATTTTGCACCCTCCCACCACCACCAGTCTGTTCTCTATGAGTTCAGGTGTTTTGTTTTGTTTTTAGATTCCACATAAAAGTGATATCATACAATATTTGTCTTTGTCTGACTTATTTAGTATAATGCCTTCAAGGTGTATCCATGTTGTCACAAATGGCAAGATTTCCATAAAAAGCTTAGTATTATTCCAGTGTGTGTGTGTGTGTGTGTGTGTGTGTATAGATAGTTGGACTGACCACATTTTCTTTAGCCATTCATACATCTACGGACACTTAGGTTACTTCCATATCTTGGCTATTGTAATTAATGCTGCAGTGAACATCTTTTTGAGTTGGTGTTTTTGTTTCCTTTGGATAAGTACCCAGAAGTAGAATTGCTGGATCATATGGTAGTTCTGTTTTTTGGGGGACCACCGAACTTTTTCCACATCAGTTGCCCCATTTTACATTCCCACCAACAGTGCATAAGGATTTCAGTTTATCCACATCCTTGCCAACATTTGTTGTTTTTTGTTTATTTTTTATTTTTATATAGCCATTTTAATGGATGGAAGATGGTATCTCATTATGGTTTTAATTTGCATTCCCTAATAATTTGTGATGTTGAGCATCTTTTCATGTGTTTGTTGTTTATTTGTTTATCATCTTTGGAGAAATGTCTGTCAAGTACCTTCCCCATTTTTAAATCAAGTTTTGTTGTTGTTGAGTTGTAGGAGTTCTTTGTGAATATTCAGCCCCTATCAAATATATGATTTGCAAATATTTTCTCCCAGTTTGTAGGTTGCCTTTTCACTCTGTTGGTTATGTCATTTGATAAACAGAAGTTTTTTTAATTTTGATGTAAACCAGTTCATCTATTTTTACTTTTGCTGCCTGTTTTTTTGGTGTTATATCCAAAAAATCAGTGCCAAATCCAATGTTATGAAGCTTTTCCCACTATGTTTTCTTCAAAGGGTTTTATAGTTTTAGGTCTTTATCCATTTTGAGTTTATTTTTGTATATGTTATAAGGTAAGGATCCAACTTTATGCTTTTTACATGTGGTTATCCAGTTTTCCCAACACCATTGGTCTTTTCCCCTGTTGAATGGTCTTGGCACCGTTGTCAAAAATTGTTTGGCCATATATGTGAGGGTTTATTTCTGGACTCTCTATTCTATTCCATTATTCTATGTGTCTGTGTTTATGTCAGTACCACATTGGTTTTTTTAAATTTATCTTTAATTGATATAACTGGTTTATAACATTATTTAAGTTTTATGTGTGCATATTATATTTCTACTTATATATACAGTACAACATGCTCACCACCAAAAATCACCATACAGTTGATACCCTTTATCTCCCCCCCACCATTCTTAGTATCTATGTGTTTGGTTTGGTTTGTTCATTATTTTGTTCTTTTGGTTTTGTTTGTTATATTCCACACATGAGTAAAATCACATGGTATTTGTCTTTCTCCATCTGACTTATTTCACTTAACTATTAATACCCTCAAGTTTTATCCATGTTGTCACAAATGGCAAGATTTCATCTTTTTATGGCTGAATAATATTCCATTATATGTATATACCACATCTTCTTTATCCATTCATTGATGTGGAGAAAAGGGAACCCTTATACACAGTTGGTGGGAATGTAAATTGGTATAGCCACTATGGAAAACAGTGTGGAGATTCCTCAAAAAAATTAAGAACAGAACTACCATATGATCCAGCTATCCCACTTTGGGTATTTATCCAAAGATTACAAAAACTAATTGGAAAAGATATATGCACCCCATGTTCATTGCAACATTATTTACAATTGCCAAGATATGGAAACAACCGAAGTACCATATTGTTTTGATTACTGTAGCTTTGTAATAAGTTTTAAAATTAGAAAGTGTGATACCTCCAACTTTTTTCTCTTTTTCAAAGTTGTTTTGGCTATTTGGATTCCCTTGAGATTCCATATGAATATTAGAATGGATTTTTGTATTTCTGCAAAAAACACCATTGGGATTTTGATGGGTATATTAAATGTGTAAATGATTTGGGGTAGTATTGACGTCTTAACAATATTAAATCTTTGCCCTTTTATTTCTTAGATTTTTTCTTTTAAAAGATTTCTTCAATTCCTTATTTCTGAATTTAAAATGAACAACTGTCTATTTCACACTTATTTTGTCAAAAGGCACCAGCCACTGTGGTTGAAATAAAGGTACTATGAATAATTAAAAGTTTTAGCCACAGATGCTATTTTCAAGAAATCTGTAGTCTAGTGGAGGAGGTAAAAAATATTTATATATAAATAAATACAGTACAGGTTATATAAAACTAGTTCTGTGAGAGCAGCCTATATAAAGTGCTATAGGAGTTTAGAAAAAGGCAGGATTACCCTCAGCTAGGCTTTGTAATACTGTTACCTCCAATGTGAAGTTGGATATCCTTGTGTTTATAGTGGTCTTGGGCACCTAAGGAAACCCACAGTCATTACTGAGAGCAGATGAGAAATTCAGGAAGTCTTCTGATTGAAATTGGGTTGTGGATGATAATTGGAATAGTATAAACTTTTAATTTCCAACTAGTAGAAGGATATAAGAAACACTTGTTATTGACTGGGGCAGCTTGCATTCGTCTTTTAATGTTTTAAAAACTATACATGTGTAATGGAAAACTATAACAGCAAGTGCTGATTATAGATACTGGTAAATTAAGTATAATGGTAATAATAATCATTTGGTACTTGCACTTTAGGCTTAATTTCCAAGTACAGTAATAACAATTAGATGTACTGGTAAGAGTCATTTGTGGTAAGTTTGTTGTACATTTTTAATACTTTATTTAACTCTTGATATGTATTCAGGCTTCAAACTTTGTTGTTTTCCTATTCTTTAACCTGTTGGTCTGCTTAACAGTATTGAAGGTAACATTGACATACAGTAAACATTGTATTAAGCACAACAATTCATACTTGGTTAATGTAGAAAGTAATGATATACACGAAGTAAGAAGGTTTCTTTTTAGGTAACTGACCTTAAAGAGTATAAGCATTTAACATGGTGGAGCCATTTTCCCTAAGACTTGCTGGCATTTAAAATAATAAGACATAGGAGAGTGGTATTTAAATCAATGAGTTGCATCTTGTCAGCTCTTTTTAGCTTATTGCTTGAAATGTCAGTAAGCCATGGGTAGCGGACATGACTATAGCTATAGGCCCATGTTCTGCTCACATAGGCCTTTCTAACATAATTATTACAAAACCTGCATGCATACATATGCTTCTTCTAATTTCCAGATTTTCTATACTATATGGTGTGAATTTTTTAAAAATACCATTTAAATTTGGAGAATCCCAGTACAGCGTGGGAATGGTCTTGAATTTAGACAGGAACAGCTCTAAAATGTCACCCCTTCAGTTTTGTATCACACTCCTTAAATCTAGACCATCTTACCTTTCCCAAGTGAAACTTATTTTTTCTTTTATTTCCTTTCCTGAGGTGTTATCTCTTAAAAAGAAAATCTGCAGCTATGTAAGTGACCTTCCCCATTCTTATCCCCCCCAACCCAAACTCAAAGGTGATAGACTTTAGAGTTACAAAAGAAACTTTAAGAAATGTTAATCTTTATTTTTTGTTTAAAGTTTAACTTTATTAACTGTTTATTGCCCTGAGAACTAACTACCATGCTGATATAATTTTGTTGCTTCATTTATTCAGTAATGTCCTTGCTATTTTCAGGGATCAGTAGAGCTACTTTTGTATAGTTCTTAGAGAAATTTAATAATTCTATCAGGGGTCAGAAAACTATGACCTATTTCCAAATCCAGCCCACAGTCTGTTTTTGTAATGCCTGCAAGCTTAAAGAGGTGGTTTTGGAGGGGGAAAAAAGAGATGTTACTGTATGTGGCCTGCAAAACCTAAAATATTTACTATCTGGCCCTTGACAGAAAATGTTTTATTCTGTTTTGAATATCTTCATCAGGTTGTTGAGATTAAGAGAATGCTGAAAGTTACTAACTTCCATATCCTACTTACTATTCTCTTTGTTATTCTTCCTCTAACTGTGTATCAGAGCAACAACACAAGCAAATATAATTTAATGGCAGAACAGCTAGGATTATAGAGAAGAGGGTGGGAGAGGAACAAGGGAGATTTGGTTTGTAGAAGAAAAGTAAGATTCAGCATTTGCCCACCCTACTTTTTTAAACTTTTAACTTTCAAGTAATTTCACATTTATAAAAAAGTTAAAAGAATAGCACAGAAATTTTCATGTGCCAGTCACCATTTAACATTTTGCCACATTTGCCTTGTTAATTCATTCTCATTCTTTCTCTGTCATAGATACTACATGTAACACACACACACATTTTCCTGAACCACGTGAGAATAAGTTATGGACATCATACCCCTCATACCTCTTTACTCCTAAATATTTTCATGTTTATTTCTCTGTTTCCTAAGAATAAGGATATCCACTTACTTAACTACACAGGACAGTTACCAAAAATCAGGAAAGTTACTTTGATATATATCTAATCTATGAATCTCGTTTAAATTTTACCAATTGTCCCAATGACTTTAATAGTTTTTTACCCACTCCTTTAATCCAAAAATCCAATTTAAGATCACTCATTGAATTTGATTTTCACTACTCTTTAGTCTCCTTTGAACTAGAATGGTTCCTTAGCCTTTTATTTCTTAGTGACATTTACATTTTTGAAGAGTGCAGGTCATTCATTTTGTAGAATGTCTCTCAATTTAGGTTTTCTGATTGTTTGTTCATGATTAAATTCAGGTCATGATCTTTTAGCAAGAATATTAAGTAAGTGATGTATTCTTGTCAGTTTAGTAGGTGATGTTAACCTTGGCAAGGTTGATGTCCACTGGGTTTGTCCACTGAAATGTTACTATTTTTCCCCTTGTGATTAATAAGTAATTTGTACACAGATACGTTGAGACATGTATTTTTTTCCTCATCAAACTTTCATCATTTCAATTTTAGTATTGATGGTAGTTTCTTGCTGGAATAAGTTATTTTTCCAATTATTTGAAAATAGCGATCTTAATAACTCCATTATTTCTTTCACATTGTTTAGTTGGCTTTACACTGTGAGGAAGAGCTTTCTCTTTCCCTCTATTTGTTTGGAGTCAGGATTCTTATTCTATTCAATAGGTTATCATCTAGTGTCCCAGATCTGGTTAGTGGGAACCCCTTCAAGTTAACCTCTGTCATTTTTGACATGTCCCCATCATTTTTTGAACCCTTTCTTACTTTCTGGTACAGGATATTTTGGGTTCATTTTGGGTCTTTTCTGTGTTCCAATACTGGATTCCATTTTCGTAGGGGGAATCTGGTTCCTTTGGTGAGGAACTGTTAATGTATACACCTACTTTTTTGTCCAATCTACATACAGCTTCATTAACAAAGACCAGATGTTGGGCAATAATCAGCCCCTTATCTTCATTTATATCTAAGGATAAAGCAAAAAAATATCAAAATGCCAGCAATTCATGGCCACTGACATATCTATTCAGAATACTATGCAAAGAAGTGGATGGCAAGTAAAAGATACTGTTTTTTAACCTAAAAGTATGCTTGCTTGAGGAGAAAGATATTCACATGAGTTTCTGAAAATGTGTCACATTTCTTTGTGACTCTGAAAATGTAAGTAAAAATCATTTCTTTGATTTCAAATGGTTAGTTCAGGAGTCACAATTCAGTGATACATTCAGTATCTAGCATCTTTAATACCCTAAACCTATTTTTAATGATTTTTATTGAGGTAATATTTATACACAATAAAATAAATCCATTTTAGAGTACAGATTAATGGATTTTGGTAATTGTATACAGTTGATAACTGCCAGCACAGTCAAGGTGCAGGACAATTTCCTCACCTTAAAACGTTTTCTCATGCCCCTTTGTAGTCAATCCCTTTATTGGACCTACAGACCCAGGCAATCACTGTAGTTTTACCTTTTCTAGAATTTTATATAATAGGAATTATAGATATGTAGTCTTTTGTTTTTGACTTCTTTCACTTAGCATAATTTTTAAATATTCATTCCTGATTTTGTATATGATATTTTGTTTCTTTTTGTTGCTGAGTAGGTCTCTGTAGCATGGATATGCCACTGTTTGTTTATCCATTCATTTTTTTAATAGACTTTGAATTGTTTCCAGATGTTGACTGTTAGGCTTATTCACATAGCCTTTGGGCATATATTTTCGTTTCTCTGGGATAAATACCTAGAATTGGAATTACTAGGTAGTATTGTAATTGCATATTTAACCCTATGAAATACTATCATACGTTTCACCAAAGTGACTGAAACATTTTGCATTTCTATCAGCAATGTATTGGGAGTTCCAACGTTCCAAATTTTGACAACATTTGATATTGTTGGTCTTTTAAACTTTAGCCATTCTGGTTGGTCTGTAGTAGTATCTCATTGTGATTTTAATTTTCATTTCCCTGATGACTAGTGATGTTGCACATCTTTCTCTATACATACCCATGTGAAACATTGTATAAATCTTTAGCTGTTTTAAAAAAACTTATATTCTGTATAAAACCGCTTGTCAGTTTTTTCTCTTAAAATTCATGGGTTTTTGTCCTGTTCAAGAAATCTTTGCCTAATCCAATATCAAACACAGGAAAATTTCATATTTTCTTCTAGAAGTTTAGTAATGTTAACTCTTACATTTTGATTTATGATCCATTTCTAGTTAATTTTTGTATATGGTGTGTGAGTTAAGTGTTGAGGTTTATTATATTCTGTAAGATAATCCAGTTCTAGCACCATTTGTTGAAAAGAGCTCCTCTCCCCCTCCAAATTGAATTACTTTGGCATCTTTAAGTCAGTTGATCATATACGTGTAGGTGTATTTCTGAACTCTGTCCTGTGCCATTAAACTGTATGTCTATCCTTAACATCAATACCACAGTGTCTTGATTGCTATATCTTTATATCTTGAAATCAAGTAGTATGAATCCCCTAACTTTGCTTTCTTTTTCAAACTTGCTTTGCTAATCTAGATCCTTGACCTTTTATATAAATTTTAAAATTAACTTATTCTTTAAAAAAAAAAAAAAGCCCTTTAGAATTTTGATTAGGATTGCACTGAATCTGTAGATCAGTTTGGAGAGAATTGTCACATTAACAGTATCGAGCCTTCCAGTTTATGATCATGGTTTATCTCCTCTTTATTCACATCATCTCTAATTTCTCTTAGCTTTGTAGTGTCATTTCCCTTCAGCCTGAAGAATTTTCTTCAGCATTTCTGGTAGTACAGAGAGATAGTACTTTAAGTTGTTGAGAAAAGTTGTAAACTTATTTGGAAACATCTTTTGGATGTTTGTTTCTTTGCCATTCCCCCAAAAGTAGTAAAAGATAAAAGAATATATTATATGGATTATGTAGTTTGAGATAACCAAAAGCTTAATAAAGAATTGGAGGTCTTTTCTGGTTGAAGAAGATCTCAGCCCATTCAGTATATCTTTTACAGCTTTGGGTGATGAGTCATTAGACCACAAAGTGTTGACGGCTTGCTGCAGCTCCCTTTTCCTCTACCTCTCCTTACCACTCTCACAGCTCCCTTAAAAGGATGTTGGAAAATTGACATAAACTGGTGAGGCTACCAGAGAACATAGCAACTGGAGACAGACGGCCTACACTTTCCCCTGAAAGCCGTATACAGAATTAAGTTTTAAGTTTTACACACACATATGCACACATTCTTCATTTTGCCAGCTCTAGCAGTTAGAAAATAAACATTCTTTTCATGACAGTAAAAATGTAAAATAATAAATATGTGGGAACTATATGAATAAACAACAGAATTTTGAGATTCATTAAATTTTAAGATAAATGTAAAGCAGTTACTAAAAGAGAAGACCGAATATTTTTAAGGATGTTACTTCTTCCTGAATTACTTTCTAAATAAATATAATCCTATTCAGATCAAAACACGTCTTCTTTGGAGAGCTGGTGGTGGTGGGAACAGCATTGACTGAGTGATTTTAAATGCAGTCTGAAAGAATAAAGCTAGAATAACCAGGACATTTTGGAAAATATAAATAACAAGTGGGGTTTGCCTTCCCAAATACAAAGACTTTTTATAAATATGTAATAATTTTTTAAAGTATGATACCGATGATGCTTTTTTCAGTTCCTTATTAAGGAGAGAGCATGTAAAAAACATAATGACTACTCCCTACCCCAGAGGTACAGAATCAAAAGCTCTGGGAGTATGTTCTAGGCATGTATGCTTTTAAGAAGCCCACAGTAGATTCTGATATGACAGAATCACCTCTGGCTATGAACCAACCAGTCTAGGTAGACCAATTCCTGAATCGTGAAGGAAGCAACTCGTCGGTGATATAAATTCCAGTTCTGATCTCAAGCTTTATTCCTATTTAGTTCTGGGCCAAGAACTTGTTTAATAAATAGGGATAATAAATGCAAAGAACAGTGGTTTTTTATTTACAGAAGAGTATGTCACATCATTTTGTTGTTTTTTGCCACACCATACATAATGATTCCTTTTAGAATTCATGTATGAGGGAGGGGAAATGACATGAATTGTTTTAACTTCCTATCTCCTGACTATTGTATTAGCTTTTTTAGCTCTGTGTCATAGGAACTTTTTTGTTCGTGTTGATTAATTTTGGTGTTCTTAAGTACAGTGAGGGAGGATGAGCTGCATTTTGTTTATGCACCATTGCTATAAATTTTTAACTTGGTGGCCAGATGCACTTGAAAAGAGTATATGATTTTGTGGTATATTTTTCATCTTTGGTTATTATTTGGTTAGGATTATTTTAATCAAAACAACTATTTAACTGGTGAAATTATTTTAAAATAATTATTTAAACTCGGGGAATAATTATCTTAAGGGCATACAGTAAATGGAGAATCATTTGTTCAAAAAAAAAAAAAATCTAGTAAATCTCAGTAAGAACAAGAGTCAGTGACATTTGACCCATGACCCACTCCCACCCACTTCCCTGAGCTCAGTTTGAGGGACTCTCTACTCTGAACAGGAGGGGCAGACTGTGGGCCTCTTTTATACATTCTAGATTCTTGTTGCAGAAGCCTTCATGCAGGCAGGCGAGGTCAAAAGGCCTGTAGGGCCCCCTTCCCTCACTCAGCCTTTACTGTGAGTGGAAGTCTACTCTAGGCACAGCAGGCTGAGAATAGTAGGCCCCAGTTGCTGGGCCAGGCCTCATTCATAAGGCAGAAGTTCCATCCAGGAGGGGCAAGTCATCCGGCACCCCCACTCATAGAGCACAGATGTCACTCTGAGAGAACTGGGTCACTGTCGCAGCCCCCAGTGTCTGTGCAGAGTGGCACAAAGGTTCTTCCTAAGGGAGAGGCAGGCCTTAAAAACAGATAACTCTGTAGCTCTCCCAAGGAGACTGACTTTATTTGGAGCAGAGCTTGCGAAAAGATGTTGAAAATTATGAAGATCTTTGTGGTGAACAGTTAAAAGGAGGCTGGTAGCTCCATGATACTAATAGCAACAAGTGAAATAGCAGACAAGTTAGAAGTTTAAAAGAGAGAACCAGGAAAAAGAGGAAGTGCACTCCTGGGGTTGGAGCAAGCCTCAAATGCTGGCAACATACTGCCCCTGCAACGAGGCTCCACTTTTATTGGATCAGACTGAATGCAATTTATGCCCCAGGGTGTGGCAAAAACAGTAGAACAGTTAGTAGAGACTAACAGCTGGGTTTGTGACACCGCTATAGGCAGATCAACCAGAAGCTTATAAAGGAGAGACCCAAGAAAAAAAAACTGCCAAAGAGCTAAATTCATAGTTATTCCTGGTGGACAGAGAGACTGTGCATGCTCAAGATAGCATCCTCTGAGAAGTGCAGTCAGAGGCTGCACACTGCTGGGGAACTAGAGATAAAGAGGGACATTTTCTAATGAGAAAAGGGTCAGTCTATAACTATAAATGTATTGTCTTCTAACAACAGAGCCCCAAAATGCATGAAGCAAAATGCTACATACAGAATTGAAGGGGGAAATAGACAATTCAACAATAATAGTTGGACACATCAATAGCCCACTTTCAGTAATGGATAGAGCGTCTAGGCAGAAGATCAACAAAGATGGAAGACTTGAACAACACTATGAATCAACTAAACTTAGCAGATGACATCTATAGAACACTCCACCCAACAAGAGCAAAATATTCATTCTTCTCAAGTGAACATGAAACACTCTCCAGGAGAGACCAT
This sequence comes from Balaenoptera physalus, assembly GCF_965194825.1. NCBI lineage: Eukaryota > Metazoa > Chordata > Mammalia > Artiodactyla > Balaenopteridae > Balaenoptera > Balaenoptera physalus. Next base: position 53,901,433 of record NC_138893.1, on the reverse strand, counting down.
ATGCTGGGGCATAAAAAAATAAATTTTAAAGAATTGCAATTATACACAGTATGTTTTCCAGTCACAGTGGAATGAAATTAGAAATCAGTTACAGAGGAAATGTGAGGAATTCACAAATATGTGGAAATCAAACAAAGCATTTCTAAATAACCAATAGATCAAAGAAGAAATCACAAAGGAAATTAGAAAATAGTTTGAGATGGATAAAAACAAAACCAAAACATACCAAAACTTATGAGATATAGCTAGCAGTGCTTAAAAGGTAATTTATAGCTACAAATGCCTACATTAAATGAAAAAGATCTCAAATCAATACCCTAACTGTCCACCTTGGGTCTAGAAAAAGAAGAGCAAACTAAATCATAAATAAGCAGAAATAAGGACATGAGTAGAGCAGAAATAAATGAAATAGTAAAATAAAGAATATCATCAAACCAAAAGTTGGTTCTATGAAAAGATCAATAAAATTGATAAATCTTTAGTGCTGAGCAAGATAAAAAGAGAGAAGATTCAAATTACTAAATTACAAGCAATATAGGAGAGACCACTACTAACCTTATGACAATAAAAAGGATTATACGGGGAATACTGTTGATAATATGTATGCCAAAATATTAGATAATTTAGATGAAATCAGTGTAAATGCCTAGAAAGACACAAACTACTGAAACTGACTTGAGGAGAAATAGAAAATCTGATCAGACATATGTTGCAGGTTGAATTGTGTCCCCCCAAAAAGATAATGTTGAAGTTCTAACCCCTGGTATCTGTGAACATGACCTTACTTGGAAATGGGGTCTTTTCAGATGTAATGAAGTCAAGATGGAGTTATACCAGATTCAAGTGGGCCCTAAATCCAATAACTGGTATCCTTATAAGGAGAGAGAGTTGGAAACACAAACACACACACAGGGAAGAAGGGCATGTAAAGATGGAGGAAAAAATTGGAGTTATGCTGTCACAAGCCAGAAAACACCAAGGACTGCTGGAAACCAGCAGAAGCTAGGAAGAGGCAAGGAAGGACTCTTTCCTAGAGCCTTCAGAAGGAGCCTAGACTTCTAGACTCCAGAGCTTTGAGAGAGTACAGTTTGTGATAATATAGTAGCCCTAGGAAATTAATACGACCTAGAACAAGTAGAGATTGAATTAGCCATTTTAAAACTTTCAAAAAAGAAAAGCCTATGGCTAGATGTCTTCACTGGTGATTTCTACCGGATATTTTTAAAAGAATTAATACCAGTTCTTCACAAACTTGTCTAAGATAAAGACGGAAGATTTCCTCATTCTGTAAAACCAGTATTATTTGAAAATCAAAACCAGGCAAAGACACAAAAAAACAAAACTACAGACCAATATCAGTAGTCCGTAGAACTACACACCAGTATCACCACCAAAAATCCTTAACACAATATTAGCAAACCAAATCCAGCAACATATAAAAGCTATTATACACCATTATTAAGTGAGATTTATCTCAGGAATGCGAGGTTGGTTCAACACCCCAAAATCAATTAATGTAATACAATGTATTAATAGAATAAGTGGCAGGAATCACATGATCATCTCAATAGATGCCTCCCCAAAAAGCACTTGGCCAAATCCAACACCTTTTCATCATGAAAACGCCCAACAAACTAGGATAGCAGGGAACTTCTTCTACCTGACCTATGAAAATACACAGCTAACATGGTACTTAATAATAAAAGACTGAACAGTTTCCCCCTAAAATCAGGAACAGGACAAGGACGTCTACTCTCACCATCTCTGTTCGGCGTTTTACAAGAGGTTCTATCTTTGGAAGTTAAGCAATAAAAAGAAACCAGAGTTATCCAGATTGTAAAAGAAAGTAAAAGTATCTGTATTTGCAGATGACATGATACTGTATATAGAAAATCCTAAGGAATCTACAAAACACTATTAGATTAATAAGCAAGTTCAGTAGAGTAGCAGAATACAGCATTTTAAAAAAATAGTTGTATTTCTATACATTAGCAATGAACAATCTAAACAAGAAATTAAGAAAATTCCATTTACAATAGCTTTAGAAAATAAAATATTAGGAATAAATGTAACAAAAAGTGGAAGACTCATATACTGTAAATGACAAAACACTGTTGAAAGAAATTAAAGAAGATCTAAATTAAAGGAAAGGCATCCCGTGTTCATGGATTGGAAGTCTAAATGTTATGAAGACAGCATTTTCTCCCAGATGATCTGTGCGTTCCCTGTCAAGACCCTAGCCGGTTTCTTTGCAGAAATTGACAAGTTGATCCTAAAATTCATATGAAAATTCAGGGGACCCTGAATAGCGAAAACAGTCTTATAAAAGAATACATTGACAGGACTCACACTTCCCAATTTCAAAACTTACTACAAAACTATAATGATCAACATAGTGTGTTACTGGCATAAGGACAGATGTGTTGAGATCAATGGTATAGAATTGAGATCCAGAAGTAAAATTTATGGCCAGTGATTTTTCACAAAGGAAGTTGGACCCCTTCTTATACAGAAAAATTTAGTTGAAATGGATTATAGATCCAAAAGTAAGTCCTAAAACGATAAAATTTTTAGAAGAAAACATAGGAGAAAATCTTCACGACCATGGGTTAACCACTAGTTTTTTAGATACAATACCAAAAACACAAATGACAAAGAAAAAATAGACAAATTGGAATTCATTAAAATTAAAACCTTTTGTACTTGTAAACAGTAGCATCAGTGAAGTGTTAAGAAGGCTTATGGACGGGAGAAAATATTTGCAAATTATGTCTGATAATGGACTTGTATCCAGAATATATCAAGAATTCTTACAGCTCAACAATAAAAAGATATATAGCCCAATTAAAAACTGGGCAAACTGTATGAGTATACATTTCTCTGAAGGAGATATTTGGCCAGTAGCACACAAAAAGATGCTTAACATCAGTAGTCATTAGGGAAATACAAATCTAAATCACGAGATACCACTTCTCGTATATTAGGATGGTGTAATCAAAAAAATAACAAATGTTCATGAGTATGTAGAGAAATTGGAACCCTCATTGCTGTTGGGAATATAAAGTGGTGTAGCTACTTTGGAACATAGTTTGACACTTCCTCAGAATGGTAACATAGTTACCATATGATCCAGAAATTCCACTCCTAAGTATATATCCAAGAGAAATGAAAATACGTATCCACACAAAAACTTGTACACAGATATTAAAAGCAGCGTTATTCATATCACAGTAGACAAAAAGTAGGAACAACCCAAAAAAGTTCATCAACTGATGAATGAATAAAATGTTGTATATCCTTACAATGGAATGTTATTTGGCAGTAAAAAGGAAGTAAATACTGATATATGCTACAACTTGGATGAACCTTGCAAATATTATTCTAGGAAAAAGAACTCAATCACCAAAAAACCAAGTATTGTATAATTCCATTTATGTGAAATTTCCAGAATTAGTTAAGTCTTATAGAGACAGAAAATAATACAGTGGTTGACCAAGGTTGGGAGAATGGGGAGTGACTGTTACTGGGTGCAGAGTTCCCTTTTGGGATACAAAAATGTTCTAAAGTTAGATTATGGTGATAGTTCCACACTTCTGTGACTATACTAAAAAAGCATCGACTTTACTTTAAATGGGTGAATTGTATGGTGTGTGTATTATATCTCAGTAAAACTCTTTAAAAACAAAATGAATAGATGTGACTTTAATTATTAGGAACCATCTAAAAGTAAGCTGTATATTTCAGAGTACAAGTTGATAAAATTGGTGTTTGGTTCAATAAAGAATATGTAGCAACTGCCTTACTGAATGCTAGGTTAGTTGACCTGTGTTGATTTAGGTTAGAAAGTAGCCTGAATGCTACATTAAACATAGTTTAAGTATAGATATTCTGTTCAAAGTCTGACTACACTGACTGAATGTAGGGCTAAGGACTTAAGTATAGTTGTGCCATGTAATGTCTGATTTTTGAAAATCAATAAACAGTGAAATGGCATTAAAGTATAATGCAAATGAGGATTTTATCGAACTCTCTAATACCTGTTCCTGGTACATTTTAAATGTTAAATCTGTATCAAAATTAGATTATTTTTTGTGATTCATTTTTAAAAGTTACTTTCTTAATAATTTCTTTAATCCATAGAAGAGAATGTTGGCAAATACAACTATAATAGAGGTTTTTGTAATGATTCATAACATTTAAAATATTTTGTTTAAAAAATTTTAAACTAATTATGTGGCAAACTTAATATGTCTTACATGGAAATGTTAAGGGATCGTTGTTTTAATTCGAGTGTGCAAGAGTTCTTCATAGTGAACTATTTACAATATATAATTGATGCTGAATGTGTCTTTGCAAAATACATATTTTGGTTGCACTGTTGACACAGACCGGTGATGGGGAAATCATAGAAAACCAACTGCAGATATTATGCAGATATTATTGGGTGTACTTAAAATTTTTGAGGAAATCATTTGTGGATTGTAACATGCCTTTGGTATCTTGTTTACTTCCTTTTCATTGTGCCAAGGTATGTCCCATTTTCTTATTTAGAGCACTTTTAAGTTTTTCATGTTATAAGTAAATGTATGTGTTGATACATTGCAGTGAAGAAAATTATATGCACTTGAACTCTTAAAAGATGTACTTTTTCTTCTTACTCTTATATTCTACCATCATAGTTTCCTGTTTATTAGCTGCAAGGGTGGAAGTAAGTGTAAAGCTTTGTCAGCCTAGTCCAGTGCTCCTGCAGTCTGAGAGCATATTCTGGAAGTCATCTAGTGCAGCATTTTGAAACTTTGTGATTAGGACACACATTTTTATATTGCAAACATTATATATATATGTGTGTGTATATATATATATAAGTATTTTATATATATATAAAATACTGAAATTTTTACCCTTAAGATACTGAACTGTTTAACTCTTATAATGCAGTGCACTCTGTTTTTCAGTTTTTTTCTTCTAGTGCTAGTTTTGACCTGCTAATTTCACAACCCACTAAAGATTTGAAAGTTACCATTTATAAAATAGTACTCTAGGGACAGAATTAGGAATTCAGGTACGTTATTTTTGAGTTTTCCCTCCTAATGGCCCATTTGAAATGTTTGTTTTGTGTCTAGAGAAAATATCTCATACTAGGAGGGCAAACATGATTCTCAAATGAGATTTGGTGTTTAAAATATCTTTTTATCTGAGTTGGGTTGTCTATAAACTGTTGCTGTAGTGTAATAAGAACCGATGTATTTGAATGTTCAAAGAAATTTTCCCTTTAGTAATTATAGTTCAATTAGAGTTAACCTATACATTTAAACAAAACTCATAATCAAAAAACATGGATAAAAACACCCAAAGCATATTTTTATATTCATTTTGCTTTTTGTACTTTTGTGGAGATAAATATTATCCTGAAGTTTTAAAATATTTTAATTGTATTAAAATGATTTGTCTTATCTGTTACTAACATTTGTCTTTGATTTTGGATCTGTGCTTTTGATATTGAATGGGGAAAGATTTTTGTGCAAATATTTCACCAAATATTTTTGCAGGGACACTTAGTCGGTCTGGATGAACCAGCTTCGGGAGCTGGGCAAGAAGCTCTGCTTAAACGAGAGCAAGCAAAACTCATTCGATTCGAGAGACAAGCAGAAGAGTTCCTCAATGCAGTCTTTTGTAGAAAAGGTTGGTTCCAGTGAAGAATGACATTTAGCATCTGCTTGTCTTATCTTAGTCTCCTTAATTTCAATGTCATTTTTAAAAAGAATTACCTTTAAAAACATTTTTCTTTATTGATAGTATACTTTATAATTCTCTATATTCCTTTGGTCAAGTTAAATTTGGAATAAGGTGAGGCAACCCCTCTCCCTCCTTTTTGCTCTGCAGTGATGGTGCCATGTAAGATTTAGTTAAATAATTCTTAAAATTGTTATGAAAGTGTGAAAATTGTAAGGTCTCAGTAGTTCTATATTTTGTTAGACAATTTTTCTTACACAAATAGTCACTGTTGGGAGTTCCCTGGTGGCCTAGTGGTTAGGAATCCAGGCTTCCACTGCCGTGGCCCAGGTTCATTCCCTGATCGGGGAACTGAGATCCTGCAAGCCACGCAGAGCGGCCAAAAAAAAAAAAAAAGGTCACTGTTTTAGCCACTGATAATCATAAAGCAAACTGTGTAAAATTTTAGTAATTCCTCACTGAAATTTCATTTGGAGAAAAAAATATATAAAATTTTATCTGAAAATTAGAATTGCAAACTTTTTTTCTCCTTGATACAGCCTTGTTTTACTAAAAAAATTTAAATTATTAAAATTAGAGAAATTCTTTCTAAATGAATTTGTATTCCTTAGTTATGCCATCCCTCTAGTTCCAAGATGGAGGTTACTATGATAGGGTCTAAAGAAGTTTTTTACAAACTTCTGATAATGCTGAATATCCTTATTTCATCTTCAGCAGACTCAGTGATTCCACTTTCTTTAATATTTCTTCACATGTTCTAGTTTACACCTCTCATTCCTTTGGAAATTCCCTTCTTCTTTCTGAAGTTTGAGGGGTGATTTTTGCCTGTACACTAGTTAAAAGTCTGATAAGTGCAGATTCTAATGGGTTGGTTACACTTGGAGACCAGCTGAGCTTTTGGTTAATGTGATCAATATTTTCAAAAAGGAGTGAGTATGAGGTGAAGTGACATATGCAATTAAGGAATGCATAAGATTTTTGTTTCCAGAGATACTTTTTTTTCTTCTTCTTCCATCAGATCCCCAGGTAAAATTAAATCTTTTAGTACTTCTCACTTCTCTTTTAATATCCTCTAGTACGCTCTCACCTAAAGCTCCCAACCAAGGCTTCCATGCTCACCATATCATTTCCATAAAGTACCCTGATTCCAAAATTATGTTCAAAAGGTTAGTTTTATGAACATTTGATTATTTTATTAAAGTGACTCACATTTAACATATAAATGACTGATAGATCAGTTCTTTCAGCTTATTAACTAAATAAAATATTTTTCCAGCTTCTCTGCTACTCCTCTCCTTTAGGATGTTTACTGAGTCATGGGTCTAATGCTGCAGGAAAATGCATTATCTGAAAAGAGGAACTCCTCTGCCTAATTTACATGGATGAACCACTTTTCATCCACTCTTTGCTTAGGGGGAGTTAATGAGGTTAATCACAAGCGGATTGATGAAGAGAATTCTAACCTGCTTCTCTACTAGTCCCATCCCTTTGTCATGTAGGTATAACTTAGGTTAAAATTCTTGTAAATTTTCTTATTTAGAAATTTAATTTGGGGCACATACCCTTTTGGAGAGGAATTCTTACCTTGGGCTCAGTCTTGAGAGATGAGAATCCTCTGAAATTGTATGTAAAGTTAAGTTTGTATATTTGTCTGTCTACTGGCATATGATGCTCAGAAAAAGAACTATTGCTTCGCAGTTGGAAGTTTCCCCTTTATGTATTAATATTGTTATTTTTAGATATTTTATTAATCCTCTTGGAAATGTCTCAAAGGTGGGCATTAGTAGTCTTCAAATTAATACCAAAAATGTTCAGTATCCAGAGATATAACAGGCAGTTTAATCTGCGGAGAATATTTTGTTTTTAATAAATAATTCAGGTATTTGGATTTAGTCCTTTGTTTCTAAGTATTGCAAATTGTATGTTTTAAATAATGGAGTATGAACAGGTAATATATAGCTGGGTAGAAACATTAGATGCAAATAAAAGTAGGCTTTTGTGGTATGGACACTATAATAAATTACAGTTTAAGAACAGTAAACCTTCTACAGCTGTCATAATCATTTCTTTTCAGCTTGCTTTGTCAGTTGTCTCAGAAAATTTGACACTTTCCTAAAAGTTAGGTTTGCATTTTAAAAACATAACAGGTGGCTATGATGTAGCATTCACATGTTTTTTCTGTAGTTTTAACTTTGACCTGATTTGTTGTTTTTATTTGACTCAATTGTGCATGTTCCCCTAAGCATGGCTAGGTTTATAGATATTGTGTTTTAAGTAAATGAAAGAATGAAATGTGTTCAAGAAACTTTCAGAAGACGTAGAAATTCAGATGGCAGCGATGTCATCAATTCGTAAACTTGAATTGTTTCTTGATTATATTAGTTATTCAATAAAGAGGCAAAATATGCTGCAGGCATTTAAAGCTCAAAAGTAGCAATTTATGGTCTTTATCCTAAAACCTTTGACTCTTTACAAGTCTCTTTAATATTTATTAATCTAGTTAAACACAGAGACATCTCATAAATTACTTCATTTTGCTTCCTTTTTGGAAGCTTTCTTTATTATATATTATCCAACCTTTCAGAGGTTAAAAAGATACAATAACATATTAAAACATTAAATTATATACAGTCATTCAGAGGATTGTATGCTGTGCAAGAAAAAAATGGATCTTAAATAGAAATATTGATAAGAAAACCCAGTGGATAGAGAGATTGAAAAAAGCAGTATATGGCTAAAAATGTTTATTAAAACATTTAAGGAACCATTGTCAGTGATTGTAGTAACTTCTGAACCTTACCTAGTTGAGTACCTTTATCCTTAAACCATCTAGCATACTCAGTCTCTATTTATAGAGAGGAAACTTAAGGTTAAAAATACTTCTTAATAGAACAGAAATGTTATTATTGGTAGAGCAAACCTCGTTAAAGTCCACAAAATTAAATAAATATTCTGACTTTATGACTATCTTCTGATCCTGAATGTTGTCCTTCAGAAAAAAAATTGTTCTTGGAAGTCCTGTGTGATTTTAATGTGTTTGTTTTTTTGTGGTGTTTTAGATATTAATAGCTATTAGTCGGTTTTGCTGACTAAATCAAAGTTCCTTACAGCTCCAAAATATTATAGGTAAAGTAATTGACCTTCTATGGTTAATCTTTAAAAGAGCAAGGAAACTCAGGTTTTCTGAGACCCATCTTCTAAAGCCTAGGAAGTATGGGAAGGAAGTATAAAGGTCACGGGTGGAACATTTTAATCAAGGGTCTGCCGCTAACCATCTGTACAAATTTGAAGAGGCCACTTACTCTTTAGATCACATTTATCTCATTTATTGTTTTTTTTTTAAGAACTATTTGTTGATTGATTTGATTGATCCATTTATTACTCAACTAATATGAATGTATACTTTACACCAAGATTAGGTGCTGAGTATACACGGGTAAACAAACATAATCTCTGCTTTTCTCAAAAAGCGTTTAGTCTCCCTGATAGTGTGTTAATGACAGAGATGTGATGGTAATATATTTACACAAAACATTTTCCATCTTATTTTACTTTCAAGGTCCCTTCCAGTGCTGAAAGTTTTATGAGTTAATGAATTCATATGGTCTTTATTTTAAAATTAACATTGATTAGAAATTGATAACTTAGATGTTTATTTTATTGCTTCCCTATCTATTGTGTTCAGTGGTTGGTAGAGTGTAAAGAACTTATGAAAAGTACATGGTCTTAGGCTTTGGAGATTTGGCATTTAAACTCAGCGCAGAGGATCTAAAAGTGTGGTCCCCTGACCAGCAGTATCTAGAAACTTGTTAGAAATGCCAGTTCCTGAGCTCACTCTAGAACTGCTAAATCAGTAACTCTGGAGATAGGACCCAGCAATCTGTTTTTACAGGCCCTCGAAGTGATTTTGATGAATATTAAAGTGTGACAACTATTGCCCTAGCCGATCATGAATCTTAATATTATCTCTTTTATAATCTTGATATGCCTTCAGTCTTTTAGCAGAAAGTAAATTAAGCCTCATGAACTGAGCATTCCATTCTTCAATTATATAGGAAGCTATGGTTGAGGAAAGATCTAGGGGAAACCAGTTGTAATCTGTAGGTGGTAAACAGGGGAGTAATTATTTCATTTAAAAAGGGTTTTGGGATTTCTGTATCAGGTAAGTGATTCTTGCCCATAAGATATACTATTGGTTATCCCTTTATTTGACTTCATAATCGGGGGCGGGGGTGGTGTTTAGAAATAATTTTATTAAAATTTTATTTTTAAAAATCTGCAACTTTTATAAGCCTGGAGATTAAAAATATAACTCTAAGAGGGAATACTATTTTTAGGATATTGCATTTTAAGAAAAAAAATAAAATGAAATTTTGTTTGCTTGAAAGCTGTCTCTTTTTAGTACATTGTCCCACTTTAAAAGTAAATAAATCTTTGTTTACAGACAGTCCCTGGGTCTCCGACCCCAATATTCCCCTAGTGGCCCGTGAGATCATGCAGCGAATGATCCAACAATTTGCTGCTGAATATACCTCAAAAAATAGCTCTACTCAGGACCCCAGCCAGCCCAATAGCACAAAGAACCAAAGCCTGCTGAAAGCATCTCCAGTCACCACCTCTCCCACGGCTGCAACTACTCAGAACCCTGTGCTCAGCAAACTTCTCATGGCTGACCAAGACTCACCTCTGGACCTTACTGTCAGAAAGTCTCAGTCAGAACCTAGCGAACAAGGTATGGTTTGATGTCAAGATCTCCTCTGTCCAATTAGAATACTTTTAATTTGGGGAGAAAAAAAAAGTATTGGCAAGTAGGGCACCAGAAGCAATAATAGGATAAACTAATGTGATTTTTAAATTATTCCTGACTCTGCAGTGATAGAGAAGAAGTATAAATTGGCTACTTTACCCATCAGTAGTTCGTAGTTATGATTGATGTACCACCCAGAAAGTTAGGTGGTTACAGCTGTTACTTGATATTTGTAGAAGTATTTCACACTTTCCCAAGCATTGTCATATCCATTGTTTTTAAAACCCCTTTGCAAAATTAACTTTCCCCCCTTTCCATCAATGTTTAGGATTAGCACCTATCTGAGAAATAAATGCATCTGTCAGATAGAAGTTATATTCTGCAGATGAGATCATGAGGCAAAAATATGTGTTATTTGCATTTTAAAAAAAGAAACTCATGAGGTTAGAAATATTGAGAAGACAGTAGACACACTCCAGGTTGTTAACTGTATTCAGTATTTTATGAATACACACACATACATACATATACTGTATTATAAACTAATTAGAGTATTTTCAAAAGGTAATTTGTTGGTGAGGATCCTAGTTAAGTGAAGAGGTTAAGAGGGTGTCAGTTTTGCATAGCAGATACTTCTTGAGTCTTTGAAAAGTTACTCTCAAGTAAATTAAATATCCGTGTTGCTTTGTGATCTCATTTTACCTTTAATTTCACAAAGATGAAGTGAGCATTTCAACTCTGCCACTGTTTGAACCACTACAAATTGTAAATTGGTGATATCTACTGCTGAGATTTTATTGCCATAGAAATCTCATAAAAGTGTGGATTTATTGGCGAGAAATACATGTTTATTTTGCAAAGTAAGTTTAATTCTTCTAAGAACCTCTTTGAAAGAACTTTATTTTGCTTATTTTAAGTTGTTTATGAAGGAATGACACTTAATGGACTGGCTTTAGTTGCTTATCAAAGGATATTTTTCTGAATATCTTTCCTTTGCCTTCTTTCTCTTTCTGTGTAGTGAACAGCAATCAAAATCTCGTAAGTTCTGAAAGATTTCCTAGCAGGAGGCCTCCTAGACCTCCTAGTTGTACCTTTGGTTATGGTGTTTGTAAAGTTGTTCTTTTCTATTTTATTGAGGATTGTTTTCTTTACCACAGATTGGTAACTTTCATTAAAAATCTGTTTGCTCTAAATATTGCATTACAAGCTTTGGGTTTACAATAGAATAACAGCATAGAGGTTGTATCTAAAGTATTAATAATGGAGATTAACATACAAAAATACAAACTGGTCTAACTTCTTAAGGCTAGTGTTATGCTTGAGAGGTATGTTGTGTTGACGGCATGCTCTTACCAAGAGAAATTTGAACTAGATGATAGGATTATAGTATATAAACCTTAAATGAAACAAAATTTTTAAAAGTATATTTCCTAATGAATTTTAATGTGTTTTCAACTTAAATCACAATATTTTCAGTGGTAGATTTAAAATATGTTGCCTATAATATGATTAGACAGACTATGAAAATAGTACTGTCTTTGGCTGGAAATATTTTAAGCAGTGCATTTGCTTGTTAGGTATCTAATTGGGTTAGATGGCTAATGGGATACTTGGTTCTATAAGATTATAATTACGTTTTTAGAAATATTAGTGACTAAAGGACAACACTGTGTATGAGTTGTGGGCTTTTTTTGGTTTATAAATTCAGCTGCATATTTATTTCTAACTGCTGAAATAGGGAGTTACAGTGTCCTCAGATACAAGTCCCAAGTGGGTTCTATATTGAGGTGATTTTTAACATAACTAGATAGCAGGCATCTCGGCTGGCCAACTGAAAATCAGAGGCATTGAGTATTATCTTTCTTCTCTGTTAATTTTGGACAGAATGGCAGCTTTAAAAGTTATTCAGACTATGAGTTTTCTTTTCTAGACATGTCTATGAGGGGAAAAAAGTCTTTGGGGGAGAATAAAGTCTTCTAATTTTATGTTCTAATAACATGAATTTGTGATTTGGTCTAGCATCAGTAAAAGAAAAAAATGGTTATCCCCCGAGGCTCCCATCAGTATCAAGACTGTTTCATTCTTCTTTCTTTCCTTAAACTTTGCCCATCAATTTATAATAGCTTATTCATCGAAAAACCTTGCCTTTATAAATATCAGCAAGTAAATTTTGAATCTCTGCTGATTTTTCCCAAAAGATTGACTCCAAATACACAAGTTTTGCAGATGTGTGCGAAGAGTGATTAGGATACATGCAAATTATAAACAGTTAACAACTGGTTCATCTTACATATTATTTTGTACAGTTATATATGTTTACTATAACCATATAAACTTGTTTTTAAAATGACTTTTGTATTTAAGTTTTTCCAAATCTAACTTTTATATACTCCTGGTGTTTCAGGTAGACTTAGCTCTTGAGAAATTTGGTTTTATAATTCATATGACATTGTGGCATTAAACTCATATACTTTGATCAAGGTAAATTTAGAAAATGACGTCTCATAGTTCCATTGCAGAACCTCATACTGTGTAAACTGCTATTTCTAATATCTCACTATATCTTAACATCTTTAGTGTTAATGCTTTACCTTTTCTTTTGCCCTATTAATGAAATATTTAACCCTTGGATATATGAGATATAACAAACTTTGCTAAATTTATGTCACTTCAGGAGGAAAAATATCCTGATTCTATTAATAAATTGGTTTCGTAACTCAAAATATATGGCTAGTTTTATCTGTTTAGTTGACTAAGCCTACTGCCTTGACATTTTTAGCCTATTCAGTTCATATTTGCTCCCAGTTTTTAATATCCTCAGGTGTTTCTTTGTGTCTCTACAGACGGTGTACTTGATCTGTCCACTAAGAAAAGTCCATGTGCTGGCAGCACTTCCCTGAGCCATTCTCCAGGTTGCTCCAGTACTCAAGGGAACGGGTAAGGGAAAATATTTGTGGCCTTCCACAGTTTTATAGGGGACAATTTATCAAAGATTGATGCCAATCTCCCCTGTATGTTTTAAAACTTGATCCTTTAGAATAACACTGTTATAGGTGGACCTTTAGTAAAATTACTTTTAGTCTATCAATCAAGTAAAAGCACAATCTGAAATCTAGAATTGGCAAATATAGATCAGTTTTGCCAGTTTAGTACAAATAGTAAATAATCAGGAATATGGCAAGAATGTCTTTGGACTTTTTGTTGTTGAGTGTTTGGGAGTGTGAAACCCAACCTAAATAGTTCCAGAGTTCACATGTAAAGGCAGTATTTTGTGTGCTGAGGTTGTTGAGTGAAAATTCGGCTCCAATATTTAACTTGGTATCTCTAATGGAGTATGGGGGCTGTTCGTTTTTTTCTGGTTCGGTTTGGTTTGGTTTGGTTTGGTTTGGTTTGGTTTGGTTTGGTTTGGTTTGTTGATTTGAACTGCAGTTTTAATTCTGTGTGGCAGTTCAGAAAATTAATTGTGTGTATTTTTTGTTTTTAATTAGATAAGAACGGTTGTAGATGTTGATAGATAACCATCTTAGGCTGCCAAGACATTATTACGTGCTCAGTTTTGATAACGATTAGCAGACTAAAGTGAATTTTCTGACCACCTAATTTTATGATGTAAGAATTGTCTAATTCTCCCTCTGTGTGTACATAGTAGCCATTTTAAATGGTCAGGTATTAATGAAGATGCTTAGATGCCATATTGGGAAGGCATTTCCATAAAACTGTGTTATGACCAAAAATAAGCTTCATCTAGATATGAAACATAAGTTTGGTAAGTTAGTTAATATTTAGGTTTATTTAACTTTTAGAATATCAACATGGGGAAGATGTTTAGATACCAAAGGAGTAAGCAGACACTAAATGGACTAACCTTTTTCAACTTATTCTTAATTACCTTCAAATTGAAGGATTCCTTTACTGACTTCTGAAATGCTCCCTTTATTTTCTCTAAAATTTCATCATCTTCCTTTTTCTCTCCTCCTTTATTCAGTCTAAAAATAACATATTAATTTAATCCATTTTGCATAGTTTACTGACCATTTTTTCTTAAGCCCTTTTTTTTTCACTGTAGTTCATACTAAATATAGATCTAAGTCATCATGGTCCCAAATCATTTGGTTCCATTTATATGTCAAAAAACTTGAGTTATGTAATTAAGGACACATGTAAGAGAAGCCTAAGTGCTGTTTGCATAAATGCATCCCTTGCTTAAGATTCACTTTAAACTTGGCCACCAGGTCTGTGTATTATATTGTTGAAATTGCTGTGTTTGTCCCTCTGAATGGAAAGTAAATGTTTTTATTGTGGTAGTGTTTTCTGGAAGACATAAGCACCGGCAGTACTGCCCATCTTTTAGCTGAATTGTTATGTGTTATTTACTGGTAACGTCAGAGTCCCTGTAGACTTTTGGAGAACATAGCTGGTTTACCGTTATTTCTGCAGAGTTCCACTTTTGTGCCTAGTTAATGTAATTATTCCCCTTGGGCATGCTTTACCAGTTGCCAGTTTTAATCATTGATAATCTTTCTCTATTGTAAAAATGAAAACCTTATGAATTAACTTTGTGTAAGTAGTTGATTTTTTTAAACATTATTTGAAAGCTGTCCACTTAAAATTTTTAAATTAATGTTTGGTATTTTAAGAAGAAGAGTTTTTTTTAACTAAAGAAAAATGCTAAAAAATTGTTTATATACCTCTGACAATAATTACTTTGAGTAGACTTTAAGGAACAAAGTTTTGGGGGAAATAAAGGGTAGTTTCTTTAAAGCTTGGATTATTTCAAATGGAAAATCAGTGGTACTTATGTATCTGCAACTAATGGTGTTTTAAAATGAAGAAGTGTGGTAAGTTATAATTCGATGGGTATTTTGTTTTGTTTTGATTTGGGGTTTCCCCCCCATGGGGCTGGTAGTCATGGTTTTTTTTCCCAAGCAAAATAAGAAATGTCATTTGGAATTGTTTGATTTTTGATAAGAACATCAACTTGTTTGTGGGATAAATGAGCAATTATCTATGGGTTCCACCAATGTAAATTGTTCCAGTTTTATAGCTGGTTGTCATGAATGTTGAATTATGTTGCATTAAAATAAATTATTTGGCTTACTCTTTTATTACTGTACTTGTTTAGTGGTAACGTCACGTTGGTAACACAATTCTTTGTAGATCTACGGAGACTTGATGATTACTTTGTAATTAATAATTAAGGTGCTATTTTCAGACAGTTGCGCGAAACTTTTTCTCCGAATATTTGTGAACCCAACCAGAGACCAGCTGACAGGTTTAATTTTTCTTTGCCCAAAAGCTCCTGGTTTTTTTCTTTTTGTTTTTTTGTTTTTTGTTTTTGTTTTTGTTTTTGTGAACAAGTTTAAAACTAACTGCCGAGACCATTTTTTTTTAAATTTTAGAGAAAATAAATAAATAACACAAAGTGATGTTACCCAAGCAAGGCCTTCTAATAAAGGAGTGGTCCCCTCACCCATCCCTCCCTACCTGTGCAAGTCCTGCTCACATCAGTTTCCTTCCATCCAATTAGGCGACCTGGGAGACCCAGCCAGTACCGCCCAGACGGACTTCGGAGTGGTGATGGGGTACCTCCAAGAAGCTTACAGGATGGAACCAGGGAAGGTTTTGGACACTCCACATCACTCAAAGTTCCACTGGCTCGATCCCTGCAGATTAGTGAAGAACTACTGAGCAGAAACCAATTGTCCACAGCTGCCAGCCTTGGACCATCTGGATTACAGAATCATGGACAACACTTAATATTATCCAGGGAAGCCTCTTGGGCAAAACCACATTATGAGTTCAACCTCAGCCGTATGAAGTTCAGGGGAAATGGTGCACTCAACAACATCAGTGACCTTCCTTTTCTTGCAGAAAACTCTGCCTTTCCAAAAATGGCACTTCAAGCAAAACAAGATGGGAAAAAGGATGTGAGCCATTCATCTCCTGTAGATTTAAAGATACCACAAGTTCGAGGAATGGATCTTTCTTGGGAAAATCGCACTGGTGATCAGTACAGCTATAGCTCTTTGGTAATGGGTTCACAAACGGAGAGCGCGCTTAGTAAAAAATTAAGGGCTATTCTTCCAAAACAAAATAGAAAAAGCATGTTAGATGCTGGACCCGATTCTTGGGGCTCAGATGCTGAGCAGTCTACCTCTGGACAGCCATATCCCACATCGGATCAAGAAGGAGATCCTGGCTCCAAGCAGCCTCGGAAGAAAAGAGGGCGTTACAGACAGTACAACAGTGAGATACTGGAGGAAGCAATCTCAGTGGTTATGAGTGGAAAAATGAGTGTTTCCAAAGCTCAGAGTATTTATGGGATTCCCCACAGTACACTGGAGTACAAAGTAAAGGAGAGGCTGGGCACTTTGAAAAACCCTCCAAAGAAAAAGATGAAGTTAATGAGGTCGGAGGGGCCAGATGTTTCTGTAAAGATTGAATTAGATCCCCAGGGAGAGGCAGCACAAAGTGCAAATGAATCAAAAAATGAGTAGGAATACTGTAGAGTGCCAATTACTGTACAAACTGGGTGAGCACTACTGCATTGTTCAGCTGTCATTGCTTGCACCTAACTTCATTCACTGTGACACTTGTTTCTTTGCAGATTTTGCATTGACTTGTGTGTACAGGGGTGAAAGGTGCATTCTGAATGTTGCATATTTTAAAATTTTCGTGTGCAGTATGGCTCGGGATATTGTTTGGCCTTTTGCATGTTTCTCTACAAAAGAGAATTGAGTTACCTCACAGAGAACAGATACATGGAAGTGGACTCCTTGCCTGTAGAGCCTGCATGCTTTTCTTTCTTTTTTTTTTCTTAAGTTATATTTGCCTTTATTTAAAAAAAAAGAAAAGAAAAGAAAAAAGCCCCCTTTTAGAAACCACCTCTGTCATATTGGGAGCTTTATCATTGCAAATTGGAAAGCCATCTTATAAAATTATTCACATTTTTTTCTTCTGAAATTCAACTAATTTAAGGGTTAAACTAAAGAAACCAAGAACAATGAACTTTTGAATTTAAGAAATTTGGCTATTCAATGATAAATAATTATTTGGGTCAATTAACATTTTATGATTTCCTTCTCACTATTAAGTTTACTTAACAAATTAGCAATCTATTTAGTGCTCACCCAGGGGGGAGAAGGAGGTGGAAAATGTGCACACACTACCTTCAAAAATGCTTCAGTTAATTACGTTGTAACACTACCTTTGCTGTTATTTCATTTGGGATTTTCTAAGGGTAGAATTTGGTCTCACCAACAAGTGAGGATATAGCCTTATCTCATGGAGGACGAGCTCCGTTCTTACTCAGGAGCAGTCAGGGTACATTACATAAAACAATAGAGGATGCCTCATTTTAGCAAATTAAGTTTCTTTGTGTTCTTAAATCCTTTTACAGATTTGATCATGTGCTAACTAACAACTAAATGTCAGTTGCAGCAACTATTTTAAAATATTTAAGATCTGTTTATTGGGGGGATGGGAGAAATAGGGGGGAAATGTGTGTGAGTAATTATAATATTGCAAAAGTGGTATCTAGATTTTACAGCCTCAGTAATCTGCTCAAATATCCACATAAGTGAAGAATCCATGTTTGTGGTGAGAGAAAGAACACAACCCCAAGGTAACCTAAAATGATTTAGGTTGCATTTCAGTTCTAACAATAATTCAATCAGAAGTCAAGCTCCTTAGCAATTCTTTTTTAACTAATTCAGATACTAGTACAAGGGGGCAGGGTTGTTTTTTTAGTTTTATTTGTTGCTTTGAACTCTTTTTTTCTTTCTTTTTATTTTTTGTTTTTTGGCATCCTACATACCATCCTTCTTAACTTTTTCTGGTATTTAGCTGATTTTTATGGTTGTTTAGCACACAGTTCAGGACCTTTCAGATTGTGTTTTGTATAAGCACTCCTTAAAGAACACCTAAGGTTTTTTTTTTGAGATGGGCTTTTAAAATTACAGTGATAAGGTTTGGAATGTTTATTTTCTACAGCTTTTTTTGCAAGAATAACAGGTAAATAAAGCCCATGAAATTTAATTTTATATTGTGACCAAATTAAAATTATTCTTTGTGCAAAACAAAATCCACCCCACATACACCCTATATTCTAATCTGCTGAGAAAGGTGGTCAGCCCCTTCTAAATGCTTAACCAAAAACAAACAAAAAAAATCACTGGAGTTTTTGTGTAAAATAAAATCAAAACTTGGAGCGTTAAATTGAGGTTGATGATTTCTGATGGATACTGACAGTTTGAGAAGTAGGTCCAGATATTCCCAAGGCATAAATTCTTGCCTGGAAACTTCGGAGCAGTTAATTAGGTTAAGGATAGTTTTCCCTCAGCAACCTGTGTGTTCAAAGGTTAGGCACACCATTGCTGTTATTAAAGTACACACATTCTTGACATAGCCTGGGCTTGGGTTCCTCTTTTGGTTTGGTTATTTTGTGTAGCAGTTTAATCAGTGGATGACTGAGCCTGTTTCCTCTTAGCTTTCTAGTCTTCTCAACAGAAAAAGCAGTTTGGGTTCAGAGCAGTGTATGACTCTGCAGTATTTTCTAGCCTAGCTGGAAGTTGCAATAAAAAATACTTAATGAAATGTATGGTTTTCATCTGCAGTTGAAGGAAGTTATAGAAATTTTGCTGAAAGCAAAGGACTAAGCTTATGAAGGAACACCTCCTTTGTTCCACACTCGGTTTGTCACACACAATTAATTGCAGCCATGGTACCTTTTTGCATGATGTTTGGGGATTTTCGGTAGCCCAGGATTGCTGCAAAAAGGTCCTTTGAGCAATTAATTTGTGCTTGTTTTTATCCCCTCAGAAAGGCATCATTAAAGGCCCATTTAAAAATCTGGCCCTAAAAGTTCAACTTTTGTAGAGTTTTACTGTTCAGAGAGGTTTTAATCCTATGTGGTAGTCTCTAAAGTGATGTATGAGTTGAGTTATGTAAATTTTGTCATTGTAGTGTACATGGAGTGATCATTTTACTAACATAAATATTTTCTATGTGTGTTTCAGTGGATGACAATCGAGCAGCAGAAGAATGGTGTGCCTACCCTTTAATGCTGCAGTTTAAATAAGAGAACTTGTATTGTGTCATTTCAGATTGTAGGCTGAGAGTTGTAAATAGTGAAAATTTGAGTACTTCTATTATTTGTTTTGGTTAGAAAGTGAATTTAAAAAACAAACCAAACTCTAAACTTTCTCAGATTAAAAGTCCTGAGACCTGAAGATTGTAATATTCATGTCTGTGAAGCTTTTAAACATTACACTTGAGATCAGTCATGACTTGATATTCAGGTAAATTTTCTTTTCCAAGAAGCTTTTGAATAAGCATATTTCCTCCAAAGGTCGGTCGGTCTCTTTCTTTTTGAGTGTAGATTATTTTAAAGCACTAATTGCATTACACTGGTAACTGCAATATAAAATAGCCATTATTGTTTTGTGAAGCATGGTTGAAATTAGATAGTGGTCCCTTTTAAATTTCATGAGCCTCTCCAAATAAAAAAAAAAAAAAATTAAAAAAATACAGAAAGCTGCTGAATATTTCAAAAGATATATATTTTACCTTATTGTAGGTTTTGTAAAGTTAGTTTGTAATATTCAGGTGCACTTTTAATGTTAAATTTTGTGTTCAGAGTTCCATTATACCATGTGTTTCTTGGACGTGGCTCATCACGTGGCTGGCTGTCATGTCAGTCTTGGTGCCGCAGTGATCCCGTAATATTTGATTTCCCTCTTGATTTGCCACTATTCTGAATTGGCACTTTCAGTGTAGATATTCTAGTTTGGGAACATCCTCATAAATGTGTAATAGAGATTGGTCTATTCGCATGCTTAATTTCTGCTAATCAGAGTTTTGCATGGCCCAAACAACAGCTGACCATTTTTATGGTATGGGAAAGTATAGTTCACAGCTATCTTTGTCACAAAAGCCTTTTCTCCTTTCATTTTCCAGTAGGCGGATGATGACATTACTCCAACTATAATGATATGACTCAAAATAATATTAGGAGATAATGTATTTAAAATCAACTCCTACATTTTTTTATGAGAGAACATAGATGTAATAAGCTATGGCACTATAAAATCAAAAACACTAATTCCGTGGAAGGATATCTAGTTGGTATTTTTATCATTAGCTTTCTCACTTTTGAAACAGTCATCAAGCTTGACAGTAATGTATTGTATTATATTA
Source organism: Balaenoptera physalus (assembly GCF_965194825.1). Taxonomy (NCBI): domain Eukaryota; kingdom Metazoa; phylum Chordata; class Mammalia; order Artiodactyla; family Balaenopteridae; genus Balaenoptera; species Balaenoptera physalus. The sequence continues at coordinate 53,880,756 of NC_138893.1, read as the reverse complement.
CTTTGTTTAGTAGGCTTACAGGTGACTGAACTGTGTTTGTGATGAGCTATACACTTTATTCTGTTCCCCAAATACCATGAAGGACAAGGTCTCTCTTTCAGGAAAAATAATTTATATTTGTGTATAATACTTTTTAATGTTAAGTTTGTTGTTATTCTGAAGTTTAGATGTTGCTTGATAAACCTTTGCTGCAGCAGATCATGGATATGAGTAAGGCTTTGTGTGATAATAGGGGTCCTTAAGTGAAGTTAATTACTGTTCAGTTCTGGTGAGCAAGCTCAACAAGTGTGAAGTGTGTATTAGCTTTATTTGGTACACTTTTACTTTACAATATTGAAGTGCTTTTAGAACTCTGGTTATCTTATATAAACCATTACCTCAACCAATTGGCATTTCCATTCCCCAACATTTTACCTGAGCTATATATAAGATGAGCTATATGGGATCAGATAGTAAAACAGTAAGGCACAATGAGAAGTTTAGTTCCCAATTTTCTGGAGAGAACTGTAAATTAAACTAAAAATGACTACCTGCAAAGGCCCATATCATAACTACCTTCTGTCATTAGGCAGTACGTAGCAGCCTTGGAGCTGCTAGTGAGCTGTGTGTTCTCCCCCTGCCCCAAGTAAGCACATGGTGCGAGGCTTGGTTCTAAGCCTTTGTGAGTCTCTTATATTTCATTGACCCATAATAGTGAAGCTTGGATTCAGTTATTTTTATAAAACAAATTATTGAGTCAGCCCAATGTCAGAACCTGAAATTATTTTGAGTAGTTACGGCAGATATGACAGCTCCGTGTCATTTTCTTAACAGCTATTATCCCTGTAGATTTAACTTTGAAACTACATATTTTGCTTTTGAAATTATTCTTTCTTTAACTAAATGCCAGAGGTTATTTTCATGTGAACCATCATTTTCTGATATATATATATATTCAGGTTGCTGTCATTGGTGATGGAATATGGCAATAGACTGAATTGTTCCACTTAGTCTTTTATAGGAGACATTAAAAGTTACAGGTTAAATTTTGACCTTCATGAAGATATCAAAGATTGTTTTCCTTGTTACCTTTCCATTATAATTAGGTCTTCATTAATACTACGGTCAAGCCAGTGTTATTAACTTAATGGCTTCAACCAAACAGCCCATTTGGAAACTTTATTAAGCTATATAGGGATTTTTTTTTTTTAATCTAATTGCTTTCAAGCTCTACTGAAAAGGAAAAAAGTATAATCGTGGTATAAGGAATGCAGACTTCCAAAGTCTTCTTAGGTTTTTTTTGGATACATTCTGTCCTTGAGACTTAAGTAGGATTTGTGAACATGGTGACTGAAGGGAAAATAGAGGAAATTCTTTGCATATTCTCTCTTATTCCCAAATAAACTCGCAGTTGCCTTTTAAAGAAGCAGACATTATCCCTGTAGCTGTGTGCCCTAAGTGTTATGAAGGAGATTGGAGGAGGGAGTTGGGAAGTAGGATGGGGAAAGTATGTAGATCAGGAAAAGCTAAAGATTCTGCCCTACAATACTAAAAATGAGTCGCAAGATAGATAACATGGTAAAGTTGGGCCACCTTCATTTGATAGTCAGAAAAATCTTAGGTTGTTTGAAAAGTGAGAATAAAGGCAAATTAATGTTGGCTTGACAAACAATAAAATATGAGTTAATTCTGCAACTATTAGGAGGGTAATTTTAAGGTTTCCAGTTCATTTATAGCTATATCAATAAAAGCCGAAAAGCAAGCACTTTTAGTTAATCATAAATTTATTGGATGTAGCAAATATTATAATCATAATATTTAATCTTCACTGTTTGAATATGGAATTAAACTCTTTACCCCATCTTGAACTGTCATTGAACAGGCTCAAGATGATCTTTTCAACACTGGAAATGACCCTACACACATACCAAAAAAATCTAAAGCAGTGAGACATATTTGAAGATCCATACCTCTTAGACTTTTTAGATTTGTCTTGGGAAAGAATTTATGAACCTGTAACCAGTATTAGTGCAGTCTTGGGTTCCTAGTTCTGCATAATTGCACCCTTTCTCAGGTATGTCCTGAAAACATAAATTTTAAAATAATCTCTTTAGAGATTAGATTCTCAGTGGATAGTGTGTAAGGGGACTGGGGGAGGGGGGCGGGAGGGTTGGACACAGGACACTGACACAGTAGGGCAGGGATTTTTAACATACAATAGCCAAATAGAATTTCAATCTAGAATATTTTTAGCCCCTCAGAATGAGTTGAACAACATCTGTTATTTGGTAAATACCCGGTGCTACACTCCTAAAAGTCTTTTGTTTCATCCAGGTGACTTTTGTTTCCTGCTTGGTGGAAGGGTATATAGTAAACTTTACTGTCACTAGGAAAGCACTTGTCTGAAATGTTTAAAGTACTAGAAAAGGGATAATTCAGCACTTTTTCTGTTACAACACTAAAGTCTTAATTTATCTTCAGAGTCTTAGGTACTGTAAGTTTTAGGGTGATTATTTTAAAATATAAAACATACTACATACTACCATGACCATGACGGGGTCAGATCACATTTATATGAATAATTCTTGTCTTATTTTTAAAAAAGACTAACATTTTGTACCTTTCAAGCAATTCCAAGTGATTGCCTCATTTTCCCCATTTCATTAAGCATTTCAGGCTAAGAATTTGGAATTTGAGAGGAGGTGAGGGGGAAGTTCCCCAAAATGAAAAATTGTGTCAGACAGTTTTAGAAAAATAAATCACTAGGAAAATGGGTAGGGATTCTCTCTCCCTTTAAGTCTTCAGGGAATGAGCAGTATTTAGAATCTTTGGCTGAAATTCAAGCCTTTTTACTGTGTAAATTTTTAATATTAATTCACTGACATGCTTTTTACATCAGAGGACTGAAAATGGATCTTAATGTTTTTAAGTTGTGGAAGGGTATATTTCTAAAATGAAGGGGGGGATAATTAGGTTAGTATACCAGCATTAGTAAGTTTAAGGAATTTTAGTATGTAATAGCAAAGTGTTTGATTAAAAGTCTAATCCTATATTGCTAGTCAAAATTATAGTTACATTCTGATCTAGGAAAGATATAGTCATTGGATATTGATATGCTGTGCTGTCAGAAAACCAGACTAAGATAGAAACCTTTATCTGACTCCCACATGTTGCTTGTTCTGATGGGATGTATACTTTACAGCAGCTTGTTGCTGCTTTGAGAAGAAACGTATAAACTATACATTCGGAGTGTTTGCGTATAATTCTTTATAACCTCCACTTTAAACTGTCAAACATTGGTATTTTATCAGTCCACACTGTTAAATATAGCTAATGTTCTTAGGAATCCGACTTGTACACACTGTTTAAAAACCCTCAGGGACAGTTTACACACTATTCTCACTCAATTCAGGTACTTTGATGCTATTCTTAAACCTAACAGTGACTTGTATTTTTCTGTTTTGCTTTTATTTTGACGTGCTGGTAGCACATCCTTGATGAATGTCAACTTAAAAACTCAGTTCAGGTATCCAGGTATAACTCAGCCAAACAGATTTTAAAGCTGCATATAACTCTCCAGCACACGGTGCCTCACACTCTTATAGTGGCATTCTATATATTCAGTTATTACTACTGAGCAGATAATATGGGGGTTCCTGTTAACGGTGTATTTAAAAAGACAAAATGTGCATAAATGTATAACCAGCACATGCAACACATACACATACACACACAGTTAAACTATATATTTTTAAATGCCACTAATAGCCAGCACAATTAAACGACATTCCTTGCTGCTTCTGTAAACTATAACAGATGCAGTTCTTCCTCAATGTGGCTCTTGCTTCTTCACCATACTACTACTAAATTCAAGCACTGGTCCTTGGGTGTCTGACCTCTACATTCTAGTTTATGCAATGTCTTTAGAGAATTCTGTGCACTGGCCACTGTGATGGAACCGTTGGGCCAGGAGTGCTCTGATTTTATTAGTAGTGATTCTGCCAAAGTTGGTGTTGTAACATGAGTATGTAAATGTCAAAAAATTAGCAGAGGTCTAGGACTACATATCAGCAGACAATTTTGTCAGTATATTTTGTAGCCTAGAAGTCCTCAATGACAAGTTTCTTCTGATGTGAAGTTCTAATTCCAGTATTTTAGCCCTTTGCATCTCTGATGTTAAGACTTGTCTGTTAGAGGTCTTTATTCTTTAAAACTCCTTTTGTTTTCTGCAGTACTGTCTGTGGTTAACAAAACAGATTATTCCTCTGCTTTAGTATTTGATATCTTACATCTAAAAGGAATTCTCCATATATAAAACCCATAGCCTTTGAAGATACGGAAAATGGCATCTTTCAGATTTCTAGAAGTTCAAGTGTCATGCAACAAAACAGGAACCCCCTTTACTCTTATGGACCTCATTTCAATATACTGTTTACAGTTTGACGGAATTGTATAATTTAATATTTCTCTTGTACTGTAGTTTATATTTATTTACAGATTTTTTTTGTACTGTGTGATTTGAACTTTTTGTTCCTTGCTATGATCAACATTTATGTAGTAGAGCACTTATGATCACAATTTAAGTTTTTTGGTTTGATTGCACTACATTAAATTTTTTAATGCAGTTCTGATTTTTGACTGGACTAAAAATAAGCTGTGTCTTAATGTATGTGATGAGTACTTAAAATTTTAATCCATGTGGTCCCCTTTCTTTTGCATTCTATGTCAAACGCGCTAGTTCTTTCGTGCATGTGTAAGATTTAATGGTTCCATTGTATTATTTGACCATGACATTTTGGAGAAACATTCCCAGCTGTAATGTTGTGTATGGTAGTTCTCACTGGATGCTAGACTTTTCAAAACCACTATTCTTCTAATAAATTTTGTTGTGAAAACTGTTTTAAAAGCTTGGTTTCTACTTCTTAAGATTATAATGCTTTTTTTACAAATCCACAAAAGGGGTAAGACTTCGACGTGCACTATAAATGCACTTTGGTAATCAAAGTTTGTAATTTTTTGTGATAAATTATTTCCAGATGAAATCCCTTAGATAACTAGAAGTTGCTGCTTCAAAATTGTGCTTCAGTATTTGGATTCAGTACTGCCTTGTAACCCTGTCTCTCTACTAATTTGATACTCCCCCTACCTCAGCTTTCTTCATTGGATTATTCACTTTAAATATTTTCAGCTAAACAAGATGCATTGACATTTTCATAATACCTGCTTGCTGAACTTAATTTTTCATAATTTTCTTAGAGTAAAACTCTATTCTGGGATTACTTGCCAAAAAGAATAATGATTTACTCATTTTTGTTTGCTCTTTTCTTGAGGCATAAGTGTGAAAGCACTGTCAATCAATTAAGGTTATTATAGTAATTCTGATTCTTGGGAGGATGCTGGTATTTCCTTTTACCAGACAAATAACAGCGTATATGTTGCTCAACATTTATATTGTGGGTTTTAGGAACGGGGTGTAAGAAAAGTTTTGTATTACAAAGTGATTTCTGTTGTAAAGTGGTTAGGAAGGAACAACTGAATTACAGTGATAAAGATCAGAAATGATAAGCAAAATGTTTTAGAAAGCTGCTTTTTCAAGCTCATGATATTCATGTAATATAGGCTGGTTGAAGTGATTTCCAGTCATTTCTAATGGAATTTTGTATTTTTTAATGATGTTATTGTTGGTAGTTGGTCTAGATTATCTTTCAGTTAATTTTTTTTTTGTCTCATTTCTTTGGCTGCCTAGCTAGCACTTAGTGCCTTTTGGCCTGATGTTTATAAAATCGGAAATCTTGCTGGTACTACAGGCTTGTTTCCTTGGCTTCACTTGTTCCCCTTACTCAGTTATGCCATGTGTCTATAGAACATTTTTCTAGAAACCTAATTATTATTTCTTTGTACAAAGCTATGACTACGTGTTTCTTGTCATTATCCATTTTAAACTGGTGGCCAGGTCAGTTGTAGTCGGATTATAATCTAGCATCTCATCAATGAATTTATTTTAGTGATCCTATCTTCATGTTGATACTTAGCTCTTCAATTATGACCTGATTTTTAAAAAGGACTTATTTCTTCTAATCCAAAATTTCGTTCTCTGATTCTGCTGATACTTTGAAATTAATTCAGGAACTCTTAGGAATCAGGGAAACTGCATAAGGGAAATGGAGTGGAAAAAATGGAAAATGGTATCTGCTTTCTTAGTTCTGGAGTTGTTATTTTTTCCTCAAGGACTGTGAATTCCTCTCACCAGGCACTTGTATTCAAATGTAAAAACATATACCCAAGTCATATGTTGTTAGATTTTTGTAGCTGAAATGAGTGAAAACCTTTTTTTAACAAAGTATTTATTAAGTAACATTAAGAGAGAACTGTTCTTGTATTCAGAGAATCCACTTTATCATCATTTGCTTTCAAATGGTAAGCATTTTAACACAGAATTTTAGTCATATTCACCTTATAAGTTGTTGGACTTTTTGCTGTTTAGGGGGAAGTGGTAGTGTCAGTATCAGACTGCATTTACAAGTGGAGTAGACAGGCTTGTTTTCAGAGGTTAGTGGAAAAGAAATGTTTCAAAACATTTTAAAAGATTGATAGGTATGTAGTGAATAGTTTGTCATGATTTCGTTGGAGTTCAGCATGGAAGTAAGCAAAAGTATATCAAAATTCATAAGTATGAAATCTTATTGAGCCTGGAGCTTTTTATAGGCATGTAAGAATACTGTTGTTTATTGACTGGTAGTTTTAAAATGTTCATTGTACTTTTCTTGCCCACTTTTATTTGATCAGCAGTTTGGAGTGATAAAGGATTATTTGGTAATGTAAATTTCTTGCAACTTGGTATCCTAGAAAGATCACTTGTTTTTTTCGTCTGTAAAGTGAGCGTTGTCCTGAATGCCTTTTAGGCCCCATTTCAACTCTGCGTCTGTTAAAAATGCAACTTTCTATTTAAATGGGTGACAAATACACCAACTATATCTGTTCAAACATTGAGAAATATAGTAGCGACCCTTTATTAAATAAGTTCTTATAAACCTTAGGTCTCATCTTTGCATTTGCAGCATTTTCTAAAGGAAAATGATGCCTCTTATTTAAAGCAAATCCATTTTGTTAAGTTTTTGTTATGAACTGTATGAATGTGACAATGCTTTTGCAAAAATTATATTGAGCAGTTACTTTTTCTGATTAATTTTAAAGTATGTTATTCATAATTTCTGTTTCGATTGTGTGCAGGCTAGTTCTGCTTTTAATGTTAGAGCACAAAGAGTTCTGGGGATCATTGGATATACTCAGTCTCAATCAAAATCAATCTTTTAACAATACAGATGCCTGGATCAGTTTATAAGAGTGAGGTTTGAACATGTTAAATATTTTCAAATTGTAACAGGTTTTTTTGTTTTGTTTGTTTGCATTTTTTAAGTTCGTTTATTCAACAAATCTCTTTCTAATTGTGTCAAAAGACATAAAATTTACAGAAACATTTTTGAGTGTATGGTTTAGTAGTGTTAAGTATATTCACATTGTTGTGACCATAGTGGGTTTATTAACCCACTGATTAAACACTGTTGGTCCCATCCTAATCTTTCATTTTTAAAATGAAAAATAAGGACCTTGGGGTCTTTAAGGGACTTGCCCGCCCTCCTCACATAATGAGTTGCCCTTAATACTCTTGATTCCAAACAATTATACTTATCTTTATACTTATACCACTTTGGCACTCTTTGACTCAACTTAGAATGAGGGATTTAATCTAATACTTTTCTTTTAGATTCACTTTTAACTAATTAAATCTTAGCTATTAATTAAATCAACTAATTTCATTCTTGAATAAACTTACATTGCTTTTTAGGAAGAGAATTAAATCTGTATTATGAAATTGCCAGTAAAGAAATTACATTTGAGGCATTTAAAACTTCATTGTTAAATAGAAATCAGCATTATTGACTCAGTGCTGGAAGAGGTGAATAGATAGGGCACAGAGAGAAGAGTAGAGAATATCCCAAGTTTAAGAGATAGAATTTGATGGGCCTGGCTTAAAATCCCAGCCCTTCTGCTTTCTTAGTACATGGTCTTGGACAAGTTATTGAACCTTTCTGAGCCTTAGCTTTCTTACGTGTGAAAGGGGTTTATGCGACCCACCTAATAGATTTGCTGTGAGGCTTAAATGAGATTCTGTATGTAAAATACTTAGCACTATGCCAGGCTCTTTGCAAGTGCTCAATAAATGAAAACTAGGAGTGAAAGCACCTGGCAGGAGTTAATTTAGTGTGAGAGGTGAGAGTGAGAAAATTCCATTGAAAGTTGTGGAGGAAGCTGTTTATATTGATTAGAACTTGGAAAGTGAGGCAGATGAGTTTATATTAGACTGGGATATTGGGCAGCCAATCTTGTTTTAACTATAAAATGAGAGACAGAGAAATGTTGGAACTATAATTGAAACCTGGAATGCTGCTTTTCTGATTTCTTGGTCCTGTTTGAGAGGAATATTATCAAACTTATCAATCATTCTTTATTTCTTTTCAAAGATCAAGTGGAATAAAAGTTGTTTGGAAAGTAGAAGAATTTATAGAACTGATTTTCCTTTCCATTGTGTAGAGTTTTTTGTATTTTCAAGGTTGAAATTTTACATGCTTTGAATCTGTAGATTTTTCTTTTTATGTGGTGGTAGTTTGTATAACACAATGTAAGATCTAGGTGGGATTGTGGGGATGCATGTGTGCTTATGTGTTTAATCATCAAACGTTTAGTTTTCCAGTGAAAGAATCTGGGGACTCTATTGCCTGTTTAATGAGATTCTAATTACACTCTTACCAAATGGGAGTTCTGTGCATTTTAAACAGATAAATCAGATCATGGCTAGCACAGTTTAGAGGTGTTCATTTCAGCGTCTATTAAAATGACTTGAGACATTTTTCCCAGGAAAACCTAGTAGTATAATTTTAGCTAGATAGAGATGGACTAAGAAGAAAATAACGAGGATAGCAGACTCTTGTGAGATGCTAGGAATTGGTGAGTCTGTGTAGACCAGGTCTGCAAACTTAATCAACCAGTTATACCTCACTAGTAAGTTGTAAGATCAGTTTGGGGGTTCTAACCAACATTTTAAAAAGAAATTAAAAAGCAAAAAGAATCAGAGTACATAGCATATAATACGGATAAATATTGTTTTGTTGAATCTTATGTGTTGTCATACACATACAAACTAGGATGTGATGTGTGTACTGAGTTACTTCGTGAAAAGTATTTCTTGTTCTTGGTTGCAGTCAGAAATTCTAATGGGTTCTGTAAGCCATTATGTAAACCATACCTTTTCATCCTTGTTTTTTTGGTGCCAGCAACCTCCTGTGTGCTTACAGTTAGCAGCCTACACTCTTACTGTCTGACCTTCAGAATTCCCTTCCTTTCCCTGCCTCCTTGATTTGAATTCATTTTCTTTGAAAGCTTATTCTTTTCCCTTCTGATTACGTGTCAAAATATTACCTCTGCCCTTTTCAATTCCCTTGAAAAGTGTCTTGGGAAAATTATTTTCACTACATAGTAATTTATTTGGTTAGTTTATTCATCACTTACTTATGCCTGAAATGCACTAGGCCCCAATTTTTAGGCAGTGAAGCTACCACGTTAAAAAGGCCAAAGTCCTGGACCTATAGAAAGGTTCACAATCCAATGGAGGGGGTAGCCACGTCAGCTGTTACCGTGCAGCTTAAGCGCTATTTATAAAAGATAGACACAAACCATGAGAGTATAGTGAGAAAGAAAGAACACGGCCCACAGGGAGAAGGTGCTAAAGGAGGAGGGACTGTGAGCAGTGGGAAATTGACTGAAATTTTATGCAGAAGAAGTGACGAGATCATATTTGGGCTTTAGGAAGTTGGCAGTTCTGGGTAATGTGCAGCAAACTGTAAAATGAGGAGAAATAGTGGCAGGGAGCTTAGAATATAGTGTTCTCCAAGGGAAGTCGAATCAGTATAGGTGAACTGCATAGTATATTGGAAGCAAGAGAAGTGGTGAAACTAAGGATAAGGATTGAGGTAGAGTAAGTACCTAAGTTGAGTATTTGTGTGTGCATGTGTGTGTACATATGCATATACATTTGCTTATATTTTGTCTTCCAATATTCCTAAATAAACCTCGAATATACAGATGATTCTGCTTAGTTCCCCTCACTCCAGTACATCTCCAACAGTAGCCTTGAGTGTTTCCAGAAAGAGGTGGGTTAAGGGACGGTTATAAAAGGACTGTTAATTCCAAGAGCACCCCAGAGAGAATGGTAGACATAAAAATAGTTTTCTCACTGTACTTTAAATTCTAAAGTATATATTCCTCCTTTAACATTCATGAGGTGAACACGTGAGAAATAACATTAAATCTTGTATAAGGTACCTTAGGAATCGTTTTAAATTTTAAGTCCTTTTACATTTTACAAAGTGGTCTAGGTCCTGTAAATAATTTTAGTTAATATAATACTTAGGAGTGCCATCATTGTGTCAATTTTAAGTGGTTTATTATATGACAACAAAAGTAGAATTTGCCACTTTTAAGGATTATGGCACAGATTTGTATGGTTTCAAGAGTGGAGATTCAGAACCTCAAGAGAACATGAGAAAAGTTAAGGTATAGAAGATCCCATAAAAATCACAAAAGACTCAGGACACTATTAGATAACCGCTTATTTGGATATTCATGTAATCTGCTAGTTTCCCCTCTTCCTTTCACCCAAAAAGAAACTAGGAATATATGTCAAAAAGCATACCACTTTATTTCTTGAGAGGGAAAAACAATTGTGTTGCAGGGATCTGTCATGTGAACTCTTAAATGTTCTTTTGGTTCCCGTTTGTTTGTGTCAGCTCCCCATGCCTCCTTTAGGTCTCCATCTGCATACACAGTGCCCTGCAAAGTGGTAGTGTGGGTTTTTGAGGTTATCATTATTATCGTCATTATTATTACTACAAAAGAAATACATTCCTCTTGTAGTGGAAATCTTGTGTGGACTGACTCCTCTCAGTTCCACTCCAGGGAAACTGTGCACGGTCCTTGGCCACTGCTGGGCCTTGACAAATGTTTCTTTCCCTTCACCCCACCCCTTGAAGAGAGTGTCATGATATGGTACATTTTCTCTCACTTGGGGAATGAGCGCCTCTATATCCTGCCTAAGCAGTGGTATTTTTTTCGTCTGTCATTGTCCTGGTCATTTAAAGGGAATTGAAGAGCAATTTCCCCCAAAGAACAACATAGATTTTAATCCCCTACTTGACAGATAGAAAAACAAAAAATGAAATAGACTAGACTCACTGACTTGTCATGAGCTCTCATGTATCCTGACCTAAAATGTCAGCTATGACTTTAAGATCAGATGGCTCTTTAATCTGGTTTCAGTAATTCATTGAGTCTAGGTCTAGGGACAGACACTTCTGCAGTTTCAAATCAACCATGAGCAGAGGTCTGTCCTCTTTGTCTGAAATTACTGTAGTATTTTCTAAAGTCTATGGCAAACTGTTTTCTAAGGATTCTTACTTATAATACTCATTAGATTAATAATTTAGATTTGTGTTCTCATCAGATCAGTATTTAGTTATATCATTTAGGGATATTTCTTCCCCCACTTCCAGGAACTGTCATTTTTAAACTTTACACCATCCAGTCCAAAATCCCCTTTCACTGCCTCTGAACCCTCCCTCCTTTTGTTTACATTAATTAACGCCAAATGTAATGTAATTTGGTCATGCATGCATAGTCTTACCTGGGATGATAGAAGCAAATATCAATTGGGTAGAGGGAAAAAAAATTTTTCAGAAGTAAATAGTTTGACAGAAGTGTCTGTTTTGTGAGCCTATTACATTCCTAGAGAGGAGATGGAAGCATTGGACTGTTGTGTTTAATGACCCCTTGCTCTGACTTCTGACTCACCAAGTAACTTTCTGATTATATTTCGGCTTCCCAGGTACCTTTGCTATAGGGTGAAAATACGTTAAAGAGTGAACATAAGGATCTCCTTGATGATTATATTTTTTATTGTAATTTAATAAATTTGACAATCTAGCTAAACTTACAAGAAACAGAAGATACAATATACAAGCCTTAAACTGCTTCTATCATGTTTAGATCTACTCTAAATAACAGCCTTTTATTAAACCATGGGATACAGAAAAGCTAGCAAAGTATGGCTCCATGTCCAGTAAGCACCCTCCGAAGCACTTCTCCTTTCCCCCAGTTTACAGTATTAATTCATAATTTTTTGAACCTCTGTTCTGCCCTCTTTTTACTGAACTTAGTTAAGAGCACAGTAAACTTAGAAAGCTATCACAAAGGGATTGCATGTCTTTTGTTTTAAATCAGTAGTTCTCAACTATTCTTCCACTCCACACCTAAGCAAGATGCCATGTTGCCATCAGCAAGGGTGGCTCACTGAGGACTCTTACAGGGTGAAGAGTTACAGGTACATCTTGGATTTGGAACCCACCCCCAACACACCATCACCCACAATTCTGATCTCTCCTTAACCCCAACTTTGAAATCTTTTTCTGTCTAAATCCATCTAAATTCTGTCTAAATCCAAATTTAGATAATTAGCATTTCAACCACCTGGAAATCAGGTATTAAGCTGCCTGATTTTAAGAGGCCACTTTCTATTCTGTGATCTTAAGAAATTTATTTCTCACTTTTCTATGTCACCTTTGCCTACCCTTTTACTGTTTCTCCTAGTCCAGTTCTAGGGAAAGAAAACTTGATTGTTCAGTAGTTTACACGTACAACTATACATGGCCTTTTAGACAGTGAAGAAAAACCTCCATACCCCATGCTCGTCTTCTCCACTACACACACACTCACAGTTTTGTCATAGCCCTTAGAGTATTCCTGTATCCAGGTATGAAAGATACAGAGATGTGAAATAGCCAAGGGTAGATGCATTTCCCAGTGAAGAGTGAGGACTTGTCAGCAGACTTATCCAGGCCCTTGAACATACTTATATTTTCTGTGCTTAAAGGACCAGAAGTAAGGAATTAGGGAACATAATTTCAGATTATTATCTGGCAAAAATTACAACTCTTACTGCCTTTAAGCAGGGCTAACAATGCATTTTTATGTTTTCCTGTATTTAAAGAGAATCAAGCTAAATTAATTTACAACTCTTAACTATTTGGTCCACTCTGTCTAAAGTATTGTCTCAAGCTTTCTGTTCTCTCCCCTTCTGTTTTCCTGGGATTATCTATTTCTCCTTCTAAGATTAGCTCTCATCCAAACATCATTCACTCTCTCTGTTGATCTTTTTCAGTCAATAAGAATATATTTTGGTCATCAATGATGTTGCATTGATGATTGGTAGTTACAGAGCAGATACTGAGAGACTACCTGAATCCATCAGTCCCACATTCTAGACTCTTAAAATTGTCATTTCAGCTCTCTACCACATCTCTTCTCTATTTGATCTTTTACCCTAAGAGAACATAGGCATTGACCATCCACCATTTATATTAACCACAGGAATGCTTTCCTTTGGAGATTTAAGTATTGTGGCGGTATTGACAAAGTAGGCGAGTTCAGCTATGTCTAACCTCTGATCTAGAAAAACATCATTGAGTAAATCATTAAAGATAGGGTTGTGAAACAACACATCATTCTTAAACTGTGCCTTTCAAAGTTTTTTATGAATATTATCTTATCCTTTTACCACACCCTTAAGAATTAGGCATTGAATTGGGGATAGAAAGACAAATCGGTCAAGGTCATATAGGCCACTTTTCACCAAGGAGAGAAACAGAACTAATCCAGGTAGTTTCCTTCTATAGCCCTTCCTCCCATTTACCAGTCCCTAAGCTTTTACTGCTCTTCAGTGGTGGTGGTGAAGTATTTCTGACTGATAAACAATTGACTTTAACTATTAGAGAGTGTCCTGTTACTGAGCGGAAGAAACGTGAACTCAAACAAGTGATTTCAAAATCTGTGATGAATTACCGTTCTTGTAAAAATCTAGTATAGTCAGATGTGATGCCAACTATAATCACTGAACTAAAAATAAAACAGTGCTTCTCAGGTCGAGTTGACCTAAGTGTGGTCTGTAGGAGTGAGTAGTCTGTAGGACAGAAGCTCACCCCTCTTTGGTTTCCCTACTTACTGTCTGAGAGTAAATCAGGACAAATGTTGTATTTAGGCTCTATTAAAGGCCTAAGGCTATGGGAAGAATTGAATAACTAGGAGCCAAAGTAAAGACCAGCTGTTTAAAACTCAGGCAAAGCTGGCTAGCACCCATTTTCTTAAAACTTGAAAAAAGAGTAATAGAATGAAACTTTTTAAAAGTTGATGTTAATTTTTTAAATTAAGTAGTTGAATGATACGAAATTAAAATTCATCTAAACATAGGTCTTATTGAAAAAACTTCCAGAGAAAATCAAATAAGGTAGGAAGCTGGGTAATTTAGAAGCACGGTCAAAAGTAATTTTATTACTATAGTTATAAAGTTAGCTATTATAACAGGGCCCATTTAATGACACTTGGACAAAGGTTAGTATTAATGTGAAGGTTCTCATATTCAAGTGAAGCTACTAGTGGGCTCATACCTGTGTCCAGTTGCCTACCAGATATCTCAGATTCAGCATCTTATAAACATTTCAACTCAATGTGTACAGAACTCTTCAGATACATATACCCCAACAATCACCAGCTGCCAGCTTCGTTGCCTGTGTTCCTATCTCAGTAAATGGTGCTACCTAGGAAGAAAATCCAAGAAGCAAACTCAGGAAGCATCACTGATGCTCCCTTTCCCTCTCCCTCTTTTTTGCTAAGAGGAAGCAGAAAAACATGAAATGTGGCCCCTACCTACACTCAAGTAGCTTACATCTACTTGGAAAGCTAAGACAAACACAAGACAAATTAAGTCAGTAAAAGATAAAAATTATAGGGTAAATATACAAAACCCCTGATCATTGCCAAAGAACTTTACAAACCACTATAGCTTAGGATTTCAGGAAGTGATATAGTCACTCCAGGTTGATAGTTTTGAGGTGGCCAAGGATGTAACTGATAAAGAGCACCTGACTGCTTGCTCTGGTGACCTGTGGTTCACCAGTACATTGTCCCTGATCCTTTTTACCGGGAAAATACACACAAAACGACCCTTTGTTGATTTCTCTTTCTCTCAAGCAAGGTTGCCATTTTCAGTTTTAACCTTTTCATCTCCTGAGCTTCCCCAAACCCCTGCTATAAATGCGTTTTAAGGTTGGTGTAGTCTGTGTCCGCCTCTGTGATGCTGTTTTTCAGCCTCCAAATGCTGTACTGCATTGTTCCAGGTTAGAGTTCAGTGGTACTAACAATGTTTCTTCAGTATGCCTTAGTTGTGAAGACACCACTTCCCCTTGCCATGATGCTGTGAAATAGATAATACCTACTGGTGGTTGGTTGACTGTTTTGTCCTTGGGGACTAGCAGTATTGTCACAATCATTGCTTCAGAGCTGATTGCATGGCCCTTTGGAAGACCTTACACTAGCTTGGGGGTGACTAAAATATTAAATCACTATCAAATTATTGAAACATGTGGGACAGCAGCAAATCCAAGTTTCATAACCATAAAGGAAGTTAGGTATCATCCAAGGATTAATCATTATTCAGTTTTTTACTCTCTGTGAGCATCGCTTTAGAAGAAAGTGCTTCCTCAGTTTTTCTTCAGAGCTCTCTGTACTTTTATTGGGCACACACCTTGATTTCATGAATCTCAAGGCATGTTGTTAACGTCAAACACCAAAGCCTGCTTCCAGAGCACAGCCATGGCTTCACAGCCATGAAGCAGTGTCCAGAACATTTTCACATGAGTGCACTTCTTGGGGAGTTGGGGAGAACCATTTATTTCTCTCTTTAGTCTTTTCTACAATAAGATGCCATGACATTTCTTAATCCTTCTCATAGATCTTTGTCAACCTTTTTTCTCTTTTCTTGTATTGCTATAATATACTTAGAGTGTATTTGATGCATTGAAAAGGCAGTAATATCTCACTTATTTGTAGCCACCTATCTCAGAAATAGCAGGAACACATCCAAGAACCAAAAACAGAAATAAAGGGCTCTGAGCAGTTGAAGTTGTTGTCAGAAGATCCATGTGGTTAACTCACAAAACTCTTCCTCAAGCGTTCATTCAGAGCTTGTTTACTTTCACTTAAAGTACCAGTCTAGCACTTGAGATTTGGTTTCTCAGCTAGTGAGCAAAAGTACTCAGCTAAAGGTAAAAGTGGGACTCCTAAACACAGCTGCTATTTGGAGGCCAATAAGAAGAAAGATTTTTAATAAAATGCAGACAGATTTTTAATAAAATACAGACTGCCACTGTGACTTCTTTGTATTTAGGCAGTAGATTTACTTAATTGAGTAGCCCCCAAAACTATCAATATATTTCAGTTCAGTATAATAAAAATAATAGCCAAGCTTCAATAATAGTGTACATGGTAATGACTCTGAGTCATTAAGAAAGAATAAATTGTGTTCAGAGGAGGATATAATTTTTTAAAAACTTCCATCAAAAATACTTAAAATTTTTAAATGTTTGGTACTTGAAGGGTAAACTTTCATTATCTAGAAAATCCTCTTTGGGGGGTTGTAAAAAGTATTAATATACATTACTGGTCTCTGAGTTATTCTTACTGAAGCATGTTTAATGTGATTGGCTGACAGTAATGGTAACTAGTATTTGTGTAAACTTTGTAGGTTTTCTTTTGCAGCAATCCTAAGTGGTAGATGGGGCAGGTGCTCCACTAAGACCCAAAATGGTTCAGTGTTTTGGCCAAGGTCACACAACTAGTAAAGGGTAGACTACTCTCTACTGTCTCCCAGTACTATATCCTGTGACACATATTATGTTGTTACTAACACGTGATGGACATGGACACAAGGTACCTCCTGGAAGGGGTCCCTTCAGCAGGGACCTCCTGACTTCCCCATGAGCTACAAAGTCTGCAGCTGCAGGAGGAGTTTGTTAAGTTCCCACGTATATCTCATTGAGTCCGAGAGTTGGAAATGACTTTGCTGTCACTCACCCAAGAGTGTCACTGGTGTCTCCCCCACTCTAAACGAAGGGAGGAACTTCTTCCTGTTGACCTTCCAGATATTTCCTTTCTAAAACTTTTTACTGAAGGACAGTATACAGACAGAAAAATATACATATCATAAGTATCCTGTTCAGTCAGGTTTTTTTCCAGTTGCTCTTGGTCTTTCCGTCTCTTTGTTAGATTTTGGCCCCATAGCCAGCATGTACATGTTCAGCATACCCATGCATCTGTTATAATGCTTCTATAATAATCTTTTTTCTTGGTTTATTCACAGTTCAGTGATCAGTTTCACATTGAGGTGTAGGCATTTTCTAAGACATTTCTAGTTTTTCTAATCTGTAGTCTAATGTAGGCCTTTTCAGATACCCATGGCATCACTAAAGAAAACTGCTCTCTTGCTAGTTGTGAAAATAAAAACACAGTGTAACCTTTTTTCTTGCAAAACAGTTTAAATAACAGATTGGATTAATAGTTTCTCGGTGTTATTTTGTTTTGTATTTAGACATGTTTCAGCTTTATTCACCACTTGGTCTTAAAAATCTGCATGAGTCAGGAACAGAGAAAGTAAAATTGAGCACCTGCTCTTTTGTGCTTTGTGCTTTATGTAATCTAATATCTCACAACAATCCTTTGAAATATTGATACTCAGTTCCAGCTTACAGATAAGGAAACCAAGGTTCAGAGAGGTTAAGTAATTTGCCTGAGATCTTATAGCTAGTAAATGTCAGAGCTACAAGAAGAATACAGGTTTTTCATATTCCACAATCTGTGTTCTTTCCACTAAAACCACACGGCTTCAGAGGCCAGAAGAGGGTAGGGAGGTAGGAGGCCGATATAGGCTGTCTAGGGTACACCTTCCTATAAAGGCACTTCCTGACTGGGAGATAAAGTCAAAGATTGAAGAAAAAATAATTAGCTGGAAGATATTATCAAACAACATCTGTTCAGCACACATTTATTAAGCTGCCCTTGGTGCTTTGCTGTGTTACATAGAGTCCGATAATAGTCTCCTAAGGAATTAGGCGGGAGAGAGAGAGAGAGAGAGAGAGATTGAGAAGTTGTATAAAGCCCAACTGCATGGGCTTAGTAAAATCCCGACATCCAGAAATACAAAACAGCTCTTGAAAACACTGGGCTATCTAGGCAGAAATTGCCTTTAGCCTGTCCTCAATCTAGTATCATCCTTTTTCTGCCTTCCCCACTATCCTGATTAAACTCTAAAGAGTTGTCCTAGATAATTTACAGAAATGGTTGAAAAGTGTTCTTGAACGTAGAATTGGCTTCCTGTGGATTACTGTAAAATGTTTATTGAAGGTCTAGGAGAATGTAATAGGTGGGGCTTGAGAAGCGACAATACTACTATCTTGCATTGACAGGGCCTTATGGTTTACAATGTAATTTCACATCTATGTCCTCATTTAGAAGCTAGGAGTTAGGAATTGCTTGTCATTCATCTTTCAGTGTATCTGAAATGTGAAATTATTGATCTCTATTCCTACATGCCCCAAAGGGTTAGGAGGATTCCTGCATCACTGTTTGCAGAATTATAGAGTCCAGCCAATTGGCCAAGCTGAGAAACCATTTAAAACTGTAATTTTTCAAAGTATTGCTAAACCAAGACTTGTAATACAGTGTGTCTGAATTTTTTTCAGTGTTGTGGAGCTATGAGCCAGTGATTATTTAACAGGAATACTCAGGCCTAAAACCAAAGTGTATGTTGACCAACTGAAGTTAATAATGTGGCCAAAATTTTAATTTTTGAAGAAAAATTTCTTTTCAATGATACTTCTTCTCTATAAGATAAAAATTATTTGTGAATAATCACTTTAAAAGTATGAAAGTTGTTGTCACTAAAAATTGAGAATATAACAGAGCTGGCCTTATATTTTAATGAAGTAAATGCTCCTCATTTATTGAATAAAAAGCATATGGGCACTTAGAACCAGCTTTGGCCAGAGTGTCAATTCTCTGTACAACATGCGTAACATTGATGAATTTCATAATGTAAAAATAGTTCTTTGGAAAATAACCGTACTAATTTCTTCTTTCTTTTTGTCTGTCTAGTGAGAACTCAGCAGAGGCAATAGCAGTAGATTCTAACAATCAGTCGAAGTCCCCACTGGAGAAGTTTATGGTCAAACTGTGCACTCATCATCAGAAGCAGTTCATTCGTGTTCTGAACGATCTGTACACTGAATCTCAGCCAGGCACCGAGGACCTGCCACCTTCGGATTCTGGAACAATGGATGCCTCCACCTGCAATGCTGGCTGTGCCCAGCTCGGCACCAAACATAAGGAAAAGGATGCTATGTGTCTCAATATGAAGTCTTCTACTTCTGTAGAGTTGTTCGTAGACTCATCAGGCTCTCACAGCCCTCAACACTTGACAGAACAGGCCCTAAAGGAGCCTCCTCCCGAGACAAACTCTGTAGATGGAAGAGAGAATACTTTGACTGTTGTCCAAAAAGATTCCTCTGAACTTCCAACCACTAAACCTAATTCAATGGATAGTTCCACTCTGGGATACCTCACTGCATCTAATTCTTCCTCAGTAAACTTCCACCACATCTCTAAGAGCTTGGAGGGGCAAACCACTGGACAGGAGCAAGACACAGATGTGAAAATATGCAAGGATGGTAAAGACCACGTGCAGAGTTCAGCTTTAGTAGAAAATCTAATTGCAGTAAAAGTGGCAACTGAGAATAGTGAGGAGAGCAACAGCTGTATTGTTTCTCAAAGAAATTCATTCAAAGCTTTATCAGAAGAGGCTTGGGACTCAGGGTTTATGGGGAATTCACCTAGAACTGCTGACAAAGAGAATGCTTTACAGTGTAGCTCAAAAACACCTTTACGCCAGGACTTAGAGGCAAGTGAACAAGATTCAAGGCCAAAGCAAGAGAACCATCTTCACTCATTAGGAAGAAATAAAATGGGTTACCACTTACAGCCCAGTGATAAGAGCCAGTTTGATCATTCCAAAGACGGTTGGTTAGCCCCCAGCCCCATGCCACCTGTACACAAAGCATCTAATGGACATTCACGAACCAAGATGCTTTCAACCTCCATTAAGACAGCTCGGAAAAGTAAAAGGGCATCAGGGTTGAGGATAAATGATTATGATAACCAATGTGATGTCGTTTATATCAGCCAGCCAATAACAGAATGCCACTTTGAGAATCAACGATCGATATTATCTTCTCGGAAAACAGCCAGGAAGAGTACTCGAGGATACTTTTTCAATGGTGATTGTTGTGAGCTGCCAACTGTTCGCACACTGGCCAGGAATTTACACTCCCAAGAAAAAGCAAGCTGCTCAACACTGGCCTCCGAGGCAGTGGTCACTCCCAAGCAGACCCTTATCATTTCAGCACCTCAGCCTACAATAGAGGTGCAGCATCCCGGAGAAGACAACCCTGAAGAACCTAGTAAAGAAATAATCTCCCTCAAGGAAGGAGACAGAGATGCATCATCTGAAAAGGAATCTCAAGAGCCTGAGGTTTGCCCTGTGACAAATAACGCAAACCCAAGCAGCTCCTCTAGATCAAAGGAAACAGCAGCCTCCAGCCCAGTGTGGCCTCTCCCTGCTCACCTTCCTGAAGAGGATCTTCCAGAAGGCAGCTCCGCGGTCTCAGCTCCCACAGGAAGTGGAATATCTTCCCCTGAACGAGACCAACAGCCAGTTGAACTGCTAGATACAAAGGAGATGAGTGTACCCCAAGACTGTCCCCTGCTTCCCTCCACAGAGAGCCTTTCTGAGGGAGGCAGTGAAGATGTTGTTCCTAGGCCTTGTTCCCCTCCTGAAACAGTAAGTAGAGAGGAAAGTCCTCTGTGCTCAGAAAATCAAAGTCCCCCAGTGGGCTTGGAGCCTCCCACGAGCCTGGGAAAGGCTGAGGAAGACCAAAGCATCGGTACTGAGGCTGAGACCGAAGACACTCAGGAGTTAGATACTGACCCACTCTTGAAGGAAAGCAGCACTTTGACTAATGAAAACCCCAGTGAAATTGAGGAAAGTGAGGCACCAGGTGGTACAGGAAAATTCGAGGGAGAGGATGGTGATGTAAAACATCCTCCAGAAAAAGATATGTGTGGTCAAAACATTGACTCACCTGAAGAGAATCTGGACAAGAAGAAAAAAGGTAAAAAATTCCCCGAGGCCTCTGATAGGTGCCTAAGAAGTCAACTTTCAGATTCTTCCTCTGCCGATAGGTGCCTAAGAAATCAAAGTTCAGATTCTTCCTCTGCTTGTGCTGAGATCAAGGTTTCTAAAAATCCTGGTGCAAAACGTTCTAAAAAAGAAGGGTATCCTGGTGGGACAGCACCTGAGAGCTTCCTGACTGAAGGTTTCCATACAAAAGCTCTGGAGGACACTGAAAACCCAAATGTCAAAGAAAACCCCTCTGAGAAAGATGCTGAGCAGGAGGGCGAAGGAGGTGGGATGATCACCAGGCAGACTTTTAAAAACATGCTAGCAAAAGAAGTCAAGGGGGAAGAAGAAGGTATTTTCCCCAGGAGTGATCCCTTAGCCACAGTTGGCCAGCCCCTGCCTGGAGAGAAACTGGAAATCTATGTTCAGTCTAAATTAGGTGAGAACAGTACTCAAGACCCCTCTGAAAGCATTCCTTGTACGTTCCCAGAACAATCAAAAGAGAAGCCGGGACCTATTCCTGCACAAGAGACGGAAGAGGTTGTAAATGATATAGATAGTGCAGACAGCCTGCATAAAGATGATGATAGTGACGTGCTATCTAGCACAGTTGGATTGTCAAGTAGTAGAAGTGATGACGCTGCTGGGCCCCCAAAATGGGTCCCAAGGCTTACAAGACTGACCTCCTCAACCTACAACCTAAGACACGCTCATGCTCTGGACTCCTTGGATACTATGAAAGTGACTTCCGAAAAGGAAGCAGCACAAGGAAACACAATCCCAAAGGAAAATGAAACTTCAGAGAGTGGAGATCCCGTAGACGAGGATGAGGTGGACACAATGGTAGACGACCAGCCAAAGTTTGTAGAATGGTGTGCTGAGGAGGAGAACCAAGAGCTCATCGCCAACTTCAATGCCCAGTACATGAAAGTTCAGAAGGGCTGGATCCAGCTGGAGAAAGAAGCCCAGCCAACACCAAGAGCAAGGAACAAGTCAGATAAGCTGAAGGAAATTTGGAAAAGCAAGAAAAGGTCACGGAAATGTCGGGGTTCACTGGAGGTTCAAAAGTTTTCTCCTGTTCAGATGCTGTTTATGACAAACTTTAAATTATCTAATGTTTGCAAGTGGTTCTTAGAGACAACTGAAACCCGGTCTCTGGTAATTGTGAAGAAGCTCAATACTCGTCTTCCAGGAGACATCCCACCTGTCAAGCATCCTCTTCAGAAGTACTCTCCTTCCAGCCTGTACCCCAGTTCACTACAGGCTGAACGCTTGAAAAAACACTTGAAGAAATTTCCCGGAGCTACTCCTGCTAGGAACAATTGGAAAACACAGAAGCTCTGGGCTAAATTTCGAGAGGATCCTGACCAAGTGGCGCCGGAGGATGACAGTGACGTTAGCCTCAGCCCCAATCCTGAAGACAGCATAGAGGAGGTCAAGGACGGTAGAAATAGCCATCCTCCCACAAACTCACCCACCCCTGCCAGTACCCGGATCCTTAGAAAATATTCCAACATTCGAGGAAAGCTCAGAGCCCAGCAGCGTTTGATCAAGAACGAGAAAGTGGAAAGCCCATTTGGTCCGGCTGTGGAAAGTAAACAGAGTTGTAAGAGTGTATGCATCAACCCTCTGATGTCCCCCAAGCTTGCCCTGCAAGTAGGTGCAGATGGGTTTCCTGTTAAGCCCAAGAGTACCGATGGAATGAAGGGAAGGAAAGGGAAGCAGATGTCTGAAATCTCGCCGAAAGCAGAAGTTCAGAATAAACGCAAGAGGACAGAAGGCGGCAGCACTCAGGACAGGAAGGACAAGGGAGCTGCGATGAAGGCCAGCAAAGAAAAGCACGTTGATGGATCCACCAGAGCCCCCGCTGC
This sequence comes from Balaenoptera physalus, assembly GCF_965194825.1. Classification (NCBI taxonomy): domain Eukaryota; kingdom Metazoa; phylum Chordata; class Mammalia; order Artiodactyla; family Balaenopteridae; genus Balaenoptera; species Balaenoptera physalus. The sequence continues at coordinate 53,857,734 of NC_138893.1, read as the reverse complement.
CAAGAAGCCAGCTGCAAGGGACAGAATCAGCCAACTGCCCAAAAAGACGACTTTGAAAGAGAAGAAAGTGAAGATCCCTAAAAAGTCACCTGGGAAGAGCTGCCCTCCCTCCAGGAAAGAAAAAGAGAATACAAACAAAAGGCCTACCCAGCCCTCCCCCTCGGAGATGGTGACAAAACCTGCAAAGCAAAAAGGGGCAGGTGAGTCCTCTTCAAGGCCACAGAAAGCCACAAATAGGAAGCAGAGCAGTGGAAAGACTCGGGCCAGACCCTCGACGAAAACCCCAGAGAACAGTGCAGCCCAGAGAAAGCGAAAGCTGAAGGCAAAGCTGGACTCTTCCCACAGCAAACGGAGGCGGATGGATACAAAGTGATTGGAAGGGCAGTATTCAAGAGTTAAAACTGTTCTATAGAAGTAACCCTTTATTTTGCATTAACTAAATCTGCTTTTATAAGCTTATCAAGCCTTTCAAATCTGCAGTTAATGGAGAACACCACAATTTAAGATGTCAGAAATTGCGTCTCAGATGGAGAAGGGAACTTGCAGAGTCTTTCTCTGAGGCTGAGTAAGGGAAGTTATATATTATATTCTGGTTGTTCCTTGGGTTTTAAACTTGGAACCAAGCAGTTTTAGTTTTTAAAAGTACAGTGCCTTATTTATCCTTTTTGTTTTTAAATTTACAAAAGCTAAAAAGCTGATCTATGTGATTAAAGGCTTGTATTTTATACTTGATGCACAAGCACTTGTACTGTAGCCGAGAAGACCACCATCATGCACATCAAAGTAGCTTTTCAGCAGCCACCCTGCAGTATCTGTACGTGAACAGATGCTCCTCTTTGCAAACCCCAGCAGTGAACTTCCCTCTGTCTTGTTTGTTTAAATGGTATTTGCAAGCTAAACCAAATCATTTTTATGGTATGTGGAGAATGCAGAGGGAATTTATAATTATTATAAAAGATTAATATTTCTGTTACCCCATTTTAAAAATTCATATTCATTGTTGGTCACTCATCTCTGATCTTTTGTCATTTGAAGAAATGTATTCTAAATTATGTGCCCATGGGACAAGAGGTGTGTCACAAGGTGTTAATATTGATTTATGGGCTCTAAAAGTTATTCACATCCCCCAAATTATTTGCATTACTGATTCTTATCATCCTTTTCATTTTTGGCCTTGCAGGATTGCTAGCACACTAATGAGGTTTTCATCCTACTTTGGGGAAAAAAAAAACAAAACTAGGATCTTTTTTCCATCTTGTAGCCGTAATTTGACAATTAGGATAAGAGTGACTGTTCTGATTTTTTCCTTGCCCTGAGTACTTCCATAGTCAAAGAAAGCCAAAATGTTATTTTCAGTAATAGAAAAGTTTAAGACGTGTGTGTGTATGTTTGGGTGCATTTGCATGTGGATATAAGCCACAAATGTCTCCCAATCCCAGTTTTACAGTAAAATTCTTTCTTCTCCATGCAGTGTGATAGGGTGTTCATGAGCTGAGTCATGAGCATATGCCAGATGACTTAAATGTAGCCCAGGGTCTGTATGAGTATCCCCCAAATCACTATGGCACCAGACTCAGAGAGGTGTAAACAACACAGAATTGTATAAAGGTCAGAGCAACCTTGCAGTTGGAGAAAGTAGCACCAACATCTCATGGTGTGCCCATACACACCCCTGTACCAGGAGCTAATGTTCAGCTGGTATTCCAATGTGAAATGTACATGGTTAGAGTAGTAGGTGCCCTTTCTGATTGGTTAGCACCATACTAGCAGTTAATACTTGTAGTATCACAGTGGCCTCTGTCATGTCAGGCTCTGTTTCATGGCTCAAAAGTGCGAGCTGCAATATTTGTAATTGATGTTGTTTGAGGTCTAAGATGGGTACATTGGCTTTACCTTGGTGCCTATAACATTGCTCCATTATAACATAGTGTGTACTCGACACCTCCATTGGGCCACTCTACGAGTAAGGCTTGGTTGCTAAATCCTCAGCCAGCTTCTGTGCTCTCTCCCCAGAATAGGCTTGTATGGATAGCTGCTACTCTCTCCTTTTTATTAAAAATGTTTCCATTCATATTGCTTCAGATCTGTTTGGATTAACCCAGAGGTACCTTTATTCATGCATTAGTTCATTCAAATCATGATAAAACAGGTTTTCTACCCATTCTGTTAAAGTTTTGCTGTATATAATGAAAACTTCTGATTGGATAGGACTGGAGAAAAGCATTTGATTCATGGGAAATTGAAAATTGTGTTGAATTTTATAGATAGTGAAGTTTACTATCTTCCATGAAGCCTTGATTTTTTTTCCTAGTGTCTCCTCTATCCCATGAGTCTTTTTTTTTTTTTTTCCTTTTTAATATTTTTTTGGCCATTCAGGAGCTACCTATATTAATGAAACTGCTGAGTGTGTATGTTGGCAACCTTTCTCAGCATTAAGTTGCACAGAAGCATTAACCTGTTTTAAGTAGGTTCATTTAATCTATAAAAGTGGTTTTAAAGTTTTTAAAAGTCTTTTCATATAGTCGTCACTGGATATTGTTTTTGCGGTGACTTAAACGGTGGAGGTTTGCCCATGTCAGGTGTGCTGATCCCTGTACATATGTTCAAGGTGCCCCCTTAGCTGCATATAGACTACCTTGTAAGGGTGCTTGGATTAGGTTAGGGATGTGAGGCTGTAAGTGGGTGGTACTTTTCCAGTTGCCGGTTTATAATTCATTCCATTACTTTTCTAAGTTCTTTTTCATTTTTAAAAGCTTACTTCAAGATAATAGCCTTCTCTCCCATTCTAGGCGGCATTTGAGATAAGGTATCAGTGTTTATGTATTCATTTTATACACCTAACAATGCAGTGGATCATCTTTAAAATCAACTTACACTTTATAGTAGACCACATTTAAATAGACTGGGATTCTACACAATTAAGACACTTAAAAGTTTAGAATTATTTTTATATTTGTTGAATCTCATTTTTGCTGATTCAGTTAACTTTACTAATAGAAGAAAGAAAAAAAGCAAACTTGAGGGCCGATTCTGGAAGCCCTTTTACACTTACAACACATGCTGGCAAACCTGTCTCCCAGACACCTCCAAGCCTTGGTTTCGTCTCAAGTCTCCCCTTGTTTTCCCTCTCTTGCAAAGACCTCCTTCCTATAGCCATTGTCACAGTGTGGCTTGCCACTCGATGCAAAGGCAGTCTGTCCCACCTTCTGGATTCCAAATGTGAAAGGAATTCTCCTCCTGGGCCTGTACTCAGTGAAGTGACTGTTGGAGCTGATGTTGATGACCAGAGAACATTGGTATTTCCTCTGAGCTTCTGGAGGAGCTGGAAGACACCTGGGAAGCAATCACTGAAGCTCTACCATAGCTCCCCAGAGGTGGGCCCTCTTCAGGAGACCCATTTCTATCTCCCATTTTCTATCCCCTGAGGCTCCCTGGGTTTGGGAGGACAGCATAGAGACTGTACCCTCAGTTGGGTTCCAGAGCCTCACCCCTAGCACTTCCTCAGACGTGTAGCAATCTTGCAGCGCAGCAGGAAGGCCATGAACCTTTGTTCTGCTCTTGAGGCTTCTTATATACAAATGTTATTAATGTCTGTTAACCTGCAGTTGCTAGTCCCTTGGCTCCCTTAGGTAGGCCAATTCTGTTGTATCTGTACTTCATTAAAGACTTCTACACAAGCCTTATTTAAAAAACAATCTTAGGCTGTGGGTTTCATGCCTCATTGTTCCTGCGTAGTATAGATAGGTGTTAGTCATCCTTTCACAAAGGTGGTGCTTTTAATAGGATCCTCTATGCATCACATACTGTGCAGGTGAATTTCTCACTGTTCAGATAGGTCATCAGTAAAACATCACTTCAAGACGGTCATTTTGAATTGAAGTTTGGACTCTTTTCTCCCTTGTGATGAATTCTGTAGTGATGACTGAAGCTGTCACCATCATTTGTGGGCAGTTTGCCTGTTGATCAATGGACCTAAGAGCCAAGTAGGAAAGGGCAACATGCTATGTGAGGCAAGCTGGAGATGCTGTAGTGTCACCCTCAGTGAGTCTGGCGTCTTGTCACTGCCCCCGGGACTGGGCTGGAGTTTCCCAAGGTGCTGGCCCAAGTTGCCACACCCACTTATTTTGGTTTTAGGTCAGCCCATGCAGGGTCTCATTTGGCCGACAGATGATCTTTCACAGGTCTGCAAACTGTGGGCTGGTCTTTCTTTTGGAAATAAAAGTTTTTTGGAACATAGCCACTCCCATTTGTTTATGTATTGTCTCTGGCTGCTTTCCAGCAGAGTTGGGCATCTGCAACAGAGACCACATGACCCACAAAAGCCTAAAATATTTACTACCTGGACCTTTAAGGAAAAGTTTGCTGACCCATGCTTGAGAAAAGAATCTTTTTTTCAGGAAAAAAAGCTTCCCTGGTTTATCTTCTCCTTTCTTCTGCCTCTTCTCCTGTCTTCTTCTTTTCTTCTCCTTCCTCCTTATCTTACCTCAATTTTGTTCTTTTTACATGTCTTTATTTTTTCTTGCTACAAAAAAGACACATTATATTGCCACAGCACATCAGATACCATCTCCTGAAACTTGAGCTACCTTAGCGTCACATCCTGTTAGAATCACCCATCACAGTGGCCAAATCGAGGCCACCTTAACCTCTAGAGTCAGAATCCATGAGCAACTAGGAATTCAGAGTTCTAACATGATGTGGCCTGGGCCTCTCCTTTCATTCAGTTTTTATCATAGACCTGACTCTGGCTTCACTTCTTGTTTATTACTAAAGTAAGCCAAATTTTGTTTCTTTCAAAATTAGTTGAGACAACTTCAGGTGGATGTTCAGTTTTCTGAACCTTACATTTAGATATGGAAAAACCTTTTCACAGAGAGGAAACGAAGTCTAATCATAAACCCAAGGCATTGTTTATTATGTAATATTTTTGGCCAGCTTCTAGGAAAATAAAAAATGTATTGGCACTGATACTTTTTTCAGTCACCTACTCTTCTTTCAAAATAATTGTATTAAAGGCACGCCAATAACTTGAAGTGCTTTAGAAAGACTAATAGAAAATTGGAGCCTGTTATAACCTGAGTGTGACTGAGAAGTTATGGATGATTCGATTAAATCCTGTCAACTGCCAAGGTTTTGTCTTCCCCTCCCCCAAAACTCAAGGATCTGTTTCTCAGTGGCTCTAAAACAGTGACTGTTCCGTTTGTTTTGAAACAGATAATTATCATTTTGAATTCTTAACTATGAATTTTTATCTTCTTATGGCTCGGTATCCACTGAAATATCGGAAATTTTTCTGAGTGTGAAATCATGTCTATGTAAGGCATCAGCAAAGCAATCCTCACATCCCAGCAGTAAATACTCTACCCCAGGCTTGCTCCCAAGTCCTTTTCAGGGAGAAAGAGAAAATAAAAAGATGATTGTATTTAATACAAGCAGAATTATGGGAAGCCTTTTGAGACAGCCTTCGATATAGTTCATCCCTTGAAATGTCAGAACAAACTGCTGTATTCTACAGTGGACAGATTGGAAGACATGAAAGTCTGACCTCCTTCCCTTAAGGATACTGTCATGCTCAGGCAGAAACCCAGAGCTCCCTGATGCTGCTTGCCATGCTATACTGGGGACCCAGGGAACCACCTGAGTCACTTTGCAGGCATCCTTGCTCATGCTTCTGCCCTTGGAATTGAGCCACAGCTGGCCAGTTCCTTGCATTACCTTCCCTTTGATCATTTTCCCAGAGCCTTGGTGGTTTATGTTAGTGCTCAGAGGGGCAGGTGTGCGGTCATGCTCGCCAGTGAGCAAAGTGACACAGAGGCTTTCTCACCTGCCTGGGACCATTCCATTTAACATGAGGTGCTCAGTAGGCAAGCCACATGGAAGTAGATTGCTTATTAAAAAAAGAACCACTTGCCCATGGTTTTATAATATACCAGAGATTGGAGGAATGCATTGTACCTTGTTTTTTTAAGGGTTATGTTAAAAAAAGAGTAAAGAGACCCCATGTGGCCCACACAGCCTAAAATATAAGCTATTTACTACCTGACCCTTTAAAGAAAAGGTTTACTGGCCCTTGCAATATGTCATTCAAGATCAAATTGTGTGGCCAGTTAGGCACAAACTTATTTTTTTATGTAGTCCAGCATTGCAACATTTCTTTCCTTTTAGATTTCACGGTTTCTGCCTGTTCGATCTTAGCACACAGCTGCTGTTCCACATTATTCCTGACTAATGCTCGTGTATTAAAGAAAAAAATATATCTCCCTTTGTGGATTGAGTATTTGTTGAATCTTGGACATTCAATGTGATCTACTAGGATAACTAGTTAAAACTAAAAGTACAAAGTCTTTTAAACTAAAAGTACTACAGTTGTCTTCATGTTTATGAGTCAGGGTGAACTTGACTCTCATGGAGAGATATTCCCCTACAGCAGTGCTCAACACAAACGGATTTCCTCATGAACTTAAAGCCTAGAATAGTGCCTCTCCCGGCAGGCAGAGAGCATGTTAGTTTCACCCCCAGAAACTATACAGTATATTCATGTACAGTATATTTGCAAGTTTATCACTCCCCAAGCTTCGGTCATTACTTGTGAATATAAATGGCTGGTCTTTTTACCTGTCTGAACCTCTAATCCAGATCACCCATCCTCAGCTCTCTTAAAAATACCAGCATGTCGATGGCACCTTGTCAGCCCACCAGCAGCTTTAGACCGAAGTTCAGAGCTCTCTGGCCTGGCCAGTGAAGCCCGCTCCTGGTCAGGCCTAACTCACCTCATTTTGAGGACCCACCTTTGGCACCTTGCCTCTTCCCTCTTCTGCTTATGCCCCAAGCCCCCTTCCAGGAGGCTTCTTCTCTGGGAAGTCTCCTACTTCTCAAGTGCGTCACTGAACATATATATGTTGTATTAGAAGCATTTCTTTTCATAACTATTTTTCTTCTCGTAGTTAGCCATTGGGTCCAAATGCTAGTCACCCTACCAACTTTCTCACTCAAATCGTTTTCTATAATCTACACTTCATGTCGTCTCGTAGCTAAATCTGTAGAATTTGGGAGCTAGTTTGTGGAAGAGATGCTATACAAACAAGATTTTCATAATTTTGTATATTTATACCACAGGTAGGGATTAGTTTTAGAGCCACTATAGCTTAAGGTTATAAGTTTCACCAGTGATTTCTGTATTCTTAATAGTTCTAGGAGACTATGTGACTATGATTTCAAATACATATATATAATACGTATTTATACACACCACTGTGAAATTTATTTCACTGTGTAAATAGTGGTATTTTCCTGTTCAAATGCTTCTATAGAAAGTATTTATTTTAACAAACAAAAAAAAATTAATGTCAAAAGGGCTTTCCAAAAAAGTGTTCTTTCTAGAGAACCCATCCTCCCCAGCTATGATGCTCGGCCACTGAACCCCCAAACAACATAGTGAAGGCAGAAGGGTGAGCCTTGAAGCCCTCACTGTATTGAGGCAGATGCAACTGGATTGGGAACCTGAGCACAATCCCACTGTCACCCCATCCCAGAACAAAGTGGGTCTCCCACAGTCGGTGTGGCTGCACCAGGCATGGCATCGGGGCTTGCCTCCAGCAGCCCACTTTTTGCATATACAGTTGGTACATTCAGCTGTAGATTTCAACATCCTGTGCAGGGAGATGAGCCTTAGTTGTAACCCCAAGGAAATACAAACCTATACCTGTGGGATATGGAGAAACCACTGGTTGCCTAAAGAAAGCATTAAGATGTATTTTAGTCTTTCTCACCTTCGTGAAAGACCTGTTCCCACTCTCGTTAACCACGGGAGATAAGCACGTTTCCTTCCGCACCTTGACTGAGTACTGAGCGCCTCAGCTCACTGCCTCCTCCCTCTCTCAGCGTCTGTGCAGATGTGGGCCAGCCCACCTATACTGATGGTACACAGTGAGGCCATCTGCTCTAAGATGTGTGCAGCTTTACTTCTCAGGAGTCCTGGTCTGCAATTCAGCACCCGTAAATGTAATGGAACTGATGCTTTCCCATCATGTTCCTCTTCCCTGTGCCCCATTCCTGGGCACCCCTGTCTGAGTCACGATTCTCATTCTGCCCGGCTGGCTGGACTGAGAACTGCAGCGCCAGGACTGCGGTGAGCTTGGGACGACACACAGGGATTTGTGTCATCCATTTGAACCATAATTAGCATATTTACTTATGGCCTCCCTTTGTCTTTTCTAAACAAGTGAGGAAGACACTTGAACAGTAATGCTGGAGAATGTTTTTTTTCAGATGCTATTTGTAAGCAAATCTGATTTTAAGATGAAATGTGAAAGGGTAACTAGGTGCCAGGGAATTTAGCACTGAACTAGACAGTCAAAACTTTTTTAACCTTTGCAGGAAGAAATAAACTTTGCTCTCATCTAAATGTTCACGAGAAATAATGTTGTAAATAGTTTTTAAAAAATATTTATTACATGTGCTGTGTACAGATTCATGTTCTGAGTGATGTTGGTTTGCATTGTAGTATTGTAGAAGAATATATTTTGAGCAGTGGACTTCCTTTCATAACACAGTTCACACATGGAGAAAGAACAAAAACCAGCAGGTTGAGAGCTGTTTGGGGCATTTGATCTGTAACGTTACACCAAATCCAAGCTTTAGTCGTTCCCTCTTCTCATCTGGTTATGTTATATATTATATATCTATACACACACACATATGTATGATAAACTGGTCAGTGGTCAGCCCCCAGACCTGCAGAGCAGATTTCCAGGTTTTCTTTCTGATGTGTTGCCTGTAAGCAATAAGATTCTAGGTAATAGCATTTATTCCGGGCTCTGCGTTAGCCCTTGTCTCAGAGGATAGGGTGGGGGTAGAACAGCTCTTGCTAAGATCTCTTGCCTTTGCTGGAGAGGTTGCTGTACTTGAATTTTTGCTTCTGTTTGTCTGCACGCTCCTTCACATCATACAACACTAGCGATGGATGAGAAATCTGCCAGCACCAGACACATCAAAAATTGGGCATAGAGACTGAAAAATTACCAATTTTCCATGAATTTGTAGGGTTTACAGAATCTAGCTGAGGCAAAACTCATTTGGCTATAGCATAAGTGTAAGAACCTTTCACATTAAAAATGTAAATGGCCCATAAAAAGTCCTTTGACTGTATCTGAGCTACATTTAAGAGCTAGCCCATTTCCTGTACTCCTCCTCTGTGACTGAGTTTGAAATATCTGAAGCCCCCTCCGTGTCTGGGGTTAAATCATTTAGGTTCGTGCAAAAAGGGCAATTGCCTCTCCAAGCGTCCCAGCGTGTTCAGTCCAACAGATTTCTAAGCTGTTTAGCAGCCTCTCCTTGTGACCGTCCTGAACTTTATGAAAAATACCCCACACCCAGATAACCATTAATAGAATAATGTAGTTTTTTAGGCTTTTGGAATATGTCTTCTCTTTTGTATTTATGATGGTGTTTGGAATTTTTCACTAGTGTTTTTTTAGATTGAAGTGGGTGCATTAGGATAAAACTTTCCGTTGCTGAGCCTGAAGCAAGCAAGAGGAAAGAAGCGGACCTATGTTGTGTCTTTGGGAAGGTGACTACTTCTTGTGGTGGGGGGAGGGCGGGGGGGGCGTTATAGATTACGTGGGGTAAAATAGAATTCCGCCCTGAGGCTCCCGGAGTCTTATGGCCTTGTAATAAATAATCCCTTTATTAGCCTCACTTAATCTCAATAGAAGCCTGCTGTTTACCCTCAGGGAACAAGTAGTTTTCAAAATTGAGCTCCTCCCAGGTCATTGGCCAGTGCCTGTGTGCAGGCATTGGTCATCTTTGTGAACTCATGGCATTATTTTCCCGTATGTATTATGATATTAAGAAATTCAACCCCAACCTGTATGAAAAGCACAGCCCAGGGTCCTACTTTTAGGCTAGAGTTAACGCCTTTGAGAGGCCAGGGGGTCATAGGAGGCCCATGCAATTTAACTGAAGCTCAGGTGCCGTGTTGGGTTTTTATTGGTTTTAGGCCACAGCCTTCAGAGTGAATTTAGGGCAGGGCTGCTGATCCGGCTGTGGATCCAGGGAGCTCTAAGATGAATCTCTACCGTTCCTTTAAAGGTCTTTCTGGTTCTTCCCAGTGTTGTCATTGCCGAGGTCATTCTCGTAGTTGTTCAGATGTGCTCCTTTTTGCTGTCTTGTGAGTCTTAGCCAGCGATCCAGATGCCCAAGGACAGAGTCTCCAGAGGGCCTAGCTCCTTCCTGGTACCAAGTGTGTGATCCTGACCTGTGTGAAGGCGGTCTTGTCAAAAGTAGTGAAATGAGAATTTCTGCAAACGGTAATCCGGATGATCAGCATGTATCCCTTGGGCCTGGACTTCCACTATGTTAGTGAGTGTAGGAAAATACTGTGTCTTTTATGGAAGAAAATTCAATGTATGCTGTGAATTTGTTGGTTTGAAACATTGAAAATTTTTCATTAGACAATGTTTACATACCTCACCTGAAGAACCTTTGAGAGTGTATATATGAAATTTAAAATATATTAAGTTGCTTTAAAACAATATGTATAGCTATAAAAGTTGGAGTTATTTTAACTTTGAATATGTACCAAGTCTCTTAAATATTGAAATCTTGTGGACTTTTTGTGCTTCTGTGTTTTACTTTCCTATTAGACCATGTAGGAAACTGTGTTCTTGTTATTGGTAAAGGGGCCCTCACTGAAATCCAAGCTTGGAAGGATTTCCTTTGTTGTTTCAGATTTTCTAGTTTGGTTTTGAGGGATGGGTTACGGAGCTAGAGGATGTGTGGGCGGGATTTCTCTAACGTTGACATCTATTCCATGAGCTTTTCCTAGGCGCTTATTTTATTGCAGCGTATTAAACTTCTTTGATATTAAAGTGTGTTTGTGTAGTTACTGGAGAGGGAACGGAACGCATTGAAGCCCAGCGTTCAACTTGTAGCCTACGGCAAAGTTGGTAAGTTGCCAGAAGGAACCAAAAAGCAATACTTCTTACTACTTTTGCCTCGGCCACTGATGTTGGGACTTAAAGGAACATCGTTTGCTAGATCTGTGGCCATTTTGTGAGTTATGCCTAACTTCAGGGAATAGAAAACACAATGGATGATCATTGGGAATTCCCATGGCAGAACCGGGAAGGTGCCAGTGCTTCATCCTGAGGTGCAAGGAGTAATTGAATCTGCGCTTCTGACCTCAGGTATGCCACTGCTAGGTTAGGGGGGATGTGCACAGCACCCCAGCTCTCTGGAGCCCATGTTGGGGTATGGCAGAAAGTTGGCAGGAAATCCTTCCATTTACTCGCCTCATGACCCGTTTCATTATATTCTTTCAACTCTCCTGGAGATGAGTCTATTTAGGGATCCAGTGAGCCAGTGATTCCTGTGGAATCAGCCACAATTTCATTAACAGGTTCATCTGACAGTGGCCATTGACACGGAGAACTCCACCCGATGGAAATAACCCTGCAGCTGGCAGTCAGGCCGCCCTTCTTAATTTGAATTTGGAGAACTATCTTGTTCCAGATGAGGACTTTTCGTTGTTGAAATAGACCTCTTTTCCTCCAGTATTCATCCTGTGGTAGAATAACTGGAGTCTGACATGAGAGATGCAGACTGGCTTGGGGTGAGGGAACATCTCTAAAATGAACTCTGAGGGCTCAGGACATAGGGGTGATAGAGATGCATTATCACCAATATGGGGAAGTGTGGCAACTCTAGTTGGAAGCCTGGGCATCCCTTTGACTCCCTCCACCCCCCAGCCAAGGCCTGCTGTGCCCATTCCCTTGGCTAGATATTTCCTTGTAACTGAAATGTGCCACTTACTTTACTCTAACTCAGGTTGCAGACTGGTGGCTGACAGTTGTGTTTTATTTAGCCAGTGTTTAAAAAACAGTATTTTAAAACTGTTTACATTGATTTCTAGCTTTTAAAAAAAGATAATGAAGATCTGACAAAATTAGTGTGTGATAAGAGTCAGCTGAAGCTGGGTGGATTGGAAAGCTCACCCTTCAGGTCATCACAATCTGCCTCACTTACCATTTGTCCCTTGCTCTTCACAGTAGGGAACCAGGTCTCTGTCCCTGCTGCTTTATCAGAAGTGGCAGTACAGATGATGGGCTGAAGGGCATGTGGCCGCTTGACTCATTTAGGTAAGTAACCTACTGGCCTCTCCAGACTCTTGAGCTTACAACCCTATTTTAACCTGTTTTCTGTCCTGTACCTGGTTTGTTACATTTCCTCCCAAATCCCTCATTGCTTTGAAGGCACTGCAGTTACCATCACTGCCCACTTTCAAGGTGACCGTGTGCTGTTAAGGTGTGGCATATGTGACCGTCACCACGAGCGGGAAATCAGTTTATGGTCCTGCATCAGAGGAGGGCCAGTGGGGTCCCCTTGGTGTCAGGGGGCTTTCCCAGCCTCACTGCCAGGGCCTGGCCTCACCAAGACACTGAGGTCACACGTCCTACAAAGCTCAATTTGAGTGCAGTTCTGTGGTCTGAAGTCATAGTAGAACCACTGTAGAAATATGTTAGCCTCCTTTCTCCACTGATCCCTAAGAACCACTGTTCTGGTGCCTGACAGGTCAACCTTACAGGACAGTTGGAGAAGCCACACTGCTCTAATATGTTGCCCTGATGCTCTAAAACCTTCAGAGCCATGTTAAATCTGGGCATGGCTCTGTACACAAACTTACAAAACGTGAGTGTGACTCTTGAAGAGAAGTGAGGATGGACAGCCTCCCCAGATCTGTGTGTGCTGTGCCGTGTCAGGCTCTGTTCTCACACTGACATCCCCAGGGAGCTATGACTAAGCCACCCCCCAGACCTCCCCTTCCTTCTTCAGGAGGAACAGGCCTCCTTTGCCACTTAAGGAAGGCTAGAGAGTTCCAAGGGCAGATACCCTACATGTGCTGTGTCTGGGCTCCATGCCTGGATTGTGGCTGGTGTATGGGCAGCCCAGAAACTCTCGCCCATGCGAGGGTGTGTGTCAGCAGCCCTGGGCTCATCCTTGATGCAGAAAAAGAGATCAACAAAGGCAGAACCTGAGTGAATCAATTTCATGTTCACAGGAAGACAACAGACAATATCCAACATGTTCTAAAATAACACGTCTCAGGACAGGGCAGGTGTGGCTCCCCCAGGGGCTTGTTCTAAACCAGTCTCTTTAAAAGAGTGATCCAAACAAGACTACAGAACCCCCCCACCCCAAACCAAACCAAATGTCACAACTACATAGCATCTGAAAAGCGAAGCGAGACACTGGATGTTGACTTTAACATATAAAAATACTATAACAAAATGAAATACAAATATATATTAGAATCTGTTAAGTATTCTGTGTAAAGAGATACTTTCCTGGTTAGGCTAACAGCAGGCAAAGAAGAGACAAAGTACAGCCTTTTCCATTTCCTGACACCTGCACAGGGAGCCAAGGCCACTGTCGCCTGCAGTGCGGCCAAAGCAGCAGCAACTTTGGGACTTGCCCTGCTTATGTCTCTTCAGTGGAATCAGCCGAGGACGACATCAAAGTGAACTGGAGTCTTTACCAAAGGGGTGGCAAGGTTTGGAAATGATTTCTCAGATGATTTCGTGGTAGCCTTCTTCTGGGACTCGGCAGGCCCAAACGTGAACAGGCAAGGTGTGTGGTGATCCAGTTCCTTAGCGACTTTCGGGTTGGTGGTTCAGTTGAGGAAAACTTGATCCTGGGGCGCATGGGTCTCTCGGCCCCTTGCTGCCCTCACCCTTGTGGTGCATCCCAACCTCCTGGCTCGACCAAGGGTGAGTATGGAGCCGGGCTGGGGCGCGGGGTGCTGTGGCGGGGTGCACGGGGGTGGCAGCAAGCTCGCAGGGTGCTTCCTGCAAGCAAACACTCCATCCTCTGCCCTCCCAAACCCATGGCACCGGGAGTGCAGGACTCCTGGCAGCCAGCACCTGTCTGCAGGTGCCCTTTCCACTTCTGCAGAGCGAAGAGGTCCTGCCAGACATCGCCCCTCAAGCCCGGGGAACGGTTTCTGCAGGTCAGTGAGGAATGGTGGTAGCCAGGGGAAGGTATGTGTCTCAGGGTTGGCGGGTTCCAGAACCCTCTCTTCCGTGGAAGGGGCGGGCTAGCTACACTTGAGCTTTCCTTCCTACCCAGCCTGGTGCTGGCTGCCGTCCAGGCGCCCGCAGGGGCCCAGAAAGTCCAGGTAAGAGAAGGATGCTGTGCAGCCCTAGGAGAAGCCCCTCGAGGCCCAGGCTGCTGCCCATGAGTGTGAGGGGTGCTGTGGCCTTGCTCAGAGTTACAAGAAAATAGAGCCTGGCCCCTGGGGAGGGGCAGATCCAGCCTTCAGGACACCTCCCCGGGTGGACAGGGCAGGGTCCTCTTCCCATTACAGGGGGCCCAGGACTCAAACTCACTGGCCTGAGTCCCAGGGTAGTGGAACACGCCAGGCGCTCTCAGTCGTAGGATGCTCCAGGATACTCAGTATCAAGGACTCCGCCTGCCGCCCCCAAGCACAAGGCCACCTCAACCCCATCACAACATACTCCCCTGACCCTGCCTTCTGTTTGCAGATGGAAGGAGCCAGGAAAGGGACATGCTCACCCTCCTTGCCCCCCAGGATCCCCCAGGGGCACACGCTCTTGGGGAGACACTGGGACAGGAAACGGTGACCTATCTTCCTTCCAGCCAGCTCGCTATTTAGGCACAAAGATCATCTTTCTGCGTGTTCATTCAGCATGGAAGAGAAGCATTTGTAGTCACACGGCCACATGTTCGATGACTCTTCAGACACTGAGTCCTTCCTTGCAAACACTTGCAGTGAGCAGCTCTGGCCTGGGCCGGTGTCTGTGGTTGGAGCCCTCACTCGCCTCAGATCCCTTCCCAGGCATCCTTCCCAAGCATCACAGGTCGCTCCTGTGATGTTCTGTGGTCAGTCGCCTCTGTCCGTGAGGGGAGAACACCCGCAGTACCCAGCCCCGGTTAGGCACATGAATACTTGTTGACGTGATTAATCAAAGTAGATCTTCTAACTCCTCCAGCTTCCCTCCTGGTGCCACAGTGGGAGGGTCTACATTGCTCGCCGCCATCTCCCCATTTGATAGCTGAGGAGACTGAAGCCCATGGGGAAGAAGTTTGCCCAGAGTGACAGAGCCAGCGGAGGTTTCCTGATGTCTGGACCACTGTTCCCTACTGGTCTGTGGCGTGAGGTGATCTGAACCCAGTCTACATGGGAGGAGACCCCCTCCTTGGCCTAGCAGCCTCGCCCAAGCCCCCTACACCCCCAAGTCCCCCTGCTAGCTAGCAGCTGATGGCTGGCTAATGGCTGGGGAAGCCCAGGACCAATGCCCCCTTGGTGGCTAGTATCTGGAGGTGGTGATGTTTATTCAGTTGGAACCAAGAACCCCTGTCCTTTTTGGTGGTGTTTCCCCCCCTCCTCCAAGCAGTCCCAGCGGTTGTTTCCTCCGCATGAGCACCCTCCTTGAAATTACAGTGCTCATCCCGTAACTTTGGGATTCAGAGGTCTGGTCCTAAAACCACCTCCACCCCCTGGCCCGTTTCCGAGCAAGCAGTGGCTGCAGCACTGCCAGGCAGCCCAGGGGGCAGGGCTTGGTCCCTTCCTGGCCAGCAGGAGGGGACCCTTCCCCTTCGCAGCCTGGCCTACTGCCAGCAGACGCTGCGGCAGCAGAAGCTGAGAGCCAGGCCGGCTGCCCCAGCGCAGGCTGAGAGTACTTCAAGGTTATCTGCAGGGGGGCAAGGGGCTTCTGGGACCCGCACAGGCCACAGGCGAGAGGGAAAGGCTGGTTTGGGAAGGGGCAGTCCCATCTTCAGACCCAGGTAGCAGGCAAGGAGGAGGTGTCACTATTCTGCACTTCTTGGCCTGACCTCACGCACACATTCATTCAACAAATATTTATTAAGCGCCTATTTGTGCAAGGCACTTCCGGAGAGGGCGGGTTGCGGCCCGGGCCACGCCCACCCGCCCCGCCCCGTCCCCAGCTGCGGCGCCGTCGGCTTTAGAAAGGTGGTTCTGGCCCCCCCACCGCCCACGGGAGGGCCGGTCGCCCAGGCGTCGCCGCGGTGATGGCCCGCACCCCAGCCCAGCTGCCGGCCACTCGGTCTCCGCTGCGGCCGCGCCCCCTCGCCCGCCCTCTCCCCTCCCCGTCCACGCCGGGCGCTAAGCGCAGAAGGCACAGCCACACTTGGTGGGCTTCTCCACCTCCTCGGCAAAAGAGGTCCCATCGCTGCACTCAAAGGTGAACTTCCTCCGCTTCAGCCGCAGGCCCTGGCAGCAGCCCTGGCCGGGGCATGAGCCCCGGCACTCCACCCACGACAGCGGGCGCGTGGTCTGGCAGATGGCATAGCCCCTCTGGACCTGGTGAAAGTCCCGGACAGGGTCCCCCCGGCACTCGGACTCTGGATGGGACAGACACCAAGAGAAAGCCTCAGGGCACACCCATGGGCCAGCGCTGCCCCCGGGGAAGCAGGAGGAGCAGAAAAAGGAGGAGGAGGAGGGTGGGGCAGCATCCTCGGACCCCACCTCCATCCCCACCTCCTCCCTGCCAGACATGCACATGCACACGCTTCCTCCTGGGCCCACAGTGAGGTCAGTGAAAAGGAAGACCTTTCTAGCTGCCAAGGCCCCCCAGGACAGATTGGGCTGCCAGGGTAAGGTGGCCTCCAGAGGAGTGCAAGAGGTGGCTGGAAGCCTGGGAGGCGATGACATCAGAGAAGAAATTGGAGCCAGAGGGTATGGCCTAGGGGACCTGAAGGTGCCTGAGTTTTGGATTTCTCAGGCTCTTTCCTGCCCCCTTCAGCAGCAGTCCCTTGACCGTCTTGGTCACGTGGGCCAGGAGGACCTGGGAAGGGTCCCCAACTCTCAGACTTCCTGCTGCTCTCCAGGTCCCTAAGTGATGTGGCCAAGATGCTGTTACTCTGGTGGTCTCTTCTGTAAGGAGAGACCCCAGCCAGAAGGGGCACTTAGCCCAGATAAAGGGGCTACAGGGCAAGCTGGGCCAGGGAGAGATGGGCATCTGTCTGGGGGTGGGGCTCAGAGCCCAGAGGATTGGGGGCGCTACAGCCCAATAGCAGCCCAAGGTGCAGGAGGGGAGAGGGGGCACAGAGGGGTTGCTGAGGTTGGGAAAAAGAAAAGTCAGGTCACTAAAGCACGTTGTGGGGAGGGACCCTGGAGAGGGCATGTCAGGAGGGGGGCCCCTGACCTTGCTCGCACAGCTCGCCCGAAAAGCCGGGGTCGCACACACAGTGCGCCCCCTTGGTGGCTGAGGCCTGGCAGTGGCCGTGCAGGCACCGCAGGCCCCCACAGGGGTCTGCAGGTGCCCCAGCCTGGTTGCACAGGGCCCCCGAGTACCCATCCTGGCACTGGCAGCTGTAGGAAAGAGCATCTAGAGGCACGCACTTCCCGTGGACACACCTGGAAGGGACAGAGAAAAGGCACTGTGAGGACAGGCCAGAGCCAATCCAAGCCCACCCGAGGGCACCCCACACCCCCAGCCCTGGGCTTCACAGGGTCTTATTCTGTTCCCAAAATTGAAACAAAGGGAGCAAAATATGACTGTGTTTGTCCCTAGGGTCCTTTTCCTGTTAATAAAAACTGAAAGCCAGAAAAAATTAATAAAACCCTGTGTTAGGCCACATGTTCCAATTTTGGAGTTTAAAGACACAGTCTTTCCTCACCATGGGGAAGTGGAACTTGCAGGGAAGGGAAGGGAACCTGCAGGTGGGCAGTGGGGGAGGGCTCCCTGAGCCCAGCCCAGGCTCACTTGTGGCCATGGCAGGGGCCGTCGGCTGGCTGGTCGCAGTGCAGGCCCTCCCAGCCGGCCTCGCAGTGGCACACGGGCCCCGGTGTGGCATTGGGCTGGCAGATGCCATGCAGGCAGTAGAGCTTCCGGCAGGGCTCGCAGCCTGGCACCACCCCTGGCTTCATCCTCGTCTTGGTGAAGTCCTGCAACTCGTTGTTGATGTACAGGTTTCGGATGCAACCGTGGAAGCTCGTGCCATTGAGGATCTGCCACAGGCGGAAGGCGGCCGAATTCACGTCCACTGGCATCCCTGGAGTGGAGGGGAGGGGGCAGAGCTGGGCTGAGTTAGGCTCAAACCCTGCCTGGCACCCACCTCTGAGGTCCACTGGGCATCTCTACAGTGTTCCCTCGGCATCTGTCCTTCAGTCTCTGCAACTCTGGGCCAATGTCTTTTGCCACCTTGGAGGGTCCAGACTCCTTTCCCAGAAGAAATGGAAAAGCTGCTTCCTCTGTGATCAGAGCCTGGGGGTGCCAGGCCTGGCAGCAGCCAGCTGACAAGTGATGCTCTGGGTGCCTGAGTCTGGCCGCCCTCGCCCAGGGCTCCTGCCCAGAACACCAGCTTTTACCTCCCAGAGACCCCAAAAGCAGCAAAGGACTTGGGCCCAGAACTCATGTGTACGGCACTTTGTCCCCCACTTTTGTGGTCATCCCTTCACAGCAGCCCTCTGACGTCGGAGTTGCTGAAACCCCTTCGATTTCAGTGCTCAGTGACCTGCGCAAAGCTGCACAACTAGTAAACAGCAGAGCTGGGATTAGAATCCAGGGCTCCATCCCTCACACCCTCCTGGCCGACGTCTCGGCAAGGCCCTCTGCGGCACTGAGACGGCCCCGCTGCATCTAGAAACCTGTCTCATCTAGACCTAGAAATGTTCTCGGGTGCTGGATGGGGCCATCTAGCCACAAAGCCTGTAAGCCCAGCTGGGAGGTCCCCAGTTGAAGCAGGGAGTCCATGCCTGGGCCTCTGAGGGACCCGAGAATGGACCCTGAACAACTGACAAGCCCCTTCTGGCCCTAAGCCAAGAGGAAAGGTACCTACCGTGCAAAAGTTAGCTGGGAAAGTCCAGGCCCCCTCCCAGGCCAGGCCTCAAGCCCAACCCACATTCCCATCCTTCTTTGTCAGTCTGGGCTGGGCAGAGAGCAGTGCGGGCTCTAGGCAAGGTGGACAATCCGCCAGCAGCTTGGCCATTCATAGGATCCTTCCCCACTGCCACCTTGGAATGTCCCCCACAGGGCAGTTCTCCTGAGCCGGGCAAGGCTCAGGCCAGAGAGCAACAGAGGCCCCACCCGGAATGTCTGTTGCTACCACCTGATGGAGTGGCCCGGGGAGGGCCAGCTGCAGCTCCACCCAGGCCAGGTCCTCACCTCCCACATAGAGGGGCGCCTCGCTGTTTAGTGTGTAGTGTTTGCCGAAGTTGTCCATGGTCATGGGGCTGCCGCCATCGATGGAGAGATTCACCATCTGGTCAAAGGTGACCAGCTCAACGGTGTGGAACTGCCCATCATTGATCGTCTCGGCACTGGAAGAAGATGAGGCGCCCCCGCCCCGGGGAATGGCCTTCAGCTGGACCCATCCCCGCCTAGGCACTTCCCCAGAAAGGCCACTGGTCCAGCAGCTGATTCCCAAGAAACCAAATATCTAACAGAGGGGACTGTGGGGACTTGGTGGCCTCTGACCTGGTCCCTCCTGCTCCCCTTTGGGCACTCTCTTAGGAAAGCTGAGAAGTTTGGGGCAGGGGTTTCCAACCAATCAGCCTCCCCTCCCCACTGAGGAGCTCCCTGTGAGGCGGTTGTGGACGGGGAAGGATGGGACCACTGCTTAGGCCCCAGGGAGCCTCGGACCCAGCATGGGGCTGGACTCGGTGGTCTGAATGCTCTTTCCGCTTGGGCAGACCAGGTCTCTGGTAGTGCCGATAACCGCCTGCTCTTGGCCCAGGAGACCCCTCCCTGGCAGTCCCCCAGCCCTTGAGGGCAGCTGGTGGGCCTGAAGAAGCCCTCCCTACCTGTAGATGGCAGAGCTGGGGTAGCTGCCCGGGTCGTAGCTGACACGTACATGGCCCTGGTACAGCTCCACCGCAATGTGGTCGTCGTCCCCATTGTACAGCAGGATCCCATTGTCCTCTGCTGTGGAGACCTATGGCAACGGCACTTTCTCTCCCACCCCACCCCACGCAGCGGCAGCACAGGCTGGCGGGTGGGGCAGACGGAGGACCCACGATTAAAAGAGAAATGTGTGCAGAACTGTCCTCCCCTGCCTCCCCAAGGGAAACATCCTCCAGGGGGCGCTGTCCCAGGCTGGCAGCCCCACACCACCACCAACCCCCCCTACTCAAATTCCATCCACAGCCAGTCTGGCCAGGGCCAGGCAGGGGAGGGCAGATGGGCCAGCTGAGGCCTGGAAACTCTGTGCCAGGAGGTAAGAGAGCTTGGGACCACCTGCCCAGAGAGGACAGTTAGACAGGATGTGGGGTATCCTGTTCTGTGGGCCTCAGGGAGCTGCCCTGGGGCCAGGATGGGACCTACAGAGGACAGATTCAGGAAGACTCTCCAACAGCCAGAGCCACCCAAACCTGGAAGGTAGCACCTGTCACTGGAGCCATGCGAGCAAAAGCTGGAGCTGTGCCTTGGGAGGGAGATGCCTCTATGATGCTGTGGGAGCCATGATCTTTTTTTCCTGCCTTGTTCCTCTCCTGGTAAAGACCCTGACCCCCTGGTCTGTACAGCTGGCACACGGCCCAGTCTGGACCATGGCACCCCATCTCCCTGGACTCAGTAGTTGGTCCAGGGATGGGCATGTGACCTGAGGCAGGCCAATCAGAGATCTTCTCCGATCCGAGGTTGCTGACTGTTGTCCAACTAGAGCTATGGGGAAGAGCCTGCGGTGGGGATAGCGGGATAAACTGAGCCTCTCCAAGGATGTGCCTGAGGCAATGGCTTGGGCAGGGTTTTGGTGAGTTTTATTTTGTTGAGCAGTTAGGCTAGCTGTGGTCTTGCTGTGTGGACAGTGTAGTGGATAGAATTTATGAGAGGTGATCAAGGGAAGGAGAGCAGAGTGGGCATGTTTGAGAGGCTGAAAGGTTCTGAGAGAAAAGAAGGAGAAGAGGACAAATAAAGGAGAGAAGAAAGATGTGGCAGTTGGGATAAGGAATGGAATTTGGGGAAAAGAAAGGGATGACTAAAGAGGAGTTTAATCTTTTTTCATGTGAAGTGCAATGCAATCCGCTGTCCCTCCCCAAGAAATATTTAGCAAACAATGCTGCTGAAGTAGAACTTGCTTCTTTTTCCCTCAACATAATAATGTTCTGAGATGGAATTCAAGACATGAAATGGAAAATAAGGGCTCCCAGCGCTAGCTGTGGCCGTGTTCCAGCCACATGGAGAAAGCCAGTCTGCAGCATTGGAGGCTGAAGCTGAGGGGAGTCTTTGAGACAAGAGATGGTGGGAGAGGATCCTGGTAAGTTTGGTTTTGCGGATCCAGTCACCCATGAGACCACCTCCACCCCTGCCCTTCCCTGAGACTGGTTTTGTGACCCAAGAACCTTTCCGACTGTGCTTAAACTAGCTCAGGCTGAGATCCTGATACCCACGTCCAAAGAGTTTTGACTAACACGGTGCTCCCAGCCGTCCTGATGCTCTGACCTGAGGCCAGGGTCCCCTGCTGCCGGACCACCCTCTGTGACGGGCGCCCTGGGCACGCACCTGCAGTGTGATGTTGGCCCGTGGCCAGTTCTGCAGGTCGGTGAACTGTAGGTAAGTGTCCCGATCCACGAAGTTGACGCTAAGCAACTTCTCACACTCGGGGCCGCCAAAGCCCGGGAGGCACTGGCACACAGGCTGGCTGCCCTGGTCCACACAGTTGGCCCCGTTCTGGCACTCAGTCCCCTCACAGGGGCTCCTGGGGGCAGGCGGGTGGGGAGGGGTCTCACAGAGCTGCCCACTGAGGGGGAAAAGACACGGGTCAGAGAGGGCAGGGCCAAGGAGCAAGGGGTCATCTTCCTCTCCCACAGTCCTGGAGAGAAACTCACTAAACATCTTGGGACACTGTTGCTTTAAAGTAACAGAAGATGCTCCTAATGAACACTTTCCCTAAGAGAATTAAGAGCCAGAAAGATGCTGAGGAACAAGGTGAGAAACGAGTGTGGTCCCTGCACCAGCAGCATCAACATCACCTGAGCACTTGTCGGAAATGGAAAGCCTATTGAATCTGGTGTTTAACAAGATCCCAGGTGACTTGTGTGCCCGTTAGTTTTAAGAAGCACTCAGTGTTGATGTCAGCAAACTCTGCTAGCAAGTTTTACTACACCCATTTCACAGAAAAGAAAGCTGAGACTTAAGAGACAAACAAAAGAGAGAAGACTCTGTAGCACCAAATATTCACAACAGCCAAAAAGAGGAAACAACCCAAATGTCTATCAGCGATGAATGGATAAACAAATGTGGTATATCCATACACTGGAATATTATTCAGCCATAACAAGGAATGAAGTTCTGATACACGCTACCACATGGATGAACCTCTAAAACATGACGCTAAGTGAAAGCCAGTCACAAAGGACCACAGATCGTATGATTCCATTTATATGAAATATTCAGAATAAGCAAATCTACAGACACAGACATTAGTAGGTTAGTGGTTGTCTACAGCTGGGATGGAGGGGCGTTGTGGTGACAGATAAGAGTGTGGAGTTTCTTTGGGGTAATGAAGTGTTCTAAAATTGTTTGTTGGTAATGGATGTACAACTCTGAGAATATATGAAAAGCCACTGAATTATACACTTTAACTGGGTGAATTATATAGCATATGAATTATATCTCAATAAAATTGTTCTTTAAAAGAAGACACGAGCAGAGCATGGGAGGTGGGTGACCGGAAGGAGGGCAGGTGCCCTCCCCTCGCAGCCTCCCAGAGAGACCAAGATGCAAAAGTAAATGGCCTTTAATGCAGGGCATGTCTTCAGGGGTTCACTGGGCAGGTAAGTGATGGGGCACTGCCCAGTAATCTGTACCCACCTCCCGCTCCCTCCGCCAATCAGGGTAGGGACCCTCTGCCTGTGCTCTGAGCTGCTGATTAACTTTCCCCAGACCACACAGATGGTGACTGGCAGAGCCACGGTGAAAGCTCCCAGGGTGCCTCCTGCCGGTCCCAGAGCTGACAGCTAAGAGGAGTCAGTCGCTCATGGTGCCTCCCGGGGCCACTCACCTGTAACCCTCAGCACAGAGGCAGGAGTAGCTGTTGACTCCATCCACGCACCGGGCCCCATTCTGGCAGCGGTGGTCCTCGCAGTCATCCCGGTTCTCCGTGCAGTTGTCACCCGCATAACCAGGTGCACACTCACACCTGGGGTGGGCGGGGGGTGGGGTGGGTCAACAGCCCCACACACAGCCCAGAGCTCGGCCAGGAGCCTGTGCGGCCCCAGGGCTGTGTGTGTGTGGCAGACAGCCTCATGGCCCTGGGGGTCTGTGGGGTCCCCCAGGAGGTCACACGGGGCCCTAGATGTCAAGATGCCCCCACCCGTCCTGAGACCGTTTTCTAGTCCAGGAAGGGAGCTTATGTGGGCTGCAGGCAGGGGAAGGGGCTGCTCTGGGCTGGGAGGGTGGACACCCAGGAGCTGGAGAAGATGGAGGACCACCCTTAGCACCAAGAGCACATCCAAGGTCAACCTTCAGCCCCTTCGCAACCTGCCCAGCTGCCCCCCGCCCCCCTCCCCACCCCCAGCCAGTGCATGGCTCTGAGTCACATGGGGCTCATCCATCCCTCTTCCCCAGCCTCCCAACTGCACCGGCCCAGCCTCCCAGGCCTCAGACGCTAGTGCCCGCCTCCCCACAGCCTCCTGACTCCAGGCCAGGCCCCAGCTTCCCGGCTCACACTGTGGCCCACTGCTCGCCTGAGTCAGTCCATTTCTGCCAATTGTTTGCCTGTCAAATAAAGAGCACGCTCGTCCACCCCTGTCCGGTCGCAGCCCTGCCAGATGCTCCCCACCCGGCTCCCCCCATAACAAGCCACCCCGCGGTCAGACCTGTTTCCACAGGCAGCAACCCGCACCTCGCTACACGTCTCTGCCTTCACACCTGTTGATTCTGGAACACCCTCTTCTCTCTCCCTGCCTCGGTCCAGCCAGGCCAGTACCTCGTCTCCTCCAGGAAGCCTCCGGTGAACACCCCTTGCCGGAAACCCTTCCAAACTACAAACTGCAAACTCCACGGCTCAACCACACAACCTGGCAGGTAGGTGCTCCTGCCTGATTTTTTAATTTATTCCCAGTGTTTTTCAAGAGGTAAGAAATACCTTTGTACCCGGTAAACACACACATACACACACACACACACACAGCCCGCTGCAATCAGTTTCATGCCAAAATACTTATCCTTACTATATAAAAGGGCATGATGCTCTCTGATATTTTGTTTTATTTTTTTAACGTTAACCTTGACCCACCCAACTGATCACAATCTATTACTGGGTCTTGAGCTGCAGTCTGAAAAATGTTACAGTAGCTAAGCACCCACAGCCTCATTCACTGTCATTCCCTCATCCATTCATCCAGTGAGTGTGTACTGAATACTTGCTGGGCTCCAGGTGCAACACCAGGCACAGCTGAGTGTCTGTCAGTTCCGTCCTTCCTCCAAGACAGGAAGGTGAGTGAAGGTGCACTACACGCCCACCGAGCGCTCCTTCTCTGGGGTGTGAAGGACCGTCTGAGCAGTATCCAACCGGACAACGTGCAGTCCTGCTTTGTTCCGCCCTCTGAGGTCCAGCCCCTCTGAGGAGCGCGCACGCCACTTGCTCTGCCACTGCTCCTTGGTCTGCTGTGCCCACCCCACCCGGCAGCGCAGCCAGCAGTGCAGCGTCTGTCCACCATTCGGATGGAGGCTCCTGTGCGGCCCCTTGATCTAGGATCTGGGCCTCAGTGTCCCCCGGCTCTCGGTTCCTGCCCAGGAGGCTCTGGCAGCTCCTGCTGGACTGAGTCCCTGGGGGACTCCATCCCCTACCTCTGCCCGAGCAGCTGGGGTTGGGTCCCTCAGCCACAGACCTGAAGAAGACCTGACCACTGTCCTGCCCTGACTGATGGAACAGGGTCCCAGAAATGAGACTATGTTTGCAGAACTGCAGATGGGAGCAACATCTTAAAAACCCCGTGATTGGGCTTCCCTGGTGGCGCAGTGGTTTAGAGTCTGCCTGCCAATGCAGGGGACATGGGTTCGAGCCCTGGTCTGGGAAGATCCCACATGCCACCGAGCAGCTGGGCCCGTGAGCCACGATTGCTGAGCCTGCGCGTCTGGAGCCTGTGCTCCGCAACAAGAGAGGCCGCGATAGTGAGGGGCCCGCGCATCGCAATGAGGAGTGGCCCCCGCTTGCCGCAACTAGAGAAAGCCCTCACACAGAAAGGAAGACCCAACACAGCCATAAATAAATAAATAAATAAAAATTTAAAAATTTAAAACAAAAAAACAAAAAAACCCTGTGACCTTCACATCACAGTCCTCCGGTGACAAAGCACTTCCACATATGCCAGTAACAACGATGGTGACAACAGTCAAGGACCCCTTATCCAACCCTCCTGAAGCCAGACAGGTTTTGAAATTCAGAACTTTTTGGATCTGGGAAAGGTAATACAACGCCTATAACTGTATATTATGTAACATGCCCATTGGATCTGGGGCAGCCCCTTAACTAAACATGTTCACATTCTGCTGCAAAATCTACACATATTCCCACTACATGGGATGAATGGTGACTGTAAGTAGCTTCATATCAGTGCAGGTCAGCTTTTAACACCAAATACATTGATCGGATCAGATTTTGCTAGCAGATGGCTTTTGGTTTTCAGAGTTTTGTGAATTTTGTAATTGGCGATGATAAATTGTGGACCTGCAACAGTTCTTTATTGAGCACTTTTCAAATGTCAGACGTGGAGGTAAGTGCTTTTCACGCATTTGCTTATCTAATCCTTACAACCACCCCAGGAGGAAGCTACTGGTGCACCCAGTTTGCAGATGAGAAAACTGAGGCTCAGAGTGGTCAAGCCACCCATCGCGGGTCGTGATGTAAACCCAGGTCTGTCTGACTAAAACTACCACCACCCTGCCCCTGGCACTGACTGGCAAGAACTGAACAGCCAAGACCAAACCCACCTGATAGGTGAGGAAACAGGCTGGGGAGGGCAGAGGAGAGGTGACGCGGGGGCCCATGCCCTTCCCTGGCCTTAGAAATGGGCAACACTGACCTGGGCCCGTCTGGGGTGCCCACACACTGGGCCTCGTGCTGACACGGGTTCAAATCCGAGGAGCAGAAGTCCACCAGCTGTTCACAGGCCGCTCCTGGGGGAAGAATCGGGGAGAGGCAGGAGAGAAGCTGCCCCCTGTGCTCCGCCAGGCAGCCGGCCCAGCAGAAACTTCCTGCAGACACTGAGGCAGGGTCCCAGCCCTTCCGCCCATGGGACAGGGGCTCAGGGCACGAGCACCGGCCCCCACCTCCCCGCAGGCTCGAACCCCGCCACGCTTACCCGAGTACTGCAGGGGACACTGGCAGGTGTAGCTGCCCATGCCGTCCACACAGGTGCCCCCGTTGGCACATGAGTGTTCCACACAGTCGTCCGTGTTTACCCCACACGTCGCTCCTTCAAAGCCGGAGGGGCAGGAGCACCTGTGGGGAGCAGGGGAGGAGGGAGAGGTGTGTGGGCCCACGGCCAGGGCGGCAGCCTTCCTGAGGCACTGATGGAAGCCTGTGGCCAACGGTCAATAGCATCATCCTGGAGTTTTGGTCCCTACTCTGGGTCAAGCCCTGTTAGATGCTGGGGGTTAGAGGTGACCAAGACCAGCCCTGTGCTCCTGTGCTCATGAGATCACTCACAGTCTAGCGGGGGAGACGACGAGGAGACTGGCAACCAAAGGAGAGACAGTGAGTATCAGAACGGTGCGCAACTGAGGCTGGGGAGGGTGGACGAAGGGGCAGAGGACACCTAGCTCCTCCCTGGAGGGAGTGGTCAGGGCAGGCTTCCTGGAGGAGGTGATGAGTTAGCCAAGGACTCTGACAGGGGAGAAGAGGAAGGGGAGGGAAGGCGGTGGGAGTAAAAGCCTGGGGGAGAGAGAGCCTTACAGCCCATCCTTCAGGAGGGTACCTGCTCATCTAAATAGTTCAGGGCTTGGGGAGCACATACTTCAGGGATGGGGTGAGAACAGGACTGGGGGTAAGCAGGAGTCAGGTCTTGGAGAGCCCTGGAGATCAGCGATCTTCAAACTGGGGTACACCTCCCCCTGGGATAACTGTGGTTTTCCAAGGGGTTTGTGGGTCAGAGAGGTCTGAGAAATTAATTTCCACATCTTCATGTTGTGCACGGAACTTCCCCCTTAACTGACCTGCCCCGGAGCTCCAGAAAGGCGCATGCGCACCTCTTCCAGCACGAGGCCAAGGTGGGCTGTGCCTGGGGCCTAAGATCCTTGGGTGCCAAATAAAGGGACAATTAGGAATATTGATGTTTCCAAAGTGAATGAACAAACTCTTTTGCAAGTCACGAGGTTTCTAGTTCTGTGCATTAAAAAATAATTGAGGGAAGACCTCATGGAACTGTCAGCTGATAGAACATTAAAAATAATTTTTGATGACAGATCACTTGGGGTTTTTAGCATATAAACTTGGCAGGGTTTCGAGTAATTGAGTGACATGGCTATAATAAAACTCCTAGTCTCATTGGTTTATTTATGTGAACAAACTTTCTCAGCATTTATAGCTACACACACATAAACACACACACACACATTTTTTTTTAAGGGAATAGATTGGCTTCTAAGCCCTCTCACATTCTATAATATTCACCTCTGGACACATCAACCAATTAGGAGAAGAAAAGAAAACACACACACACACACACACACACACACACACACACACACAAAAGCTCCATCTGTCTCATTAAGAGATACAGTCTAATAAAATTTTCCTTTTACGTGTAATAATTATCAAATTTTGGAATACAGTTATGTTGTTCTGATCAATTGTATATTATTGATCATTGTAATGATAACTCAATGCAAAAGAAACTTTTAATTAGAGGTTTATAGTGACAAGAAATAATACAAAACTTTAAATTTAAACTTATATACCCATTTCGGTGGTAGGAAAGTATGGCAGGGTGCTCAAGGAAAGTCTCTAGTATGAAAACAGATTACATTAGAAGAAAAATGGGGGGGGGGCAGGTGAGGGGAGTAAAACAGAAATACTGGTTTGAGTAGAAACGAGAATGATGCAAGATGTTGCAGCTGTTCAAGAGGAGTTCCTTCACGTGATTTTAAAATGATTTTTCCCTGGAGAATAATAAAAGAGTGATTTAAAGAGTCATAGCTTTAATTTTAAATGTTAATAATATGTACAGCGTTCTAGAAATGACCTTCTTTGCAATGAAAAATTAAACTTACCATGAAGATTTTTAGCTGTCACTTAAGAATGTGAGGCAGTTTGTAGTTTTAAAAATTCGTTTGCGGCGGGGCGGGGGTGTGAACAAGAAGGTGTGAAGGCTACTGTTGCAGCCAGTGTCCTGGAGTTTAATTCCGCCTGCAAGGTGGTGGCGGATCTCAGCTAAGTCCCCTCTGGCGGGGTCAGGGGAACAACTGAGGAGGCCCTTGTAAGCCTTAGGTTTGAGGGGTTACTCAGGGAGGCACCCCTTTCGACCAAAAGGGTTCTTCCCACAGCGCCCCCCCAATCTGCAGGCATGCCAAGTGTGAGGGGCTACTCCCAGCTGCACCCCTCCCGGCCTAGCAGGGAGAGCTCCTAGGTGCGTCCTCTCAGCCAACCTCTCCGTAGACACGCCCCCTAGTAGTCTAGCCAATGAGGAGGGGGCTTTGATGGAGCTGCTGCGGAAGCCCAGAGGAGCACAGAGCCTATTGTAAGGACGCCGTTTCCAAGGCGACACCTGCCGAGAGGCCATTTAGTGTTTTCTTTTTTACAGCTGGTAATTTGGGTTTGCAGAGACAGGTTTGGCCATTTCTGCCAGTAGATTCAACATCATTTTCTGAAGAGTCAATTTGCTCAGCTGGCAATTTATCTTCAGCAACTAAATACTATGTGCTCCTCAGAAAAGCTCTGGGTGCAGGAGAGCTCTGGGAAGCTGGGGGGCTCGTTGAGAGGCTCTGGGGGGAGCAGGGTGAGTGGGGGGCTTGAGTGGCCATGTCAGCACTGGGAGGACTTGCGAGATGAGCTGTGGAGGACAGTGGGAAACCGATGCCCGTGGTG
The DNA here is from genome assembly GCF_965194825.1 of Balaenoptera physalus. Taxonomy (NCBI): domain Eukaryota; kingdom Metazoa; phylum Chordata; class Mammalia; order Artiodactyla; family Balaenopteridae; genus Balaenoptera; species Balaenoptera physalus. The sequence goes on along the minus strand of NC_138893.1, from coordinate 53,828,724 downwards.
CGACCAGAGTGACCCATGAGCTGGTGGGGGAGGCCCCCGGAGGGCGTGACCAGGACTTGCTCCACCTCTGGGCAGGGCTCCCCACCCCTGTCCTGGGGGCTCGGGGTGGACGCCTGATCCGGAGCAGCTGGCTGAGGGCCCTGCCTTCAGGCAACACTGGCCCAACAAGCAGGTGGATGGCTTCAATTGGAGGCCTTGGGGGTTAATGGAGATTACAGGAGTTTAAAACGCCCCCAAGCTGCCTCTTGGCACTGCCGCTGCATATGCCCTAGGCTATGGACTCCCAGTGCCACAGAAAGACTCTCCTGGCACCTGGCAAGAGCAGGCAGAAGCCTGGAGCAGGAGCTCCAAGCCCCAGCCCCACTGCTGCCTGCTGTGTGACCTGGGCAGCCCCTAGTCTCTGTGCTTTCACTGCCTCTGGGCAGCGCAGGTGTGGCCTGGGTGGACACAGAGAGGCCTCTGGCTGCCATTTGGAGTGAGTGGCTATTCCCCCTGGGCCTGTCCCTCATCTCCCAGAGCTCAAAGGGCCTGGGCCATCCCATTCGGAGGAGGAAGGCTCTGAGGCTTGGGTGCTGGATCCCATTAGCACTCACCCACCACGTTCCAGCACCCACCACCCCCCGCCCCACCCCCGGAAACTCACGTGAAGCCGGCATCCTCGCCCTCCTGCGAGTGGCAGGTCCCGCCATTTCCACAGGGGCTGCTGGAACAGCTGTCCAGGGACACCTCACAGTCTCGGCCCTGGGGAAGAAGTCAGCGATGGGGACCCCAGGGAGACCCAGGGGCCAGTGAGCCAACAGGGACAGCCGGCCCCTCAGCAGCTCGGCCTGCCGGTCCCGGGGGTTCTTTGTTCTCTCATCCACATGTTAGGTCATGGATGAAATGCTCGCTTGGGCCCCTGCTCTGAGCTCACCCTGGGCCCTGAGGGCTGAGTGGCCAACAAGACAGCCCCAGCCCTTCCCTACCGCGCCCTCGAGCAGCCCTCCGCCTCCAGCCTCAGCCTGCACTCACCTTATAGCCGCTGGGGCAGGCACACCTGTATACCCCGAGGGGGTCGTTATGGCAGGTGCCCTGGTTCTGGCATGGGCTGGACAAGCAGGGATCGCACTTGGCCTGGACAGCTAGGGTGGGCGGACCTGAGGCAAGGTGGGAGTGGTGTTAGCACAGGGAGGGGGTGGGGGGACAGGGCTGCGCATAGAGCCCCGTGGCCCCCGGCCCGGAATCCTGGCACCGCAGGGACGGGTGCGCGAAGCCCTCTCCCCAAGGAGCTGTTTGCCCCTCCCGGTGTTCCCTCTGGATCGTGCTCACCCCCCTTTCACAGTACACCTCTCCAGCCTCTGGACCCTCCTCTGTGAAATGGAGCTAAAAACAGCCCCTGCCTCATGGGGCTGGAAGGACTAAATGAGATAATCCGAAAAAGGGGCTTCAGGGGAGCCCCCATGTGGCGGTCAGGGCAGGGCCATCGGTGTGACAGCATCATGGTCACCATTACTGACATCGGCTGATGTTTTCGCCATCCTCTCACACCCTTCTGAGGCAACCACCCCCAGCCCTGTCACCTGCTGGCCTGGACAGCAAGGGCAGCCACCCCAGCAGGGAGGAGACTTGGCTCTGAGAGGAGGCCACGCTTAGGAGGAAAAAGGTCCATGGCCATGAACTTGTTTCTCTCCAAGGCTGAACAGGGAAGGACCCTTTCCCGTCACCTCTCCGGCTACAGGCATGACCTTCTCCAGCCCCTCCAGGACTCACTGGTGGCCCTTCCTTGAACTTGGAGGTGGGGGAGGAGCCGGCAGCCAGGCTGCCTGGGGTGCCACCTAGGAGGAGCACTGGGGCCTCACAAGAATAAATAGTAACACCAGCCAGTTAAGTCAGGTTTCCACTTAAAACTCCTTCTAGAAGTAGAGAAACACTGGTTCCTGAAGAGGCACGAGCATGACTAGAAAGAGAAACAATTTCTAGTAATAACTGGAGGCGAGCACGAGGGGACTCCTCAGGTACAGGTGGGGCTCTGTTTGTTGATCCAGGTGCTGGTTACCTGGATGGGTTCAATTTGTGAAAATTCAGCGAGCCATTCATTTACGATCTGTACTTTCCTGTTATGCATGTTATATTCCAATAAAAATTTAAAAAAAAACACAGACAAAAACCTTTCACCAGTACCAATCCCACCCCATTAAATAAATACTGAGCAAACGTTTCAACATACATTGGCCTGCTCCCAACAGCCAACAGCCAAGCCACAGATCGGCCCCTCTGAAGGGTTACTCCCGTGAAAGCATCCTGCACACAGGGCGGCCCGGGGCCTCCTCATTAACCCCTGGCTGTCAGCTTCACTTTCGCTGGTGGTCTGTGAGCTTGCAGAGGGCAGGAGTCGTGCCCCACGGCCTCCCGTGCCCTCCCACAGCTGTCCCCCTGCACACAAAGCTAGGCCTGGGGCAGCCACTCGGCCACCTCCTCCTGCTCAGCAGGGTTCCCAGGGCTTGGGCTGTCAATCAGTCAATCAATCCCTGAACGAGTATTTACAGATGCCCAGGGTGAGGCCTCCAATCACACTCAGGCCTTGTATTTCCGCAAATGTCAGGAGAGTGGCAGCTGGGTCCAGTGGCTCAGGCGTTTAAGCTAATTGCTGAGCACAATTCCGACCAAAGGGAGGCCTGAGTGCTTGTACTGCTGAGAGGCTTGGAGCTTCCAGAAACACTGCTATTTTTATTTTCCTTACATAACCCCAGGAAGGGATTAGAGCCCTTACGGCCTGAGATTTTCCGCCTAGCTTTCCTTTGTTCGTTGCATGGCAGGACAAGAGGGCAGCAATGCTAACAAGCAGCAGGGGCCTCATTCCTGCCACCTGTTCCCCACCCAGCCGGCCACCTCGGGGGACGCAGGAGTGTCTGGAAGGCTCTGCCAGGGTTGGAGGGGGAAGCAGGAGGTGGGGGAAGCAACCCGGTACCCACCATCCCCTCTCGTGCTCCTGGGCTCACCTAGGCATTCAAACTTCTTGGCAGGCGTGGTGAGGAGCAGCTTGCCCTCCATATCCGGGGGCCCGGCACAGCGGGCAATGCCAGGTTCCTTGTAGCCTGTCTTCACCCAGCTGGACAACCAGCGCAGGTGGCAGTCACAGTACAGGGGGTTGGCACCAATGGCCCTGGGTCAGAGAGTGGAGAGAAGCAGGCATTATGGCTTCATGGGGTCCTTCCCCCACTGGGTACCTAGGGTGCTAGGCATTATGCCAGGAGCCGGCAAAAGCCTAACAGCCCCCATTACATGAGCACTTACTGTGTAGGCAGTAGAGTTTTAAGCACTCCTTATCTGTTATCTTGCTTAGTCCTCATCACACCCTACTATCCCCATTTTACATGTTGAAACTGAGACTCATAAAGGTGGAGGCACTTGCCCAAGATGCACAGAGAAAGTGGGGAAGTAGGATCTGAACTCGTGCTGTTGAGGCCAGAGCCTCTGACTGCACTGCCTCCAGAGTGCACTGGGGAGAAAGGAACCGAGATTTACTGCTGTGATGAAACAGCTGCTTCTCCCAAGTCAGTGCATCTAATCCTCTCATCAGCCCCACAGTGTAAGTTTTCTCTTCTCCATCTCAAAGATGTGGGAACTGAGCCTCATGTGGAATAAGTAATTTCCTGGGGTCACACAACCAGTGAAGGGAAGCCCCCAGATCCAGAACCCAGCGCTGTCTGACGCTGAAGCCTATACTCTTTAATTTTTCTTTTCATTTTCAGTTAAACAAGAGGCACATGAATGCATTCTCATTGTAAACCATTTTCAGACCCGGCACACAATCGTCTCCACCTTACACAACACTGTGACTGTCCTCAATGCCACTGAAGTATACCCATTAAAACGGTTAATTTTATATTCCATGAATTTCACCTCAATTTTTTTTTTAAAGGCACATTCCTATGTTACTGATGGGAATGCAAGATGGTATAACTCCTACGGAGGCGGATTTTATATCTATCTAAGCAATGCAGTTGCCTTTTGACCCAGCAATTCTGCTTCTGGGAGTTTATCTCACAGATGTGCCTGCACAAGTGTGTAAAGGCATCTCTGCAATGGTATTGATCGCAGCATTGTTTGTAACAAAGACTGGAAACCTCCTGTGTTCATCAGTGGGGGAGTGGTTAAGTAAACTACAGTACATCCACATTTCATGAAAGTCTACACCACTGTCCCTGCCAACCACAGGACCCATGATCACATGGTCACCACACTCAGCGCGTAGCCTTCCAATCCTTTCCCATAGTTACACACACAGTTCTTCGTGAGGAAGAGGTTACCTCCCTCCAGTACACGTCGTTTCTGAGCAGCCTGCTTCTTGTCACTAAACAGCACGTCTTGGAGACGTTTCCAGGTCGGCAATATGGATCCACCTCATTTTATCAAACTGCTTCATAGGATCCCAAAGAATGGACACTTCATAGCTTTTTTTTTTAATTTATTATTTATTTATAAATTTATTTATTTATTTTTATTTATTTATTTTTGGCTGCGTTGGGTCCTTGTTGCTGCGCGTGGGCTTTCTCCAGCTGCGGCGAGCGGGAGCTACCCTTTGTTGTGGTGTGCGGGCTTCTCATTGCGGTGGCCTCTCCTGCTGCGGAGCACGGGCTCTAGGCACGTGGGCTTCAGTAGTTGTGGCACGCGGGCTCAGCAGCTGTGGCTCGCGGGCTCTAGAGTGCAGCCTCAGTAGTTGTGGCGCATGGGCTTAGTTCCTCCGCGGCATGTGGGATCCTCCCGGCCCAGGGCTCGAACCCGTGTCCCCTGCCCTGGCAGGCCGACTCCCAACCACTGCGCCACCAGGGAAGCCCCCACTTCATAGCTTTTGCTGCCAGACATTCTGGTTGTTTCCAAGGTCAGTGAACACTCTGTTCATGCCTCTTTGTGAGGAGCGAGCATTTCTCTAGAACAGATGCCTAGAAGGAGGTTTCAAGTCGCAGGGGAAGCGCATGGAAAATGTTAACAGCCGCCCTCCAAAAAAGGCTGTATGGACTTACACTCGCCTGCGGTGTAAGGCTGTGCCTGCTCCCTCACATTCCCGCCCCGACGCTGACACTGTGCACCGCCAACCACTTAGGCTTTGACGGATCCCGTGGGCAAGCTCATAATCTTCTCACTAAACCACAGTGAGAGATTCAGAGATGAACTAGGCATGGATTTGGGGGAACGAAGAGGCCAGTGGTCTTTGAGCCAGCAAATAGAAAAACCAGAGCCTCGTGCCTGAAGTTCATTTATATCAACATTATGGTGAAAACATAAGGCTGTATATTGCTCGTGAGAAAGGGCACATTTATTAAGTACCAAATGGATGCGCTGCCATTTTCCACCTGTGTCTGGGCAATACAGAGGAAGTGGTTCCCCTGGAGATGTGTTGGGTCTGATGAAAGCAGCAGCAACTCCGAGCAGGAATTCCCCCAGATAGCCCAGCTGATGACGGCCGATCTTATAAAGCAGGCTCAACAGTCTTGGACTCCGGCCCCCAGCGCAGCTGCTCACTGCCCGGGTGACCTTGAGCAGCTCACTTAACATCTCTGGGGCTCACTTTATGATTCGATAAAGAGCCTGCAATCTGGAAGGGGAAGAAAGACAAGCACATATAACCTGAAATGGTTGCCGAGGGAATAATGCAGCTTGGAAAAGAAAGCCGGTTCAACCTCCACGTGTATTTCATTTTTTCTGTCCTGATTTGCTGACAGCATCCATCCTGGTTAATGGGACAGGGAATACACCTTCCTCTTTTCCCTGAACATTACCAGGGCTTCTCAGAGGTAGAGGGAGCTCAGACGCTTTGATTTTTTGAAGCTTCATTGTGTTAAAAAAAAACACAAAGACTTTAAAAAAATAACAGGAATACAAAACAGTGGTATGTTTAAAATGTCTACATTCACCAGACTAATATTTTTAACATAAAAAGTATGAGGTAATGTAATTATGTTATTCAAAAGATAAATACAGAATTTTTTTGAAAGAAGGTTTTGTAGCACACTGCAGGAGTGTGGTCTGCTAATGAGCCACGAGTTGAGAGTTTATTATGAAGGGTTTCTTCTCCCCATCTTGTAGCTCATTTAGAGAAAATGCCAAAAAGACTAAATCTGAAGCCACTGTGAATGTGGAGGCCCTTGACACGTCTTAGGATGTCACAATTCCCAATTCCTGCATAAATTCCCCCCATAAATGGCAACAAAGTTGCACCTCAAATGTAAGTGTCCCTTTCGGACTCAATATAAAAAAAAAATAATAGAGAATAATAAAAACTACCAAAGTCGCATACAAAGCTATTCAAAACTATGCCTTCTGGCTTGACCAACACACGCTTTACTTGTCGCTGTATAGAGCAGATGGCGAGCGACTCCTGAATTCAACATTTCAAGCTTTAATTTCTCCAAAGGCAGGGTTTTTGTGGCTACTTCATTAGTTCAAGTAGTTCACTTTCACCGGGAGTCCATTTTTCCCAACAAAAACTGCTGTGAACTCAGTGGGGAGTGGAGAGCCACAGGCCCTGCTGAGACCAATGGTATTGATTGATTGATTGGTGAGGACAGCGCCAGGCTGCTCAGCGATCCAAAAGGACCGTGGAGTCAGGTTCATCCCCCAGCAAAAGTATAAATAACCCTGTGCTGTTGATCTTTGGTATAACTTGGAAATAGCTGAAACAGTAGCTATTCGGTCTGTTCCTGCCAAGGCCCGGCTGGGCTTCTTCTATGAACGTAACCAGGACAGAAATAGATCTCCGGTGGCTGTTTCAGAGGTGCCAACTGTACAGTTTAGCATACACTAAAACTTCAAAATCTCTTCACCTGAGCTATTCCTCCTCTACCCATCCTCCTCCCGGGCAATTTATTTGTGTGCATCACTTCTTCTAGTGGAATGAAGCTTCTTGAGAGCAGGAATCGTGAATCCCTCACTGAGCCTGACACCAGCAGGCGTCCTGTTTTCTGAATGAACGCCTGCCTAAAAGCATGAGAAATGCACAAATCTCAGTATGAAAGCAAAAGAACTTCAAAAAGAAAAGAATCATCTGTCATCCCATAAATGTAACTAATTTAATTTTCATTTATTCCCTTCTAGTTCTTGTGCTCATATATATACATCACTGAAATCAGAGTACACCGTCTTCTTTATTCTGCGTTTTCTTTTCTTTTTTTTTTAATAAATTAATTTATTTATTGGCTGCGTTGGGTCTTCGTTGCTGCCCGCGGGCTTTCTCTAGTTGCGGCGAGCGGGGGCTACTCTTCATTGCAGTGCGCGGGCTTCTCCTTGCGGTGGCGTCTCTTGTTGCAAAGCATGGGCTCTAGGCGCGTGGGCTTCAGTAGTTGTGGCTCATGGGCTCTAGAGCACAAGCTCAGTAGTTGTGGCACACGGACTTAGTTGCTCCGCGGGATGTGGGATCTTCCCGGACCAGGGCTTGAACCCGTGTCCCCTGCATTGGCAGGCGGATTCTTAACCACTGCACCACCAGGGAAGTCCCTATTCCGTGTTTTCATCAAATAATAAAGTACAGTGCCATAACTATTATAATTAACTACTTGCTATTCTGTCATATAGGCATACCATGATTTACCTAATTATTCCATATTTAGTTTTCACACCGAATTCTTAATGAATTCAGAAATCTAGTTTTCCAACATGCAGCAGATTAGGGGCAACAAAATGTCAGATTATAGACATGAAGAATGATACTGGGGAGCCTTGGCACAGGATCTGGCACATAGTAAATATTTGCTGATGGACGGATGGATGGATGGGCGAATAGACAAATGGATGAATGATGAGCTAACTGTAAAAGTAAATATTAAAGTAAACAGCAGCAGAGATGTGCAGGGTATCGAAGCCCCAGGCAGTGATGAGTGCTCACAATGATTATGGCATGTTAGAACCATAGCGGACCGTACAAATAACCTGTGTACAGGTGAGGAAAGAACCTAAAGAGATGAATGAATTGTCTGAGATCCCACTGCAAGTTGATGGCAGGACAAAGACCTGACGCCACATGTCCTGATTCCTAAAGTTCAAGGGGTTTAAATACAGTGGATCTCACCCCCTCAGCACACATGCTTGGCCCACCACCCCATCCTGCGTACTGCCGGTGAAGAGGAGAGGCCCAGGTCAGAGTCACAGTAGGAACAGAGGGCACCTCTGGGAGCCAGGAACACTGGGTGCTAACTCTTGGGCAAACCCTGACTTGTTATACAGCCGTGGGGGCCTACTTCCCTTCAGACTGCACGTGGCCTTTGTGAAGCCCAGAGTGAATGTGGTGAGTCTATGCTATCCTTGGCCCATTCCTTGACTCCTTGTAAGTGCTCACGGAATCCTTATGGAATAATTGCAACTCTTCATGCAGAGGAAATAATGGCTACATGTGTGCACATGCACATATATTCCATCAGTACTACATGCGCACACACCTAAATACAAGCACATGTACATTTCCCAGGCTGCTGCCTAGTTCCATTGGAAACCCTGGGTATAAAGGGAATAATGTATTCATGAGGTTGCTTCATAATAATGGAAGATTTCTTCTACATAGATGCTATTTTATAGAGAAATAGGGCTTAGATGCAATTAACAAACACCTCTGATCAGTAATGCTGATGCCCTGTTTTGCATTTACCACTTAACTGATCTCTGCTTATTGTTTTTTTCTTCTTTCTTACAAGTTGGATCTGGCTTCTGGCTTGATGTCACTGTTCTCCTAAAGAAAGTCTGAATTTATAGATAGGGACAGGCTCAAAATCTGGTTTTGCAGCTTCAGGTTTTTGTTGACACAAAACATATGTTCACTTCCCATTTGAAGAGCAAAGCCTCTAGATGTTGAGCTAGAGACATGATCAGAATGTCCTTGAGTCTTATTCAGTTTTCACAGGGAAGGAGAAAAGGTAAAGCCCAATGATAAGAGATACAATACACGAAGGGGGGCCCCAAAGGAGGGAAAGGTGGACCACATGCTTGAAAAGGCCTTTCCTGGCAGGGGGGGAGCTGGAGCAGACACTTGGCACAGCCCAGGGGTAAGCAAAGGAGCCGAGAACAGTGTGGGCCCAGAGCAGCAGCAGACACTGGCCCAGCAAAGACATGCACAAAACTCTCTGGAGAGAAGTATCTCCAATACAGGTTCTCAGAATTCCCAGCATCAGCAAAAAATGAGCTCACAACCGAAAATTACTAAACACAGATAGAAACAAGCCCCTATGAATGGGAGTCATCAGAACAATGAACAATACCATCCTTGCCTGGCCTTTGTCCAGAGCCACAGTCTCCAGCCAGGCTCCCTCCCGCCTCATCCCATCCCATCCAGCCTCCACAGGTCACCACAGCTTTCCAGGAGTTTTCACAATTTAATTCTTCCACGATTCCTTTCTATCTACAGAACAAAGCCCAATCTCCATAGCATGGCACAAAGGCCCTTCACAATGGAATTCCAATGTCCCTTTCCAGATTCCTCTCTTCCCACCCCACACTCCTCACCTAACCAAACCCCCTATATCCTATGCTGGACAACACAGCATCCCTGAATATGTCACTCACTTCCTTGCCTCCATGCCTTTGCACATGCTATTCCCTCTTCCTGAAACGTCCAAATGGCAAATTCCTAGTGCCTTTTCAATGGCAGCAAAGAGGCACCTCCTCTCTGAAGGTCGTCAGAGTTCCCCAGAGTTAGTCACTGCTGCCTTTGAGCTTGTTTTATAATATCCCAGATGGTCACAGAAGGCAGAAACCTTGTGTTAGTAAATTCCTCAGCATTTGACTCACTGTGGTTACTCAGGACATATTTATTGAGGCAATAAAGAATAAATAAAGAGCTTTGGAATCAGACACACCTAAGTTCAAATCCTGTCTCTGTCATTTCCCAGCTTTATGACCTAGGGAATCTGCTTAACTGAACCTGGGACTGTAAAATGGGTATAATAAATCCTGCCACCTAGGACAGAGCCCCCTGACCCATTCCACTCCCATGCAGACATCACTAATCAATCACTGCACTCTGCCCACTGAGTCCTGGAATCTTCAGTGTGGGCTCAAGACAGTCCCTGTCTTATTTGTGAAGCTGGCTCACAGCACAAAAGCTACTTCCCATTTTGGTTATGGAGTAAACAAGACACCACAGATAGTAAAGTACTTGTCCCAGGCAAACTCTCAATGAGTGACACTTATTACTATTTTATTTCCTCAAGTCTAAGATTGTTAGACGCCCACTAATTTAGCATGTTCTGGGAGGGGTGGAGAAATGTTACCTTATTAAGTACATACAGATCATTTGTAAGATATACTCTGATCTCAGAGATTAAAATGTGGAAAAGATGAGCCTTAGAGCCAAGAAAATCCAGTGAGATTGTTGAGTGACTGAACTTCAAGTAGAGATGCTGGGGACCCCAAAAGACTCCCTGATCTGGGTTTGCCTGTCCACTCGGGCCCTGGGCACTTGGCTGTGAGGCAGAGAGCAGGAGGACACAGTAACACCCAGGGTCCCGGCTGCAGTCCATCTGGCCTGAACATGACCTGGACCTACAGCCGAGATGCTAGGAGAGAACGTGTTCACTCTGTGCCTGGCCCCGCCTCCAGAATTAGGATGACCCTGCCATGGCCCATTGCTTTTATATTCCTTCATTTTTTAAATTGTGCTAAAAAAAATATGTAATTTGCCATTTTGACCATTTTAAGTGTACAACTCAGTGGCATCGATTACATTCACAATATTGTGCAACCATCTCCACTATCGGGTTCCAAAACTCTTTTTATCACCTTAAACAGAAACACTGTACCCATTAAACAAAAATTCCCCTTTCCTCCTCCTCCCAGCACCTGGCAACCACCATTCTCCTTTCTGTAGCTATGAATCTGACTATTCTGGGCACCTCATTTCAGTGGAATCGTACAATATTGCCCTGTTACGTCTGGGTTATTTCACTCAGCATGCTTTAAAGGTTCGTTCATGTGGTAGCATGTGTCAGAACTTCATTCCTTTTTATGGCTGAACAATATCCCACTGTACCATATTTTGTTTATCCATTCATCTGTCAATGGACACTTGGGTTGTTTCTGCTTTATAGCTATTGTGTGAACCATGCTGCTATGAACATGGGTGTACAAGTATCTGTTTGAGTCCCTGCTTTCAATTCTTTGGGGTATATACTTAGGAGTGGAATTGCTGGGTCATATGGTAATTCTACATTCAGCCTGTTGAGGAATCGAGCATACTGCTTTTTAAGAATCCTCTTGGCGCTGCCAGGTAAACAGTTTTGGAAACAAGTCTACATCCAATTATGCCAATTATATACTTCTTTTGGGTAGTAAATTTCCAGAGCTTATCCCCCACCATATGAAGTCAGTACTGGCATCGTGCTTCAGAGCATGGGCTTTTGAGACGGAAGACTCGAGCCTCTCCCAGCTACGCAAATTTGGGTGAGCCTGTCACGTTTTCTGGACCTGTTTCCTCATGTGGAAAATGGGAATAACAGTAGCTATGTTGTAGGAGAGCTGTGAGGATTAAATTAGCCGATGCACGTGCAGTGCTTGGCAATCAGTATATGGTCATTACTACTTTTATTATTGCTTGTGAAGAACTGTTCTCAAAGTCCATTGCTGTGACTGATGGTACACTGAATGTGTAAGAGTCTGAAACGGGGAGCATTTGAAGTTCACAAGCTAAATTAAAAGTAATATTCTCAGGAGGAGGGGTCTTTCTTGGAATCCAAGTTCCATTTAAATCCAAAGAGGTGCCGAGAATTGGGCCAGAGTTACTTACAGGTGAGACAGGGAGGTCACATCTGTGAAGATGCCCTCTTGGAGGGTGGAGACGTCATTACCATGCAGGGACCTGAAGAGAGAAGAGGGTGTCAGGACTCATCCCAAGACAGAAAACTCAGGAACTGATGGAGGGACGCCCTCTGCTGAGAGGGGCATGTCATGAGGGAGAGGGTCCCTGGATCAGAGACCCTGCGCTGCTGGCCACAGGCAAGGAGAGGGAGCCCCTAATTATCACAGACCATGCTGCCCCTCAGCCCTTCTGGAAGACCCTGCTCGGGCCATCACAACTAACTCACATACCATGTCTGTTCACGGGACAAATGGACGTGTGCAGGTATGCAGCGTGTGCCCTCCCTAGCTTGGCTAGGGAGCCTGAGGGGGCAGGCTTCTTCCTGGTAAGGAAGCTACTAGGTGAGCCCTAGGTTGGGGGTGAAGAATGTCCCCCTGCCCCAGGAGGGCTGCCAGAGGACTCAGTGCAAGGATATTCCAGAGGCCGTCATAACAGGCATGGCAGAGGGCTGTGAGCACAGGGCAAAACTCACAGTGGGAATTCCTAGAGAAGGTTCCACATTCACCATTTGACAGGAGACTCACATGCAAACAAGGGGCTACCTTATCTTGGACGCCCCCGGACCCTGCCTCAGCACACACATCACAAACACAACTTGGGGCAGACAGCAACCCCCTTTTCTCGGATGGTTTCCCATTCATTCCTTGGCCTCCGTTAGGAGCTCCAATGAGAGTGGACTGGCCTCGCACTTTGGACACAGTTGGCCCTGCTGGGGCCCCGGACGTGGGGACATTCCTGCCTGCCAGGTGGGTGAGAAGGGCCCTCGGTGGGGCAGATTTCCCTGGAGGAATGAAGAGCAGGAAGACTCACAGCAGGCGCAGGGAGCGGAGCCCCTGGAAGGCCAAAGGAGGGATGCACTGCAGGGCATTGTAGCTGAGGATCCTGCAGGAAGAAGAGGGAGGGACGGAGGAAATGAGTACCACTTCTGGTACCACTTCTGGCGGTGATGCAGGTGGTCACCACCTTGACTGTGGTGACGGTTTCATGGGCGTGAACATATATCAAAATGTATCAAATTTTACACATTAAGGATGTGCAGTTTATTATATATTCATTATACCTCACTAAAGCTATTTTTTAAATAATAACAAGAGAAATGAGACATTTTTTATCACAGGAAAAGGCTGTTTCCCCTTACAGCTTCCAGGGTCACCCAGCCCCGGATTTCTCAGCCTCAGCACTGTTGACAGTTCCCTGCTGGGGGGCTGTCCTGTCCCTTGTAGGGTGTTCAGCAGCATCCCTGGCCTCTGCCCACGGAGAAGCAGTAGCTCCCCCTGCCCTCCTCCAGCTGTGACAATCAAAAATGTTTCAAGCATTGCCAAATGTTCCCTGGAGAGCAGAATTGCCCCTGGTTGAGAACCACTGCCCTAGACCATGGCAGCTTCACACATAGGCTTGTAAAGAAAAAAAATGTTGCCTGCCATTCCAGTTCTACAAGGATCAAGCCATTAGCCACTTCAGTTGCCCACCGACAGTGTGCCTTGAGGGGAATCCAGGATGGAGAAAGACAGGGTGCATTCTGTGCTTTGAATATACTAGCCTTTAGATAGCTTAGATGCATATCTAAGGAAAAATTTCAAATGACCCCAGACTCTTACATCTTCCCATAGGTAGAAAAGCACTAAAATCATTAACTTGCGATATCTGTTCTTTGGGATTCACAGTAACCTTTTGATGCTTGACCACATGTTTTTCTCAGAAAAAAAAGTTCGTATTTATCCTGGCTCCTCCCTTCCCTCTTCAGAGCAGTTCCTCAGAGCTATCTGAGAGACTGTCTCCAGGCTATAGTCCTCTGGAAGGTCCCCGAATAAAACTTAACTCACAACCTGTGCATTTTTCTTTCAGTCAACAGGCTCATGAAGACTTTGAAATGGAAACCAGTTGACTAATAGACCTGAGGCAGGTAAGTGCAGCACTTTGTGGCCTTGGGACCACATTCTGCTCCTGGGGGCCTGACTGAGTCAGGACCCTGTCTTTTAGGGTACTGGCTCTATTATTTGACCACAGTAGAACCAAAGGGTAAGTTCTTAAGTCCTGGGCACATCATCTGTAAAGTGAGGTATTGGGAAGGTGAACGAAATACATTCTTAAGCTCCAGGCAAATATAAACGATGCTTGTTAATACTTTCCAATCAATTGCTTGAAATATAATTAAAGCAATCATTAAAATATCTTAGAATATGGACACAAAAATGTTCAGAGAGTAACCGTTCACAATAGTCCAAACTGGAAACAGTGCAAATATCCATCAGTGGTAGAAGGGATAAGGAAAGTATGGTATATTCGTACAAAGGAATACTATACAGCAGTGAAAATGAAGAGACCACAGCTTCACACCAACATAATGGTAAATAAAAGAAGCCAGACATAAAAGACTACATCCTGTATGATTCAATGTATATAAGATTCAAAAGTGGGCAACATTAAACTTCATTGTGTAGAAATGCATATGTAGATGGTACTATAAAGACCAAAGAAGTGATCATTATAAAACTCCAGGTAGGGACTGCCTCGGGTGTGGGGGGAGAGAGGAAGAATGATCAGGAAGAGATGAGGGGACTTTTGGGGTGCTAGCTGTGTTCTATTTTTTGCCTTAGGTATTTACACATGTTCTAGCTTTATGATTATTTGTTAAATTGTACATTTATGTTTTTTGCACTTTTCCATATACACGCTGTGTTTCACAATTTTTAAAAAAATGTTTTTTAAAAGTCTTTTCAGTGGGCAGGCCCTGTCACCCTCCCTGGAGGGTAAGGGAGGCTACGTGGGGATACCTGCCAGTGACCGGGGCTTGGGGAGTCTCAGTAGCCACAAGCCCTCCCTCCACCTCCCACCATGGGACTCACAGAGTGGTCAGCTGGCTCATGTTGGTGAAAGAGGAATTGCTTAAGGAACTGATCTTGTTGTTACTCAGGTCCCTGGAAAAGACAAAAGTATCATCATTTAGAAAGAAGGAACTCCTCCCCTCTCCCACTCTGGCCATGGCCATCCCTCAGCCAGGCAGGCAAGTGGTTCTGACCGGCACTCTGGGGGGTGGGAGGTGGTGGAGGGGGCGCTTGGTTCACAATTATTTACAGCCCTCTGCTCTGCTCCCTGAACTCGCTCTATGTCTCCAGGGTTTCAGGTCTCCATTTCCTCATCTCCCACCCCATGCAACTATAGCCTGGCTCCCACCCTCCACCCACCATGGAAATGCTCCCACCAAGGGCATCAGCTGCCTCCCAACTGCCAGGCCTAGGGGGCTCTCTACCCTTTCTCTCTTGCTAGTACTTTACGTGGGTTTGTTCACTCACCCTCCCTATAATCCTATGAGGGAGATAGTAAACCCATTTTATAAAAGAAGGTGCAGGGTCTCAGAGTGATGAAGTGACCCACCCAGGGTCACACAGCTGGGAGGAAGTACAGACAGAGTCAAACCCCAGTCTGTTGGCCCCCAAGCCCCAGGTCACGGCAATGTGCTCTCCGAGTGACCCTGTAGCATTGGCCCAACTGACCACCTTCTTCTCAAATCTCCTCAGACCACTGTCTTCCCACGTTCCCCCTACGTCTCTGGTGAATGCTTCTTTCTCACCCACCCCTTAGGCACGGGGATCACTAAGCCCTGTCCTTGCTCTTCCTCTTCCTTTAGTCCCTCAGCCCTCGGTGACGTTCCTGGCTCCCTCACCATCGTGCGCCACTGGTGCCCTCCGCTGTGGCCCCAGCCAGACCTCTCTCACGAAGTCCCCTCCAGAGACCTGATGTCCCACAGACACTCCAATTCTTGTGCTTTCTCCCACCCGCGTGCCCCGTGCTGTGCTCTCCCTCCCGGTCAGCAGCTCCAACAACCCAGAAACACTGCCCTACCCCCACGTCCTCCCTCCCAGACCCTCACCTAACTGGCTTGTGCCTCTGTTCATCTGTCCCATCTGCCCCCTCCTCCCAAGTTTCTGCTACATCAAGCCACCGTCATCTCTCTCCTGGTTTCTGCCTCATCTCTCACCCACAGCTTTGCCCCCTTTCGATCCATCTTCCACATGGTGGGCACCACGCAATCTTTCTAAGACACAAATCTGATGAGGTCACTTCTCTACCAACAAACCCGCAGTGGTTCCCATTTACTTAAAGTGCAACCTCCAGACCCTTTAGCTTCACCACCTGCCAGGTACTCCAGGGCATGGCCCCCCTCCCTCACGGGTCCCCACATGCCTTGCATGAATTTGTTACCCTTCTTGAAATTCTCTTGCCCCTGGATATCCTGTTCCCTCTGCACCTGGTGAACTCTGACCTCTCCCAGCCCTTACCCTGAGCCCCCAACTCCTTTTGAGCCACAGCCCTAACATGTACATTTACGTCTGTTGGAACACTCGTCACTCCACACAATGTATGTGCTCCTATTTCTCTCCCTTGCATGACCCCAGACCGTGACATTTAGGGGGAAGGCCCATGACTTAGAGGGCTTCATATCTGCTCACTTCATGCAGTTCTTGACTCAGCAAATAAAACCATGTGCCCTGCCTTCATTTTCTTTTAGTAAATGTTCCTCTAATTAATCTCATTCATAACCACTCCATTGTTCCTAGAGACACATTTAAATACATCACCAAACTTCAAGTACACTTTGTGGTCCTTCCCCATGATAAGGAGGTGCTGGTATTTCAGCCCCCAACAGGCAGCTTCATAGTAAGAACTGCCTTCACATTAGTCCCCTCTCCCTCCCTTTCTCCTCAAGCATATCCGCACCACTAGTGGGGCTGCCTCAAATTAGACCAAAGAAAGGTTGTCTCTCTCTTTGTCACTCTATCACCAGCCAGCCAGAAATCACTCTAACCACCACCCCTCACCTCCACCGTTGGAACAGTCAGTCAAAACACCATGGCTAGGTCATTAGCAAAGACAGATAAACTGGAGTTTCGAAACTCTGTAAGCCAGTGCTACTCAAAGTAGCTAGTCCTCAAACTGAATGTCCCCAAACAAGGGACTTGTGCCAAAATGCAATCACCTATGACACTAAACACACAACTTAGTTTAGCTAACATTTTTTTCATAGCAATACTTTCCCAACGAAGGAAGGAGCAATGTGTTGATTAAAATTCTGGTGCGGGTTCCTTATCTAGTTTCAGGCACATTACAAAGAGTTCTCAGGCTGCCATTGCTCCATAGACCGCACTTTGAGCAGCACTGCTCCAAGGCACTTCAGATGAAATGTTCTCTGGACTTCTTTTTGGTGGGATCTGGCCAATAGGCAGATAAAGACAATTGAAGTGAGGTGTTAATTAAGCTGGAAGGCTAAGAGGAGCTGAACTTATTCTGAGGCTTACTCAGTATGTTTTCATGAAGCAGAAAGGTCAAAAGTGGAAATAACAGAAAAGTAAATGCTAGCCTAAAGAAAGAGTTAGTTACAGATGTGTATTTGAGGCTGCCATATTTCATATTTGGTTTAGGAGCCAAGGTTGGATCAAGAAGTTTTCCATAACTCTCTTCTTCTGCTCTGGCTCCTACCTTTGCAAGGATAACCCTCTTTAACAATAATTACCAGCCTAGAGGCTTGGGGAGATGGTGTGGGCAGAAGCACACAGGTTCCAACCCGAGAGAGCCTGGAACAATGCAATTCCCAAGAATGGCCACTAGATGGCAAAACAGTTCTGTGCACAGATGTTCCCAAAGGGATGGGGTGAAATTAAAAAACGGATCAGTACCATACAGGGAATATAGCCAATATTGTATAATAACTATAAATGGAGTATAACCTTTAAAAGTTGTGAATCACTATATTGTACACTTGTAACTTATATAATATTGTACATCAACTATACTGCAATTAAAAAAACAAAACAAAACAAAACAAAAAAAATGGATCGGCCAGAGTGGCATCTGTAGGGAATTCCAGGAAAGCTGGAGCCACAATGGCTAGATTCCAATGGCCCTCCTGCCCTCTGAGACAGGCCTGGATACTCACACAAGCTGCAGGTACTTGAAGGTGGACAGCTGTCCCGGAACCAGAGTGAACTGATTCCCATCCAGGTAGCTACAGGAGAGAACACAGCAGTTAGTGCAGCCATCTCGGCCTTGGGCAGAGCCCGGCACAGGGAGAACCTTCCCCTGCAGCCATGGCCTTCTCACTCATTTCCTCTCCTACATGTAGACTACACAGTTGGTCCTGAATCGCTAATTGGAAGAGAAAACACGGACATTTCTTAGGCCATTTGGGAAGATGTCGCTGAAACACTTGGTAAAAGCCACTGACACATGAAGCCTCCTGTGGCTTCCTTCCCGAGCCCCTGCCTGGCCCTCTCAGCACCCTCCCTGTCAGTGGGCACCACAGGCTCAATCCTGGACCCCCTGGCCTTCCCTCTCTGCTCTCCAGGCTTCTTGGTCAAATAGGTAATTTGTAATAGGCTAATACCCACCTGCCAGGTCCTCAGCAGCACCCAGGACCCCCCTCTACCTGCTGGCGAGGTGCCTGAGGCTGGCCCCAGACCCAAACATGCCCAAACCTAAGCTCTGTGTTTTCACACCCACACAGGCTTCCCCTGACTACATCAGCACTACACTCCATGTTCCCAACCATCCAGGCTCAGGACCCCGAAGGTGACTCTCCAACTCTCTCTGCAGTCAGTTCTGTGACCGACCCGGCTTCTCCCACCCACTGGTCTCTCATCATCCGCGGAGCTTGGGATTCGAAATGCTGTGACCTGCCCTCCCTCCCCCATGGCCACCAGCCATCCTTACTAAGCTGATCCGAGCGCTGGGAGCTGCAGCCCCACCGAAGGCAGCCTTCAGGATGCCTTGTCCACCCCCCAAAGGTCCACAGAGCACAAATCAGGGCTTTACTCCCCCGACCCATCACCCTGCATCCTACAGAATGACTCCCGGCCCATCTCCTTCGATCCTCTCAGCCTTCCTTGTCAACAAACCCAGTAGCCCCATTTTACAGCTGAGAAAACTGAGGCTTAAAGTCTCTGAACTTCAGCATCCTCAGTCAAGGGAGCCAGGCTGTCCTGCCTGTCCCATTATTCCCAGGGTTGCTAGGAGGCACCAAGGAGAGAACGGGACATATGAGGTTTACAGAAAACTGGGCAGAGGATGCAGCAGGAGAGTCACAGGACAAGGACTGCAGTGGTTGGTGTGCTTGTGAAGAAATACCAGCCTTGCAGGTAATGACAGAAATACAAATGAAAACCTCACGTGCTCCCCTCAGGGAAAAGAAAAGCTCAGCTATGGAGGCCTGAAGGGACCAATCCCAGGGGCAGGAAGAGTCAGGGCCTGACCCAGGCCTTCCCTTTGGAGGGGTCTGTCAAAGGAGCCTGCTCTCCATCCGCTGTCTGCCATACACATTTATACCCACGTCCCCACATGGGCTCAGATACCAAATCCAAATCAACAAAGAGTTAGCACCACAACAGCCAGTGTTGATGGGGCATGGGAGGGGGAGGGGGAGCAAGAAGGCTCTTTCCACACACGGCGGGCGGGAGTGCAGAGGAGACAGCTTTTCTGGAAGGTCATCAAGAGTTCCAACAATGCACCGCTCTCCAACTAGCAGTTTCACTGAAGGCATGCTCACCTCAGTGTTATTTATGAGAGTAAACAATTTGGAATCTTAAATACCAACAAAGGGGGATTTGTTATATAGATCACAGTAGACTCACGTGATGGAATATTAAGTGGACAATAAAAATAACTTTTGTGAGCGTTCTCCTGAAGGCAATGCTCATGAGATGATGTGAAGTGGGAAAAGCAATGTAATTTCTTACTTTAAAGGCAGAGCTTAGTTTAAGGGGATGAAGTACTCGCCACGGGGGACCCCTGCCGTCAGGTGACTGTAGAGCAGGGGGGTGGCCAAAGAGAAGCTCAAACCTCCTTGGACCCAGTGTCTCCTGCAAAGCCCTAACTCCAAGCGCCTAGTCAGCTAACACCTGCTTTTGGTCGCCCTCTCTCCCTGCCACCAGGCAGGGGTTACTCACAGCTCTGTGGCATTCTTGGGGATGCCCTTGGGCAAGGCCTGCAGGTGCTTGTTGCTGCATCGGACCACGGTGTCCAGGCAGGCGCACTCCTGGGGGCACTGCGGGCGGGGCAGGCAGCCCCCCTCCTCCTGGCCTGGGGAGGAAGGCGTGAAGTCACGTCAGCGAGGGGACAGGCCCCCTCAGGGCCTCCTGCAGCCAGGGCCCAGCTCCAGGGCACCTGCGGACAGTGGCCCCGCGCTGACACCACCTTGTGCACCAGTAAGTCTCCTCTCAGCTGCACCCTTCCCCCACCAGGGGCAAAGCCCCTTGGACCTGTTTTGAGCTTAAAATAGGTCTTGGGTCCATCTCTTCCACCTCAGCTCTGAGGCGGACCCAGGCACTGCAGAGAAGGAGGATGGCAGCCACACAATTTCTTGAGCACCTACTATGTGCCGGACACTGTATCGAACGTAATCTCCTTAACGTATGTAAAGGGAGCTGCCATTGCCCCTAGAATGTGAGCATCACAGGGACAGAGACCTGCGCCCCCTTCTCTGTTCACTGAAGGAGCCCAACACGGAGAGCAGGGCCTGGCACACAGCAGCCTCCAAATTAGGTCAGTTGAATGAAGGAATGAAGGAACTTCTATCTTCCTGAGATCTGGAGCGGTTAAACAGCTTGCTCGGGTCAGAAGGCTGATCAGAGGCAATTCAGGGTCTGTACCCAGGTCTGGCTGGCACACAGTCTGAGCCCCTTCTGTCCCACCATCTTTCACAGATTCAATAAATAGTACTGAGCGCCCTCGGTGTGCCTTCCTTCCTTCTGATTGGGTGTAGGAGGGACGATAAGGACACCACCATCGCAGTTGCTAGGAAGCAGGTGCCAGGGACTGTCGGTTATGGAAGGCGTCTGTGTGGAGGTGCCACGTGATAAGGATGAACTCACTGAATCCTCACAACATCCCTCTGTGGATGTGCTACTATCAGACCATTTTAGAGAAAAGGAAACTACGGACAGAGTGATTAAGTAACTTGCCCAAGGTCCATCAGCCTGCAAGAGGTCCCGCAGCCTGGAATCCAAGCCAGCTGCCTCCAGAACCTGCCCTCTTGACCACTACGTCCTACTGCCTCTCGGCAGCAACGCCTCAAAAATATTCACATCCTTTCACTCCTAGGAAGTTATTCTAAGGGGAAAAACTGAGTATATGTACAGAGAGTTATCTATCAGGATGTTCCTGGCAGCACGAGGCATAACAGCAGAAGTTTGGAAGCACGTAAATGCCATGCGATGCCTCCAGACAAGGGACTGTCATGTTGAGAAGGTACACGGGCAGTACTGCAAGACCCTACGTGTGTCATACATGTGCACACGAACACTCAGCAAAGATCCAGGGGGCCACACACGGAGCGCTGACAGGAGTCATCTGGGGTGGGGAAGTAGAAAGAGGGACTCATCAGTGATCTTTTTATTCTCCTTCTGGATTGTCCGTCATTTTCGGTTTTGTTTTTAAGGAAATAAAGATGCCTCACTTTGTAACAAGAAAAATAAAAAGAAACTGTTTCTTGGAAAAAAATAATGCTTTCAAAAAAATACTTGATGGCATCAGAAAATGTCCAAAATACATAGTTCAGGTTTTTTTTTTTAAAAAAAGAAACTATGATATAAAATATATATGTGAGAAGTATGGAGTTTTGTTTTGTTTATTTTAAAAGTTAGAAGCCAAACTGCTCTTAGAGAATCCATTGATTTTGTTTAGAAAAATACCCTGTCATTCTTGGCGTGAAAGCTGAAGCTCCCCACCCAGCACCCCCCTCACTGGCCTGGATGGGCCAGCCTGAGAGCTGAACTGCCCCCTGGAAGCAGACTGGAGAGAGGACAGGAGGGGCTGAAGAAGGGGGGACCAGGACTGGGCAAGACGCAACCTTGTTCTGTCACCTTCGGTAAAAATCTGCTTCCCACAGCTGCCTGTGTGCATGATGCTCTCGGGGCCGGGGTGGAGAATGGAGGGACGGGCTGGATTCTGCATGGGTAGGGAAAGAAGGAAGTGGCCACAGGAGAGAGATGGAGGATTCAGGGGAAAGAGGACATTGGCACAAGAAGTGACCCGCGTGTGGAGGAACGGGTGCCCCCTTGACAGTGTCCTGTTGCACATTACAGACAGGCTGAATCCACTGTCCAGAGTGCTTAGGAATAACCAGGAGGTAGGTCTCTGGGTTAAACGTACCTACATAAAGAAATTACACTAAAATGTTAACTATGATTTTCTCTGAGTGATGGGCTAATAGGTAATGTTTATTCCCGTCTTTTATCCGTATTTTCCCATTTTTTAAACAATAAGCACATTATTGCTCTTATAATCACACAAAGACCCCACCAGGCAGAGGCAGGCACAGGACTGAGTAGGTCTCCCTGCTCCTCGCCCCTCCCCCTCCACAGAGCCTCCCCTCCCCCGGGGGACCCCTCCTCTCTGGGGCATGACCACTCCCCATCCCCCTGCCACCCAGGGGGCCCACGAGTTACCTTCCTCACACCTGAAGTCGGGGACAGCCACGTCCTGCAGGGGAATCTGCCGCAAGAAATCCGGGTTCTGGCATCGCGGGTTCCCCGTCACGATCTTCCTCTTGCGCAGCCAGTCGCCCAGCCAAGCCAGCTGGCAGTTGCAGTTGAAAGGGTTGGCCAGAAGGTTCCTGGAAGAGGCGGGTGGTATGACCACGAAGACAACCACCAGACTCAGTTGTCCCAGCAAAGCCGGCTCCTGCTTGCCACGTGCTGGCCACACAGCCACCCAACGCTCCCAGACAACCAACCCGCCAAGAGGCAACATTCTAACGTGCAAGGCCCAAACACCCTGAGTCTTTTTAAAGAGACCACCGGAGAAGGCCGTGTCCTGAGGTGGTGGATGGGCAGGGCTCCGGGGCTCAGTTCGGATGGCTGGTGCCCAAGCCCCAGGCCCGCCTGCCCTCTTTGGCGCACTTACAGCGTGGAGAGGGCCTGGAGGGTGTCGAAGGCTCCAGGGGAGATGGTGGCGATCTGGTTGTCATAGAGCGAGAGGAGACGGACGCTGCGCAGACCCGTGAAGCTGTCATTGTGGATGCAGCTGATGCGGTTGTTCCTCAGCATCCTGGGGGCCGGGAGAGGAGGGGAGAGCCCGTGCCGTGCCCTGCGGCCACCTGCCTGCCCTGTGCTTTGGCCGCCAGCGGCCAGTTCACAAGTTCTCCTCTGGGGGCACTGAGCCACAGAGAGGGGAGCCACAGCGCCAGGACTCTACACACCTGGGCTCCCCTCCAGGCCTTGCCTGCCTCTGAATTGACCGCCTCTCCATCCTGCCCATACGGCCCCCATGCCGACGACCATCACCCTCACCCCGTGGATGCCCAGAGCCTCCCCAACCTCGGGCCACACTCCGTATCAACACCTGAGACTTCCCTAAAACTTAAACCCGGCCATGTCACTCTCCAGCCTAAAGCCCGTAGCAGCCTCTAAACTGTCCACAGAATCATGTTTAAACTCTTTACTGTGACATGTGAGCGCCTGCCCAACCCAGCCCCAGAGCAGCACCTGCCCGCCTCCCCAGGGATGGACACACCCTCCACTCCTCTGTCCTTCAGGCCTGCTGCCCAGGCCTGCATCCCCACACCTTTCCCCGGCTGGATCTCCTTCTAGAATGACCTTCTTCCTCATTTATAGCTGCAAAAGTCTCTGTTCATCCTCAAACATCTGGCTCAATTCCCTTCCCCAAACAAAAACAAAAACGAAGCCTGACACAGAATAGGCAATTCACAAAAGAAATTAAAATGGTTTAAATTAAAATGAGCGAACTAGGTGAGGGAGATTAAAAGGTACAAACTTCCATTACAGGATAAATGAGTCACAGCATGAGATGCACAGAAATAAATAAACAAATAGCTTATGAACATTCACTGAAAAATGTTCAAATCAAGGACATTTAAGTGATAGTGAATCTTTGCCTGCCAAATTACAAAATAATTAAAAATAAAATAATAATAGTAAAGCCCAGGGTTGGCAGGAGGGTGGGAGGACGGGCACTTTCATGCACAGCTGGCAGGAAAACAACTTGGGACCTGCCCGAAGTGCGCCTGGTGAGATGTGCCAAAATCCCTAAAAGGGCCCTTTGTGCTTTTACCCCGCAGGTCTACCTTTAGGGATTTATCTTTAAGGTAATAACCCCAGATGAGCAGAGAATTTCATAACAAAGATATTAATCACAGCATTGCTTGTAATAAAAATAGTAACAGCCTAAATCTCTAGCAATTAAATAATATATAATCATTCAAAATGATTTGTAAAAGAAATCCTAAGGATACGTAAAGACACTCACATTCTGTTTAAGGAAAAAACAGATTACTAAATAAAATGTATTCTAGGATTCCATTAAAATATATGTGTGTTTGCATGCATGTATGTGGGTGTACGTGTGTGTGTGTGTGTGTGTGTGTGTGTGTGTAACTGGAAGGATAGTTGTCTATATCAACAATTAACTGTGGTCAGTGGAGGGGTTACAGGCATTCCTTTTCCTGTGCCCTCACCATCCTTCACATGCTCCTGCAGGCTCTGTCCCAGCACCAGCCCTTCCTCTCTCCTCTGTCCACTCCAAGTCTTCCTCAGAAAGAACCCAAGTGACTGGTCGAATAGCCCATGGCACCCTCTTTCAAGGAATACTAGGCAAGTATAAAAAAGAATGAGGCAGCCCTGTATGAAGAACCTGCCACACTATCTTTACAAGTGAAAAGAAGCAAGCTGCAAAACACAGTGCATAATAAATCCCCTTGTGTAAAACAGACAAACAAAAATCCACAGGGAATGCCTCCATGCATTCATTTACCTTACACAAATGCCATGATACGTGCTCAGAAAATAAATCTATAGCCTTACTGTGGGCTGGGATTTAAATCCAGGCTGGTGGCTTCTAGAGGTGAGGTCCACAGTGTAGCCATTAGCCACATGTGGCTGTTTATATTTAAATTAATTAAAATGAAATGAAATTCAAAAGTCACTGCCTCCGTAGCACTGGCCACATTTCAAGTGCTCCATAGCCGCATGTGGCTACCAGATTGGTCAGTGCGGATGTGGGATGTTTCTGTCCCTGTGGCGAGTCTGACGGGACGGCACTGTCTATCGGACGCTCTAAAGGTCTACAAGATCATCTGAAGAGCTAGTGCTGCCTGGACAGAGAGAGGGGCTCCCTTCAGCCTTCACAGAGGGGTGGATGACCCCAGGATCCCACTCAGTCCTGACATCTGGAGAGCTCTGCCTGGGCTCTGAGTCACGGGGTCTCAGAATCCCAGGGATGGTGGGAATCCCTCCTCCCCCGCCTACACCCACTTGAGTCACCTCTGCGAGGTCCCTGCCACTGTAGCACCAGCCACTCCTGAACTGAAAACACGTGCTGTGCTCTTGCAGCCTGACCACGGGGCGATGAGAGGGGACCTCCGGAGGGGCCCACCTCCCCATCCCTTCACCCGCCATCGACACCCCCGACCCTGGGGAACCAGAAGGCAGCCCTCGTCACAGTGACCAACATCTGATGACTCGGCGCACTGCAGCCAGGGTCCTCAGCCGCGGCCCCCTCAACCCCTGCAAGCTGGGGCCAGGCAAGGAGACCCCCACCCTCGCTCTTCCCTTCCCTTTAACGCAGACGCCCACGCTCTGGCTTGGCTTCTGCCCACGCTGCTCCCCGGCCACACACTCACAGCGTCCTCAGGCCGTCCAGGCCCCGGAACATGCCGCTCCGGATGGACTCCAGCTGGTTGGCGGTCAGGTGCAGCTCGCTCACTGAGGCTGCGCCCTCGAAGGCCCCGTCTTCAATCTCCGACACCTTGTTGTTGCTCAGATTGCTGCGAGAGGATTATGGAGTTCAGGACCCTTTTCCTGCACCCAGCTCCCATGCACGGGAGCCCTGCCCCCGACAGGAGCTACACCCCACCCAGAATTTCCCCTCCCCATCCTGACCAGCATCCTGACTGCACCTTCCCGCCAATGGGTAACTCACATTTTCTTCAGATGGGTGAGTTTTTTAAACATCCCGGTGGCCTCCAGGATGGAAATCTCATTGTTGTTTAATCGTCTGTAAGAAGCAAGGAAGGGAACTTATAAATCCATAAATGACAGACATCAAAGTATCTTCCAAACTGAGACTATTTGGGACTCAAACAAAGGGGACTCCCAGAAGAATTTCTCTGGTGAGATGAATTGATCCTATTTCAGAAAAGGCTGGACCAAGAGCTGGGGGGTGAATGGGGATATTTTTAACATGAAAAATGCCATGAAATTTACATACATAAATGACAGGCAGGTGTAGGTATCCGTGCACATGCATATATATACGTGCACAAATTTATATTTTTAGAGAAAGAAGAAAAATAAAAGAATGGCTTAGGCTACAACTTCAGCTGATGGAATCAGGTCCCCACAAAGAAAGCAAAAGCATGATTGAGAGAAGCCCCCCTGGTTCAGGCTGGTGACCTGCCCTGCAGGCCAGAGACTGCCTCAGCAGGGCGTGTGGGACTGGGAGTGAGAAGCAGAGGGGCCACTTCCTGCTGGAGCCAGCAGCTGGCATGCTCCCGGGGTGCAGTCTCCAGTGGTCCCCAAATAGAGCTGCAACAGAGGAAAACCCGGAGGAGGGCCGGGAGGGTCAGTGGGAGCTGTGGGCAGGTGAGGGTGCGGAGCGGCTGGGGGCTCTCACAGCTCGGCCGTGGCCTGGGGGATGCGCTCAGGGATCTTGGTGAGCTTCAGGCTGGAGCACTCCACCATGCTGGCCTCGCAGCGGCACTTGTGGGGACAGACCACGTCGCTATTGCATTCGCTGTTCAGCTGGTAATCCTCCGTGCCTGTGGTGAGAGGGCGGGGGCCAGGGGCGGAGGGTTTCCAAGCAGCCCTGCCCAGCCCAGAGTCTCCCGGGCCCCCCTGGCCTCCCACTGCCACCGTCCCACCCAGGCCGGCCTTGGTCCCCCCTCTTACCTGGAATGAAGTACTGCTCTTTGGCTGGGGAGAGAAGCAGAAACACTACAATGCTGGGATTGTCCAGGACATGCAGGAACAGCCCAGGCTCCAGCCCTGCTGCCCAGCGGAAGCCACCCCAGGAACCAGGCTCGGGTCACAAACCAAGGCCCCAGCGCCCACCCACCCAGCCCCTGTGTGAAGGTCTTGCTACGAACACAGATATTCCTTGCCCAGGCTGATGCAGGGGACAGCACCACACCCAAGTAAACCTCTTCCAGGCAGCACCAAAACCACGGGGACGTTCACATGCAACGGCACAGGTGAGGATGGACCAGGATCCGGGCTCAGAAGCCGACCCACACTGTCCCCAGCCACTTGCCGTTTCTGCTGCCCCAGAGCCTGGAGGAGGCAACCATCTCTCTGAGGAGGGTTCCCAGGCCTCCTGAGTGTCTTAAAAAGCTTGAAAGAGAACTGTCTTGGTAGTAGAGGGACCTGGGTCCTTGCCTGTCCTCTCCGGGGTATCTTCAGCAAGCTCTACCACCTTCCCAGGCCTCAGTAAAACAAGGGGTGGGAAACTGTAGATCCAAGTCTACACTGTGGGCCCGCACCCTCCAGCGTGGGTCCAGAGTGGTCCAGGGCACCCTTGTTGGGACCATCCAGGAACATCACAGGGTCCCTGAGCAGACTGAAGGCGGGCGGGTGGGCGGGCAGGCGGGCAGCTACCTGAGCACCGGAACTTCTTGCTCTTGATCTGCCCGATGCGCTTGTTGGCAAGGCGCCGGGGGCTGGCGCAGCGGGCCCCGCTGGTCTCGATGGGGTTGGTACGCAGGAAGTCCGCCAGCCACTTGAGGTTACAGTCGCAGATGAAAGGGTTCTGGGCCAGATGCCTGTCCAAAGGGGGCGGATGGGAGATCAGAGACAAAGCTGCACAGTTGTGCTGACCGCCACCTGGATGGGGCCTCACTGCTTGCTAGTGGCCAGAGCCCACCTGGCCCTGGGGAGAAATGCACCATCTGGGCACAGCACCTGGGGGTGCCCACCACCTGTGGAGAAGTCTTACCAGAGCCTCACAGTGGGGATGGAACTCCACAGCCTGGAGCTTCCAGCTGTCCCTTCAAGCCTCACTCTGTCCCGTCTCCTTCTACTCACCTGTCCCTCCCTCTGCCCTGTGACAAACAGGAGTGGAGGCAGGAGCAACCTAGAGACCGGCCAGGGCACCTCTGTCCTTCCAAGGGCAAGGTGATGGAATGGACATTAGAACCCAAGACCTCAGCATCCAGCGGCCTTTGGACCCCACCGGTGCCATGAGTCCTGGACTGTCCCCTCCCTGTGGCTTTGGGCAGCAGCAGCCTCTTTCCCACAGCCTCTGTCAAGAAGGGGCTGGGGCCAGGGTGGCAAGGCTGGGCCTGCAGCTGGGGTAGGAGGTCTCAAAGTGCCTGCTGCGGCCCCTCAGCTTTCCATGGAATCTCCGTTCCTACCCCAGGCCATAGGGGCTGTCCCCTCTTGACCATTTTACAGGCCGTCTCTTGACACAGGGAAACTCAGAAAGCATTACTGAGTAGCTACTTATTGGGGAACCACTCATATCTTCTTGCTGGCTCCCCGTGTTACCCGTAGGATAAATGTGGGGCGGGGGCAGCTGACAGGTGATACTAGCTGAGGGAACCCGGGTCACTGTAAGTGACCACAGGGGTGTCTTTCCCATTGGCCCTGACCGCCCTGCAGGCTCAGACCAGCCACATCTGAACCACCCAGCAGCCGGCTTGCCCACCTGTGTCTGGGCCAATGCGGCACTGCGTGCCCTGCTTTCTACACCGAGACAGCCCAGGAAAAGAATCCAGCACCTGTCCTGGCTACTGTTCCCAAGAGCCAATGCTTCTGCATGGGGCCAGCTCAGAGGACTCGCCATGCCGTGGCTACTTTTCCTCCATCTAATGCCATTAATTCAAGTCATCTACATATTGGCCTCAGCCCAGGCTCTTGCTAGGGCCACACAGCTCTCTCCAAGCAGAGGCACGAGCCCTTGCCCACAGTCTGCGCTCAGCTCAGCTCAGACCTTGGCCACTCTCTCTCCATCCATCCCCTCCTGGGCTCCGCCCTCTGGCCACTGGTCAGTATGCTTGGTGACAGCTTTCCCTGCCCAGCTGTCCTTGCCGCTCCCCTTTGCAGCACCCGCCCCACTTTCCTGCCTGAGTCCTGGCTCCTCTCAGCTCCACCAGGTGGGCCAGGCCCCTCCCACCCCTTCTGCATCCCGTTGGATGGTTTGTTTCCCCGACTTAAACTGCCAGTTTGCACAGCGAAGATGTGTGTGTGCTGACTCCCCAGGGCAGAGTTCGTAGCTAATCTAAAGTACACCAGGATTCAGGGATTGCTCTGGGATCCTTCCACCCGCCCCATCCACATCTGTTTGTGCCTTAGTACACAGCCTCTGCCTGAATGAATTGCTTCCCTCTATCACAATCTTGGCAGAAAACTCTGTTTAAAATCAACTCAATTATGTTGTTCAGGCACGTATTAAAATGTCCAAGGGGTGCAGAGTAGAATACATCGTTTTTAAGAACAGGCTATTTTTGTCAAAAGCAACCTACAAAACTTCAATCACCCACCGAGGCAAGTGGCTTCTGTATAAACTTAAGTATCTGCCATAAAGTAGAATTTTTAGAAGGTGTAAAGAGCAGGGAACTGGGGAGAGAAAATGCTCAGGAGGAAGAAAAAAATCTGTTTGGGAAAAGATAATCATGTTAAAGGCACACCCAGAAATAGGCTGCACATGTGGCCAGACAATTATCTCCATGGACATTTCTGATAGTGGAAGGTAGAAGGGGAGACCGATTCCCAGCCTCTTTCTTGGATTAAGCATTAAGAAGTCACAACTAAAAATCTTTTGGGCAGATACTCAACATCATTAGTCAAATTAAACCCACAACGAGCTACCACTTCAAACCCACTAGGATGGCTATAATCATAAAGAAAATCGATACCAAGTGTGGGCAAGGATGTAGAGAAACTGGAACCTTCATAACATTGCTGGTGGGAATGTAAAATGTATAGCCACTTTGGAAAACAGTGGCAGTTTCTTAAAAGGTTAAATATCAATTTCCCATGTGACCCAGAAATTCCAAGAGAAATGAAACCCTTTGTCCTCACAAAGATGTGTAAGAAAATGTTCACAACAGCATTATTCATAATGGTCCCAAAGTGGGAATGATCCAAATGTCCAACAGTGAGGAAGGATAAACAAAATGTGCATACAATCGAAAATTATTTGGCAATAAAAAGGAACAAATACTGTTATTGGGTTGGCCAAAAAGTGCCTTCGGTTTTTAAGTAAAAATAAAAGACACATTTTTCATTTTCACCAAGAACTTTATTAAACAATGTATTCACCCTTTTGTTCCACTACCTTCTGCCATTTTTCAGGCAACTTCATAATTCCATCTTCCCAAAACTTTTTATCTTTTTGAGCAAGAAACTGTTACAGGTGCTTTTTACCATCTTCCAGGGAATTGAAATCTTTTCCATTAAGAGAATTTTGTAAAGACTGAAATAAATGGAAATCCGAAGGCGGATGAATCAGAACTTCCCAGCCAAGCTGTAACAGTTTTTGCCTGGTCATCAAAGAAACATGCGTTCTTGTGTTATCCTGATGGAAGATTATGCGTTTTCTGTTGACTAATTCTGGATGCTTTTTGTCAAGTGCTGCTTTCAGTTGGTCTAATTGGGAGCAGTACTTGTTGGAATTAATCGTTTGGTTTTCCGGAAGGAGCTCATAATAGAGGACTCCCTTCCAATCCCACCATATACACACATCACCTTCTTTGGATGAAGACCGGCCTTTGGTGTGGTAGGTGGTGGTTCATTTCACTTGCCCCATGATCTCTTCTGTTCCACATTGTTGTACAGTATCCACTTTTCATTGCCCGTCACAATTTGTTTTAAAAACGGAACGTTTTCATTACGTTTCAGTAGAGAATCGCATGCGGAAATATGGTCAAGAAGGTTTTTTCACTTAACTTATGTGGAACCCAAACATCAAAGCAATTCATATAACCAAGCTGGTGCAAATGATTTTCAATGCTTGATTTGGATATTTTGAGTATGTCGGTTATCTTCCTCGCAGTATAATGTTGATTGTTCTCAATTATTGTTTCAATTTGATCGCTATAAACTTCAACTGGTCTACCTGACCGTGGAGCATCGTCCAGCAAGAAATCTCCAGCACAGAACTCCACAAATCACTTTTGACACGTTCGATCAGTCACAGCACCTTCTCCATACACTGCACAAATCTTTTTGTGCGTTTCAGTTGCTTTTTTACTTTCTTGAAATAATGAAGCACAGTATGCCAAAAATGTTGCTTTTGTTCTTCCATCTTCAATATTGAAATGGCTACACAAAAATTCATCAATTTTGATAAGTTTTTAAAAAAATGCACGCTGATATGACAGCTGTCACAATACAGTCTAACAAAATTGTTTTGAATGAAGTTAAAGACAACTAAGCACTACTAGAGCCATCTTACGGAAAAAACCGAAAGAACCTTTTGGTCAACCCAATACATACTTGCAATGTGAAGGAATCTCAAAAACATTATGCTAAGCAAAAGAAGTCAGTCACAAAAGATATATCACATAAGTCCATTTTTATGAAATATCTAGAAAAGGCAAATCTATAGAGACAGAAATTAGATTAGTGCTTGCCTGGGGTTGGGCTGGAAATAGGAATTGATTGCAAATGGGCACAAGGGATTTTGGAGGATAATGGAAAATGTTCTAAAATTGAATTGTAGTGATAGTTGAACAACTGTAAATTTACTAAAAATCACTGAATTGTACACTCAGAACAGGTGAATTTTATGGTATGTAAGTTATACCTCATTAAAGCTTTAAAAAAAATTTTTTTTTAATCACTTGGGGCAAGTAAAACTACAAAATCAATACTGTGACACATGGCACTCACCCACAGATCTTGGAGCTATAAACAAATCAAGCAAGACTTTGTAAGTTTAAATCCGCTCAGTTCTGACATAAGACTCGGCCAAGGGTTTAACTATCTGAGGCTGTAATAACAATATCTGATTGTACCTTGGATTTGTATTTTTTTAATTCTTGTTCTGAATTGTACTTCAGTTGTCAATATATAATAGTTGTTCACGAAGTTCAGTGTTGCTTTACAGCCTTAACAATGAGGTCTATTCTTAGGGTAAAAGCACAATTTAGGGGCAAGTTAACTAATTTCTCAGTGCCAGTGAAGAGATGCCTGAGACCAAATCCCTGCTCTACTAGATGTTATGTGACCTAGGGTGAGTCTGCCTCTGCCTCAGTTTCCTTATAAGTAAGGCAAGGATGATAGAACCTTCATTCATAGGTCATTGTAAGTATTAAGTAAGATAATACGCGCAAAGAACAGTGTCTTGGCCTTCAGTAATAAACAGCGGTGACTATCGTTACTATCAGTATTACTACTATTACCATCTCTCGTATGGGAAACCTTCCTGTTCTAACACTCTGCTCCAGCTTTGTGCCCTACTATTGCCTTGGTGGAAGTGGCCAAGATCTCAGGGATGGTACCTAGGAGGGCAGAAGCACTCCTGAAATCCAGCCAGGTAAGTGGACACAGGCAGAGGCCGCCCCTGGTGAGCACAATCCATTTGATGTTCTAGCTCCCCTTCCACCTTGAAAGCGAGACATCTCCTCACATGAGACGCTCAGCCCCATTCCCCATCCCCAAGGCTTTCCTGCATGTGTGTCCCCGGCCCTGAAATCTCCTTAGCGCATTGCTCTCAGATGTTCTGCCAGCTCCGTAAAATAATCCACCTTGCCAATGTCTCCCTGTGACCTCTCATTTCACATACTTGGCAAGATTTCCCCGTGGTGCTCCCTCCCCCTCTCCCTGGCTATAAGTAAATTAATTAGCAGGAGTGGGCTGCTGGCGGGTATGTGGGCTCTAATGAGTTTGTCTTCATGGCTGACATGCCTGCTGATGTGCAGGGTCCCAAGGGAGCAGGAGCTGTACTTTCTACTCGATCTGTTTCACACTCATCCCAGCACTCGTGCAGATCTTAGCTGACGGAGAGCACTGCCCAGCGGGCAAACAGTGGCAGGGATGGCAACGACAACAATGGCCATGGTAATATTCATAATAAATGCCCATCAGGCACGCATCACAGGACCCACGGGTCAGCACGCTGAGTCAAACTGCAGGCTCAGAACTAAAGATGTGGAGTGTAGTGCCTGAGTTCAACCAAATAGTAGGAGAGAAGTTTCCCTATACAGAAGCATTCCAGCTAAAAAATAAGGACTCCTTTAAAGCATAACTGCAACAGCATTATCAAATGAAGAAGGAATGTTAGAATTCACATATCACCATTTCAGGATCCCTAATGAACAAGTGGGTCTAGGCATTGAAATCAATGACTGTGTTTATCACAAAAAGAAAAAAAAAAACAGATATCGTGAGCCTCCTGTTGAAAGTACACAATACTATGACGTCATCTTGCCAGAAAAAGAAAAAATACCTGAACCTGACCCAAGCTCCTAGATGAAATTTTCTATCTGCAGGACCTAGAGAGAACAGAGGAACGTGTGAAACTACACCACAGGGGATGCAATAAGCAAATCCAGACTGTGGGGAGCTCTATGGATCCAATAAAGCAGTGTCTTCAACAAATAACATGCAAGGAAAAAGGAAATGGAGACCACACCTATAGATTAAAAACAACTTAAGTAACACATCAACCAGTATCCACCAATTGTACTGCATAGGCATTTATTTATTTATTTGTTTATCTACCTATTTATTTATTTATTTATTTATTTATGAGGGAGGGGATTTTAAAATGCTCTTTATTTTAAAAAAATTTTTAATGTACAGAAATCTCTTGCATTCCTATACACTAACAACGAAAAGTCTGAAAGAGAAATTAAGGAAACAATCCCATTTACCATTGCAACAGAAAGAATAAAATACCTAGGAATAAACCTTCCTAGAATTGTTGCTCTTTTAATTTTTAATTTATAATCAACATTGCTGTCACTGTATTTCATTTAAGACATTATCAACTGCAAGATGCACTATTATTTTATGTATTATCAAGAAAGAACAAAACGCTGCCAATTAAACATGCCATCAATTGTAATATGCATCCCAATTCCACATTCCTATGAAGAAGATGATATCCACATTTTATGAATGAGTAAACTGAGCCCCAGAGAAGCTAATTAACTTGCCCAGGGCCACACAGCCAGTAAGGAGCATAGCTGGAATCTGAACCCAGGATTGTCTAACTCAGAATCCGTCCTCTACCAGAGGCCATACCCGGTGAGCCAAAGGCACAGGCCAAGACCGCTGCCTGTACCTGGAGGCTGTTACCTCCCCTAGGTCCACCTGCTGGGGTGGGGGGAGGGGGAGGGCAAGAGGGCACTCACAAGGTCTGGATGGCCCGCAGGGAGGTGAAGGTGCCCTTGGCGAGACTCTGGATCTTGTTGTCATACAGGGAGAGCAGTGAGAGGTTCTGCAGGTCCTGGAAGGTGTTGGGCCGGATGCAGTTGATCTTGTTGGCATTCAGGAGCCTGTGGGCAGAGCCAGGGCCAGGTGGTGAGGGGAGAGGCACAGAATTGGACTCATCATGTCCTAGGCACCTTCCTAGGCACCAAGCATGCGTTATGTCAGGGAGGAGTCCACGGAAGCAGGTGCAGGGGATCTGGCCCTCTGTGTGTCCACTCCACGCAGAGGAGCTCCGGCTGCCTTCTCTGTGCACAGGGACCATTTAGTCCCCCACGTTTCTCTCTTTCAAGGCACTGCTAGAGGTGCCCAATGGGATTCTGGGACAGCAGAGAGCACAGTGGCCAAGTCACCTCCCAAAGGCATTTGGGGGTATCCTTCTCCCCTTCTGCTGGGTTTCCCAGGAGCTGAGAGGGAGCATTTGGCTTCTGTGCTTCTTGGGTTCTGGGAGAGAATCCTTGCCCTAACACTCAGGGCTCAAGGAGGCTGACCTGGGCCTGGGTGTCCTCCTTCAGAAGACAACTCTGCCCCCAACCACACCGAGCTCAGCAGGAACACAGCTCGCATCTCAGGAGCCTCTCAGCTCAGGCATCCTGCAATCAGCTCTGCATCCACCTCTCCTTCCCTCTCTGGCCTCTGCAGAGCCCCCTAGACTCTCACAGCCTTGCCAGGCCTGCCATCCCCCAAGGTCCTTGCCTCCCACACCCCAAAGAGGCCGAAAGAGAGGCCGGAGGAATACTGCACCCCCTCCGTGGGTCCCACCCAAGGTCACTCGCATTTGGGTCCTTACAGGAGCTGTAGGGTGAACAGGCCTCCAAACACTCCCCGGGGGAGGTCTGTGATCTTGTTCCCATAGAGGACCCTGGAGAGAAGGCAGCAGAAAGGAGAGTTAGAGGACAGCCCGGCAGGCCGGGGCACAGCTCTGCAAATCCTGCCCACACAATGGTACCACCCCTATGCCTTTCACACGCCAGGCCCCAGCAGTGTAGGCTTGTTTTAACAGTGGCCAGCAGATGGCAGTAAAGTGCGACAGGAAGGGGTGGCTGGTCCCTAGTCTGCACAAAGGTGCCCTATGGGCTAGAGGCAGCATGATGCCCAGCACCGCGGGAGCACACCTCCCTCACTCTCTGCCCTCACACACGGATCCCACAGAAGCCTGCGAGGGCCCCTTCCGGGGAACCTCATGGGAAGTTAACCTGGTTGGGGATCCAAAGGGAGACTGTTCAAAGAGAAGAAAATCCCAAGGGCAGGAAAAATTAACATATTTTCAGGGAATTACAAGCAAAAACTGGAATGCCAGACGGCCCGTGCGGTATGAGCGCCAGCACGTCAAGCGAGTCTTTCCAGCACAGACAAAACACCAGAAGGAAACAGACCAAAGTGTTAGCTGTGCTGAGATCTGGTGGCAGGATTGCGAGTGGGTTGTTTTATGCTTTAGAATTTTCAAAGTTTTCTACATGGAGCATGAATTCCATATATAATCAGAAAAAATGCAAAGGTTCAAAAAAGACAGGCAGGCAGAAATGGGTTCAGACAGATGGTGAAAGCATCATGGGGGCCTGGGGAGAGGGGTGTATTACGTTCCAATCTCACAAGCGGCCCCCCCAGCCACCCCCGGAAACATTCTGAGTAAAAACAGAGTGTGCCATCTCTGAGATCGTTCTTGGAGGACGGCATAGCAGGAGCTAAGTAGGATCCCGGTTGGCCCATGTGGAGAGCTCCAGTGTGGCTTGAGTGGAGGAAAAAAATGGGACAGTAGCTTGGATTTTACCCAGCCAGCACCAGGAAGCCTCTGAGACATCATCAGACTCCCACTGGAAAGATCCCTCCATCTGCTGTGTGGAGTAATGCAGGGGGCAGGAATTGAGGCAGGGGGACCAGGTCAGGGCCTGACAAGGTGGACACTGTCAATGTGCACTTTTTGCATGACCTCAGCATGAAAGTTCCTATATGGTGAGGGGGCGGCTGCGACCAGATACCCATGAGCAACTGGAACCCACTTAGATGGGCTACTGTCACGTTCCAACTTAGGAGGAGATTCACTCACTTTTCAGAGGAAGACCCTGCATTTTGGCAGCCACCTTCAGGATCTGATGGCTCAGCCAAGGACAGTGACCCATCACCAGGCTGTCGTGTACAGCTGTGTAGGTTGCACACTGCACCGTTTTAGGGGTGCCATTCCCAACGGCCCCACGCACTACCTTGGACTCTATTCCAAGAGAAGAGGGTGCACACAGAAGACACTGAGCTAACAGCCTCTGCACTGCCCCAGGGGGAGTTCCATTCTGTTCCACTTCCTAGGTCCCAAATCAACGCCGAGCCCATGTCCAGTGCTGCCAAGGGACAGGTGAAAATACTCATTCCTAAGGCAAATGAATGGCCCCCATCAACAGGGAGCTAGCCTGACTATAGGACACCCTGAGTTCACTCTCTATGGAGACAAAGTACCATGGGACCTCAGAGAGTGAGGGGCTTAGTGACCCTGGGAGTGCAAGCAAGGGTTCTTGGAAAAAGAGATGAAGTAACATTTCCGAGATTAATTTTCAATGCCGCACAACGTTTTGTAGATTGATGGATCCCCAACAAACTGTTGAGGGAAGGGAAATACTGGACAGGGTGGGGGGAGCAGGGTAGGCAGGAAACAGTCTTCACAATCACTCATTACAACTTGAGGTCAGAGCACGTTTGGGACAAAAGATATAAGCTGTGGCAGATTTCACAACTGGAGCTGGTGGTTGCCGCCGTTATAGGACCCAGGCAAGGCTTAGGAGAACGGAGTGCTGGGCTTCTGTGGGGAGGCGGGGCCAACATGAAGGCTGGGCTGAGTCAGATGACTGCCACAAAGAAGGCTGGGAAAATCCCCACCGCAGAAGGGAGAGCATCACAGTTGCCAGGGGCAACAGCTCTGCCTAGCTTTTCCATGCACTCAGCCCTTGACTCCCTCCTCCCCCTCCCAGCTGCAGAGGGTCCACAAAGAGGAAGGGAAAGCTGGGTACAGCCACCCTGGTCACTGCAGCCAGAGGGAGACCCACTGAGGCTGTGCTCCTTCTCTAGCGCCCACCAGAGGGGCCCTGAGCCCTGGGCCCTGCCAGCCTCCTTGGGGGATGCCCTGGACCACTACAGAGCCTTGGCACTGCTACTCACAGCGAGTTCAGGGACCGGAGGCCCTGGAAGGCGTCGGGCGCGATCTCCGAGATCTGGTTGTTGCTCAAGTCTCTGCAAGGTGAGCAGAGGAGAGACGGCGGCTGAATCCCTCAGTGGCCAGCAAGCCCTGCCTGTCCCCCCTACCTCCCAGATACCACAGGAGGGCAAGGGTTTCTTTGAAATTAGGAAAGAGAAGGGCCAGCTCCCCTATCTACCCGAAAAACCCACGACTGGCCACTATTTCCCTGTGCAATCCAAGGGTCATGCACGGGCGGGTACCCCAGCTTTCCCCTACACACACCCCTCACAGCCTCAACTGCTCCTATCGGTGCTCAAGCTGAAATGGTCAGCTCTGGTCACGTGCCAGACTCGGACTCAGCATCCTATTTAGGCCACATGACAGCCCTTCGAGGAGGTCGCACCACCGCCATCCCCATGTCACAGATGAGCCTGGTACGAAGGCCAGATGATGGCTTTGCCGAGGGCTCAGCCACGGCAGGCAGAGTCAGGACCAGCCCCGGGCCTGTGGCCTGCCTGCTCCAGGCTTAGCCCCATGCTGACCCCCAGGAAACAGCAGGAGGCACTCACATCCTCCGAAGCTTTCTGTAGGGAGAGAAGGCTCCGGGGGGGATGGACTTGATCCCATTGAGCTCCAGGCGGCTGCAGAGAGAAAACACAGAGGAAGAACAAGGGCAGGTCACCCCACCCCTGCCGTTGCCCAAACCAGACCCTTTGCCTGCCAGCCCCTGCTCCCACCCTCCATCTGGAGTAGGGGGGCTGGCACAGACAGAGAAAATGGACAGGTTTTCGAGCTCCATTATCCCAGGCTGCCATGGCTGAAAGGGGCTCACGAATGATGCTATACTAAGAAACCAATTCTTTTTTTTTTTTTTTTTGGCTGCACCGCGGGGCTTGCAGGATCTTAGCGCCCCGACCAGGGATTGAACCCGTGCCCCCTGCAGTGGAAGCAAGGAGTCTTAACCACTGGACCGCCAGGGAAGTCCCTAAGAAACCAATTCTAGCAGACTCACCCAGCTGGGCTGGACAGATGGACCACAGAGGGATACCCCTCTCCAACCCTCCAGAGTTGCCAGCCTTGGGCAGACAACCTGGCCCAGCTGAGGCAAAGCATGTCTTCTCCGTTTGCACTGAGGGGCCTCAGGGCAAGCCTTGGGGTAGCACCTGCACTGGCTCTTCACTGGACCACCACAGCCTGGCCTGGCCTGAGGGGTGCATCCCAGCGCCTGCCCTGCCTGTACTTACATCTCCGTCATGGTCTCGGGCAGGTTGGCGGGGATGGCGGTGAGGCCTTTGCCACGACAATCCACGATGCCATTGCTACAGGTGCACATGGCTGGGCAGGAGCCGGAGGAGAGGGTGCAGGAGGGCACGTGCCCTGCCTCCCCCTGGCCTGTGGAAACAGTGGGCTGTGACCTCAGGGGGCCCGGGGTCAGGACCTCCCTTCCTAGATACGGACTGATGGATGGGGACAAGGTGTTTCTCTAGATGAGGATGAACCAGAGGAGATCACCAAGGACCATGATGTAACTCTGCGGGTGCCTGGTACATAGCAGGTACTTGTTTGCTGAACTTGAATCTGAACATAACTGTGCTGCATGAGCATGTGATTTGCACGCTCGGAAATCCTACCCTCAGTTCTGAGGCTCCAGGTTCTAATCCAAGTCACTCAACACTTCTGGCCTGAGTATGACAAGGACCATGTTAATTGAGCACTTACTCTGTGCCACATGCCATAATAAGTGTTGTACATGCAGAATCTCATTGAATCCTACTGCAAAGAGCATGAAATCATTGTGGCCACTTCACAGGTGAGAAAACTGAGTCCTCAACATTAATTAACTAGCACATGGAATTCACACATCCTCAACATTAATTAATAGCACATGGAATCTCACCACATAGGTGGTGAGATCAGGGTGAAGCCCAGTGTCTGATGTAAGGACCCACACTTTTTAAAACCGAGGTATCATCGGTTATGCCAAGTGCACCATCGTAAGTGTATAGCTGGCTGAATTTCCACATGTGGGTACCGCCACAGAACCACCCCCTCGACATGGAATATTTCCATCACCCAGGAAGGTTCCCTCATGCTCCTTCCCTGAGCTAGCCGCTATTCTGAGATCTATCATCAAAGATTTGCTCTGCTTGTTTGTGGACTTCACATAAAGGAAACCAGACAGAAGGCTCTCTTGCATCTGGCTTCTTTCACTCAACGTAAAATCTCCGAGATTTACCCATGTTGTTGTGTAGTTTGTTCTTTTTTATTGCTGACTCATAGTCTATTGTATGGATATGCCATCATTGGCTAATCCAATCTCCTGTTGGTGGACATCTGGGCAATCTCCAAGTCT
Source organism: Balaenoptera physalus (assembly GCF_965194825.1). Lineage (NCBI taxonomy): Eukaryota > Metazoa > Chordata > Mammalia > Artiodactyla > Balaenopteridae > Balaenoptera > Balaenoptera physalus. The sequence continues at coordinate 53,789,008 of NC_138893.1, read as the reverse complement.
GGGATATTATGAAAAACGCTGCTTGGATGTTCCTGGACGTGTGCTTGGCAGAACATGTGCACATACCTAGCAGTGGAGCTGCAGAATCACGTCTCACACACACCGCAGCCCTGAGCACAGCGGTGTTCGAGCGCAGTCTCGGGGGCTGCCGGTGCTGAGGAGGAGGGGACAGCCACCCCACCCCACCCCCGAGCCTCACCCTGAGGGGAGGAGGCCGAGCTCTGTGTGGCTGGCGGGCTCAGATCCACAGGCTTGGGAGGAATGGGCAGCCCCTAATCCTCTGTCACGGATCTGTGAGCCTGTCATTCACTCAGCAAACATTCCTTGAGCATCTATCTCTCTGTGTCAAGTGTGAGCAAAGTACTAAGAAATGGCCAGAGAACACAGCACAGGTACCCATGCTTTCATGGACTTTGCAATCAGTCTATGCGGGACTCCCTCTGGGGCCAGGGGAGGCTCCCTGGGCCCTGCAGGTTGAGGAGGAGGAGGGGGCAGCAAGGCGGGGAGGATGTAACCAGCAGGGACACAGCCTGCCAGGAGGCCAGGGTGGGAGGCACCCGCTCCCGGGAGGGGCAGAGGCAGGCACGACTGAGACGCAACCGTGAGGAAGCCACCAGGCAGAGGAGGCAGAGGTGACCTCGTCCAGCCTCGCAGAGCTGGAGGGCGGTTTGGACTCTCCTAGGAGCACTGAAAGGCCAGGTAAGGACAAAGCTACAGTGACCAGCCCGAAGCTGTGGGTCTCTTTAGGTCTTTCTGGCTGCAGTATGGAGATTGGAGGGGCCAGAAAGGAAGTGGGCTGGCCAGGCAGGAGGCTCTCACAGGACCCCAGGTGGAAGATGGAGGTACGGACTCCGGAGTCCATTTCACTTCGAACCAAGGCTAGAAGGCCCAATTTAATGACTTTTCAAGATAGCAGGGGTGAGACAATGGGGGATGGGAGAGGTGGTAACAGGAGGGGGCAAGGAGTGGGTGGAGTGAGGGGTGGGAGGTGAGGGGCAGGAGCACCGGGTAGAAGCAAAGGAGCAAAAGGGAGACGTTGGGTAGAAGGGATGGGATGGAAGGGGACAATGGGTAGGGGACAGGAAAGAAGTGATGGGTAGGAGACAGGAGGGGAAGTGCAGTGGAGGCAAGAGGTGATGTGGAGACACAGGTGATGGATGAGACCACGGATGGGGAAGGAGGAGGAGAACAGTGAGGACAGGACACAATGAGTAGGGACAGGAGAGAACACGGGTGAGGGCAGGAGATGCTGAGATGCCCTCATCCCATCCATGGATGAGGACAGGAGGTCACGGGTGGGCCAGATGTTAATGCGTGGTGACAGGAGGTTAGTGGGAGGGAACGGGAGGTGGGGCAGGGGGCAAGCGAAGGGCAGCCGGGAGCCCCAGCAGGGCCTGCACCCACCTGAGCAGCTGAACTCACTCTTCTGGACCTCGGCCACGTTGAGGCCGCGCAGGCTGGCAGGGCCCGAGCACTGCGTGAAGAGCCCGATGGTTGGCCGCTGCCTCAGCCACTGGGAGAGCCAGGCCAGGTGGCAGTCGCAGAACAGGTGGTTGGAGTGCAGGCGGCTGCGGGGGGAGGGAGGGGTCAGGGTGGCTCACGACCTACCTGGGCCCCCAGCCCCTGGCCGCACAGCGGGAGCCCCTTCGCCCACAGGGCAGGGGGCCGAGCCCCTGGCGCTCCACTCAGTCCAGGCACGGCCTACACGCAGTCAGCTGCGCAGCTCAGCCCCGACTTGGGGATTACCTGCAGCAGCGGGAAACTTCCCAGCAGCTGCCCCTTCCCTCCCAGTGGGCTCGGCGGGTGAGAGGGGGCACCCCTTTGGCTGGAGTGTGCCCAATGAAGATGCACCTCACCGAGCTCACGCAGACCCACTGCCCAAATCACTTAACTCATCTTCAAACACAAAAACAAATCATTTGTTGTCCCAGGAAAACATCAACTATAAATGACATTCAACGTCCTTCCGTTGTAGATCACCTCCCCCTCCCCCAACTCCACTCAGCCCCCGCCCTGAGGTGGCCTGCGGGGGTGCAGAGGAGGCCGAGCTCCTTCCCCTCCGCCCCGGCACCTCCCCTGCCCGGCACTGTGCTCGCGGCCAGCCCGGGCTGACTCACAAGGTCCGCAGCCTGGGCATGTGGTTGAAGCTGGACACGGGGATGGTGGTGATGCTGTTGTTATTCAGGGTCCTGAACGAGGGAAGCCAGAGTCACTGAGCGTCCGCCCAGCCGCAAGCTGCGCGGGAAGGAGGGGCACAGCTTCTCCCTCACACTGCGGCTCGAGTCCACCCTCGAGGTGACCAGCCTGCGCTGGACCCGGGGGCTACGCCGGAGAGCCACCCTCAGGGAAAGCCCTGAGCTGTGATGAAGAGGCAGCTGCACCACAGACCCCCCAGGCTGGTAGGACAGGGGAGGGGGTGGTCCATAGAAGGTGAGGATGGGTGCAGGCTCGGGCTGGCCTGGAAGAAAGCGTGGGGTTTGGACAGACAGAGGGAGAAAGGCGAGGCACTGCAGCCTTGTGTGTTAGAAACTCCAGAGAGACACGGCCACTCGCCCTGGGCTTCATCATGAGCAGTTTAAGCCTGGGTCACACTGCCACAGCCATGACCCCAGGAGTACACGTCCTTCCGTCCTTAGCGACAAGTCTAGGAGAGCAGAGAGCACGGCCTCTGCCCTGGGCCTGGCACCCACCTCCCAGGCCTCCCGCCTCCTGTGGGGCTTCCCAGCCCGAACGCCAGCTGCCTGGGCCTCAGCGCCCGTGATGGCCAGCTCTCCTGCCTCCATTTCCCTTCCTGTGTTTTACTTACAGCACTTCCAGCCCCCGCAGAGCCCGGAAAGCTCCTTCCTCAATGCAGCTGATCTGGTTCTTGTCCAGCTGTCTGTGAAGCAAAGGAAGGTTACAGAGAGGATGGCACGTTGCCTACAGCGGGGATGTCCAGACATTTTGATCAACCACTCCATTAGTTTAAAAAAAAAAAGCCCTGACCCCAATCATTTGTCCAGTACATATGTGTTGATCCAAATAGTAAATGTTAATAAAAGCTTAAATTCTTTCCTATTTTTAGTTAAAACAGTAAGTATAAATAAGTTATATTATACTCCTCTCCCCAACCTTGCATATTTCCTGGGGAGCAGGCACCGCCCCCACTTCGGAGACCACCTAGAGGGTGCTTGCTGGTGGCCGTAAAATCAGAGTCTGTCACAGGAGCCATGGCAGCCACAGCCGGCAAACAGATTTCAGCCTGAGTGCCAAGTGAGACCGACTCACAGTGGCTACCTGGACCGCTGCTTCCAGAATAAACTGAAGCTGTGATTGGGCTCCTTGGGAAAGAATGCGGTGATCAATTACCAATGTCTACTACAGGCACGAGGGTCAGGGAGTGACAAGCATGCCAGGCATTTGCCATCACTATGGCAGTCAGACCTGGGGTGGGGTGGAGTGTAAGCCTGGACCAGAATAAATCTGAGTAATAGAAATAAACCATTATATTTAAAGAGCATTCGGCTTCCCTGGTGGCGCAGTGGTTAAGAGTCCGCCTGCCAATGCAGGGGACACGGGTTCAAGCCCTGGTCTGGGAAGATCCCACATGCTGCGGAGCAACGAAGCCCGTGCGCCACGACTACTAAGCCTGCGCTCTAGAGCCCGTGAGCCACAACTACTGAGCCCGCGTGCCACAACTACTGAAGCCTGTGCGCCTAGAGCCTGTGTTCCGCAACAAGAGAAGCCACCGCAGAGAGAGGCCCGCGCACCGCCAACGAAGAGTAGCCCCTGCTCACCGCAACTAGAGAAAAGCCCGCGCGCAGTAACGAAGACCCAACGCAGCCAAAAATAAAATAAAATAAATAAATTTTAAAAAATAGCATTCAACAAAGTGTATTTATTTCCGTATCTCATTTAAGCCTCAGAGCAAGCTTGTGAGATAAATATGATGTCCCCATTTTGCAAAACAATATATAGAGGCTCAGTGAAGTTAACTGACTTGCAGCAACTTATACAATATGGACCTGCAAGAAAACATTCAGACCCAGCTCTCCCCACCCACTGGAGGGCAAGGGCACAGAGACTGTCCATTGCAATGGAACAAGAACATCACCCAACACCCCACAGTTCATGACACTCCCTTCAACCTGGCCCCCAAAGGATGCCTGTTTCCTCCAGCCCCAGACTGTTCCAGAAGACCATGCTGGCACGAGCCATCTCAGAGCCCAGACCAGCTCCTTGGCTGCCTGGACCACAGGGCTTGGGGAGACCCATAAAGATGCTGACAGGGGTGGCCCGACAGTCCCCAAGCCCCTCTCCCTCCCAGGCCCATACTCACAAATTTTTGAGGTCTGTGGCTCCACGAAAAGCCTTTCTTGGGATGGCTTGGATGGTGTTCTCACTCAGGTCCCTGCGAGGACAAAGCCAGAGGGAGAACACTGTCAGAAAAGGTTTCTCCAGAGTGCCCTGATGAGTCAGGGAGGTCAAGCAGGCCAGACAGTGCCCAGACCAGACACAGCTGTATCCCAGCACCTGGGACAGTGCTTGGCATGCAAAGATCACTGGGTGAACATTTGTCGAATGAATGAATGAGTGAATAAATGAGCTGGAACTCGGTCCCCAGCCACCTCCCCTTCTCTGGGCAGAGGGGTTGCAGCTGGAGGGTGCAGCCTGGGGCAGCAGGGATCAGCTCTGCCAGCCCCCAAGCCTGCCCACCAGACCCACCGGGGTCAGCTCAGCCCCCAAGGCATCGTCCAGGGCTGCAAAGGAGCAAGCAAAGAAGGAGCTTCTCGACGGGGCCCACAGCTGCCCTGAGACCTATGGCGAGTCTACCTACCGTTCCTGATCTGTTTTACTGATCAGGAATGGGGGCTTCAGAAGAAGGCACAGCTGGACCCCAGATAACCCAGCCAGTAGGCGGCCCACCCAGGTTGTGAACTCCAGATCCCGTGGTCTCGGGGACTGCAGGGAGCAGGGCAGCCACTGAGCCTGGATCCACACAGGGGTCTGAGCACGCTGGCCTAGGGACTGCCATGCTGCATCCCTGCCCTGGGGCTTGGAGGGCAGGGACCTCGGAGGACTCCATCACCTCCCCATTATTAATGTCCTGAAGTGAGGGAGAAGGCGTTGCAGGGACTCAGCAACTCAGCTTCTGCTCCCCAGCAGGATTGGGCCTCAGGCACCTGTCCAGCTGCCTCTCCTCCCTCCCTCAATCCTCACTGCAGACTTTTACAAACGCCCCTTTGCTTCCCACCGTGCTGATAACAACCGCCCCCCCAACGCCTGCACCGTCCAGCACGTCACAAGTGCGCCTGAGCCTCGCACTAACCATGGGACAAATACTGTTGCCGTCTCCCTTTCACAAAGGACGAGAGGGAGGCTCAGAGAAGTTCCACAGCTTTTTTGAGGCAACACTGGCGGGTGGCGGCTCCAGAATCTGAAACTGGCAGTCAGGTTCCAGAGCCTCCCCTCGCACAGCAGCCCCAGGAGGAACTGCGACCTCAGACGGCCAGGGTTGCCTGTCCCCACGTGGGACGGACAGTTCTTCAGACCCCGGACCCTCCTCCTGGGCCAGGCCCATGGGGCTTTGACCATCTCCATCTTTTCAACCATTCACCCCACAGGCCTCAGGGTTCACCTCAAACCTGAGAACACAGCCCACAGGGCCACTCAGCGCACTGTCCCCTGAGCTGCGGGAACCGCTCCCCTCTGCCTGGGTTTTTCTGCTGAGACAACAAAACAGAAGCATCGCAGCAGAGCGCATGGGGCCCTGACTTCAGAAAGGCAGGTTCGAATCCCGGTTCCCCACCTCCTGGCTGTGCATCTGTGGCTCAGCCTTTCCCTCCTGAGCCCCAGTTTCCTTGTGTGCAAAGTGGGGGAATAGAAGCCTTGCAAGGCCTGCCCCGCAAACCCCCCAAAACCCTGCCCCCTGCACAGAGTGTCAGCCAACCTCTGTGAGCTCCCTCCCCTCCAAACCGCCACCCCTCCTGTCCCCCAGCTAACCAGCCCCAAGCACCTGTGGTCCAAAGGGGCTTTGTCACCATCACACCCCCTGTTCCCTGCTCGGTCTCTCCTTGAAGGAAAGCGTCTCAAGCCTGTGACACAGCCTCTCCTCTCTCTCCTCCAAAACTACATTCCCGCTGTGTCTGGCTTCACTATAACCGGCCTGTGTCTGTCCCTTAATTTGACAGCAGCTTCTCCCCCCTCTCCCCCCGGCCTCCCAGGTTTCAGAAGGATGGAGGGTGCCCAGGAGTGGGGACCTCTGGCAGCACCCTCATCTCAGCCCTAGCTAGCAGTTCGCCCTTCAGCCAAGCCTGGGAGGAAACTCTGGGCTGACAACTCACAACCATTATTCCGTTTAATCCTCACTACAATCCTGCAAGGAAGGTTTCTCCTTTGTATCGACTAGTTTATTGATTTAGGCCAACCTTGTTCCAGAAAGGCTTTAAGGTGACTTACAGGGATTTATAAAACAGCAAGAGAGCAGGAGTAAAAAGTAGGGCAAAGAAAAGACAAATCAATATCGGACACCAAGCGTGCAGCACCACGTGATCCACACAGCTGCCTGGTCGGGACAGGGGGTAGGTCCTAAGCTTTCTGAGAGCTGATGTGAAAAGGGAAAACTGGTCAGTTAACTGCATCCCCGATATATGTATAAATTCAAAAGAACCAGTTTCTCGGGAGTAGAGCTGTTTTGGGCACTAAGATGAGACGAGAATTTCTCCAGGGGTCTTTATGAAAAATGACTGTGTGTCCTAATCAATAACGCTAGATCCTTACAATAAATGGGTTTCAAGTGTCTGTTTCTTATAATAACATCACATCAAAGTATGATTCAGGCAGAGCAATTCTATGAGGATGCACACCAGGAGCTAAGTGGGGAAGGAAGGGGCAGGAACGGTCTGTCAAAGGCAGGAGGCATCGAGCCTGGCATGATCCAGGAGTAGCTGAGAGCAGGAGGTGCTGGGAAGAGAGTGTTGGCAGGAAAAAGCCTTGCAGACCAGAGAAGGCGACAGGTTAGACCAGAGAGGGGTGTGATCTGATGGCCTTTTAGACATGGCTCTGGGGCACCAAAACTTATAGAGAAAAGACGCTGCCCCCAGTGGACACCAAGTGCCAATTATTGACGTGAGGGTCCAGGGGTGGGTGTGGATCCACCAGGGCCAGGCCACAGTAGTGAGCTGGTGCTCACACTGTTAAAATGAGTACAGGAAACTGAATTTGAGACCTTAAAGAGGTCAGCCTCTAGACCAGAGGGAAACAGGTGAGCCTTGGAAGGCGGAGGAAAATGCAGAGTGCTGACAGCAGAGAGGGCGGTGGAGAGAGCCCGAACTCTGCAACGGAAGGATCGAAGTTCAGTTCCTGCTTCTGCCATTTACAGCAGAAGTTACACGCCTGAGAGCTTCAATTTCCCTATTTGTAATATGGGGATTAAAATATCTACCACGCAGGGCTTTGAAGAAGATTAAGAGAGTTCATGTAAATATTTACGCTTCTGTTCTAGTATCTCCATTTGGCAATATTTAAGAAATGCTGGGGACTTCTTTGGTGGTCCAATGGTTAAGACTTTGCCTTCAAATGCAGCGGGTGCAGGTTCGATCCCTGGTCGGGTGGGGGCTAAGATCCTACATGACTCGGGGCCAAAAAACCAAAACATAAAACAGAAGCAGTATTGTAACAAATTCAATAAAGACTTTAAAAATGGTCCACATTTTAAAAAATCTTTTAAAAAAATAAAAAATAAAACTCTTAAGAAAAAAAAAAAGAAAAAAAGAAATGCAGGCTTTTGTCCCACCTTCATTAAGCACAGTCCGCCTATCCCTTTGCTAAGGTTCTGACTGTTGTTTCCAGTTATCTCACTAGGGGGCGCCAAAAGCCTTCCCCGGACTTGGGTGCTTGCTCAGCCATTTGGCAAACCCAAACAAAGCTATTCTTTTTTTTGCCCCGTTGATCCCCTACCTGGTCAACAACTGTCTTGTCTTTCCCAAACCTCTTTGAAATAAAGTTTCTCATATCCATTTTCACCAGGTTGGCATGCAAACTTCAAATGTACCACCTACAACTTTTCTCATCATATTTTCCCAGGCCCTGAGCCTCCTTTTTCTCTCTGAAACTTGATCGATGTTGCCCTATTCTTCTCCCTCGGTGACCTTGTCAGAGACCCTGAAGTGAGGTGCGTGGCCTGGGGTGTGTCAGGGCAGAATGAGATACACTGAGAGAGGCCATCCTGGAAGAGGGAGGGCTCTGGAGCTGGAAGGACAAACCAAAACCCGGAGCAGCTGGTGGCCCGATCCTGGCCAGGGGGAAGCACAGGGCACAGAGCCACAGGGCGGACAGCAGCTCAGAAGGACGCCTCAGGCAGGACAGCGAGAAGCAGATTCGAGAGCAGGGATGCAGCAACCAGACAAGGGACCGGCTGGGGACAGATTCTACGAGAAAGGATAAGGTCCTAGATTTCTGACAAGCTCCCAGGGGATACAGATGCTGCTAGTCCAGGAAGCACACACTGAGAGGCCAGGGCATAGAGGAGAACGCCCACAGCTCAGTGTCACCCTGGAGACTTGGGTTCAACGAGCCCTGTCTCACCCACTTAAATCATGTGGTCTTGGGTGAGTCACTAACCTCTCTGGACTCAGTTTTCTCATCTGCAAAATGGGGGTGAGAAGTGGTACCTACCTTGCAGGCTCTGATGTGATAGGCACTGGGTGCTCTCACCCCTGCCCATGACTCCACATGTGCTGCCGTTCCTTCATTGCCTCGAATCCCTCCTGCCACAGGACCTCTGCACTTCCGTTCCCTCTGCCGAGACTATTCTTCCTTCACTCTTGAGGAGGAATGGTAACTCCTATTCATGCTCACATCTCAGTCTACAGACACCTCCTCTGACGGCTCCCTCTGCTGCAGGTTCCCAGGGCCCCGACGCTTTCTCTTCTCAGCACTAATCCAGGTTTATAATGAAATATTTGTGTACTGGATGTAATAAAATACTGATTTTTGGTTAACATCCATCTCTGCCTCCAGACAGTCCCTGGACACCTGGTGCGTTGCAGAGGCTCAGTTAATTTTTAGCTGAACTGAACTAAAGTGGATCCTTCCATGATTCTCTTGCTCCAATCCCTCTGCATTTTCCTGATTAAAGCAAGGAGTTAGGACAGGCCATGTGACTGAGAGGGAAGAGCAGGGGCTTGGGGCAGGATGGCTGGTTCTGTGTGAACTTCGTGAGACCAGACCTCTTCCCCGTGCACTGGGTATGGTTGTACTTGCTCTGCCTAACACTCACCCAACAAGTGAGGGCTCTGAAGGGGGAAGGAGCACTTGTTGCCAACGGTGTTATAATCGACCCTGCCCTTCCCTTCACCCATCCTTATGGAACTTCAATAATTACCCTCCATGGCTCTGAGGTGGTCCCAGCAGCATGAGCAGAGAGGTGGGGGAGCCTCTGAGGAAGGTAAGTGACTCTCCTAGGACCCACAGGAGGACAGGGAGCTGGAGCCCCTGGGGTCCACCCGGGGGGCTCGAGGTAAGGGTGCTGCAGGCAAAGATCCCCCTGACTGAATCCCACCACCCAAGATCAAGGGCCCTGAGATGCGAGCTGCTGCCGCTACCTCCACCCCCGGAGTCTGGGACACCCCAATGACCCCAGCTGGGTCCCCCTTCGCTGAAGGGAAGGGGGTAGCAAGCCCACAGCCTGGCTTGGGCACCACCCCAGGAGCACCGCCCCTCCTCCTGCACACTGCCAATCCCTCCAGCCTCTGCCAGGGCTCGGAGAGGCAGGGGCTAGAAAGCCGAGGTCGGGACCCCATGTTCTCTCTGCTAATCCCCCTTCACGCTCTAACCAGATTGGGTCCTGCTGGCAGACCGGCCTGAGGGGATCAGCACAGGGGGCGTGTCCAGCCGGGGATGCTGGGCACCAGCCAAAGCCAGACTCAGCACGGGCTCCTGCCCCTCCCTGCCGGCCCCACTGCAGAGCTGGGGGCCTGCTCTGTCTGCCTTTCGAGCCACACGGAGGCTCTGGGCAACCCGGCCTGTGCCCTCGCCCGACTGGTTACCCTGCGCTCGCCCAGTATGGGGCTGGAGGAAACCAGGGCAGCCCGACTGTTCCAGGCCACCTCGCCCAGGGCTCCCTTAGCGGATTAAGGACTTGGGCCTTGGGCCTTGAAGCCGGCCACGTACCTCCCACCGAGGGACCTCAGGGCAGTTTCCTAACGCCTTGAGCCTCAGTCTCCTCCTCAGTAAAGTGGGAATGACCGTGGGGTCATGGGGCTTAACTGAGGCTGTGCGTGGTGCTCTTGGCCGGGGCTGGCAGAGTCAGCTGCCACTGCTAATTGTCTTTATGGGCCTCGGGGCGGGGGGGCCAGGGAGGCTCAGTGTTGAAAAAGCCAGGTCTTGGAATCAGGGGGATGAGGCTGGAGGCTGGCTCTGCCACCAGCCCGCTGTGTGATCTCGGGCACGACCGGCGGTTAGTTCCCAGCCCCTGGGTCTCCCCTTCCAACAGCACTACCTCCCAGTGAGGTCGGGAGGATTAAATCACACACGGGTGGGCCCAGCTCAGGGCAGCCTCCCTCATGCTGCTGCTGCGGCTGCTAAGTGCCGCCCAAGGACCCTCAGCTGGTGACTCAGCACCCACGTCTCTGGCACCTGAACCAGCAGCAGCGGAGCCACCTGGGAGTTTTAGAAATATGAACTTTCCAGCCCCGCCTACTGAATCAGAATCTGCATTTTAGTAAGATCCCCCCAGGTGATTCATATGTATATTAAAGTTTGAAAAGTGCTGGGACTTCCCCGGTGGCGCAGTGGTTAAGAAACCGCCTGCCAATGCAGGGGACACGGGTTCGAGCCCTGGTCCGGGAAGATCCCACATGCCCCGGAGCAACTAAGCCCGTGCACCACAACTACTGAGCCTGCGCTCTAGAGCCCGCGAGCCACAACTACTGAGCCCACGTGCCTAGAGCCCGTGCTCTGCAACAAGAGAAGCCACCGCAATGAGAAGCCCACGCACCGCAACGAACAGTAGCCCCCACTCGCCGCAACTAGAGAAAAGCCCACACGCAGTAAAATAAATAAATAAATAAATTTGAAAAAAGAAAAGTGCTGCATCTGACAGGGGGAAGCTTAAAACTCTTCCTGTCCCCAGCTAGGGCTAAAGCAAAGGGGTTGCAGCCCCTGTACCCGCCAGCTGTTCAAAGCCAGGGGCAGAGGAGACAACTCCCACTCCTTAGGGGGCGGGATGGGAGGAGACTTGGACACAGACACCCCCACTGGGTGGAGAGAGGGAAGAGCAGCCTCTGACCTGTCACCTGTGGCATGCCACTGCCCACCTTCATGGGGAACAGAGGAGGTGCTCACCAGAGGCAGGGCAGTGACAGCCACGACATTAGTACCACCGCCCTCCCTACATTCCTGCTGGGGTTGGGGCAGGGGGACGCTGCCTGAGAGGCACTCATCTCCTCCACGCCAACAGGAACCACTGCTCCAGCTCAGGGCCCCAGGCCAGGGGCTGGGAGACAGAGCCCCAGGGGGCTGCTCTGTACCCCAGATCCCTGCTGCAGGATGCACCCCAAGGCTGGGATGCCGGGTGCACACCCGCATCTAAGGTGCTCCTGGGCTCTGGCAGGACCATCCCTCCTTTGTCTCTGCCTATCCTTCAAGCCTCCCCTCAAATCCTACCCTTCCCACCCAGGAGGGAAATTAGTTCTGCAATTACCCCTCCCCGCCCAGGCTCCCCAGCCCAGAGACAATATTCAGGGGCCCCAGATCTACCCTCCGTGGGTATGTGGCATGTGCGTGCACCTGTCTCCAAGTGACCTTCAAGGCGGGTTCTTGAGAGACATTTGGTGATAAGGACCTGAACCCTTTCTGCCTGGGCTCCAACCTCAAGGTAGGGACTGGGACTTTGTCATTCGTAAGTCTCAGGTGCTCCCAGGAGAGCAGACTGAAAGCTGATCAGGGGCTGATTCTCAGTGTGGATGAGTTTGTTTCACCAACTCCAGAAGTCAAGTTTGGGTCGGGGTAAGGGGGAGAGTGCAGAAGAGACCAGGGAGTAGTATCAAAGGACAGGCTGGTGGTGGGGTGAAGGGGGAACTGGTCCCACCATCCACAGCCTAGTTTCCTTTGATCTTGGGCCCTGCTGCCCTGCTGTTGTCAAAACAAAGGAAAGACACCGGCACCCCACCTGGGAGCTGCCCCTGTCTTCTCCTAAGGCTGCACTAAGTAGCCAGTTCCCCTTGTTAATCTTTGTGCTCCCCGATCCCCTCTCCTCTCCTCCCGAGGGCCAGAGTCAGGCCAGCTAGAATAAACGGCTGGGGCCGTCAGATAAGCCTGTGTCCCCCAAAGGAGCCTCAGTGAGGGGAGGGTGCGGCGCTGGCCGGGCAGTAGCTGGTCTGGGAGGGGAGTCGGGAGACCTGGGTTCAAAGGCAAGCTCAGAATCAACTGGCTGCCTCTTTGCACCTCAGTTTCCTCATCTGTAACATAAGCTTATAAGAGGGGTAAACAAAGGTATGTGAATGTATCCTGAAGACTGTCTGGCACACAGTAGGTGACAATTGTGTTGCCGCCAAGGCTTCAAACCATCCCTACTAATTGCTGGGTGGTCCAGCTCTGACCCCTCTCCTTCTCCACCCCTCTCCTCCTAAGGTGGTTACGATATTCATGGAATTAAAGCTCACGCATGCTCTGTGAGGCCTTGAGATTTTAAAAAGTGTTAAACACCCAATATTTTCCCAAGGAGCTCCTGATGTCCAAACTCCCGTAGGTAATTTTGGAGGCTCGCACCATAGATGGTGGGGTTGGAGCTTTGCAGGAAAAATGGGCTGCTCCGAGCTATCAGTGCATGCCAGGCACCGTCAGCAGCAGAGATGCCCTTCCTCTCCTGTCCACCACACCACCCCGAAGCCACACACCCTCTTGTGGCCAGCCCCCCTCCCTCTAGACCCACGGAGTTAATGTTGCAGAAACCTCATTAGGAAGAGACATTAAGCAGCCCTGGATCGCGGCGCCATAAAACCAGCCTGGGTAACATTTCCGTGAACTGGGCTGTTTGTCATGCAGCTACCGAGCGTCACTGCAATCATTTCCCACAATAGAGATATCAGAGGAGAGGTACGCACCCCACAAAGCAACCACAGAGCCCTGCCAAGGAAAGCTGCTCGGAGGCTGGAGTCCCATTCAGGAGTGAGTGGCTCAAGGACAAACAGGAAACAGACCAGAAGGCACAGGTCCCAGACAACATGGCAAGAACACAATAACGGCAATCGGGCAAATGAAGGAGGCGGGGGAATGCAATCCCCTCTTAATTGAGTGCCGGGCAAGGCCTTCCCTGTAATCAACCACCATGCACTGAGCCCCCAAGAAGCCCCAGGCATTCTGCTGAGTCCTGAGCAGGGATGCACTGGGGGAGACAAGGCTCTTGTCCCAGAAACATTTGAGTTGTTAGGACCAATAACTTCAGAGATTCCCAGCCCAGGCACACAGTGGGGAAGGGGCAGGGGGCTTCAGCAGGAGAAAGAATCAAGATATAGAGGAAAGAACATGAGTTTTCGAGCCAGACAACCCTGGGTTTGATTCCAAGCTCCACCATTTACTGCCTGTGTGACCTTGGGAAGTTACTCAACCTCTCTGAATCTGGTTGCTCACGTGTAAAGGAGAGTTCCCCACAGCTCCCTCTTGCTGAGTTATATAGTGAGGATTAGATACCACATGTGCCATTTAAATAAAGCACAAAAATAGGCAAAACGAAGCTATGCTGTTAGGAATCAGGATCGTGGTTACTGGTGTGAGGGATTTATGAGTGGAAGGAGGTACAAGAGGCTTCTGGGTGCCCGTGATGTTTTCCTTCTTGATCTCTTGCTGTTTATATGGGTGTGTTCACTTTGTGAAAATTCAGCGAGTTATATGTACGAAAAAACATAACACATGTACAGAAATTTGCACTTTCCTGAATATATGTTATACTTCAATGGAAAGTTTTTAAAAACAACATATAAAGCACTGATTCCAGCGCGTGGTGCTTTGTAGGCATTCAACAAATGCTAATGTCCTGCCTCCCTGATCCTCCCCAGAGGAGACAAAGGTGGAAAAAATCTTTGAGGTGACCAACACCCAAAGAATTGGGGCTCACAATGCTAAGCGGTGGGGAAATCCCCGGGCTGAGAGGACACTGCACAGAGGGCAGCGTGGCAGAAACAGTGCCCACCCCGAAGTGATGAAGGACCGGGAATCAACATCAGACAGGCCAGGAGGCGGGAAAGCAGGCCCTGTGGGCACGTGGGCATTCTGACTGTGCCGGGTGAGATGCTGTATCCCAGGGTAGGACGGCATCTGTCTCCGTTGCAGCAGTTCATGTCTGCTTCCACATCTCCCTGAAGAGCAGGTACAGTGCCCTGCTCCAGGATGAGACCTCAGGGTCCAGTGGGATGGGCTGAGACGCTGACGCTGGAGGAGCGAGGACCTTGGGGCCCCGCAGGGCAGGCGTGGGGCCTGGGCCAACAGAAGAGCCTTCAGAGCTGGTCTGGATTCCTTCTTTGCCTTGTTTCAGGAAGGAATTAAGGCAGTTTTAGGGATACATTATAAAATGGAGTAAGATAATAGGAACCAGAGGAAGAGTTAAAAAAAAAAAAAAGACAAAAATGAGTAGACATATCAAACAAGAGGGAGAAGTACACCCTACAAAACCTTTGCATCTGCTACATATGGGCCTGGGCTTCTCCCAGCCTAGGAGGATGTGGAGACTGCTGTGCATACAATTCACTAAGTCTACAGATGAAAACAAGCTTGGGGGAGAGGCATGGCCTTTCCTGGTTCTAAAACCAAGCATGGGGGACTTCCCTCGTGGCGCAGTGGTTAAGAATCCACCTGCCAATGCAGGGGACACAGGTTCGATCCCTGGTCTGGGAAGATCCCACATGCCGCGGAGCAACTAAGCCCGTGTGCCACAACTACTGAGCCTGTGCACCTAGAGCCCGTGTTCCGCAACAAGAGAAGCCACTGCAATGAGAAGCTCATGCACCGCAACCAAGAGTAGCCCCTGCTCGCTGCAACTAGAGAAAGCCCTTGTGCAACAACAAAGACCAAATGCAGCCAATAAATAAATAAATAAATGTTTTTAGTAAATAAATAAATGAAACCAAGCATGGAGGCTTCGTACGGGTCCCATAAAGAGGCAGCAGCAGAACAGAAAAGCAGGACATTTACCAGCATCCCCAAAGGAGGCTCAAGGATATTAGGTTGCCTCCTTCTGAGTCACTTCCCCAGAAGCGAAGTCACAGATCAGCCAGTTCTCCAAAAGGCCCATTTGCTAAATTTCTTTTGTTTCCTTTACCAATTTGGTTTTAGTTGGGTTGTTTCCCATTTGTCTTCACAAAGGCCTTTTAGGGGCTGTTGGGTTTTCCCTGCCCCAGCTCCTTGCAGTCACAGGAAGAGACTGGGGCTGGGTTCACCGTAGTTCAAACACCAGGAGCGGGGCCAGAGACAAATGGATCAGTCCTGAAAATACCATCATAAAGACGAAATGCAAACCAGTCGACTCACACAAAGTAGTTAAAGAAAGTAAGTCAATTTGATGAATTGGTCATTTGACAAACTGGCCATTCAGTGAATTGACTTTTGGCAAATTGGCTTTTAGCAAAATGCCATTTGGTAAATTGGTCTGCTTCTGACACAGCAGTGTGTTTCACAGGGCAATTACTTACCCACTGCCAGCCCAGGCTAATGGCCTGGGATCAGAGCTCAGGAGAAGTCGTTCTGCAGACAAGTCAACTCCACCCCATGCGCTGCTCTCCACTGGCCTGCCTTGAGCCAGGGTGGATTTTAGAATATTTTGAGGGATGCATGCCTGCAGACCATCCTTCACTCGTATCATTTTTCTCAGTTAAGTTTATCCAGCTCTGAGGGCAGACTCTGGGTTGTCCCTCATAAGGACCTGGGAGGGGTATGGGCAGGATTCAATGTGGTTTGGGAAGAGAGAGACCCAAGCACAGGGGCAACAGGACTGGGCAAGCAGAATCCAAGCTGCGCCCGGGGAGGGGGGCTCCACTCAGGACAAGTGACCAAGTTGTTAGTTTGAGTTTCCCCAGGGAGAACGTGGGGGCCCTGGCCGATGCGGCACAGCAGCTAATGCCAGAACAGACGTCTGACTGAAGCCCATGGCAGGAGTGGTCCAGCAAGGAGGTCAACAGAGTATCACTGAGCCCCTGAGGCATTCCCAATCTTCTCTTCCCTGGCCCGTAAGGGGAAAATGGGGTCCATTTCTTTTACCAAAGACCTCGCCCACTGTCTCCCCATCCCCTTCAGAGCAGTCCAGGCCCTGTCTGAGTCTTGACCTTAGGAGTTTCTCAGAAGAAAGGGGAGCTTGGGGGACTGGAATGGCACGAGTTCAGCCTCCCCAGAATATTTGCAGCCCCTCACGTCCCCTCCAGATATACTCACAGGGATGCCCAAAGGGTATAAGACCCTTAACTACCTCCCAGACAGGCAGAAAGACAGAGCTTTGTCATGTTACAAGGCAAGGAAGGTGTCTAGTTCGCTTAGTGTGTTCTGCAGGTGGCAGCAGCAGCAAGCAAGCCCAGAAAAGCCAGGCGGAGGGGCCGGTTGAGGAGCTGTCCGTGGTGCTGAAACCTCTCAGCAGCTCTTCTTCTGGTCAAGGCTAAAGACCAGATTCTGGTCAAGGTTAAAGACCAGAATCCAAATACCCTGGATTCTAGCCGCCTTCCACCTTACCCAGATGGCCCACATGCCAAACCTTGTATCATCAGCTTTTTTTTTTTTTTATAAGCCCACAGAGAGTCTGGCTCATAGTATGTACACAGAGGGTCAGGAGAGCACCATCATGAGCATCAAGGGACCCATTCTTAGACTCAGGAGAGGCATGTGCTGACCACACTCCACATCACTAAGCTACTTCTAGACAGAGGTGAAGCTTGATCCTGCCCCATTTCCCCAGAACTAAGACCTCCCGCTGCCTGGACATAGAGCAAAGCACAGAGAAGTGCTCAGAAATCGCCTGGCCACGTCAGATCCTTGCACAAAAGCTGCTCATTTTAATCCTGAGGACCTTAATGATCATCACTGACGCTTGTATAACACACAGTTACTATTATTGATGATGATAGCTACGTATATTAAGGATTTATTATGAGCCTGGCACTGCGCTAGGTATTTTATATGTTTTATATACATTATCTCATTTAATCCTTAAAACAGCTTTCTGAGATAAATACTCCCACCTCTCTGGTGTGGATGTTGACACTGGGAGAGGTTAGGGCATGGGGCGGGGGTGGGTAGAGAGTATACTGAAACAGTCCATGCTTTCCACTCAATTTTGCCCTGAACCTAAAACTGCTCTAAAAAATAAAGTCTATTAAAAACAAACAAACAAAAAAAACCTCTCACCATACCTGTTTTCCAGATGGCATAACTGAGATGTCGTAACTCTCCCAGGCTGTCTGACTGCAGAGCCCACAAGCTAACCCACTATGCTACACTGGCTCAGCACATCAGAACCATCAAAGTGATGGACAGGGGGGTGGGGAGGTGTCTAGAAGCGTACACATGTCAGCAGTGACATGTGATAGGTGAACTGGAAGGGAGGAGGTGAAAGCCTAGAAAGCAGAGTATGATAACGAACATTCATAATGTTGACAGTCAGTCATCAAGAAAAGGTTAAACTATGTTCAGGACCCTCTGTTTTAGAACTTAGATAATCGTATAATAAATTTCAGATACATCTCATCAAAAATGGTGGGAGGTTAGCATGTTTTCTCTGAGCAGCCAGGCCATGCGGAGAGCAGAATGCCAGCCCCTGCTGGGATGTGCATTGCCCATGGACTTCTCCTTGCACCTGGATTCCTACAAGTATCTCAGAAACTGTCACTTCTTTCAAACCCCCATAGGTTTGAAAGACAAAGAGGCGAGCTTTGGAATCCTGTGGTGAGGGGCTTCAATCACAAGTCAGTACAGACAGGCAGCGTCCCCTGGGCCTCTGAGAATGAAGGGGTTCTGGTGCAGGGGAGCACCTGTCACCTGAAGGGGAGGATCCAAGGCCACCAGCCACTGGCTTCTCACAGAGTCTCTGGCGCACCCTCCGGGCCACCACCCAAGAGCCCCCAGCAAAATAAATGATCACCAGGGCTCCTGTCCCCAGTCTTCATCTAGGTGTGGAAATGAGGCTAACTGCAAAACCTGGGACACAGAGGGCACCCACTAGGTGTGGAAATGAGGCTAACTCTGCAAAACCTGGAACACAAAGGGCACCCAGACCTCCTGGTGTGGTGGCTGTGACCAGCTTCCGGGAGAGACAGACAGAGGGTCGGGGGGGCTCTGATCTGACCACCAATGTGAACACCAAAAACGGATGTTCGGGCTCAGGAGCTTTCATCTCAGCATCCCAGTTCGCCCAATTCCCGATTCTCTAGGAGGGATGCAAACACCCTCCAACTTCTAGGAGGCCAGCTCCAGCAGCCCTGCCCTCCCCTAGGGGATGGTTGGTGCAGTCAGGTACCCTGCTGTCCTGCCTCATCTCCTTCACAGCCAGACCAGGAGTCCCCACCTGTGGGGCTACAGAGCCTCAAGGACCATGCGGTTGTTGCAACATGTGGGCATCCTCACGCACCCCTAGCATCACCTGCAGACAGAATGAGAGTTATGTAGGACCTTGGGCTCCACCTCTCTGAGCCTTATTTTCCATGTCAAAATGGGGACAGTGAGAGTCCTTTTCTCAGAGACATGCCATGAGGATTTGGTAGGTGGGTTCGCAGCTTCAAACCAATAAATGGGAGCTATTGTTACTGCTCTTCTTATTCTTCTCACATAGGTTGTGATAAATAAGATATAGATTCACTTAAAAGCACTACTGGATTCATATGGCCCTCTTCAAAGACAAGATGTGTTTTCTCAGTCATCATGGGAACCTCATATGGGTACCTCATAACTGTACCCATGCTTTTTTCTTCTTAGCACTTACCATAGTTTTAATCAATTGATTATTCATGGTATGATTTAGTTAATGTTTATCTCCTCTATTAAATTATGCATTCCATGAGGCAAGGGCCATGTCTGTTTACTGCACGTCTAGCAAAGAGGTGGGATTCAGTAAATATTTGATGATGATTTGGGCTATTCAAAAGGTCAAATTAGCATTTGGGAGGAAGTCTATGATGTTTTGACATTAAAAACAGGTCCCCTCCAGGACTGACAGGATAAGGGCATGAGGCCCCCTGCTGTGATCCCACGCATGGCTGTTGTTCCTCTGAGGGGCCTGCTGTCCAGCAAAGGGCAAAGGCTCTGAACTGGATCCACACCGACTCTGTGATAGTTTCAGGCGGGAAGGGCCACAGCCCCCAGGGAGGAAAGCTAAACAGCCTCTCCAGCCCCGCTCTGCTCCTGGCCCACCTCTCTGTTCTGCCCTCCCCCACCATCTACTCACTCCTCCGGGTCTCCTAACACCCTCCGCTGTTTCCATCACTGCAACTGTCACATTGCATGTCTGCGAGTCTCTCACGTCCTGATAATAATAATGACAGCACAGATGTCGAGAAGGATACATCTGCCCTTTGCCTGCCGGCTGGAGGAAAGAAAGCTCACTAACGCAAGGGGACAGGCTATCATCTGGGCCACATCTACCGCCACACCACGACAGAGCAGGCACACAAATGCACGCCCACTCGCTCCCCGCACGTCTGCCTGAGTTCACTGTTTACTGTTTTCACCTCCTGCACCAAGGGTCCAGCCAGAAGGCGGTGACATTCCAGGTCTGATTCCAGCTTGGGAAGCCCAAGGCCTCGGGGCTAACCTTGTGTTCCAACTCAGGATTACCAGAGCTCTGCACTGGGGTGCCGGGGCGCGTGTTAGTCAACCTGGCCAATATTTCCCATTTTTCATCTTTCATTGTTTGAGAACAAAGCCAGTTTGGAGAAAGAACAGGGGAAACTAGAGCCTTGCTTTTCAAAGTGTGATCAGAAGAGGTGCAAGATGGGCACTGATAGAAATACAGAATCTCGGGCCCCAACCCCTACCTGCGGAAAAAGATCCTACATTTAATAAGGTGATTTGTTTGCACGTTCAAATTGCAAAGCACTGGACAGAGCAGTGGTTCTCAAACTTGGCTGCACACCGGAACCACCTGGGGAGGTTTAAGAAATACTGATGTCTGGGCCCCACCCCAGAGATTCTGATTTCATTAGTTGGGGGCAGAGCCTGGGCATTGGGATTTTTCAAAGCTCCCCAGGAGATTCTTAGGTGTGGCCAAGATGGAGAATCCTTTCTACACATGTGGCCACCCCTCAGGCCCCTCACCTTGTCCTCCCCCACCTAGGACCCCCCTTACCGTGCTACGTCCTCCAATCCTTTCTCTCTCAGTATTTCCAATCCCACTGGATGACTGGTGCTAATCAATGTTGAGGAAAGTGAGCCTGGAAGAGTAGTTCATACTAGGTGGTAAATGACTGACAGCCCCAATTTCCATGAAGTATGTGCATTTTAAAAAGAGGATTCCTGGGCTTCCCTGGTGGCGCAGTGGTTAAGAATGCGCCTGCCAATGCAGGGGACACGGGTTCAAGCCCTGGTCCCGGAAGATCCCACATGCCACAGAGCAACTAAGCCCGTGTGCCACAACTACTGAGCCTGCGCTCTAGAGCTCGCGAGCCACAACTACTGAAGCCCACACACCTAGATCCTGTGCTCCGCAACAAGGGAAGCCACCACAATAAGAGGCCCACGCACCTCAATGAAGAGTAGCCCCCGCTCGCCGCAACTAGAGGAAACCTGCGCACAGCAACAAAGATCCAATGCAGCCTAAAATAAATAAATTAAAAAAAAAAAAAAAAAGGATTCCTGACTCAGCCTTCATCAGTGGTGACATCCTATCGGTTTAAGGAACATAAAGGAAACACTTTGAGCAGAGAGGACCTTCCTGGTCACCCTAAAATTAGCCTTTTCTATTCAGCCAAAGTTACTATTCAGAAACACAGCTATTTATAGCCTGGATGAAAGTTCGCTACTTAAGTCAGATTGCTGAGCAAAGATACCTGTGCGTTTATCTGTGTGTATGTGCCCAACTTTCTATCTCTTACTGATGCTGGGCTGTCCATCATCATTTTGGGGTTGGAAGGAGAAAGAAGAAAAGGGGAGAGAGGAAGAGGGCACCTTAAAAGCCAGGTGCAGGTGCTGGGGGCAATGCTGGGGGTGGGAGCATCCGAAGGTGACCACCTCCACGAAAGGAAGGAAGCACCACATCTCACACCTTCGAGGTGGCTCTGGTTTAATATCCCTGCACAAATGCACTCCCCTCATCCTCACGGGTGGCCCTGGGAAGGGTCCAGAGACCAAGGGAGGGAAAGATTGGACCAAGTTTATTTATCAGATGAGCAGTAGAGGCCATACTAGAAGCTGGAATCCCACAGGCTCCCAGCCTGCCAGCGCGTCTTGGGCTGTACTCTGGAGGGAGAAAGTGCAGGAAAGCAATGGGCTGTGGTCCTGGGAAGGCAGCAGCCAACTCCCAGGCTCAGGTTGCATGGCAAAGCCATCTGTGGAAAAGCAAGGGAACCAGAGACAGAGGGATGGAGATGAGAGTTCAATAAAGAGAAATGGGCAAGAAGAGCATGAAGAAGAGAGAAGCTAGATGAGAGAAAAAGACAAAGAAAGAGAGAGGCCAAGACCCCCATGACTGGGGACGAGGCTCTGAGGCGGGAGACGGACGGGGTGCTCGGCTTTTCACAGCAGCGAGAGGTGGCACTGAGTCCAGGCTATGCCTGACAACCAGCTAAGGTGCAAATGAAAAGAGCTCAGCGTGAGAGCTGCTGGGGCTCCTCTCGGGCACTGGGCTCTGCCACCCCGGCCTCTCTCAGGCAGGCTGGAGGCCAGGGGATAATTGGCCCATGGCTGGAGGTGTCAGGCTTGGATGATGAGTGTGAAGCCTGCAGGTGACCTGCCCATGGGGACACGTCCTATGTGACTAATCACCAGGCAGAGGTGAGAATGGAGTTCTGGCCACTGCAACCCCTTCCTGGTAGAATCAGATCTTGGGTGGGGGTAAGGGCTGTCCTTACTCGTAGCTGGGAAGGGAAGGGTTTTGGAGTGAGAAGAACCTGCAGCTTGGATGGCTGCAGACTAGGGGACAAGACATAGGCACAGGTTGCCATCATGGAGGGACAGGGTCACAGGGAATGGTGGTGTGCAGGGTGCGTGGTCCACCTTCTCTCGTGCACACCGCAAATCCAACAAACTCTGCATGTGAGTTAAGAGTAGAAACTCTGCAGCCAGACTGTCTGGGTTTGAATCCTGGCTCTGCCTCTTACTAGCTGGCTGACTCTGAGCTTGCTACCGAGCCCCTCTGTGCCTCGCTTTCTTCTTCTGTGGAGTGAGAATAATAAATAATAATTCTACCCAGCTCGTAGGCTGTTATGAGGATTCGATGAGTGAGTATGTGTAAAGTGTTCTGATCAGTCCCTGCTGGCACGTGGTAAGTGCCGGGTGAGTTGGCATCATATTTGCCGCTGAGGTTCAGGCAGCCCCTGTGGATGCTGGGCGCTGGGCTGGGGACTCAGGCCACAGCGACCAAGACAAAAGAGGCCCATGCTTCCGTGGGTTTCCATTCTGATGGGGGAGAGAGAGACAATAAGTAGTACAACCCCAAACCCCCCAAGCTGATTTCAGAGATGGACGAGTGCTTTGAAGGAAACAGAACAAGGCATCACGCTGGAGAGTGACTGGGAAGGAAGGGGGCGTCTGTGGCCAGGGTGGTCGGCGGGGGCTGCCCTGTCTGTCCAAGGAGAAGCCAAATGGTGAGAAGGAGGGAGCCATGCAGAGTGCTGGGGAAGAACATTCCAGGCAGAGGAAGCAGCAGGGGAAAGACTGTCAGGTGGGAAGGGGCATGAAGTGTCAGGGAACAGAAGGCAGGCCAGCGCGGCCAGCGTGCCAAGCGGGAGGGAGGAGACGTGGCTGGGAACGAACGTAGGCAGGGACCAGGGAGGAGGGCTTCGTGGGCATGGCCGGGGAGTGGGCTGGACTCTGCATGAGGTAAAGGGTGTTAAACAGGAGCTAGGCAAGATCTGATTAGTATTTTTCAAAGAGAACTGGCTGCTGGGAGGTGACTGAATTACAGAGGAGCTGGCGGAGGCAGTGAAAGCAAGCACCGAGCCCCTCCTGACAACCTGGGAAGTAGATTTTTTATGATGAGGAAACTGAGGCTCAAACAGCTGCTGCAGGATAAAAGGGGTACAAAGAGGGACCAGAGCAGCAGCTACTATTTATTGAGCACTTACATCTCCCAGGCTCTGTGCCTTGGTACTTTCCCTGTTGCCATTTACAGAAGAGGTTAAATTGGGAACCCAAGGCCACCCAGATGGTAACAGAGCAGAGTTAGGCCCTCAGGTCAGGCTGACACCAAAGCCCATGCCCTTGACCACTGAGGCTGCCCTCTTCTGGTGCTGGGGGATGGGAGAAGACCTCTGAGGGGCCTCTGGTTCAGAACATATCTGCAGGGCTCTGTCCCGCTCCAATCCTAGGACACCTACCTACTTCACAGATGGAAACTCCCCACTGTGAGAGGAGGAGGGTCATTCAATCTCAGAGGTGGGGCTGGAGGCAGAAAACCTTCATAATGCTTTTGAGATCATTTACCTAAGTCAAGAAAATACCTATTTGTCCTACCAAATTTTGTTCCTACCAAAAAGTCACTCTGGTTTGATATAATTCTATCACCGAGCTCCAGAACTCAGAATCTGTCTCTTGCAGAAGGCAAGCACTATAGATTCAAAGCACAATTTATTTTGATTTTTTTCTACTTAACATTAACTTTGCAGCTGCATCAGAAAACCCATCACTGTAGACCTGTTCAGACACGTTCCCTGCATCATTTCTATCATCTTCTACCTGGAAAGGAGCCTCTCCTGATGTCTCTCCATGAAGCTGGCCAGGTTCCTCAGAAAATTTACCTTGGTTTGTGGCACTACTACTGATTAGGGCCTATACACTGTGAAACTACCTGTGAACTTATAAACTTCTGTGTTTTAGAGCAGCAAATTATCGCTGTCTGGTAGAAAAGATAACTTCAAGGGTTAGTTATTGCCTGTAGGGCATTAACTAGCTTTATATCTAACTTTTTAATTTTATTTCAACGTTCTCTGTCTTTCATTGATTATAAGCTCTCAGCGCCTCAAATTCTCCTTGGAACAACTTTACTATCCTGCTGGTTTTCTCATTAATGAGTTAAATAAACACAATCACCTTATATTTGTATGACAGTCAGGTTTCTAACTTTTTTACAATCATGCTTTGGCAGTCGTTTTATCTCCGTCTTGCAGATGAGACCACTGGGGCTAAGAGAAGCCCGTGAACTAGCTGGATGCACAGGGCCAGCAGGTGTGGAGGCAGAATTTTGGTCTGATGACAAAGCCCCTGCAGGTCTCATAGGTCATCTGAGCTTACAGGGGCCTTAGAATGATCTGATCAGACCCCTATACTTTACAGGAGACCCTGAGACCAAGAGGAGAAAGAATACTTGTTCACAATCACACACCACTAAGCACAAAGGGCACCTTCAGCTGAAAAGATGTTTCTCCTTTTTTAACGACTGCCTTATCTTTCGTTTGCTCAATCCTTGCCACCCACAGGGAGCAAGAAAGAGTGCCTGCCACACAGTGAACTCACCTGCCTGCAGGACCAGTGAGGCACCTCCAGAACAGAGTCACTCCTCAGAGTGCCAGGCAGGGCTCTGACCCGAGTCCATGGAGGCCCTGAGGACCAAAGAGGGGCTGCCAAAGTCTGTGCATCCCTGGAATTTGGTGCAAATTTTGCCTATGTGCATAAGATTCTCAAAGGGATAGGACTCCAAAAAGATTATGCATCCTGCTTTGAGATTGTCTGTAGAAGGCCCCTGTTAGAAGCAAAGGAACTGGGGCTTCCCTGGTGGTGCGGTGGTTAAGAATCCGCCTGTCAATGCAGGGGACATAGGTTCGAGCCCTGGTCCGGGAAGATCCCACATGCCACGGAGCAACTGAGCCCATGCGCCACAACTACTGAAGCCCATGTGCCTAGAGCCCATGCTCCGCAACAAGAGAAGCCACCACAATGGGAAGCCCGCACACCGCAACAAAGAGTAGCCCCCACTCGCCGCAACTAGAGAAAGCCCGCGTGCAGCAACAAAGACCCAACGTAGCCACAAAATTTTTAAAAAAATTTAAATAAATAAAATTAAAAAAAGAAGAAGCAAAGGAGCTGCCTGAGAAGGAAAACACATTAATGTCTAAGCACGTGCATAGTTAGCCTGCTGAAATGGGCCTGGTGGCCATGAGAACAATGCAATTCAGAAGTCATTTTCGAATTGGGGCATTTCATTGGTCAAGCATCTAAAAGACTCAGAATCTCTAAGATTGTATGTGAGAGTCTCAGGCCTAGAGACACATGAATGCCACTTCTGGTGGCACAAGAGCAGCCAAGGGCCAGAGGGTCTCACCCAGCACAATGAGACATCAGATCCCTGAGATAGGGATTCTGGTCTGTTTTGTTGGCCAATTATCCTGGCATCAAGAAGAGAGGACTTCCCTGGTGGCGCAGTGGTTAAGAATCCGCCTGCCAATGCAGGGGACACGGGTTAGAGCCCTGGTCCAGGAAGATCCCGCATGCCACAGAGCAACTGAGCCCGTGCCGCACAAGTACTGAGCCTGCGCTCTAGAGCCCGTGAGCCACAGCTACTGAGCCCACGTGCCACAACTACTGAAGCCCACATGCCTAGAGCCTGTGCTCCACAACAAGAGAAGCCACCACAATGAGAAGGCTGTGCACCCAACGAAGAGCAGCCCTCACTCGCCAGAACTAGAAAAAGCCCATGAGCAGCAACGAAGACCCAACGCAGCCAAAAATAAATTAATTAATTTAAAAATAAACAAAAAAAGAAGAGAGCTTTGTATATTGTAGATGCTCAATACATATTTGCTGACTGAATGAGAATCGTCCAGGAGGAAGGAGACATGGCACTGACTGATGATGCCTATAAAAGCCAGGCCAAGTGCAAGGCCCCAAAATAATAAGATTAAGAGCAACTAACACTTAGCCCTTTACTATGTGCCAGGCTTTACCTGCCCCCCTCATCCATTCCTCACAATGACTCCCCAAGGACATTGTCCTATTGGGAGCTCCATTTCACATATGAGGAAAGTGAGGTTCAAAGAGGTTCAGTGATTTGCCCAAGGTCACGTAATTGGGGAGCCCAATCCACAACCTGGACCAGGTCTGTCTTAACCCAGATCTTAACCAACACGCAAACACTGCCCTTCCTGGATTCATGGGAGAAGTGGTAAAGGAAAGAGCCAGAGCATAGAGAAAGAAAACTGTTAAGTGGAGTGAGGAGAGGGCAGTGCAGTGGTCAGAAGACATGACCTACGTTGCAAAGCTCTGCTGGGACAGTGTTTACAAGACCTTGGAAGGGCAGTAGTGGAAAGGGAAAGGGGAGAAGCAGTAAGATGTGGCAGAGGCTGCCATTGTCCCCAGCCAAAATCCATTCTTCCCCCTTTTTCTTCTGTTAAAACTGTTTTTGGGGGGTTTTTTTGGCATCAATGGGCCAAGAAAAAATATACATTTCCTGCTTCCCTTGCAGGCAGGGGTGGCCAAGAAGAGGTAAGTAGAAGTTGCTTATTGAAAAAGTTTCCATAAAAATCTCTGTAAAGAAGGCTGACTCAGTTGGTAGAGGTGCCTTTTTAGGGGACTTCCCTGGCGGTCCAGTGGTTAAGACTCTGCCTTCCAATGCAGGGGGTGCGCATTCGATCCCTGGTCGGGGAGCTAAGATCCCACATGCCTCAGGGCCAAAAAACCAAAAAACATAAAACAGAAGCAGTATTGTAACAAATTCAATAAAGACTTTTAAAATGGCGCACATCAAAAAAAAAGAGGTACCTTTTGATCTTTCCTTCCCCTCTTTCCTCCTTTTCCCGGCCTAAAACCCATATGAGATGACTGGAGCTCCAGCAGCCATCTTGAACCATGAGGTGGCCTTAAGGATGGAAGACAAAGCCCAAGAATGTTGGAGCAAAAGACAGAAGGATCCTAGGACCTTGATTCCTAGCTGACTCTGTGCAGACATACTTTTATGTGAGAAACTCCTATATCTAATTTAATCCATTTTTTCTTTTCTTTCTTTCTTTCTCTTTTTTCTTTTCTTTTTTTTTTTTAATTTTTCTGTTCTGATGAGCCAAACCCAATCCTCCCAACTGGCACAGAAATCCACTTTGAGGAGAAGACCAGCAGAGGTGTGCAACACCCAGCACTACATCTGCAGAAATATCAGATGGAGGATCTGCAGAGCTGACCACAGTAGAGAAGCAAAGTCCTGAGATGAGGGGGAGATGCCGCCTTCCCACCCCAGACTCTCTCTTAGGCAGGAAACAAGGGAGGGTGGGAGGACACACAAAAAAGGTGATGTTAAAACTAGAGTGAATGCCAGAGACTGCAAAGATGAAGATTTTCAGGTGACAAAAATCACCTGGGAGAAGACTGTTCCAGAGCTGAGACCGTCGGTCACTTGCTTCTGCACAAGTGGCAGCTGGGGTACAATGCCCCAGAGGGTCCTCTTCACCCCAGCTAAAAGAAAGACCAAGGCCCCAAAGCACGTTGATCCGTGGGAATATTTCTAGGCAGCAAGTTCCAGGGCTAGTGCTGGAGCCAGGCCATAGGGGACCCTTATGGGAATTAGAAAAAGATGCCCCCTCTTCAAGACACTTCCATCTACTTGGAGATTGTCAAAATAAATATACAAATTTACATCTATGATGTGAATGTGTCCCTTAGAGATGGTACCTTTGGACAATGCACAGCCTGCACAACGGTACACAATGACCATACATACATATCAATGTGGTCCCACCACACCTGTATCAACCGGCTGAACGTTATGCTCCTAAGGACGTCCCAGCCTTATTGAGTGATGATTACATGAGGCCATGTGGACCCCAGTTAAGAAGGCAGGAGAGACTTCCACCCTACAAAAAGACATAATGCCAAGTCTGGGCACCTGTGTTAAATGTCATTCATAAGAAAAATGCAGACGTTACCATATTTCTTGTCCGTGATTGTGATAAAGACCAAGCACAGTGCCTAGGCAGAAATCATAGTCTAATAAGAATTTGTGGGCTGCATCAAGGTATGATAAAAATGAATGGGGGCATGAATATCTTGGAATTTTATTATAATTAATTAAAGCTACTTTGTGTCATTTTATTGGTTTATTTTTTTCCCTTGGACAGAAGGAAGAACTTTTACAATTTATGGAAATATTTTACGTAAATAAATGTAAATGAGTATATCTCAATAAATAAATTATTTGAATCTTAATTCCCTGCCCCAACTGCCAAAAAAAAAATCCTAGTTAAACTGCAACCTTGCTTTCAAGCCAGGATCCAGCTGCTGACGTCACCACACTTTACCGCGGTTCTCACACAACCACGATTTCCCACGGAATGCCCCTCTGCTCGAGCCCCCTCGTTCCTCCATACCCCCGTTGTCCCCATGTCATCTCATATCTTTGGATGCCAACTCTGGGACCAGAGAGAAGTTACCATGTCCCAGATGAAGGAGGGGTGGGGCTGAATCAAGTGCCACTGAGATTCTTAATGAGCAGCAGAGTTCCCCTAACCAGTGGCAAACAGCTCCTGACACAGGCATCCAGGGCAGAGGCAAGCCACCGCCCTGTGGCAGGAAGAGAAGTCACAGCCGCACTTGTTGAACTTGCATTTGTTCCACGCACTACACTGGACATGAAGTGGACAGGGAAGAATGCCCTGGACCCTGATTTGGAGGCCTTTGTTAATGCAGAGGCCCACATTAGCTGTGTGACCTTGGGTGAGTTCCTCTGCCACTCTGGACCTGTGTCCCCACCTGCAAAATGAGGGCCCTGACTAACACCTCCAGGCAGTGCTTCTTCAGCTGTAATGTGCACACGCAGAGTCTTGTGCACATGCTGATTCTGACCCGGTGGGTCTGGGGTGGGCCTGAGAGTCTGCATTTATGACAAGCTCAGAGGTCTCTCCTGGACCTGGCCTGGTGCTTTGCCTCATTCCCAGGGGCCAAGCTAAGAATCCCTCACCCTGAATGAGGCTGGCAGCTGACCCCTCTCCTTCCTCTACCCTGGTGCCCATTAGATTTCAGCCCAGCAGACAAAACAGCCAGCTGTTGACAGAGCCCAGGGACCCGGACAGCTGTCCTCTGCTTTTCCCTTTCAAAACAAAATTTGATCTGTCAGTTTTTTTAAATCACAGAACAGCTGAGAAAGAGAAGCATCTCCTCCGTATCCATCTCTGCTTCCCACTCCCACTCACCACTTGCCAGAAACTAGCCTTGATGTTTTCCTGTCATCTTCCCCCAGACCCCGCACGTGTCAACCAAGGCTGACAGGGTCCCCCCAACTCCCCCTGCCCTCCCCACCATTCTCTGAGCTCACCTCTGGCAGAGCCAGCTTGCCAGGCTTATTTTTAACAGCTCTGATTGAAGCTGGGATCCCGCTGTCATTTACACTCCCTCATCATTATCAGCTCAAAGCTTCCAGCAGCCAAGCTAAAAAGGCTTCGCAGAGCGTGGAGCGGGAGGGGCCGGGAATGAAATGCCAGCGGCTCGGCACTGCTGCCTCTTGTGGAGCTGTCCCACCACCTGCCCCCAGCACAGCCCACCCTCCCCAGCTTGACCGGAAGGTGGGAGAGGCAGACAGCCCCCGCCCCTCACCAGCCTGGCACTGAGCGACTAGGGGTCTCTTGTTCTAGTGATCACATTTTCTCTCCCAAGAATCAGGACACGTGGTGTGACTTAGAAATGCAGGGAGGTGAAAAGATGCATAGAGGCAGAAAAATTAAATCCCATTTAGTTGTGTATTTAATGAGAGCCATCAACAAGCTGGGTGGTTTTATCCTCATTCAGACAAATGCTGAACTTAGAGCCTCTCTGTTACTCTCCTGAGTCCTGGAATACCCAGAGCTCTGTTTTCTCATCTCTGCAAGGGGATAATCATCCGCGCTCACAGGGTTCCTGGGAGGATTAAATGAGAAGAGGCAGGTGCCCACGTGGTGCCCACAGCCAGGCTCCACACCAGCAGCCTGCCGTCCACCGCCGGTCCTCTCCCGCAGGAGCCTCCCTCATCCCAGACATCAGACATCAAACACTACAACCACATCTCATCCTTCACGCTACTGAACTACTGAGCCTCAGAAAGAAGAGACATGAGAGCGGAGAGCGCCTTGACGCTCCCATCTCTGAAGAAATTCATGGTCGTGTTTTAGTCTGCTCAGCAAGGTCAGAGTTCACGGGAATGTGTCTGACTCACCACTAAATAATTTACTCAAGGGTCAGAGAGGCAATAATTTTTACAGAGAAAGCATTTCCAACTCAATGCACTAAAACGTCAGTTCATTAAGATGGTGGGGGTGGGGTGGGGTTAGGAGGTGAGAACCAGGATCATGGCAATGCTTTTGTTGGGAGGAGAAATTAGCTGTTAAAGCACCGAAAGGACACACATCAGTTAGATTTCTTTTTTGTTTGTCAATGATGTCTTGCCTCTATGGATACTAATAAAAAAGCAAACAACCTAAAGGTTTTGATACTGGATATCTTAAAAAACTACAACGAAAAAAATCTCTGTCCATCTCCAGGAGCCCCCTCCAGGAAGTCTTCCCGGGTTTACCCGACTCTGGGCGTTCAAGATTACTTTGCAATCTTGCAGCACTTTGCTGTATGGTCTGGTCTGCAATCCACTGCACCTCAAGCAAAACATTAAATTTCTCATTGTTTCTAGCATTCAAGGAGGGCCTTCCCCAGCCATACAGTGTCCATGGGCAGCCACGGGCCTTGTCCCTCTCCGCCATTCCCTTGAAGAGAGCTGGCAGGCTGTATTTGGCTTGTTCAGAGCACTGCCTTCCATCCACTTCCACACACACAGCTGTGATCACCAGCCTAACAATTTTGTTAAACTGTCATTTTGATATTACCATTTCAAGTGAATCAGGAAGCCCAGTTTATAGTTCAATTTGCAGAAGTCTGATCACACTGCCAGCTATCAAGTCTCTGGCAAAGACAAGAGCCCTGAACCGTCACAGCTGGAACAACTATTCCCAGAGTGCCTTCCACATCAAAAACAGTAGCCCGATTGTGTAAGGGGTGCGAACACGCACGAGAGCACAGGCCTTATCCTCACGAGCTCACACCCAGCACCAAGAAAACAGTGATGATCCCGATACCTAGGAATGCCAGAACGCTCCCTGGGTGCTGTACACCATCACATCACATCCTCACAGAAGCCTTACATTTCAGTGCTAGGACTGTCCCCGGTTCAGAGCTGAGGAAAGAGAGGCTGAGGGAGGTGTTAACTTGAACAGAGCACACCGCCAGGAGGCAGAGTCACAGGGCAGAAACCCCTGGACTGGAATGGCTGGGACAGAGTCAGGAAGTAAGGTGAAGGCTCCCAGGGGACAGCAAGGAAGCGGAGACGGAGGATGGGCTGCAACCCCAGTGCTGAGCGTGTGCTGGGGACACAGCTGAAAGCCTGGCCGCCCCAGTGGTGTGTGAGGAGAAGCAAGCCTGGTGCCAAGGGGCCCTCAAATGCCAGCGTGAGGAAGGTGGACGTGAGCCAACAGCAATGAGGACCACTGAAGATTTCTGAATATAAGAGCGATCAGATGGGAGTGATGCCTTAGGAAGGTGATGCCTGGTGGCCGAAAGGATGGCTGGGGGTGGGGGTGGGAGGGGGGGCTGGAACCACTCGGGAAGCCACAATAGTCCTTAAAGCATGAGTGATGGGAATCCCAGCGTGGAGGACCTGGCTTCTCCCGGATGTGAAAACTGTCTGGGAGACAGATCAACGCGGCCATGAGCTCTGCAACTGGCCTCACTGAGTGGCCCTGGGCAGGACACCTGGCCGCTCGTGTCCGCAGTTTCATGAGCACTGAAACAGGGATAATGCTAGATCCCCACGCGGGGCTGCCGAAGGACTGTATAAGCTTGTGTGTGTGCAGTGCTGAGCCCAGCTCCTGGCTCGCAGCACCACTGGCTCATCAGCTGTTAGAACACATGTTAACAGAAACACAGAGGCTGGCAGGCGGTCCCGGGCGGCACAGTGACTGCCTCTCTGCCAAGCAGTAGGGCGTGTGAGACCGAACTAAGGAGGAGAGTCAGGGTGAGCAGTCTTGATTTGGGGGTTCCCCGGGGAAAGGAAAGGCTGACGTCACGGGAGGCCGTGAGCTCTCCCGACGAGACCCCCAGAGGGAAGCACAGCGCGGGTACCACCGCATATGAGTTACGTATTTGGGGAGAGCGCTCCCAGCCTTGTCTTTCACTTTTTCCTTTTCAAGCAAATTTTAACAGTCCTTGGGCTGCTGCCCTGACTCAGGAGCAGGGAAGGCAGTCTCAGAAGGCGAGGGGAACTCTGGCAACCTCTTTTTTTTTTTTTTTATAAATTTATTTATTTATTTATTTTATTTTGGCTGTGTTGGGTCTTCCGTTGTTGCGCGTGGGCTTTCTCTAGTTGCGGCGAGCGGGGGCTGCTCTTTGTTGCAGTGCGCGGGCTTCTCATTGCGGTGACTTCTCTTGTTGCGGAGCATGGGCTCTAGGCAGGTGGGCTTCAGTAGTTGTGATGCCCGGGCTCAGTAGTTGTGGCACACGGGCTTAGCTGCTCCACGGCATGTGGGATCTTCCCGGACCAGGGCTTGAAGCCGTGTCCCCTGCATTGGCAGGCGGATTCTTAACCACTGTGCCACCAGGGAAGTCCCTCTGGCAACCTCTTGCTTGGAGGAAGCAGTAGACCCCGGGCAGTTGCCCTGCAGCATCCGGTTGCCATGAAATGGAATTTATACATGAAAATCAGGAGAGGAGCAGCCCGGGGCACCCCAGTCATGGCTCTGACAGAACTGACAGCTAATTAGAAAGCTCCATTTGAGTCTCACGTTGAAAAGCCATTTAATAATTAAATGTCTTATCTGTATTTAAATTCCTCTGACAATGTACACTTAGAGTGTGGCCAGAGAACCAATTTTCTCACTTCCATCACCCTACAAGACACAATATTTGAATCCAGGCATCTCCTCCATTGACAGTAAGTGACATTATGTCACTCGATTTGTATTAGGAGTGTTCCAACATCAGGGGGACTCTTCCTCCAGGCTCTTGGATTTGATGCAGCACAGAGAAACCTGACTCAGAACCAAGTTGACACGAATGAATCCCTTCACAAGTCACTGAGCTGGAATGGGGCGGGCAGGGAGTGGGAGAGGAGGCCCTCAGCCGAGTGGGGTCTGGGGAGGGGCAGTGGGATCAGCTCACCTGCGTGTAGCTAAAAGGGATTCATGGTCTGTAGAGCAAGAATAAAATTTTTTAAATAATAAAGTATTTATTTAAATAATAATAATAAAAGCAAAAATGAAAGTTGGTCTGCTTTTCATTACCACCATGCACAAGCAATTCTAAAGAATGTCAGTGATAACATACTGTTCCCCGCTAAGAAGGAGGCTCCCGCTGCAACACCCTCAGCCTGCCGCTGCCTCGGCCTCAGTGACCATGAGCACAAATGGCCTGGAAGCCACAGGGCTCCCGGGCCTGCTCAGGGAGGGGAGAGGAGACCACCAGTCTCAAGGGACGAAAGGAACTGTGCTGTTGCATGTTTAAAGGGTGGACAGACACAGGCCGGGTTTGGCCCCATGAGTGTGCTCTGCCCGCCCTGCAGGAGCAGGGAACTGTAAGGGAGGCGACCTCTGCGTAGTCCAACAAAGCTGCACCCCATTCTGCTGGCAGCAGTGGCTGTAATGTCACCAGGGTCCCCAAGTGGCCTGGGGGGACCATGCAGAGCTATGGGGGGAGGGTAAACCCCAAAGGAACACACAGAAGCCTCTGCAAGGAGACCAGATTCAGGGGGGAGGGAGTCATGGACGGCCCTTTTTGGGTCACAGATGGAGCATCTGGAGAAAATAGCAGAGAGAGAGGCTTCCCAGGTCCTCCCGCTGTTGCTCAGAGCTCTCCTCCCACGACAACCCAAAACGCTTCTCCCTTGTCCCCAGGACAGCCTCTCAGAGAGCAAAAGACTGTGCTTCTGTCTCCCCTTCTGGAAGTTTCTCTTTCCATCCAAAGGAGCCAATGAAACTCGCAGACAGAGAGTGCACATCCAAAGGAATAAGACCTGGAAGGGAATTTAAACATGACCTAGCGCAACTCTCTCTTCTGACAGATGTAAAAAGCCCAGAGAGGTCAAGGAACTTGTCCAGAGTCACCCAGCTGGTTAGCTGGTGCTCTTCCCATCCCCAGACCCACCATGCTGCTGGGAAGCATTACGGTATTACAGCATTACGGTATTCGCAGTCAGCAAGTTGTGGGTCTAGATCCTGCTCTCCCCTTACAGCTGTGTGGGATACACCACACGTGCTGCCGGGCCCCAGACAGCAGCCTGGACTGGCGGCTGGACTAACTGAAACAGCACCCCAGCACCAGGCAACGCCAGTCCTGCTTTGGGGTGGATGTGACTTTGCATTTCTGGGATGCTTGAGTCATGACAACCCCTCGAGTCACAGCCAATAAGACCAAGTATCTCTCTGGGACACAGGCAGTCTGATGACCAGTGGAACTGGCCCAGACAATCATCAAATTCAAGAATATCAAGGGCCTTGGATAACACTCACTGCACCTGACACTGCTGTGATCCTGCCCTCAAGGTGTTCTCTGCTCTCTTGGGTTTACCTGTTGATTTACTGTGGTTCAACTGTTGCTTCTCAAAGTGTGGTCCTCGGACCAGTAGGGTCCTCATTATCTGGGAGCTTGTTGATGAAGTGACTCTCAAGCCCCCCCTGGAGCTGCTGGATCAGGATCTGCATTGATGCAAGACCCCCAGGTGACTCGGGTGCACGTTAAAGCTTGGGAGGCACTGGTCTAGGGAGTGGTGGGGACACCCAAAGGTGATGACCTCGGAGAGTGCCAACACTCTGCACACCATCAGAGACCATCACAGACTGTCCATCACAGGGCGTGTGTGACACGGTGCTGCCATCGCTGTGCTCTTGCCCAGGGGAAGATGAGAGGTTCTGAGTTTCAGAGGATGGCAAGCACAGCGTACTCCGGGATGAAAAGTCCTGATGCAGCCAGCCACCCGGTTAGGAAATGTGCAGTGTCCAGGGGGACGTGGGTCTGCGTGCCTGCTTTTCACCAGCTCTGGGACCTGCCACAAGCCCGTTAAGGTCTACGGGACCGGGTTCCACATCTCCCCTGTAAAGTAAGGATGCGAGGAGATTCCGGATATAAAAAACTGGCACTGGCCTGTCCCTGAGAGGGGCTCTGGAGTAGTAACAGCTATGGTTATGATCTGGGGGGAGCGGGGAGACTGGATCCTTCTCCAAATAGCAGAAGGGGACAGACCTGGGCTGGTGAGCAGTGGTTGCAGGTCCCAGGACAGCGGGTTGGGATTAGTACATGGAAGATCTGTGGGCAGCGAGCTCCCCGACAGCAAATGCTCAGCGAGGGCAAGGAGGCTGTGGGGAGTTCAGGAGGGGTGGGGAGGCAAGTGAGGCCCTCTCCTCTCCTCATTTCTGCTGCCTGAGTAGGGCACCAGCCTCCCCAGGATCCAAGTGGGATCTCCCCTTCCTCTCTCCTTGGAGCGCAACAGACAAGGACGAAGCAGCACTGGAGTGGACGCCACAGACCTGCCGACAGCCCCCAACACTCTCTTCCCAGCAGGAGCTTCCAGCAAGTCCCACCAGGTAACCAAAAAGGAAGGCACCACTGGTCTCCTCAGTAACCCTGTTCAAGGCCCCTCAGTAATAATTTTAACAAGCTTCCAGCTCTCCCCCCAAACTGCTTAACGTCTACAACAATCACACTCTTCCTTTCTCCTCTGAACATTCATTTTAGCGCATCTGACCAGAACAGTGTGATCTCTAAACCAAGTCAGACAGTGATTTCTTCACAAAGTGCAACGCCCTCGATTAATGAACCCTCTGGGAATGAAGATCCTTTTAACAAAGACACCATTAAAAACAAAGCTGAAAAAACCACACACGGCCCCTAAGTGTTTGTCACCCGTCATAACCTACGAGGGGGTGTGCACAGTGGGGGTGACGTGGACGGCTCAGAAGGGGGCAGGCTCCAGCCACTTCTGGCTGCTGAAGGAAGGAAAGGAGCAAGCCATGTGTGAACCTGGAAGAAAGAGTATTCTAGGCAAAGGGAACAGCCAGTGCAAGGGTCCTGAGGCAGGAGCATGCATGATGGTGTTCAAGGAAAAGCAAGGACATGAGGGTGGCTGGAGTGGGAAACGGGGAGAGTGGTAGGAGGGTAAAGACTTTGGCCATCAGGCTAAAGGAAGCAGGAAGCCATCAGAGGGTTCTGGACCGAAGAGCAACTTAGATTTAGAAGGTGGTGCACTTAAGGCACTAGCAACAGTACCTTGTACAGAGTGAGTGTTCAACGAACATGAGCTCTTATTATACATCACTCCCTAAATTTCTACCTGGTCTCCCCACATCTGAAAACACACACCCCACTCAAAGCCCTTCAGTATTGCCCCTCTGGCTACTGAGGTGTCCCAGATCCTTCTGTCTGGGACTCAAGCCCCTCAGTAAGGCCCAATGCAGACACCAGCCACCACCCCAACACACCTGCCCAGCTACAGACTTGCTCCCCCTAGACCTGCACACCTTCCCTCTTCTTTGCTTTCACCTTCCTATGCAATTCCCTTCCTCTTGAAGGCTCTCTCCTCTCAGCATCTCCTAACATCCTCCCCAATGTCACTTCCATCGCAAAGGCCACCTCCTCCATGAAGGCTTCCTGCATGCATCCGCAGATGAATGTCATCTCTCCAGCATTAGCCAAGCACACCGTGCCACTCACGGACCTTCTCATCTTTAATGCTGGTCTCAAACCCCCACCGAACCCTACCTCCAGACCCTGCCACCACCCATGAGAAAGTTACCTACTAAGCTCTCCGCAGGGCTCAGCCAAGGCACTGAATGCGCCGTTACTAAAGTCAGCAGGGTAACACAGCAAATGCACAGCCCCTATTTGCCCTCATCCTCTTGACAGAGACGTGGCCAACACTCAGGCAAACTGTGAAGGGAGCACAGTTGGCCTCTCCCCGCCTGTCCAAGGGGGTGTGATTACAAATGGAAAGCCGGGGTTGGGGGGCATTCCTCTTCCTTAACACACAAACGCTCAACAGACAAAACAAATTTGACAACTGCTCAGTTCTGTTCACCAGTCAAGCCTGAAGCCTTCGGCCCCTCTATGACCACAGATGCGGGTATTTCACAAGATAAAAACAGCCATGATAAAGAGGAGGAGGAGATCAAAAACCCTGCCCAACACCACACACACACAAAAGCTCAGCATGGCTGCGCGGCCACGTTCAAGCTCTTGCATCTGGAGAAAGGGCATCCGTCACATCCAGGAGGTCGCGGAGCAGGCCAGAACCTACAGCTGTCCTTGCAAGGTCAGCAGCGGGAGCACTTTGGTGACATCTCAGAGGCCTCCAGTGACCAAGGTGTATGAGGGTGGGGAACATGACTTGCCGCTCCAGTCTTTACAGAAGAGTTACTGAACAGCCGTGAACTCCCACGGGGTTTGCTGAAGCAGGCAGGAGAGATGCCAGATCAAACAGGGGTCAGAATCTTCCAGATGACTGCTTAACCAGAGGCAGATGAATCACAGGACCACAAAGCAGCCTCCAGAGGGTCTGAATGAAGGAACTCAAGGTGAAAATGGGGTCAAGATTCGTGAACTGTTGTTACCCAGGCCTCTCTGGGAGGCTCCCACTCCTCCCTCTCAAGCCATTTCACCAGCTTAGTTCCTGCCCAGGACCAGGAACCCAACAGACAACCAGCCAGAGGGGCAAGTAGCACCCAGAATCTGACCGAAAGACCTCTGCCAAGGGCACACTCAGTTGGATCCAGGTCCCATAAACGGCACCTATAATGGACATCCAATGGTTTTTGTTCTGTTCTGGTTTTGTCTGCAGCATCGGTTCACCCTATTTCCCAGTGATAACCCCAAGTTTTGTGTCTGGGGATCCATCCCTCCCCTATTCTGCTCTCTTGGTCAGATGGAGATGACTCCACTCCCAACTCCAGGGCGGCCCCATCATTTCTCTGACCAGGGTGGCTGGTTTGAGATGACTACAGAACCCATCAAAGCCAAGATGATAGATTAGATGAGACTTTTGGGACAGAGGCTATCATTCTTTCCTGGTGGGTTGGAACTAAAGGCTGGAGCTTCTGTAGCCACCTTGGAACATGAATGGAGGAAGTGTTGAGATTGGGGCCAATGTGGAAGAGATTAGGGGAGGGAGGAAGAAAGACAAAGAGCGAATGAAGGGATGAACGAAGGAATGAATGAACTTGGGTCCTGGTGCCATTATTTGAGTCCCTAATCAGGCCTCATCTGATTCAAACTTAGGTCTCCCTGACTCCAAAGGAGGGGAGGAATTTAAAAGGTACTGAGTGTTTATTGCTGGGCAGAGTGCAAATTTTATTGCATTTAATCTCCACAATAACCCTGTGAGGTAGGCCTTATTTCCCCCTTATGTTTATTTGTAAACAGGTAAACTTGTAAAGAGGTTTTTAAACTGGCTGAGGTCAGCCAATTCACAAGAGGCAAAACCACAACTAGGGGGCACCTGACCCCCACCCAAGCTTTGTGCTCTGGGCGCCACCCCTGGGCAAACAGGCCAGAGCTCAGAGAGGGCTGCAGCCCCAC
Organism: Balaenoptera physalus; assembly: GCF_965194825.1. Taxonomy (NCBI): domain Eukaryota; kingdom Metazoa; phylum Chordata; class Mammalia; order Artiodactyla; family Balaenopteridae; genus Balaenoptera; species Balaenoptera physalus. The sequence continues at coordinate 53,750,347 of NC_138893.1, read as the reverse complement.
GGGAGTTCACATTTTGATAACGGAGCCAGAGGAGGGCTGCCAGTGAAACGTCTGCTCCAGGGGCTAACGGGCATAATGTTCTCTGGGAGAGAAATGCCACGTCTGCTGGGAAAGATCTCTCAGGGCTGCGGAAACCTGCGGAAGAGCAGCTGATAAATGTCAGCGCACACAGTCATCCTGGGGAGACCCGGCAGAGTGGGCAAGAACCTAAACTTTTTGAACAGTAGCTACTCTGAGCCAGCAGTTATCATGCAAGGGGGAGCCCTGAGAGTCCTCCAGGGTGACTGCCAAGGACACAGGCCCAAAGCCAGAAAAGGCACAAATTGGTGCCATCGGGAAGGTGTCAGAAACAAAAGACACAGCATGTTATGTTGAGGAGAAAGTATCCCACTGCTCCGGGAGACGTGCGCACCTGCCCTGGAGGCTGGCACTGCCACCGTGAGGCTGAATGACATGCTCCGGCAATGCTGTCCAGCAAGAATAACCTGTCATAAAATGGGAAACGGTGGCGGCAGCATGTTAACTCTATGCCTAGTTTGTGTGACTCGGTCTCCTTTGTTAAAATGAAACCCTGGGCTTTCCCCAGGGAGGGCAGGGCAGCTTGTCAAGGATGCCACCTCTACTCCCTGGCTCTCCCTTCTCTCGGGTGCCTCACATCCTGACTGCACCAAGAACGCCCCCGAGGTCTGCGGATTCCCCCTGCCGTTCCAGCCCGTTCGGTCACGCACCAGTTCCTGTCCTCCGAGACGTCGCTCTTCACAGCCCAGAGAGGAATATTTGAAGACAGCAGGAAATACTAGAGAAGAAAACAAAGAAAATAGCCAGGAAACGCACAGGCAGCCTCCTCCAAGGTCTGGTTGGGAAAGCTCAGGCCCCCCACCCTGCTGAGGCCCCCCACAGTGGGCTGGAAGACCCTGCCCCACCCCATGGGATGACCCCAGCCATGAGTGGATGAACTGGTGGAGGACACGGAGCCCACTGGGGGCAGGGAGGTGCCAGCCCACTGCACAGGGGGCCTTGTGACCCCCCGCCAACTGGCCTATTTCACCCAGGGAAGAGGAGGAGAGTTGCTAACATGAGGGTAGGGCCAGAGGCCACTATGTAAGGAGAGATCAAAGGGCGAGGCTGTGGTCTGGGCAAAAACAAGAGGCCTAACTGAGGCACCCACGCATGTACCCCGGACTTCCCTGCCTCAGGTACTGTGCTCCTCCCCCATCTGCCCAGGAGACTCCTCCTTTGGGAAGTCCTCCAGGACTCCTACCCTCCTCCTCTCTGCACCCACCCCACCCCTCCACAAACAGAGTTGGGCATGCCCTCCTCTGGGGCTAATCAGCACCCTGTAGCTACCTGCACAAAGCACTTTCTGGAAGGTAAGAAGTGGAGGGAGTGGGGTTAAGAGGGTGCGTCTCAGTAGCTGCCTGGGTTTACATCCTGGCTCTGCCACTCTGTCACTTTAACCAAGTCACTTAACCTCCCTGTACCTCAGTTTCCTCATCTGTAAAATGGGGAGAAGAATAGTGTTGAGGGTTAAATAAACTAATTCTTGGGAAGTATCTGGCCTGGCCAGCACCTGGCTCGTGCAATAAACGTGAGTCTTCACGTTTCTGACTTGTCCTTTTCCTCCATGGAATCGAGAGCTCCTCAGAGGCCCAGACTCTGTGTCACCCTTGTCAGTGTCCCCAGCACACACCCAAATTCACCGCCTCAGTGGCAGCATGGACAGCCACCCCCCGGGGTCATCATGGAAGGTTTGAAATGGAGTGAGGGATGCAGGTGAAGGCTGAGAGCTGTGCTCTGGACTCGGCAGTCCTAGGTTCAAGTATGGGTCCGGGGTCGGGGTGCAGTGACTAAGGACAGGCCCCTTTATTTCTCCGAGCCTCGGTTTCCTCATCTGTAAACCCAAGATAAAAATGACTCCTTATTGTAAGGAGTAAATGAGAAGATATTTCTAAAGAGCTTAGAACAGCACCTGGCACACTAAGTCTCAATAAATGTAATGGGTTCTGTCGTTTTTTGTAATAATAATGCTGGCATTACTATCAATAGTGAACAGTGAGTACCCTGAGGCCGTTTGCAGCCATGGCTACTCTCTCGAGAGATGCTTAAAGGAAGAAAGCAGAACAGAAGGCAGACTGCCTCCGAGATGCTGGGGGAGGAGAAGTGCCTTCCCACTCAGGGCCCTGATCAGAAGGTTCTGGAAACCTCCGGGCAGAGACCCTTCCCAGTGAGAAGCTGTGGGCCCCTGCTGCTCTCTGCATCTCTCCTCTCTCCAGTTCTGCCGGCTCCCTCCTCACACTGTTAGCCTTTTCACACAGAGAGGAAGGCATGAAAGGATGGAGTCTGGAAATTAGCATTTCAAAGTCAGTGTTGGACGAGCTTCCCAAATGGTCTGTTCCCGCACAGAGGAGGGTGGGGAGTGGGTCGGGGGCCTGTGATCCCCACAGCTTCTGCACCCGATCAGTCATCTCGAATTCTCCTTCTGTGGCACATTAAAGAGACACATCGCCAACCAACCTGCCCAGGCCACGCTGAGCCAGCGTTCAAACACAGACAGCCCTGCGTTCTCTGGTCAGGGAGGGAAGCCTTTGCCTCCTCTCCTCCGGCCAGGATCTGAGGGGAGGGAACACTGGATTCAGTCCAGTTTACTCAGACACCCACGTAAGCAGCGATTAGGTCAGACAGCTACTGACCTCCCAGACTGGCCCAGACGAAGCACAGAAAAGCACCAGTCACTTATCACTGATCCATCATCCATCCAACAACTGCTGAAATTAGATTTTACTTGTGAAGTGTTTTCTGGCTCATTCTCTGCCTGTCGGGGAATCAGGCCTGGCGGGAAGTCGGGGGTGGGGACACACAGAGACAGCCTCACGGCCCAGAAACACACGAAGGTACCAGCAGCCCCTCGCTCGGCGCACAGTCGGAACAGTCATGGTGACAGATTCTCCCGAGAGCCTTGAGAATGACACTGGGGAAACCGGTACAACCATTTTGTGAAACAATTTGCTAAGAGCCAGTAAAGTTGATGATGCACATGCCCATGACCTACAATCCCATTCCCAGGTATTCATTCACCTAAGAAACGCTCCCAAACGTGGAGCCTGCATAAGGATGTTCTCAGCAGCACTGTTTGAAGCTGAAAAACCTAGAAAGAGTCCAAACACACAGGCAAGAAAATGGATACATTGTGGGAATTCCATACAATAGTGAAAACGCACGAGCCAATGCCACCCGCATCATCGTGGACAAATTTCAGAAACCCAATGCTGAGTTTAAAAAAAATTTTGCAGAAGAATATTTGGTTCTTTTTATAAAAAGTTGAACAATAAGCAAAACTTTAATGCTTACATACACATATACATGTAGTAATACTACAAGAAAACCAAGGAAATTACAAACACAAAAATCAGTGCAGTGGGTTCCCTCTGGGGCTGGGGGCTGGGGGCCTTCCAACAGCAAGGCTTTGGGCTTAAATGAAAAATAGTGGCTCCTATTTACAATAGCCAGGACATGGAAGCAACCTGAATGTCCATCGACAGGCAAGTGGATAAAGAAGATGTGGCACATATATACAATGGAATATTACTCAGCCATAAAAAGGAACAAAACTGAGTTATTTGTAGTGAGGTGGATGGACCTACAGTCTGTCATACAGAGTGAAGTAAGTCAGAAAGAGAAAAACAAATACCGTATGCTAATGCAGATATATGGAATCTAAAAAAATGGTACTGATGACCCTAGTAGCAGGACAGGAAGAAAGACGCAGACGTCGAGAACGGACCTGAGGACACGGCGGGGAAGGGGAAGCTGGGACGAAGTGAGAGAGTAGCATGGACATATATACACTACCAAATGTAAAATAGATAGCTAGTGGGAAGCAGCTGCACAGCACAGGGAGATCAGCTCGGTGCTTTGTGACCACCTAGAGGGGTGGGATAGGGAGGGTGGGAGGGAGGCGCAAGAGGGAGCGGATACGGGGATATATGTATATGTATAGCTGATTCACTTTGTTATACAGCAGAAACTAACACAATATTGTAAAGCAGTTATACTCAAATAAAGATGTAAAAATATATATATAGTGACTCCATGGACGCTCCTTTTATTATTATGTTTTGCCACTAACATATACATTATTTATAACATATTATAAATATTCTTTTGTATTATCAAAAATTCACTTAAAAATATTTTCAAGAAGAGGGCTGGCAATAATATTGGTAGGACACCTGAAGGCAAAAAGTGGCTGGAATTCTGAAGAATGCTAAAGCCGAACCAGACAACCACTAATGTCCTGCCAGCTAAGAGTTTAGGTTATTAAAAACCACAGAGACCAACGAAGAATAATAAAAGCTGTTTTCACTGAGTGCCCAACGTGCCATCGGCACATGTGAGACTCTAGACACAGATTATCCTAATTCTCAACTGTGCAAGATGGGTGTCATTACAGCCACGGAAAGTACGGCTCTGAGTGGTGAAGGGACAAGGCCAGGGTCACCATGCTGGTCTTGCTGCCGAGAAAGAAACCAAACACAGCCCGTCTGTCTGCGCCTGCAAAGACTGAGTCTTTCCACGATGCCAAGCAGCCTCTCAAATATTTATAGACATAAATGGTGAATGAACCAAAGCGCAATTCAATCCAACGCATATTTATAAATATTTATAACCAAATGTTTTGCTTTGATAAGGCCTATTCTCTGAAGTGCCTGGCGTCAGACAAACAGGGCTTTTTCTGTTGGAGCAGTCTGTGGCTCACCTGGGAATGTTCGCTCGTTTCCATGAACACACACTTAACGTCTGCGCTCACATCCGCACCCAGATGGCCCACTGCCCCATTACTCATTGTCATCAATTTACCACACCGTGAAAATAAGACTCGCCACTCAGGAACCACAGGATGCTGTGTTTGTGAGGGAATTCGTGCCTCTCTGCTGCCCAAAATCTGCCAGAGGCTCCCCACCGCTTTCAGGATGAAATCCAAACCCTTCGGCAGAATGACACATCCTGGCCAAACCCTCCCAAACTCACATCTGCCCTCTCGCAGCTCACACCCACACCCTGACCAGCAGGCTGGGCTCCAGGGCAGGTTCTCGAATGCATGGTGCCCCCGTCGCTGCCTGCCCTGCACAGGCTCTCAGGCTGTCCCCTCCGCCGGTCCCCTGTTCACCCCCCTCCTGGCCCGGCTGATGCCCACTGGACGCTCAGAGCCCAGCGGTGGTGCCTCCTCCTCCAGAGAGCTTGGCCGAGCCTCCTTGCTGGGCTCCCATCACTCCTCCAGAGAGCTTGGCCGAGCCTCCTTGCTGGGCTCCCATCACTCCCACACAAACCGCTCCCCGCAGCCATCTCTGCACCAGCTCTCCGTTTACTTTTCTGGTCTATCCTCCCCAGGACCCTAAGCTCCTCATTCTGCGTCTCCAGCCTGTAGGCTGGGGAGACATGAATTCAGAGCTCACTCTACATAAATGCATGCTGTCGCCTGCACCTCCTATCCCAGGCCCACATAAAACAACAATGGGTGGGACAGACGGTCCACGTTAATGTGCACGTGTCAGCCTGCGCTAAGCCTTACCCGACTTAATCCTCATAACCACACCGTGAGGCACTCCTATCCCTATTTCATAGATGAGGAAACTGAGCTTTAGAAAAGCCCAGTGACCAGAACAAAATCATGCAGCCAGTCACCCGGGCCTGTCAGACCCCAAAGCCCACGATCTGTGATTAATTTTTTGAATAAACAATTGAATGCTCTCAGAATCTGGAAATCAGAGGACGGTAGACCTGAAAATCATCTTGGGAAGCAATAACAACTTTCAGTGGTCATTTCTGTGTCCCTGAGAGATTTTTATTTTTTAATCATCTGCAAAGATGCACTAATGACAACACCTTAGATTTTGTACCGCACGTTGCAATTTCAAAGGATTTTCCATCTGCATCAGTTTTTCTAAAATTTTTCCTTTGAGGACTTTCAAGGTGGGTTTAATGGGTGGTCCCAAGGGTATCCTGACCTGGTATAAAGACCTGCCCACAGACATGTGATGAGTCTCACTAGCCCCCCCCAGGCAGGGCAGAGGAGTGGGAGCCGCCACCCCACCCAGCCTGGAGGCCCTCAGCACTGCCCGAGGCCACTGCCACCTCTCACTGGGGTCTTCCTAGCAAGGTGGGAGGTGAGGATGAGTGATGCAGCAAAGGAGCACCGCCTGCCCAGTTCCTGACCACTTCTCCACAGTGTGACTGTCCACGGCGGCAGCATTATAAGCCAGGGGACCAATGGGACAGGTGAGAACAACAATTTACCCCAACCCTCCGGGCCAACGTGGGGGCAGCCAAGAGGCCTCGAGTCCCCCCCCAGAATGAATGGGGCTTGGCACAGGGTGCATTAGGGCCAAGGAGGTGATGGGGTGTCTGGGGCCTGCCCAAGGGGGGCCACCTGGCCTAAAGGAGGCCCAAGTGAGCCCAGAAACAGAGAAAGAATCATTACTGCACACTCCCAAATCTTTCCAATAAGGACTTCGAAGGCCCTGGGAGTGCTATAGCTGGAGTCATGCCGCAGGGTCCCAAGGAGGCTCGTCTTCCCAGCCTCCTCCCAGCCCTCATCAGCTATGGGTCTTACATAAACCCTTGGCTACTCTGAGCCTCAGTTTTCTCCTCTATAAAATGGAGATGATAATAATTCCAACCTCATAGGGCTGTTGAGAGGATTAAATAAGACAAGGCACATAAATCCCTTAGCATACAGGCAGCACCTGTTAAATGGCATCTCCTACCGTTCAATGGTTCTGCTGTTACACGCGAGATTCTTAGCCACCTGTTACATGGGAACAGGGACTGCGTCTATCTTGTCACCATCAGAGCCTACACAGAGCAGGTGCTCAGCAAACAGCAGCTCACTGAGTGAACCATCCGGGCACCAGAGGCCATTCGGGCTGGGAGGAAAGGGATGAATCACAGAGTGTGAGGGCTGGCCCAGCTCAGGAGTCCCTTCCTGGCTTCCCTGCGAGTCTGGTTTAGGGGCTGCCCACCCAGGCTCTGCTTGAACATGCCCGGGGCCAGAGCACTCACCATTGCTGGCGGCCCAGCATCCACCCTCAGACCACTCTTCTTTAGAAATGACCTAAACCCACCTGCCCACGCTGCTCCCACTTCTGGAGAACGTGGAATAAGCGCTCCCTCCGTGCTGGCACCCGCTCCTGCTCTCAGTGGCTCTGGGGACACCTGCCCCCCAGCCTCCTCTTTGTTGGCTGAAACCTCTCCAGTTCCTTCACTGACCCTCACAGGTCGATGCCGGGTGCTCACGGGTTTGGCAAACTTTCTCTCAAGGCGAGGAGTGTGGAGCCTGGCACCACGTTCCAGGCAAGGTTTCCTCAGCAGCCCTCAGCTCCCCTGCTGGCCCCCGGAACCCCAGTCCCAAACCGGGAAGACCTTGGGAATCCTGACCCCTGAGTCTCTCCCATCCTTCTGTGAGTGTGGAGGTCACTGCTGAGGGGAGGGCCAATAAACGAGCCCCATCCCTGGGTGCCTGGGTGTGCTGAGTCCTTTTTCCCCCAGAAATCCAACCCCCGCCTCTCATGGTGCTGTGGAAACAGCATTTCTCTTCCCTTCCTTCCAAGGAGCCAAGGCTCAGAGAGGCAGCCTGTGTCAGATTCCAAGTCTTTTGAAAACTAAGGAAACATATACTCCTCCCTCTCCTCTGACCTTGTGGGGAAAGCTCCTTCTGTGGAGCTTTCCCCACAAGGTCAGAGGTCTCTGTCCTTGTCAGGCAGAATACAAGAGGCATTGGCTATGTCAATTTGTCTGCTGTGTGACCTTGGGCAAGTTGCCTGACGTCTCTGAGCTTTAATGTGAAAGGAGAATCAACAAAACATACCTCACAGGACTGATGAAAGAATACAATGAAATAATGTATGGAGAATCATTGGCTGGCCTGGGTCAGGGCTGGTACTAAGTAATAGTGTTCAATGATGATAATGTTGATGAACTAGAAGGCGGGGGGGAGGGAGAAATAATAATTCATCACCACACCACACCACCTCTTCCCCTCCTCCCCCCGCCACCAGAGGGGACCACCTTCCTGAACTGCTGAAAACCCACTACAAGCTTCCAGGTTCCTCCTTCCTATGAGGGGTCCTGAGGCCTGGGGTCAACACCCTTTTCCCACCTTACAGAGCCTGGGAGAGTGGAGACCATGGACAATGGGGCACCCACAGCCCACGAGCCTGGCCTGGCCTCCTGGACCCTCTCCCCAGTACCGCTGACCAGAAGCCTGTCCTCGCTCCCTTACGCTTGGTGGCAATGACGTCTCTCTCCCTGGCCTAGCTCATTTCTGGAGACAATGGGGCCAGGGGCTGGGGGCCCTGCTCAATTAACACTCTCAAGAATGCCAGCGGAGCAGCTGCGGTGGCAGCCGGACTCCCCAGGGAGAGGGGCCCAGGTGTTCCTGCCTCCTCTCCGATGCAGGCTGGGTTGGGGGGAGAGCTGGGAGCTGCAAAAGGAGGGGGAGGCGGGTGTCTGCCTGCCAAGGGCCCGCCACCAGGCCCCAGCCCCACCCCAGGGCAACTGGGCTTTCTCTGTAGCGGAAGGGTAGGGGGAGCATCTGGCAGCCCACGACCCCTCTGTGACCTAAGCCAAAAGGATGGTGGCCTCTGGAACCAGAGATCTGGGACTCACTGCTCGCCCCCAGCTTATTACCTGTCTGTAAAATGACAACACACTCTGCCCTGCATTGTCACAAGGTAACATGACAGCACGTGGCTTGGAACTTGGGCCACAGTCAGAACCCAGTAACGTGCTGGTTTTCTCTCTCGCCCTCCCATCCCTATTTAGAGTGGGTAGTAAAAACATGCCAATACCTTGCTTTACAGACAAGAAGAAGATGGAATCAGAAACACACACATAAAAGCAATTCTATCTCTGTGCTTCTGAGAGACAGACTTGAAAGAAAGATGCCTGATGTGAAGAAAAGCTAAAGAGGCTCTGGCATCGAGGAGCCGTACTCTGGAAGACCTGAGAATAAAGCACATGAGTGGGGTGTGCAAAAAATTAAGCAGGTAAAATAAAAAAGAACCAAATACTGGGAGAAAAGAGCTTAGGGACAATATCTACTTAAAAATCATAAGGAAAAACAGTTTATTGCTTCTAATAATTTATTTGCTTATAAAATTTGCTCCGAACATAGTCTCCACTTCAATTTTGATTGATGTTTGCTTGCATTTAGCTAGTTTAATAAAACTATTTATCTTTGTGTTTAAAAAAAAAAAAAAGATTGTGACTAGTCAAGGTATAAATAAAGGTATAAATCCATGAGACTGTGGATTTCCAGGAACTTGACCCTCAAGGGTCCACAGCACTCTCCTGCCACCTCATTACAGGGTACCTAAATTGGAGGGATAGAATTTGAGAAGTATATAAATCTCCTACGTTGCTGAATCTGAAAAAGGCCATGCGTCTTTGGCCATACCACATGCAGATCACTCCTCAGTTAACAGCAACTATTTAAAAAATCTGAGTACGGGACTTCTCTGGCGGTCCAGTGGTTGAGACTCCGCACTTCCAATGGAGGGGGCATGGGTTCGACCCCTGGTTGGGGGACTAAGATCCCACATGTCACGCAGCATGGCCAAAAAAAAAAAAAAAGAGAGCGGAGGTCCCTTCTCAGCCCTCCTTGAAGGTAACTAACTCATTTCCAAGCTGCAACCTAACCTTCTCCTTCTCTATAAAATGAAGGTAGGGAGCCTAAAAGTTCTCTGAGGTCACTGCTGGCGCTGACATTTGAAAGTTCTATGAATATATTTCAGAACCCCCAGGGGTGTCTGTCGAAGTGCAGATTTCTGGTTCCAGCCTCAGATTCTAGATTAGAATGTCTGGGGAAGGGCTCTGAAATCCACATTTTTAACAAGCAGGTTTCCATCTGTACTTTGAGAATGGCTATCTCCAGCCCTTGCATGTAATATTTAAAGATGCTGCTTTATTACATCTAGAAGTTTTGAGGTATCTGGGTCCATGTGGTAATCTAACATTTCCTGAGGGCCTGAATATCACACAATACCCAATGCAGCTTCACAAGGTCCCCATGGTGTAAGAAGGTTTAAGGCTCATTTTGCTGATGGGGAAATAGAGGCTCAAAGAGGTGACATAAACAGTCCAAGATCACAGGCTGAGTGAGATGGGTCTGAACCTTCATTTTTGGAATGTCCATCAGCTTCCCAAAGACCCCAGAGCCTTCCTGACTCCAAGCAAGCTCCCAGCTCTCAAGGGCTTTCTTCAGCCTTGTGGGACACACTCCAAACTCCAGCCCAAGCTAACAGAAGATCAGCATCCATGTCATCTATCAACGTGCTCTTCTGGCTCCAAAATGGTCATTGTGGGTTTTGACACTCAACCAAGAAAGGCAAGGATGTAACCACAACCTGTGCTCATCCTGTCTGCCCAGGATAACACACGTTTCATAATGAAGAAGAAAAGCTGGCTAGTCTCTCCTACAACTTTAACAGACAAGAAGCAACGTGCTTAATGATTCAAACCTCAGCTCTGTCGCACACTAGCTGTGTAACCTTGACAAGTTACTTAACCCCTCTGAGCCAGTTTCCTCATCGGAAAAATAGGGATTGAAAAAATTCTCACCTCATAGGGTTGCTGTGAGGATTAAGTGAGATAATACAGGTAAGGTGTTACCATGGTGACTGGGATATAGTAAGTGCTCAATAAATGATGGTTTAAAAAAAAAAAGTATCCACACACACTGACAGCATATGACTTAAGAGAGAAATGAAAATAAGTCTCTGCTCTGACCTGCCTGTTTCATCCAGACAGGCACAGGACCACCCAGAGGCTAGAGGGGTCCACACACACAACAGCAGTACTCACTGAGGACCGTTCTGGGCAGGCACTGTGCTAGACTCACATTTGTTCTCCTAGAGGGCCAGTTTCCTAAGGTAGGAAAGGGTTTCTGGCTAAAGTTAAAATTAAAAAGCGTTTCCCTTCCCCACTGCCTCTCCCACCTTGTAAACCCGCAGGAAACTTCTCTGGGGAACCCCACCTTCAACGTGAAGGTCGGGGTGTCAGCTCCTCACCATCTTTATTACCACACAGGACGGCAGGCCAATCCCCTTTCCATGATCCTTTGAGGCGGAGTTGGGGGAGGGTGTCTACTTATCTTCTAATGGAAATGGGAGGCGGGAAAGCGAGCCTTCCTGGCCAACTTAACTACTGCCTCTGTGTTCTTCAATTACTGGTACAAAATGATTTGATGAGAGGAACCAAGCCGACATCTGGGTTTCAGTTAGCATCTGACATGGGGCCTCGCTAATTAATCTGGAAACATGAATTGACAAAGGCTCAAATCCGAGCGCAGTCAGGGAGAAAGCCGGCTGACGGGCCGTGAACAGAAGGTGGTGCGTGGTGGGCGGCACAGAGGTCAGCAGCAGTGTCCGGGAGGACTTGGAGACGGCGCCTTGGGTTCACCCCTCCTTCCCGGCTTTGTCATCTGACCCCCAGAGGACAGGCGGGAGGTGGCCCAGCGGCAGCTGGGAGGGGTACGGCTGACACCGGCTCTGTGCTGGCAGCCAGCCAGAAAGACAAAGGGACCCAAACATTTCAGCCCCATCAGTCAGATCAGTAGTCGTGTGTTCCCACCTGGCCCAGAGCTGGCACACTGTTACATCTTCTTGGCTTCAAACCTTCCTCATACAGTCTTAAAAGTAAAAAAAAAAAATTCTTAACTATATATATACAGAAGTACATATACATTTAACAATCATTTATCAGTTGATCACTTACTAGGCACCATGCCTGAAGCTCAGAGCTTTACACAGTATGACATTTAATACCTACACCAACCTGGTGAAGCTTTATCTCCACTTTACAACTGAGCAAAACGAGGCCCAGAGAGCTTAAGCTAGCTGCCAAGGATTGCACAGCTAGCAAATACAAAGCCAGACTCCAGCCTAGGGTTGGGCAAATGAGTACAGTGTGCCAGGCCCCCTGCTAGCACATACGGCTCTCCATACCCTCCTCTCTCCCCTCCCCCTCCCTACAACCATCAATGTGACCTTTTTGGGGAGGGAGTGTTGGAGTCACAGAATCGCTGATGATTAGGGCTGAGGAAGCCCTAGATCATCAGTGGCAGTCCAGGTGTATCCCACACGGCTTTGGGGGCAGGCCTGAGTCCAAGAAGCACTGAGCAAGTGGATGGGGCCCCCTACCCTCCCCACAAGAGCCTTTTTATATCACAGAGTTTCATGTGAGATTTATTTTTAATAAACAGGCTGTTGCCTGTAAAATTTGTGGCCTGCTGATTCAAATCCACCACCTACATTTTACAGTGAAAGAAAAATGAAAACCTGAGCAGGTGCAGGGACTGGAGCCAAAATCCAGGCTTCCTGACCCCAACGCTTCGTGCTTCACACTCGGTCCAGTGGGCAGCTCTGAATGGAGGTACAGTCCTTCCCTGGGACTGAGTTTTCTCGGGCTCTGCATCCTGCTAAGAGCATGCGGCAAGTGCCTCCTGCCTGGGGAGTTTGTGATTCTACGGCGGCAACACCTAGAGAGTGCTTGGCGCACAGCAAGTGCTCCATAAATATGAATTAGTATCACTGTTTTGCTTCATTGCTCCACGATGCTAAGATAAAGGCTCCCATCAGCCACTAGATGCTGGTCCTCCCTCCCCACCTCCCATCTCCACCCAGTGTGGGGAGCTGCCCATCTGAAATGACAGGTGATCCAGACAAAATGCTTAACACCGTCCCTGGCTTGTAGAAGGGCTCCATCAAAGTTGGCCAATATTATAGTAACTACTATTGTATTACCTGTAAGTCTTCTCCCTCCCCTCCTTCCCTCCATGACTACGAGACATCAAGATCCGTCTCACTGGCCTGGAAGTGCCAGCATCTCACACCTTTCTCCCGACTGACAGTTGGCCCTACTCTGCATTCTCTCCTTCTGTAGACCTATTCATCGCTCCCCGGTTTCCTTTGGCTTTAGAAAATTAATTATCAGTGATTTGTTAAGTTCATTAGCTCTGCCTCTCAACAGCATGGAAGGCCTGCCATCTGGACCCATATTTTCATTTTTATGTGACTTGTTCCATAATTACACAGTAAGCGGTGTCACCCTGGACAGCCGTGCAGGACGCACTCAGCGTACCCCTCCTTTCTCCAGACTTACACAATCTCTCCCTAGGACAAGAAGATCTGTCCACCCTGCTCTTGGGGCCGCCATTCCTTCAAACGTGTGCAGGGCGCCCGCCATTTTTCTCTTCCTAAACATTTACTGAGCCCACACTATGTGCCAGATCTAGTGTAGGTGCTGTTTGAGGTTACCATCATTAACCCATTTGCAGATGAGGAAACTAAGGCTCAGACAGATGAAGCAACTTGCTCGAAATAATGCATAATTTTCAAGTAGTCCAGCCAAGATTTGAAGCCAAGTCCTAAATCCGCACCAGAAAAACCTCAGGCTGACTGTAGCATGATCCTGCAAGCCCCACCCTCTACCTTTTTGCTAAATCCAACTTCCCTCCTGCTTTCCACTACAGGACCTGTCAAATGTGTAGCCCTCCTTGACTTCCATTTCGTCCACCCATTCCTGCCTTATCAGCTACAGTCCAGCTCAGCTCCACAGCTTTACAGATGCCAGATTCTTGACAGGGCAGACGCACGTGAAACAATAGGAAGAATGGATTCTATTTATTGAGCACTCACTACATGATAATGTTAAGTGCCTGGATTACCTCATTTAACCCACTCAAGAATCTTATAGGCAAGTAACTACAGGAGTTATCATACCCATTAGACAGAAGATAGACGGAGGTATAGAGAGATAAAGCCAGTGCCCTTGGCTGCCCAGTTAGTAGCTTGTAGAACCAAGATTTGAACCGAGGCACTCCGACCTCAGAGTCCATCATGCTATCCCACACGAGGAAAGAGCCAACCACATGTCTGAGAGGCTGCACCCACAGAAGGACGCTGACCATAAGGAAGACAGGTCTAGCATATCATAAGGCGAGTGCAGACAGACTCCCACAACTCCATTTTAGGCAAATAAAACCTCGTTTTCAAGTAAACAATAATCGCTAGGGAAGGTGATTCTTAGAACATTCATTCAACAAACATTCACTGAACACCCGCGAGATAGCAAGGGCCATGTCAGGTGCAGAGGACACTGAGAACACAATAGATGTGCACCCCGTCCTCTAGGGATCCCAGACCCTGAACAGATAATCACAATGTCCAAGCGCCTGATGCATGTTACAAAGAGGTGAAGTCAAGGGCATCAAGGCAGCACATGGCAGAGGAACCCCATCCAGCCCACGAGGGTGATGAGAGAAAGTTCGCTGAGGAAGCAGCGTCCCAGCTGAGACCCAGAGGATGACAGAAATTGTCCCGATGATGTGTACGTGAGTGTGAATGTGTGTACGCATGCACACACATGTAGACACACATGTGCACCTCTCCAGGGAAGTGCGTGTTCCAGGTCAAGAGAACAGCATGTGCGAGCCCAGAGTTAAGCGTGAGGATGGCACATCCGAGGAATGCAAGGAGGCTGCCACCACCTGGAAAGCAGCAGGTGATTCATTCCTTCAACAAATGTTTACTGCCAGCCAGTGGTGCTCCCTGGGATTCCCTTGTCTGGCAGCCGCTTTTCTGGGCCAGCTTTGGACGTCAGTCCTTCCAAGAGGAGCTGCCTCATTTTCTCGGTTTCTTGGCAGTCTCTTAGTCTGTGCCTCACCTGCCCATCAGCTCTCCCTAAAATCTCCCTAAAGTCAAGCAGCTTCTCCCTAAAAACCTAGCACCTTTTACCAGCATGCCACATTTCAGCAAAACAAACAGATTCCTTCAAAAGTTCCATGAAATATAAAAGTGTGAGCCACCAACAGAGGGGAAGGGGAATGACTGCCTTTCATTTTCAAAGGCAAATGACTACCTTTCATGTGGAGACTGGACAACTGGATTTCTCTGAAACATCTGGACTGTCCCCGGACCATCCAGAAAAAGTACCCACTATGTGCCAGGCCCAGTTCCAGGCACGTGTGGAGACAGAGGGGAAATCCAGTGCAGGCCCTGTTCACGAGGCGTTAACAGCTAGCAATGGAAACGCGAGACATACTTAAGTGCCAAAGCAAAGCCCTAAAGCTGGGTTCTCAGCCAGAGCTTTGCCAACCCTCAGGCAGCAGGCACAGGATGTATTATTCCAAGGAGTCCTCAGAATCCTCCATCAGTCATTGTTGCCTGAATAAACAGTACGCCTCTCACATGTATATAGACTCAGGGACATGAGGAAAAAACTCACTCAAAAGCCTGACTGCAAGGGAAGCCTCAGGGGTGAGGCCACACAGGGTCTCACTTTCTACGTGATATGGTTCCAGGGTATTTGAATTTGTATAACAAATATTTATAACCGTTATAAAATTTAAAATAATCTTAAAAAATGGGACTTCCCTGGTGGTCCAGTGGTTAAGAAGTCACCTTCCAATGCAGGGGCTGCGGGTTCAATCCCTGGTCGGGAGCTAAGATCCCACATGCCTCACGGCCAAAAAACCAAAACATAAAAAACAGAAGCAATATTGTAACAAATTCAATGAAGACTTTAAAAATGGCACACATCAAAAAAAATCTTAAAAAAAAAAATTAATTAAAAAATGGTATTACACTCATGGTAGCTGTGTCCCTGTATATTTTCTGAAATGATACCAGTTCAGAAGTCCAATTATGACCTGGCAGGGCAGTGGAGGGAGGTCTATGATGTCTTTTGACATTCAGAAGGGACCGCTGGCCTTGGGAAGGTTGGGCCCCAGGGATGGGGGTCTTTCAGCCCTGCCCCCCCTCACATGGTACTGCCCTCCCTCGAGCCCTGTTATTCCAAGGCTGAGGCCATAATCATGCCTTATCAATAATTCATGGGTACAAACAATAATGCCGGCTGGGCAGCCTCTGTGGGTGGAGGAGGGACCTCTGAGGAGGCTGGTGGGATAAGGCTCTAACCCTCTAGAAGCAAACATTCACCCAATCAAGTTTCAGCCTGAGAGGGCTTAGCTTTGGAAACACTCTCAAAGGCTCCCCACGTTCCTCTCACAGCCAATGGGATTCCCAGGAGTACCCAGCATGATGTCCATTTACCTTCCAGGAGCACTAGGCATGGCCAGTCCAGCCCTTGTTCAGCGAGGTAGCATGGGCACTAGAAAGACCACTAGACCAGGAATCAGAAGGGTGGATTCTAGTCCCAGTTCTGCCATGTGCCTGCTGTGTGACCTAAGATAAGTGGCTTAACCTCTCTGTGCTTCAGCATACTCTTACACAAAATGGAGATGGAATAGAAAAATGGGCAAAGGACTCTAACAGGCAGTTTAGCAAAAAAGGAACACAAACAACCTTAAAAACTTTAAACAGGTGTGCTCAAGCACACTCATAATTAAAGAAATACAAGTTTGACCTATTATACTTCAAAAACAAATACACAAACTCAAGGAAAAAGAGGTCAATTTGTGTACCAGAAGTGGGGGTGGAGGGGGTTGGTGGGGGGGGGGATTGGATGAAGGCAGACAAAATGTACAAAATTCCAGTTAAGATAAATAAATACTAAAGATGTAATGATAATATATACACAATAAATATAATCAACACTGCTGTATGTTACATAGGAAAGTTGTTAAGAAAGTAAACTCTAAGAGTTCTCATCACAAGAAATTTTTTTTCTTTTTTTTTTAATTATCCAAAATTTATTTTCAATTTCAACAAAACAAACACTTGATATAGGCACCTAGATTTTTCCTCCTCAGGATTTTTTTCTTTTTTTTTTTTTATACAGCAGGTTCTTATTAGTCATCAATTCTATACACATCAGTGTATACATGTCAATCCCAATAGCCAATTTTTTTTTTCTTTCTTTCATTTTGTATCTATATGAGATGACGGATGTTCACTAAAGTTATTGTGATAATCACTTCATGATGTATATAAGTCAAATCATTACACTGTATACCTTAAACATATACAGTGCTGTATGTTAATTATATCTCAATAAAACTGGAAGGGAAAAAGAAAAAAGATGAATTTGAAAGAAGTTTAAAAAAAGAAATACAAGTTAAAACCAGATGCTTTTTTTAGCCCATCAAATTGGCAAAAATGAAAAACATTAACATTGCCCAACACTGAAAAAGGTGTGAAAAACAGATTTTCATATCTTGTAAAGAGGGTACAGCCTTTCTGGACAGCAATTTGGCAAAAGCCATCATAAAATAAAATGCATTTTGACTTAGCACATCCACTTCTAGAAGTTTGTCCTATAGACCTACTGATGTAAGTGCAAGAGTCAGATGTACAAGGATATTTCTTTGTAGCAGTATTTTTAAGAGCAAAGAGACTAAAAACAATTTAATGACCTTCAATGAAACATACAATGAGAACCTGGGGCTAAGACAAGGAATGGGCAGATCTAAATGTGCGGATATGGAGTGAAAAGAACAGGACATGCTCCCATTTGCAGGGAGACAGAGACAGCGGTGGGAGGAGAAACAGAGAGGATAGTCTGTGATTTACATGCAGAGAATATTTCTGGAAGTCTGGAACACATGAAGCTGTTTTAGTAGCTGCATCTGGCAAAGGGACCAGGAGATCTGGAGTGGAGGGAGATTTCTTTTCATTTTATATGCTTTTGTTCTAATTAATTTTTCAAATCAGGTATTAAATTTTCAATAACTTTAAGACACTAGGATTTTGTTTTGCTTAGATGGGCAACATCCTGCCTGTGTGAAATTAAATGCAGTGGATGTGAGAGCGTTTTGTAAACTGTAGGGGACCACACATGTACAAAGTGCTATTGGCTTGCACACACATACAAATTCCCACAGGCAATATGGGTGTTTGTTTGTTTGTTTTTATACATTTATTTTTTTAGTTTCATTTTTGGCTGCGTTGGGTCTTTGTTGCTGCGTGCGGGCTTTCTCTAGTTGCAGTGAGCGGGGGCCACTCTTCGTTGTGGTGCATGGGCTTCTCATTCCTGTGGCTTCTCTTGTTGCGGAGCATGGGCTCTAGGCGCGCGGGCTCAGTAGTTGTGGCTCGCAGGCTCTAGAGTGCAGGCTCAGTAGTTGTGGCGCACGGGCTTAGTTGCTCCGTGGCATGTGGGATCTTCCCGGACCAGGGCTCGAACCCGTGTCCCCTGCACTGGCTGGCAGATTCCTAACCACTGCGCCACCAGGGAAGTCCCAACGTGG
Source organism: Balaenoptera physalus (assembly GCF_965194825.1). Classification (NCBI taxonomy): domain Eukaryota; kingdom Metazoa; phylum Chordata; class Mammalia; order Artiodactyla; family Balaenopteridae; genus Balaenoptera; species Balaenoptera physalus. The sequence goes on along the minus strand of NC_138893.1, from coordinate 53,732,145 downwards.
GTGTTTCTTAAAGAAAAAAACCACTTGTAGGTCTAGGGGAGCAATGAACTGGGATGGAGCACTCACTGCTTCCTAGAGTTCACACCACGTTCATCCTCACAGGTGTTTCCAGAGCCACTGGCCTTTACCTAAGAGGTTCGGGGTGGGGTGGGGTGGGGACAAACACCGCTTTGTGGATCTACTGCATCTGATGAACCCACTTCAAGGCCAGAGGCTGGCATTTAAAGAGGAGGGCTAAGGGATGCCTGAGACTTTGTCTTGCCGTCTGACAGATGCCAACACCAGGCTGTCTGTGAGTGCCACCTGACAGCTGGAGCAGACCTTGTTCCCCAGTCTCCCTAACAGCCAGCTCAGGGCCATGCACACGGGACCCACTCGGGAAACATTTGCAGAGTGGACGAATGCGTGGCCATGAATGGGCCACTTGCTAGGAGCCACAGACTGTCGGATCTGGAAGGACTTTCTGGAAACCTGCAAGCCCCCCGCACAGATGGGACTTGCCCAAGACCCACGGCAAGAAGGGACGGAGCCAAACCCAAGACCTGTGACCTTGCCTGGCACTTCCTGCCCTGCCCTGAGCGTGCACGGAAGTCACACTGCTCTGGGACCAACAGGCTGCCAAACACTCCTTCCATCAGCACCATTCTCAGGCTTGAAAGGTTTTTTAAGTTGGTCTCCAGTCTGACATTTTTGTAAAGTATTCAGACCCACCAGAGCCATCAACCCAGCCTCGTAATTCGAAACAGGAAAGGAAAGGAAAGGCCCATCCCTGCCACGTGCTGCACAGTCTATAATGTCCCTACAAGGTGCCAGGAGGGTGCAGCTCACTGTTCCCTTAGAAGAGGGACTCAAGGTCTCTCCCCAGTAGGGTCAGATCGCTCCAGACGTACAGAAGCAACCCTGCAAGGGCCTCATCAGAAATCGTGTTCTCTGGCTGCAAAGATGAGCCCAACAGGGTCTATGCACTCGCTTGTCTCTATTCGAGCTCCACTTTACAAAGAGCCATGCACTGAAGGGGAACCAGGGGGCCAGAGAGTGGCTCCCGGCTCTGCTCCCACCCAGCTGGGCGGGGAACTCCTGCCACCTCTCTGGGCCTCAGTTTCCTCATCTATAAAGTCGGGACATGTTTTAGCGCCTCTCTCAGCTTCTTTCCGGTTCATATGAGACTAAAGTGATGACTCTTTGGGGATGAGAGGAGGAAAGACCCCAAGACAAAGATTTTCAAAGAATTGACAAGCAGCAGCGCTGGACAGACCAGTTCCCACACCAGCCTCCTAGACAAGCCTAACCAAGACGCCCTGGGAACCCACCACGCGGTGTCAGGAAGAGCCGTGCGCCCTGGACCCCCTGCACTTCCATCCCACCACCTCGCGTGAGTAAAGCCGGCCTCAGCCCTGGCCCTTCTTTCAATCCTCAGGCCACGCTGCCCTCTCTCAGCAGATCACTGCGGTCTCAGGGCTCCGCCCTTCCCCTTCCATGCAAAGCCTGAGCCAGAGTCCCCGGGGCTCTTCATTGCATTTGAGAAACAAGCCTTTTGAACAAACATGTATAATTGTAAAGATGAGCCCAGCAGGGTAAGCAGGAATGTTCATCTCTCACCTGGCACAATGCCTGCCTCAGGCAGCCCAGGCCCGCTGTGGCTACACACACACACACACACACACACACACACACACACACACACACACACACACACTCCCCAATCCTGCTTCCCTTCAGCAGCTCACCTCACCCACAGCTCTTCCCCCTAACTTCCCAGGTTAACACGCTCCCTCCTCCCTGATGCCCACAACCTGCACTGTGTGTGTAGGAGCCACAGAAAGTATTGCAGCAAAGAAAGGCACGCCTGGAGCCCAGAGCCCAAAGCCCGGGGCTGATGGCGGTTGCTAAGAGACTGAGGATGCCCAGCTGGAACTGTGACTGAGGTTTCTTGTTTGTGCAAGAGCAAGATGAAGAGGGAAGGAGAGGACGTGTTTGCTGTGATTAATTTCAGCCTCTACCAGATCCTGCTGGACGGAAAAAAGATCTCACTTAGGATTATACCCAATAATGTTCTGTCTCTCCAGGCTTCTGGCAGCAGAAAATGCTACAAGCCCCATTCCTTAAATATATGCCCTGAAAAACTGAGCCTATATATATGTATTCATATATACACACATACACATCCTAGGAGAGGATAAAAGTGAGCCATTCTATTTTGTAAGGTGCAGTGCTATAAAGGAGTAGTTTAACTTCAATCTGTGGACTCAGCCGGTCTCCATTCAATCCAAGTTTCCCTGCTGTGCGTCTTTGGGCAAATCGCTTAACCCATCTGTGCCTCAGTTTTCACATAAGTAAAACGGAGTTAATATAAGTTCCTCATAATGTATTGTGAGGATTAAATCCAGTAACCCATGTAAAGTACTTAGCACAGCTCCTGGTTTTCAGTCAGGACCCAAAGATGTTCACAACTTACTAAATTTGGATTGTCGGAGCTAGATCACCCATGGCTCCTTATTCTAAGATGAGAAATATGAACTGCAGAACGGTCAAACCAGGAGTCCTGTGACTGCCTCAGATCAGAGAGGGAAGAGAGGGTCATTTCCATGCTACTCCACCATCCCTTCTCGCCTCTCCCCTGGGAGAGGCAGCAGCCCATCCCCCCAGCCTCCCAAGAAGGTAACCCTGAACCACTGTCACCGCAACCCACTCCCTCATCCAACACGCAGGTCCTGAGTGCCTCTACCCAGCTGGCACCCCGTCAGGCCCTGGGCACAGTGTGAGAGCAATGTGACACAGCCCTGCTCCCCACCAGATGCAGACTCAGCCCCTTCCAGACCCCGTTCCAGACCCCTGACTAGGACGAAAGCCCCTTCTCTCCTCAAAGCCCCGTTACCTCTTCTCCTCACCCGGGCCCCGTGGCGGATCCACACACCTTGCCTGGCCCTGGCATGGCCCCTAGATCCCAAAGAGGGTGAAGACAACGAGAGGAGGAAAAACAAACTCTCCAGTGGGGCAGGAGGTAGGCCCAGGAAAAGGGGACTCGGGGGGAAAAAGAGAGAGGTTTTGGACAGCACCCCCAGTGGGCAGATGAACAAAGCTTCTCGATCCTAGATCAGGCATGTGTTCTGATGCGTGGATTTATTTGTGTAAAAACATGGTGTTTCCTCAAAAACATTAAACACAGAATTACCATTTGATCCAACAACCCCACTTTTGGGCATACGTACAAAAGAACTGAAATCAGGGACTCAAGCCGAGGTTTGTGCACTCATGTTCAGAGCAGCAACCTTCACAATGGCCAAAAGGTGGAATGGAATGGAGTATTAGCCTTAAAAAGGAAGGAAATCCTGTCACACGTTACAACACAGATGAACCTTAAGGACACTAGGCTAAGTGAAGGAAGTCAGATACAAAAAGATAAATACTATATCATTCCCTTTATAGGAGGCAGTCAAACTCACGGAGACAGAAAAGAGAATGGTGATTGCCAGGAGCTAGGGGTCGGGGGAAACGGAGAGTTGTCATTGAATGGGTACAGAGTTTCTACTTGAAAGATGAAAAAGTTCTGGAGATGGATGGTGGTGACAGTTGTGCAACAATGTGAATGTACTTAGTGCCACTAAACTGTACACTTAAATGACTAAAATGGTCAGTTTTATGTCATATGTAGTTACTGCCCCCCACAGACACATACACACACAAAGCCTGGCAAAGGTGTCCAACATAATCACATTTAGCTGCACACTTAGCACAGACCCTCCTTGAAAAGACTACATTAATAGGACATTTGGGAGCAGCCCAGAAGATCTAAGAGGGTGAGTTGTCACCTGTGAAATGGAGACTTCCAGGAAACAGCATTTGAATAAAGCTTACAAAGCGCCAGTCCCAAGCCCCACACCCCCAGAGTGGCTGGAGCCACGGAACACGCATCCTCGGCCGTTGGCGGGTGAGACAAGGAAGCGGGGGGAGATTACAGATCATTCGCAGGGCACAGGTACCAGGAGGTCCAACGCAGACGGGACTCCAAATGTCCTGCAGAAGGAGCCGGTGCCGGGGCTCAAATCCCGCCTAGCCGGTGACCTCACATATCAGCTGCCCTGTGGGCTTAGTGTTCTCATCAGAAAAACCTGGGATAATGATGCCAATTCTACAGAAGTGTTAAGAAGATGAAAGAGATAATGAGAGAAAACATAATGTAGTGGTGAAGAGCATGAACTCTGGAGCCAGACTGCCTGGGTTCAAATGCTGGCTCTTCTACTTTCTAGCTGTATGACCTTGGGCGAGTTACTTAACATCTCTGTGCCTCAGTTTCCCCACCTGGGAAATAAGGATAATTGCACTTGCTTTGGAGGGTGACCGGGAGGATTAGGTGAGTTGATACAAGTCAAGCATTTGGAACAACTGTTGCACGTGGAAGCAGCACCTCAGCACTGCTGTTGTGACTGGTGGTGATGGTGGTGTGGTGGCTATTCTGTCCAGAGTCAGGATGTCTGTCTTCCTTTCTCCTTCCTTAGATTTGCTCAGGGAACACGCCCTGTGGTCTGGACCCCCAAGGAGCCCGAGTTCCCTGAGTGGGTGGGACCTGGGCCACGTGGACAAATCTTATTCTCAAATCGTGGGTGGCCGGGACATTGAGTGGAGTCTGTGGAACCCAGGCAGACCACCAGGGGTAAGGAAGGCAGCATGCCGCAGGCTAAGCGAGGCCATGGCGGACGACTGTGACCTTCCCCATCAGTCAGCACCAAAGCCGGGTGCTTCCTTCTGCCCCGAGGGCCGCCCAGCCAGAAACAGCCTTTCACTCTCTGTGCAGCTGTCCGTCCAGGGCCCATGGGGCGCCTCCTCGTGCCCTTTTCAAATCCTGCCAACCTCTCTCACCACACACGCTCTCGTCACAAACAGGCCCACTCAAGCAGCTAATTCAAACAAATTCCGCCTGGGCGCTGGCTGCACGAAAGACCTCTCTTCGGGCCGCGGCCACCAGCCCCAGGCTGGGCAGCAGGGGTGGGCAGCAGCTCTGGGCACACAGGCCCAGGCCAGCCTGCCGGGCACTGGCCAACGACGCAGTCACCACATTCAACAAGCGTGGATGGCGACCCCACAAGGGGCCAGGCACTGGGGACCCCCACCAACAACAGAGGCGAGTCCTGCCCTCTGGAGCCTGTGACATTTCCCAAAGGGCTCCACCGAAGTGCCCTAAAAGCAGAGGACAGCAGCCCAAGCGCTGAACTTCTTGGAGGTCTCTTCTTTTATCTGAAACGTTCTGGTCCATTTTGCATTCTCCTTAAAGTCCCAGTTTTGGTTTTACCAACAGTCATGATAATAACAGCCACTAATATATGTTCAGAACTGCCTTGTTTCAGGCGCTGTTCCAAGCTCTTTATATTTATCACTTCATTTGCTGTAACAAGCCTATGAGGTAGGTCCCATTAGTACCTAAACTGGGGCAAGGAGAGGTCAAACAACATGCCCAAGGTTTCACATCCTATAAATGGCAGAGCTGGGATCAGGAACCCAGTCTGGACCCCCAGTGCTCTTCATTAACTGTTATCTAAACGTAATACGCGAAACTGTTTTTAAACACTTAACTGCCCATGCCCCCAAACGTTTTAAGTAAATCTGAAACTCCAGGACTTCTGCCCCATTTAGCCCTGTGGCTGCAGGCCCAGACTGGCTCACTGACTTGGCTGGCACCCAGGGCACCCAAACTCCTCAAAGTTGAGGTTCTAGGTGCTGGAAACTGAGGTCCTCCTCTGACAAACACATCCCCCTCCTCTGGCTTCCTAGACCCTGCCCTCTGCAGGCTCAAGTAATCCCAGTTCCCAGACTGAGCTGACCTGAGGCAACCCTGCAGTATCCGTGCCTCCACTCCCCATCATGGTGAAAGAATTTAGAATTGTAGCATGCCATGTTTGGCTGCCCTTTTAGGAGTCCCCAAGCTGACCCCTACATTCCCCAGGATGCCCCAGACCAGTCCAGACCCCTAGGAGTCCCCTTGGTTCCCTAAGCCTCAGGCCACCTCCAGAGCTGTCCCCGTATAAGGTCTTGGCCACAGTTCCACAGCCAAGACCTTGGACCTGAATTCTGTCCATCTGAACTCCACCTTGGCTCCCACCCCAGGCTACAAACCCAGGCCATTCCCCCCTCCCCTGTCCAAGTTCTGAGTCCTATCTTTAAACTCCAAACTACAATAGGACAGAACTTAAAATGTCAAATGCCCCCTCACCGTGTTTCCAAGGGTCCCACACCCAAGTTTTCACCGTGCACTCCCCTACCTAATGGGAGCCCAGCTGCCACTGGGCTCTCCAGAACCCGCCAGAATGTGCTGGAGAGTTCTGCGCCTCTGAGATTCTGCGCCTCTGAGATGCTGTGCCTTGTTGACCTGCCTACATCCCCAGCATCGGCTGGGCCAGTGCTCCTGGCTCCCAGCCCACCCCTTCCCTGCCTGAATTAAGACCTCTTCATGAGAGAGAATGGCCATGTTGTCAAGCAGCAGGAAACATCCAAAGATGAGCATCTGTGATGGGCGTGAAATGAATCACTAACAGTCCCACTTCCAGGAGGCCTTAAGTGTTTGGATAAGGAGCAAGAAAAACAGTCACCAGTTCATGTCTGCAGGTCATAAAGGAAATCAGAGTAGGGAGAGGCATGTTCATAGTAACATTATTCACAATAGCCAAAAGGTGGAAACAACCCATTGATGGATGAATGGATAAACAAAATGTTGTGTACTCACACAATGGAATATTATTCCGCCTTAAAAAGGAAGGAAATTCTGACACATGCTACTACAACGTGGATGAACCCCGAGGACATTATGCTAAGTAAAATAAGCCAGTCACAAAAGAACAAATACTGTATGATTCCACTTATATGAGGTACACAGAGTAGTCAGACTCATAAAGACGGACAGTAGAGTGGTAGTTGCCAGGGGCGGGGGGAGGAGAGAATGGGGAGTTGTTTAATGGGTACAGAGTTTCAGTTTTGTGAGATGAAAAAGTTCTGGAGATGGATTGCCAAATAATGCGGCTACACTTAATACTACTAAACTGTATGCTTAAAAATGATTGAGATGGTAACTTTCATCTTATGTATATTGAACCACAATTGAAAATCTAAAAAATACAATAGGGACTTCCCTGGTGGTGCAGTGGTTAAGACTCCGCACTCCCAATGCCAGGGGCCCGGATTCGATCCCTGCTCAGGGAACTGGATCCCACAGGCATGCTGCAACTAAGAGTTCGCATGCACAGCTAAGGAGCCCACGTGCCGCAACTAAGACCTGGTGCAACCAAATAAATAAAAAATAATAATAAGAAGAAGAAAATAAAAGTGGAAGAGGACTATTTTGCAAGTAGATTACACATAGTCTATCTCCTCTCTATTCCCTCTAAATCATATTTATGAGAACTGTGCTTCAGGGTTCAGAGAGGGAAAGATCTGGATACGTCATGAACCTGCTATAAAGTGACACCCCTACTCTGCTCTCGAGTTTCCTGCCCCGCCCCGCCGCTGCTGGGTCCCCTGGGTCACTCTGACTTGCCACCATTTTTGGACAGCCTAGTGTCCCCGCTATGTTCCACGCGGACAGTCTCTTTGCTCTGACTGTGCCCTCGGGCTATCTGGCCTGGGAGCAGACGTCCCACCAAGCTGTTGAGCATTTCCTGGAGCATGATAGCTCCATCAAGCCCGGCGGGCCCCCAGCTCCCAGCAGGCGGTCCTGAACCTTGGTCAGGCCCTTCTCGGGCCTTCTGAAGTCCCCGAGAGGCTGGGGCGGCCTCACTTCCTCTCCCCAAAGGGGCGTTTTGGCTCTGCTCTGGTGGGGGGACCATCAGCCTGCCCCATCACATGCCCCTCGCCCCCTCCTGCCCACCCACCTCCTCCCCAAGCCCCCATGTCTCCACTGTCATTGGGAACCACAGTTGCGTGACAAATGATGAGGAGGTCCTGGGGATGCCATTTCATTCTGCAGGCGTCATTGTGCCTGACCTAAACCCAAATACCCAGGCCCTAGTCTCCCGGGTGACACCTGAAGGCCTCAGTTTCCTGGCAACCAGGAACAATGGCCCCTGGGAAAAGCACACACAGTTTGGGAAAGGGCAGCCTTTTTTCTCTGCGCCCCTGGGTACGACAGGGAGCTCTCCTCCACTGCAGGCAGAGTCTGGAGGGAAATTCAAGCCATGAGGGCATCAGGGCCTCCCGTGCCCAGCTCCCCACCCTAACCCTAAGTTGCAGGAAGTCTCCCAGTGCCCGGAGCTCCCCTACCTGGGACTTTATGAGCCGCCTCTTAATGGGACAATAGCCCCTTTGATCAGCCTCGATGCACCTCCTTCCCCTCGGCAGCCCTTCATTCCACGTTCCCCAAGCTGACTCAGGGTGTTGAGACTTCTGCTCTGGTGGCCCCCAGTGTTACCTTTGCAAGCAGAAGTGACATTCTCTTCTCCCTTTGAGCACCCTCAGTGGACACTGGGAGGATTAGCAAGAGCTCATGTGCGCGGCCGGCGCTCAGTACAGCAGCTGTTATCAAGGCCACTTTCTGGCTTGTGGGGCATCACCTATTTCCCAGCAGAAGCTGAGAAGCACAGTGACCAGAAAGAGACTGAGCAGGTCCCTGGGCTGACCTGTGCCCTTCACCACACGCCCCTGAAACAACAGACATCCAGGAGGGTTGAACTTCCTTGGTGCAGAATCACAGCCCCCAGGTTCCCCCACAGACACAATGGGCTCCCAGGAGGATCTCAGAAACCTCCTCTCAAAACCAGGAACTCTCTAGTGAATTCTCATGTGTTGTAAAGGTTGCTTCTGTGAGATAACTCTTGCCTACGTGCTAGGGAAAGGGGATGACCTTTTTTTAAATTCACTCAAGTCCTGCTCATTTAAAAAAATTCCTTCTGACTGAAACCACAAGGCAACTTCTGCAACATCAAGTAAGTGAATTTTGAAGAAATTGTTCCTCTTCTCCAGCCTTTTTGCTTTAGCTCTTGGGACTCTATGTTGTCTCCCATCCCCAAGAGGACAAGAAGGGAGGAAGGCTGTGACTCCTATTTGAAAGATGGGGTACTGGGGTACAGGAGACTCCAGGCCACAGCATCACCAAGGGGTGATGTCACAGCTGGGGCCCGGAAGCAGCCATGCACACAGAGCTGGGCCATCTTGTGGGCCCATCCTGTGCCAGGAGCAGAGGCAGGAGCCCAGAGCACAGGTTAGAGGGGGCAGAGGGCACCTGGTCCAGAGGAGCAAGCCTCTCTCCAAACCACAGACACAGGAAGAAGAGGGGAGCAACAAAACCGCGCCAGTCAGAAGATGCTAAGGCCAAGAATAGAGCGAAGCAGGAGGGCCGTGGGCTACCTGAGGTGCTGGTGACGGTGGGGGACGAGACCTCAGGCATCACAGATCTGACCTCCTGAGGCTGGACGGGCACAGAGTCAGGCAGAGCAGCTCCAGTGAGCAGGAGGGCAGGGGGCTGGGCTCAAGCATCCCTGCGTCAGTCAGTCGGGAGGCCTCCCGACCCTCCCTCCAGCCCTGCCCCACCTGGCGCCAGCGCCTCTGTGGGAGTTCCCGGAGCCCACGTCCTTCCCTTCCTAGCACTCACCGCTGTTTTGTCACTGTTTAGAGTGTTGAGCTGATTGCCCTTCGTGACGCAGTTAAGTCCTGCACCATCGGCCACCTGACGTTTTGGACAAAACTCTAACTCATGTTGACTCCCATCCCCAGCAGGACCTACCAGCTCTGGAAAGTAGAGCCCATATGCTTTTTCTCTCACCGCTGCACCCCGCAGAAACTGGAATGAGGCAGGCACAGAAATATTTGCTGAGTGTGTTACAAATGAACGATTCAAGATCTGAGCCAAGGAAAGCCAGAGGCTGACAGCCAACCTGAGGCAGAGCCCTGTGCCCTCAGACTCGCAGGCATGAACTTCATGAATGACACCCATTAAGCACAGCAAAGCATGTTGTCCAAGTAACTCACCCAGGATTTTGTTCCCCTCCTCATCCCTCGAGTGCATGCCTATGCCTTCATCTGATGGGAACCCGTCAGCACTTAACATGTGGTTCCGAAACACTGAGGCCCAATGGCCACGCACTGTATCACCCCATCAGCCTCTCCCTGGGGGAGGCGGAAGGGACCTCTCGAGTCCATCCTCCTCCCTCAAAGGGAAGCCCCTTAAAGAGCAGTGGACCCGAAGAGCCAGGACAACAGGACAGCCCCCACTAAATAGAGCTGACACCAGCAGAGACGCAGACACTGCCAAGTATGCCTCTGCACTGCCGGCACTTCACCCCGCCACGGAGGTTCATAATCATCCCCATTTACAGGTGAGGAGATGGGCTCAGGGGCTTACGCCGTGGGGCCACCGTCCTGCGGCTAGAAGTAGCCACTGCAGAACTTGACAGTGAAACAGAGTGGGGCCCTGTGGGGAGTCCCAGGCACAGAGGCCCTTTTGTCCCCCGTTTCTTGGAGGCAAAACTCCAGCCTCCATGACCTTGCCTGAGTTCCAAAGGGCAGATTCGAACAGCTGCTAATCAAGGAAGGAGCAACCGAGAAACCAGCTGAGGCAAGATTATAGGGGGCAGAGATGCTCCTCGAGATTAGGAGACCACCTGAGACTAAGGGGGGGCAAGCCCTGCTCACACCCTGATCTTGTCAGAGGCCCCCACCTTTGAACCCCTGTTATAAAGCCCCTCAACAAATCCTCCTGGGTTGGGACACATAGTTTTTCGAGGGAGGAGCCCACAGTGCCCCCCTTTGCCTGGCAAAGTAACGAAGCTGTCCTTTTCTACTTCACCCAAAACTCTGTCCCCGAGATTTGATTCGGCACCGGTGTACAGAGAGCCTGAGCTTTCGGTAACAACCCCAAAGCCCTCTCTCACAACCCCAGTGCCCTGGGCTTAAACGTAGGATTCCCTGAGGAGGTGGAGACTGAGAAGCGCAGAGCCCATGGCACACTGGAATCAGCAAGGGGGAGGGGTTGGGGGCGAGGCTGACGCCTCAGGAGCTGGAGCAACAGTGAGGATGCCCAGGTGGCAGTGGCTTCTTGCTGGGCAGCAGCGAGGCCTTGGGAGGCAAAGGCCCAAAACCTGAAACCTGAGCAGAGGTAAGTCCAGGTGGGATGCAATTAGTACCTTAGCTCAGCAGGGCCTCCAGCCTCTGGGCAGCTCTCGCTGGACACTGTGCTCCAGGCCTCACACTGACAGGCTCGCTCCCCAGAGCAGCTGCTCGTCCAAGCAGAGGGAGGGCTGCAGAAGCGCAGTTAAACACCACTGATGCGTCCAGTCTCCTGTTTCTGAAAATGGCAATGAGGGGGACCAGGTTGGGGGGGCAGGTCTTCAGCTAAAAATGTTTCCCTTAGGCATCATTAGACACAATCCTGTTTTGCCTGCCCTTAAGAAAAACAACCGTGAGCTGACACACCATGCCCTGGGGAGAGGCCAGAAGCGATGGTGGCTGGCAAGGCCCTCCAGACCCCTGGGTGGGCTCCTGAATTTCTGGGGTTCTTTGGGTGATCACGGAATTTAATATTGGAAGGGGACTCTAGGGCTGCCTAGCCTCATGTGTCAGCATCTGCACTTGGCATTGGTGGTAAAGAATGTAGACACACCAATAAAACAGTATTCTGAATAAAAAACCCTTCTCCTTAAATGGAAACGAGAACCATTTCCACCAGGCTTTTTAACAGAGCGCTGGCGGGCATGATTTGTTCACCCTGAAGGGCTGCTAAAACTTCAAAAAGAGCAGAGAGGAGTGATGCTTCCATGTTAACAAAGCCCCAATTTGAGAGCCTGAAAGATCTGGAGGCACATTCTTGCTGTATAAGAGGCAACACAGCATCCTTGGGGCATGATGTGACACGCCGGGGGGCAGTGGCTACATCATAAGGAGGTGTCTCACCCCCTCCCTTCTGGGTGTGAGCTGATATTCACAACAGGGAATCAGAACAGATTGAACAGGGCCAAGTCCTACCTATTAGAGTCAAAACAGATGACTATCAATACCTACACCTCAACAAAGCCGGATGCTCTCAGAGTTAAATGAGCTGTGAAGACCAGCATCGTTCTAACCTGGACCAAGTGGATGCCCAGAGAAGTCAAATAAGAGACAAAGGAACCTTTTCGCTGATTAAGCTCCAGTCCCTTGGTCAGGACTAGAAACAACTGCGTTTTTATTTCTTTAAAAGAAATGTTTTCCTTCTCCTGAATAATAAAGGGAATTCCTCACAGCACCTGCCCATCAAGAAACAGTAGGTGTTAATGGATGCACTTTGGAGAGAGGCGCTGTCTTCATGACTCATTTCTTTCTTGTTGGAAAGAGAATTTCCAGAATCTCAGACATAATTTTCAGAATCTCAACGACATTTGGTTGCCCAATTATCTTTGTTTGAAACAAACAAAAAAAATCAAACTACAAATCATCAAAACACAGCTTTGGAAAATTTTGCTCTAATATATTCTAAGTATAGAATGAGGATAAGATGCTGGTGGATGGGTACTGGAAATGTAACCGTTTTCTTTTGTTCCCTGCATTTCCTACTGTTAAAAAGACTAGGATTTATCTATCAAGAAGAATACAGGCTTAACATTCCTTGCTGGTTTACCACATGCAAAATGTGGACCAAAATCCCAGGCCCTGTCACTGGCATCATTTTATTTTATCCCTGCTCAACAATCTTGGATAGGTCTTTATTATGCCCTTTTTCCAGATGAGAAAACCGAGTCTAAGCAAGATTAAGCGACTTGCCAGGGTCAACTAGGTAGTAAGCAGCAGAGCTGTTGGATTCAGAGTCCAAACTCTTAACTTCCGTGTTATGCCTAATCCCCAACTCCCGGTTATTCTGGCAGCAGCAGAGAATACGTAGAAAATCCAAATGGAAAGTGCCCCATGGCTTCCCCAAGTCAGGGCCTCAGGGACACCTGCACCTTCAGAAATGCACAACCGGCACCTGCATGCACCTCTAACACCAACAGATGGCGCTTATCAGCAAGAGACGCACTCCTGCAGGGAGCTCAGGGGACAGAGCCATTTGCAGTCTGTGGTCAATGTTCAAATGACCAGTTGTCCATAGCCTTCCCTTAGGGACAACTGAGGTCTCATGTCATCTCCAGCTGGCTGTGAAAGATGTTATTAAAAATCATCGAGAAATGAGTGCCAGCCTTTGCTCACACAGTTTACTGTGAGGACCTGCCAAAAATGATTTCTTGTTCTCTGTTTCCTACCAATGGAGCTGATAACTTGTAGGAAACTGGTTTGTTTTTTCTAGTTGCCTTTAGAAGAATAAGACATTCAGATGCCCAGGTGAAGTGACCACATTTCAATATATCTGACACAGAAGCATGAGGAAGTTTATGTTTGAACACTGTAATTGCCATATGTGCGTTTGTCCCTGTGAAATGCGATTGTTCATGTCTATTAGTTGTTTTTTTTTCACGTTCCCTTTTCTTTTTTTTTTTCATTTCACGAGCACTGGCAGGGAAAAAGCCAGGCTACCCACCAGATTATCATAGCTTACAGATTCTGTAAGCCTGTCAGATTCTCATAGCTTACACCCACCTCCCACTTGTAAAACCAGCGACCACACAAGCACCCGTCAACACTCTAGACAAGCCCTAGACCATATCTAACTCAACCAATGCTCCCCATGCCCGACCAATCATGGCAGGCTTGTAATAAGTTGGGTGAATGAATCCATCCATCCATCCATCCAGAGGGGAAGCCAGGCCCGCCAAGCTGGGAAGGAGGGGTGCCTCTCAGCCAGGCAGCAAGGCGAGAGGCCGTCTCCAGAATGCCCACGTCCTTCAGGAGGGACACTCACCATGGGAAACTGCGACAACTCAGGGGTCTAAGCCTGGCTGCTGCTCTGCAAACATCAACCAGGAATCACCCTCAGGATCTCGCCCGCAGCAGACGCCTAGGAGAGGCTCCCAGTGCGTCCCCACCTGACATGGCGCCCTTTAATAATGCTCTAGACCCATCCCTGGGAACAGATATGCCTCCTTTCTCTTCTTTCCTAAATGGTTCCTAAAGATTATGAAGAGGAGAGCTGGTCACACACACGCAAATAGATAAAAAGTCATTTTGGTGTTTTGTTCTGTTTTCCAAGAAAAGAGTACTGACGTGGTCAAAAATGGTTGGTCTGTGACAGAAAACTAAAATCTCCACCCACAAGCCACTGTTCTGGACTCCGGGATGCCCTGGTTGTTTGGGGAACCTCATGGAAGCCATAGAAGTCCAGATACAAACTGCTAAGTGGCTTCCTCCAAAAGGCCCCAGGTAATAAACACTGTCTCCTTTGAGAATTGACATGTCCAAAGGATTCTCTTAGAAATGGTGGGCAGAGTCCCTGTTGGAATGGTGAGTTGGTCTCTGTGTGCTTATGGGGCATCGGGCCCTTGGCTCCCTCTGGTCGGCTGGGGACTCGCAAGAGTCAGCCTGGGTGCAAAGCCTCTCACAAGTGAGGAACCCAGGGTGCCAACCACGGGTCTCAGCACTGGGTACACCACCCCTCCGCTATGCATGCAGCAGGTGGCAGTGATGGAAACGTTCTCTACGCTCACTCCTGGCACTCAGCCTGGGGCTCTGGCTTCTGCAGAGAACAGCTCTCCTCTTCCTCTCCATCCTCTCCGGGGCCCTGCGGGGCAACAGAACCCCAGTGTGGCTTTTTCCCCTTCCAGCCATCCCTCATCCCTGGGAGCGGGAACATCTCTGGCGGTGGCTTTGGAGAGGTGATGGAATGGCCGCTGTCTCCCTGCCAAGGGGAATGTCACGCCACCAGAATTTATGTGCCAGCTTTCCTTGTACCAGCTTTTCCCAGGTTACCTCCCCACCCATTACTACCCCATTAGTTGCCATGTGTTTTCCCCTAACTGTCACCAGCCCACACTGCCTCTTTGTTACCCCGCAGCTCTGGGGCCAGCCCCTTCCCAAGCAAGGGGCTGAGCTTAAACTCCACATTGTGAAATATTTCCTCCCTCTCTCTTGTCCCTCTTCGCCGGCCTCCCCTGGGCCCCAGAGCCTTTAGTAAAACAAACCCGCCAAAAGGCATTCTCTGCTCTGTTTGCACAGCACGAGTGGGCCCCCGAGTTGCCTGGCGCCCCTCATCTTCCACCAACACACTTCCCCTCCTTATTGGTATTCAGTCAATACCTTGCTTTCCTGACCCTTCCCTCCTTGGCCTCTGAAATCTGCCGACAGAAGGGCCTTTGTTGAAAGAGCAGAGGGGTGCAAACACCAGGGCTCTGAAGACACCGTGTGGACTCCAAAGGGGAAATGAGTCGTTGCTCAGTGGGGGCCCAGAGAGAGCGGTTCCTCTGAGCACCTCCAGAACCAGACTCTTCCTGGGGACAAACCTTCCGTGTCTTTTTACAGATCCGACACCATTTCCAGAGCTATTCGTCGATTTTTATTGTTCCAAAATTGATTCCAAAATGTGGACCAGAATCTGGGGTCTGGTAAATATTTTGTTACACAATTCGCTGGAAGCACTTAGGTATGAAGCATAGCTTCTAACACTGGGGCTTAGGTGAGGGGCCTCCCAGGCTCCCACCGTCTGCCAGTTTCATACGTCTGGGAGCAGATGAACCATCCCAAACACCATTTGGACCGGGCCTCTCCCCTGCTTACAAGTCCTCTTTGTGTCCCTGGTTAGACCACTCTGCATCTAAAAGCATCCCAAGGCCAGGCTCCCCCAGCATCTTGGGCATGCAATCCTGGCAGACATGGAGTCAGCCCCTCCTTGAACTCTTCCAGGGATGAAGCACCAGGCAGAGCAGCCCACCCCTCAGCAGCCCACTCTTCAGGAAGCCTGCCTGATACAGAACAAAATCCACTTCCTCATACCTTCTGCCCACTTCTGGAAGTCATGCTTCTGGAACAAATTGGTCCCTTGTCCTCATGACAGCCCTTCACATAGATTTTTAAATTACTCTCAGGGTTCCTCTGTATTTGTTTTCATCACACCAAACAGCCCAGGCCCCTTGACTCTATCTCATATGAAACAGTTTCCAGGTGGCTCCCGATGTGAGCCGCCCTCCTCCAGAACATGTTTCATGTTCTCCCCACAGCCTCCCACAATAAAACACAAATAAATAAATAAAATACATAACTTTACACAATAAAACACAAATCCTAGTACTGAACACTGTTCTCTGGATGTGCTCAAATCAGCAGAGACTAGAACAGGCCTATCCCCTCCCCTGGAGAGGCCACTTTGCCTCTATTCGTTTAACCTAAGACTGCATTCACTCTTTTAGCCACCTTACTGGACTCCTGAGACATTCTCCACTTGAAGTCACAGGCTCTTTTCATAACAAGTGCTGCTAAATCAGGTCCCCCCGCCCCTCTTCAACGCTTTCACCGTCACCTTCACATGTATCAGCATTTCATTTCACCTCGTTGATTCCCACCTAGTTCATGGAGATCTTTTTCAGTCTTACTTCTATCATCGTGAGTATAATGGCTATCCCTTTGCAGCTTTGTGCCACTTGCAAATCTGTTGAGCATCCCTTCTGTATGCTCATCCAATTCATTAATAAGAATGATAGAGCAGAGTCCAGAGAAACTAATGACTTGCCTAAGGTGTCACAGCCAGATAGGGACAGAACCAGATCTAGAACACAAGCATCCTGGCTCCCAGTCCAGTACTCATTTCTATCACACTCTGCCAAAAAGTCTCCAGGACCCCTCAGATGGCTCTCTCTCCAGCCATCTATCATACCTACCTCCTTATTGGTCCATCCCGAGAGGCCCTGATTATCGACAGGAAAGTCTGGTCAGGGCTGGATTCCTGGGAGGAAGATGGGGAAACTGCCCCCTGGCTGAAGGATCCTACTTCGTTAAATCATACCAGCTTCTTGCAGCTATAGCTCTGTGCTTCTCCAGGGAAGCCTCTGGAGTAGCCCACCCAACAGACCAGGCCAAGCAGAGCTGGAAGCGGCAAGGAGATCTAGGGGTATTCCTTCACAAGGATGCCTGGGATAAATGGAATAGAACAAGGGGGACCACAGAGATTCTGGGGATAGATCTGAACCTTGGAAAGAATCTGTACAATGGGCAGTCACTTACAGATAGCTTCAGCCCTCTTACAAACAATTCTCACAGATCTGTCCTAGAAACATGAATGCTCCCTTGAAGAATCTGCCAAAGATAATGGCCAGTTAAAGGGCTGACCCGGGCTTCCCTGGTGGCGCAGTGGTTGAGAGTCTGCCTGCCAGTGCAGGGGACGCGGGTTCGAGCCCTGGTCTGGGAGGATCCCACATGCCGCGGAGCGGGTAGGCCCGTGAGCCACAATTACTGAGCCTGCGCATCTGTAGCTTGTGCTCCGCAACAAGAGAGGCCGCGATAGTGAGAGGCCCGCGCACCGCGATGAAGAGTGGCCCCCGCTTGCCGCAACTAGAGAAAGCCCTCGCACAGAAACGAAGACCCAACGCAGCCATAAGTAAATAAATAAACATTAATTAATTTAAAAAAAAAAAAAAAAAAAAAAGGGCTGACCCTTAGCCCACATCCTTGCTCTGAGTATAACTCTAGAGAGCATACCAAGATCACTGGGCAAACGTGCCAGGAAAAGGTCAAGATCACTACAAGGATTCCTAATGATCCGAACTGCTCACCAGCAAGACTAGCTGTCTTGTGGAGTAGTGAACTCCCCATCACCAATGTGTTTAAGTGAAGGCTGGAGTATATTACTTTCATCCCACTTGAATCCAAAGATCTAAGCTCCCATACCCTCTTTTCTGCCGTGACAGGTCCCTTGTGATTCCAAATAAAAAGCCATCACTGGGCCCAAATAGCCAAAACAATTTTGAAAAAGAAGAGCAAAGTTGGAGGACTCACACTTCCTGATTTCAAAACATATTTAAAAGAGACAGTAATCAAAACACCGTGGTACTAGCATAAAGACAGACAAAAAGACCAATGGAATAGAATAGAAGGCCAGGAATAAACCCTTTCCTATGTGGTCAAATGATCTCTGACAAGGGTGCCAAGACCATCCAATGGTAAAAGGACAGTCTCTTCAACAACTGGTGTTCAGAAAACTGGATATCCACATGCAAAAGAATGAAGGTGGGCCCTCATCTCACACCATATTTTAAAAAACTGCTCACCACCCAAAACTATAAAACTCCTGGAAGAAAACACATGGGAAAAGTTTCATGAGATTGGACTTGGCAATGATTTCTTGGGTATGACATAGGCAACAAAAGCACAAACAACAAAAGCAAAAATAGACAAATGGGACTACACCAAATTTTAAAACTTTTAAGCATCAAAGGACACAATCAGTAGAATGAAAAGGCAAACTGTGGAATGGGAGAAAATATTTTCAAATCATGTATCTGATAAAGAGTTAATGTCCAGAACGTTTAAAGAACTCCTACAACTCAATAACCAAAAAAAAAAAAAAAAAATCAAATAACCTGATTTAAAAATGGACAAAGAACTTGCCCAAAAACTTTGGGCATTTTTCCAAAGATGATATACAAATGGCCAACAAGCATTGAAAAGATGCCCAACATCACTAATCATCAGAGAACACAATCAAAATCACAATGACATGTTACCTCACACCCATTAGGATGACTACTATCAAAAAAAACCAGAAAATAGCAAGTGTTGGTGAAATGGTGCAACCACTGTGGAAAAGAGTATGATGATTCCTCAAAAAATTAAAACTAGAACTACTATATGATCCAGTAATCCCACTTCTGGTGATATATCTAAAAGAACTGAAAGCAGGATCTTAAGGAGTATTCACAACAGCCAAGAGATGGAAGAAACCCAAATGTCCATTAATGGATGAGTGGATAAACAAAAATGTGGTATATACATACAATGGAATATTATTCAGCCTTAAAAAGGAAAGAAATTCTGACCCATGCTATAACATACATGAACCTTGAGGGCATTATGCTAAGCAAAATAAGCCAGTCACAAAAAGACAAATACTGTATGATTCCACTTATGAGGCACCTACAGAGTCAAATTCATAGAAACAGAAAGTGGAACAGTGGTTACCAGGGGCTGGGAGGAGGGGAGAAGGGAAGTTGTTTAATGTGTACAGAGTTTCAGATCTGCAAGATGAAAATATTCTGGAGATCTGATTCACAATGTAAATCTATTTAACACTACCGAACTGTACACTTAAGCGTATGGTTAAGATGGTAAATTTTATGTTATGTGTTTTTAATCACAATTTTTTAAAAAGCCATCGTTGACAAGTGGCAAGACAGCCTAAAACTGGAAAGGGCGAATGGGAATTTGGGTTTCAAAGAAGCAGAACCAAGCTACAGGTATATCAGTGAAAGCTGAGGAGCCTTTTGGATATCAATACCAACCCTTTATATAACAATCTCTGCTGCCCCTGTGGACTTCTGATGCCTAAGTATAAAGTCCCAAAGTAATAAAGTCCATGTGTATGTTCTAGGAAGGACTTTTGATGCTAAGAGGCTCAATGTTAAAGTTTAAATTAAGATTGAGATTGATACCAGTCAAGAATTAATGAAAAAGGTAACGCACCGTATCCGAGTGTTTATTTCTTTAAATCTTGCACTATTACAGATCACGAATTTAAATGTAATGAGTTATAATTTGTGTTAATATTCACGCCAAGTTAACCTAAGAAAGAGCTCTATATTATAGTCAACTCCTGGGGAATGTGTTCAGAGAAAGGGTCTGCTCCTGCCAAGCCACTGTCAGTACCAACAACTGGCCAGATAGAGGCCTGCATCTCCTAAGCAAAGGACTGGACCCCACAGAACTATGGGAAAAAGAGCCAGGGATTTGGGAAACACAAGGGGTTGGGTTTATCAGCTCTCTGTCTGCCCTTCACCCACCCCACTCCAAGGCTCCCCGCAAGAGCAGGAGACCCACGGAGCTTCCCTGGGACAAACATCAGGCTCTGCCAAGAGGCTCCATGTTAACGCTGGGGCCAAAGCCAGACTGACCATGGGGGCGAACAGCCAGGGGCTCCTTGCCCTCTGGCACATGGATGGGGGTCGGGAGGAAGGAATGGGTCCAAATAAGGCAATGGTTCCCAGCCATTTCACCAGAAGGATGCCTTTTTTTTTTTTTTTAAAGAAAACAATGTAAATATTTTAATAAAAACAATCCCACAGCATTTATTGTCATCTGGTAATAACATAAAGGTGAGCAAAACAATATGAATAAATGCTTTAGAACTACACTTCTAACAAAGCACACCTAAAAAAACTGTATTGCCTTCTCAACAATTTCTCACTTCACTGATCATTTCTAGTTGGAGACACTTTGGAGCGGAGTAATGTTATCTCCTTTTAGCATGATCCGACCCAGTTGTTTTCTTGACTTTGTTTTAGAATGAATCTCTTCTGCATCATCTAATACGAGGTTCATATACTCATCAAAACCAATGATACAGCCCTCTATCCGCATATTCACTTGCTCATAAAGCCACACCTGAATCCGAGATCTATTTTGCAAGTATCTGAAGATGAGATTAATTGGCTGCACCATCACCTTCTGCACCTTCTGGCCCTGGCCCCGGTACGCCATGGTGGAAGCTCACAAAGACCACACTATCAGAAGGATGCCTTTTGATAGCTCCTCCACCACACCCTCAAACCCAACATTTGAAAGATCTGAGCCATTAGAATATCTTTATTAATACTATACCTTTTCATATTTTTACTATTAACCAAGAGCCAATTAATCAACTGCCAGTCAGGGCTTCCCATTAGCATCCACCAAACAGCTGCACCACCAAACTGATATATCAAAAATTAAAAAAAAAAAAAAAAGAAACATTGAGTTTGCACATTTGGCCCTACTGCACACATTGTAAAGAGCTTGAGGAGCCCCATCATTTCTTCTTCGAGCTTCTCGAGATCCCCAGACACCTGGCTGGGAATCCCAAGTAGAAAACAGAACCACCTGGGCCACAGTGGTTCAGCTTAAGGAGAGGGTCTGACTAGGAGATGCCAGGTCCTGGCCCAGCATCATCCAAGACTGAGTCAGTCAAACCCCACCACGTGCCAGTTACCATCTCATCACCTGAGTCCAGCCCTTGCCGACGCACGTCTGTCTCCACCAGCTAAAAGGTCCATGTCTCCTCCTTGAACCCCTCCTCTCTCCACTGCCAGCTCAAGCTCTTCCTGCCTCCAAGGAAGCAGGGGCTCCCTGTGACTACCTTCCACACCCCATTTCAAGCAGAGGGGTACCCCTGCTGCTTCTGCAGAGACTCAATTCAACCCACCCCCAGTAGATATTACTCATCCTACAAGCCAGCACTGGGCTCTTGAACAACTGGCTTCATGTTTCTAGACCACAAGTCAAGGCCAACTACAGATCAAGGAGAACAATGGTCAGCTAGCAAGTACTGAGTCCATGAAGCCGGGGCCCAGCACAGACTGCAATGTCCCAAGATATCAGAGAAGGGAGGGAAGAACTAGTGAGCTCTACACAAACAATGGAAGCTGTTTACTCTCCTCTCACAGCCTTCGGGACAATGTCGGCCACCAGAAAGACACACAGCTTGCCGGCCCTGCCGAACCCGCTCATGCTGGGGAAACAAGGATGGGTAGGCCTAGGTCCCTGCCCAGTCTGGTAGGGGGTAGGGGAAGCAGGGAAAAGGGTTATGTGGACCGTTGTGGGGACTCTGACCAAGATATGAGCAACTGCTAAGAGGGCACCGAGAGGGGGAAACAACCCAAGTGTCCATCAGCAGCTGAATGGATAAACAAATGTGGTATATCCACAGTGGAACATATTACTCAGTCATGAAAAAGAATGAAACTTTGATATATGCTACAACATGAATGGACCTTGAAAACACCGTGTTAAGCGAAATAAGCCAGTCATGATGGCAAATATCATATGATCCCGCTTATACAAGGCAAATTAGAATAGGCAAATTCATAGAGACAGAAAGTAGACAAGAGGTTACCAGGACCGGGGGGAGAGGGAGAAATGGGAATTACTGTTTAATAGGTAGAGAGTTTCTGTTGGGGATGATGAGAACTTTGGGGTATAGATAGTCCTGATGGTTACCCAACATTGTGAATGTAGTTAATGCCACTGAATTGTACACTTACAAATGGTTAAAATGATAAGTATTAGGTTGTGTATATTTTACCACAATTAAAAAAAAAAGTTATAAAGGAAAAAAACAAAAAGAAGGTATTAAAGAGGCAACAGTCAGTTTTGCCAGGGGTGGGAGGAACTGAGGAACTATGACAGGGAGGTAACATTACAAACAAGCTAAGGGAGATGTGGGCCCATCTGTCCCTCCTGCTCAGGTGCAGACTGTGGGAGGAAGGGGAGGAGAACCCTCTGTGGCCCCCTGGCTATCACTCATTCCAGACTCCTCATTCTATAAGACAGAGCCCGTCTACACCTCCTTCCAGGCCGAGATCCACACAACACTCTGTAATTGTGGGGTCCCTGCTCATGGGGCAACTGCACCCTCTCCATCTACCTGTGTCTCCCACATCCTTCAACACCTGACTTTAAACCTACCTTCCCAGAGGACTCCTGAGCAATCTCTTTCTTCTTCCTGTTTCTCTATTTTCTAAAATTTTCTATAACGAAAGGCAGTACAGCATGGTGGGTAAGAGCGTGCCGTGCATTCAAAGCCTAGATCTGCCGACAACTAGCTATGTGACCCATTTACTTAACCCCTCCATGCCTCAATTCTCCCAACTGTAAAATGGGGATAATAATGGCTTAGGACTGTAACAATTAAAATGAGAAAATGGGGCTTCCCTGGTGGCACAGTGGTTTAGAATCTGCCTGCCAATGCAGGGGACACGGGTTCAAGCCCTGGTCTGGGAAGATCCCACATGCCGCGGAGCAACTAGGCCCATGAGTCACAAGTACTGAGCCTGCGCGTTTGGAGCCTGTGCTCCGCAACAAGAGAGGCCGCGACAGTGAGAGGCCCGCACACTGCAATGAAGAGAGGCCCCCACTCGCCGCAACTAGAGAAAGCCCACGCACAGAAACGAAGACCCAACACAGCCAAAAATAAATAAATAAATAAATAAAGTGTAAAAATTTAAAAAAAAAAAAAATGAGAAAATGCATGGAAATTGTTTGGCACATAAGTGCTTAACAATTGTATTAAACTCTCTTTTTTAAAAATACTGGAATGATCGTTCAAGCATTTTTAAATGCCTTATTTAACTTTAAAAAAAAAAGAAACCTCTTATCTTTCTTTGCTTTTCTCTATTTTCCAAATGTTCAATATCATGGCAAAATTATTTATATAATGTTTGAGATGGTTTTTAAAAAATCCTCACTCCCCTAGAAGTTATTCACAGCAGCCCCCTCCTGCATGCCCCCTCTCTTCAGAATCTTCTCCATGCTTATAAATTGTTTATTCCGCACCGATTTTATCAAGCTGTAGGAGAGAACTGGCGGCTTTTCATTCCTTTGAGCCCCTGTAAAAGGTCCCCAGCAGGACACGATCCCCTGCGGATGACCCATCCACAGCTCTTGCCCCCAGCCCTCCCCCAGGTCCTGGTTTCCAACTGGCTGTCCTTATTTGTGAAGGCTCACAAAAGCGTGGTTGTGAGGCAGTGGGGGGCAGAGCCACGGCCGGGGCTGTGCTCAGGACATCCATCCACGCTGGGCAAAGTCAGCCGCTCTGGCACATGGTCCGTCAATCTCAGGCTGGCTGCCCTCTTCCGCAGAGGCTCCTGGGCCGACCCAGTGGGACGCGTGCATCTTCACTAGAGCTTTGACAGCAGGCACAGATTTAATGATTGGAAAGCACTTTGAGAGCCCAGAGTGCTCCATAATTGCCAACTCATAATCCCCAAATCGCTCTCTGCACGGCAGCAAGAGGTGAAGCGTCTGCCCTTGGGAGGGTCTTTGTTCCTGTGGCTCTCGCACCAGAACCAAGTCGGGCAGAGACAGACAGGGGCTCTGCCCGAAGAGGGGTCCCCACCTAAGACTCAGCAAGCATGCTGGGGAGCAAGGCTTCTCAAAGTGTGAACCAGATGGGGCTTGACAATAATGCATATCCTTGGGCCCTTCCACACCTGTTATCTCAGGGTCTCTGATGATAGTGCCTGGGGATCTGCATTTTAAAATCCCCTAAGTGACTCCCACACTAATTTGAGTACTGATGGTTTAGCGGGAGGTGCATGGGTCTGGGGTCAGGGGGACATGAGTTCAAGTCTCAGCTCTGATCCTTATTGTCTGAGGCCTCAGCAAGTCTGACACTAGACCCACAAGATCTAGGTATTCCCTAAAAATAAAATTTTCAAGACTTTCACAGTCATATCAATTTGGCAACACCCTACATGTCCCCTGGGGGCTTTATAGTGAGCACAAGTGGATTAAAGGGGCTGAAAGTCACTCCACAGAGAACCTTGATGGACCTCAAACTTCCCCAAACCTTCTAACCAAGGAAGCTTCTTTCTATCATTAATGCCAGAAACACCTCACAGACTTAATACCTCACAGACAAAGGTCCTGAAATTCCTTTCTGGGAAAAGAGGAGTCCGGGGAGTGAGGGATGGCATCTTAAGGCGGTTCCGGCAGGAAGAAGCCCCATTCCTCACGCTTGGGGTCCTCGGCGGGTGGCAAGGACGGTTCAGTTCCGCAGATCTGTTGCCTGGAGTGGACGCGTCACAAAAGCGAGGTCACCCTCCTGCTTCGGGTAATTTCCCTCGGAGGCAAGACAGATTCATTTTTAACAGCTCTTCATTTCAGCAGAGAATGCCCCCTGCCTCTGATGGGGGCTGGGGACCAGGACGGGAAGGGAGGCTTTGTTCTTCTGACCAGTGCTGACAGTTTAATTAAACCCAGCTCGAGACAAGGTCGGTGGGGTCAGGCATTCTTCAACAGGGCTCCAGCAGAATATCACACCCCCGCCTCTCCAGCCACCGAGGCCCCCGGTAATGAGTTATCCTGGTCCTTACAGCAGGGATATAAATAAGGGGGAATCAATGCCCTGGGCTGCCCTTAATCACCCACCCCCACCCCTTCCAGGCCCAGCAGAGACACAAAAGGTCAATCTTGTCAGGGCACATATTGGTTTCAAGGCTAAAAAGAAACCCAGAGGAACTGGGTTTCCAGAAGCGGCTTCTGGACGAGGAAGGGAACGCAACCAGCAAGAGGAGGGATTGCAAGGCAGCGGGAGAGACTCCTCCCCAGATCTGGGAGGACAGAGCACAGGCGGCTGACACTCACGGCGCTCCCCACCCAAATGTGGGTGAAGCCTCGGTTTTGCTGCTATAAGAGAAGGAGGCAGGTTCAAATTTGTCCCGCTAACCCTAACCATAACCCCTATGTGCATCTGCAAAACAACATCTCCACACCCTCTCATGGGTGGCTATCAAGTGAAGAAGCTGATCTTCAACCCAGGTCACCTGCCACCAGGATATAACCACCCCAGGCAGGAGATACGGGTCCAGCCAGTCAATCATCTCCCCCCCCCACTTCAAACTGTTGATAGGTCAGAGGATACAGACTGCTTTTAAAGAGCACTAGTGATAAACCCTCACCTCCTGCAGAGATAGCGCCCCACCTAGCCGTCTTACACAGCCGTCAAGTGTTCTCAGCACCGACCACAGTGCCTGGCTCATAGGAGGCCCTCTGTAAATGTTGGGTGAGTGGGTGCATGGGTGGATGGGCAGGCAGATGGAAGGTGAGAGGGGAGTTGGATGTGGTGAGGGGAGGAGAAAGGAGGGTGGGTGGGTGAGGCATGGGGGGATAGATGGGTGTATGGTAGGTTTATGGGTATGTTGGCAGATGCCTAAGTGGAGGGTGAATGGGTGGGCTTGGTGGGCAAATGAGTAAAAGACTGGAGGGGCAGGCAGATGGATAGGTGGGTAGGAGGGTGTTAGATGGGAGGACCAGTGGCAAGAGATGGAGGATGGAGGGATGGGCAGATTGACTGATGGGTTGGTAGATGGGTAAATGGGAGCACAGATGAGAGAGAGGCTGGCTGGGTGGTGGGTAGATGATAGGTAGATGGGTGTAGGAGGTGGGCAGAGGGTGGATGGGTGGGAGGGGGTGGATGATATGGAAGGATGAACTTTAGCATCAGAAAGACCAGGGTTCAAATTCGCCTCAACCCCTTGAGCAGGTCACAAATCCTCTGAGCTTGAATTTCTTCATCTGTAAAAGGGAAAATTCACTGATTTCCTGAGCATCTACTATGTGCTACAGAGCTTACACCTGACCACCTGACCTGAGAGGGAGCTACACCTCTCTTGAATCCCCACGAAAGGCTGTGAGGCAGACATTATTATCTTTATCGGATAGAAGGACAAATGGGCTCAACGGGGTTCAAGGAAGTGGCCCAACATCACTTATCTAGTGTTCACTTTAACTCAGACAACAGAGGTTTTCCAGTGCATATAAAAACTGCGAGATCTCCTACCATAAAAATATTACACTCTTTTTATTGAACACCTGGGAAATATAAAAAAGAAAAAGTCACCCAGAGATAACCCCTGTTGGCATTTTGTAGTCATTTTCCTGTGCATGCTTTAGAGTGATTTGTTTAGTGACCATATTGTCAAAACAATTTTGCATCCTGGCTTTGATATCACAAACATTTATCTGTGTTACTTTACGTCTTTCATAAAGGCCATTTTTGATGATGATATAAATATTCCATAAAGTGTATATACCAAAATTTACTTAACCATTCCCCCAAGGTTGGACATTTCAGTTGTTCTATATAGTTTTCAATATTCTATATTTCAACATTCTAAATTATGCTGCAATGAACATGTTTGTGGTCATATTTTATTGATTTTAGGGTCAATCCCCAAACGTGAGATTTCTAGGTCAAGGTTTAAGCCCATTTTCAGACTTCTTATGGTCCCTTGAAGGCCTGGTGTCTAATTCCAACCCTATTACCAAACTGCTCTGTGGTCCAGGCCAAATCGCCTCTCTGGGCCGCAGGTCCCAAACGTGGAAAGAAATGGACTAACCCAACACGTGGAGAAATATTGGTGAGGAATAATGAGCAAGAGGATTTCAACTGCCGAAGCTACACAGAAAAAATCAGTTGAAACGTGGCCCACACCACCTGATGTGCTTTGTGACCACACCTTACCCTGCACATTTGGTCTCTCTCAAACTTGTTTTCATGCTGATTTAACATATGGCCTCTGGTGAAAAAAAAAATAAAAAAATAAAAAAAAATCCATGATTTGCTCCAGGTGGAAAGTATTAGTAACGGATCCCTCAAAGCAGAAGAAAGGTCAACAGATGAGAGGCCAGAAACGCCAAGCCCTGCATCCTCTCTTACCCTCCTCCTGAGGGTGGGCCCCAGAGTGTGACTGCACCAGGAGGTCCCATAGCCGCCAGCACAGCTCCTTGGCCCAGGAGTGAACTCCTGACCAAGGATGGGCCAACCAGAATCCTTCCCCAGAAATCTGGGCTGGGACTGGAGACTCGAGGAGATCTGAGCTCCAAGGTCACAGGAAGTAGGAGGGGAGTGAGCACCGTGGCCAACCAAAGTCATGGTGGAACTGAGATGTTGCTGGTAAACCCAAGACACTGGTTTGCAGGGAGGAGTGGGACAACAAGGTAGACAATCAGAAAGAACTAGAAACATCCCTCACACCCTTGGTCCCAGCTGTGCCTCACTTCCTGTCATGGGAGCCCGTGAGTCTGCTGCTTGTGCCTTTACACTACCCAGCCCACCCCACCCCACCAGCCTGCAGGGGTCCTGTTTCTGGAACCAGGAGTGCCGGAGTGCTCCTCAGCCAGACCACTGGGAGAGTTACAAGAGATGTTCTGGAATGCCAGATGCTCAGGTCAATGGATTGGGGGAGGAGGGAAGGCAAAGAATATTAGCAAATAAGTCTTTAAGCACTTGCTCCTGTACCCTGCCCTATAACTATCACCAAGGTGAAAAATTCAGGGCCCAGACAACCGGGACAAACAACCAGATCAATAAAAAGGTTTATTTAATCATCTCCCCCCAGAATGTGCCCTTTTTGAGATGACCTGAACTGGAGAGGCATCAGGAAGTACTGCCCCGGTCATGAATTCAAGTTCTAGGCTGATATAAGCGGGGCGTGCTGCACAGGAGTCCTCCCCAAAGCCCCATCAGCTTGCACTCCTATGCGTAGAGGTGGGCTTAAGAAATAACAAGAGGAGGGCTTCCCTCGTGGCGCACTGGTTGAGAGTCTGCCTGCCAATGCAGGGGACACGGGTTCGAGCCCTGGTCTGGGAGGATCCCACATGCCGCGGAGCAACTGGGCCCGTGAGCCACAACTACTGAGCCTGCGCGTCTGGAGCCTGTGCTCCGCAACAAGAGAGGCCGCGATAGTGAGAGGCCCGCACACCGCGATGAAGAGTGGCCCCCGCTTGCCGCAACTAGAGAACGCCCTCGCACAGAAACGAAGACCCAACACAGTCATAAATAAATAAATTAAAAAAAAAAAAATGCAAACCTTAAAAAAAAAAAAAAAAAAAAGAAATAACAAGAGGAAACAAAAAGACAACCTACGGACTGGGAGAAAATATTTGCAAGCGATGCTACTGAAACAGATTAACTTCCAAAATATACAAACAGTTCATACAGCTTAATATCAAAAAAACAAAACACCCGATCAAAAAATGGGCAGAAGACCTAAATAGACATTTCTCCAAAGAAGACATACAGATGGCCAACAGGCACATGAAAAGATGCTCAATATCGCTAATATTAGAGAAATGCAAATCAAAACTACAACGAAGTATCACTTCACACCAGTTAGAACAGCCGTCATTAAAAAGTCTACAAATAATAAATGCTGGAGAGGATGTGGAGAAAAAGGAACCTTCCTACACTGTTGGTGGGAATATAAATTGGTGCAGTCACTATGGAGAACAGTACGGAGGTTCCTTAAAAACCTAAAAATAGAGTTACCATATGATCCAGCAATCCCACTCCTCGGCATATATCCAGAGAAAACTCTAATTCCAAAAGATACGTGCACTCCAATGTTCATAGCAGCACTATTTACAATGGCTAAGATATAGAAGCAACCTAAATGTCCATCAACAGATGAATGGATAAAGATGTGGTATACACACACACACACACACACACACACACACACACACACAACGGAATATTACTCAGCCATAAAAAAGAATGAAATAATGCCATTTGCAACAACATGGATGGACCTAGAGATTATCATATTAAGTGAGGTCAGACGAAGAAAGACAAATATCCTATCATATCACTTACACGTGGAATCTAAAAAAAATGATATAAATGAACTTATTTACAAAACAGAAATAGACTCACAGACAAATAGAGAACAAACTTATGGTTACCAAAGGGGAGAGCAAGGGATAGGAGGAGAGATAAACTAGGATTTGGGGATTAATATATGCACACTACTATATATAAAATAGATAAACAACAGGACCTTCTATATTCAATACCCTGTGATAAACCATAATGGAAAAGAACATGAAAAAGAATGCGTGTGTGTGTGTGTGTGTGTGTGTGTGTGTGTGTGTGTATATATATAACTGAATCGCTTTGCTGTACAGTAGAAATTAACACAACATTGTAAATCAACTATATTGATACTTCAATTTTCTTTAATCGTTAAAAAAAAAAAAAAAAGAGGAGAGCTAAAGAAAATAGTCTCCCTTCACCCAGACCCAGCTATGCTCCTGGATAAGGAACGGCTTAGAGTTAGGGACCAGATGCCTGGGAGGAAAAGGCAGTAAGTGTTAGAGAAAGGTTCTGGCTATAGAGCCTAGAAATACTCCTTTGCCCTTGGAGCCAAAGGGCAACCAAGCCTTCCATCGGGGGTGGGGGGGGGTCCTTCCTCTAGAAGTCCCTCTGATGACTGCTGACTGGCCCTGTCCCCAAGGCAGCCAGGTCTGGGCCACCGGGGTGAAAACATCCAACGTTTCTGGAGGCTACTGCCTGCCCTGGATCCTAGCCCCATAGGGTGCCAGGAGCAGGAGTCAGGCAGACTCCTGTCCCCTTCAATCGCTCTTCCACTCCTTGAATAGAGCTCCTTGTGCCAGCCTTTGGCTATAGAATCTGGGTATTTAATATTCATTAAAGCGCAGAAGTCCTTTTCTCCAGGACTCCTCTTAAAATATAAAGCCATGGGCTTCTCTGGTGGCGCAGTGGTTGAGAGTCTGCCTACCAATGCAGGGGACACGGGTTCGAGCCCTGGTCTGGGAGGATCCCACATGCCGCGGAGCAACTGGGCCCATGAGCCACAACTACTGAGCCTGCGCGTCTGGAGCCTGTGCTCCGTAACAAGAGAGGCCGCGATAGTGAGAGGCCCGTGCACCGCGATGAAAAGTGGCCCCTGCTTGCTGCAACTAGAGAAAGCCCTCGCACAGAAACGAAGACCCAACATAGCCAAAAATAAATAAATAAATAAAAGAAACCATGCTCTCATGTGAAAAATTAAAAATATATATATATATATATATATTTAAAGCCATGAAGAGCACTGGGCAGGGAGTCCAAAGGGGCTTCATTACTGACCCTGTGGAGGTCGCTTCACCTCTCCAACCTTGACGTTCATCAGCAGTAAAACCAGAGACACTGTCTGCCCCGCAGGGTCAAAGGAGTCAGACGAGACAGCGTGCACAGGAGGACCAGCTCCACTGCAGGGCCCTTCACTCACCCGCACGTCAGGGACACAAGCAACGTCTGCTGCAGGCTGTCCTGGATACTGTCCGTGCTCAATCTCAGTTCAGCCTCAGGAGAGCCTAACTGTGCACAGGTAAGAAAAACTGCACCTGAGTTACACCATGAAAAACCCAGGACTATCTGACCCTTGACTTCCTACTCCCCTGCGCTACCTCCCATTCCACTAGGGATCCTGGCTCCCCAGACACCGGCCAAGAAGGCAGCCACGCTGGCCACACGGTATCACTGCTCTCAGGAGGGCGCCCAGGGACATGCAGGGCACTGATGCCCCTGATGAAAGGTAGACTCAAGTGCTGGAGGGAGAGAGAGACCCCTGCAGAGCTGTCCTCTCCCCTTCAGCCCCACGAGCTGGTGGAGGTTATGGCAAAAGATGCTGGCCCCTCAAACTGTGAATAGGGCTGGAGGTGACTGCAAGCAAAAGCCGGGAGGTTTGTGGATTTAGATTCACAAGACAGGGTCTTGGATATTTTAAAATAAATGAGGGATAGATGGAAACAACCTATGTGTCCATCAGCAGAAGAATGGATAAAGAAGATGTGAAATATATATATATATATAAAATATATTATATATATTATATATTTGTATATTATATATATTATATAATATATATTGTATATATTATATATATTTATATATCATATATTATATATATAAATATATATTATATATATAAATATATATATAAAATATACAGTGGAATATAATTCAGCCATGAGAAAGAAGGAAATCCTGCCATTTGTGACAACATGGGTGGACCCTGAAGGATTATGTTAAGTGAAATAAGCCAGACAAAGACAAATACTGCATGGTATCACTTATATGAGGAATCTAAAAAAAAGTCAAACTCACAGAAACAGACAGTAGAAAAGTGATTGCCAGAGGCTGTGGGATGGGGAAATAGAGAGGTTGGTAACAGAGTATAATCTAACATATAACATGATGACTATTGTTGATAACACATTCTTAATATAATTGAAATTTGCTAAGAGAGTGGAACTTAAATGTGTCAAAAAAAAGAAGATAAATATGCGAGGTGATGGATATGTTAATGAACGTGGCAGGGGATCCTTTCACAATGCGTATGTATATCAAATCATCACAGTGTACACTTTAAGTATATTTCAATTTTATTTGTCAATTATACCTTAGTAAAGCTGAAATTTAAAAATAAATTTTAAATTTTTTTTAAATAAAATAAATGAAGGAGGATCAAAGCAGTGCCCAGAGCTTAGCAGCAACTAGGCACATGTTCCAAACCCTGGATGGTGAAGGGTATCAATATGCTGAAGGGAGGGGAACCCAAGCAGGCAAATAATGCTGGGAGAATGGGGGCCAAAGCTTGAAAGGCTAAGAGGGCTTAAGAGAAGGAAAAAGAAAAGTACAGAAGTAGATCAAGAGAAAAAATGTTCAGGATGAATTTTTGCAGAGAGGCAGAGCTGTGATAACCGCTGCAAGAGCCAGCTCCGAGAAAAGACAGGGCGGAGAAAACAGCAGCTGCTGGGGCCAAGTCAGGACAAAGCCAGCTGCCAGCATGGGACACTAACAGCATGGACCTTGTGGACCAGCGCTGGCCCACAGGTTAAAGGGATGTTAGGGTGGCTGCACCTGCTAGGAAGGGTCTTGAGCCTTCAGCAATCAGGAAGAAAAGTAAGGCACTCACTGTGTGTGCGGGGCACCAAAGGGCCAACCTACCAGTTGTAGGGGGACTGACAGAGAAGGCCCAGCACGAGCCCAAGGGTGGCAAAGACCAGCAGAAGGAATCATCACTGAGGGATCACCTCCATTTCTAGGGAGAGGCCCCCAGGCCAGGAGGAGGAAACAGGAAGAGACTGGAGAGACCATTTGGACAAACTGTAAATTAGAGCTCCGCCCTAAGGACAAAAACTGGAAGGCAGGATCAATGAGAAATTCTGGAGCTGCCTGCAGACCACTGGGCTGATCAAGAGGTGGCAATCATGACAGAGGTGGAAAGAACTGGCCATGTTTAATCAGAGGGGAGGAGATCAAGCTCCAGACTCCACAAGCACGCCTCTCAGCACTCAGGTAGCCCCATGGTGCTGACTCCCACCCAGCCCCCACCCTTCAGTCCTACCTGCACCACCCACTGCACCTCCGGACTCACCTGCACCTCCACCTAGGAGGTGTCCTATACGCTTCTTTAGGAAGAACCGGCAGCCTCAGCATCTCACACCGCGCTTTGCTGGGCATGCAGAAGGTCCCAACCAATGGTTTTTCACGTTGTTAATGACGACTAAACCTCCCAACGCAAAATTCAAAAACCTGACAGCCCTTCAAAAATTGAACAAGAGTACTGTACATGGTTGTTCTAGGTACTTACAGAAAGCATAGCTAGAAAAATCATAAATTATTAGAAAGCAGATTTAGGGCTCAAAGTTAAGAAAATGTTTCTAATATGCAGATCTGTCCAACAATGGAATTGGTTGCCCAAGGAGGTGGTAAACTCCCCATCACTAGAAGTAGCCAAGCAAAGATTAAAAGACCATACATACGCTAAGGAGCTGTAGAAGAGAGTCCTTAGGTAATCTCTAAGGTCCTGTCCTACCCAAGATCCCACAAAATGAAAGGAGAACAATTATAGACATACCTCGTAAATCACGGAGCAGCAGAATTGGCCACTACCTTTTAAACTTGAAAGAAGTACATTTACAGCAAATACAAGTATGACTCTATGCCATGGTTAATAAGCTCACAGACCTCATTACTCTGAGTTGAAAACAGAAACAGATCCAAGAAGGGCTTATGTGAATGAATATTCCACCCAAGGCGGTTACCAAAGGCAGCGAGAAATGCATGAGTACGGTCCTCCCCATAAAGTCTGCCATCATGGCTGACAAGCTTGCCCACCCCGAGAACACTCCCATACCACACTGTCAGGGGCAGCACACAGAATTGGATAGACTGCCAATTCTGTCAAGTGCTTGCCATGAAGAAAGGCCCCGCAAAGCACCTTCCTACAGTAGGACGGCCTTTGATGCCCTGAACGATGCCTGCCAGGTGAGGAGCATAGGGGTCATGGTCATGGGAAAGTCCAGGACCCACTGACCACACACTGCCCTCTCAACTGGGTGAGGGATAAGACCACAGAGAGAGCTTTCTTCCATGAAGCGTCACTCACAGCCTCGACAGAGCCTGGTTATTCTGGAACAGCAGTTCTGGTAATGCGTACAGCTGGTTCCGGTTGAGTCGTCTAAAAAAGAGAAGAGAGGAGGAGTTGGAACTGGCCAAGCTGTCCGGGAAATCCAAGGGACTTTTCAGAAAGTACTGGATTCAGAGTCAGAGGGCCCAGGGCTCAAATCCTAACATGTCACTGTGTAACCCCAGAGAATCCCCTTCTCTGAGCCTCCGTTTCTTCATCTATAAAGTGGGAATTCCGCCATCCAACCCTTGGGGAGGACAAGAATAGAACATCTCTGAAAGCCCCTCAACCAAGGACCTGACATGTAGTGGGCAGTCAGTAAACAGAGCCTCTTTCCTTCCGTTATGCCCTCCCACACCCATCATCATCATCACTTTACATTTGCAAGGCCCTGTGTAATTAATCAGGCACTGATTCAAATATTATCTCAGTTTGTGAGCTGGCTACCTGACTACCCTTGAAAAGTGACATACACCCTAATGGGATAGGACTGGCCACGGGGTTCTGATTCTTTATTGCTTTCATCCACATTTGGCTCAATGGTGACTCAACTTTTTTATTGTCTGCTTTAGGTCTTTTTTCAGAATGAAAATACATTTATTGATTTTTTTATTTAAGAAAATGCATGCTTAATATTTTTAAAAGCCGCAAATAATAGAAGAAAAAGCATTCGGCCACCTGCATTTTCCTCACACAACAATTTGTGATGTCTTTCCATGCCAAACAACAGAGGATGACACTTTTAATCATTTTATTTTTAGTATGTCCATCATTTTTTTAAATTTTTTTTTTATTGGAGTATAATTGCTTTACAATGTTGTGTTAGTTTCTGCGGTACAATGAAGTGAATCAGCTATATGTATACCTATATCTCCTCCCTCTTGGACCTCACTGCCCCCCCCATCCCACCCCTCTAGGTCATCACAGAGCACTGAGCTGAGCTCCCTGTGCTATACCACAGGTTCCCACTAGCTGTCTATTTTACACCTGGTGGTGTGTTTATGTCAAACCTAATCTCCCAATTCATGCCACCCTCCCAATTCCTCTATTGGTGGACAGACAACTATTCAGTATTATAGACACAGGCAGGAGTGAGAAGTCTGGTTCTGGAATGTGGCCTGAAAAGACAATGCAGAAAGGATTCAGACTTGTCCCAGGAAGGCAGTGAAGTTTAACCAGACTCATCTTGCCACCTTAGGCAACCAATTCTCTGACACTGGAGTGTAGCACTCCGCCCAACTGGGGTGGGGGGGCAGTGACACCTATAAAGTATGGAACCTTGGTAATCACACTGTGTCCATGGACCACCTGCAGGGACATCACCAGGGAGGTGGTAAGAGCTGCACTATCCCAGGCTACCCCAGATCTGTGGACTCAGGATCTGCATCTCAACCAGGTCCCCAAGTGATCTGGGTGCACATCAAAGTTGGAGAAGCACTAGCGTAAAATGCAGCCCCTGCCTTCCAGTCTACCGTATACATTTTTTTTTAATTTTTATTTATTTTATTTTTGGCTGTGTTGGGTCTTCGTTGCTGCGCGCGGGCTTTTCTCTCGTTACAGCGAGCGGGGGCTACTCCTCGTTGCGGTGCGTGGGCTTCTCATTGTGGTGGCTTCTCTTATTGTGGAGCACAGGCTCTAGGCACGCAGGCTTCAGTAGTTGTGACACATGGGCTCAGTAGTTGTGGCTTGCGGGCTCTAGAGCGTAGGCTCAGTAGTTGTGGCTCACGGGCCTAGTTGCTCCGCGGCATGTGGGATCTTCCAGGACCAGGGCTCGAACCCGTGTGCCCTGCATTGGCAGGCGGATTCTTAACCACTGCGCCACCAGGGAAGCCCTACCGTCTACTTTGAATTTCTCACAACCGTCTCCTTTAACAGTTCTAGAGGATGATAAACCAACTGGACAAAAGCTTTCTTTTGCTGGGAGGGAGGAAGAAATATAATTCGATGTCGCCAGTAGTAACTGGTCTGTGGTTACCTCCCAGGAGGTCACTTTTCATCTGATATGTGAGAAAGGTACCATTTTCTAACACGGTACAATCAGGGTTGCAATTTTAGACAAGCTGGAAGAAGTTTACTCTAAAGGGCAGGCTCCTAGGGAAACACATCACTGCCTCGGAAAAAAAGGGACCACCGATGTAATCCTTAAAGCAACAGGAGTAGACATCAGATCGCTCCAAGTTCCTTCACCTCGTCTAATAAATTAATCCTGTATTTACACTGCCTGGAAATCATTGGGTTTTGTTTTGTTTTGTTTTCCCCCAAGACCTTCTCATTTTTCTGGCTTTAATTTCTGAAAAACACTTAAGAGGAGAAGGGATTCAATAGCTAGTTTAAAGTGGAAAATCAAAGGAGGGACCCAGCGTGGTGAGGGATCTACAGGAAGCTAAGAATAACGACAATAGTAGTGAGTCCCAACTAGCCTTACTCTGTGCCAGGCACCAGAATAAATGCGTTATAGGCATCACCTCACCATCAGAGGGAAAGCAGAATGAAAAGGTGGGTTTCTCTCTCTTGAGTACGAAGCATCACGGTCATGCACATACCCTCCCGTCTCCTCCCAGAAACAACCCCAGGGGGACGGTTTGACCACCACCATCTCACCACGTGGCTGGGCTCTCAGTTCTCAGAATATGTTTGTAGACTTCGCTGAGCTGTCTCTTTGATAGCTGAGGGGACTGGGATACCCAGAGGTGAGTGGCTCACCCACGTCACCACCGAGTGGGAGAGGTGGGTTCTGAAGCCTGCCTTTCCCCGGCTCCCACCTAGGCAGCCTCCACGTTACATGGTCACCCTCAGCCGGCCCAGGGTGACCGAGCGCCCCGCCCCCCAACATCAGACAACCGATGCCTGTGACCCACCAGTCCTCACGGCCGGCAGCACCGCACACTTCTGCTTCTGCGCTTGAGTCTGTAACTGCGCACAAGAACCAATCATGTCTGTTCCCAAGCCTGTTTATGCCAGAGGTACTTATAATTATATAATTGAACTGACAATTACCTAAATGAACGAAATATCAATACTAGCGTGAAAAGAGAGAGTCATCTCTACGAAAACTGGTTGAATGCCTTGGTAAGAGTCAATAAAATGAAAGTTGTTAATTAAAGAGTTGTTGAATTAAGTAAAAGACTGGGCGGCAGGGGAGTCATAAAAGAAATTCAGAATTCTCCTGCCAGATTGCTTCCAAGGGCCTTCTAAGAATCTCATTCCACCTTAAAGAAACCAAAACCAAAAATCGTGAGCAGGGTATTTGTGTGTGGTTTAGGCGAGGAAAATAATACAGAGCTCCAATCAGCATTTCACACTAAAAAGTAAGACCTTGGCAAAAAAAAAACAAAAACAAAAACGGGGGCGGGGAGGGTCAATAAATGCACATTATATATTTTAACATAAAATGAAATGTTTAGAGTATGTATGGGTTTTATGACTCTCCACTTTAACCAACTTTTATGATTAACTGATCCACCATTGGTCTCTGACAAGTCAGAGGAGAGGGCCATCCACGGCCAGCACTGGACGTCCCCAGGGACAGAGCAATCACACACCCCAGTAACTGCCCACCACGCAGTTGCTGGTGACCCACCCCGGAAGGAAGGAACTGGAAAAGGACAGAAGGGACAAAGTCTGCAGTGACACGTTATGACTCAGAAAGAAGGACCCTGCCCAGCCTTGGGTGGCAGCAGCAGATGTGACATGGGCCACCAGTCATGTCTAGACTCCCTCCCACCTTTTCTCCTTCCCCAGGGCATGGCAGCCCCGGAGCTGGAGCCGGAATGGGTTAGGACCAAATCAGCCCCTCATAACCAGGTCATGAACGCGTATTTTGTTCTGAGCCTTTTAAAGAAAACTAACACAGGATGAATGATCTGTTCTAGCTTTGGGCTCCTTATGGCTCCATTTTAGGCCTGGATGAGGAAAAGTTCAACTTGGTTTTTCTCCAGGCATCAGGAAGGCAATGAGACAACCATATTCTTTCCATTTATTTAATACCTTATTTTCTTCAAAGTAAAAGAGAAAAGTTAAGGTATTAGGTTACAGCCATTAAGAGCTCGGGCTCTGGAGGCAAAATGATCCGGGTTCTAATCCCCATTTCTGCACTTAATCATTTAATAATCATCTCATAAGGCAAGTGCCTTAACTTCTGTGCACCTCCGCTTCTCATCTGTAAGATACCACTGATCACAGTGTTGTTTTAAGGATTAAATGAGATATTGCAGGACAAAGCACTTGTCTTGGTTCCTGGAATAGAGTAAGGCAATCAATAATAGCTATAATTATCATCATAAACTCACTGGAAAAAAATCCACAAAAAAGGAAAAGCATAAAGAATAAAGTTAACTGTTATCCCACCACTCAAGGTGATGAGAGTTAATAGTCTCAATTATTTTCTTCCTCCTGTATTCTGTACATATACAAGTTGATTTTATTTACACAAATGTAAATGTGTAAATAAAATCCTGCCTTTCATTTATTAAAATCCTGCCTAGTATAAATGTACTTCCTGCCTTTTCCACTTAATGTGATATTGTAGACACATTCCTATGGCCTTAGTTCTTCAAAAATGTGATTTTATATCTTATATCTCCACCAGAATGGTGTTTCCAATTTTTTTGTTGTATTTAAATAATGTGCAATGAAGATACTGATATATAAATTTTTAGCCATGTCTCTGATTATTTCCTTAAAATCAAATGGATTTTTGGGGCTTCCTTGGTGGTGCAGTGGTTGAGAATCTGCCTGCTAATGCAGGGGACACGGGTTCGAGCCCTGGTCTGGGAAGATCCCACATGCCGCGGAGCAACTAGGCCCGTGAGCCACAACTACTGAGCCTGCTCGTCTGGAGCCTGTGCTCCGCAACAAGAGAGGCCGTGATAGTGAGAGGCCCGTGCACCGCGATGAAGAGTGGCCCCCACTTGCCACAACTAGAGAAAGCCCTCACACAGAAACGAAGACCCACCACAGCCAAAAATAAAAAAATATATAAATAAACAAATGTGGGGTTTAAAAAAAAAAAAAAAGAATATTATTTAAAAGAAAAAAAAAAATCAAATGGACTTCCTGGTTCAAAAGGCAGGAACTTTAGAACTCTTGACACCTACAGCCAAACCAAAGCAGAAAAATGAGGCCGGTGACCACCATGAATGTGAGTGGCCATCACCCACCTCACCCATACTACATTCTTTTTTTTTTTTTTTTTTCATTATTGCCAATCTGAAATCTGGCAAAAACTGATCAAGACCTATTTTCAAACTCAAAAGCCCCCTAAGGAACAAATGATGCAAATCAGAAAACACCACCTTCAGTTCTGTGTTGTGGCCTCAAGCACCCAAGACACTGCTCCTAAGGGCTTCCCTGCGGTTGGTCCCCCGGGCACACTAGTGCTTCCTTTAAAGCCACACAAGTCAATAACAGTGGTTATGCCTGGAGTATAAGATTATAGGAATAAATTTCACTTCCTCTGTACTGTGTGGATTTTTTGCCATGATGCGTTCGTTCTCAGGGAAAAACAACAACGATAGCTGGGTTTAGAATACGCAGTGAGGACACCTCCAGCTGTCTTTGCCATCATCTCACGATGACGCTGCGACCCCTTCCACGGCTACAGCTGCCCTTGGCCCCCACTGGCAGGCGGGAGGCAGGCTGGGCGTGCAGTCCCGTCCCTGAGCACCCCCTCCTGCCACCAGGCTCAGCCTCTCGAGTCCACTCGGCGGCAGCCCCCACCGCCCTCCTGAGCCTGCGCCCACAGATACTCACAGCCGCTCCAGCTCCTTCATGTCGTCGAAAGCCCCGCGTTCCACCACGCCAATCTGGTTCTCCATCAGCTGCCTGGGGAAGGAAAGAGACAAGAACAGCTCCGGGACAGTGGACAAGGACTCCTAGAAAGAGCTGGCACAAGGGAGTGAAACAGGAGCAATGCCCGAGCCGCACGCAGATCCGAGCCATGGCCTGAGCTAACAAAACTTCCTCACAGCTTTGCAAATTCCCGACACGGGCTCTTCAACACACCCAGCTGCAGCAGCAAGATGTGCTTCCGGCCCTACCCCATGCTGACCCTCTGAAGCTGCCTGCATGGCAGAAGGCCACGGGGCACCAGAGCACCAGGCCATCGCTCCAAAGGCACGCTCGGGGAAGCCCGCACCCAGGCAGCGGGGGCTGGCTCGGTGCTGCAGGCGCACGTGCCCTTCTCCGGCCCAGAGGGCGCGTGTCCGGGGGCAGAGCAGGGGAGATCGGCCAGTAGCGGGGGGAGAAGAGCATGTACCAACTGGGCCCAGCCCACACGTGCGGCAAACACACTCTGCGGTTGGCAGACAACACCCCCGCTGCCTGCTCCCCGCTCCGCCTGGCCACATCTGCTGCCAACTGAACCACCTGGCTCTGGGGGACTCTGCCCCTCCTTACCACCAACGCACCCTGAAACCCAGAACATCCAGCTGGCAGGGCAGCACTCTTCACTGGCAGATCACTTGCTGCATGGTAATTTTTGAGCTCATCAAGTATGTCTTTCTCCTGTGTTTTCCCCTCCCTACTCTCAAGCAGGTGGCTTATGTGCTCCCGCAAGGGCCTCAAATGAAGTTTGGGGCTGGGCAGGGGGCAGAAGCCGCCACCAGACACTTCTCTTCCTCTGCTTTGTTTCCAAAAACGCTGTGCTGTTGAGGAGCTTATGCTGGATGGCATGCAGGGAGGTGGGGGGAAGGGTAACACCAGGCAGGAGGGAGGGCTTCCCCAGACTCAGGAGAGATTCCTGGAGCCTGGCAAGGGTTCCGAAGTCAGTGGTTCTGGACACGCAGAGACCCCTTCCCCAGCGACTGACAGTTACAATCCCAGAGAGGATCAACCACAGGGTCACCAGCTCCTCCAAAGACCTTCCGAGCTGCAAAGTCAATAGTTCTGAAAGAACTGAGGCCCCAGGACCCCTGCATTACCCTGGGAGCAGGGAATGATGGACCCTATGACTGTCTGCTAATGAATTTCCTGCCAGCCAGGTGGGATGTGGGCTCAAAGTCGAAACTGATGCAGAGAAAATTTTAAAATGCCCTTCTTCCCTGCACACCTGAGTTTGTGGGCTGAGACACCCTCACATCAGAATGCACGCACGTAGGGGTGTCTCTGCACCCCAAGATCAACAGAGCAGGAGCGGGTGAAGGGATCCACCCCTTCCCCTTGCTCCTCACCCCTGCCCAGCCTGACAAGGCAGGTGCCGTGGACGACTCCTTCGCTGGCTGGTGGCCACCCCGACAAAGTCGTGCCTGCCACCTCCAATGTCGGCCACCGTCAGGCACCTGAGGGGCGTCACCTCTGTCCTCAACTGCTCCCAGTCACTTCCTCCTCAACTCAGGGGGTCTGTGGCCTTGCTGGGAAGTCTTTCTGGGGCACAAGTTCAAAAGAGCTGCGGAGACTGTTATAGACTGAATTGGGTCATCCCCCCCCGCCCCAAAATTCATACATTGAAGTTCTTACCCCCAATGTGACTGTGTTTGGAGATAAGGTACGTAATTAAGGCTAAATGAGGTCCTAAGGATGGGGCCCTAATCTGATAGGACTGGTGGCCTTGTGAGAAGAAGAGACACCAGAGATCTCTCTGTGTGCACACACAGAGGAAAGGCCACATGAGGACACAGCGAGAAGGTGGCCAGGAACAGAGGCCTCCCACAAACCAACCCTGATGGCACCTCGATCTTAGACTTCTAGCCTCCAGAACTGTGAGAAAATTAATTTCTCTTGTTTAAGCCACCCAGTCTCTGGTCTTTTGTTAAGGCAGCCTGAGCAGACCTGGTCTTCCTTCACCCCAGGAGCCAGCCAATGGACAAGGCAGCCCCATCTGCCCAGGTCCTGCCAGGCAGTGACTACTGGTGCCCACTCCACGCCCAATTTTCTCAGCCATATGGGAGGCAGCGGCCACTCTGGGTCAGGACTTAGCACACCTCCACCCACCTGCTCACGGCATCCCAAGACTGACCGCGCAGGGGAGGGGCCCAGCTGGCCTACAACCCTACGACCCACAGCCAGGGCTCTGCCGTGAGACCACCGCTGAGGGGAGGAGGCAGGAGAAAGGTTACAAGTAGCAGCAGCATGCCATACTCACAGCACCCGCAGCTGCTTGAGTCCCGCAAAGTCATTCTTATGGATCCGAGTGATTTTGTTGCCGTTGAGTTCCCTGGGGGAGGAAAGGAGAGAAGGAGATGGTGAGCTGCCCAGGGTGGCCCCCAGGCCAGGACTCAGCTCTGAGCTCCCTCTCCACGTGGCTTAAGTCAACCATCTCACCAACGGGGCTGGGTGCTTCCCAGCCAAGCCCCGGGACCCCCAAGTCTGTGTCGTCCTAACAAGCCGGGACCTCTTTGCAGCAGATGTTCAACCAACAGGAACGCACAGGGCACGGACTCACTGCTGGGAGTGCTGTGGAATCCCAAAACGTAGCTTTTGCCCTGAAAGAGCTCAGTCTCGTTGGAGAGACAAGACATTCACACAGGAAAGAATTTAGAAACTAGCCAATTAGAGAGGCTATTCAAGTAGAATCCTTACTGAGCCTCAGTTTCCTCATCTATAAAATAGGGATAATAACTGTCTCCCTCATAGGAGTAACATGAGGCATAAACAAGCACAGAGCATGGCCTGCACTTATAAAGAGGCCCCTTGGGGATACCAATGCCATCATCTGGTGGCACTGGTTCCCACAGCTGTCCAGATTCCATGCAGGAGACAGCAGGGAGGCCCATGCCATTTAAGGGGACTGAGGAAGTGGGACTCAAGCTGAGGTCCAAAAGACAAGGCAGATCCGCAGCAAGAAGGATGGAACGGACATTCCAGGGAAGGAGAAAACCCGGAGTATTTGGAGGGCTGGGAGCCGTAGGAAGCAGGGTTGGGGGAAGGTGGGTCCAAGCCAGAGGGCCTGAGAAAGGAAGCAGAGGAAAGACAGGGAGCCAGTGAGGCCTCCGGGCAGGAGCTGCTATGAGGCCAGTCCTGCAGCGGGGACAGGAAGGCAGGGCCCAGGAAGGGAGGCCGAGCCCCGCGGTGACTCGTCCCCTCACACCACCAGGGCCTCCGGTCCTTGCTCCCTCCCAAGACCACGTGCTCCTCCCTCGGCCCTTCCAGTCATGCCCTGGGCACCTTCGACATGAACCCCACCTCCCGCCCCCTCCCACCCAGCCTCCCGGGAAAGGTCACTCAGCCTCTGCTGGCCACTCCTCTTCACAGGGAGCTGGCTCAGCCTTGGAAAGGCAGGCCACTCCAGGGGTCAGGCACTCCACTCCCCAGAAAGTTCTTCCACTGAGCCACACACAGCAGAATCTCACTCAGGCCCAGCTCCAAACCCAGCTGTCACCTCCACATCTAACCTGGCTTCCTGTGCAGCCCCGCGTTCACAGCCACCCCCCCCTCCTCTTCCTCACCATCATCGCGGTCCCACGTATGCTTAGCAATAACTGTGCTTACGTGTGCACATCCACGCACACAGACACTCACACGCTCTACCTGCAGCCCAGTCTCCTCATTTACCAACTTTGGTCAAAGGTTCCAGGTGTTTCCGCCATCCCAACCCAAGTCCAAGCTACTTTGAAAAACAGCAAGTTCCCTTTCCTAACAGTGTTTCAGAAGTGTGATGTTCTAGAGCTGCTTCCACTAAGAACAAAATGTTATTGGTTTCCACACACTCTGGGAACTGGGCTTTGCCTACATTCTTAAAAGATGCTGGAAGGTAGTTATCGCGCCCATCTTACAGATGAGGAAAAAGTGTCTCAAAGAGGTCTTCCCGAGGTCACCACCTGGTCAAGGACAGAGCAGGGATCCGCAGCCGTCTGATCCTAGGGCCCGGGCTTCTTCCACCAGGACAGGCTCTCTCCCCAGGTTGACAAGCTGATAATTTATTCAACTCATCACTCTCTCTGTCCTTCCCCTGGGCCTGGCTCCTGATCCTGGGGAGCAGCTGGAAAAACTCATTCCCTGTTCCTCAGCTCTTTTCTAACAGGATCTCTCTGAGGGGTTTGAGGCCTCTCCAAGGTAACGGGGCCATTGGTGAGAGCACCAGCCTGAGCCCCTTCCCGCCCTAAATGCCGGGAGGATGCCTTCTACACATGAGATGGGCTCTTTTCAATGTAAAGGCCTTTTTTGTTGAACTAAATATTCTTCCCTGAAACAGCCACCTCTGAGCCTCTCTTTGCTGCTCCTCCTGCCACACGACCTCACTTCAAACAAGGAGAATGTCATCTCAAAGCCCTGAAAACTGGTTCCCTCCACGAGCAGGCGGTTCCCTCTGGGCTATCCTGCTCAAACTTTCATCCCTGAACCCAAAACCACAAGGAATTTGGGGTGTTTTTATGGGGTTTTTAAAAAAGATTTATTATTTATCTATTTATTTATTTTATTCATTTTTGGCTGTGTCAGGTCTTAGTTGCGGCAGGCCGGATCTTCGTTGAGGCATGCGGGATCTTTCGTTGCAGTGCAAAGTCTTCTCTCGAGTTGTGGCGTGCGGGTTTTCTCTTCTCTAGTTGTGGCCCGCAGGTTGCAGAGCTCATGGGCTCTGTAGTTTGCGGCACGTGGCTCTCTCGTTGAGGCACGCAAGCTCAGTAGGGGTGGCACGCCAGCTCAGTTGCCCCGCGGCATGTGGGATCCTAGTTCCCCAACCGGGGATCGAACCCGCGTCCCCTGCACTGGAAGGCAGATTCTTTACCACTGGACAACCAGGGAAGTCCCGGTTTTATGTT
Source organism: Balaenoptera physalus (assembly GCF_965194825.1). Classification (NCBI taxonomy): domain Eukaryota; kingdom Metazoa; phylum Chordata; class Mammalia; order Artiodactyla; family Balaenopteridae; genus Balaenoptera; species Balaenoptera physalus. The sequence continues at coordinate 53,687,693 of NC_138893.1, read as the reverse complement.
TTTGATTATAATATACGTCAGCATTGATTACAAAAGCAAAATTATTAAACTTAAATGGACGTCGACAGAGCCATGCTTAGTTAAATTTCAGTACATCTGTGAAACTGAATGCCATGCAGCCATTTAAAACAGTACAGATCCCTTTGTATTGACAAGGGAAGATGTCCCTGATACAGCCCCTGGGAAAAGGGTTTCAAGACAGCTTGTATGCCCCGAGCCCACTTATGTAAAAACTCACAGGCGTATCAGTAGAGGTATATGCATAGAACGAGTTCGCTGGGGGCTGTTCGCTGCATGTGAATGCCTGTAACCACTGAGTGGTAGGACTTGAGGAGACTTCAGGTTCCTTTTCATACTTTTCTGCATTGTTTGAAATTTTTTAAGAGACATCTGTATTTTTAAAGTCAACAAAATAGGCAAGTTATTGTGCTGAAAAATACGAGTAATATATGTACATTATTGAATTTTTTCAATTACCTTAAGAATAAAGAAAAATCTCACATTAGCTCATCACCCAGAAAGAAGCCCCTGTTAATATTCTGGAATATTTTCTCTCAAGCCTGTTACCTTTGGATATAAGTTTTATCGTGTAGAGATAATATGACAAATATTTACTGAAGACTTGCTATTTGCAAAGCATTTTGCAAGGTTCTGAAGATACAAGAGTGAATGAGACATAAATGGCGTGCACGCCTTCTGCAATGTCATTCCCTGCTCGTTCTCCATTTACGATTTTGATTGGCATAAAGGTTCCCTTCCGTTGGATATATCAAGTTACTGGGCATGCCCTGATTCTCTGTCACTGGAACATCTGAGCTGCTCTGGTATTGTTCAATTATAAATAAAACCGCATAAAGCTCAGTGGGCATTTGGGAGGAATACATTCCTAGAAATGGAATTACTCAGTCAAAGGTCATGAGAAATCTTGAATTTTACAATCATTCACTCACTCCTTCTCATGGCCACCATGGTTCATCAGGCCATTGACTACAATAATTATTCAATTCACAGACGGCAAAACTGAGGCAAAGACAGACGTCAAGACTTGTCTGAACAAGGCAGGGACCAAATGGAGCTCAGGAATCCCTGAGGATGGAATTCTCATCAGGTGGGCAGGGTGGGGTGGGGAGTTTGCAGGGACTTCTGATGACATTCTCATCTACCTGCCTCTCTTCTCACCCTTGGCACCAGGCTCCACTGGGCAGACACTGGGGCGCATTCCTTAGCCATCAGTGGATTCCAACCCCTCCCCCTCACTTCCTGCACCCCACTCCACCTCCACTCCAGAGAAGACCTGGGACAGGCAGGCACAGGAGGACAATGGTACAGACAGCAGAGCAAACACAGACCCTCTCTCGGGAGGCCCTGCTGGTGGCTTCCAGGAGAGAATGTCGATGGAAGCCCAAGCACCCCCACCCCCCAGCCTCCCCCATCAGCTTTGGTCTCTAACCCGGAGCTAAGCTAAGCGCCTCTTCTCAGGAGACAGCCCTCGAGAAGGCAGCCTGTGAGGCAGAGGCAGCTCTCATCGGGTTCGCAGGTCCGGGGCTGCAGCTTAAAGAGTCATTAGCGCCACTTAGGCTGAGAGAATGGCCTCCACGGTCCCCTCCCTCTCCCCTCAGCCGGGCAGCCCACCAGGATCGAGTTTCCAACCTCGAGGTGGCCTGGCCACCTCCCCTCGAACCCTCAGCACAGGCTGCTGGAATGAGGCGAGGAGGTCATTTTTCTCCGGTGCCTGATTCCTCCAACAGGTGGTCCTTGAGTGTCGCCATGGAGACCCCTCCCCAGCAAGCCGCCTGGGAAAGCCAGAGAAGCTGCTGTGACCTTCAGACCTCTGCAGCCAGAGCAGGCAAGTGGGGTGGGCCCTCTGGGGCAATTCCCAGCCTCGTTTCTCAGGTAGAAGCCAGGATCCAGAGCTACCCTGGGGTCCCTGAGGTTCTTGCCACCAGGGCCCACATCCACCACTTCTCTTTATTGGGCGCCGCTGTGTGCAGGCTCTGAGCCCAACTCCAAGCCTGCTTCATCTCATGTCACCTGCACAGTAGCCTACGAGATGAGTCAAGTTCTCTCCATCTTGCTGATGAAGAAACTGAGGCAGAGATTGGTGAAGCAATTTGCCCAGTGCCACCCAGCTCATAAGCGGTGGGGCCAGGACCAAATCCCACCCAGGCCAACATGAATCCAGGTTCTTTCCCCTTCATCACGATGCCTCGTGTTGCTGGATTCTGTCGAGCCCACCCCTCAGCCTGAGCAAACATGCCTTGGACAGAGCTGAGGAACAACTTAGACAGACATCCTGGGGCCCTATAATAAGACCGTGTGCTCTGCCCAGACAACAATATCAGGGCAGCTCCCCAGCCATCCGAGCTTGGGCTTTAGAGCCGGACTATCCGGCTTCAAATTCCTACTCTACGATCACTAGCTGTGTGACCCTGGGCACAAAGTTTAACTTCTCTGTGCCTCAGTTTCCCCATTTGTAAAATGAAGATAATGATAACACCCACCTCTTAGAGATGTGGTGAGGTTTAAATGACTTAACTATTTCTAAAGCACCAAGACCAGTGCCTGGCATACATAAATGCTCTCTATATCAATATTGCCTGCTGCAATTATTTTTACTACTACTATTGTTGCTGTTGTTTTGTTTCCCTCAAGGACCATAGCACCACTAGAAGGGTGGTGTCCCAGGCTCAGCTCAGGCTGGTGCTGGGCTGGCTGTGCCAGGCTGAGCAGGAAGGAGCTGGCTGGAGCTGGCTGCAGGCCCCAGGATGCTGAGGCCCAGGGAAGATGCCCTGAGATGGTTCTCTCTCTTCCAAAAGTGATGACTCTGCATCCATCCTTCTCCCCAGGAGGAAATACACTCCAGTGGCAAATGGCCCTGATTCCCATCCATTCCTATGTGGTCCTAACTTGAAAGAAAAAACCTCGGTGGTGAACGATTTGGGAGAAAATCCTCTGAAGCAAAATTACTGAGGAAAAAACAAAAACACACCAGGATTTCTTGAATCCTCTCAGGAAACAAGAATCTGATCCCCAGCATCTGGGTGTTTGTGATAAACCGAAAGAAACCACTGGATTTCCTAAAGCTGTAGGAATAAACACCCTGGGCCCCTCTTGGGGTGCTGTGGGGGCTCCACGCACTTCACAAGCATTTCTCACGGCTGGGTGGGAGGGCAGCCGCTCCTGGTGCTGGTTCCTCCCCAAGGGCCCCAACCTGCAATGATGATGGGGAGGCTCAGCTGCCCTCTAAATTCCCTTCCTGCCAGGTCTCCAAAAAATAAACACGCACACTCCGACTGTGAATGAGACTGGCCTCTGGGCTGGGGAACTGTATTCCTCAGCGCTGTCCTTTGAAATCTTACCCTGGCCAAATCCACAGCACTCAGTGTCTGCAAAGTCAGACAGGAGAACCAAGGGAATGAAGAATGTCCCTACCCAGCTGCCGCCCGACAGAGGTAGAGGGGCCCACACCCCAACCTGCAGGTGGACGGGCTGCATGGAGCGCCCAGAGCCACCTAACCGGGCTCCCCACCTTCCCTCTGGCTCCCCTCCGATCTGTTCTCCAGGCCACAGCCAGAGTGATCTTTTCAAGATGCAAATCTGATCGTGTCACTCCCCACTTAAGCCCTTTGATGAACCCCCGTCACTCTTGGAATCAAGACAAAACTCTCCTTAACACCGACCACAAACCCCACGTGGCCTGCCCCACTCTCCCTGTTCTGATTTGCTCCCTCTGGTGGCAGGGCCTCTGAACTTGCCATTCTCTCTGCCTGCACTGCTCCCTCCTTCCACTTTGCCTAACTCACTCCAACTTTTCCTTCCAATTGGTCCAACCTCCCTATCACAGGCCCACAGGGCACTCTAACCCTCTCCTCTGCAGCACAAATCAGGGGCAATTTTATATGGATTTGGGACCTTCCTTGACTGATATCTCTACCCCTCCCCATGTACAAGCTCCTTGAGGACACGGACTGTGCCAGTTTTTTCTCATTACTGTATCTCCAGGGCCTAACGTAGTACATGGCACCTGTTACCTGATAGATGTTTCAGTAAGTATTTCTTGAATGCAAGAATAAATTTGCATTAAAACGGACATATTCTAAATAGCACTGGGTTGGGTGGGTTTTCCATGTTTCCCTGCTCCCTGACTCAAAAAAAAAAAAAAAAAAACCCACGCTAATTAAGAAATGCTCTCCCCAAATGGACATCAGCCAAGGAAAGCTTCACACAGAGAGGACACTGCTGTTTTACCAACAACCATTCCATAGCCCACAGGTTAAAAGACTGATTTTTCCTCAGTCCCCTTGTTCGGAAAATACCAGCCCCCAGGGCTTCAGCCACGCTGCTCCTCCACTTTCAACAACCAGCTCTTCTGCCTCAGGGCCTTTGCCAGTGCTGCCCCCCTCCTCCTGCTCACCAACACCCACCGCTGGCTTACTCCCAACATCCTTCAGGCCTCAATTTAAATGTCCCCTCCTCTAAACCACCCTCACCACAGCTGTTCACCCAGCTCCTCCTCCAGAGCTGGCATTTCGATTTGGAAGTGCATTTAATATGAGGTCCTTTGGGGACTTCCCTGGTGGCGCAGTGGTTAAGAATCCGCCTGCCAATGCAGGGGACACGGGTTCGAGCCCTGGTCCAGGAAGATCCCACATGTCCCAGAGCAACTAAGCCCATGCGCCGCAACTACTGAGCCCACGTGCCTCGAGCCCGTGCTCCGCAAAATGAGAAGTCCGCGCACCATGACAAAGAGTAGCCCCCGCTCACCACAACTAGAGAAAGCCCATGGGCAGCAACCAAGACCCAACGCAGCCAAAAATATATAAATAAATAATTTTTTTAAAAAATTATAAAATAAAAAAATACATATGACTGGCCTTAAAGGCCAGTCTCCCCTGCCAGGCTGTGAGAGGCAGAGGCCACATCTGTAAGCCAGCACCTGCGAGGGTGCCTGGCACACAGTAGTTGCTCACTAAAATATAAGCTGAACTATCCTGCCCACGGAGCCTGGCTGCTGCCAGCACATCGCAGCCGAGGCCGGCGCGTCCTCCCGTCAGCCCCAAGCCTTCCTCAAGCCTCAGTGGGTCAGGATCCAGAGGCTCCTCCACCCCCTCAGCAGAGCCCGCAGGCCCGGCACCAACCCCAGGGCTGGGGCCACCCTCCACCGTGTGATGAATCAAGAAGCCCCAGGGATGAGTAGTCAGGGGCCTCACACCACAGCAGATTTCCTACGGATCCTGCTCTGCCCGGGCTCCTGGGCTCCCATCTTGTTTCCTTGGCTTGAGTACTAGCAATATCTATACTATCACAGCCAGGCCAGCTCATTTAAGCCTCATAATACCACCTGGCTCAAAGGTTTGCTATCAGTCTTGATTTACAGATGAGGAAACTGAGGCATAAAGAATTTAAGTAACCGGCTCAAGATCAGCCAGCTAGTAAGTAGGTTGAAAAGGCAAGACTTGAACCCTAGCACGTCTGACTCCAGGGCCCAGGTCTTTTTTTTTTTTTAATTTTTAATTTCTATAAAATATACATAACAAAATTTACCATTTTAACCGTTTTTAAGTGCACAGCTCAGTAGTGTTAAGTACATTCACATTGTTGTACAACAGATCTCCAGAACTTTTTCATTCTGCAAAACTGAAACTCTGTACCTGTTAAACAGTAACTTCCCATTCCTCCCTCCCACAGCCCCTGGTAACCACCATTCTACTTTCTGTTTCTACGAATTTGACTACTCTGGGTACCTCAGATAAGGGGACTGGCTTATTTCACAATGTCCTCAAGGTTCATCCATGGTATAGCATGTGTCATAATTTCCTTCCTTTTTAAGGCTGAATAATATTCCATTGCATGTCTACAAGTTTTGTTTATCCATTCATCCATCAATGGACACTTGGGTTGCTTCCACCCTTTAGCTATCGTGAATAATCCAGCTATGAACATGAGTGTACAAATATCTTTGAGACACTGATTTCAATTCTTTTGGGTATATACCCAGAAGTGAACTTGCTGGGGACTTCCCTGGTGGCACAGTGGTTGAGAGTCTGCCTGTCAATGCAGGGGACACGGGTTCGAGCTCTGGTCTGGGAGGATCTCACATGCCGCGGAGCAACTAGGCCCGTGAGCCACAACTACTGAGCCTGCGCATCTGGAGCCTGTGCTCTGCAACAAGAGAGGCCACGATAGTGAGAGGCCCGCGCACCGCGATGAAGAGTGGCCCCCGCTTGCCGCAACTAGAGAAAGCCCTCGCACAGAAACGAAGACCCAACACAGACAAAAATAAAAATTAATTAATAATTAATTAATTAATTAAATTTTAAAAAGAATCCGCCTGCCAGTGCAGGGGACACAGGTTGGAGCCCTGGTCCGGGAAGATCCCACATGCCGCGGAGCAACTAAACCCCTGTGCCACAACTACTGAGCCTGCACTCTAGAGCCCGCGAGCCACAATTACTAAAGCCCGCGCGCCTAGAGCCCATGCTCCGCAACAAGAGAAGCCACCGCAATGAGATGCCCGCACGCTGCAACGAAGAGTAGCCCCCACTCGCCACAACTAGAGGAAGCCTGCACGCAGCAACAAAGACCCAACGCAGCCAAAAATAATAAATAAATAAAATAAATAAATTTATATAAAAAAAATTTTAACAGAAACACATCTCAGAGCCTCGAGACTCAGAGCAACACTTACCAGCTGGCTGTTTAACCCAGGGCAGATGGTTCCACCTCTCTTATCTTCTCCTCATCTACAAAGCAGGGGTAAGTGCAGTAGACTCTTATCCCCCTTATCTGGGGGTTCCACCGCCACAGATTCAACCAACCATAGATCGAAAATATTCCACACAAAAAAAAAACTTCCATAAAGTTCCAAAAAGCAAAACTTGAATTTGCCCTGCTCTGGCAACTATTTGCATATAATTTACACTGTATTTACAACTATTTATATAGTATTTACCTCTTATTAGGTATTACAAGTAATCTAGAGATTATTTAAAGTATAGGAGAGGATGTGAGTAGGTTATACGCAAATAGTACGCCATTTTATATAAGGGACTTGAGCATTGGGAATTTTGGAACCTTATTTGGTGCTGGGTGGGTGGATGTCCTGGAACCAATCCCTCAGGGACCTGAGGGAGTACTGTATTGCCTTCCTCCCAGGACTGTTATGAGGAGTGAAAGAGTGGACGTGGGTAAAGCATCTGGCTCGGAGCCTGGGCACAAAGTAAGGGCTCTGAATGGTGACCACCAACACCATCACAACTCCCTCCTTGATGCTCTCCATCTCTGCTCTTTGACCTGTCATAGGTCCTCCCCTCCCCAACCCACCCAGGGCTCTGGCTCCTCTTTTCCCCAGTCGTCTCCCACCCCCTCTCCCCCGAGTGGGACTCCAGTCCACCTGCCCCTCTGCAAACAATCTCTGAGCGGCTCCCCTTGGAGCTCCCGTGCTTGTTCTCTCCTCCCGCAAACTTCCTCACCACCTACTCGCTCCCGACCATCTGCTTCCGCCTTCCACTTCTCCCAGGAAACCGTTCTGCCCAGCTTTGCCAGTGACCCCCCAATCGCAGTTCCCGAAGCGTTCCTTGGCCCTCATCCTCAGACAGACTGGCTGCTCTCCACACTGTTAACCCTCCCCCCACCATCCCCAGACGCCTCCTTTGGCTTTAGCAGTAACTGCATCACCCAGGTTGGAATCCACAAACGTGGGGCCAAGGCTTCTCTGTGGACGGGAGCTCCTCCTGCCCCTCCCCCAGCTCCTCCCTGGTGGCCCTCCCTTCCTGCTGCCCGCTTAATGTGGGTGGAAGCCAAAGGCAGTCCTCCTGCATCTTCAAAGGACGTACTTTCTTCACCAGGAAACCCCAGCACCAAGCAGTGTTCCTCAGATTGTGTCCTGGGCACCTCCCACGTCTGAATCACCTGAATGGCCTTTGCCAAAGACCTGCTGACTCAGCAACTCTGGAATGGGCCTGGGAATCTGCATTTTATACCAGCTTCCCGGGAGAGTTTTATTCCCAGTGACGTCTCTGTCCCACTGCCCTCGTGGGTCCCATTACTTCCCCAGGACACCCTCCCAACTGTCTCTCCAGCCTGAACACTCAACAGAGTGACCATCCCCTATTCCTACCTCTAGGGTCATTTTTTCACATGGTTGTTTATTGGTAATTCAAACAAAAGAGGCAGAAACTAACTTCATGGCTTCTCCTCCAGGATCAGCCACCCTCCCAACTTTACTCTGCAAGATCATCCTCCCAGCCTCAGGCCATAGGGTCCCCAGTGGCTTTCCCATTTGCTCTCTCTGCACCCTCTGCCTCCGTCCAGGCCTGCTTCCTCTCATGCCTTGGCCTCTGCTGTACCCTCCAAACTCTATGAGGACTGTAACAGTTGCCTGCTGCTGCTATAACACATTACCACATACTTAGTGGCTTAAAACAACACAAATTATCTTACGGTTCTGGAGATCGGAAGTCCGAAATCAGTCTTGCTGGCTTAAAGTCAAGACATTCCCAGGGATGCATTCCTTTCTGGAGGCTCTAGGGGAAAATCCATCTCCTTTCCTCTTTCATCGAGAGGCCGCCTGCATTCTGTGGCTCATGGCCCCTTCTTGGCATCACTCCAATCTCTCGCTTCTGTCGTCATATTTCTCCTACTACTAACTCTGACCCTCCTGCCTCTCTCTCTCTAGAGACCCTTGTGATTATGTGGAGCCCACCCAGATAATCCAGAATCATCTCCCATCTCAAGATCCTTAACTTAATCACATCTGCAAAGTTCCTTTGGCCCTGTAAGGTAACATATTCATAGGTTCCAGGGATTAGGATGTGGACATCTTTGAAGACCATTATTAAGCCTATCACAATGATCATATTTTCTAAAGCAAGGATCAGAATCATGAAATATCTTACCACAGGTTTAAAAAAAACAAAACTCATTGAACACACATTTTTTTTGAGCACCTACCATGTACGAGGCGATGGAAATACAAAGATACATGAGACACAGTCCCTGCCCTCAGGAAACTCAAAACCCAATGTACCCATCCAACAAACCACCTTCTTAAAAAGAAATAAGATTTTCTTCCCTCCAGAAGAATTCCAATTAATAAATGTAGAACAAATGAGGGAAATAGAAAAGCAAAATTGGATAATAATGGTTGCAGGCAAGATCCATTAATGGATGCTAAAATTAGTAGGTGAGAATTTGAGGACAAAAAGGATATTACATACTCTCAAAGTATCTCCCCCCGCAAATATTTATTAATTGCAAATGGAAAGATAACGTTATAGTGGAGAAACCTGGCAGACACCACCTTAACCAAGAGATCAAGGTTAACATCACCAGCAATGACACATATCAATGTCATCTACCCTCTGATAGGATGCTCTGGGAAGGGCACATCACCTCTGTGGCATTCTTGCCAACAATGCATAACCTCAATCCAATCATGAAAAAACACCAGAGGAACACAAACCGAAGAGCAGTCTACAAAACAACTAACCAGCACTTTTTACAAATGTCAAGGTCACAAGGAACAAGGAAAGACTAAGGAACTGTCACAGGCTGAAGGAGACTAAGAAGAAATGACAATTAAGTGCAATGTGGGATCCTGGATTGGGTCCTGTAATAGAAAAAGGACATTGGTGGAAAAAAACTAGTGAAATGCAAATGAAGTCTATAGCTTAGCTAACAGTATTGTACCAATGTTTATTTCTTGGTTTTGATCATCGTGCTATGATTAAGAAAGATGTTAACATTAGGGGAAGCTGGGCGAAGGGTGTATGGGAATTCTCTCTGTACTATTTTTGCAACTTTTCTGTAAGTCTGAAATTGTTTTAAAATAAAAGTTTTTTTAAAAATTATTTTAAAGAACAAAAATACAGCAGTGATAGAAAAACTGCTGTCAGAAATCACAGTCACCATAACCAACTGGTCTCCCCACCACCAGTTGGTCTCTCCCTCCATTTATTGTCCATACCAAAGCCAGGAAACAGAATATCTTAAAACACCATTTTGCACTTGTTACTCTCCACTCAAAACCCCTGGAGGCAAGTGCTTAAAGGGTCTTGTCAACGGGACACGGGAGCACCTTGAAGGGGTCCCAATGGCCAAATGTGGGACACTCTGAACATCAAAATAATGTAGTAACATTATTACAAATTATAACCCAATGAATAAAATAATAATCCACAAGTCCATGCTGTTACAAACAATCAGGCAAACAACAAACAGATGGAGGAGAAGGTAAAGTTCTTTCTTACAATAGAATGCCAACTAATAAATAGAGAAGAAATGGTGGAGTTACAAATTTCTCATCAGTGGAACCAAAACTAGTGAATGAAAGTTTGATGAGTAGGATATTTACATGGCCTCGAAGTATCTCCCTGCAAGTCAATTATTAATAACAAAGGGGAAAATAGTAACTTTTCAGCAGAGAAGCCTGGCTGACACCAAATTACCAAGTAATCAAAGCTAAAATCACCAATATTGGGACAAACTGACATCATGTGTCTTCTGACGTGACCCACTGAGAAGGGCACAACGTTGCTTATTTAGCATTCCTGCCAAAAATGCATAACCTGAACGCAATCATGAGAAAAAAGCAGATGAAGCCAAATTGAGGGACATTCTACAAAATAACTGGCCAGTATTCTTCAAAAATGTTAAGGTCAAGAAAAACAAAGAAAGGCTAAGGAACTGGTCCAAATTAACAGAGAATAAAGAGCCATGACAAGTAGATGCCATGTGTGATCCTGGACAGGATTATGAACCTGGACAAAACAACAGCTACAAAAGACATTATTGGCACAATTGATGAAATTCTAAAATGAACCATGGAGTAGATAATAGTATTGTATCAACATTAAATTTTCTGATTTTCATAGCCTTATTGTCCTTAGAAAAATACACACCGAAGCATTTAGAGGAAAAAAGTTATGCCTCCAATCTATTCTTAAATGGTTCAGGAAAAAAAGGTGTGTGTGCATGTGTGTGTGTGTATAATATATGATAAAGCAAAGGGGGCAAAATATAAACAATTGAGTCTGGATAAGGGATATACTTTCGTTGCAACTTTTCTGTAAGTTTGAAATTATAACAAAATTTAAAATTACAATGAACACAAGGAATCTTTTTGGGTGATGAAAATATTCTAAAATTGGACTGTGGTGATGTTTGCACAACTCTAGATTTGTTAAACATCACTGAACAGTAAAAAAAAAAATTTAATATAAAATTTTACACACACACACACACACACACACACACACACCCTCAGATGGCTCCCTATTCCCCAGCCGCATGGCCTGAGCCTACCCGTTACTTTAATCTCTTCTCTCAGAACTCACCAGCACAAACGTTCATCCCATCAGCTGGATCTGCTCCTCACTCTCCTTCCCAAACGTACGGCGCTCACCTCTGGATGCCCCCAGATTCCCTTGCCCTGGTTTCACCGCTCACTCACCTAATTCCTGCCCAACCTTCAAGGCCCAGTTCAAATCCCACCTCCCCATCACCGTAGGGATACAACTCCTCCTCCATGTCTCCCTCCCATCTCCTCATCTCTAACATGGATGGAGTACTTTCTACGTGCCAACGTTATTCTAACCACGCTACATGGACAATTTCACTTGAACTCACAGCCCTACAAGGTAAATGCTACGTTGCTCCCATTTTACAGATGAGGAAATTGAGTCACTCATGAGTCAGCCAAGATCTCTCATGTGGTAGTTGATGAAGGCGGGATTCAAACCGGGCCATTCTCACAGCAAAGGCTGCGCTGGTAGCCGCTGTGCTCTACGTCCCTACGGGCATCCTTACACATTTGTTCTTTCGCAGACAAACCTTTCTCGCCACCAGGCCACAAGCTCCCAGAGGAGCGAGTCCATACCCTGGACCTCTGCAGACACTCTGCACATGGCAGGTGCCCAACAGCTGTTTGTCCACCGCAGGCTGGGATCCAGAAAGAAGGGGAGGGAGTCTCGAGCTCAAAAAGAGGAGCCAATTCTCCACCCCGAGCACAGCCCAGCTCCCTGGCTACTGCCCAAGGCCCGGCCGTCATCTGCTCTGGGTAATAAGTATTTGTATGGCGATAATTACAGCATTTGGGAAGAAAATCCCATTAAGCAAGCACCCTGCCGAGCTGCTAATGCCGGCACAGAACTGAGACAGCAACTCCGCCAAGCTCCCGTCTGCTCCCAATAACGCGGGGGCTGCCTGTCCCCGCCGCCCTTCAGCCGGCCCCCAAAGAGCACGGCCGCCCCTGCTGGCAGCCGCGGGCAGCCTGGGCCACCGCAGCCAGCCCCCTGCCTCCGAGAGGCGGCACTGCGAAAGGGGCAGCCGGGTCTCCGTGTGCCCCAAGGTTCCCTGGGGATCCAGAGCGCCCAGTGGCTGCCTGATGAGGGAAGAGAGAGCAGGGCAGTGCTGGGATCCGGCCTTGAGTGGCGCCCAAGTTCCTTTCACAGCCCTGCAATTCTCTGTCACCTTAATAACAATAATAATACTACCATTTACTGGGCACTTGCTGTGTGCCAGGCCAGGTGCAAAGTGCTTCTCCCAGCATCACCACATTTAATCCTTAGGCCCACCCTCTGAAGCAGGTCCTATCATCATCCCCATTTTATGGGCAAGGAAATGGGGGCCTGAGAAGCCACACTTTCCTCCAGAGCACTTATCCCAGTTTGCAATTACGTGATTCTCCTCCTATTGTGTCATTCATCTCCATCTCCCCTGCTGGACTAAAACTCGGAGAGAGAGGCGCGGTTTCCATTTCTGTCCGGGACTATTCATTGGCACCATGCAGGCCTTCAAGAGACAGCTATCTGTTGAATGAGTGAATTAAACCCCACACCTTGCCCAAGGTCCCCCCAGCTGCTGAATGGCAGAGAGGGGCTAAAAAGCCAAGCAGTCTGGCTCCAGAGCCATCCACCCTGCAGAGACTCCCCGCATGACACTGACCTGCGCCTTGTCTCCACACCCTAAGGGACGCGGGACAGTCCAGGGAAGGAGCATTCTGAGAGCCGGACCCCAGCTTGCAGTCCGGCCAACACGCAAATGCTTGTCCCCCACCGCCCTCTCTCCTGCCCCACCTGAACCCTCAAGCCTTTACCCTGAGCTTCTCAAATAATAAAAATAAGAGGCACGAAGCATTTTCACACACATAGAATGAGTGAACCCTGGCAAAAACCCTATGAGGTAGTAGGTATCACTCTCCCTGGAGGCAGAACACCCACCACGTGCCAAACACACCTGCAGGCCCTCTACATGCATGCACTCACTTAGTCCTCACCATCAACCTGCAACCGTCATCCCCTTTTGCAGATGGGGAAACCGGGTCTCAGGTCACATGGAGTGGCAGCACCTGGCCGTACCACCAGTCACTCAGAGCCCAGCAATAAGCCCAGTGCACCTGCTACTAGAGACACGAGCTTCCCCAGGAGGCAACTCCCCCTGCCCCACGTGGGTCTCTACTGCAGGAGCCCATCGAGTCCTGCTCAGAGAGCCCGGGCCGGCCAGGCCCCGGTGGCAGACGTGGCTTCTATCTGGCCCTCTGAGCCCTCTCATCGCAGCCACCATCCAATCCTTGTTTGGAATTCCAAACAGGCTCCCAGACAATCAGCCTGGGGGTGCCCTGGGCAGTCTTCCTTGGTCAAAACCACCCACCCCCATTGAACAGGGCCTTCAGACTCGGGGCTAAGCTGGGAGAAGGCATGGCCTTCCCAGGCCTCAGCAGCAGGCAGGGAGCTAGGGCAGTGGACAAACTGGCCAGGAGGCAAGGGGACATATCGAGGAAGGCAGGAGTGTAGGCCCCATGGCCCAAAGAGCAGCAGAAAGTGCTGGACCTGGAGGCAAACAGAAGCCAGCAGGCCTCCCAGGGCCCTCTCTCCATCCTCAGGCCTCTCTCCTCTCTGCATCCTACACCCACAAGGGGCATCCGCGGCAGGCCTGGAATACAAGTGTCCGGGGTGGAGGGGAGAAGTGGTATCTAGACATACTGCACTCTCTCATCACACTCTCCTAAACACTCTAGTCCAAAAGATTTTTTAAATTAGAAAAAAAAAAAAAATCCAACTGAAAGGTCCTTGAGTAGAAGAAAAAACGATAGTGGCCATGGCTGGGCCCCTCTGAGTCTGGGCCCTACAAAGAGACAAGCCCCCAGGCCTCCTCTACCACACTCCCAACCTTGCCCTGGACTTCAGTTGTTCCACTGCAGTGAATTATTCAGCATCCCTTCCCCACCCGCCCAACAGCCCCACAGTCCCTCTGGCTGAGCCAATTTCCTCAACAGCTCTGGAGCCTGCACAGCCTCTTCCCAGAAGTCCCTGCAGCAAACCAATGACAATTTCTTCCCACTTGGGGAGATGCGCTGGACCCGGAGTTATGGAATATATGATCATAAAGTTGCTGGGCCTCGCAGGCTGCCAGAGAAACTGCCCAGAGGACAAAAGGCGAACGAATGCACAGCTGCGGTCTATAAAAATTTCACAGCCTCGGAAGAAGCCACTGTTTCAGGCTCTCATGCTGCACGACACCCATATTGATTAGAGAGAGCATATGCCACAGTTATTTTGAGCCTGCCCAAGGCCTCTTTTCAGGATGTTCTTTTCCTCTTCAAATGGCTCTTTCGCGGCCTGCCTGTTGAAAAGGCAAGCTCCCTCTGCTTTCTACAGCCTTTCCCAATCCAAGAAATTTTGCACACAGCAAAGATCAGACCTGATGACTTACCCCTGGATCTGAACCCTTAAGTCTCTAAAGGAAAAATCCAGATAGAGAAAGGCCTTCCTGACCCTTCCCAACCTTCCCGGTCTCAAATCCCATCACATCCCACTCCACAGCATGTTTCAGCCCCGGGGCAAAGCTGGTCTGTTCTCCCAGCAGGGCAGCCACACTCACATCTTCAAGCCTTTTGATCCTGCATGCCCTGTCTGGGCTGCCTGCCCTCTCTACTTGGCAAAATCCGACCCAACCACTGTTGAGTCCCAAAGTACCTTCATAAAATGGTCCATCCTCTGGAAGCTCGTTCACCCAGAAAAGGGCTTCTAATCCCAAAGCTTCCTCCCCGCAGCCCCATTACACTGCCAGAGCTTACAGTTAGGTGCCCCTGCCCGGTCCTCTCAACTTGATATCCCTTGAGGGCAGGGACTTGCTCATTCCCAGCTGGAGCCTCAGCACCTAGGGCAGTTACGGGCTCCACAAACATTTGCTGAATTAAGTAACAAGACTCTTCTCCTGATCCTATTATAATAATGGCTCTCACTTAGCAAGCATCATAATGTACCAAGAACTTCCCATACATTACCTTCAGTCCTCACAAGAACCAGAGACCTTACGTATCAGCAGCCTCATTTTCCTGATAGAAAGCAACTAAGGCTCAGAGAAGTTAAGTCACTTGCCCAAGGTCACACAGCAAATAACTGACTTAATACCAGGAAATTTCACTTCCATCTCACTCTGATTGCAAAAGAGCTCAAGAGTTCATCAAAGTCAAAACAGACACTATCCTCAAAACTAAAGGTGGAGAGAGAGCAAGAAATGAAATGACTTCAAAATTCAGATCCAAAAACAAAGGTGAGGGGCTAAAATCCTCAGACCTAGGCCGCTACCAGGGTAACAGCTGCAGGAGAAATGCCCCGAGAACAAGGCAAAGGAACAGAGAGGAGGTCCAGACGGAACAGGTATGGAGGGTGACCCTGCAGCCTCAGGGGTCCTTTAGACAGATTTCTGACCCTCCGTCCCTCTCCAGGGCCACACAGGATCCCCAAGGAATCTCTGTTTGTTCCAACCTCTCCCCATGCAGCACCACAACACACACACACACACACACACACACACACACACACGCACACACACTGATTCCCATCTAGATTGCATCTAGGTTGCAAATTCCCTGAAACCTCCACGGGAATTTTTCAGTCTCAGCCAAGAAGAGTCTGGGACAAATGTGCTAATTGCTGACCTTGGTACGTAGTTTGATCCAGGAGACAGTTCTCCCCAGGGTCAGATTTCTGCCTCTGACCAGCTGAGAGTCATGAAAATGTGCTCAGAAGTTCTCAAAATATGTACGCCTTTCCTGAGAGCCACTGCAGGGACCCAGGAGTGTGAAAAGAAGGTGAAGGCAGATTTCAAAGGGGCCAGCAGCCTCCTCCAAAGTCCAGTTCAAAAATCCCCCAAGGCAGCCACCTCTGCAAGCAGCACAAAGGCCCTTCATGAGGGACTTCCCTAGCGGCGCAGTGGTTAAGAATCCGCCTGCCAGGGCTTCCCTGGTGGCGCAGTGGTTAAGAATCCACCTGCCAATGCAGGCGACACGGGTTCAAGCCCTGGTCCAGGAAGAGCCCACATGCCACAGAGCAGCTAAGCCCGTGTGCCACAACTACTGAGCCTGCGCTCTAGAGCCCGTGAGCCACAACTACCGAAGCCCATGCGCCTAGAGTCCGTGCTCCGCAACAAGAGAAGACACCACAATGAGAAGCCCACGCACCGCAACGAAGAGTAGCCCCCGCTCGCCGCAACTAGAGAAAGCCCGCACACAGCAACGAAAACCCAACGCAGCCAAAAAATAAATTAATAAATAATTAAAATTTTTAAATAAAAATATAAAAGGCCCTGCATGAGTGTGGGCCCAAAAACCTACACTCACAGCCCATGTAAAGGGGGCTCTCCCTGGCTCACACTACTGAGGTGACACCACAGATACCAGGAATTCACGCAGACACATATTCTGCAAGAGAATCTGGGAAAACAAATTATATATGTCTATAAACACACACTCATGCTAATCCCCACCCCCACACACACACACTCACATTCTACAAAGCTTGGTGAGTCTAGAAAGGGCCAAGTTTTCTCAAGAATTTAGAAGTGAGCGACAACAGGGTAAGAGAAATGATGGTTTTTATGACTTATCATGGTCAATACCTTTAACCTCGTATCTCCCGCTCCAAGCTCCTGACCTCTCAGCATTATTCACGGGGCTCCTTGTCCAGGTCATATCTACCCCCGCTCTGGGTGCTGAATGTAACATACCCCAAGGCCCAAACCCAAATCCCTCAGGTCCACTGTCTGCCTCGGTTGGGGATGGCTGGATTTGCAGTGGGAGACAAATGCCTCACACCTGGAAGGAAAAAATTCTTAAGGCTCTGGGGCAAACAATGGGGAGAAAGGGGGAGACTAGGAACTTCAACTCCATCCCATCCTGCTGCCCATCACCAGCCTACAAGCCCTCAGAGCCCAAATGCACACCTCCCACTCAGAACACAGCCCAAGCCCCATGTGTCCAAAAGGAGACATGGTGCTTGGTGAGTGTGAGGAGCTTCCCTCCTGGGTGCCAGGAAGGCTTTCTGGCACCAATTCTCAGGCACCTGGAGAAATAAAGTGCTGGCGCAGTGGGAAGGCCTGCCGTGCTGAGCGCAGGGTGCAGGTGTGAGGATGGGAGCTGGCAGCCCCACGAGGGCCCTTTGAATCCCAAGAAAGGGAAACAGTGGCGCTCTTGGCTCCTCGCTCTTGGCTCCTGGCTCGGGAAGGTCCCTGGCAAGCACTGACTCATTTATTGGCTGCAGAGCCCAGGCCCCTACGGTCCTGCCCCCACCTTTAGCCCTGAATTGCATGGGGGTGGGAGGGCAACCTCGAGGCTCCCTGCGGGCTGGGGATGGGGGCCATACTCACAGGCGCTCCGTGTTC
Source organism: Balaenoptera physalus (assembly GCF_965194825.1). Taxonomy (NCBI): domain Eukaryota; kingdom Metazoa; phylum Chordata; class Mammalia; order Artiodactyla; family Balaenopteridae; genus Balaenoptera; species Balaenoptera physalus. The sequence goes on along the minus strand of NC_138893.1, from coordinate 53,670,029 downwards.
CGTGGAATGTTCTTGGGGACGGCCTGCAGCCCCGTGCCGTGGCAGTCCACCGTGGTGCCGGTGCAGGTGCAGAGGGCGGGGCACGCCGTGGCACCCAGGCGCCACGCGGCTGCCCACAGCAGCAGCCAGAGCTCGGGCCGGACAAGCCCCGCCGAGGGCCCCCTCCAGGGCGTCAGCGCCATGGTGCCCTCACCGCGTCCCGCTTGCGTGCCAGACGGCGGCAGCCGCTTACCATCCCCGTCCGGGGTGGCCTCCAGGTGCAGTCCCGGGGCAGAGCCACCGAAGAGACCGCGGGTTTGTATGCTGCGCCCTTGCGGGCTGGGTGGCACCTTGCTCCTCCAAGCGACGGCGCCTGTGCGCGGCCGAAGGGAGGGCGCCTTGGGCGGAGGGCGCTCTGCTCCTCTCCGGTTTCTCGCGGGCTGCGTCTCCCTCCCCCTCTCCAGCTCCCAACTGACTGTTGCGAGGAGGAAAATGGGCAGGCCCCGCGCGCGCACGCACCCCGCGCGCACACACACACACACACACACACACTCACACTCACACCCGCACGCTCGCTCCCACCCAGCAGTCATCCATCAATCGAAAAGCACGCAACCAGAGCCAGACTCCTCCCCCCCTCCCCGCCCCCGCCTCCCGACGACCACTCGGCAGCCGCTGCTAGCCGCGTACATTTTCAAAGGTGGAACCTCCGAGAGCGGGCAGGGGCTGCGGGGGGAGGGGAGCCCACAGTTCGACCCGTCAGGTCGCGACCCTCTCCAGCTCTCCCTACACACACACACACGCACAGAGCGAGGATTTGCGCACTTAGACGCACGCACCCGACTCCCGCAGTCCCAGCTGCTGGTCCAGAGAGGGGGGAGGGGATCTTATTTTGCTGCCTGGACCCCTTCCGCAGGCCACAGACACGCTCTCCCCGACGGCTGAAACGGTTCTAGGGCCCCACCAGACTTGCTTTTTCAATTCTTGGTGAAAGGAAGCCCCGAACCCCAGGTGACCTCTCCAAGCCACCTACTTCACTTAGCCTGGGACCTTGAGGGTGGAACGAGAGCACTGGGCGGAGGGGGCTGGGGGGTGGGCGGTGCACCAAAGCCCTCGGCCAAGCAAGCCTCCTCCCCTCCCTCAACGCAGTCTCTGACAAGATGGCAGCAGCCCCACTTCTCCAAGGGGAGTGCGGAAGTTAACTCCCCCCAGAGTGATAGTGACCCTGATTTGAACAGTTGCACAGCCGGGAGACGTTATTTCTGCCCATGGGGCTACCCTGGCTTCCCAGAATATCAGTGGGGTTTGGAAATCCAGCAGATACCTTAGTGCACTCACACCAGGGTTCCTCCATTTGTGACAGGTGAAAACAGATGAAAACGAATATTCAGTCATGTCATGAAAGGACCACTGAGAAGGCCAGGAAAGGGCTTGAAGAGAAGCACCACAGGCCACCCACGTCAGACCCTGGGCTTTCACGGTCCTCTAGGCAGGCACTTTGCTCACTGTAAGACCGATGTGGTCATGGGTGTGAACAGGAAATCCAGGTGGAGAGAGGATTGACCTCAACCCAGAAAAGATAAGGACCTCCCCCAAATCAAGGAGAGCTGTGGTTTGTTGGTACCATAGGACCCATACATTGTTTGTCCATCAGTTGGGGCCCCTGATTCAAGGCTGCTAAGAGCCCAGCAAGAAGAGTAGTTGAACAGGTCAAGAAGCACTTCGAAGTCAGAAAGAGAAAAACAAATACTGTATGCTAACGCATATATGGAAACTAAAAAAGCGGTACTGATGAGCCTAGTGGCAGGAATAAAGACGCAGATGTAGAGAACGGACTTGAGGACACGGGGAGGGGGAAGGGTAAGCTGGGATGAAGTGAAGGAGCAGCACTGACATATACACACTACCAAATGTGAAATGGATGGCTAGTGGAAGCTGCTGCATAGCACAGGGAGATCAGCTCCATCTCTTCTTTGTGACCACCTAGAGGGGTGGGATAGGGAGGGTGGAAGGGAGGCTCATGAGGGGGGGATATGGGGATATATGTATACATATAGCTGATTCACTTTGTTGTAGAGCAGAAACTGACACAACATTGTGAAGCAATTATACTCCAATAAAGATGTGAAAAAATAAAATAAAAAGTTTTGGGAAGATGGAAAAAAAAAAAAGCACTTCCCCTCACAGGTGGTGGCTACCTGGGTTTCTCCTTGGGATAAACCAGAAAGAAAAGGTGGCTGGTCCAGGAGGTGCCAGGGGTAGGCACAGCACAGCACAGTCGGTCAGAGCTGGTGGTGTGGTACTGAAAGACCCCACAAGATTAAAGCTTCCTCACCCACCAGGTACCAAAAGCCTCAAGGGTTTTCTTCATTTTTCTTTTCCATCTTGATGAAAAATTTGCAGTATCTCTACTGTCATAAACAGATAGAACTGGGGCCAGTACGTCATAACTAATGTGGCTGATTTTATGGGCTTCTGACAGTTCTTTGGAAAGTTTTCACAGTCTTATCCATGACCTCTAACTAGGGCCATGGGTCCTAGAGCACCAATTCAATGACAGTTCAGGGGGAGGGGGCTTTCTCAGGGGTCCCTGTGCGGTGTGATCTTAGGGAACCTTTCCACAAGTCAAGCCAGAGCTGCCTGCCGTCTACAAGGGCCTCCTCTCCCCTCTCCTTCACGAATTCCTTCTCCTTCTCCTCCTTCTCCACAGGGTACTCAGCCCCTTTCCTCTCCCCAGCCCTCCCCAGCTGCCTCAGGCAGAGTTAAGTCTTCATTCCTCTCTCTGAGCCTGCTGCTTTGTTTATCCCCTCTTAGCTGGAGCTCTGTTTACACATGTGGCTCCTTCCCTGACACTCCTCCTGGGGCAAAGCCTTCCCCCACTCCCCACCCCTCATGGCTTCCCCATCTCCTCAGTTTGGCACTTAACCCAGCACCTGGCACTTAGTAGGCCTGTCACAGACGGCACTCAGACTGTCGAAGACATCTGGTCTCCAACCTTCTGCTCCAGCGGTGCCTCCCTGGCCCCCTGACCTCAGAGGGCTCATCGGAAGCCAGGACCCATGTGGGGACCACGAGAGTGTTGATTAATGGGCAACATGCCCTGGAGGCTTCAGACTGGTAGGGTGGAGGAGTGGCAAGAGGGGTGGGAGCAGACGGGGTGGGGTGGGGGGGAGCGGACTGCAAGATTAGCTCTGCCAGTGGCTCCTGAGAGCCAGCCGCTGCCCTAGAAGCTTCCAGACTAGGATGGACAGTGAGTCCCAAGCAGGCCTTGAGCCAAATTGTCATCGCCTGGCAAGGCCTGGCCTTTCCTTTAAAGGGGAGAAGGAAGGAGGGCTCCTCAGGCCCAGGACAAAGATTCCCCCTGCCAGCCCATCATGGGAGGCCCTGCCCCAGCAGCCGGGCAGCTCCCCAACTTGGCTCCCGTCCCCAGTTCCTCCACCCCAGAACCTGGCCGGCTCCCCGACTGGGGAAGCAGATCACCGTGAATGAACGCAGCTCATTAACGCTCCCAGCACATTTCCTCCTTAAATAGCCGCCTGGCCAGAAGCACCCCTCCCTACCACCCCCCTTGCTTTTTCAGCTTCCTCTCGCATGCCCCTCCCTCTGTTGGATCTCCCTACTCCCTGCCTACAGCCGGGCCACCTGCTCCCTCTGCACGGGTGGGGAAGAGGCAGGCCTGTCACACTGCTTCTGCCAGGAAGGCCCTCCAAGCCCCGCTCTGCCCACTGGCCACCAGCAGGGCAACCCCCCAGGGGAAACTTGGGGCTGGGTCTCCCCAACCCAGGGGTGTGAGCCTCCTCTGCATCCCCTCAGCGTCACATGCTCAGGACTTGAGGGGCCCCTCCTGCCTGTGACTCAGGGAGAAAATGCCCTCCTTCCAGCTTTCTGCACCACCAGCCCCTCTGCAGCTCAAGAAGGTGGAGAGCATGGGTGAGGCTCACCTTGGTTTGGATTTCCAAACTATACAAGGCAAGAATGAGACAGAATGCCTGCTATTTGAGCATTCATTAAACACCATTTATATGGGGCTTCCCTGGTGGCGCAGTGGTTGAGAATCTGCCTGCCAATGCAGGGGAAACGGGTTTGAGCCCTGGTCTGGGAAGATCCCACATGCCGCGGAGCAGCTAGGCCCGTGAGCCACAGTTACTGAGCCTGCGCGTCTGGAGCCTGTGCTCTGCAACAAGAGAGGCCACGATAGTGAGAGACCCGCGCACTGCTATGAAGAGTGGCCCCCACTTGCCACAACTAGAGAAAGCCCTCGCACAGAGGCGAAGACCCAACACAGCCATAAGTAAATAAACAAATAAATAAACACCATTTATTGACTATCTATGTACTATGTACATTGTACTGGGACTCAGCAATTCAACAGGGAATACGAATGGCCCTGGCCCACAGTGATCTGACGGTCCAGCAGGGGAACAGAAAGAAAACCCACTCAGCATGATAAGTTTGGTAACAGGGAATGTGGAATTGCAGTGATGCCAAAGTGTAGGACACAGGGTAAGGCTGGAAGACTTCCTGGAAGAAGAGGCAGTTGAGCTTAGTCTTGAAGGATAAATAGGCATTGGCGGGCAGCAAAGAGGAAGAAAGTCTTTCTGGCCAAAGAGAACTGCGAGAGGTAAGGCACACAAACGGCAGCAGCATCCTCAGTGGCTGAGTTGCAGCAAGTTCTGTAAGGCTGGTGCACGGCAGGGGGTTCAGGTGGGGAATGCTGGCAGAGGTCAGAGAGCTGATGCGGGCACATCCCAGAGGCCCTGATGCAGCCATTCTCTGGTTTATTGGGCTTTCAGAATCTCCTGGCCTGTCCCTGTGCCCAAGCACATGCCTATATATGTGTGTGCTTGGAATGCACTATCCCTCAAATGAGAGAAGGTGGCTTCCAGGGAGGGGACTGGGTAGTGGCAGGTGGATAGTTTCAGCACATGTCATTGTTGTTGTTGTTTTCCTACTGTTTGGATTTGTTTACCTGTGTAGTATGACCTAACCCCCCATTACCACCTATACATTGTTTTACTCCCCAGGGATGCTTACTATAAATGCCTATTCCTAGGACCCACCCAAGACTTTAATCAGAATCTTCACTGTTAGCAAGCTGGAGGGTGAAGCAGTATGATTCCGATGCAGGTGGTTCCAGAAACCATGCTCTAAGAATCAAGGCCTAGTGTGCTGAGTTAATGAGTTTGAACTTGGACCTGAAAACTCTGGGGAGCCATTGAAGGAAGGGGCCTGGCAGGAACAAAGGGTCTGAGGACTACCTGCCTGCCTCCCTCCTCCTCTCCAGCTTCCACACGCTTTTAGTGAGGATGAGACACATCAAAGAGGAAGACAGCCCCAGGGGAATGGAGAGAGACAACTGGAGCCAGGTGACACTGGTTACACTAGCTTCAATCGCAAGATGCCAGAGCTGGAAAGAGATTAATAAATGATCAAATCCAAACACCACTGACCAGCTGGTGGCCCAGAGGCAACCAGCCTAACCTCACAAAGGAGTTGCAGGGGTGAGCCGTGAATGAGGCTGGATCTTGCTCTGCTAGGCCCACACCTGGGTAGAACCCAGCATCCACTCCATCCTGGGCTCTCCTCCTGAACCTGCCACTCTCAAAGGGACTGAGGAAGCAGGAGTCCCTGGAAGGTCATAGCAGCAGAACTCAGGATATTTTAGCTTTCATCTCCAACCCCCTTGATGTACTCAAGTTTGAAGGAGGCTGGACCACTTGAGGCTGTCAGTGACAAAGCCTGAAGCTGGGACACACTCCCAGACTTAAGATCAGTGGCCTTTATAGAAGCCACCATATGCATCCAGGACAACTCTGGCAGATGAGAGCACTGGGAGCAAGAGAGAAGCAAAGCGCGGAGGGGAAGAGAGAAGAGGAGATGAAAGGGGGAAAGCAGGGTGAGAGTCTGTGCAGGCAGCAATTTGCTCACTCATTCATCAAACATTGATTGCTTGCCAACTATGAGCCAGGCTTCGGGAATATAAGAGATTTTTGCTTGGGGTTCATCGGGCTTCTTGTATCTGGCTCATAGTTTTTATCAAATGTGAAAAGTTTTTAGCCATTGTTTCTTCAAAAGTTTTTATGTTCCCCTCCTCTCTTTTCTCCCCTTTGGGGACCCCACTGACACACATATTAGGCCACCTGAAGTTGTCCAATAGCTCACTGATGCTATGGTCATCTTTTTTAGCCTCATTTTTCTCTGTGTTTCATCTTGGTGAGTTTCCATTGCTGTGTTTTCACGTTCATTATCTTTTCTTTGGCACTGACTAACCTGCTGTTAATCCCATCTAGTACAATTTTTATCCTTGACATTGTGGTCTTCATCTCTAGAAGATCTATTTGGGTCTTTCTTTTATCATCCATGTATCTTCTCATGTTTCCCTCTACCTTCTTGAACATATGGAATACAGTCATAATAGCTATATCTGTGAATTCTATTATCGGTATCATTTCTGGGTCAGATTTTTTTTTTTAATTATTTATTTATTTATTTATGGCTGTGTTGGGTCTTCATTTCTGTGCGAGGGCTTTCTCCAGCCACGGCAACTGGGGGCCACTCTTCATCGCGGTGCGCAGGCCTCTCACTATCGCGGCCTCTCTTGTTGCGGAGCACAGGCTCCAGACGCGCAGGCTCAGTAATTGTGGCTCACGGGCCTAGTTGCTCCGCAGCATGTGGGATCTTCCCAGACCAGGGCTCGAACCCGTGTCCCCTGCATTGGCAGGCAGACTCTCAACCACCGCACCACCAGGGAAGCCCCTCTGGGTCAGTTTTGATTGATTGCTTTTTCTCTTCATTTTGGGTCATATTTTCCTACTACTGTGTATCCTGGGAATGGTAGATTGAATGCCAGACATTGTGGATTTTACCTTGTAGGGTGCTGGATAGTCTTGTATTTTTAAAAAATAGTGTTGGGCTTTTTTCCAGAACAGAGTTAAGTTACTTGGAAACAATCTGATCTTTTGAGGCTTGCTTTGAAGCTTCTGAAGGCAAGACCAGAGTAGTCTTTAGTCTAGGGCTGATTTCCCCACTACTAAGGCAACACTGTCTGAATACTCTACCCAATGCCCTGTGAATTTGGTGGCTTTCTACTCTGGCTGGCATGAACACCAACTCTGTGGGAGCTCCAAGGATGGTTCTGCACTGGGGGTGGGATGGGGCACCACAGGGAGGAACCATCTGGAAATCCCTGGTCGCTCTCTCTCTCTCTCTCTCTCTCTCTCTGTGCAGCCATTTCCTCTCCCGTCTCCCCCTGAGAACTCTAGCCCCCTCGGCCTCCCGAACTCTCCCCTTCGACTCTGCCAGGTTCCACCTGGGTGCCCCTCTTGCTCTGTGGCCTGGAAACCCTCTCCGGGCTGTAAGCTAGGGTTCAATTACAGTGCTCACCACACTTGTTTTCCCTCTTAAAGGAATCATCGTCCCATAAGACCAGTTGTCCAATGTCCAAAAACGGTTGTTTCATATATTTTTGTCTGGCTCTTTAGTTGTTTAAGGTGGGATGGTAAGTTTGGCCCATTGCTCCCTCTCGACCAGAAACAGAAGTTTGTGAGAGATTTTTAGCAATCCTCTGTACCCTCCAAACACTCCCAGTGTGCTGTGGAGAGAGAAGCAAACCATCACATGATTCTGACAAGTGCCCTAACTGGCCAGAGAGGAAGTGGCCTCAGCCTCGCAGGGCTTCTTTCAGTTGAAGAAGCACCTCCCACTCTCTGTGCGTGACAGTCCCTACGCTGGATGCCCTTCCTGTCGTTCTCAGCCTGACTGGGTCCTCCTCATCCTAAGCAGCACCTCCTCAGGGAAGCCCTCCCTGACCCGGTTAGGGGTCAGCCCCTGCCCTGTCGTGTGATCTCCTGGCTCCCTGCACCTCCCCTCAGAGCACAAAACTGTCATTTGTAATTACCTGTTTATGTATCTCTCCTCCCTCCTAGGCTGAAGCGACAGGTTTGCATCTATCTTGTTCCCTAATGCCTGTTCAGGGCCTGGCACATGGAAAATGCGGGGAATAAGTATTTTTTACTAAAGTGTAGGGGGGCCATTCTGGAGAGGGGGGATCTTGAGAATAAAGGTGCAGAAAAGGCAGGCCTCCAAAGTCGGAGCAATAAAGAGGCACATTTGTTCCTCGGGGCAGCACAAGATGGGGTGGTGGGGAGAGAGTAGGATGCTGAGGGACTGGAGGCCAGGCTGAGACCGTGGGATGTTATCCTGGGGGCATTCATGAGCCAGTGGGCGGCTGCAAATGGTCAGTACATGACACAGGTTGGGTTCCCTGGGAAGAGCCTCTGGGCTGGAGAGGACCTTGCGGAGTATTTATTAGGGAATGCTCTCAGGGTCACTGCCGTGGGAGGGAGGGGAAAGGGCATGGTTGGGCAGAGGGCCATGCTGAGCTGTGATGCTGTTTCAATGGCAGCTTTACAGGACGTTCTGAAGATGAGATGAACCTCTGGAGCTGTTCCAAGTGCGGCAAGAGTGCTGGGCCTTTATCCAATGGCATTGACCAGACACTGGATGAGGGCTGCCCCTGGAAGGAGGTGTAACCTTGGGTAAGGCAGTATTCTTCAGCTAAGGGCAGCCCCCAGTGAGGGCTGACAGCCGATGGCCATCCTTGGGCAACTCCTCCAGCAGCTGGGGGATGAGTCCTTCATTTCCGGAGGCAGATCCAGGCACTGCAACGCAGCATCCACCACTCCACCTGTACAAATCGCATTTATGGGGCAGCAGGGGGCCGAGGGGAGCCCACAACAGGGACAGTTAACTTAAGAGACCAAGGAAGACTTCCAGTACTGAATAAAAGCAAAGATCTAAAGGATGACTAGGAATTAGCCAGGCCAGCAGAAGTGAGGGAAAAGTGTTCCAGACAGAGGGAACAGAGTAGGAGAAGGCCCAGAGGCAAGAATAGGCACAGGGCCTTTTGGCATGATTGGAAGAAGATTTTTCAAGAGGGAGACGAGACTGGGGTGGTAGTCTAGCAGAGGCAGATCCTAAAGGGCTGAGTGAATCTGTTAAGGAATTGGGCTGAATCCTGAGGGGACTTGGAAGCCACCTGGGGGCGTTAAACAGAGGAGTGAGATGTGATTGCTTTTCTCTCCTCTGCTTGTCCTCTGATTCAGCCCCTTCTGCCTCCTGTGGTATATGGGAGAGAGAGAGCCCTGTTTGGAAGCACATCGTAAACCCCAAACACCCACATGAGAAGGAGGAGGCAGCCTTCTCTACTGGACCCAGGCTGCAGTCCTCCAAAGTCCAAGAAAATGACAAAAATTGGCATCTGGGAACTCATTAATCCCCTCGTGTCTTGGAGGCCTCATCTGTAAAGAATAATCCTAACAGCTAACACTTCCATTGTGCCTATAAATTCTAAGGGCTTATACTGTTTCAAGAGCTTTGCATACTAAATCATTTAATCCTCCCAACAAACTTATGAGGTAGGTACTACTTTTACAAATGAGGATGTCGAAAGCACAGAGAGGTTTAGAGACTTACCCAAGGTCACACAGCACATGGGTGGCAGAAGTGCGATGTAAAATGGGGATAAGATCCACCTCCTAAAGAGGGTGTGGGAATTAATGGAAAGTACATACAAAAGTGTCTTATGCTGTCCTGGCATGTGGAAAGTGTGTTCTTTTCAAAAACACCCAAAACTCGTAAGAGTTTTAGGTTAAGGAAAAGGTCTGTCTAGAGAAAATTCCTTCTGACAAACACTATATAATTAATTTTGTAGAATTGCCTTCTCTCCTTTTTCCTCAGCTCCTTCTGCAAATGATGCTTTCTGGGTCTGCCTAGCAATGTAACTGACACAAAGTCCAGATATTCTTCAACCTTTCCTTGTCTTCATAGACCATGGTTGGGGTCTTCTAATCTCAAATGTAGTAATCCTTCTCAAACTGAACAAAAACCTAAGTTCAGCAGCTCATAGCCTAAAAACATTAAATGCATTTCATTGTAAATCTCATTTCTTTTTTAAAAAACACCAAAATGGTAACATCATTAGAATTATAGGTGATTTTTAACCTCTTCTTTTATACTCTTCTCTATTTCCCACATTTTCTACAATAAACAGCCTATAACCAAAAAATTTAAACATTATTTTATAAATAAAAATGTAATTACTAAATCTGTAATTATTGCCTGAATAAAATTACCATTAAGTTTAATGTACCAAGTCTAATGATTTTATGAGCAAATAAATGCTAAATAACACATTTTACATTCCTGCACTGACAGAGCTGTTATAGATCTGCAGAGGGTGCTTAAAAAATAAGTGATGGCTTGTATGAAATATCTAGAACAGGCAAATTCATAGAAACAGACAGCAGACCAAAGGTTACCAGGGGGCAGAGGGAGAGGGGACAGGAAGTTACTGCTTACCGGGCAGAGTTTCCGTTTGGAGGGATGAAAAGTTTTGGAAGTAGTGGTGATAGTTGTGCAGCATTGTGGGTGTAATTAATACCACTGAATTGTACACTTTAAAAAATGGTTAAAATGGCATTTAAAAAATTTTTTATATATTTACCACAACAAAAAATAATAAGTGATGGCTCAGTTAAGGGAGAATATGTGGCCCAGAATGCCCTGTCCTCCCGCTGGTCCTTGTCTCCTGCTGCCCAGGATGGGCCCAATAAATGATAAAAACAATAGTGATCACTAACAGGGACTGCCACCCAGAGATTAAATAACTTGCTCACCATGGATCACGCACAGGGTAGGGGACTTGGACTTGAACGCAGGCAATCTGACTCCAGATGTCACACCTTTAACCACTTCTCTGCACTCCACCATGACAGCACTGTCTGCTGTAGATTTCCCACATGACATGAATCATCTGCAGGTAACCCTGCAAGGGAGGTGCTGTTATCCCTACGTACAGACAGAATCCGAGGCTTAGAGCGAGCTGCTTGCTGGGTTATCCAGCTGGGTGCGGGAGCGGGGCAAAGCTGCATTTCTCAGACCCCGGCCGGTGGGTGGGCTCGTGTCTGCAACGGCCAGACGACGGTGTAAAGGACCCATTGCGAGTGGAAACAACCTGCGCGGTATTTAAACTGTGAGGGACTAGGGGAGGGGGAGTAGGAAAGGCTTGAAGGGGTTTTCAGGGAGGGCAGGACAATTTTTTAAACTGATTGTTAGGCTGCTTTGCGCTTCTGCAAAGCCAGTTTGTGTCCTTGGAGGGTCTCTCAGCGTCTTCAGTGAATATTCATCAGCTGGCCTGGGCTGGCCGGGGCAGCGGCCCGGCCCCTAGGGTCCTGGGAGGGTTCGGAGACACTTGCGCCTTTTGGGCTCTGCCTGGCGGGAAGCGCATGGGGCGCTGCCGTGGGTTCCCAGGGCAAAGAGAAGGGCGAGTGAGGTGGGACGTGCGAGGGCGGGGTGGGGCCGTCTGGACCGGCGCCTGAGGGTGGGGACGTCTGCTAAGCGGGGCTCGGAGCAAAGCGAAACCGACGGCTTTTGTTGGATCCAGCAGAACAGCGCCTCTGGACGAACGGGGGTGGGAGCGGGCTGCACAGAGCCCCTCTGGGAGATTTGAGGCACCATCTGCGTGGGGCTGAGGGCAGACTTGCACCCAGGCAAGCTCCGGGTTGGTCCAGCTCTATGAATAAGTCTAGCAGCCCAGCCACTCTGTCCTGTTTCCCTCGGTGGGGACAGATGCATGGCACTCCAGCATAGCACAGTATAACACTTCTCCAGAGATAAGCATTGCAATGCCCCCATTTTACAGGTAAGGAAGTAGAGCCCTAGAGGAGAAGTAAGGGACCCAGGTCATGAGCTGATGGGGACAGGGGAGAATGCCCTCTCCTTACCTCATCACAATTTGTACATTGAGAGTGTGTCTGCCTTCCCGCCTATCTAATCAGCTTCCGTGCCATTCATGTTTACAGTCTAGCGCCCACCCCAGTACCTGGAACTTAGTAAATGCTCAATAAATGTTTGTGAAATGAAGATGAACTGGGATAGGAAACTCAGGTCCTCAGTCTTTGAGGAAAGACAAAATTTAGAAATCCAGGAATAATAACAGTTGTTCCCAGACAGAGCAGCTAGAGTATGGATAAATAGACCCGACCCAGCTGTCTGGAGAGGGTCACCCAGGCGGCTCCACTCCTTTTGCAGTGAAAATAAGTTCTGCTGCCTCCAGCTGCCGACCCCCAGGGGCTTCGGGTGAGAAAATCACCTGAGAGCTTTGCCTTAAAACCTTACAGTTGGAAGGAAACTTCCATAGCCTCTATTTCAGTCTATGTAATGTTTTCTTAAATTATTTTCATTAAGTTCATTCAATTCATATTTATGTGCATCCACCATGAACAAGGCCCTGTATTACTGAAACAAGAAGTGTGATCCTTGTTAAAATTAGAAGTGAGTTTATAAGTCAGGAGTTTTCTACAGCCGTAAGTATTTAGTCAGCAAACACAAGTCTTCAATACAAACTGTACATACAGCAGCAATTATTTCAAAAAAACAAAGAGCTAAGGTTAAAGATGTCATTTTTTTTTAGAGAAATTATTTGCTTTTGAATGGGAAAAAACAATTTCTAGGCACAGAGAAATGATCAGTGGAGTAGGGAGGTATCGCAAGCCTTTTTCCAACAGATAGAGACAAGGTCAGCTCTAGGACAACTAACCGGGAGCTGAAGATTTGACATGTGGCAAAACAAGCCTAGACAAATCCCTGAAAAATCAGGAAAGAATTAGAGGGAATTCAAGAATTATTCAAGCCTGCAGAAAACCAAAGCTCAATTAAGTAATTGAAAATAGGAAATATTGCAAAAATATGAAAATAGTGAAAGGTTAGAGGATGAGCTGCCTGGTTGTATAGGTGTTTGCTTTTCTTTAAGTCTTGCTCTTGATATAATATCTCAGAGTCAGAGTCTGAGTTCAACAGCTCCCTGAGGGAGACTGTTCATATTTGATGCAATTCAGTGCTTTGTGAGTATAAATCCAGCTAAACATTCATGTACCCTATGATGCAGTAAGTTCTCTCCTGGAGATATAGATATAGATATAGATTACTGTCTTAGCTTTGGCAGCTATAACAAAATACAGTAGACTGGATAGACTGGGTGGCTTGAACAAGACTTTTTCTCACAGTTCTGGAGGCTGGGAAGTCCAAGTGCAAGTGGTAGAAGGGCAGGTCCCTCTTCCTGGCTGCCTTCCTGCAGTACCTTCACATGGCCTGGTGTCTCTTCCACTTCTTGTAAGGACACTAATCCCATCTTGGGGGCTCCACCCTTATGACCTCATCTAAACCTACTTGCCTTCCAAAGGCTCCACCTCCTAATACCATCACATTAGGGGTTAGGTCTTCAACACATGAATTTGGGGGGACACAAATGTTCAGTCCATAACAATACCTAACAGAAATGAAGGGTGTAGTCCACCAAACAATGTATACCAGAATATTTATAGCAGCCTCATTCATAATAGCCCAAGCTTGGAAATGACTCAAACGTTCAGCAACAGAATGGATAAATACATTGTGGTGGATCCGTACAATGGAATAATGAGCAAGAACAAACCACACAGAAACATGAATGAATCACACAGGCATTATGCTGAGTGAATGAAGCTAGATACATGAATACACAATGTTTAATTCAATTTACATGAAGCAAAACACAAGCAAAACTAATCAATGGTGATAGAAATCAAAATAATGGTTGTGTTTGAGAGAACAGTGACGAAAAGGGGCATAACGGAGACTCTGGGCTTCTAGAAATATTCTGTATTTTGATCTAGGTGGTGGTAGTGTGCGTGTGTGTGTGTGTGTGTGTAAAAATACACCTGCCTGCCAAGGCAGGGGACATGGGTTCAAGCCCTGGTCCGGGAAGATCCCACATGCCGCAGAGCAACTAAGCCCATACACCACAACTACTGAGCCTGTGCTCTAGAGCCCGCGAGCCACAACTACTGAAGCCCGTGCACCTAGAGCCCATGCTCCACAACAACAGAAACCACCGCAATGAGAGGCCTGCACACCACAACGAAGAGTAGCCCCCGCTCGCCGCAACTAGAGAAAGCCCATGAACAGCAACGAAGACCCAACACAGCTATAAATAAATAAATAAATAAACTTTAAAAAAAAATACACCAAATTATACATTTGTGCTCTTTATGAAGCACATAAATTGTGCTCTTTATGAAGGTTATACCCTAATAAAAAATGAAAAAAAATCATTTCTATCAGGGATGACAAGTACATGGTGGGCTTGCTACCAAGGTCCCCTCCCTTGCCCATTAATTGCTCATTAATATTAATTAACCACCATACTCCTTTTCGTTGAGCTCAGCACCGGAACCATTCTCAATTCAGCACTCCAGCCAGTCTGCTTTGAGACAAAAACAATTGATGTTCCTTCATGTATACACAAGTATCTTAATTAAGAGAGAAAGTTTGACGCTATCATCTTCAATTTGCTTCTCCACACTTTGGGGAAGCCTGGTGGCAGGCTCCCTGAATTCCAGGCTCAGTTCCCAGGAGAAAGTGGCTTTGGAAGAGCAGATTTGGAAGCTGGAGAATGAGGGTGTGAGGGGCACACAGCTGGGAGGAAGCCCCCTGACTGAGGGCTGGGGGATTAACTCAGTACCACAGGTAACAGTGGGGCCCAGCCGAGGCGAGAATTTGACTGAGGCGCACTTTCTACCACATAGAACAAACTGGTCTTTCTCTACTAGCAGAGAATGAAGAAGGAAGAGGAGGGAGGGAAAGGCTGGACTGCAGGAAATAACACCCTCTTGATTTACCCAAGGTCCTCTGGCAGCTGGAAACACAGCCGCCACGTCAGCAGTCACCCCAGCTCATCTATGTATTTTCAGGAATGCTAACTCTTCCTGTTCACTCTTCACAGCTTACAAAATCTTCTGCAGCCTCTATCACACAGCCACGTGATCCGGACAAAGTGGAGGTACCTCCCCCGCCAGCATCTGAGGTTTTAAGACTGAGGTTCAAAATGCTGGAGAGGATGTGGAGAAAAGGGAACCCTCCTACACTGCTGGTGGGAATGTAAATTGGTGCAGCCACTATGGAAAATAGTGTGGAAGTCTCTTAAAAAACTCAAAATAGCACCTGTCACACACAGCACGTTCGTGGGGAACCTGGTGCAAAACCATTTATAGACGATCTGCTTCTGGGTCAGGGTTTCATACGTAGCAGAACAGCTCCCTTGCTGCGAGCTATTGAAAGTCATCCCTCAATACAGGGTTTGTTAAAAAAAAAAGGGGGGGGGGGAATTTTTTAAAAACTAAAAGTAGAGTTACCATATGATCCAGCAATCCCAATTCTGGGCATATACCCAGAGAAAACTATAATTCGAAAAGATACATGCAACCCAGTGTTCATAGCAGCACTTGGAAACAACCTAAATGTCCACCGACAGATAAATGGATAAAGATGATATCGTATATATATATATATATATATATATATATATATATATATATATATGTAATGCTATATTACTCAGCCATAAAAAAGAATGAAATAATGCCACTTTCAGCAACATGAATGAACCTAGAGATTACCATACTAAGTGAAGTAAGTCAGAAAGAGAAAGATAAATGTCATATGATATCACTTATATGTGGAATCTAAAATACAACACAAATGAATTTATTTACAAAACAGAAACAGACTCACAGATACAGAAAACAAAGGGGAAAGGGGTGGGGAGGGATAAATTAGGAGTTTGGGATTAGCAGATACAAACTACTATATATAAAATTAATAAACAACAAGGTCTTACTGTATAGCACAGGGAACTATAATAAACCATAATGGAAAAGAATATGAAAAAGAAAATGCATATATATGTCTAACTGAATCGCTTTGCTGTACACCAAAAAACTAACACAACATTGTAAATCAACTATACTTCAATTTTAAAAAATTAACTAAAAGAACAATGATAAAGACAAAAAAAAAAAACAAAACAAAAACCCTGAGGTTCAGAGATATTGTGTAACTCATAGACACCCTGTTAACCAAGTTACAGATTCAAGATTGAAACCCAGGCCTGCCTTACCCCCAACCCAGGCTCCTTCAGTTTGAGTTTTTATTTTTCATCAAAGCTATACATGCACAAAAATGGTTCTATTCGGGGACTTCCCTGGTGGCGCAGTGGTTAAGAATCCGCCTGCCAATACAGGGCACACGGGTTCGAGCCCTGGTCCAGGAAGATCCCACATGCTGCAGAGCAACTAACTCCGTGTGCCACAACTACTGAGCCTGTGCTCTAGAGCCCACGAGCCACAACTACTGAGCCCGTGTGCCACAACTACTGAGCCCACGTGCCTAGAGCCCTTGCTCTGAAACAAGAGAAGCCACTGCAATGAGAAGCCCACACACCACAACAGAGTAGCCCCCGCTCACCGCAACTAAAGAAAAGCCCACGTGCAGCAACGAAGAAACCCAGCCAAAAAATAAATAAAAAATAAATAAATTTATTTTAAAAAAAAGGTTGAATGCTTCTATAAGATTTGTTATGAAAATAGCAGGTCCCGCACCTCCCACCCCGTTTGCTTTCCTTGGAGCCAACAACCTTGACCTCTTTAAGCTGATTGATTTGGAATTTATGTCCACAATGTATGGAAAAGAGATGCACACCATGTTGAATCACTGTGGGGTTTCAGCACACTGAGAGCACAGAGAAGATCCTACAAGCTTCCAGAAAGAGTAGACATAATGTCACCTACAAAGAGCTGGAAATTCGAATGGCCTTGATCCTGTCAACGGCAACACTGACGCACAGAAGGCAGTGAAAAATACCTTCAAAATTCTCAAAGAAAATGACCCTCAACTTAGAATTCTATACACAGCCAAATTATCAATCAAATGTGAGGGTAAAATAAAGACATTTCGGATATTAAAGGTCTCAAAATATTGACTTTTCCTGTACCTGTTCCCAAGAAGCTTGTAGAGAATACCCAATCCCTTACAACTCACCCTGCATTTTACTGTTAGTCCTTTTCTGTTTTCCCTACTCTTATAGGTCTTACACCTTTAGAAAATCCTTTTTCTGTCAGTTTAATAGGATTTTAAGAGAGAAAAATCAGGCAGACTCAATCAATTACCATTACCCAGAAGTTCTCTGCTCTTTTTCATTTTCATAAGCAATAAACACTTTTTCAAACAAAATCTTATGCAAAAGACAAATATCTAAGACACATGAAAGCCATACATATTGCACTGGTTGTAGCATGGTTTCTCTCCATTGGCTAACTGTTAAGAAAGTTGCTGCAGCTAATTAATGGAAAAGGAATGATCGAATTAGAGCAACACTATTTTGCACCCATAAATTAATTAATGGATCTAGGCATTGTGTATCAGCTGCTGTTAGCATCACCCCTACAGCACATACACAAAATGATAATGAGACATTGTGTGTGTCTTTTGATGAGAGAACATGCCACCACCTGGAGTTGCCAAAAAATCAAAACCTGAATTGATCAAGCCTCTGGATCCAGCTATCAATTTACTAGAAACACAGAGGACAGAAGGACACACTGAACTGCGTCATCAGTGTGCAGTCCGCAAAACCCAGACGGGGCAAGGTCGACTGTTCGAATGCCCTGGGTTCCTCAACATATAAATTAAAAGAGGGAAAAAAGGGATGGAGGGAGAATCTTTGGATTAAAAGAGATTTAAAAGATATATCAAATTAGGAAGTGGGTAAGTGCACACGCATGTTCATAGCAGCACTATTCACAATAGCCAAGAGGTGGCAACCACTCAAATGTCCATCGATGGATGAATGAATAAACAAAATGTTGCACAGACGTACGATGGAATGTTATTCAGCCTTAAAAAGGAAAGAAATTTTGACACACACTACAACATGGATGAACCTCGAGGACATTATACTAAATGAAATAAGCCAGTCACAAAAGGACAAACACTATGATTCCTCTTGTATGAGGTACCCAGAGTAGTCAAATTCAGAGAAAGAAGGTAGAATGGAGGTTACCAGGGGTGGGGGGGGCGGTGGGTAGGGAATAGAAACTTGTTGTTAAGCGGGTACAGGGTTTCAATTTTGCAAGATGAAAAATTCTAGAGATTTGTTGCACAACAATGTGAATATACTTAACACTAGTGAACTGTATACCTAAAGATGGTTAAGATGGTGAATTTTATGTTATGTTTTTTACTACAATGAAATTTTTAAATTTAATTTTCAAAAATTTTGAAATTTTTTGGGCTTCCCTGGTGGCGCAGTGGCTAAGAATCCACCTGCCAATGCAGGGGACACGGGTTCGAGCCCTGGTCCGGGAAGATCCCACATGCCGCAGAGCAACTAAGCCTGTGCGCCACAACTACTGAGTCTGCATTCTAGAGCCTGTGAGCCACAACTACTGAAGCCTGCGTGCCTAGAGCCCGTGCTCTGCAACAAGAGAAGCCACCGCAATGAGAAGCCAGCGCACCGCAACGAAGAGTAGCCCCCGCTCGCCACAGCTAGAGAGAGCCCAGGCACAGTAACAAAAACCCAATGCAGCCAAAAATAAATTTTTAAAAAAAGAATTTTTTTTGAAATTTTTTACTACAATTAAATTTTTAAATTTAATTTTCTTTAATCTGCCATTTAACTTTAATGGCAGATTAAAGAAGGTGCCCATGGTTGATTACATTATATAGAAATGCAAGGAAGTAATTACCATAAAAGTTGGGATAAGAGCTTTTGGGGGGAGAGGAAAGGAGTTGCGTATTGGGACAGGACATGAAGAGGCTTCTGGAACCCTTGACCTAGGTACTAATTGACCAGAGTGGTCACCTGATAATAATTCATTATGCTATATATACATTTGTCTCCTGCAGTTTTCTGTATCTGTTTTGAATACAATTAAAAAGCAAGAAAAAACACTGAAACGAAAGAAAGCTGCAGCCATCCTGACTGTCAGCATATTCTGGTCAAGCAACCCTTTCATCTGAATTAACAAAGGAGAATTCGGGAGTGAGGCGGCCGGAAGCTGGGCCTGCCTCACCTCTCCCTCTTGGAGTCCTTTTGCAAAGCCCCGTGCTGCCATGTGTCTCCTCCCTGCCTTTGAAGCCCAGGTTCTGCACGCAGCCCGCCCACAGGGACAGGCTCACAGAGCTACAACAGCTGAGCTCGGCCTGGGGTCACAGAGGGAAGCAGGACCGGGCAACATGACAGCCAGGTTCTCACCCACATTGAGTGCAGAAAATAAGACTCGGACGCCTTTGTTGTCAGCTGTCAAGTTTCATCTTCTGGCTCCCAAACCCTCTAATGTGAATTCTGCTAAAATCCTTGTGCCACCGTAATGTGCCATCACAGGGTCAGGATTGCAACAGCTTTCTGTCAGTCTACGCAACGGGTGTCCCAGCACACAGTCCCTGCCAAGCAACAGCGTGCCCGGGAGGCCGCTGGGGGATTGTGCTTAAGAGTACAGCTCTGGTTCAGGCTGCCTGGCTTCAAACCTGGGCTCTGCCCCCTGACCTGGGGTAACAGCCGATGGTCTCGGGGTCTCTGTCTCCCCACATGTAAAGTGAGGCTTGTAAGTATTTATTTCCTAGGGTTGTTATGGGGCCTCAAGCTGAAATTTGTCAAGTCTTCAAAAAGAAAGCCTGGCTCAGGGTAAGGAGTCGGTACTTATTATTATTATTGTTATTATTCCATTTAAAGGATGCATCCCCAGGCTCACAATACCAGAGAGGGAAAACAGAGAGGAGAGAAAAGTCTCCCCCAAACTTTCCTTATGTCCTGGGGGTGGGAGAGCTTGTGAAGTTTTGCTACGTCCATACCTGTCCATCTGACTGCCTGCTTGACACCCCAAACTCAAGAGGACTAAACCCCAATTCACGAGCTTCCCCTCCCCCTCCCTCCACCCCTGATGCTCTTCTGGTGCTTTCTCTCTCTCTGGGATTTCCCTGGAGGTCCAGTTGTTAGGACTCGGTGCTTTCACTGGCAGCATGGCAAAAAAAAAAAAAGGAAGGAAGGGAGGGAGGGAGGAAGGAAGGAAGGGAAGAAAAAAAAAAGGAAAGAAAAGAAAAGAAAAGAAAAGGGAGCTTGATTCCCCCATTTACATGCTGTGGCCCAAGGGAGCCTTCTGCAGCACTTGGGGTCCTCCATACAGGAGCCGCACGACTCTCTCCCCCTGCTCCCCTCCCCTTCACCCTCCTTGCCTGCTCCTCAGGCCAGCGGGGGTGGACCTGGACCAGGATTGCTCCCTTGAACTGAGGCAGCCGTGGAAACCTGGCCCTCTGGCCCCACTGAGCCAAAACCTCCGCTGCAGTTCTCCGCGCCCATTCCTAAAGAACCTCCGAGTCTTCCCCCACGGCTGGAATGATTCTTAAAGACATGTGGCCCATCATCTGAGGCATCGCCTCCACTCACCCGACTCCGAGGCTAGCGCAGAGGGTCACTGCACAGTCGCTTATCCGGTGAGTGCTTATTGAGCACCCGCTCTGGACCTGCCACTGAGCAAGGCGGTTGGGCCACCTCAGTGAACAAACACAGTAGACACAGCCCAACAGCCATTCTCCCCGTCCTCCTGGTTAACAAAACCAGTTTTGTTCAAACCCCCTTGGAGTATTTCCTAATCACTCAAAACCCATCATGGTACTTTATTCCCCTTGTCAATGCTTGATTTAACAATGGGCATTTCTAGCCAATGGAACTTAAGGGGACAGCTACTGGGGAGCTGCTGGAAAGGTTTTCCTCACTCTCCTCAAAGGAAGATGAGGAAGAAATACCTATGTTGGCTGATGCCTGGAGCTGGGGTAGCCATCCTATGGCCTGGAGGGAAATAGGTGACACTCTGAGAAGGGCAGAGCTGAAAGATAGAAAGAACCTAGATCCTTGATAACGCTGTTGAGATTCTGAATTCACCACCCTGGAACTGCCCTGCCCCCGGTTTTCTTGTGGATTGCAATGATAAAGGCCCTCATTGTTATGATTTGTTTTTTGAGGTATAATTGGCATATAACATTATATTAGTTTCAGGAGAACAACATAATGATTCAGTATTTGTATACACTGTGAAATGATCATAATAAGTCTAGTTAACATCTGTCACCTATACATAGTTACAAAATTTTTTTCTTCTGATGAGAACTTTTAAGATTTACTTTCTTACTTTCAAATATGCAATACAGTAGTATTAACTATAGTCACAATGCCCTACATTACATCCCCGTGATTTATTTATTTTATAACTGGAAGTTTGTACCCTTTGACCTCCTTCACCATTTCGCCCTACCCCTACCGGTCCGCCTTCCCCATCTCTGGCAACCACCAATCTGTCCTCTGTATCTATGAGATTGAGGTCTTGGGGTTTTTTTAGATTCCACATATAAGAGATCATACAGTATTTGTCTTTCTCTGTCTTATTTCACTTAGCATAATGCCCTCAAAGTCCACGCATGTGGTCACAAATGGCAAGTTTTCATTCTATTTTAAGGCTGAATAATATTCCATTGTATATACATACCACATCTTCTTTGTCCATTCATCCTTTGATGGACACAGGTTGTTTCCATATCTTGGCTATTTTAAATAATGCTGCAAGGAACATGGGGGTGCATTTATCTTTTTGAGTTAGTGTTTTCATTTTCTTCAGATAAATATCCAAAAATGGAATTGCAGAATCATACAGTAGTTCTATTTTATTTTTTTTGAGGAAACTCCATACTGTTTTCCATAGTGGGCGTACTATAAGCCCTCATTGTTTAAGCTGATCCTGGATGAGTTTTCTGTTACATGTAGCCAAAAGCCACCTACAAGGGTGAGGCAGGCAGTTAACACTTCCGAGCAATTGCCAGATACCAGGCACCAAATCCCAAAACTTTAAATCTTTCTCAGGACACCCACTTCCATCCTAAGAGTTGGAAATGATTATGCCTATTTTACAGCTGAGGAAGCTGAGACCTAGAGATGGTGAGGAAATTCTCTGTCATACACTGAGTGACTGGTAGAGTCGGAACCAAAACCCAAGTCGTCTTCAGCTCTCTTTCCACTACACCGACAGTGGGGATGGGTCTGAGCATCATGTTCATAGGAGCTCTCCATCACAAGGACAAGGGATGTGAGCCAGGCCAGCCTAAGCTTCACAGGACATGTACCGGTTCTCATCTCTCTCTCTCTCATCTTTGCTTCTCTCTGACACCATGCCCTCAGACCAGCTGCATCACTAGGCTAGAATCACAGCCATCAGCAGCCTTAGTCTCATATCCCAACAGTCAAGGGCCAAAAAGGACAAGGGTCACATTTTCCCCAGCCTGAGTTTTCTTGGCCAAACTTGGGCCACATGCCCCACCTTGGGCTGCTCACTGTGTAAGTCTGAGCCCTGGTGCCACCTCCTGGTTCTGTGGCTTGGATGACCCAACCTCTCTATGCCTCAGTTTGCCCAGCCTGACATGAGGGAAATAATAGTACTTGCTTCACTGGGCTGCTGTGAGGACCATTCATCCATCCAAAAAATACTTAATGCATGCCAACTACGTACCAGGCAGTGTGTCAGGTGCCGGAGCCACAGAAGGGGCCAAAGAGACCCCTCCCTGCCCTCAGGAAGTGTATAGTCTAGCAGGAAAGACAGATATGAAACAAACAAACGTGTGAATGAATATCTCTATTACGATGTGAAGTCTTGTACAGGACAAGAATAGAGCTCTGTGGGAGAGAAAGAAAGGGGACCTAGCTCCGATGAAACGAGGAACATTTACAGAGCCGGACACTGGGCATGGTGCAGAGTAAGCATTCAGTCCACACTGAATATAGGGACAACTATATATATATTTATATATACATATATATGTGTGTGTGTGTGTGTGTGTATATATATATATATATTTTTTTGGCTGCATCAGGTCTTAGTTGTGACACGTGGCATCTTCGTTGAGGCATGAGGGATCTTTTTTGTTGCGGTGCCCGGGCTTCTCTCTAGTTGTGGCGCGCAGGCTCCAGGGCGCATGGGCTCTGTAGTTTGAGGCACACAGGCTCTCTAGTTGAGGTGTGCAAGCTCAGTAGTTGCCCCGCGACATGTGGGATCTTAGTTCGCTGACCAGGGATCAAACCCGCGTCCCCTGCAGTGTAAGGCAGATTCTTTACCACTGGACCACCAGGGAAGTTCCTGGTGGTGTTATATAGGTTTTTGCTCGGCACCTTCCCAACCATCTGGCCTCCCCACAGCGACTTCCCATGAGGAGAAGAGCTGGTGACTTGGCTGCCCTGCTCTCCATCTCTGCGACCAATTACGAGCCTCCTATGGGATGGAGAGAAAGTATGACACACGTGCTGGGACAGCAGAAGTGCGGCAGGTCCCAGGGCAACCCGTTCCTGATGGGCGGCACACACCCAGCTCTCGCCATCTCTGCTCATCCAGAATGGCAGCCCCTTCCGGCTCCAGCTGAGGTCCCAACCAGGAGGCCTGCAGAGGCCCAAGTGGCTTCTCAGGCTCCAGGGTCTCCCAAGCTCCTTCCACTGGCCCCGAGGCAAGCCCTAAATGAAGGAGTGCTGGAGAGAGATTTCCTGCGTAACAAGCCAAGGGCCAGGCTCTGCTATCTCCACAGCTCCTGGCCAGAGGGATGAGGGCCCTGCCCTGCCCCAAGCCACAGGGCTGTATCATCGTTTCCTGGTGACCGCCTCTGGAGGGGCCATTTGCAAAACTCTTAGTGATCCAAGATGTGTCTGTGGAACACACTGTATCGCCACCAGGCCCCTCTGGGGCTCTCTTCCCATCCCTCCTGTACAGATGTGCTGTTTCTTTAGGGAAGAAGGGCCGAGAGCTGCTGGGTTGGATTAATTGCCGCAAACACTGACTCTGTTCCTTCACCCCCATTGCCACCACCCTGATTTCAGCTCAAGGCCTCATGATCCTATTCAGGACCCCAGTGTTAGCCCATCCAGTCTGCCGGACCCCTGGCTCTCCTTTCCCCCCATGGACGGCCAAAGGGGCTGCCTGGAGCACACGTCACTCCTCCATTTGCCACCTTCGATGGCGCCTGGATCTGAACAATCCAAACCAGTCCCCTTGATGTGGCCAGCAGGCCCCTGTGCTCTGGCCCCCACCTTACATTTCCAGCTGTGCCTTCTCAGCAAGCCAAATGTATCATGCAGGGTTTGCCCAGAATGTCATACATTCTTTTCATCCAAGATTTTCCCAATATGTGCCCTCCTTGTGCATTAATTTATTCATTAAATAATGAATGCCGGGCTTCCCTGGTGGCGCAGTGGTTGAGGGTCTGCCTGCCAATGCAGGGGACACGGGTTCGAGCCCTGGTCTGGGAAGATCCCACATGCCGCGGAGCAACTGGGCCCGTGAGCTACAATTACTGAGCCTGCGCGTCTGGAGCCTGTGCTCCGCAACAGGAGAGGCTGCGATGGTGAGAGGCCCACGCACCGCGATGAAGAGTGGCCCCCGCTTGCCAAAACTAGAGAAAGCCCTCGCACAGAAACGAAGACCCAACACAGCCATAAATAAATAAATAAATAAATAAATAAATAAATAAATAAAATTTTTAAAAAATAAATAAATAATGAATGCCTACTATGTGCCGGCCCCTGTGCTTGGCTCTGGGGTGTGATGGTGAGCCACACAGCCACTCCCCAGGAGTCCATGGTCCAGTGAGGGAGGCAGACATCACTGAAAAGCCAAGAATCACCAGAGTTTATAATAATCACCCAGAGTAGTGAGAGCTGTGAAGGAACCATGTGGATGCTGAGGGATTAACAGAGAAGCGTGACTCTGCTGGGAGTCCAAGAAGGTGTCCCTGAGACGATGCTCACCCTGACATTGGATACAGAGTAGGTGCCATGCGGACAAGGGCTTGGGGGAGGGGGAGAGCTTCCAGACAAAGGCCCTGAGGCCAGAGGGCACCTGCAGGCTCTGGGATCTGACAGCCTAGGTGGCAGGTGGGCAGAGAGCACTGAGATGGGCTGGAGAAGGAAGTGGTTACAGCCAGCCAGCCGAGAGATTGCCCTTGACCCAGAGGGCCTGGGGGAGCCCTGAGGGCTTTGAGGAACTCAAACAAGGCTCGAGCCCTCTGGACCAGGAGGGGTAAGAATGAAAACAGAAAAGCCCGGTGAGATATGATACAGGCTGGACTGACGTCGCCACAGCAGAAATGCTGGGTCAAAGGGGACTTTATTTTTTAACTTTGTATTACGGTAAAATTTTCTAATATATAAATGTGGAGATAACAGTATAATGAACCGCCCTGAACCCCTCATCCAGCCGCTTCAGCAATAATCAACCCAAGCTTGCTTCAGCTACACCCACCCACGCCGCTCACCCCCACTGGATTATACTGAAGCAAATCCCAGGTGCCGTATATTTCACTAATAAATATTTCAGTATGTATCTCTACAAAAAAAGGACTCTTTTAAATCTTAACCACATCATCACACCTAAAAAAAATTAATGATAATACAAAGGGAAATTTTTAAGGCTTGATACTTATTGCCAAACTACCATTCACAAAAAAGTCATCCCCCCCCCATCTCCTTGCACCTTTGCCAGCACTGGGTGTTCGAAGAAAGAGATTTCCACACGTGGTTCATCCTAAAACCTGAGAGCTAAACCTTAAATTCCAGGTTCATTTCATGAAAGGAGGAAGCTACATTAACAAGTCTGTGGAAATCTAATGCACACAGCCAGCTGATATCCACGTGTGGCCAGCAAGCAGGGGTTCTCAGGACAGGAGGTGGCGCATCCCCACGGCCCCTGCTGGCTTCCCAGGGCAGGCCCGGTGCACAGCCTTCCTCTCCCACGTTTGCCAAAGTGGCCCTGAGCTAATGCGGCAGACTGAGAAAGGGCTTCCTTAGAAGTGAGAGAGGGACTTCCCTGATGGCGCACTGGTTAAGAATCCGCCTGCCAATGCAGGGGACACGGGTTTGAGCCCTGGTCCGGGAAGATCCCACATGCCGCGGAGCAACTAAGCCCGTGCACCACAACTACTGAGCCTGCGCTCTAGAGCCCGCGAGCCACAACTACTGAGCCCATGCACTGCAACTACTGAAGCCCGCGTGCCTAGAGCCCATGCTCCACAACAAGAGAAGCTACCACAATAAGCCCTTGCACCGTAACAAAGAGTAGACCCCGCTCGCCACAACTAGAGAAAGCCTGCGCGCAGCAACGAAGACCCAACACAGCCAAAGAAAAAAGAAAAAAGAAGTGAGAGATTCCAGAAACAGCCCAATGGAAACAGAAAGGGAAGGATCACCAGGCGCTCCCTTCCATGGTCAGGTCTGCCCACCGACACCTCCACCCAAGGTTTTCCTATTTGAGCTGAAACCCGGGGACTCCCTGTCTTGCCCGTCCTCAGGTTTGTTCTCCCTCCTCACAGTGAATCATTGGCCTCACATTCACTCAAATATACAAAATATACAACCTGCACAGATGGGTTTCCAGGTTCAGGGAACGGTTCTATCTTCTGCGGTGCAATGGCAGCATCCGCAATTCCAGAACTCTCTGCCTAGTTCCCTGAGCTGCCTGAGCCCTGGCGTTATCCAGTCAGGGTGGACCTCCTAGTACAGCCATCTATCCTCAGCCCCCGATAGAGGCAGCTTTCCTTCTTCCATGCCCTCCATCTATTTACTGAGCCCTGCTATGTTCCAGGCATTGCGCCAAGCCTGGGAGATGCAAAGGTGAATTAGACCCAGGCCCTTCGTGGAAGGGGCTCACCATCTCCGAGAGAGATAGTCATATAAACATGGTGCAATTTGATCAGAGAGAGAGATGAATTCAAGGTGCTGTGGGAGTTCAGCCGTGGAGCAAAGAGCTCTGTCTGTGAGAGGAAGGCTTCTTGGGGAACGTATCTTTTAAGCTGGGTCTTGAATGACACTGGGGAAAGTCAAGGTAGGGGAGCTTGCCCCATGGATCCAAAGTGAATTAATGCTCTTTGGACACGAGCAGCAGAACTAAATTACGAACACAGAACATTGAATTTCTTTGATCCTGCAATTCCACTTCTATAATTTACCTAATAGATTTACTCACTCACATGTGAAATGACATATGTTCAAGGCAACTTAATACAGCATTGTTTGCAAAGCAAAAGATTAGAAATAATCTAAATATCCATCAGTGTGAAGATTCATTTCCTGTAGCTGCTGTAACAAAATCTACAAACTTGGTGGCTTAACTCAACAGAAATTTATTCTCCCATAGTTCTGGAGGCCAGAAGTCTGAAACTAGTATCGCTGGACTGAAATCAGCGCAATGGCAGGATTGTGATCCCTGCAGAGACTCTAAGAGAGAATTCTTTCCTCGCCTCTTCCAACGTCTGGTGGGGTTGCTGCTGGCGTCCCTTGGTTTGTGGCCACATCACTCTGCCTCTGTGATCACCTGCCTCCTCTTCTTGGTGTCAAATCTTCCATCTCCCTCTTCTTTAGGGTCCACACAGATAAGCCACGACACTCTCCCCATCCGAGAGCCTTAATTTAATCACATTGGCAAAGTTCTTTTTTGCCATAAAAGTAATATTCACAGGTTCCAGGGATTAGGATGTGGCTATCTTCTTGGGGGTCATTATTCAGCCAACCACAGGATGCACCCACACAATGGAATATTGTGCAGACATTAAAAAGAACGAGGTATCTCTCTGTATACTAATGTGAAATGGACTCCAAGGTATATTTTAAAAAATTAAAATTTATATAATTTAAATATATAAAGTTTAAATAATTTTTTAAAAATTAAGTGAGAAAGGCAATGAATTCAAAGGATTGTGAGTAGCTCATAGAATCAAGAAAAGAAAAGCAAGTACAGAATAGTTTGTATGGTGCACTACCAACCTATATAAAAACTACGCTATGTGTGTGTGTGTTTGTGTGTCATCTCCAGACGCACACAATACATTGATAATAATGGATACTGCTGGGGAAGGGAATGGGGAAGTGGGGGAACAAAGTAGGGAGAAGATTTTTCTCTGAATATCTTTTTTTTTTTTAAACCAGCTTTATTGAGATATAATTTACATACCATACAATCCACCCATTTAAAGTGTACAATTCAACGGCTTTTAGTATATTTGCAGAATTGCACAACCATCACCACACTCAATTTTAGAACATTTTCATCACCCCAGAAAGAAACCCCTGACTCATCGGCACTCACTGCCCATTTTCCCCAACGCCCTGCCTCCAGCCCTAAGGAAACACTAATCTACTTTCTGTGCATTCTCTTGATTATAGATTTACCTCTTCTAGACCTTTTATATAAATTGAATCATATGGACAAAGTCCCAAGAGTCACTGTATCCATGTCTGGCCAACAGTCACAGCTTCCATCCCTGAAAGGTTTAGACTACTTCTCAAATTCAATGCCAGTCCCCCTTGAGTACATTTGTAAAGTGAACTTACAATAATATCCATATATAAAAGAAGAAGAAAAGAGGAGAGCAAAGAAATTAGTTAATACACTAACAAACACACAGAGCAAGTAAAGGGAAACAATGTGCGTGGCTGCCACATACAGTCCCCAGTCTGCGACTGGTTGCAAGTCCACAGTTGATATTCATAACTGCCTTCTTCCTTTACTCATTCATTTGGGTTCCCTTCGCTGCCCACCCATACCTCAGCTGGTCAGGGTCCTTTACTTGGCGGAGTGACCCAAACCTTCATTGCTGAAAGATCTGAATCCTCAGTGGCCCCATCTTTCATTGGTTGCTATAGTTTTCCATTAACTTCTATAATTTATGCGGAAGTACTAAGAGGTGCCCCAAAGTTGCAGATATAGTTCTTCTGCCCCGTTGCATAGCAGCACCCAATTTTCCCAATTTTTTGGTTTGAGGAGCCCAAAATGGCCAAGTGGCAGTCTCAGTTCAATGGAATCATTGTGGTGTCCCCCTGATGGAAGCCTTCTGCCATCAGAACTAAGGCCTTCAAACCAGCAGAACTCAAAGTTACACAGACAGGGGGAAACAATTCTGCAGGTAAGTTATTAGATGTAACAGTGAGAGGAGACCCTCCCATTTCCACCCCTTGACTACTGCGGAGAAACAGCCACAGATTCAAAGCACATAGTGCATCCCGTAAGACAGAACCCCAACTTTTCAGGCCAACTGGTTAACATAACTGAGTCTTCAGTAGGCCATCCCATAGTTCCATCAGGCCAACTGCTTCTGGGTTTCATGGGATGTACTGGGACTAGTGAATTCTTATGTGTATGAATCTGTTGCTGCACTTACATTGCTCTGAAATGTGTTCCCTGGTCAGAAGCAATACTATGTAGAAAGAATACCAGGACAGTGAATGAAGTTTGCTGTGAGCACACAGATGGTTGGGCTGGCAGACGTATTTCAGGAAGAGGTAGCAAATCCATATCCAGAATAAGTGTCTATTCTTATGAGGACCAAATTTATGCCCTGCCATGATGGAAGAGGTCCAGTGTAATCAATCTACCACCAGACAGCTGGCTGACTGGTCCCCCCACCTCCAGGAATGATAAGCTTCTAAAATGTCTGGAGGGCATTTCTTTCCTTTCTTTCCTCATTCACTCAACAATTTTCTGAGGCCCACTGGGCCCAGCCTGTAAATGGCACTGCAGGGGCTGGGCTCTTGGCCACTGTGTCAAGTTCAGGGTTTTTTTTTTCTCATGTACAAAGGGATATGAGAAACAGTATGGCTGCAACTGCCATGTCTCAAACAGAATGGCACAGCGAAAAGAGCACTGAACAGGGAGTCTAGAGCACCTGACTTCTAGTTCTAGGTTGGTCATCAGCACCCATGGGATGTGAATTGTGGCAAGTTGCCTCACTATGCTCAGTTTCCCCATCCTTGAAACAGAACCAAAGCCCTAGGATAGCAGGTACCACTGGTAGACCAAGGATGTGATGGTTGGACCAGCTCCCCTTGGATGCAGGCCACAAGGGAGTCAGTTGTCCACGGAGGATTTTTTAAATTGTCAACTATGGGGAGGGGGAAGGGTAAGCTGGGCCGAAGTGAGAGAGTGGCATGGACATATATACACTACCAAATGTAAAATAGATGGCTAGTGGGAAGCAGCTGCATCACACAGGGAGATCAGCTTGGTGCTTTGTGACCACCTAGAGGGGTGGGATAGGGAGGGTGGGAGGGAGATGCAAGAGGGAGGGGATATGGGGATATATGTATACGTATAGCTGATTCACTTTGTTATACAGCAGAAACTAACACAACAATGTAAAGCAATTATACTGCAATAAAGATGTTTAAAAAAATTATCAACTAAGAGTTGATCTGCTTTTTATTATCACTATATACCTGCAGTTCTAAAGAATGTCAATGAGAGAATACTCCTCACCAAAAAAGCCTTTTGTTTGCCTAAGTTCTAAACAATTGCTACCATTACTATTGTTTTACTAACATATGTACAAGCTTTAAATTAGCATGCTTTTACTACTTACCTTTAATAAACATTATATTTTACATGGATACTAACTTGGAGAACTCCCAGTTATTCAATTGCCCCAGACACACACGGACCCAGCTACATGTGTTTATTTCTAGAGTAAGTTTATAATGGAATCTTTTCAGCTTACTTCTGGTTAAAATTTAAACAAATAAAGACGGAGATTGAAGAGAGGTTCCCACCCACCTGATCTCTTAACTCCTAAGGCATTAACTGGGGGACGGTCACCTGCGCCATCTGGTGCCCGAAATGGTGATTACAGGCACATGTACCTGGACAGTCTTATCCCCGAAGGCAGCTCAGTGGAGTAGTGTAGTGAGATGTGGTGGCTATTGAGCTCTTGAAATGTGGCTTATCAAAAATGAGATGTGTTGTAGGTGTACATAACATACTAGATCTTGAAGACTGAATGCAAAAAAATGTAAAATATTTCACAATTTTTTATAATAATTAAATATTGGTTTTATATTTATTGCATGTTGAAATGATAGTATTGGAGCAGGGAGAGCAGCAGGGAGGTTTAATCAGACAAGCCAGGCCCAGGGCTGATTGCATCCCAGGTCTGTCTAGACAACAACGAGCATGTCCCTTCACTTCTCAGGGCCTTATCACATTTAATCATCAAAATCATGGGATTTTGATGATTAAATGTGATAAGGCATATAAAACTCCTCAGGCGCAGTGAGTGCTCAATAGAAGTTGGTTTCCTTCCTCTCAAACACAGTTGGTTTCCTGGCTGATCAAAGTGCCAGGAAAACTAGAGGAGGTGGCCTCCCCTGAGCACCAACAGAGGCTCTTGATTTGTTTCTCTTTTCCCACATTATTGAGTTGCAGGTGCCTTAGCTGAGTAATCAGGGTCCCTAACTGTGGAGGACCAGCTCCAGCTGTGGCCCTCCTGGGCAGCCCCCAACCCTTGGCACCAACTAGGCACCCAGCACCAGCTCACTCTGCACCCTGCCAGGCAAGACCGAATCTGCCTTTCTGCCTAGATGTCTCCCACTCCACACACCGGCTCCTCCCTTTCCCGCAGGGAGCTGCCCCTCCCTTCCAGCCCCTGCATTCCACACCCACGACTGGTCACAAAGTGCTCACTCACTGCCACCTCTACATCAGCAGTTCTCAGTGTTGCCCCTGGTCCGGCAGCATCGGCATCACCTGGGAACTTGTTAGAAATTCAAACAGACCAACTGAATCAGAAACTCCAGGGGAAAAGCCCAGCAATGCTGCAACACATCCTCCAAGCGATTCTGATGGTCAAGTTCAGAGCCACTGCTCTACAAAACCCCGCTCAGCCACCAGGCCTGTTCTTCTCAGCTCCTATGGTCAGGTCTCGCCTTCTCCCCTGCCACCCCCTCCATCCTGTGACCCCCATTCTATTGTGGAGAAACTCTCCCCGTACTTGAAACTATCCTATTCTCTTCCCCTTCACCACCTTGCCCACAGTAATGCTGACCAAACCTCAGTCATAGCAAACCTCTGTATTTCTGTCACACAGGCCGGCCACTTTTCTATTTCTTACTCAACAGTTTTAAATTTGACACTAGTTCAAATATACACTTTAGCCTGGCACTAAAGAATCTATAAATTCAGTGTACAAGTTATATTTTTCTGTTGCACATCAAAATAAACACTATAAAATTTGGAGAGTTCATCCAAAGTACCACCTAAAAGTCGTTTTGGGGAAACAGTGCCTTAAGTGTGGCCTGGCTCTCCCAAAACACACTCTACCCACCCTGCCCATCCCCCAGGGCCTCAATTTCTCCTTTGCCTCTCATCTAACTCCACGCTTCCATCAGTACTACCTTCCTGGACCACTTAGTCCCACCCTTTCATCCCCCCGCCCATGACTCTGACATCCCTGAGGACTCCCCATGAACCATCACCAGCCCAATAAATACATACGGGATGACTGAACTCTGGGCCACCAAGATGTCCACGTCTGCTCCACAGCACCCCAGACCCCCATCCTGACATACTCTGCTCTATGCAGTACCTCCAGGAAGTGTCCCTGGGCCTCCCTGCCCCAGTCTTTTCACCTTCTCTCTAAGAGCTAAACCCTTAAATCATTAGTACGCAGTTAAAAATAATTTCCTTCATGCCCCTCAAAATCTAGTCCAGGCTGATCTGGACTAGACACACACACACACACACACACACACACACACACAGACTTTCTATTACGGTATAATATACATTGAGAAAAGCACACATAAGTGTACAGTTCAATGAATTTTCACAAACTGAACACACCTCTGTAACCAGCACCTGAGAATTTCCTCTTTCCCACTTACCATTAATTACTGCCCACCATCCACTCCCACCCGAGAGTGAGCACTCTATTTTCTAGTAGCATAGATACATTTTGCTCTTTTTTTTTTTTAATTTATTTTTATATTTATTTTTGGCTGTGTTGGGTCTTCGTTTCCGTGCAAGGGCTTTCTCTAGTTGCGGCAAGCGGGGGCCACTCTTCATCGCGGTGCGCGGGCCTCTCACTATCGCGGGCTGTCTTGTTGAGGAGCACAGGCTCCAGACGCGCAGGCTCAGTAGTTGTGGCTCACGGGCCTAGTTGCTCCGCGGCATGTGGGATCCTCCCAGACCAGGGCTCGAACCCGTGCCCCCTGCATTGACAGGCAGATTCTCAACCACTGTGCCACCAGGGAAGCCCCATTTTGCTCATTTTTGTATTTATATAAATGAAATCATATGGTATGCACTTTTATGTCTGGTTTTCAGCCATATTGTTATATGTAATTATAGACCATTTGTTCTCATGGCTGTGTAGTATTCAAAATTCCACTGTATTACTTTCCTATTCCTGCTGTAGCAAATTACCACAAATTTGGTGGCTTAAAACAACACAGACTTATTATCTTATGGTTCTGGTGGTCAGAGGTCAGAAATGGGTCTCCTTGGGCTAAAATCAAGGTGTCAGCAGGGCTACATTCTTTCTGGAGGCTTGAGGGAAGAATCTATTTCCTTGCCTTTTCCAGCTTCTAGAGGCCACACATATTCCTTGGCTCATGGCCCCTTCCATGTTCAAAGCCAGCAATGACTGGATGACTCTTTCTCATATCACATCACCCCAACTCTGATCCTTCTGCCTCCCTTTTCCACATTTAAGGAATCTTATGACATTTGGCCCACCCTAGTAATCCAGGATAATCTCTTTAAGGTCAGCTGATTAAGCCCTTAATCCATCTGCAACCTTAATTCCACCTTGCTATGTAGGATAACATATTCACAGGATGTGAACATCTGGGCGGTGGCCTTATTCCACCTGTCACATCCACCACGCATCTGTCCATTGTACTGTTGATGGGCATTTGGGTCCTTCCAGTACGAGACTGTTGGTGAGCATATTTCTGTTGGGTATAGACATATCAGTGGAATAACTGACTTATAGGCTAGGTGGCCAGCTTTAGCAGACACTGCCGATTTTTCCCAAAGTGGTTGAACAAATATAACACTCCCACCAGCTACATATGCATTCTACTTGTGCTCTGTGTTGCAACACTTGGTATTTTTCATGGCTCTCACAGACACCAGATGCTTCCTTGCCCCTCTGCCTTTCTTCATGTCTGCAGGGCCCAAAATGTTTCACCCCCAACCATCCATGCATTTCCATTGCTGTTTCCAGGAAGCAAAACATTGTTGGAGAAAATCAGGCCATTTTCTGACCCAAATCACAAATTTGTGTGGCTACCTGTGGGCACTTATGGCCATTCAACAAGCCTATTACTTATAGAATCTTATGATGACAGCAACTTCAGGGGCCACGTATACTCCATCCTCCCACTCAGAGCAGTTATATCACATGCGCCATGGTTGGTCTCTCATGTGCCCTCCAGAAAAGCTTCCCCAAATCTCTCAGCTGGACTCTGTGCCCCCCTCTCTGCTTCGACAGCACTCAGCTCTACCTTGCCACCTCCCACATCACATTAGAATCCACTGTCTCTCCCAGTGCGCTGTGTCACAGGGGCAGAACCCAGATGATTGGACACAGCTCCTGCCCTTGCATCTATCGCTCAAGGCAGGAAAGCTCAAGTTCTCCTGTGTTCCTTAGTGACAGGCACCACCACTCTCAGCACATTTTCATCCAGGAAGGAACCAAACAGCTTCCCCGACAGATGATCTTTCTATTATTGGACAGGTCTGATCCAGTTCAGTACATTTACTAAGAGCCTCCACTGTGCCAGGTGTTGTATGAGGCGCTGTAGAAACAGAATATGAAGAACAGCTCCTGACTTCAAGGAACTCGGGTCTCCAAAAGCCTCACTCTTCTCATTTCCTGCCATGGGTCCCAAAAACACAGAAACAAGCGTCCTCCCTCCTCCACCTCGAAACAGATACAGTCAGCCAGGGAGTGAAAGGAGGCAGAGCCAACACACTAACTACTATTTAGGAGATGGGATTAGTGACAAAAATAATCTCCAGTGATAGAAACGAGATGGTAGCCTGGGGCAGGCACAGGGGGACTGACTGTAAAGTGGCACAAGAGAACTATCTGGAGTGATGGGGAGGTCATACCTCTTAACTGGGGCGTGAGCTACAGGGATGTCTACACCTGTCAAAACTTATCCAACAGTACACTTAGGAGAGTTGATTTTAAAAGAGAGATGGTTTCAGGTCTCCGCACTGCCTCTCACTGCCACTCACTGGATGGATCACCTCAGCCCCAAGTCACCATCTTTCCAAATCTCTGTTTCTGTCTGTAAAACATCGTTTGTGAGCTAGTTCAATGATTTTCAGGACTGATTTTTAAAAATCTTACTCTAAGCCAGAGACAAGGGAGTTCCCTGGCTGAAGCGGGCGTGGGGAACCTAGTGTCCTCAGACCCCCTTCCCTCCTCACAAGGACCCTGAGGGGGCACCATTACTGCTAAGTCCCAAACAGATCTGACTGGCTCTGATTCTATGTCTGTCTCTGCTTCAGACTAAATATATCCCCTTTTCCTCCAAACCAGATGGTTTCCAGATTCCTCTGGAAAGAGCAGACTTGGGAGAGGGAAGCAGAGACCAGGAAGAGGACTATCCTCTCCTCTCCACTCTCCTCCTCTTTCCTGGTTCATTCAACGCAATACACACAGCAAGTGTTCAAGAAGTGGCTGCAGTACAAGACCCCTCGTTAGTGGTCAATTTCAGCTACATTCAAGGACTTCATAAAGGCTGGATTACTAGGGCATGAGGTTTCCACTAAATCCCAGGGGCTTTTCATCAGGGAGAGGCAGAAGGCCCTGGCCCTGGGTCTCCAAGCTGAACAGAATGACTAATGGGTCCTTATGCCCAGGACAGTGGGTCATGGAGGAGGGAGGTTACATTTTTAATGTTTTCTATCCTTTTCTGACTAGCACAGCTTCCTTTTCTGCTTTCAGTAGTTCCCTGCATCTAGGAATAGAAAAAGCCATTTTTTTTTTTCATTAGACCTTGTCAGTTTTACTCCAGTGGGTTTTTTAAAAAATGAAATAACAACTTTACTGAGATATAATTCATATACCATACAGTTAACCCATTAAAAATGTACAATTAAATTTTTTTAATATATTCAGAGTTGTGCAACCATCACCACAATTGATTTTAGAACATTTCATCATGCCCAAAAGAAACTCCATGCTCATTAGCAGTTATTCCTCATTTCCTCCCAACCACCCCAGCCCTTGGCAACCAACCACGAATCCACTTTCTGTCTCTATGGATATGCCTATTTTGGATATTTCATAACAATGGAATCGTGCAATATGTGATCTTTTGTGTCTGGCTTCTTTCATTTAGCATGTCTTCAAGATTCATCCATGTCATACAGTATATTAGTACTTTATTCCTTTCTATTGCTGAATAATAGTCCATTGCATGGCTATACCACATTTTGTTTATTCATTTATTTGTTGATGGACATTTGGGTTGGATCTACTTTTTGGCTACGATGCATAATGCTGCTTTGAAGGTCTGTGCACAAGTTTTTGTGTAGACACGTTTTCATTTCTCTGGGGTATATATCTAGGAGTGGGGTTGATGCATTATATGGTAGCCTTATATTTAACCTTTTTTTTTTTTTGAAAAAGCCTTCTTAATACCCACAAATTTCAGTTTCCACACTTCATAGCTACATTTTCATCCATATGAAAATACAGGACACACACACTACCTACTGTGAATTCATTAACTTAAAAAATATCTTGATGGATCACAACATGGACAAACACTAAAGGGCAGCACCCCTCTGGGAGAGAGGCAGTGTTTGGCATACACCCTGACAAAGTGCCCTTGCAGGAACCCCACTGCCCCCAGGGCGGCAGCCCACTGGTACACACCAGTAAGCTGGATCACACTAAGGATTCCCAAAGCCAGCCATGAATGGCAGGAGCCAATCCCAGAGAAGCCAAAGGATAAACCTGTCACTGCTTTTCCTCTGTCCTCCCCTCTTCTCTCCAGAGCAGTCTCAGGACTAAAAGAAAAGATGTGGCCACAGAAGCTGATGGAGTTGAGGAATAGGTTCTGGGGGAGAAAGGACAGCCTAGGATTAGAGCCCCAGGGGTTGTGGAAAATAGTAATATAAGTCATATATGTAATTTAATATTTTCTAGCAGCCACATTAAAAAGATAAAAAGAAAGAGATAAAATTAATTTTAATGGCATAATTTTATTAACCCAATATATCCAAAATGTGAACAA
The DNA here is from genome assembly GCF_965194825.1 of Balaenoptera physalus. Lineage (NCBI taxonomy): Eukaryota > Metazoa > Chordata > Mammalia > Artiodactyla > Balaenopteridae > Balaenoptera > Balaenoptera physalus. Next base: position 53,633,071 of record NC_138893.1, on the reverse strand, counting down.
GTAATCAATATAAAAATTATTGAGACATTTTTATATTCTCCTTTTCTTACTAAGTCTTTGAAATCTGAGTGTATTTCACACTGAGAGAACATCTCAGTTTAGACTGGCCACATTTCAAATGCTCAATATCCACATGTGGCCAGAGGCTACCATATTGGGCAGTGCATATGGGAGAGCAAAGAAATGAGGAGACTCTCCCTGAGTAGTGCCCAGCAGTCAGGGGGGCGCAGGGAGGTGTGTTTCAGTGGTCGCCCACCCTCCTGTGTCTGAACACCATTCCTGGAAGTCACACAGCTGCTGTCATCCCAGAGCCAGCACTGAGCAGCTCTGGAGAACGTCCTGGGCAGAACTGGGACCCAGCCAGAAGCAGCACAACAGTGTGCAGATGCCACTTGGGGCTCATGGGCCAGATCCCGACTGTGGAGGACTTGTGTTTGGCTCCCACGTGTTTTTAAATCTCTTGAAGTGGTTGTCGTTTTCATGACTTTACATTTCCTTCCTGGTTCCTGTAGACATTGGGGTGTGTAACCCCTGCATAAGACCACGGATCCTAAAGTCGGGCAGCCCTGCATGTTAACCTTGACTCTACCACTTTTTAGTTGACAACAGATACATTAAACTCTTCATATGTGTCTTTTACTGTAAAATTGGAGATAAGAATACTTCAGAGATGTATAACTTTAATGAGACAAGGAATTAATTGGCTAGTACAAAGCTTGGTGCATAATAAGCACTCAATAAATTGTGGCATTCATTTCTCATTCACAGACATGAATTCCTTAGAGTCCATACTATATTCCTCTTCCACTATTGGAAAACTGGGAAGTACATGCGCAAAAGGAGTTCTTAAAAGCATCCCCGGGCTTCCCTGGTGGCGCAGTGGTTGAGAATCTGCCTGCCAATGCAGGGGACACGGGTTCGAGCCCTGGTCTGGGAAGATCCCACATGCCGCAGAGCGACTAGGCCCGTGAGCCACAACTACTGAGCCTGCGCATCTGGAGCCTGTGCTCCACAACAGGAGAGGCCGCGATAGCGAGAGGCCCGCACACCGCTATGAAGAGTGGCCCCGGCTCGCCGCAACTAGAGAAAGCCCTCGCACAGAAACGAAGACCCAACACAGCCAAAAATAAAAATAAATAAATAAATAAATAAATAAATAAATAAATAAGTAAATAAATAAATAAATAAATAAACTCCAATCTCTTTAAAAAAAAAAAAAGCATCCCCCACTTCTATACATTGATATTGAGAAATGGCTTCTGTGCTCACAATTTTAAGGCAGTCTGTTTCCCTTCTCTGTTGCCCACCAGTATGGCTCTACTGAATTAAGCATTCCTCAGTACCAAGGCATTGAAAAGACTGATTTCCAGGAATAAAAGGGGAAAGCTAACAATGACAACAAGGGCCCCTCCTGCTAACCTCCATGCTGGTTCCAAGGTCGAAGTCTCTGGGGATCTGGGCATTGGATGCTGCAGATAAAGGATAAGATATTAATGATCAACTTGGATCAAGACTTGGCCATTGTTCAACCCCAATTTTTGCTTTCTGTTTTTGCTTTTTATGGGGAAATTAAGAGGCTGTGACTTAAAAGAAGCATCTAAACAAGCCTGATGGTCCCATCATGACCCTCTAGCCTGGGGCTCAGGCTTCTTCACCACTCCTACCCCCGCCCCCCACCGCCGCATGCTTCTAATTCAGGAATGTAAGTGGGAGCAAAAGTGGGCAGCCCGCCACAGGGCACAAAGGCCCTGGAAGGGGGTAAACTAAGGAAGATTCTTTCTTCCCAGTTCTCTCTTTTCCCATCACCCCTTCCCACTGTTTTTTTGTTTGTTTGTCTTTGTTTTTTTGCCGCACCGCGCGGCACGTGCGATCTTAGTTCCTCAACAAGGGATCAAACCCACGCCCCCTGCACTGGAATCGCAGAGTCTTAACCACTGGACTGCCAGGGAAGTCCCCCACTTCCCACTGTTTAATGCACGTCTGCTTCTTCATTCCTTTCTGTAAGAGTCACTCCACATTTCACTCTAAAAGAACAGAACTGGCTCCTTCTTCTATAGTAAATAATACGAGTTGGTCCTTAGGGGATGAGGAGAAAAGGGACAGTCTAAGCAGCACCTAGGGAGCTAACACAGCTCAAGAGGAGCACATGGGCAGGTAATGGAGCAAAGACAGCAGCAGAGTTTTTATTTCTATTCCGAATTTAAATAATTCCTTTGTTATCAAAAATAACTATGTCAGCATCAATAAGCTGCTGATTATAAAATGTATCCTTGGCAGAGAGAGAAAGAATTAACATTTAATGGATACTTGCCATCTGCCAGGCACTGTGTAAGGCTAGTGGTTCTCAGTATTTAGTGGTCAAGGACTCCTCTGGGATTCTTGTGGAAGCTCTGAAATCTCTCCCTTAGAAAAATTCAAACATACACAAAATTTTACACAGAATTACAGGAGCAAAAGATTCCTGAAGCACAATCACAGACTCCAGATTAAAATCTTTTATGCTAAGTCCTTACCTCTGAGAGCATGGCATCATTGAGACGATATTGTTATCCCCACCTTACAGAGGAGGGAACATGCCCAAGCTCATATACATAAGTGGCAGAAACAACATTTCAACCAGAGTTGTCTAAACACTACAACTTGCTGGCCTAGATGAAAATGTCACTTGGTTTTTACTGTTACTATAAATATCACTCCTTATTCTTAAACGAGGAAATAAAGATTATGTGTGAAACTGAAATCTGTGCAAAGCATTCTAGACTCAGCCAAGGGAAATCAGGAAGCTCAAAATTCCCGGAGGTTCCAATCCCATTTCCTATCAGCCAAAAGCCCTACTCCCCCTGAACCCACCCACCCAGCTGGAAAACAAACCAAAGACGTACTTTTCTTAGATTTCATATTCCTCAGAACAAGAGGCAACCTCTATCATAATAGCTCAATTAAACTCAAAAAAAAATTTTTAAGAGACAACCTCTCTTTAAAATAATCCATCAGGGACTTCCCTGGTGGCGCAGTGATTAAGAATCCGCCTGCCAAGGCAGGGGACACGGGTTCGAGCCCTAGTCCCGGAAGATCCCACATGCCGCGGAACAACTAAGCCTGTGTGCCACAACTACTGAAGCCTGCGCACCTAGAGCCCATGCTCCGCAACAAGAGAAGCCACCGCAATGAGATGCCCACGCACTGCAACGTAGAGTAGCCCCCGCTCGCCGCAGCTAGAGAAAGCCCACACGCAGCAACAAACACCCAACGCAGCCAAAAATAAATAAAATAAAATAAATAACTTTATTAAAAAATAATAATAATCCATCAGTCAAATGTGAATTAAGAGACCAGTCAAAGCCTATAGATATGAAACAAAAGAAATTTAATTTCAGAATATTACATGAATATAAAAGAAAAACAACGCATATGTTTCTTTACAGTTACATATATATATAAATATATATATGATATAGTTGAATAAGAATGAAAAATAAAAAATGGTTAGACAGTTAAGAAACCTTGTTTCTGTTGTTGAGCAGGCTTGGGGAGAGCGAAAAGGCAATCCTTGCTAAGAAGAAAGGACCCTGGGGCAGGAGTGTTTTTCCCAAACAGTTCTGCTGGTCCCCAAACATGTCTGGGCGAGTGCTCTATGGCTCTTTAGCACCTGCTATGGCCACGCACACTCCAGTTTCCATGGTAACCCAAGCACTCAGGCTATTAAGTACTTACTCCACCTCCTTGCTAGCCCACCCATCCACTCTCCACCTGTGGAAAGAGTTCAGCATTACCTGTCTAGGAAAGCCAGCTCTCCTATAGTGAGTTTTAGATTGGATTAATTACCACTGGTCTGAAAAGCTTGTGCATCTTAGAAACCCAAATCTTCCCCAAATTCTAGAGCAATCCTGCCAATTGCTAGTATCCAGTTTGGATCAAGGTCCTGTCTTCAGTACCAAGGCTTCCAGATGCAGGAGGGCAGGGACGAGGCTCTCTCCTGGGGAAAGGAGTTCTATTTAGAAAAGACTTCAGAATGAGAGCCGTCCGTTTCAAGCATCTGTGCGAGGCCCTGTATGAAGGAAGCAGATAAAGTCTAGAGAAGTCATTCCTAAGATGGCTTCCCCAGTTATGCATGGCCACACAGCTAGTCACTCTGGGACCACAGGTTCTCCTAGAAGGCAGTGTTTTAAACCGTATCCTAACATAGGTTTCTGTGAGAAAAGCTGAACAGAAACACTGCTGTTCCAGAGGAGAGAACGGCCCTGCTCTGACACTCTGGAACCACTGGCTTTCTTACAGGCCAGCAAAACAGCCACCTCTGGAACACCCAGTGGTCAGCGCAGTTAACTCTATACTACTCCATTTCCCAAGGGTACCCCCTCGTCACTCCTAACTCTGGAAAGACATTCAGGGTAATGAGCTTGTGGAGGATCAACTGTGGATTCAGTTATGATTCATTAGATACCACCTCCTTTAATATGTTTTGGCACTCAGGTACAATCAGTATCACTTAATCCTCTTTCACTGCTGCAATGGAGTCTTTCAAACCAGATTCATTGGTCCCAGTGCAAAAGTCCACCATTGTAAAAGGTTAGAAACTCCAGTGCCCATGGTTTTCACTGATTCAACCAGTATAGCTCACCCAGTACAGATCTGAATCAAGGAAGTGGTCTGCATTTTTTATGCTTGAGCCCTCTGGCATAAATACACTGCCCCATATTGATATCACATCAAAACCCATTGCAACCGACCCCAGAAAGAAATGAAATTTTAAAAGCAACAAGAGGCATTTCCAAAGAGATTGTTCCAACACAAAAAATAAACATAGAAAACAGATTTTTAAAATATTATAGATTTCAAAAATTGTTAAATACTGGCTCAAAAATATCTGCCCACCAAGTCAGAAGGGCAACAGTACCCTTCTGTAGCAAATGCTAAAGGGTTTTTGTTTTTGCAAAGATTCCACAGGATTAGAACAGTTATATATTATAAGGCAGAAGGTTACGCTGTTTATTTCTCAAATTTGGATTCCAACTAGTTCACAGCTTCTGTTAAAAAAGAAAAAAGAAGGAAAAGACCTATCATACCCTTACAGCAAGGGAAATCATATTTAATAAATACTTTAATGAAACACACATACCCAAATACACAAATAAACTGCCCAAGGGGGCAAGCTATATAAAAGCATGTGACAGACATCTCTCACCACCCCAGCCCCGGAACACGAGCCTGGATTACCAGTTGCATTCAACCAAAGAAAGTCTCCGAAATCTCAGCTACCTCCCTTAAATAGAACCACAGAACAAACTCGATGACAAGGAGGTATCCGGTCACTGCTCTGCTCTCTCCACCTATGCCAGACCATGTTTAACAGACCACACCACTACGGAATGAGGCACTTAGACAAATAAAGCAAGCAAGTATCAAGTTAAGGGAGAACACACTTCAGCCTGGTCATACCAAAAGGGGTCTCTGTTTGAACTCACTGACAGCTGGTGCAAGGAATTTTATAACAAAAAAGTCAAATAGAAGAACCCTACACAAAGGAACTTGCAAATAAGTATTTTTAAGAATGATATAAAACTGCTCTAGAGAAAGGGGCTTCTGAGCAGTTTTATACTCCTAACCATCTATTGTTCACAATCTATCAAGTTGGACAGCCAAATTTTACATTTTTCTCTACTACTGCTGTTACAGCAGCAGAAGAAACAGAAAATATGGAAGCCAGGACTGACATCCGGATGCAAAACCAAACTGTGCTACACAGAGTCATCTTTTGTTTCAGCAACAACACAGCATTTCAACTGTTTAAAAATAGGTCAGCAAGTCATGGTTTGCTGGGCAACTGCCCCCGCCCCCGCCCCGCGCTGAGGCCTGACTCAGTTCCGGCACACAGGGTGAGAAAGGTTACACACCTAACAGAGCAGGCACAGACTAACACTCCCACCTGCCCCTGCTGCTCCCTGGGCAGTGAGTTCCCACACTAGATCAGAGCCATCCCACTGCTCACCTCAGACACATGCGAACATCCCAATCCAGTCAAAGCTCCAGCCCATCTCCAAACTGCTCCCCATGCCCATCATGACAAGGAGAGGGGTGGGCCAGCAGCCGCCCTTGAACATGGGTGATAAACCACAACTGCTTCCAAATAAGGGCATTCTCTCCTTTAAATCTCTCAGCCCTGTGGAGACTGATGCTCACTTCCTCCCTCTGACTCCAGCTGGCTCTCAGGAGACGGTCCAGCCTGCACACCTGATCCCTTAGAAGGATGCAATATAATCCCACCCATCAAGAGTTGTCCTGGCCATAAAGCCAGCCCCATCCTAGTCCCTCTCCAGAGCTTCCACTACATACAGGAGTTTCAGCAAGCCTCAAGTGAGCTGTTGGTGACATTCCTTGAGTCCCAGTGATTTGTCACAGAAGTACTGGCACCACACTGGCACCAGAGATGTTTTAAGCGAGAGGGAACTGAATGAAGGAAAGGAGTTCAGCAACCACACAACCATTTTGACATCACTGAGGAAAGGGGAAGAGAGGAAAGGAGAGAGAATGGAGGGAGGGAAGAAGGGCCACAGTTTAATATTATTTGTTTAAATATTGTATCATTCTGAATTCTCCTTTTTTGATACTGCAGGCCAAATACCTACAATCTCAGGCCCAAGAAATAATAAAAAATTTCCAGGAAAGCTATAAATTCTTTGGACACAAATAGGTATTGAGGAGTAAAGCCTCATAAGATAAAGAGCTTTCCCAAAGCTTAAGGTGAAAAAGAGAGGAAAGACATCTGGCTTAGAGCCCACTTTGATTTTTTACCTCTTAAAATACACAAACAACAAATAAACAAGAAACAATAACCAAAATATCCCCCAAAACTATCAAAATAGAGAAAAGCCCAAGCTATCAGTTAAAAATAACATCAATCCACCAGGATTGACAGCACTTTTTAAAAACATCACTGGCAGTTGAGCACAGATTTCAAATGTTTTAAAAATCGAATCTGCCTAAACAAATACGTGGAATGAGCACAGGAGTCTGCCTGGTTCTACTCATCTACTGGGCTGTCTAGGCTGATGTGGCTGGTTAGTGGTTTCCCCATAACATTTTCTTTAAAAGAGAGAGACAGAGTCGCTAGCACTGGTTCAGCAGGCAGAGTCTGTCGATGTCACCCACTGAGTGGGGTAAGAGGCGTCAGTCAAGTCACAGGATTAGTTGGCTTTCACAATTCAACATGCAGCAAGCAAGCTGCAAGTCCAAGCTTCTCTGTGAGCGGTAATGGCACCTGGCCCACAAAAGAGAAAATTCCGGGTGGACAACAGGAAACCTCTGGATCCTTCAGAGGAATCCTAGGCTGAAAGAGAAAAAGGAGCATTAAACACATTTATAAATATTTATTTTTGCAAACATTCCACCCAAAAGCTAGAGAAATCTATACTTATTATTTTCTATAAACTGAGGGAGAATTGCTTACTCTCTACCAAGTAAACACCACTTTGTCCTCTTGCTCTAATCTCAGTTCATTAAATCATCTTAATGGCAGTAACAGCTACCTTTACTAAGTGCATATTTTGTGCCAGGTGTTGCTCTGAGTTCTTTATGTATATTGTTTCATTTACCCTCACAACAACCTGGGCATGAGGTAATGCTCTTGCTATTTTACAGGTGAAGAAAGTGAAGCCTACACAAACTTGCCCTAAGATATACAGCTATTAAGGCTGGGAACTGAGGTTAAGAATCCGCCTGCCAATGCAGGTGACACCGGTTCGAGCCTTGGTCCGGGAAGATCCCACATGCCGCGGAGCAACTAAGCCCATGCGCCACAACTACTAAGCCTGCGCTCTAGAGCCCGCGAGCCACAACTACTGAGCCCATGTGCCACAACTACTGAAGCCCGCATGCCTAGAGCCCGTGCTCTGCAACAAGAGAAGCCACTATGATGAGAAGCCCACGCACCACACTGAAGAATAGCCCCCGCTCACCACAACTAGAGAAAGCCCATGCACAGCAACGAAGACCCAACACAGCCAAAAATAAAAACAAATTAATTAATTAAAAAAAAAATTTTTTTTTAATTAAAAAAAAAAAGGCTGGGAACTGAACGCAAGCCTAACTGAATGCAAAGCTCATGTTCTTACCACCACTAAACCTCTCACCAGCGAATGTTTACTAAATGCCTACTAGATGCAAGGCAGTCATTACTGGGGGGAAGAGAAGAAGACGGGGGCCACGAATATATTAAGTCTGGCCTTTGTCTTCCAGAAGAGAAACTAGCTACAGAGATAAGACAATACATGTGAAGCAAATATCTATGATAAATCACATTAAATGTCAACATTTTAGCAATGTCAATAAGAGTTCAAAGGAAAAGGTATATCTGTCTGGGTTAGCCAAAGAAGGTTTTGAAGAGGAGGTAGGGTTTAGGCTGGGCTTTGAACAATGGGTAAGATTCTGACTGCTGAAAATAATGCCCATTAATAAGTAGGTGCTGAATCAACAGTTCTCATCAGGGACTGATTTTGCCCCCCTCCCATGAAGGGGACATTTGGCAATGTCTGGAGGCATTTTGGCTGCCACAACTGGGGGAAGGGTGCTACTGGCATCTAGTGGGTAGAGACCAGGGATGCTAAATATCATGCTAAATATCGTAAGAATTATCTGACCTAAAATGTCGATAGTGCCAATTGAGAAACCCCACGAGAAATAAATGTCTTTGGGAGCACACTATTGATGATAATAAAATTGCATTATCTTCTTCAAAAAATACTTGTTCCTGGGCTTCCCTGGTGGCGCAGTGGTTGAGAATCCGCCTGCCAATGCAGGGGACACGGGTTCGATCCCTGGTCCAGGAAGATCCCACATGCCGCGGAGCAACTAACCACAACTACTGAGCCTGCGCTCTAGAGCCCATGAGCCATAACTACTGAGCCCACGTACTGCAACTACTGAAGCCCGCGTGCCTAGAGCCCGTGCTCTGCAACAAGAGAAGCCACCACAATGAGAAGCCCACGCACCACAACAAAGAGTAGCCCCCGCTTGCCGCAATTAGAGAAAGCCCGTGCACAGCAAGGAAGACCCAACACAGCCAAAAATAAATAAATAAAATAAATAAATTTAAAAAAAAATACTTGTTCCTTTTATAAAATCACCATCAAAAAAATCTTGGCTTGTATTCTTTATGTAAAACAAATAGATGGCAGGCACTTGGATCTGTGGGCTTGGAGACTGAACAGAGTTCAGATCTGGAGGTGCAGGCTTGGGAGCAGGTATCAAACAGAGAACAGAACTGAGCTGCAGAAGGAGACCAAACTGCTAAGAGGGGGAAAAGCAAGAGCAGGAACAAGCAGAGAGTTTAAGACAGAGCACTGAAAAACATGAAGAGGTGGAGGGGGAGGCAGACGATAGTAAAGCACTGCAGAGATGGAAAAAATTAAAGAGGAAGGAGGAGAAGGAGAAGAGTGTGAAGTCATGACAGCCACAGGTGATCCCAATTAGAGGAAGTGAGCAGGGAGAGGGTAATGTGAAAATGCCACTGCTTAATCCCGTGGGAGGTCATTCATTATCTGTGGGCCTCCACTTTTCTGAATCACTAACATTTTTAAGAATCTTATAAAAACTATATAATCTCTCCTCCAGAAAAATGTACATATGCACCTACACATAAAATTCCATCAACAATACCAGGAACTTTATTAGAGCCCTTAGGAAGTCCACAGTTAACAGGAAGAATCCCTGCTCTAAAACTTCTTGGTAAAATATTAAACTGAGGGGCTTCCCTGGTGGCGCAGTGGTTGAGAATCCGCCTGCCAATGCAGGGGACACGGGTTTGAGCCCTGGTCTGGGAAGATCCCACATGCCACGGAGCAACTAGGCCCGTGAGCCACAATTACTGAGCCTGCGCGTCTGGAGCCTGTGCTCCGCAACAAGAGGCCGCGATAGCGAGAGGCCCGCGCACCGCGATGAAGAGTGGCCCCCACTTGCCGCAACTAGAGAGAGCCCTTGCACAGAAACGAAGACCCAACACAGCCATAAAATAAATAAATAATTAATTAATTTAAAAAAAAAAGAGTAGGAGTCATCTCCTGGTTTAAAAAAAAAAAAAATTAAACTGACTTTTTTTGGCTGCGTTGGGTCTTTGTTGCTGCGCGCGGGCTTTCTCTAGTTGCGAGCAAGCAGCGGCTACTCTTCGTTGCCGTGCGCAGGCTTCTCATTGCGGTGACTTGTTGCAGAGCATGGGCTCTAGGCGCGCGGGCTCAGTAGTTGTGGCACGCAGGCTCAGTAGTTGTGGCACACGCGCTTAGTTGCTCCGCGGCATGTGGGATCTTCCCGGACCAGGGCTCAAACCCGTGTTCCCTGCATTGGCAGGCAGATTCTCAACCACTGCACCACCAGGGAAGTCCTGACTTATTTTTTTTAACGCATTTCTTTCTTCCAAAAGTAGAGCTGTCGACATAGAAAGACATTTCTTGATTACCTTCAAAAATGAAAGCAAGAAAAGGTGTAACTGATACAAACAATGTATCCTTCAAAAATAACTTATGCTGGGACTTCCCTGGTGGTTCAGTGGTTAAGAATCTGCCTGCCAATGCAGGAGACACAGATTTGAGCCCTGGTCCGGGAAGATCCCACATGCCGCAGAGCAACTAGGCCTGTGCGCCACAACTACTAAGCCTGTGTGCCTAGAGCCCATGCTCCGCAACAAGAGAAGCCACCGCAATGAGAAGCCCACGCACTGCAATGAACACCCAATGCAGCCAAAAATAAAAATAATAAAAATAACTTATGCTTGGTTTTGACTTATGAAGATATAGGTAGACATATTTAGACACACAGAATCCAAACACCAAACTTGCCTCAATCAGACAGCCCAGCCTAGAAGCCAAAGGCAACAAGGAAAGAAAAGAGAGTTCAGATAATTCATTCAAGGATAAGTAAGAAGACCATACTGAAATCTAACTTCCTAGAAAAGAATAAAGATTTATCTATAAGGATTGGGCTTGTGTTCTCTTTCTATTGCTGATGTCTCAAATAGTAATTATGCTCATATCTCTGGTAAAATGAGCATATCAGACCAGAGATCGTTTCATCTGCAACACAAGCCTTATAAAACAAGACCTAGCCTCACCCAGTTTTCTTCAGTAACAATTACTACTACTTGTTAATGCTTTAACAATCACAATGTGTTCCCAAAACATAATTTCAATTGAGCCTCATAAGAAATCTGGGAAGTAGATATAACTATTATTCCCATTTGCTGAGGAAGAAGTAGGCTGAGAATGAGTGGTTTTCCCAGGCCAGAGGAATGACGCCTCAACTTAGGTCTAACTACAAATCCCCTGGCCTTTCCAGTTAGCCACATGGCTTCCTCAGAGGAAAGTACAGCAGCCACTGCACTTCACCAACTGAGCCTCCGACAATCAGCAGTCCCAGCACTAAATAATCCTTTTTACCCTAAATATCCTCAAAAACATGTTGTATGATATGATTTCCAGGGTCCTTCAGCATGAGCTGTTTATCTGGAAAGCTTTATTGAATAAACAAAGCTAAAGTCTGCGCAGAAAAGGAACATAACTATTCCATGTTTACTGAACATCTTCTCAGCACTCCTGTACTTGGTTTCACAAGTTAGTTTACACTTGCTTTTAATTTGCTTAACAAGTATTCTTAAGATATTTCTCACGTGTCCCATCTGTCCAAGAATGCAGAGACTGTGTGGGTCTGTGTTCACAGCTCTGCCCCTCAGCACCTGGGACAGCGCTGAGTAGTTGCTCAATAACCATCTGCTAAATGAACTCAAGGGCAGGACCCAGCCTTATAATTTTTACATCTCTTCTGACTACAACCATACCACACTAGGAATTCAAAAAATGCTATTGACTAGATACAGAAAGGAACTACATTCATAAGACACACAGAATAAGTACAGTTAGTACCTTTTTTCCCCTCTTTCTTCCCCTCAGACCATTTCAGTCTTGTTGGTGTCATCATGACAGATGGAGATCCAGAAAATAACTGTAACAAGAAAATTTTATAGCGGTTTAAATGTCCTAATGTCATTCCTATAGACAGACTTTACTAACAGAGGAATTATTTACTCGTTCAATTTCAATATGAAGAGTTTTACCAACGTATTTAGATCTCATTAATCTTAACTGTTTTATTGCTGGCTTAATGAAGTAACCATTCCTAGGAAAACTTGAAGGACTACTCCACACGTACTGCAGTGCCGAGCAGGCCTGGCTCAAATGTCACCCACCCTGTGGAGTCTCCCAGTAAGAACTGCTCCCTCCAGCACTTTGTGTGTGGAGCTATTTCACTACATTTGTCATTTCTGCTTATGACTGGCTATATCTTCCTTGAACTCAAAATGTTTGTTGAATGAATCAATGAAAACCTACAGAAAGAAGTCAGCATAAATGAAAAGACTGGGGAAAAGGCATAGTTGAATATGGCCCAAAGAAACACAGTAAAACAGACGACAGTATATTAATTTTCTTCTTTTCTACAAATGAACACATACAAAGAGAAAGTGCAAAGAATAGTATCTTACTAAATTCATATTTTCTTTGCTGGTTCTCTTCAATTCATCAATGGCTACAGATTCTGGAGTAGGGTACTTGTTTTTCTTTTCTGACATCATCTGATTTCCCAGGACCTTCCGCTGATTTAGGAAGAGAAAATATTTGATTTATAAACATCTACAATATCTATATTATAATTATACTGGTCTTCAAAACTATAGTTTCTTAGGTTAAAAAAAATCTCAGCTCTTTGATAAATTACCCCAGGCATCTTATACAAGAGAGGTCAAAGCACGTTACTAAAAAACCTGAGATCACTGCCTTTCTTTAGGTGATCACTATTCCTCTTTAAACCAATTAAAGGGCTGCAATGTTAAAAACAACTTTATAGTTGATTTAAACCAACTAATACAGGCCAATTACAGTGCTTCTGAGGCCCTGAAAGAAACACCAGTTACCTACCAGTATAATTTTTTCCCTAAAGACATATTGTCTCTGGCACCTTTTAAGAGTCCCCTCCTCCCCTCCCCACTAAAAGACACTTACACTGGGTCCACTCTAAGATTTTGCTTCCCTGTCATGTCCTCCTCACACAGGATTGGAAAATTTGGAGAAATTCTCTAAGAGTTTCTAGTATAGCCATAAAAGGGTACGGGCCTTCTTAAAAGGGTCACATGACTATACTGATATTCAGAGCAAGACTAAAAGCCCTTTCATCTCTGAACAGCTTAAAAGCTAATGTAACCTACTGTAACAGTTGACAGTGACAATTCTACCATCTTTGAAGAAATCTTTCTTTTTTCTCCTTAGAGAATAAATTTGAATTCCAAAAGAAAGAACATATCAAAACTAGAACATTAAACTTTATAATATAAATATTAGTAGGAATATTCTGTAATAAATCATTTACATGAGACAAATTTTGGAGGAAAAAAAGTCTAGCCAAAAAAAAAGTATCAAAGCAGGATAGAAATCAAATAGCTAAAACACAGAAGTGCTAGAAAAATAAGGCCAGTACATCTTCCTTTCAGAAGTCAGATAACACCTCAGTATAAGCTGAACTGGGGATACCAGGAGCCACAGGACTAGCTATAAAAGCTAAAATTCAGCTTCCAGTGAATTTTTTAACAGACATTTCATTACTCCTTTGCTATCGAGCAGAAACCTTCATCTATGATTAGCTTGAAAGTCTCTTCATTTATAATGAAAACAGTTTACCCTTCTGTCCTAAAAAACTTGCTAACATTGTGTTTAAAATTATTTTTCTAAAATGTTTTCTCCTGATACAATTATAAACTTTTTTATAACTCTAAAGTTCTAAATGCTCTCTCAGTAAAGAAGAGGGCAGCTGCCAAGAGGATACTATATTTTTACATTTCAAGCAATAATTAGCAACACTTGTAGAACCAACTGCAGAAGAGCTCACTATGAAGAGAAAACTATATCCATCTAACTTCAGTTAAAGAAACATGTTTGACTAACACACAGAGAAACACTTATTGGACTGTAACTTTTCTTGTTACCAATCATCTCTATGGCAGGAAGTCAGAGGGAATGACAGACTTCCAAGTAAAATGAACCAAGGATGCTCATTTTACTTGCCACGTCTAAGCAGGTGAATACACTTTTGGGGTTCTAGCAAAGGGAATTTTTTAAAATTATGGTAAAATATACATAACATAAAATTTATCATTTTAACCATTTTCAGGTGTACAGTTCAGTAGTGTAAAGTACAGTCATATTGTTGTGCAACCAACACCACATCCCAGAAATTTTTCATCTTCCCAAACAGAAACTCTGTACCCATTAAACAATAATCCCAATTCCCCCCAGATCCTTAGTCCCTGACAACCACCATTCTACTTTGTTTCTATGGATTTGACTACTGTAGGTACCTCATATAAGCGGAATAATACAATATTTGTTCTTTTGTGACTGGCTTATTTCACTTAGCATGATGTTTTCAAGTTTAATCTATGTTGTAGCATGTGTCAGAACTTCCTTCTTTTTTAAGGCTGAGTACTGATCCATTGTTCATATACACCACATTTTGTTTATCCATTTATCCATCAACGAACACTTGAGTGGCTTTCGCCTTTTGATTGTAAATAATGCCACTACAAACATGTATACAAATATCTGTTCACATCCCTACTTGGAATTGCTTGATCATATGGTAGTTCTATTTTTAGTTTTTGAGGAACCGCCATACTGTTTTCCATAGTGGTTGCACCATTTTACGTTCCCACCAACAGTACACAAGGGTTCCAATTTCTCCACATCCTTACCTTGCTATTTTCTGTTTTGTTGATAATAGCCATCCTAGTGAGTGTGAATTGTTATCTCATTGTGGTTTTCATTTGCAGTTCCTTAATGATAAGGGATATTGAGCGTTTTTTTAATCTTCTTCAGAAAAATGCCTATTTAAATCCTTTGCCTTTTCTTTTTTTTCTTTTTGGCCATGCTGTGCAGCATGTGGGATGTTAGTTCCCTGACCAGAGATCAAACCCATGTCCCTTGCAGTGGAAGCGTGGAGTCTTAACCACTGGACCGCCAGGGCAGTCCCTGCCCATTTTTTAATATGGATTGATTTTCTTTGCTGTTGTTGTAAGAGTTATTTTTATATTCTGGCTATTAACCGCTTATAAGATATATATTCTGCAAATATTTCCTCCCATTCTGTGGGTTGCCTTTTCACTCTGTTTGATATCAAACAAACCTAATGTCCCAAGGCTATTGGCCCCAGTGGATAGGATTGAGTGAATTCTAAACTGCTATTAATGATAATAACTACAACCAAAATTAGAGTAAGATAAAGTTGCAACTGCTAACAACTACAGTTTAAAAAAAAATACACATATATATATATATATTACAAGGTTGTTTTTTTTTAAGAGCACAACTTTTAAGCAAAGATCTCCTTAATGTTGCTGGATTTATAAATTTTAATAATGTTAAACAATTTTAAAAAGAAAACCTGTAGAACACAGAACAGTGCTAATCTCTCTCCAAATTAACTAGATAGGACCTTGCCTTTGTTTATGCCTGGAAATTTGAACCCCGTAATCAGCTATCTACTGCCACCTGCTGGCAATATCCCTTAACTACAAGTTCAGATCATCAATGAAGACTCAAGTAAATTGAACCTACAGACAGCAATGGTAGCAACAGCACAGAAGTACATATTGCATTTGTTTTAAAAACAAGATTTTTAATGAATTTGAGACATAGGAAGAGAACAAAACAACTGATCAAAATATTAAGCTCACAAAAATTTGAGTTACCTAAAACTCACTAGCCTATTAGAAAAATCCATTTCCAGTCTCTGTCAACTTTCTCACTTTTCCATAACTTTAGCAAATTGCACAATGAAGTATGTAGCACAAAGCAGGTCATGAACCAAAAGAGATTCTCTACTCAGGGATGAGGACTCTGTCCTCAGCCCCAGAAGAGACAAAAGGACCTTTATTTCTTTTATCTCTTACTTCTCCAATCATAGAGCCCCTTCTCTGATCTGAAACACAGAAAAATGCTTTGAAAAGTAAAAGCTTTTCCAAATTCTATTCTTTTCCCTTTACAAGTGAAGCCTTCATAGAATCCCAAAGAACAGAATAAAACTGTTTATGCATAAGAAGAGTCAGACTGTTAAATTTTCTCACAATCAATGCTGAAAATGACAGCACAGTGTACCTACCTTAATAAGGCCACTGAAGGACCGTGAACGGGCCCTCTTCTGCACCCGGAGGGTAGAAGGTTCTCGTCCTGGTGTTTGGGTCTCAGAATGCTTATTAAACTAGAAGAAAACATAAAGAACATTTTGTTAGTAGTCTCCCATCAAGAGATAGCATTCTGTGACAATCAATAGCTAAGTGGAAATACCTAGAAAAGCCCAAGAATAAGTGAATCTGTACATACATGGATTAGTAGGTTGGCAAGCAAATCACAAAGGCAAAAATTATGCCAAGAAGTCAAAATGTATTAAATTAGCCTGAGGGTAAATTAAATTAAATTAAATAATACACACCCAAAAACAATCAAATTGGAATCAGATCAAGCTTCTAGAATTAGATCTAACTACCAGGTTATAGCAAATACAGAGGACTAAGAAACATCTTAAGTAATACCACAGGGATGCAATCAGCAAAATCCAGACTGCGGGAGACAAAGAATCTGGTTTCTTTCACAAATAAAGTGCAAAGAGAGAGAGAGGATGGTTTATGTGTGTTTAAATGCAATGTGCTATCTGTATTGGATCCTAGAACAGAAAAAGGATATTAGTGTTAAAACTGGTAAAATCTGAATAAAGTCTGTAATGTTACTAGTAATGTACTAATGTTAATTTATTAGTTCTGACAACATTAACATTAGGAGGAACTAGGTGAAGGATATGTGGGAATTCTGTACTTTCTTTGCAATTTTTTTCCAAACCTAAATTGTTTGAAATTTAAAAGTTTATTCAAACAAACTTCAGCAATTTTTAGGGAGGAAAAAAAAAGGAGGGGAAAGAAGGATGGACCTATATATGAAAAGAAACCTAGTAGCTGTAACAGCTCCCCCCAGAAAATGCATACCCTATGGTCACGCCTCTTCTAAGAAATAATCTGCAATGAGAATACTTATGAACAAATATGTATAAACTAAAAAATGACCTAATTTCTTTTTTTTTTAAATTTATTTATTTTTGGCTGTGTTGGGTCTTCGTTGCTGCACACGGGTTTTCTCTAATTGCGGCGAGCAGGGGCTGCTCTTCGCTGCAGCGCACAGGCTTCTCATTGCAGTGGCTTCTCTTGCTGCGGAGCACAGGCTCTAGGTGCGCAGGCTTCAGTAGTTGTGGCGCATGGGCTTAATTGCTCCGCGGCATGTGGAATCTTCCCAGACCAGGGATCGAACCCGTGTACCCTGCACTGGTAGGCGGATTCTTAACCCCTGTGCCACCAGGGAAGTCCCCAAAATGACCTAATTTCCCCTAATATGTCCAGTAGAGGACAAACTGTATATATATCAGGTTATATACAATAAAATATTATGCAACCATTAAAAATGTTTACAGCCTTTTAACGACATGGAAAATGCTCTGATATAATGTTATATGAAAAGGGTAGGGTATTTTAAAAACTGAATATGATCTCAATTAAACAAAAAAAAAATGAAATACATGTTCATGGAAAGAAATATAAGAAGGAAATACTCCAAGATGTTATCAGTGGTTATCAGTGGTTATCTCCAGATGATAACAGGTGATTTTTAATTTCTTCTTGACACTCTTCTGGAGGTTTCAATGTTTCTGTAGTGAGTACTCATTATTTTTATAATCATGGAGAATAAATTATATATAATCATAGAGAATAGTAAAAGTATAGTTTCTTCAAAAATAAATGGCAATATTTTAAATGTATGTAAGGAGTTTGCAAGCATGCATGAGAAAATGCTTAGGCTGTAATGTTTAATGAAAAAGGGAGAAATAAAAGAAAGTATATGGTATGATCATAACTACGTCAAAATATTGGCTTGGCCAGAAAGTTCGTTCAGGTTTTTCCATATGGAAAAATGAACTTTTTCCATATTCCAAAATATTGAGTTGACCAACGAACTTTTTTGTCCAACCCAATATATCCACAGGAAAAAGACTAAAAGAAATACCCAATATGTAAACACTGGTAGGATGAGTGATTTATTTTCTTTTAATCCTTCTCTATAATTTCCTATTTTTCTAAAAAGAGCAAAACTAATGTTAGTTTTTTCCTTTGTATTATCTTTAACCCTCAGTGTTCTTGATGAGGGAAGTCATTTACACCTGTCCTACCTGAATTACTGGCTTAGTTTCTACCAAGAATTAAATCACTACACTGCTTTAAATCTGTAATACTACTTGGCCAACACCCTCTAAAATTCCAGTCATAGCACAGTTTGCTAGATCTCAAAGTAACTTCAAAGAGAGTGACAAAGGGAATTCCCTGGTGGTCCAGTGGGTAAGACTCCGTGCTCCCAATGCAGAAGGCCCAGGTTCAATCCCTGGTTGGGGAACTAGATCCCGCATGCATGCCGCAACTAAGAAGCCCGCATGCTGCAACTAAGACCCAGTGCAGCCTAAATAAATAAATAAATATTAAAAAAACAAAACAAAGAGAGTGACAGAAAATTTCTCTTAAAGGACTTTGTCAATTGTAAAGAATAGCTCAGTTCAACATTTCTGAGCATTTGTTTCTGTCTGGCCCCATGCTTGAGGTTAGGTATAAAAAAATAAATAAAAACACAGACATCCCTCAAGAAGGGCTCAGTTGAATAAGAAGTCAAGAGGCTGGGCTTCCCTGGTGGCGCAGTGGTTGAGAATCTGCCTGCTAATGCAGGGGACACGGGTTCGAGCCCTGGTCTGGGAAGATCCCACATGCCACAGAGCGACTACGCCCGTGAGCCACAACTACTGAGCCTGTGCGTCTGGAGCCTGTGCTCCGCAACAAGAGAGGCCGCGATAGTGAGAGGCCCGCGCACCGCGATGAAGAGTGGCCCCCGCTTGCCACTACTAGAGAAAGCCCTTGCACGGAAATGAAGACCCAACACAGCTAAAAAATAAAATAAAATAAATTAAAGGTATCCTTTAAAAAAAAAAAAAGAAAAAGAAGAAGTCAAGAGGCTGACCTTGCCTGTTTAGCTAAAATTCAAGAGGGGCTGAGACAAAATAAATTTCCTGAGAAAGAAACTAACCAAGTCATCAATATTTACTCAGGCTATACTTTGAGTCTCAAGATAGCAAATGAGAGACCTAATTTTGCTCCCATAGCTCCAAAAAAAACAAACTCCGCCACTAGAATTCCTATTTCTAGTATCACACTAGGCCCTTGATTTAGTGTTTTCTAACTGCAAACAACTCACTAGTAAGAACTACCACTTTTTCTCTGCTATGGCAGCCACTTTACATAGATTCTTTCTAATCTTTACAACCACGAAACATGGGCATTACAATCACCATTTTACAAACAAGAAAATTGAAAGTCAGCAAGATTAAGTTATTTGCCAAGAAAATATGAAGGGTTTAAATGTCATACATGACCAAATTAGAGAAACTAACCACATTGGATCCTTCTGTTTACTCTGGAAATCCAAGAGCCTCCACCCCTTTCTCTAGTGGGGCAATAGTACAGAGATCACCACTGAGGTTCCATAGACAAGTTCTCTTTCTTGGCTAAACCAAAGCTTGGACCAGTAAGAGACAAAAATTAAATGAAATTCTTAATAATATTCCCTAGTGATTCTACAAGCAAAAATCACATTCCTAAAGCCCCGTCACTGTCTCCCTGCCTTCGGCACCTGTCTGATAAGGTGTTTCTTCTTTGCCGACTCTGGCATATTGTGAACATGTTGGAACAATTCTCTTAGTGCCTCTCCCGTACGCTGCTGGGTCTCCTCCTGATAAAGGCAGGAATCTCGCCGGTTCCATTTCTGAGATCTTGTCACTTGGAAGGAGCTGGTATGACACGAAGCTATCAGATCAAGATCATCCTATGGAAAATTTAAAAGAAAAGTGAATTAATATATCCTGCCAGCTTTGTTTCCAGATTCCCACCACACTGGAACAAAAAAAGGGGAGATGTGGGAAACATGGTATACTCTTACATGTAGGAACAAGAAAAATCTAAATACTATCATCAGATAAAGAGAAACCTACAATTATAGACTATATCAACAGCCCACTCCCATGACCTGCGCAGAAAACCTAAATTCATTTAGAATATTGTCACCAAAAATTATATTTATATAATAGTCCAGTTTTCAGAGCATCTTTTAATCTCATGTAATTCTCATTGGTATCCTATGAGTTAAGCAGTGAAAGTATCATTATTCCCATTTCATTGAAGAAGAAATTGAAGTTAACCTATAAGTTTAAAATCACCTAGATACTAAAGTGACAGACCCATCTTAGAGACCAAGTACACTGGTTCTTGGCTGGTGCTCACATGACAATATGTGATAACTACACAGCAGTGGTAGAGGAACAAAAACAACTCTCTAAGAAAAACCATACTCCAGTTAAACTAGCTGAAATAAAATACTGTTTTCCTGGTCACACCAAATATTTGCTGAATGAGAGGTAGAAACCAACAGGAGCAGAAAAAGAAGCATAAGATGACAGCTTAAGTTTCTAATCAAGACAGACTAAAAAAAATCATCAAAAAGTGCTTGTGATGTTTTTTAAACTTCTCACTTTTAAAACTCAATAATCATGTAATCTTGTTAATAAGCGTCACACATTTGCTTTCTAAGCTCATAAGGTCTCAAGTCTTTCAGACATTTCAGAGTGTTTGTTACCTTACCACCAAACTTGAAAGAAGAATGTATTACATAAAACTGTACTTTCATAACTAAAAATATTTAATACATTTGCTATTTACAGACTTTTTTTCAACTATAACACATTTTATTTTCTTATGTCTTTACTTTGATTTCATACATTGTTTTAAAACTCCACTAATCTTAACTAGCTCTCTCCTTGTTTGGGCTAAGAGCAATTTCCTATTCTTACCTTTGATGCTTGCGTTCTGGAACCCAAATAGTGCAATCTGGCACATTCCCGAATATAAGCAGGAGCCTGGGCAGGATATAAAAGAAAAACAAGAACAAATGGTTAGCAGAATCTAAAATTCTTTCAGGTCATAAGGACAGTGGTTCTTAAAATGATCTGACTGGCAGATTACTCTGGAAAAACAAAAGATCCTCAAAATACCCTATTTCATAGTTTCCTTTCTCTTGCCACCAAAAAGATAGCTCAACAATCCAACAGGAAAACTATGAAAAGACACTACTGTAGTTTTAAAAATCATATATGGCATATGTGTGTGTATATATATAATTTTTCTCAAATGAGCCAGAACAGACATTTGTAGTAATGTTTATATTTGACAAAAACTACCCCCAAATCCTTACAAATTTCAAGTGGTCCCTAAATCACATTTTAGAATCACTGTATAGAAAATACCATTTAGAATTACTATGGAGTAACAACAGACAAGGAGGAATTTAGCTTATTGGTATATTACCCGGAATCCTGTGATAAGTATCCTGATACAGTCCTAGTAGAAGTGTAAATAATGCAACCACTATGAAAGAGAATTTGGCAGCATTTAAAAAAATTATATTTTCATTTACCCCTTAAACCAAAAATTTCACTTCTGAAAATCTATCCTGAAGATATTACTCCAGAAATACAAAACATACTTGGATAAGATTAATCAAAATATTACACACAACCGAAATATCTATTAATAGAAGGATGGTTAAATAAACTTTTATACATCCATACAACACAGTACTATGCAGTCATTAAAAATGAGAGAAGGGAGGGAGGGAAGAAACACTTTACAAACTGATATAAGTGATTTCCAGGATCTGCTGTTGAGTGAGAAAAGTTACAGAGCAGTGTATAGAGCACTTGTGTAAGAAAGAAGAGGAAATAAAAATATACACACATATACACAATAATTTGTTTTTACAAAAAGAAACACAAAGAAAACACTAAGAGACTAAACCAGAAAACAATGAAAATGGTTAGGGAAAGGACTGAAATTTCTCTAAATATACCTTTTTGTGTAGTTTTGACTTTTGAACCATATAAATATACCACAGGTTCAAAAAATAAAATTAAATCCAAAAGGAAAAGAGGCAAACCCTAAACCTGTACAACAACAACAAAAAATATATCTGTATATCAAATTGAAAAATTAAAAAAAAGGACTTCCCTGGTGGTCCAGTGGCTAAGACGCCATGCTCCCAATGCAGGGGGCCAGGTTCAATCCCTGGTCAGCGAACTAGATCCCACATGCCGAAACTAAGAGTTCGCGTGCTGCAATTAAAGATCTCGCATGCTGCAACTAAAGATCCCGCATGCCGCAATGAAGTTCCCGCATGTCATAACTAAGATCTGGCACAGCCAAATAATAATTTTTTTTTTAAATGATAACATAAGCACAGAGGAAGGGATTATTCCACCTAACTTTTGAAAACTGTATTCTGACTATACAACCTTAGTGAGATATATTCAAGGGAAAAGGAACTGTAAGGAAATCCTAAACTTCCATCAACAGATTTACAGACGTTTATTGTTAGTAGTAATAGTTGTATTATTTTGAAATTAATTTATTATATTGTAGGATAAAGCAACTAACATATATAAATGCTATTAAAATCTGGAATTTGCAATGTAAAAATTTACATTTATATAAATATAAAGTAAAAGAAGTCAAGAAAAAGCTCTGTAATGTTAAATCTGAATTGGAAATACTAATATGAACTAATGATTTCTTTTTAAAAAAATTTTAATTCTACTTCCTTGCCCTCAAAGAGCCTAGAAGCAATGACACCCAAGAAACAATCAGTACGTATACCCAGTGTCAGTGGAAGAAACTAGGGCTCCTTGAAGAAAATAATTGATTCCAGGCCCAGGGCAGAGCAAGTATAAAGTAAGCTGGGGACATTTATGCCAGGATGGAAACACTCAAAGACTAATGGAGTCCTGTCAAAAAGACACAGCAGGAAGCAGCTTACAAGGGCTATCACAGGCCAAATTTGGTACAATTTGAATATCAAAATTAACAACTGAAATTGATTAACACTTTGAATAACTAAAAATCCACGAGCCTACAGAGACTCATAATAAAAGAGACTAAGAGAGAGAAGGAAAGCTCTTCTCCAAAGAAGAAAGTCAGCTAATAAAGATTAATGATATAATTAGAAAATCACTGTTTTGTGATACACAATATAGTTATACTGTCCAGCAGGATTATCAGTGGATGCTAAACCATTATATTAGGTAATTGCCCTGCAGGTTACTTACTACTTGCAAAGGGGAAAATGTACCTTTATAATTGAGACATGTGGCAAGTAGCAAAATTAGCATTACTGAGAGTAAGACAATCTACATTCTGTGCCTCCTAATGTGATGCAATATGATGTATACAAACATCACCTATGAATCTTTGCCAAAAATGCTTAACCTGAATCTAATCAAGCCTCTAAACCTAACTTGTGGTTTATAGGAACTACATAGAAAGGGATAAAGGAACAAGTTAAATAACCTTGAAAAAACAGTAAGACAAATTTAAAATGTGGAATATTCTACAACACAATAGGCCTGAATGCTTCAACAAATCATTGACATGAAGATAAAGGGTAGTGATTATTCCAGATTAAAAGTGACATAATAATCAAAAGCAATACATAAGCCTTGATCAGTTTATGTTTTGTTTTGTTTTTTTACATCTTTATTGGAGTATAATTGCTTTACAATGGTGTGTTAGTTTCTGCTGTACAACAAAGTAAATCAGCTATATGTATCCATATATCTCCATATCCCCTCCCTCTTGCGTCTCCCTCCCACTCTCCCTATCCCACCCCTCTAGGTAGTCACAAAGCACCGAGCCGGTCTCCCTGTGCTATGCGGCTGCTTCCCACTAGCTATCTACTTTACATTTGGTAGTGTATATATGTCAAGTTTATGTTTTTTATATTTTTTTAAATAAATTTATTTATTTATTTATTTTGGCTGCATTGGGTCTTTGTTGCTGTGCACAGGCTTTCTCTAGTTGCGGCGCGTGGGCTTTCTCTAGTTGCGGCGAGCAGCGGCTACTTTTTGTTGCAGTGCGTGGGCTTCTCAATGCTATGGCTTCTCTTGTTGTGAAGCACGGGCTCTCGGTGCGCGGGCTTCAGTAATTGTGGCACACAGGCTCAGTAGTTGTGGCTCGCAGGCTCTAGGGTGCAGCCTCAGTAGTTGTGGCACACGGGCTTAGTTGCTCTGCGGCGTGTGGGATCT
The DNA here is from genome assembly GCF_965194825.1 of Balaenoptera physalus. Classification (NCBI taxonomy): domain Eukaryota; kingdom Metazoa; phylum Chordata; class Mammalia; order Artiodactyla; family Balaenopteridae; genus Balaenoptera; species Balaenoptera physalus. The sequence continues at coordinate 53,608,777 of NC_138893.1, read as the reverse complement.
TACTGGACCAGGGCTCAAACCCGTGTCCCCTGCATTGGCGGGTGGATTCTTAACCACTGCGCCACCAGGGAAGTCCAAGTTTATGTTTTTTAAAAAAGCAGCTATGAAATACATTCTTAGGACAACTGGGGAATTTAAATATGAACTGAATATTAGCTGATATGAAATTCTTGTAAATCTTCTTAGATGTGATAACAATACTGTGACTATTAGGAGAATATTCGTATTCTTAGGAGATGCATGCTTAAGTGTTAAAGGACAAAATATCATGATGTCAGTGGTTCAGGCAAAAAAAAAAAAAAAAAAAGAAAGCATGAATATATAGAGGACTTCCCTGGTGGTGCAGTTTGAGCCCTGGCCCGGGAGGATCCCACATGCCACGGAGCAACTAAGCCTGTGCACCACAACTACTAAGCCTACACTCTAGAGCCCGTGAGCCACAACTACTGAGCCCGCGTGCCTAGAGCCCATGTTCCGCAACAAGAGAAGCCACCGCAATGAGGAGCCTGTGCACTGCAATGAAGAGCAGCCCCCACTCGCCGCAACTAGAGAAAGCCTGCGCGTAGCAACGAGGACCCAACGCAGCCAAAAATCAATCAATCAATAAATTAACTAATTAATTTAAAAAATATATATATATATAGAGAGAGAGAGAGAGATAAAGCAAATATGGCAAATGGTGACGTGTTGAATCTGAGAGTTATTTGTTTCAATCTTTCAACTTTTCTCTATATTTGAAAAACTTCACAATGAAGTTTTCAAAAAAGAGTCTCATGGCAAAGACATTATGTTATCTACAGTTTAATTTTTACCTTGGTAAATTATAAAGCAGAGCCAAAGGAAATTTCCTCCAAACAAGAATATGACAGCCCACACCACCTATTCTATAACTTCATTTAAAAACAAAACGAAACAAAAACCTCGGCCCCAAAAAGATACTATGAGCTGAAGGGATACTCAGAAAGGGAGCCAGAAGCAGACAGGTTTAAATGAAAATCTGAGGGTCCGAGGTATTGTACAGTTCATAGGACTTCCCAGATAAAATGGGAATTGGCCTCAACTGTATATACATCATAATTCCCTAGGAAAAGATGTGGTGACTCCTATTGAAAAGAGAGAAAACCAGACTAGGTCAGATGGACTGATAATAGTAGAGGACAGAGCTATAAATAGTTAGGAATAATTTTAGAGAAAAAAAATTCAAAGAACACAGAATGAGGCAACATAGAATCTGAGGATTAGGAGGTAAACCGTCCACCCAAGGAAGCCTGAGAACAAGAAAAAGACAACAAAGGGACTTCCCTGGTGGTCCAGTGGGTAAGACTCCGCTCTCCCAGTGCAGGGGGCCCAGGTTTGATCCCTGGTCAGGGAACTAGATCCTGCATGCATGCCGCAACTAAGAGTCCGCATGCTACAACTAAGAAGCCCACACACCGCAACTAAGAAGCCCACATGCCGCAACTAAAAGATCCCACACGCGGCAACGAAGATCCTGAGTGCTGCAACTAAGACCCGGCGCAGCCTAAATAAATAAATGAATAATTTTTTTTTAATTTATTAAAATAAAAAGGAAGACAACAAAGCACAAGAAGAACAAATCTGGGGTAAAGTAGGACCTCAGAATAAGTATAGAGCACACAGAACAATCAACCATTTTTCATCCAGGAACAGCTCAGGGAAGAACCTACTCAGCCAAAGTGGTGAAGCAGATGCCCACAAGGACAATGGTTCTGATTCAAATCCAAAGAGAAAAGTCCTGAGACTAAAATAAATCTCAAAAAAAAAAGACATTCTTTGTCTCCTTTAGAGATAAACAGAGGCTCAAAGAGTGCTCACACTAGCCTGGAAACAAAGGTAAATAGCAAATAAGAATCAAAACCCCAAGGATGAGGAGCTAAAAGAGGGATCTATGGAAGAGAAAGGAAGAGTAAAAATAGAGAATGTCCGAAAGAATCTAATAATTAGAACTTGTACCAAGCCAAATTACATCTAGGAGACTATACTCATGTTTTATCTCTAAGGTTTGTACAATCTGTATTCTCAAGGTCCTCCACAGTGATATGTTATCTGACATAGTAAAAGGGACTTTGCTGGTGTGATTAAGTTAAAGACCTTGCAATGGGGAGAGTATCCTAGGCTATCCAGGCAGTTCCACTATAATCACATGGGTCCTTAGAAGCAGAGAACCTTTCCCAGCTGTGATTAGAAGGAAACATCACTATGGAAGAAGGATCAGAGAGATACAACATTGCTAGCCTTGAAGATGGAGGAAGGGGACTATGAACCAAGGAATGTGGGCAACCTCTAGAAGTTGGAAAAGGCAAGTAAACAGATTTTCCCCTAGAACATCCAGAAAGGACTGCATCCCTGCCAACACCTTAATTTTAGCCCAGTGAGACTCATGTCAGACTTCTGACCTACAGAACTGTAAGATAATAAATTTGTGTTGTTTTAAGTCACTTTAAAAAAATCCTTCACAGTGAGGTACAACTTCATTGTATATTTGAATTGTACTGGACAATGGGCAAGAGAGAATGGGCTCTACAGGTAAACAGATCAGAAGGTGGAAAAGCTAGAAACCATGAGGTGCAATGAGATCTCTGAGAAACCACCTCTCTTTCAACTTGTGAGTGGTGGGCTATGAAAAGTTAATCCCATATCAGTGGTAACAAGAGAACTCAACAGAAGGAGAGTTCTATTAGGAACTGCACCTAGAAATTCCCCATCCTGATTCACAACTACTGTCAGTTAACTGCACTCTCCGTACACACAACTCCTCTCAACTTATTCCTATAAATCCATGCTTTGGAACTAGTTCTTCCCCTAAATGAGAAGTATATAAAGAACTGGTTTGAAAGATCTTTGTTCATCATTAAAAACCATTCTTTCTCCTGTTGTCCTACACCTACTGCTCTAATCCACTTACCTATATCTTGACTTCTAATTGACCATAATCTTTGACTTAAGCCCCGGATACAGCCCTGACCCTTTGTTTTACAGCCTACTAAATCAAAGATTCTGATCTGTCATTTCTAAACTCTGGACTTTGGATCACTTGCCATCCTGTAGTGGATAAATCCTAGGGTGGCCTCCATGTTCACATTCTGCATAATTCCCTCTTCCTGAGTGTGAATGGACTTGTGACTTGTTTCTAACCAACAGAATATTGGTGACTGAATGCTGCTCCTGTGATGATCAGGTTATATAATATGGCTAAAGTGATGGGATGGCACAACTGTGATTAAATTATGATATATACACTTATAATACATTATGTATATAAAATATGCATTATATATAAGATATACATAAAATATATCTTCATCTGAATCTTGTTAGCACATACTAGAGAGACTCTCCTGTTGGCCTTGCAGAATCAAGCTACTATAAAGTAAGAAGAGAGACAAATTGAAGGAAAAACTATGTTAAACAAAAAGGAACCAAAACTAGCCAGAGGCAAGTTTTGCCAATTAGGCAAGAAAAAGAAATAAAAGACAGCCAAATTGGAAAGGAGTAACATTATCTCTGTTCATAGATGATATGATCTTTTATGTAGAAAACTCTAAAGATTTCAAAGAAAAATTGTTAGAACTGATAAACAAATTCAGCAAAGTAGCAGGATACAAAGTCAACACACAAAAATCAGTTGTATTTCTATACACTAACAATGAACAATCCAAAAAGGAAATTAAGAAAACAATTCCATTTACAATAGCATCAAAAAGAATAAAATACTTAGGAATTAACTTAACCAAGGAGATGAAAGATTTGTACAATGAAAACTACAAAACATTGCTGAAAAAAATTAAAGTCAACATAAATAAATGGAAAGACATCCCCTGTTCATGGATTGGAAGACTTAATACTGTTAAAATGTCAATACTACCCAAAATAATCTACTGCAATCCCTATCAAAATCCCAACGACAGTTTCTGTAGAAATAGAAAAATCAGGACTTCCCTGGTGGCGCAGTAGTTAAGAATCCGCCTGCCAATGCAGGGGACATGTGTTCGAGCCCTGGTCCCGGAAGATCCCACATGCCACGGAGCAACTAAGCCCATGTACCACAACTACTGAGCCTGCGCTCTAGAGCCCGCAAGCCACAACTAAGGAGCCCACATGTCACAACTACTGAAGCCCAAGCACCTAGAGCCTGTGCTCTGCAACAAGAGAAGCCACCGCAATGAGAAGCCCATGCACCGCAACGAAGAGTAGCCCCCGCTCGCCACAACTAGAGAAAGCCCACACACAGCAACAAAGACCCAACGCAGCCAAAAATAAATAAATACATAAATAAATTTATATTAAAAAAAAAAGGAAATAGAAAAATCCATCCTAAAATTCATATGGAATCTCAAGGGACCCCAAATAGCTAAAACAATCTTGAAAAAGAACAATGCTAGAGGACTCACATTTCTTATTTCAAAACTTACTACAAAGCTACAGTAATCAAAACAGTATGGTACTGGCATAAAGACAAACATATAGACCAACTGAATAGAATAGAGTCCAGAGATAGACCCTCAAATATATGGATTTTCAACAAGAGTAACAAGACTATTCAATGGGGAAAGGACAGCTTTTTCAACAAATGATGCTGGGAAAACTGGATATCCACATGCAAAAGGATGAAGTTGGACCACTACCTAATACCATATACAAAAATTACCCAGAATAGATAAATGTAAGATGTAAAACAATAAAACTCTTAAAAGAAAGTAAAGGGCAAAGGCTTCACAGCATTGGATTTGGCAATGATTTCTTGCATATGACACCAAAGGCACAGGCAGCAAAAGAAAAAAATAGACAAATGGGACTTCATAAAAATTTTTAAATTTTGTGCAGCAAGACACTATCAACAGAGTAAAAGGCAATCCACAGAATGGGAGGAAGTATTTGCACATCATAAATCTGATAAGGGATTAATATCTAGAATACATAAAGAACACCTGCAACTCAATAACAAAAAAGCAAACAACCCAGTTCAAAAATGGGTGGGAATTCCCTGTCGGTCCAGTGGTTAGGACTTGGTGCTTTCACTGCTGTGGCCTGGGTTCAATCCCACAAGCCGCATGGTGCAGCCAAAAAAAAAAAAAAAAAACACGGGCAAAGGACTTGAATAGACATTTCTCCAAAGAAGATATGCAAATAAGCAATAAGCACATGAAAAGATGTTCAACATCACATCACTAATCATTAGGAAAATGCAAATTGAAACTACAATGAGTTACCACCTCACAACCATTAACACAGCTATCATCAAAAAAATCCCCAAAACAAAATAACAAGTGTTGGTGAGGATGCAAAGTAATGGGAACCCTTGTGCCTTGTTGGTGAGAAGGTAAAATGGTGCAGCAACTATGGAAAACAGTATGGCAGTTCTGTTAGAATTACCATATGATCCAGCAATTCCACTTCTGGGTATAGAGTCATACCTCAGGATCCAAGGTTACTGGTTCCAGGATTTCCCCATGGATACCAAAATCCACAGATACTCAAGTCCCTTATATAAAATGGCACAGTATTTGCATATAACCTATACACATCTTCCTGTATACTTTAAATCATCTGTAGATTACTTATAATACCTAATACAACGTAAATGCTATGTAAATAGTTGTAAATACAATGTAAGTGATATAAAAATAGTTGCTGGTGTGCAGCAAATTCAAGTGTTGCTTTTTGGAACTTTCTAGAATTTTTTTTCCAAATATTTTTAATCTGCCATTGGTTGAATCTGTGGATGGGGAACCCACAGATACAGGGAGCCAACTATATACCCAAAAGAATTAAAAACAGAGTCTAGAAGACATATTGTATGTCCATGTTCAGAGAAGCATTAGTCACAAGAACTAAATGTGGAGGCAACCCAAGTGTTCTCAACAGATGAATGGATAAGCAAAATGTGGTATATACAGTGAATGAAATGTCAGCCTTAAAAAGGAAGGAAATTCTGACAAATGCTACAACATAGATGAACCTTGAAGACATTATGCTAACGGAAATAAGCCAATCACTAAAATTGATTGATTCCACTTTTATGATGTACTTAAAGTGGTCAGAATCATAGAGACAGAAAGTAGAATGGTGGTTGCCAGGGCCAAGGGGGAGGGATGAATGGGGAGTTATGTTTAATGGGTATAGCGTTTCAGTTTTGCAAGATGAAAAGAGTTCTTGCGATGGATGGTGGTGATGGTTTACATAATAATATGAATGTAATTAATGCCACTGGCCTGTACACATATAGTAAATGTTGTCATATGTATTTTACCACAATTTTTTTTTTTAATTGAAGAAAGACAAAAAAAGGAACCAGAACTGAGTTGTCTTAAAAATTCTCAGCCTTTCCAGATGGCAAAAGACGCTAAAATTAAGAAATTCACCATCAGGAAAGTACACTCTAAAGAAAAGGCCAAGGATGTGACTATGCAACTTTTTGCTAAAAATCTTAGAAACATCAAAAGGTCAGAATATTCAGTTACACGAAGGGCCCTTTCAAAGAGTAAAAGGTATGCCTACCAGATCCTCTCAATACAACCAGAGGGCATCTAGGAAGCTTAAAGGTATTGTCCCTCAGCCTTCTCAGCAAGAGTCCAAGGAAGAGACGGGTTTATCTTTAAATTTATCTTCTAACTGAGTGAATCCCACTAAAATCCACAGAGACCCACTAAGTTATTGAGAAAATCATGTCGACAGACACACTGCTAGTTTGTACTAAAAAGGACAATAAATACAAGATGAAAGGAGGCTGTCAAAATTCTACTGGCAGGAAGCAGACAGGATAAAAGTACTCTGCTTCCAACATCTGCTGTCTTTCATGAAAAAGGAAGGATGACTCGGGCGTGGAGCCAATTACCCAGGGGGCAGAGCCCTACTCAGCTTCTAGGTACCTCCATATTCTTCCCCACCTTAGTTGTTCCCTCTGAGTTTTACCACTGTCCGATCTGGTTTCCAGTTCCAGGCAGGGCCTTTCTTATCTAGTCATCTTTAGAGCCCTCTCAGGATCCCCCCTTGTTCCATCCTCCTTGTCCTGTCACCACCCAAATCCCATTTGTTACCTACCTTAAAAAGTTTCTGAGAGTGTTTAATCATAAAAGTCATCCCATTGTTTAACTTTGTGATATTCTCTTGAAGGTCATTTGCAGTGACCTATTCAGAGCGAAAGAAACCAAAAAAGGGAGATGAAAAGCTGGGAGGTAGAAGGCAGATACTCCCATTTACTTATCAGTAAGCTAATTCTTTCAAACATATGATAGTTTCTATCCCCAAGAAAGCTGACTCTAATACAACATTTAATTCTGGAAAGGTTTTTTGGTTCAGCAGGTTTCCACTGGAGATGATATAATCTAGGAAGAACCATGTGTCCCTGAAGTGACCAGGAAATCCTTGAGAACCAATCTTCATTTCCTAATTCTGCCTGAGAATCAGACATACATGCAGAGTTGCTAAAGAAGACCTACCCTGGGAAAAGGGGAAAGAAGAATAGAATCTGTACCAATCACCAAGGACATTGCTCTCCAGAGAAACTACAGTTTCTCCAAAGACGAAAGAGAACTGTCACTACTAATTGATACCAGAGGTGACATCCGTTTCTTAAAAACACAGTCAGATGGTCACTGATTACCTTCTCCTGTTTCCCCTGCCTTTTTTTTAAGCACTTCAGCATATCTACTATCCCAAAGCCCGCATCCTCAACCTGTATCTTTGTTACTTAATGTTTGCTTATACTAAGACCTCTCTCACAGGCTTCTCTTTACAGTCAATGCTTCTCTTTACAGTCATAGATCACTCGCTCCTTTTCAGTCTCAGTGAGCTGGTTCTAAGATTCTTTCACTATGAGGCTTTATCTCCTTAAGATGGACAATTGTCAGTATGTCTTGTTCTTCTCACACACCTCCTCCTCATCCGTCTTTCTCTGGGCAGAAGCTCTTCCTGGCCCAGAGCTTTATATTATTTTTTCACTAGTTGCTTGTTAGGCAAAACGTCTCACACAACCTCTCTCCTTTATCTTCCTTTTCTCATTTCCTATAATCCCCCAAATCTTTTATAAGTCACTATATCCCATCTATTTCTATTATCTTCCCAACAATCTTGGTCAGGTAAGTGGGAAAGGTGCTATTATGCCCAGATTACAGAGGAGGAGCCTACACATAGAAAGAGGAAAGGGCACAGTTAACAGCGGGTTTGCAGCTTCCAACCCAGTTATCCTGACTCCTAATTCCGTCATACAGTAAAACCTATTTTATGAATGGACAGGAATATGAAGCTACGTGCTTCCAGGCCAAGAATTAGTTCAAAATCCTTTAGATAATGTACTTCTCGTGTAAGTCACTAAGAAGGCCCTGGTCTCAGTAATAAGAAGCATATTCAGCTTTATTTAAGGAGAGTATATCTATAGGATATAGAAAAGTTAAAACAAGGCAGGATTGCTCTCTGTGTCATCTTATCTAAAAGCTCAGTGACACTATCCTATAAGATCATACAGCTCTATTCTAAATTTATACCATTCAATCTTCAGAAATCAATTTGATTTCCCAAGAAGGCTTTCATGTTAAGAAGGAATTTACATTGACCAGCCAAAATCAGTATTCTAGTTTATTTAGTAGCTATATATTTTCCACTAAGAATTTCCACTAATAAATTGCTATTCAGGTTTGTCAAGAGATTGACTTATAAGCAAGATTCACAGGAATTGGCCCCCTCAGGTTTAATAACTCTTAAATGAACTAATAAAGGAAGTTCCTAACCTTGTAAAACTGAAGACTAGACCTTGGACCCTTGATAACCTCACCAAGGTACAGCCATAGGACGAGGGCCAGCCCAAGAAAACCAAGCAGTCTTTCCTTTTCCCCTCAACACTTACATTTTTTGGCCACAAGACATGGGGCGCAAACATAAGAGCAAGGTTATAGGCAGACATCTTATTCTTGTCTTGTTTCTTTGCTGTCTGGTACAGGAGATCAAGCAATAACTTCAGCAAGTTACGATTGGGTGGAGGGAGAATGAGGAAGAGCAACTGAAGAGCCTCAATTTGCCGCTCTTTATCTGGTACATTGGTCTTGTTTCCTTTATCATCAAACTGCATCAAATCTTGAGGACAAAAGAGATGATTGCAAAGGAGGGAGAAAATACAAGCAAGAAAAAAAATCAATGCTCCTACTATTTATTATAATCAAAGAAAGAAAAAAAAGAATCAAGCATAAATAGAGATTACAGCAAAATATAATAACAAAATAATGTCAATACAACTCAATAATAAAAAGAAAAAAACCCAATCAAAAATGGGCAAAAGACTTAAATAAACATTCCTCCAAAGAAGATATACAAGTGGCCAGTAAGCATTTGTATACTCAGTATCATTAGCTATCAGAGAAATGTAAATCAAAACCAAAATGAGATATTACTTCATAACCGGAGGTGTGGCTATAGTCAAAAAGACTGACAATAACAAGTGTTGCCAAGAATGCTGAGAAAATTAAACTCTCCTACACTGCTGGTGGGAATGTAAAATGGTGTGACCGCTTTGGAAAACTGTTTGGCAGTTCCTCAAAAAGTTAAACATAGAGTTACCATATGACTTAGCAATCCCATTCCTAGGTATATACTCAAGAGAAATGAAAACATGTTCACACATATCTTTAATAATGCCACCCCCTCACATTTCCTCACCAAGATATTTTACTGCTAAGAAAATATGAGAGTGAATTATGCCCTGATAACAGGATGATCCAGGCAGCTCCTTATGGAGTCAGAATCATTGTTTCTCCCCTAACAGGCTACACAGGTTATCAATAAGAACAGTCCCCTAGATAATCAGAATTTCAAAAGACACTGAAAACCATTTGGGTATAATTCATATAGCCGTGAAAATGATAACAACGTGTTGTTGAAACTGTTTAACTTCAAAAATAATTCCAGGTTTAGGAAAGGCAGATAATATTTCTAGAAACTGTTCCCTGTTAATATGAAATTGAAAACAAAAATCCCTCCCAGTTATCAGCAAGGGGTATCAAATGCTACACCTGTGCCACACCTCAGTATGATATCAAAGAACAGTGAATCATGGGGTGGTGGAGGGGCGGTTTCAGATATTGCACTAAATAAACTCAACAGGAAAGCAAACAGAACAAGCATTCTTCATGTTAACCCTTATAAAAAGAACTTATCAATATTTCCCATATCTTTTTCAAATATCCAACAACTTTATTTCTCCCCCAAAATAACTGTAAAGTTATGTAACACTCTAGTAATATTTTCTCATTTGTATCATCTAAACTGTTCCTGAAAGTGCTAAAAAAAAATCTAATCTTATTAGATTTTAGAAATTCAAAACCAGGGTTTTTTTTTAAGTAGTAAAAATTATTCAAAAGAAAAAAAATCTATTTATTTTCCTTAAAATTAGAAGAGTAAAAGACTCAAGGGTAGAAAACTAAGTAAATATCGTATGGATGTTGATGCTGTGTGCACTTAGAGCCTACCGCAGCATAACAGCTGTGCAATTTAAGAATGAATTGCCTACCACACAAGCATAAAGGAGAAAGAGGAAACTATTTATGTGCTGAAAATGGAACATTCTCCAAAACACAGTAAATGAAAAAAGCAAACCACAGAACCATGTGTATAACACCCTACCGTTACATAAAAAGAGAGAAAAAGAATATATGTTGGTGTTTGTGTCTAAAATATCTCTGTAAGGATACATTAGAAATCAATAGCATTGGTTCCCTCTGGGAAGAAAAACTGAGTGCTGGGAATAGGGGTGGGAAAGAGGCTTTTCACTGTATACTCTTTGAACCTTTTGGATTTTAATTCATGTGAATGTATTACCTATTTAGAAAAGAAGTAAAATTATTTTTAAGATGCAAATTTCCAAGAGTAGAGATGATCTCAACTGAGGCATATTAATACTTAGCAAAAGCCTCAAACTAAGGCAAATATACCAAAACTGTGACTACTGATTTGGGTAATTGACTTGGGTGTGTCAATCAATCCAGTGAAAAGCATACATTAATTAAGCAACTAAAATGTTCACAGCACAATGCTAGGACCCATCAGGATACAAAATTAGGTAAAACCCAGACTTTATCTTCAAAGAAGTTTATTCAACAAAAAAAAATTTTGACCAAATCAACCATAACTAGCCAATACTTATGAGTATTCAGAGAGCCCAGAAATATCATGAAGTCTTAATATTAACAGAAGCATTGCTGTGGGTTACAAACAACAGAATATTCCAGATGACTTTACTAAATTGAAAGAAATGTATTCACATCTCCTTCTCACCTCCTATACTCACCAGCAATTTTGAGGTGCGCATGGAAATGTTTATGTGTCAGCAGGGGCTCAGGTAATTCTCCTAGAAACATCTTCAGCAAGGTAGCAACATCATTTGAGTGAAACTCCCCTGATTCCAAGTCGATATCAGTTCCATTATTGAGAGCATCCCTTAAAATCTGCTGTCGGACACTATTCCCTGGTACTCTAAACAAACCCTCTACTCTCAAGTCTGTTCAGCATGGAAGAGAAACAGAGGACATGAAAAAGGAAATAAAAAGAGGAAATATGATTAAAATAAGTCATCTAAAAGACTACTTTATACTTGAAAGACCCTTTACAAAGAACTTGAAGGAGGTTTTTGTCTTTCTTCCCAGATTAGTTTAGAACCTACTGGCCCCTGAGGAAACATATCTGAACATCCCTGAGCACACAGAGATCTCCCAGACTGAGAGACGGTCCACCCAGGAGTCACTGAACCTCCTGAGGCACACCTGGAAACTGAATTTAACCTTTTTTTTTTTTAATTTTCTGTTGAAATATAGTTGATTTACAGTGTTGTGTTAGTTTTAGGTGTACAGCAAAGTAAGATATATATATATATATTCTTTTTTAGATTCTTTCCGTTATAGGTTATTACAAGATATTGAGTATAGTTCCCTGTGCTATATAGTAGGTCCTTGTTGGTTATCTATTTTATATATAGTAGTGTGTATATTGTTAATCCCAAACTCCTAATTTATCCCTCCCCACTCCCTGAATAGTCAGAATAGGCTTGAAAAATAAGGTGGAAGAAAGCCAAATCTCCCTGAAGGCCCCTTCCCGTGGGTCATCCCAGACTTTGTTGGAGGAGCCGAGTTCATCTGTGGAGGTTCATTGCTCCTGTAAACAGTTTCCCAGCCTAAAATGAATCTAGAGTCTCTGTGCTGCCCCAGGAATTAAAACTCTAACCTATCAGATCACCTTTCAGTCTAAGAGATTCCCAGAAGCTCAGGGTCATCCCAACTAAACGATTCTTCCCTCCCACCTATATTCTAAGCTAATCTAAGGGGATAAAAAAGATGAGACATATTGTTTTGGTTTGACCTGGAAGAAGCATGAGAGTTCATGTTTTCAACTTAGGTCCATATTTCTTTGTATAACCCCCTAATTCAGGGGTCCAAGTTCAAATGCCTACAAGGCCAGGCTGGTAACAGTAAATGAATGAACAGGAACCCTAACAAACTGAGGAGCACCTACCTGTGCTCCAGCTGACTGTGTCCAAGTGGCAACAGGGCCCAAGGATGCTAGATCTTCCTATTATCCAAAGAAGTTGAAAACCTGGACTGTTTCCATTTTAAAAGACTGATAACTAATTTTATTTTTAATTTAATCTTTGCCAAACAAACAAAATATGAATATAGATGACTTAAACTCTTAGGCTGTCAGTTTGCAACCTCTGCTCTAGCTCCTAGCACAATGTCCCATATAGAATAAGACATAAATAAGTGTTAGTGTCAAATTTATCAAGACATCACATAAAGCCACACATTTCATATACACTCAGCTCTGCCAAACACTTAGAGCAATAACATAACCAGTATGACTACTAAAAAAGTGCAAAAGGAATTAAGTGAAGAGTGTATTTTAATCAGAGAATTCTAGAGATGAAAAGTGTCTTTGGCGATAAATTATGCTCCCTGGAGTAAATGTTATAAAGGAGCGACGTACTTTTCCAGAAGAAATGTCTCTCTCAGTCAAGGGGAAATTGTGATTTCATAGACACTATCTAATGTATATATATATATATATATATCTTTGAGAGTATAAAACAAATCAGGGCTTCCCTGGTGGCGCAGTGGTTGAGAATCTGCCTGCCAATGCAGGGCACACGGGTTCGAGCCCTGGTCTGGGAAGATCCCACATGCCGCGGAGCAACTGGGCCCGTGAGCCACAATTACTGAGCCTGCGCGTCTGGAGCCTGTGCTCCGCAACAAGATAGGCCGCGATAGTGAGAGGCCTGCGCACCGCGATGAGGAGTGGCCCCCGCTTGCCACAACTAGAGAAAGCCCTCGCACAGAAACGAAGACCCAGCACAGCCATAAATAAATAAATAAATAAATATTTTAAAAAAAAAAAAAAAAAAAAAAAAAAAAAAAAAACAAATCAATACATGAGATGAAATTTAAAAGGAAATATATTTAGAAACATACCACCTGAAATTATCATTGATTAGTGTCTTTGTTGATGGTTAATTGTCACCTAACAATTGCTAACTCAAGGATGTTAGCTCTCAGTAGAAAACTGACAATTCTTCATTAACAAAGAATGACAAAATTTCAAGTAGTCTTACTTTTGTGTAGATATTCAATCAGTTGGTATATCTGGGCAATGCCTTCCTCTGTCAGTGGGGATCCAAATATTACTCCTTTTTCTGAAAAATAACATACAATAGAACAAGGCTATATTTTCCACAAATAGTACAAAATCAGCATACTTAAAATCAGCATACCCCTCAAGTATCTTATGTTACAGTTTAGCAAGTATTTTCACAGGTTCAGTAAACAAAAACCTTAAAGTTGGAAGTGTACCAGAAAATGTAATGATAAAACTCTCAATCAACTCTCTGTGAGTTTAATCTTAGATGGTAGGTTCCTTGAAGGCAAAGACCATCTTCTTATTTAAGTAACAATACCTAGACTATTGATATTTAATTTAAAAACAAACAAAAAATAGAACTTAGACCCATGATTATCAGAGCATGACAGATTATCCACCAGAGTTGGTATAGGGTCTGATCTGTTATAATGTTTAAACTTTTTTTGCTGCCCTCAGGATTTCCTAATATTTAAAAAAACAGGGGCTTCCTTGGTGGCTCAGTGGTTAAGAATCTGCCTGCCAATGCAGGGGACACGGGTTCGAGCCCTAGCCCAGGAAGATCCCACATGCCGTGGAGCAACTAAGCCCGTGTGCCACAACTACTAAGCCTGAGCTCTAGAGCCTGCAAGCCACAACTACTGAGCCCATGTGCCACAACTACTGAAGCCTGCGCGCCTAGAGCCCATGCTCTGCAACAAGAGAAGCCACCACAATGAGAAGCCCGCGCACCGCAACGAAGAGTAGCCCCCGCTCACCGCAGCTAGAGAAAGCCCGCGCACAGCAACGAAGACCCAGCACAGCCAAAAATAAAAAATAAATTTATTTTAAAAAATAAATTAATTTAAAAAAATAAAAAAACAAAATAGTACCTCTTTAACATCTTATCAAAAGCAGTGTTAATAGTCATAATTTATTATATATATCACTAATAACTTATTTCTGAGAAGGCTTTTATTGGGTGATTCATAGGTATTTGCCTTATCAAAGCGTTCCATGGAATGAAAACATTTGAGAACTATTGCAATAAAAAAATGTTCAAACTTTCTTTACTGTAGTCACCAGCTGTGAAACTTTGTATCTTTAATATTATTTTAGTATAGTATTAATAGGGCATGAAAATCAAGGTGCCCCTGATAACTACCTAAACTAATCATGTTATCTCTAGGGGACTGATATATATGCTTTAATTTATCTAGATCGTTTCTATAATTTCTATTAATATTACTTAAGGTTTTACTACTCATGTAAATGAAAAAATGACAAAAAGTGCTTTATAATAATAGAAACTCCTCCATGAATATGCAGATGTTCAGAGTGAAGCCCAGGGAGCAGCTGAGACCTGCCCCCTTCACAGATACATCTCCTACCCTTTCGCTTGAGAGACATTAGAGACCGGAAGAATCCTGATGCCGGGCCGGCCCCACCAGGCAACTTAAGGTCCACTTCTCCCATCAGCTGCGCCAACTCAGTTCCAGGCAAGTCGATGAGCCTTGTGATATTGCTGACCACCAACTCGGTGAACACCTCAGGTTTCTCATGTCGGAGTTTCTCCACAAAAAAGTCAGGATTGAAGATAATGGGCTGACTTCGAAGGGAAGAATCATTGCAGATAACAAAATTGCAGATGGCATCACTGAAAACAATGAAACAGAAGAATCTTTGGGGGGATCATTTTTAATACGTGTTTCTCATTCCCTCTCAACCACACAATTATTCATTCTTTCTGTGGGCTAATCTACATACTGGTCTTTTGAAAACCTAATCCGCAATCTGCTGACTGCATAAAAGACGACAATTTGGGCTTGGTGCTGTTTAGGTTATATCCACCTAGATACTTAGAATTTTAGTTTAAAGAAAAGACACCAAATAGCCTCTACGATATGACCTGAATTTGCCTCTTAATTTTAGGCATTCACTGCAAGAAGATATAGATCCTTACAGCCTCCTGAGTCTAAGAGTATATTAGAACTGGCAGTCACATAGACCACTTTCCTTATTAAAACAGTCAAACCCTAAACTATTACCATTAAATTCTTGTAAAACATCAGACCTGCAGCTGTTCCCCCTAACACAGCAATGGGTAATCATTAAATTAAGGCCTTCTTGGGAGTACAGCCAGCACCGTATGGTATTTCCCATCCAGTGATTAACTGCTGACAGTAACACAGGCTAGTCGCAAATGCCACAGAAACCACGTGACAGTGAGCATGAGACTACTGCAGAGCTAAAACTATATCTAAACAGTATAGTAGACATTTTGAAAACATTTACTCTACCCTTAGGGTTCTTTGGTTCCTGGGTCCCTACACAGGCAGCTGTTTCCTTATAATCAGTCCCCTTCAACTGAGCCAGGCGCTTTGGATTCTGTTCCTCATAACCAAAAAGCCTTCACTAGAATGGAAGGCACTTACAGGTACATAAAATAGATATTAATTCAGCCTTGCCAAGGCTCAGAAATAGGTTTTATTTTAAAATCCTTCATTCTGGATGGCTCTGGCCCATTGTCTAAGTCCAAACTTTGCTCAGACAGGTTCTTCCTCTCTAAGGCACTTGAAAAAATTCTGTATTTTGCTTCTAATTTCACTCTTCTATCACTGAGTAATACCCAGCAGATATGTTCTGTTGGCCCCTGATCTTAGCTGGTTTTCCACTCCTCAATTATTTGGGCTATACTTCTAGCAAAGCTCCCCTGACTCTCAGAAATATTTTCTTCCCTACTGTTTTCTAATTTTAACATGTTACATATAAGAACTGTATTATTCCATCTCTTGTAGCAGACACATCACCACTTGTTTGTATCCATTATCAATCATCTCTAATGGCTTATTCTAATTTTCATTATATAAATAGCCATCTATTATACAACCAATGAGTAAATATAACACAAGCCAGAAAGGACAAGTCATCACATCTGTCAGGCAAAGCTGAAATCCACCTGATTCAATCAAACACTCCCACAATAAAAACAATCACAACTTAAAAGTTTCCACAACACCCTAGGTACCAAAGCACTGTTCCAGGAAAAATGATATCTCTAAACATTAAATATAACTAATCTTTAACACACTTTGCCAATACTACATGGATCTTTTTTTTTTTTCTGGCCACACCACATGGCATGTGGGATCTTAGTTCCCCTGCAGTGGAAGCACGGAGTCTTAACCACTGGACCGCTAGGGAAGTCCTACATGGATCACTTTTAATATGGTATAATGAAAACAAGGCATGGGTAAATTTCAAAGTTCATCTCTACTTCCTTGAAAAGTTATCACATAATTTTAATCAACAGCCCAAATCTTCAGTTGGTGGCTACTAAATTTCTTTTCTCTAAAATGATAACATAAGAATTTACATAAAAATTAAAAATTATGAATGTGTATTCTCAAGCCAAAAAGTCATTAAAGAAAGAGAACTTAAAATGCTGTTTCCTCAACCTTTTTATACACTAAGGTTATTTTTCCTGTATAATCATTGGCAAATGATTATAATACAAGCCAAATAAAATCAAAAGCAATTTCATCCTAAGCATTGACAAAGCCTTTTTTTTTAATGTCAGCTTATTTCAGTCAAGAAATAAGAGTCAATAGACAACTACTACTTATAATCACTGCCAGTGAGAAATTACTACTCTACTGAGAGAGCCAGAAAATCATGAAATGGGTTAGCACTGAAAAGAGTCTTATAATTTATCAGATCTAAGCTTTTATGGATGTCACATCCCTTTTAATTCTGAAAAACAGAATTCAGATCAAATTAATTCTAACATATAAATGTACATGAATAGCATCCATTATATTCCTAAAGTAGAAACACATACATACATATAACCTCCAGATCTTTAGTTTCTTAATATCCAGAGTAAGACTCAGTTGAGATTCCAAAACTTATATCACAGTTGACCTTCAGGCACTAAACTGGACCAAATAGACTAGTAGAAAGGAGACGGAAGCACAAAACCCTACTGCATCGTTTCTCAACAGAATCCTTTCCACCTTGCGGTCTGCTCCCTCCTAAATAGGTAGAATAGGTAGGAGAATAAGTAAGTTCAAGGCTGCCCCTACCTATTCACAAGGGACACAAGAAAGAGATACCTTAGGAGTCCTAATACACAAGTAACAAACAAGCAATCTCAGTTTCTTTTCCCCTTCTGTTTTTTCTCCCCTTCCTTCCCATAATCATTCATTTTTGTTTTGTCTCACTTTAATTTCTTTAATCTAGTTCTTTTTTTTTTCTTTCCTCTTCTTCACTTTTTCTGAGTGGAGCATGTGGTAAGACAAAAAGTAAGGGAGAGAAATGCTTAAAAAAAGGAAGTAAAATGGAAGATAAGAGATGGAAAAGACAGATACAGTAGGTTATGTTTTTAAATTATCCCCATATCACAAAGTCCGCTAATCTCTTTCCATGAAATACAGAGTACCACAATATAAAGCTGAGAATATCACAGAACATGGTCAAGAACTTAAGAGAAGTTCCTCCTCTACAATATCTAATTTTAAAACAAACTCTAAGTTTGTTCAAGTTTAAGAAAAAAATTAATTTCTTACATAAGTGCTGAAAGCTTCTGATGAGGCATTGGTAGATCGAAGAGACAGGAAAAACGCTTTCTCCTTGTTTGTTGTAACAAAGAAACCCTCCTTTCCCTGCCCCATCACAGCCTACACAAATTCCAGACATGTTAGAGGACACAAGGGCACATTATGGGGCCTGAAAGGCAGTACTTATTAGGACTCTAACCACTCATCTGCAAGTAGGAACAAAACAGAAATTAAAAACTGGACCAAGTTAACTGTATTTGCCAACATATAGATGAAACGCAAGAGTAGTCTCCCATCACACTGAAAGTTGTATTAGACAAAACAATCACACAATATAAACAGTATAAGGATAAGCAGTTTTATAATATAAAAGGAAGGGTGATCCCTACCTCACGTCATACACAAAAAATAAATTCCAGACAGAATAAGGATCTAAATATGAAAAGCCAAATTTTTTTTTATTAATTTTTATTAATTTTTATTGGAGTATAGTTGCTTTACAATGTTGTATTAGTTTCTGCTGTACAGCAAAGTGAACCAGTTATACATATACATATATCCATTCTTTTTTAGATTCCCTTCCAAAAAAGTCAAACTTTAAAAAGAATAAATTAATGAGGCAGAAGAAAGATTTCTTAAACATGACATAAAATGCACAATTCACAAAGAAAAGATTGAAACATTTAACTACATTAAAATTTTAAATGTCTGTTCAACAAATAACATTATAAACAAAGTTCTCAAAAAATGAAGTCACAGTGCCTCTGGAGAGAGGAACTGGATGAAAGAACAGGAGTGGGAGAGAAACTTTTCACTGTATGCTTTTTTGTATTTTCTGGATTTTTGACTCATGTGAACATACTACCCATTCATAATAAATAAATAACAAATAAATGTAAAACTTTAAAAGTAATAATAAAAGACAAGCCATAAACTGAAAAGAAACACTTGTTATGCATATAAAAGGATTAGTATTCAGAATTTATCAATATACCTAAAATTTATAAGAAAAATACGCTCAAAGAAAATTAGTCAAAAGATATAACCAAGTAATTCATAGAAGAGGGGTCTAAATGACTAAAAATCATGAAGAGAATCTTAACTTTAGAAGTTATCAGAGTAAAGAAAATTGAAAAATGGTATCTTTCCCCACCCATCATTTTGGCATAAACTATCAAATTCAGTCTATATCTTCTTATTCTTAGTTTGCTAGGGGTTATTTATTTATTATCATGAGTCTGTGCTTAATTTTATCAAAATTTTTTGACAATCAAATAACTTTTCTCCTTTATTTTGTTTATGTAGTGAATGACACTGATTAATGTTAAACCAACTGGGCATTTCTAGAATAAACCCAATATTGTAATGATGTATTATCATTTTTATATATTACCGAATTTAGTTTGCTAATAGTTTGTTTAGGTTTCTCCATTTATGTTCATAGGTGAGATTATCATGGAATGGTCCTTTCTTATATTGTCTTCATTAGGTTTTGTATCAAGGTTGTGCTGGCCTTACAATGTGAGTCGGGGAGTGTGTCCTATTTTTCTGTTTTCTGAAAAAGTTTATGTGTCATTTCTTCTTTAAATGTTTGATGGAATTGGCTGATGAAGCCAACTGGACTTAGAGTTTTCTTTGTAAGGTTTTTAATTATATATACTCAATTTATTTTGTGTTACAGAACTATTCAAATTTTCTATTTCTTCTTGTATTAATTTTGGTAAGCCATATATGTCTAGGGATTTGTCTATTTCACATAAATATTCAAACTTTACTGCATAAACTTGTTCATAATATCCTCTTAGGAACTTTTTAATGTGTCCAGGTTCTGTAGTGATGTCCTCCTCCTTGTTCCTGATATTGGTAATTTACGTTTTCTCTCTTTTTTAATTTATGAATCTTATTAGAGATTTATCAATTTTTATTAGCTTTGTCAAGGTTCCAGCTTTTGGTTTTAATGAACTCCTCTATTACATGTTTGTTGTTTATTTCACTAATTTCTGCTCTTATCTTTATTACTTCCTTTCTTCTTTACTGGATTCAGGATAAGGTGGCACTGAAAATTGGTGGGGAATGAATGACTTTTTCACGAAATGGTGCGGGGACACGTGGACATCTATAGGGGGAAAAAATGAAAATTGACACCTATGTCACTATACACAAGGTCAATTCCAGGCGAATTATAGATCTAAAGGTGAACAACAAAACAATAAGCCTACTAGAAGGTAATATAGAAGAATACATTATTGAACTCAGGGTGGGGAAATAATTTTTAAATAACACATAAAAAATATTAACCAAAAAGAAAAAGATCAATACAATTGACTTCATTAAAATGAGAACTTGTGTTTATCAAAAGACA
The DNA here is from genome assembly GCF_965194825.1 of Balaenoptera physalus. Lineage (NCBI taxonomy): Eukaryota > Metazoa > Chordata > Mammalia > Artiodactyla > Balaenopteridae > Balaenoptera > Balaenoptera physalus. The sequence continues at coordinate 53,588,248 of NC_138893.1, read as the reverse complement.
CCATTAAGAAAGTGAAAAAGAGAGTGGGAAAATATATCTGCAATACATACAGCAAAAAAAAGGCTCATATCCTGAATATATGTAGACTTCATATTAATCAATAAGAAAAAATAAATAGTCTAATAGAAAACCAAGCATGAGATTTCCATAAAATCTCATTTAAAAAACTACTCAATATCATTAGACATCAAGGAACTGCAAATTAAAAAACAATGATAGGCCTTCCCTGGTGGCGCAGTGGCTAAGAATCCGCCTGCCAATGCAGGGGACACGGGTTCGAGCCCTGGTCCAGGAAGATCCCACATGCAGTGGAGTAACTAAGCCCATGGGCCACAACTACTGAAGCCTGCACACCTAGAGCCCATGCTCTGCAACAAGAGAAACCACCGCAATGAGAAGCACCGCAAAGAAGAGTAGCTCCCACTTGCCACAACTAGAGAAAGCCTGCACGCAGCAACGAAGACCCAACGCAGCCAAAAATAAATTAATTAATTAATTAATTATTTTCTAAAAAGACAAAAAATATAGTGTTTAGAGATACAGTCTCCAACTTACAATGGTTTAACTTACGATTTTTCAACTTTATGATGGTGTGAAAGCAATATGCATTCAGTAGAAACCGTACTTCAAATTTTGAATTTTGATCTTTTCCCGGGCTAGCGATATGTAGTACAATACTCTCTCGTGATGCTGGACAGCAACCATTCTGTACCCATACAACCACTGTTTTTTCACTTTCAGTAGCGTAGTCAATAAACTACATGAGATATTCAACACTTTATTACAAAATAGGCTTTGTGTTAAATGATTCTGACCAGTTACAGGCTAATGTAAGTGGTCTGAGCATGTTTAAGGTAGGCTAGACTAAGCTATCATGTTCAGTAGGTTAGGTGTATTAAATGCATTTTCGACTCCATCATAAATCAAGGAAGATCTGTACTTGCTTAAGTAGCAAAATTGTAAAGAGAAGCAAAGATGTATTTACCATTCAGGATAATGGCTACCGTTGGGGGTTAGTGATTATGAGGAGGCCAGAGGCCATAAGGGGAGTTTCTAGTGTGCTAGCACTGTTTTTGTGATAAAGTATTCAGCTGGGGGAAAGGGGAGTGGTTCATTTGAGGTAAATCTGGAAAATGTTAACATTTGTTGAAGCTGGGTGTTAGAAAGAGTACTGATTATATTATTACTTGTATGTATAACCAACATCCTTCATGACAAATTTTTTTAAGAAACCAAGTAGTTTTGACCTAAGTCTTGCTACAACTTGATGTAAATAGCACAGAAAATCAAAGTACAGTATATACTAAAGGTTAATTTCCTCATCATAAAGGTTTTTGCATAAATGTCTAGAACCAGGAGAATTAGTAGTTAAGTATACAGGCATACAGAAATAGCAAGGACTCCAGTATTTAAATGCATATACTAGGCAACTATCCCAAAGAGTAACAGAGGCAAGACCTACCCCTCAAAAAGGATATTTTTTATTACCTATAGTCTGCAATGATTACTTTTACCACTAGATGGAACTCTACATGTAAGGTGATATGCTTAGTGAAAGGACTGGAAACAAAATTCACAGCTGAAAAATCAATTACATAAAAATGAAATGCAGGTGCTTTTGAGGCATGTTGAACCCATGAATCTGCAAAATTCAAGGCAGTGGGAGAAAAAAAAAAAAACAAACCTGTATCCTGCAGATGTATCTTTTGGCTGACTACTACCAAAACTACATACCCACAAAACTAAATGTTTCCTCCCTAGTGAATTGCTTAACTTGATTTGTTCTCCAAGAACCACAATCTTGGCAACATCTATCAAAATATGAGCTATATTTAAAGTTGTCTAAACCTGACTTACCACCCTGAGAGAAGTATGCACTCTCTTACTACTTTTTCAACCCCTGGCTCTGAAACATGGCTTTAAATGTGTCACTTTATTGGACAGCTGTTAGATATGAATAATACAAGTATTAAAGAAGAGGCTATTATTCTTCCCTTTTTCTACATGCCAAAGTTAAACTGGTATTATGAAAGTTGTACATAAAAAGAAAGGATAAAAGTAGGCCCCGTGTGTCTAAGCTGGCAGGGTTTTTATAACAGGAACCGTTTAAAGTTGATGAGTAGTACCACAGTTTTTCAGGAAATAATATCCAATTTCTTAAACAAAAATTTTGAAACACTTGCATCCCAAGATCTGCCCTTAAGAGTAGCTGTCCAAGGTTTTGTAATATGGACCTCTTATCACTAATTTAGACTCCAATCATCTACAAAAATATATTTGGGGCTTCCCTGGTGGCGCAGTGTTTAAGAATCTGCCTGCCAATGCAGGGGACACAGGTTTGAGCCCTGGCCCGGGAAGATCCCACATGCTGTGGAGCAACTAAGCCTGTGCACCACAACTACTGAGCCTGCGCTCTAGAGCCCACAAGCCACAACTACTGAGCCCGCGTGCCACAACTACTGAAGCCCGCGCGCCTAGAGCCCGTGCTCTGCAATGAGAAGCCACGACAATAAGGAGCCCCACGCACTGCAACAAAGAGTAGCCCCCTACTCACCGCAACTAGAGAAAGCCCGTGCACAGCAACAAAGACCCAACACAGACAAAAATAAAAACAAATAAATAAATTTAAAAAAAAAATATATATATATACATATATATATATTTGGGCCCTATATTTATTTGATCCCAACTTGAACTAATTTCAGACTACTAGAGCAACTTGATCTGAATTAAAGTGGCAGATTGGGCTTCCCTGGTGGCGCAGTGGTTGAGAATCTGCCTGCCAATGCAGGGGACACAGGTTCGAGCCCTGGTCTGGGAAGATCCCACATGCCGCGGAGCGACTAAGCCCGTGAACCACAATTGCTGAGCCTGTGCGTCTGGAACCTGTGCTCCGCAACGGGAGAGGCCGCGATAGTGAGAGGCCCGCGCACCACGATGAAGAGTGGCCCCCACTTGCCGCAACTAGAGAAAGCCCTCACACAGAAACGAAGACCCAACACAGCCATAAATAAATAAATAAATAAATAAAATTAAAAAAAAAAAATAAAGTGGCAGATGAAGTAATTCCTGATTGCTTACCCTCTTAACCTAAACATTCTGGAAACGTGATCAAGATTTTGCCCTATGAAATGACGATGGAAAGTTCTCAGTCAAGAAGGCTAATTATTCTTCCTCTGAGCACCAATAACACAAGTTTATTAACATATATTTAACTTGTCAATTTTTATCCCTTTGGGTGTCACAAGAATTAGTATTAATTCTGTTGCTGCCACCTCCCTTACTTTTTCTCCCCCAGGCTGGTGTACAATTGGAAGAAAGTTTACTTGTGTTAGAAAAGTAACAGCAAAATTCCCTATTCATTTGGAGAAAGTTCTATAGGATGCTTCACTGACAACACAGTGTCTCTCGTATCATTATCTTAAAGCTGTTTACCCCTCAAAAAAGTATAGTCAAAGCTTCAGGAGACTATCTTTTCCTACAGACTTTAAATGCCATGAGCCTCAGGCAATTAAAACCAAAGTATTTCTACCTATGATCAGATTAGGTTCCAAAAGACTACTTCTAAATCCACTTGTTCCAAAGTCCAGAGTCATATTAATACTATCCAAGAGACAGCTAATGCTTTTCCTCTGGCATATGACTTGTTCGTATCTATACAACTTCACATATTGAAAATTCTTAAGAGCTTTAATCTCTTAGTCAGTATCCTACGAAACTATAAGTCTCTTCATCAACCATCATAAGAAGGTGAACTGCTTTTCTGAGGCACATGTTAGCCAAACAAGAAATCACAGCCACTCACATGTCATTTTTTTTTTTTTTTTGAATATAGAAATGCACTCTTTTATTTATTTATTTATTTATGGCTGTGTTGGGTCTTCGTTTCTGTGCGAGGGCTTTCTCCAGTTGCGGCAAGCGGGGTTCACTCTTCATCGCGGTGCGCGGGCCTCTCACTCTCACAGCCTCTCTCGTTGCGGGGCACAGGCTCCAGACGCGCAGGCTCAGTAATTGTGGCTCACGGGCCCAGTTGCTCCGCGGCATGTGGGATCTTCCCAGATCAGGGCTCGAACCCGTGTCCCCTGCATTGGCAGGCAGATTCTCAACCACTGCGCCACCAAGGAAGCCCTCACATGTCATTTAAATTCCAACTAACCGTGATCTACTGAGTGCTTTATAATTTTAAGAAACTGTAAAGTACAGGAACAAGAAACTAAACTAAGTCTCTGGCATCCAGAAGCTTAAAATTCACTAAACACTACAACATACTATTTTTTTTCCACTATGTCTGTTTTCAAAAATACAAGTGGTCAATTACAGGTGCAATTAGCACATGGGCACCCAGAAGGCCCCATGAGATGACTTTAAAAATTGGGTTGTGAACAATTTTTCTTTTATTGCATTTGCACATAAATGTTAGTCTTTTAAGTGTCATTATTTTAAAGAGATCTTGGGCATTTGCTAAAACTCCTTTGAAATTGGAAGCAATTATGAGACTTTTTTCACTGTAGTAAATCTTAAGCAACCACCACTTTGGGGAAACACAATACACTTTCCCACTCAGCACTGTGAGTGACACCAACTGTTGAGATGATGAGATATTGAAAAGACGGATTCTAATATATGAGATTTTACGGTGCATGAAGTATACAATACTTTTGAAATGAAATTTTTACAATTTAAATATTCCAATTTCTTTTCAACACTTTTATTTCTTAACACCTAAAAAGAATCTATTGTGTCAGTTAAAACATTTATGCTTTAATAAATTTAGGCTTTATCCTCTGTACAATCTTTTTTTTTTTTTTTTTTTTTTTGCTGAGTGCAGGCTTTCTCTAGTTGTGGTGCGCGGGTCTCTCACTGCAGTGGCTTCTCTTGTTGCAGAGCACAGGCTCTAGGTGCACAGGCTTCAGTAGTTGTGGCTTGCGGGTACCAGAGCGCAGGCTCAGTAGTTGTGGTGCACCGGCTTAGTTGCTCCACAGCATTGGGATCTTCCTGGACCAGGGCTCGAACCCATGTCCCCTGCATTGGCAGGCAGATTCCTAACCACTGCACCACCAGGGAAGCCCCTCTGTACAATCTTTTTTTTTTTTATAATTTATTTATTTTTGGCTGTGTTGGGTCTTCATTGCTGTGCGTGCGTTTTCTCTAGTTGCGGTGAGCGGAGGCTACTCTTTGTTGTGGTGCGCGGGCTTCTCATTGCGGTGGCTTCTCTTGTTGCGGAGCACAGGCTCTAGGCACGTGGGCTTCAGTAGTTGTGGCACGCAGGCTCAGTAGTTGTGGCTCACGGGTTCCAGAGCGCAGGCTAAGTAGTTGTGGTACACGGGCTTAGTTGCTCTGCAGCACGTGGGATCTTCCCAGACCAGGGCTCAAACTCTTGTCCCCTGCATTTGCAGGAGGATTCTTAACCACTGTGCCACCAGGGAATCCCCCCTCTGTACAATCTTAATATACATACCCTGGGTTCAAATTTTCAATGAAAGTTTAACACAATGACATAACTGTATGTTTCACATTGGTGTACTTATTTTTAATATTCAAAAGCCATGTTTATTCGATGAAAAACACGGATTGAAAAATGATTGATCTCTTGCTTACGGTCATCCTAACAAATGAAGCAGATTGAACAGAAGATCTAATTAAGGAGAGCTTGGTCACAAGGACAGCAGCCACAAAATGACCTGACCAAAAGAAAAAAAATAATGTAGACCTTGTTACTTGAGTGAAGAAACTATTAACACAACCAATGCAGGGACTGTAGGGATTCCAAAATTCAGAAAACTTTAAAATGCTAAATAGACTTAAGCATACAAAAGTTAGCCATATTTCGAAGGGCTTATTATAGTGCATGTAGTGTTCTCTGATTAAAGTTTGACTTTCTTAGAGAGCAGAAAGTATTTGATGATAACGTCAAGAATGTTACTAAATGATATTCCTGTACACTTTCTTGGTTTCTCATCTTCCCCTAATTGTTAGTTTCCTGTTATTTGGTGAGTTTTTCTTTGGTGTCATTGTTTTTACTTACTTGGTTTTATCCTTGTAACTGTGTTCAGCATAAAAATAAAACAAGTGAAGAACTTCATTATATAATCCCAATGTCATTCTTTAGTTACAATTCCTAAATTAATGAGGTTCCCCCCTCCCCAAAGGTACAATTAAAACACATGTAGCAATTGTAGCTGTCATAGGGCATGCAATTACAAATTTAATATTAAGAACCACGCACGTGGTTTCTATATTTCATTCATGAATTTTTTTCTCTTTTCATTGATACTGATAGAACCCAACTGAGACGTTTCTCTCTCTAAATGGACGACATATTATTTTAAAGCATGTCAAATAATGTTTTACTTCTTTATTGTAACACGTTTCAGAAACTTGGACAAAGATCAACCAAATCATTTTAATTTTCTATGGTGAAAAATGAATGAAGCAAAAAAGGAAAATTAGGATAATATAATCAGGAACATTTTTGAAATAGATGTAGCTTTACATGGTATGTTGGACAATATTTTCTGTTGAAGTGGGGAAAGTTTATCTGTTACAGCTTGGCTCAGATCATTATCGTATTTTGTAATCTTATTGAGTCCCAAGAAACTTGTTTGATGCTATGTAATATACCCTGGTCAGTAAGCAAAAGAAATAAGGCCCAAACTTAATTAAACTTATATGCCTAATCTATATACCTTTAAAGGAAGCATCTCATTTTCATACTTATGAGTATACATAATATTTTAATTACATATTAATTCTTCTAAAGCTTAAGGGTTAATAAATACTACAGCATAACAAAACTCAGCTGGCAGGAGATTGAATTTTTCTTTGATTCTAACTGTTTCATTCTTGCAATAACAAAAAATTGGTGTCTAGCTTTCAGGTAATAGTTCAGTTTGACAAATCATCTGTATTTAATTTCATAACTGATATTGTTATTTATGTTTTCATCTGATTATCTTAAAAGCTGTGGCTTTATACAGTGTTATAGTTTGATACTAACACATTTCCCATTATAAAATGTACTGTCATTAACTCACTCCATATTTAAATAATTATTTATAAGGTAAATCACAAAACTTGTGAGCTTCTGACAAACTCACTCTTTTTTTACCCATCACTATAGTTTTATACTTAACTACAGAAAAGAACAATGGTTTTCCTACAAGATTTTAAGTAGTAGCTAAAGACTGTAACACGAAAGATGATACAAGATCATTAACTGCCAAATGCATGGTACAGCCAATGAAAGCTCTAAGAATTCAGAGTTAGGAGAGAATCTTTCACCCTTATACAAGAGTTGAAATTTGAGGTAGGTCTTAAAGATGAGAAGGGTTTGACAGTGGAGGAAAAAAAAAAAAAAGATAAGTAGTACTTAATTAAAGGGCTTTTTTGTTTGGTTTTTTATTTGGTAGGTTTTTAGGAAACAAAATGCTTTCTCCACACATTAGTGGCAAGCCCTTTTCAAAACGTAACTGGAAGCAAAGGAGGGTGCACAGGGGAGTTATGAAGATGGGTGTAGTGGACAACTGCTGTTTGAACTTCCCACATCTGTTTTCCCATTTCCCCTTGAGCAACAACCTCTTCCGATCCTTTAATCTATGTAGTTTGGTGGGCTGACCCTACTCCCTGGCCACCAGTGTGAGCACAGGACCCAAGCTCACCTCATGGAAACATTTTATCCTCCTCACTGATTCAGACAAAGGCCGGCAAGTCAAACCAGGACAAAAAGACTCAATTCCAAGATTCTTGCTAGATGCTAAGATTGCTAACCAGATGGAAGATTGAAGCTGTTGGTGGTCCATTTCTGCCACCTTTTGTGAAGAACCTGCCCTTTTATAAAGCAAATACAGAGATCAGATCTAAGAGAGCAAAAAGCAGATGCCTGGGACATTGAGATTTGAGATCTTCAATACAGATTAAGCTGTGCTTGATCTACGCCCTGGACTTTTGTTTCCTGAGCTAAGCAGTGTCTCTTTGTGCTTAAGCTAGTCTGTTTCTGTCACGTATGACTGAAAGAGCCCTAACACACAGAGATGTGTAAGAGTGTCTGCCCACAGTACGAGCCCTCCTTTCCATGCCTCCACCTCCAGAGGACAGAGCGGGCTTCTTGAGTACTCTGCCTCCCTCCTCCTCCTCTGGAGCCTCGGTTCTCCAAGACCAGTCTTGCAGGCTTCATCACCGCTGCCTCCAAAGCCTGGCCCTGCGGCCGTGGCTGGCAGCCTCTACTAGTAAGTCACCCTCTCTTCTTCATATTTTCCTTTTTAAATTTCTGTCTTTTCTCTTGCTCTTCTCCCTTACACACCATTTTTCCAATGCTTCCTAGTTTTTCACAAGCCAGTCCTGGTTTTTCTTACAAATTGGAACTTCTTTTCAGCCAAATCACAGCACATAGCATGCAGCCTTTGGTTCTTCAAGTGGACTCATTTCAGCTATTTTCACTGTTCCACGTTACTCAAAGATTCTTTAAAAAAAAAAAAAATCATAAAACTTCCAAGCTTAATGCTGTTATGCCAAATTCAGAGCTAAATTCTGGATAAGAGGGTATTACTCCAACTGATAATTACAACTGAAAGCTACCCTGGTGCAAAAGATCCATGTGCAATACCCAATCCTAGAACTAGACCAAAAAAACATTACTGTACCTTAGACCTTGGCAGAAATGTAGTAACTCTTTTAAAATGATATATATTTCCCATCATTACAAACACCAATTTCTAAAACCTCATATAACTACATGCCAGTAACCCCAAGTAAAAAGATATGAAAAGTTAAAGTAGCTTGCTCAAAGGCACATACGGCTTTAACTGAGGGAAAAGTATCAATAAAGAACGTACCTGCTGGGATCTTTGCATGTTTGAAATTGCAAAGACCAATAAGGTAATACTATATATCTTAGACATCAGCCTGCCTCAAAAAAATAAAATCAGATAAATTATATTTACCCTAATAACTATTGTTTAACAGTCTTGCTTCAGGCTCTTTATTCCAGAAAACTGTCATTCCATTTGGAATGCATATAGACCTTTACAAGCTTACAAACAAATAAGTTTGTCCCAGCAAATTTAAGCACCAATCACCTTCTTGTCCTCTGACTTGTTTCTGTCCCTCCTCATTCATTCAGATCCTACACACCACCTCATACTTTTCTGTAGAATAGACTTACGCAGTGTTGAAGCAAAGGGAAGCTAGGAACTTGGAGATATGATTCTCCATGTGCCAGTTATCAATTTACTGCCTCTCACCCATCATTGCCTACTCTGCAAAAATGGAGCCGGAGACTTTTAAGTGTATTTCCTTTTCCAGCTGGCACAACGTTAAGCATTATGAATAAAGAACACTGCAGAGACAGTGTAGGAGGCAGGGCCTTTCCCTTTCCGGTTCCAGGCTGCTCGTCTAGGCAAGCTCCTGCAGCGTGCACAACTTCTCCACTGATAGACTCCAGTTTACAGCAGCCAGCAGCACCCACAAGCCAGTTGCTTCCCCCCAAGACACCTCCCTATTAACAGCTTTCCGCAGTGTTCTCTGCCATTCTGTGAGCCACAGCCATGCCTTCTCCAACAAGGTGGGATCTCTGCCCTAGGGTACCTCTTCTTAGTACATTCTATCTCAGCCCTATGGATTACAGTGGATTCTTTTCTTTTTTTCAGCTTTATCAAGCTATAATTGGCAGACAAAGTTATAAGATATTTAAAGTGTACAACATGACGACTTGGTATACATAGCTGATTCTGATTTCTCCCATTTGTATATTACTTAGAGATCTCTTTACTTCTTATTAGCCAATCACTTGTTACTCCAATCCCCTGTTATAATCAATAATTCTTTATACTAAACTTTCTTTGTTCAAATTACTGTATAGTTTCTGTGTCCTAGTTGAACCCTGACTGATATAGCAGGTAAAAACTAGCAAAACATCAGGGGCTTCCCTGGTGGCGCAGTGGTTGAGAATCTGCCTGCCAATGCAGGGGACACGGGTTCGAGCCCTGGTCTGGGAAGATCCCACATGCCGCAGAGCAACTGGGCCCGTGAGCCACAACTACTGAGCCTGAGCGTCTGGAGCCTGTGCTCCGCAACAAGAGAGGCCGCGATAGTGAGAGGCCCGCGCACCACGATGAAGAGTGGCCCCCACTCGCCGCAACTGGAGAAAGCCCTCACACAGAAACGAAGACCCAAAACAGCCAAAAATATTAAAAAAATAAATAAATAATAAATTTTAAAAATTAAAAAAAAAAAACATCAACACAAAATAGATGGGCTCTGGCATTTCTAGAAACAACCCATTCTAAAAGATGGTTAATAAAATGTAATTAAAAGGGTTCACTCCAGGTAGCCAGAGGGTATCTTCAGGAAGAAAGTACTGATAAGTGCTGATTTAAAAAAAAAAAAAAAAAGGGGGGGGCACTCCCCTGGTGGCTCAGTGGTTAAGAATCCACCTGCCAATGCAGGGGACACGGGTAAGAGTGCTAGTCCAGGAAAATCCCACATGCCATGGAGCAACGAAGCCTGTGCACCACAACTACTGAGCCTGCACTCTAGAGCCTGTGAGCCACAACTACTGAAGCTCGTGCACCACAGCTACTGAGCCCACGTGCCACAATTACTGAAGCCTGCGCACCTACAGCCCGTGCTCCACAACAAGAGAAGCCACCACAATGAGAAGCCCGCACACCACAATGAAGAGTAGCCCCCGCTCGTCGCGACTAGAGAAAGCCCGTGCGCAGCAACGAAGACCCAATGCAGCCAAAAATAAAATTTAAAAAAAAAGAAGAAGAAAGCAATAATCTAATCAATCAGCTGTAATGTGTCTTTTTCAAGGATAAAATGGGAAAACCTGACATACATATCAGGTATATTCTTTTTTTTTTATTGAAGTATACTTGATTTACAATGTTTCAGGTGTATAGCAAAGTGATTTAGCCATATATATACATATATATATGTATATATACTCTTTTTCAGATTCTTTTCCATTATAGGTTATTAGAAGATATTGAAGATAGTTCCCTGTGCTATACAGTAGGTCCTTGTTGGTTATCTATTTTATATATAGTAGTGTGTATCTGTTAATCCCAAACTCCTAATTTATCCCTCTCCCCCGTCCTTGCCTTTCCCCTTTGGTAACCATAAGTTTGTTTTCTATGTCTATAAGTCTATTTCTGTTTTGTAAGTAAGTTCATTTATATTCTTCATGCAAATTACCTAAATTGCCTTTATTGATTGGCTTGTAAGCCTGAATAGAGTCAGTCCCCAAATCCATCTAACGGATAAAATAGCTTCTGGACTTGCAATAACAAAAAAGACTGCCACTCTCTGAGGACTTCCACACAACCATCCAGCAACCTCCCTCTTTTGCACTGTTTAATCTCACAAACTCTACAGCTAAAGGTTAGAGGCAAAGAAAGGTAGGCCACTGACCAGTTTATATAGATTAACTTTAAAATTCTATTTTCTTCTTCCCCCCTCCTTCTACCAAGACTGGCCTTGTCTATAAATGTCAAACTCTCTAAGCCAGATAACTGATAAAAATGTAAAATAAAAAGATTCAGATTCAAGAAAGACCCCTGAAGAATCTATTCCTCATTACCGTTCATAGAATTTGACAGTACAAATAAAAAACTGGATTCAGGGAGTTCCCTGGTGGTCCAGTGGTTAGTTAGGACTTGGCACTCTCACGCCGTGGTGCCAGGTTCAATCCCTGGTCAAGGAACTAAGATCCTGCAAGCCTCCTGGGTCGGCCAAAAACAAACAAACAAACAAACAAACAAATTGGATTCGGACATTTAAACCATGTTTTCCGCTTGTACAAGTGAGAAAAGACAATTCTTCCTAAGATCAATAGGTTCCATCTATCACTTTTCTCAAAGGACCACACAGCTGTCTTATAAGAGAGAGAACAATATAACAAAAAAGACTTCAGGAAATCTACGGTGTAGGTAAATCAGCAGGATACAGGACACTTTCCCCATCTTCAGGCACCTTCCTTATCCTCCAAAAACATTTCCAAAATGGGATGTAAGTATCCCGAAGTCTGTTCCAAACCTCCCTAAGTTCCATGGGCAGGCTTGGGCTCCAAAACTTAGACGCTGCTGGCATATTAACTGTCTCCAGCTTTTCACAAGTGCTATCACTTAGGCGGCTTGCTCTGCCTCCCTCCACCCCATATGTTCCCGTTTGCTTTTTCTGGTTCACAGTGGGTTTCTTTTTTTCCAGTGAACATTGAGGTTAGAAAGCCTGTGACTCTTTGTTATCAATTTCCCCTCTTCATCTAATAATAGTTAGTACTTTCTTTTTATGTCGTTTTTCAGCTCAAAAAGTACTGAGCTGTATTTCCCTACTGCCAATTGTGTGGGGAGGTGGCTATATTTCTTTTCCTGCTTTAGCTTTTCCTTTTTCTCTCTTTGGCCCTTAAGAGTCTCTATTATTTTTATACCACTACGGGTAGAGTGGACACCTTCTATTTGTGGATTCTCCTTATTATTAGGTGCAGGCTTAAAATAATAATGAAGAAATAGAAATAGAAAGCTAGACAGTTCTGAACAGATGATCATATATTCTCCAACATGCAAATATGTGTTGATCTGTGCAAATCAGACAACTCTTTCCTCCTCTTTATGGAATACAAGGGGCCACACCACCAACAGAACATTAGAAAGGTTAATATCTGCAGAACATAAAATAATTTGCATGGCACTTATCACCACAAGGTAATATTTTATATCTTAAAAATGACAAAAACTATTATTCATTCATTATTGACCACCTAGACAAAGCTAACTGTTGGGAATACGTAATAAAAATATACGTGTCCCGCCCTAAAAAGCTTTAGAAAACTCAACTTCTCTTTTACAATATGAACAGTTTCAGGTTCAGATAAGATTCTGGGAATGTCTACTGATCATGTAACTAATACTATAGCCCAAAATTTAAATTCAAACAGCAACATCCTTTAAAGAAATTCAAACAGTTCCCACTACAGAATGGTATTTTGTCTTCAGATTTTCATCACAATTCAAGATTTTAGAGCAGGCTGAGGGATGATCTAATCAAATTTATCAACCCCCTCTATGGTTTCTGGGCAAAAAAAAAAACGATGAACCATTTATAGGCAGCTCCAAGAGGGAAAACCTCTTCCCTATAAAATAGTAAATAACACATTCAACCACTCCCATCTCTGCTAAGGAGGGACTCCAGTGCCCACTCACAAACCCAGCTTTCCAAGATTTGGAATCTCCTAGTCAGTATAAACAGCACCAACAGACACAAAGCCAAAGCACCAGGGCAATGTAAATAAGCTCACTCTACTGAATTCTAATATACATTTACTCAATTAAGACAACTGAGGTCTCAAAGCTGGGGTAAGACCACCTGGAAATTCTTTCTAGGAGAAGCTAAATTTCAGTGTGCCTGCTTAGGAGAAAACACTCTAGAAATAAAGTAATGATTTCCTAAACTGCAGATCCCTCTGATCTGGTCTTTAGTTGTTCTACTAGGAGAAAGAAAACCTATTACGTTTGAAGTGGTTATTATCTACTAGGCTCAACGTTAAGAGCTTTAAAAGGATTGCCTGATTTAATTCTGACATTCTCTGGAATAGACATCATTATGTCCATTTACAGATGAAGAAACTGAAGCTGAGAGAAGTTTAAAAATTGGCCCAAGTATTTTATTCTTTTTGGTGCTACTGTAAATATGATTCTTTTCCTAATATCCTTTACAGATAGTTCATTCTATCTGTATAGAAACACAACTGATTTTTGTAGGTTGATTTTGTACGCTGCAACTTAAACTTGTTTATTTCTAATAGTTTTTTTGTTAGTGTCTTAAGGGTTTTCTATATATAAAATCATGTTGGGACTTCCCTGGTGGTCCAGTGGTTAAGAATCCGCCTTCCAATGCAGGGGACTCGGGTTCAATCCCTGGCTGGGGAACTAAGATCCCACATGCTGTGGGGCAACTAAGCCAGCGTTTGGCAACTACTGAGCCCGCGCGCCACACCTAGAGCGCCCGCACGCCGCAATAAAAACAAGAACAAAAGACAAGTGTTGGTGAGGATGGGGAGAAATTGCAACATTTGTATACTGTTGGTAGGAAAGCAAAATAGGGCAGTGGTATAGCAAATAGTATGGACGTTCCTCAAAAAAATTAAAACTAGAACTACCATATGATCCAGCAATCTCACTTCTGTGTATTTATCCAAAATCGCTGAAATCAAGATCTCAAAGAAAAAAAAAAGATCTCAAAGAATTATTAGCACTCTCACGTTCACTGAGGCATGATTAACAATAGCCAAGATGTGGAAACAACCTAAATGTCCATGAACATACGAACAGACAAGCAAAATGTAGTATACACGTAGAATGGAATATTACTCGCCTTTAGAAAAGAAAATTCTGCAATATGTGACAACATGGATGAACCTTGAGGACATTATGCTAACTGAAATAAGACAGTTGCAGAAAGACAACTGATTCCACTTATATGAGGTATTCACTTACATGAGGTATCTAAAATAATCAAATTCACGAACTAAATAGTGGAATAGGGGTTGCCAGCAGCTGGAAGAGGAGGAATGGGGAGTTACTAATTAACAGGCATAAAGTTCCAGTTAAGCAAAATGAACAAGCTCTTGAGATCTGCTGTACAACACTGTACCTATAGTCAACAGTACTTATTGTACTCTTAAAATTGTACCAACAGGGTAGATCTCATGTTAAGTGTTTTTACTACAATAAAATTTTTTTAATGTTTAACTGGCCCAAGGACTCAAACCCATTTCCAACTGACACTCAAATCTGTGCTCTGACTTAACCACATAACTGCCTCGGAAGAGATTAAAAAGTACTGACAGCGTTCTCTCTCTGCGCTGTTAGACGTTAGGAAATTCGCTTAGCAGCTCTGGGCTTGAGTTTCCTCACCATCAAGATGAGTCTCAGCGCAAAGGCAGGCAGCACTGCCACCACCAACTGGTCGGTTTGCAGCCAACGCCGCTGGTAGTCCCCCAACGGGCATCAGCAGGACCAAGCGGGGGCCCAGCTGGAGCCCAGCGCCGCGGCCGGACCACCGCGCCTCAGCTCCCGCAGGCGCGAAGATGAGAAACGCCGCGGGAGAAAGGAACAAAGCCCGGCCCCGCTGGGTCACCGTGACCCGGGGGAAGGGCATCAGTACGACCAGCCCACGGCCTCGTTTCCAAGGCAGCTGGACCAAGAGCTCGTCTCACCTCCGGCCAGATTCGCCGGCTGGCACCTCCCCTTCACTCTGCGCCTCAGTCGCCATCTTAGTCAGTAAACTTCTTTCACCACCCCCAACCCCGACCCCGCCCCCATGCCTTTGGATTGGCTAAGGTGTTTCCCCCTCTTTTACACGATTGGATGACTTGACCGGCCCTCCTCAACCTAAACAGCTTCATGATATTATAGGTCTATTCAAATAACTAACCGTCCTTGGTCGCCCCCAGTCTTCGCGGAAAAAAAGGAGGGGGGAACCCAGCCCCGAGGCCTGCCGGGAGTTGTAGTTTCTCATTTTGATTAACCCTTCGGATTCCACGGACCTTTAGGTTCAAGTCAGAAATAACAAGCCAATGCTCAAATTTTGTCCTGATGTATAAAACTCAGAATTACAGATCTGTTGAACTTGAAAGTGACTTTAAGAGTCACTCTCTAAAATGCAAGATTCGTTTTCTGTCCTGATACAGATTGATATACCCAGAATTGTAGGTACAGAGTGGGAGCCAAGAAGTACTTATTAAATTTAGTTCACAGCCTGCTTTCTTTAGACAGCATACGGGGGGGTCACTTCTTCATTCCACCCACTCCCGTCCAGCTTTCCAAAGAACCCACAGAGTTTGCCTCTCTGATCTGAATCATGGAGACAAAACCTGCATAATTTTGTCCCTGGCTGAGCTTTAATCCTCAGTGGGAGAAATAACCATAATTATGCTTGCCCTCCCTGCCTCACGGGCTTCTGGTGAGGATTAACTGAGGCAACAGATGCGAGAACATTGTAAACTTAAAGCATTAATTTTTTCTCTGTATTATTTTTCTCTGCTGGATTTTTCTAGGAATATTTTTCCTGTTGTTCCTTTTGACATCCTTTCACCTGAGGATATCCCAGCACTCTCCTTCTCTTTCACTAAGCTCTAACCACATATATTTCAGTTTCTCAAAAGCCTTTGCTCTGTTGCTTTTCTGTCTGGCCTGCTTTATTACATTTCACATCTCAGTTTAAAAGTCACTGGTTCAGGGAATTCCCTGGCGGTCCTGTGGTTAGGACTCTGCACATCCACTGCCGGGGCCTGAGTTTGATCCTTGGTCAGGGATCTAAGATCCCAAGAGCCGTGTAGGGTGGCAAAAAATAATAATAATAAATCAAAAAATAAATAAAAGTCACTGGTTCAGATGCTTTCCATGCCCCCCACCCCGAATAAACCAGTTCCCCTACTAAACTTTCACATAACACTTGTACTCTTCCTTCATAGTTCTTATCACAACTTATATAGTTTGTGTGACCATTTGTTTCACGGGAGGGTCCCCAACTAGACATCCTGCCACATGTGGGTGGAGGCTACATCTATTTTGCTCCCTGTGGCATGTGGCACATAGTGGCCTTCAAAAAATATTTTTTCAGCAAATGAATAAGTAAATCCTCAGGCTCTATTATCCAAATCAAAAATTGAATCAAGTATTCTAATAGATTATTTCAATTGATGAATTTATAAGTTTGGTAAAAGTGTCTAAATAAAATTGCATTTAGTTTTATGTTTAACAAATTGTCCTTATTGTACAAATGCATGAAAAGAAATGCAAAATTCAACAAACACATATCAGTGAAATTTTTCACTGAACCCCAGACAGCCTTGGAAAATCCAGGTTGCATAACTGCTGTATATACAAAGCAGGGAACCCAAGGCTCAAATTCTGCCCTTTCCCTGAAGTGTGAACAGGTTTCCCTCCCCCCTGCCGGCCCCAGGACACCCAGGACATCAATTAATTGACTGACTGAATTAAACTGATGCTTTCACACAGAAGAAATGTTCAAAACTTTAAACTATTACCACTACAACTAGGAAGAACACCATATTTCTGGTTCATCTGTTCTGATGACATTTTTTACACAAAGTCCTTCATGTTTGGGGAACGACAGCACCGTGTTAAGAGCATGGGCTCTGGAGTTAGTGAGCTTAGGCTCAAATCTGGCTCCATCACTTCTAGCTGTGTGACCCCAGACAAGTTACTTAACTTTCTGATTCTATTTCCTTTTCTGTAAAGTGAGGACAATGATAATTCTCAGAGGGGTATTGTGAAGATTAAATGAGATAATCTCTGAGGAGCTGCTTCACAGCAGAGTGTCTGGCGCACACTAGGTCTAGATAAATGTTCAAGGTGAGATGATGAATATTAAGAATGCTAGGGGGGCTTCCCTGGTGGCGCAGTGGTTGAGAATCTGCCTGCCAATTCAGGGGACACGGGTTCGAGCCCTGGTCTGGGAAGATCCCACATGCCGCGGAGCAACTAGGCCCGTGAGCCACAACTACTGAGCCTGCACGTCTGGAGCCTGTGCCCCACAACAAGAGAGGCCGCGACAGTGAAAGGCCCGCGCACTGCGATAAAGAGTGGCCCCCACTCGCCGCAACTAGAGAAAGCCCTCGCACAGAAACGAAGACCCAACACAGCCAAAAATAAATAAATAAATTAAAAAAAAAAAAAAGGGACAACTGATTTAAAAAAAAAAAAGAAAGAATGCTAGGACTTCCCTGGTGGCGCAGTGGTTAAGAATCCACCTGCCAATGCAGGGGACACGGGTTCGAGCCCTGGTCCGGGAAGATCCCACATGCCGTGGAGCAACTAAGCCCATGCGCCACAACTACTGAGCCTGCGCTCTAGAGCCCATGCTCTGCAACAAGAGAAGCCACCCGCAGTGAGAAGCCCACACATCTCAACGAAGACCCAACACAGCCAAAAATAAAATAAATTAAACGTATGGACACCAAGGGGGGAAAACTGCAGTGGGGTGGGGATGGTGGTGTGCTGAATTGGGCAATTGGGATTGACATGTATACAGTGATGTGTATAAAATTGATGACTGATTTAAAAAAATAAAAAAAGAATACTAAACTCCACGGGAATTCCCTGGTGGTCCCGTGGTTAGGACTCCGAGCTTACACTTCAGGGGGCACGGGTTCGATCCCTGGTCAGGGAACTAAGATCCTGCATGCTCCGCGGCGAGGCCCAAAAAAACAAAAAAAAGAATGCCAAACTCCCTTCTCAGATAACACTTCTATCTCCACTGCTGTGTGATAAGGACCATACATTACTCTTGAGGTTACAGTTTAATCGGTTAGCCTGGAGAGGGGAGTGTCCCTCCTCAAAACCAGCTGTCCTGCTGTGACTTCTGATTACAAGCAAGTATCACTGCTGAGTGCTCTAAAAGTACCCCCCAGCCGACAAGCCTACACACCCTGTTTCTGCGAGGATGTCACGGCTCCCCCGAGATCATCTTCCTTACCCCGTCTAGTTATTGAGTGTTAGAACGACGATAAGCACAGCTGTACAGCAGGCATTCTGGAAAGTTCAGAAAGTCCTCTTGATTCCAACAGCCTGGCTGAACAAAAGGTCACAGAAAAGTGGCCCCAGCCCTCAAGGAGTTTACAGTGGACTCAGGGAGACAAAATGGACACATGTAAGTCACATACAACAGAAGACAGTTTAGAATTATGAAAGACTAAATACCAAAGTAGAGAACAGACTCGCAAGAATTCAGAAGTGCGGAGAAGGGAAGAAGGCCAGGGCTGTAAAGGATGGTTGAAGAGCAGAGGCATGGATGTGAGTCTGCCACAAATGTGACTGAAAATCCATCTACCTACCCCAACAGACCTGGAGCTTTGGGCAGATGTGGTATTCGAATCTTCTTTGTGTTTCCAGGCCCTGGCCTCAACGGGGGCGGGTGGGCAGGGTGGCGGGGGGGAGGAGGAGGGAAGCAAAAGAAGGAACAAGATGGAAGAGAAAGAAAAGAAGGATCTGCCCATGACCCCAGCCCCAGCATCATCCTCTCCCCTCCCCACCTCTAACCCCACCCTCCAACGATGCAAGTGACCTGGAGTCCCCAGATGCATCTGTTTTCCACTTTTGTTCTTGCTGTTCCCTCGGCTTGAGTTAAAGCAGGACATTTTGATGCCCACACCAAAATATAAAAATATCATGTGTACAAAAAGCATTTCTGAGCCTTACATCAGTAATGAGCCTAGATAGGGATAGGGTGAGGGTGCTTATTGAACATTAAAAAAAGAAAAAAGTTTAAAAAATGTAATGATTTGTTCTCTTGTCAAAAAGGCCAACAGTCCCACCAAAATATCATGTACTCACCTGTAATATCCCTTTCTTTCTTTCCCTCTTTCCTTTGCCAGAAAACTTGTATTTGTTATGATAAAGTCTTTGGAATCATTATTTTAATGTCTTTTTCATCATCTGTTAATATTTAGCTCTTTTCTTTTTATATTGTTTAATTACACAAGTAATACACGAAGACATTTTCCTTGTAAAAAAAAATTTTTTAATAATACAGGTAAAATCTCCCTTGTTGACTTCCCCCCACATTCTAGCCCCTCCTCTAAGAAACCACTATTTTCTGTTTGTGTCTGTTCAGATCTTTCTCTATACAATACATTTATTCAACAAATATCTATTGAATGCTTACTATGTGCCAGGCACTGTTCTAGGCCTGGAGATACAGGCATAACAAAACGTCGTTCTCTCATGGTGTCTCATTCTAATGGTAACACACACATACATAGAGAAATACATAATTTTAATTTTTAGATAAATGGTGAAATGCTGTACATATTATCCTTATACATGCATCTTAGAGATTTTTCCATGTCGATACACCTAAATCTGCCATTACTCTTCCTTTTTTCTTTTTTTGACCGCGCTGCCCGGCTTGTGGGATCCTACTGCCCTGACCAGGGAGAGTCCTAACCACTGGACAGCCAGGGAATTCCCTGCCCTTACTCTTTTGAACTACTGTGTAGTATTCCATATTATAGATGCTCCCTGGTTTATTTTAACCATCCCCTCCAGGTGTACATTTAGATGTATGTCAATCTGGATGGCAAGCACTGGAAACTGACTTTGGCTACCATAACAGAGACTGGATTTGTTGGAAGGATACTAGGTTGAAGAGCTGGCAGGAAGGAAGGGGGCTAGGGAGCTGGAAACCCAGCCAAGTTCAGTCCATTTAGTGCCACTTGAGTCTAAGCACAGTCACCCCTCTGCTGATTTCCCACCTGTTCGTGGGTCCCCACGTCACCCCCTGGAGAGGCAGAGTCATCAGGGAGAACATCTGATTGACTTGGCCTAGGTCACTTGTCTCTACCCTTCTGCCTGGGGGAAGCTCTGTCTCCCAACAAAGCTCTCCCAGTGGGGAATTACCTACAAAAATGGGAAAAAATTAAAGGACAAATGTGTGCTACAAATCATTCCCAATTTTTTACTTCCTGGGGCACCTGATTATTCTGGGCTGGGGCAGAGCTTAACCCTTCAGTCTCCTTCAGACACACGAAAGACTAACATCTACATTATTCCACATGTTGAAAAAAGAAAACTGTCCAGCTCTGCTACAGAATCCTCTTCAAGACTGGCCACAGGGCCGGAGAGCGGGGGAGGGAACACAATGAGGTGAAGGAAAGAGGAACCAGTTCTGCGCAGCTAAGAACGACCGAGTTCGGGGCTGGAACCTCAGAGTGAAAGTTCTGGGGGTCATTTTCTCCAGCCAGGACAACAAGCTGGGAAACAGCCAGGTCAGTGGCAAGAGGCTGGCAGAGAGGAGACTGGAAGCGTGCGCAGCCCGGGGCATTTCTGATTGGGAGTCACCATCTGTCAGGCACTGGGCTCAGCGCTGGGGCTACAGAGTTGAATGAGCCATGAATCCTACCTTCCAAAAGCTCAGACTGTAGTTGGAGGGCAAGGGGGCCAGGCTGTCTGGGCCACAGCAGAGGCAAGGACCAAATTCTCTGAAAGCCTGAAGCTGCCTGGCCTGACGTGGGGCGGGGTCTGAGGGAGGCGGCGGTGGTCCTGAGTCTTGCAGGGTGAGTTGGAAGACCCGCAAACCGACCAAATCGTTTTGAATTGGAATCTCTCTGGTGCTCTAATCAAAAACCCCAAACCTCAGGTGAGGAGGCCCCATGTGCTGATGGTAAGTTTCAAAGCAGTAACATATATGTGATGTTCAGGAATGGGCCAGTACATTATGAACTCTCCGCGTGCTGGGTGTTATCTCCACTGTCATGTGAGCTGAAGCCTGGAGGAATCCTTTTTTCCTGCCACTATAACCCATTCTTGTGGAGGCTGTTTCGGTATAGAGAGAAATTTTGCACATAAAGTTTCTATAGCAACTAAGAAGGGTAACCAGTACATTATGAACTCTCCATGCTGGGTGTTATCTCCACTGTCATGTGAGCTGAAGCCTGGAGGGATCCTTTTTTCCTGCCACTATAACCCATTCTTGTGGAGGCTGTTTTGGTACACAGAGAAATTTTGCACATAAAGTTTCTATAGCAACTAAGAAGGGTGAAGGTCAGCAAAGGCCCAATGGCTTCCCCACCTCTCTGTCCTGTAGACAGAAGCCTTCAGCGGCAGCTTCAAAGTGTCCCCCAATCAAAATCAGAAAGTAAAGGAAATTGTCCTTTAGCCCCCTTAGGTCTCTGCAGTCATCCTCAACCATAGGATCCATCTTCTTTCAAGGATGTAGGAAGAGAGGGCTGCCTTGCTCGTTCATTCACACTTCAGTGTGAATTAAACCCAAAGGTACCTCTTCTGGAACGTGCAAATTTAAAGGACCACTTTAATTGTGAAATAAAAAGCTTGTCACCCAGTTAAAATAATTTACACAATCATGTGGATTAGGAAACCTGAAAACCTTCTTGGGAGGATTCAATAACTGTGTCTCAGATGACCGTTTTATATTTGCTGCATTTCTAGATTTGTTTATATGATTGATTTGTTTTGGCTTCTCCCACTAGACTGTATGTTCTGTGGGTTAAGGAGTGTATTTGATTTTGCTCACTCAACTATTTATTCAGTGAATAAAGGAACAAGTGAATCAAATAAATCAAAGAAGTAACAAGTGAAATAGTGAGGTCACTCAGCTCTTAAAAGTGCATCCCACCACTACCGGACGTAAGTTTTTGTTTCAATGCGCCCAGCATCACTTTAGGGGTCTTCTGCTCTCCTATCCTCTGTGCGTTTTGTGTGGCATCGATGCCATCTCTGGCTAAAGGAGTGGGGAAAACAACTCTGGCCAATCAGAGGACTCTGGATTTTACAGTCTAGGCCAGCCCAAGTAAATACGGAAAGGAAGTATGCAGTAAGAGCCCCGCTGGGGGAACTGAATGGGGTGGGAGGGCAGAGGGCAGGAGGAACCACTGCCTGTTGGAGGAGGTTTGTAGCTGGACTGAGTAAGATTTAGATGGGTAGAAAATTGGGGGGGATGACATTCTCTGCAAAAAGAACAGGACTAAACATGGAGAGACAGGAACATACTAGATGCATTTGGAAGCCGGCAAGGGCCCAGTGTGACACGAGCAAAGGGCTTCTATGGGGTCAAGATAAGGTTGGATGAGTGGACCAGGGCCAGGCCTCTGAGTTCTGGATACCATGTTAAGAAGCTGAGGGTTTTACTCAGGAGGTAATGTGGACCTATTCGGAGTGGGGGTGGTGAGTAACCCGAGCAGGGCTGGGCATTAGGAAGTTGATCTGCCAGAAGAGTGGATTAAAGGGAAAGAAGCTAGGGCCCAGACACAAGTTGCATGAGCCCAGTCAAGGAAACATGAAGAGCATGGGCAACGGGACCAGAAATAAGGCATGACAACTGGCAGAGGCACTGGAGGAAAGAAACAGACCTTGGGGAACAAGAACCAGGCAGAGTTAAAAGACCAGATTGCAGAACCTGGGTAACAGCGCCTGGGTAGTGGTTTGAGAAGGTCAGGCTTTGGCATCAGCCAAAACTGAGTTTGAATCCTGGTTCTGGCTCTGGTAGTTTGTGTGACCTTGCACAAATTTTCTTAACTCCGGGCCTAGGTTTTCTTATCCATGAAAAAGGATAATACTAAACTCAGAGGTTATTGAAAGATTAAAGAAAATAATATGTGTAAAGTGCTTTTCTGTAGAGCTAGTGGATACAAAGTTTCTTTTGGGGGTGATGCTAATGTTCTAAAATTAGATTATGGTGATGGTTGCATAACTCTGTTAAATATACTAAAAAACATTGAATTGTACATTTTAAATGTGTGAATTTTATGGTAAATTATATCTCAATAAAACTGTTAAAAACTTAATCAATATATGGTAGTTACTATTATTATCTGCTTCATTTCCTGATCTGAGTACTTCCCATAGGCCTTGCCTGGCTGGCATTGCCCTCCAAACCACCTTTGCAGATTTTCTGATTATATTAGCATTGTCTTTTAAAAGTTCCTGGTTGACTTAAACAAGACAGAATGTTGGGCTTCCCTGGTGGCGCAGTGGCTGGGAATCCGCCTGCCAATGCAGGAGACACGGGTTTGAGCCCTGGTCGAGGAAGATCCCACATGCCGCAGAGCAACTAAGCAGCTGCGCCACAACTACTCAGCCTGCGCTCTAGAGCCCGTGAGCTACAGCTGCTGAGCTCGCGTGCCACAACTACTGAAGCCCGTGTGCCTAGAGCCCGTGCTCCGCAACAAGAGACGCCACCGCAATGAGAAGCCCGTGCACCTCAACGAAGAGTAGCCCCCACTCGCTGCAACTGGAGAAATCTCGCGTGCAGCAACGAAGACCCAACGCAGCCAAAAATAAGTAAATTAAGTAAATAAATTTTAAAAAAAAGATAGAAGGTTATTTGTTTCTCACATAGAAGAGATCTGGAGGCAGGAAGTCTATGACTGTATTTGTGTCTTCAGACCTCGTTTGAGATTCCTTCAAATTCACTGCTCTTTCATAGTTCAATATGGCTGCTAGAGCTCTAACCATCACATCCACATTCCAGGAGATGCGATGAAAGAAAAAGAGAGGCACTTGGCCCCCTTCCTAATAGCAAGATTTTCCAAAAATACCATACACTTCCCACTTACACCCCGCTGGCCAGAACTTAATCACATGGCCCCATCTAGCTGTAGGAGAAGCCGGAAAATGTGGTCTATGGCTCTGGTGCTGCTACAACTTGGTGTTGAAGGGAAGGATAGTAACTGGGAGGCAAACTGCAGCTGCTGTTATAACTACTATTTAACGAAGGCAGAATATAGAAAATATATATGTAAATGCATAAAATATATTTGAAAAGAATATACAAGAATATACAACAAGTGTTAGTATAGTTTGCCTCCAGGAAGGGAAACTGGGTGGCTGGGGACAGGAATGGGGGGAGGGCTTTCTTTCACTGTACTCATTTTGACCTTTAGAATTTTGAACCACGTGGCTGTATTATCTATTCAAATAAATAAAACTAAAGTCTTTTTAAAAAATTCTGAATTATACTACCTGACCGTGTGTCTCCTAATTTCCGATTCTGTTGACACCCAGCCATCCAGACAGACACAAAGCCTCTGCAGATCCGAGACTGCCTTCCCTTGACACCTATAGCCAATCACTCTGTAAGTTGGAGCATCTACTTTTCTATTCCCACTGCCATGGTTTGGCAAGGGCAGTACAGTCTTTTCTACAGTCCCAGAAATAAGAGCGTTAACTGCATCAGCCTATGTAAGATCATCCTAATAGTCCCTGTAGAGATGTGTTCCTGACATGGCCATTTTTTTACCCATGATCAACATACAATGAGTGGGGTGGGGGGACTTCCCTGGTGGTGCAGTGGATGAGACTTCGCACTCCCAATGCATGGGGCCCAGGTTCGATCCCTGGTCAGGGAACTAGATCCCACATGCATCCTGCAACTAAGAGTTTGCATGCCACAACTAAAGAGCCCTGGAGCCGCAACTAAGGAGCCCGTCTGCCGCAACTAAGACCCGGTGCAACCAAATAAATAAATAAATATTTTTTTAAAAAATACAATGAGGATGTAGTGGTCCCTTGTCTTTTCATCTCTTCGTTCTTTTTTCCTGTTGTAATGGTAGATCTGGCTGGGCCTAGTATAACTCAAAATCCATCAGAGAGGCTCTCAGGCCTTCAGTTTTTCCATTGACTCTCTATAGCTTACACATTTTAAACAATTCCTTGAAACTGCTTGCACTAGGTTTCCCAGGGCTGCTGTAACAAATTACCACAAACCTGGTGACTTAAAACAACAGAAATTTATTTTCTCACAGCTTTGGAGGCCAGAAGTCTGATATAAATAAGGTGTCGGTTGGCAGAGTCGGTTCCTTCTTGGGGACTCGGCAGGAGAAGCTGCTCCATGCTCTCTCTTAGCTTCTGGTGATTGCTGGCAATCCTTGGTGTTTCTTGGCTTGTGGCAAACATCACTCCAATCTCTGCCTCTGTCCATACATGGCATCCTCCCTGTGTGTCTCTGTGTCCAAATTTCCCTCTTTTAAAAGGATACCAGCCACTGGATGAGGGCCCACCCTAATCCAGTTCAACCTCACATTACATTGATTACATCTTCAAAGGCCCTATTTCCAAATAAAGTCACATTTACAGATTCCTGGTGGACATGAATTTGGAAGGGACCCTATTCTACTCAGTACATTACTCCAGTCTCCACCTCTGGGGCTGCATCCCTCTAAACCTTCTTTCCAATCTTGAGTCCTTTCTACTTTTATAAATGGCAAAATACTCCACACTGTTGCACCAGTGTTAGCCCAATCCTTTAATCCATTTTAACTACTGAGTTACAGACCTGACTATTCCTAGCACCCCGTTTAACCAGTGGACAGTTATCTTCCCTGCCCTATAAGCAGTCTCTAAGACATTTTCAACTTCTGCCTTCCCAGTGTTTCCAGCTTTCTGTAGCTGCTACTCTACAGAGAGGTGTTTAATAACTCATTAGCACCTCTTTGCATCTCAGTGTGAATCCCCTAATCTCTTAAATTCTCTCAGTACAAATCCCTCCTCCCCATCCAGCCCAGCTCCTAGAGCCTCCCTGTCTGGGAGCTGGGAGGCAATGAAGGGAGGGGAAAAGGAGCAAGCCTGTGTCTGCTTTGCTGCTTCCAAGGCCCATCACTCAGGGATGCTGCTGGTCTCTAAAACAGTGGCAAGCCCCATTCCTGCCATACAGTTGGAAATCCTCCACATTGGGCAAGAATTTAGCCAACGCGCAGCAGACTGTCTATATCTTTTCAACCCTGGAGTGTGAATCCACAGGATTGCCCTGTCAGGCACTAGGTAACATGCCAGCAAGGTGTACAGTTCCTCCCTTCCTTCCCAATAGTCAGCCCGGAGCCAGCCCTCTGTGTCCTGGGCAGTTCTAAAAGAAGTCACAGAAGTAATCACCCCCTTTCTGTGGCTTATTTTTTTCTAACATTTTATTTATTTTTTTCTAAAATTTTTCAGTCAACAAAATTGAAGGAATTTAACAGTGAACTACCCTATTACCCAGCACCTAATTCTACCTAGATTCTACCATTAACATTTTTTTTAGCATTTAAAAAATTAAGCTATACTTCACATAACATAAAATTCACTTTAAAGTGAATTTTAAAGTGTACACTTTTGAAGTGTGTGCTTCGGTGGTTTTAAGTGTATTCACTATATTGTGCAAACATCACCACTAATTCCAGAACATTTTCATCACCCCAAAAGAAATCCCATGCCCATTATCAATTAGTCCTAATTCCCCTCTCTTCCCAACCCTGGCAACCACTAATCTACTTTCTATCTGTAGATAGAAAGATTTGTCTATTCCGAACATTTCATATAAATGGACTCATACAATAGGTGGCCTTTTGTGTCTAGTTTCTTTTGCTTAGCATAATGTCTTCAAGGTTCACTCATGCTGTAGCATATAACACTATTTAGTTCCTTTTTATGATGAATTATATTCCGTTGTATGAATAGATAACATTTTATCATCCATTCATTAGCTAATGAACATTTAGGTTCTTCTAGTTTGGAGCTATTATGAATAATGCTGCTGTGAACACTCGGGTACAAATTTTTGTGTTAAAATGTTTTCAAATCTCTCATGTACATACCTAGGAGTGGAATTACTGGGTTATACGGTGACATTAACATTCTACTCTACATGCTTTATCATATACCTACCTGTCCTAACCATCCTTCTATCTATATATCAATCCATCTCACATTTTTGTGCACTTGAGAATAAATTGCAAACATCAGTATACTTCACCCAGCATGTCTATTAACTAGAAATCAATATTTGTGTAGTTTTTACTTTTCATGTAAAATTTACATACAGTGAATTCTAAGTGTACGATTCAATGAGTTTTTAACACATGCATACACCTGGGAAACCCGGAATCAAGATATCAAGATATAGGACTTGCCTGGTGGTGCAGTGGTTAAGAATCCGCCTGCCAATGCAGGGGACACGGGTTCGAGCGCTGGTCTGGGAAGAGCCCGTGCACCACAACTACTGAAGCCTGTTTGCCTAGAACCTTGCTCCACAAGGAAGACCCAATGCAGCCAAAAATAAATTAAATAAATTAAAAAAAATTTTTTTAAACAGTATGACATCATTCTATATCAATAAACACATATCACTGTAAGAGGAAGCATCCACTCAACAAAATAAAATCAATCCTTTTTTTTTTTATAGTTGCGGAGAGCAGGGGTTACTCTTCGTTGCGGTGTGTGGACTTCTTATTGCGGTGGTTTCTCTTGTTGCAGTGCACGGGCTCTAGGCACACGGGCTTCAGTAGCTGTGGTGTGTGGGCTCAGTAGTTGTGGCTCGCGGGCTCTAGAGCGCAGGCTCAGTAGTCACTGGCAGGCAGATTCTTAACCACTGCGCCACCAGGGAAGCCCTAAAATCAATTATTAAAAAAAACAACAACAAAAACTGCCAGACCTTTTCCCAAAGTGGTTGTACCATTTTCACACACACAACTATGCATGCATGAGGCTTACAAATTTTGAATCAAAAAATAAAAACAAAAATTCTAAACTGCTGCTACTTATTTTCACTTAAAAATTTTAACTAATTAGGTTCAGAATATTCTAGCTAATAAGTGCTGCTTTGACCACACTCTCAAATGAATGACTGTAAATGAGGGGATGTCTTAAATTTACACAAGGTTATATGTCAAATATATTTCAAATAAAGAAATAGAGAGGATGACCCGTTCATAATAAAAAATGCTCAACAAACCAGAAAAAGAAGGGAACATCCCCAACCTGAGTAAGGCCATCTATGAAAACCCAGAGCCAAGGACTTCTCTGGTGGTGCAGTGGTTAAGAATCCGCCTGCCAATGCAGGGGACACGGGTTCAAGTCCTGGTCCGTGAAGATCCCACATGCCGAGGAGCAACTAAGCCCATGCGCCACAACTACTGAGCCTGCGCTCTAGAGCCCATGAGCCACAACTACTGAGGCCGCGTGCCACAACTACTGAAGCCTGCGCACCTAGAGACTGTGCTCTGCAACAGGAGAAGCCACCGCAGTGAGAAGCCCCTGCACCGCCACGAAGAGTAGCCCCCCACTTGCGGCAACTAGAACAAAAAAGCCCGCGCGCAGCAAGGAAGACCAAACACAGCCAAAATTTAATTAATTAATTAATTAATTTAATTTAAAAAAAAGAGAGAGAGCCAATATCAAACTTAGTGGTGAAAGACTGAATGCTTTCCCCTAAGATCAGGAATAAGACAAGTATGTCTGCCCTCACCACTTCTCTTCATCGTTGTTCTAGGGGTTTCAGCCCGGGCAATTAGGCAGGAAAAATAACAGGCATCCAGATTAGAAAGGAAGAAGTAAAACTTCATCTCTGTCTGCAGATCATGTGATCTCATATACAGAAAATCTTCCCACGCACTGCGATGAAGAGTGGCCCCCACTTGCCGCAACTAGAGAAAGCCCTCGCACAGAAACGAAGACCCAACACAGCCATAAATAAATGAATAAATAAATAAAATTAAAAAAAAAAAAAGAAAGAAAATCTTAAGGAATCCACTAAATGAGGTGATGATTTTTATGACACCCTGTGGAAGTCCCGATTCCCAAGATTTAAGAGTTCATTTGCTGGGGGCTTCCCTGGTGGTCCAGTGGTTAAGACTCCACACTCCCAATGCAGGGGGCCCGGGGTGCGATCCTTGGTCAGGGAACTAGATCCCGCCTGCTGCAACTAAAGACACAGTGCAGCCAAAAATAAATTAATTTAAAAAAAATTCATTTGCTTTCTTCAAACTGCCTCTTCCTCCTTTATTCTCACATTCTTCCCTCCACACTTGACAAAAATAAGCCCAACTCTTTTTTTAACAACTTCCCACCTCTTCCCTCCATCCCATTCCTCCTGAAACGTTTGCTCCTGTAATTATCATCTTGGAACTGCCCACCAAGACCCTTGTTTCTACTTATCTGGATCTCCAGGCTCCAGTCTCTTTCTAAATCATGCTACTCCCCTGCTCCATATTTTAAAGTAGCTCTCTACCGCCTGTTTTCTGTGTTTGTGTGTGCATGCTTTGCAGCTAATTGTTAAAACAGCTTTATTGACATATAATTTACATGTCATAAAATTCACTCATTTTAATGATTTTTAGCAAACTCAATGGTGCAACCATTACCATAATCCAGTTTTAGAATATTTCCATCACCCTGATACTATCCCTTCCCTGTAAAGGTTGGTCCACCAAAAGTCTACCTACAAGTGTAAGGTTTGTAAGTTAGGCCTGAGGGTTTGGGATCTTGAATAAAGATTTTAAACCTCCAGGCAATGTGACGGTAAAGGATCGTTTTCTACCTCTTTCTGTTAAAAAATGAAGTCTTGGTTAATCATTAAGCCAACCATGATATCATGAAGGGTTACGGTGGCCGTATCTCCATTTCCATCCGAATAGCTGACCATTTTCTTCTCTTGCTACGCCCTCAGAAAGGATACTCCCCTACTGGGCTGAGGCATTCCTCTTAAAAGAACTTTCTAGCTCGCCGCCCCTCCCAAGACGAGCAACCTCCTCTCCAGTAATGACAGCCCCAGTCCAGGTCCCCACATACCCACACTCCTGATCAAAAAAACATGAAACAGTGGCCTTTCTTTGCCAATTCCCAATCCTCCGCCCCCATCGCACCACAAGGTCCCCTTCTTCCTTTTCATCTCTTTCAGCTTCGTTTGCCTAATCTCCAGACAGATCCCTAGCCTGACGCCTTCTCCTCCCAATCATTCGCCTCACTCGCTCTGCCATCACTTCCCAAATTGCCGGCATCCCGGACCTCAAAGGTGCAAACGCCAAAACCAGATGAGTTGACGCGCCTAAGGGAGAGAAGTGTGTGGGTGTGTGGGTGTAAGTGTCCTTGCTTGTGTGTGGAAGAAACCAACAGAGGCCACGCCGGTGTCCATCTTCTGGAAATAGCGATCACGCCCGGCCGAGAGAGCGAGGATCGGCTCCCCAGTGCCCCCCGCAGACAGCATTCAGGGCTGTAGAGCTCAGAGGCATCAAGGCTTCACCCGGGACCCCTGCCCAGAGGGCGCCCCGCCCCGCAACGGTACGGCGCAACCCCTCCCCGGCGCGGTGGTAGGGCCCGGCGGCAACGTCACCCATTGTTTACAAATCAACCCAAGCCGGTAGGATTCCGGCTCCCGCGGCTGCTGGCGCGCGGCGAGAGTGCCTGGCGGGCTCCGGCTTCCGCGTCCGCCCCGGCTCCGGCTTCGGCCTCAGCACCGCGCCCGGCTCCGCCGCGGCCCACCGAGCCCCGGGGGCAGCCGAGCCGCCGGCGACTCCCGCAGAGCTCCGGGTGCCCGCGCGGGGGGCCATGCCGTGCCGGAGGGAGGAGGAAGAGGAAGCCGGCGAGGAAGAGGAGGAGGAGGAGGACAGCTTCCTCCTGCTGGAACAGTCGGTGACTCTGGGCGGCTCGGGCGAGGTGGACCGGCTGGTGGCCCAGATCGGCGAGACGCTACAGCTGGACGCGGCGCAGGACCGCCCTGCCTCCCCGTGCGCGCCCCCGGGGCCGCCACTGCAGCCCCCGCGACCCCCGGCGGTGGTGCGGGCGGACAAGGCCCGAGCCCCGGCTCTGCCGTTGCTTCTGCCGCCCGCCTCGGCCGAGACTGGGGGTCCGGCGCCCCCGGGGGCCCTGCGCTGCGCCCTCGGGGACCGCGGCCGGGTGCGGGGCCGGGCTGCGCCCTACTTTGTGGCCGAGCTCGCCTCAGGCCCCAGCGCGCTGTCCCCATTGCCCTCTCAGCCCAGCCTTGATGGGCCTTCGGGAGCTGACAAGCGAGGCGTCCCGCAGCCGCTGTCGGGTCCTTGCCGGCGGGGATGGCTGCGGGACGCCGCCGCCTCCCGCCGCCTGCAGCAGCGACGCGGGCTACAGCCTCAAGCCCGCACCGGCGACGACGACCCGCACCGGCTTCTGCAGCAGCTCGTGATCTCGGGGAACCTCATCAAGGAGGCCGTGCGGAGGCTTCATTCGCGACGGCTGCAGTTACACGCAAAACTTCCCCGACGCCAGCTCCTGGGCCCTTTGTCGGCCCCAGTGCACGAGCCCCCTTTGCCCCGCAGCCCTCGCGCGGCCTGCAGCGACCCTGGCTCGTCTGGGAGGAGGGCGCAGCTCAGAACTGGCGACGGCGTTCTAGTCCCCGGCAGCTAACAAACACCCCGAGAGTGGCCACATCGCCAGCCTCTGCCTGGAGGGCAAGGGGTTGCCCCTGAGGGCTGCGTCTCTACTCAGACTGGTGAACTCGCGCTTTTGGAAGCGGGAAAATAACTAATGAAGACGAAGAATCGAAAAATCGCGAATGTTTTCGCTGGAACTGAGGTCGAGGGCCCCGATGTGGTTGAAAAACATGACTTCCTTGGTCCTATTTACGGCAGATTACAGAGCGCCCCCCAAGCTCACAGTCAGCAGCACTCCTCATTGGCGTGACCAGTCCTGGTGGCGCAGCGTGCAGTTCCACGCAGCCTCTCCGGGCCCTCCAGCCTGACGACCATGTGGTCACAGTCTGCGCTTCTCAGGATCGCCGAACGCCCAAAGGACGAGGATGATCCCAGTTACTTGCTTTACCTTTCCAGGGCTGGTTCCTGATCCACTTTGGGGGAGAGGAACCTGTGTAGATCATTTCAGGGAGTACCTCAAACTGCCAGACTTGAAATTTTACGACACTTAAAAAAACCCATCTCGTGTATTTTGGGGTGCTGGTTCTTGATATAAAACACGCGGCACTGGGAAAGGACGTTTTGGGGAATTGAATAGACGTAACCTTTTCTGTGCCCCCGCTTTGCAACTGCCTGAAGTTCTCTGAGTGGCGGGGGAAGGCGGTGCGCCTGTGATGCTGATGGGAGGTGGGGCCGAGAGGTGCTGGGGAAAGGGGAGGGCGAGGCGCGGAGTGAACCCTCGGTCCTCTCGAAAGTGTATTTTCACAGCCCGTCCGCCCCTTCTCGGGTTCAAGATCGCTGTTTCCTGGGAGCACACGAGATTGCGAGGCTCCAGCAGGGCAGAGTCGCCAGGTTCCGGCTGTACTCGGAGTAGAGCGCGGGGTTTTGCAAGTGCTGGAGTCTCCTGAGGACACGCGCACCGCTGCCGCCGCGGGTGTGAGGAGGCGGCGACGTGCTGGGCGCCGGTGCCTCCCGCGGGCGGCCGCGCCCCGGGCTTTCACGGAAACTGCCCCGAGAAGTGGCCTCGAGTCCCTTCTCTTCCCCTCGGCTCTGCTGTCCTACTCTAGCGCGTGGCGCTGGCGCTCCTGGGGGCCCCGAGCTGGGGGCTGAGGAGACACCACGTGACGGGGCACTCCAGGGACACACAGCCTAGCACAGCAGCTTATAATGGGCTCTCCGGGGCCTTTTGCAATAACAGCTGCAATTCCCTGGATAGATGGAGTTGATTTCCTCCCTTTGCCCCTCCCCCAGCCATGCCAGCTCGCCTTTGTAAGTGAAGGAAACCGAGTAGAAAATGTGACCCTCCAAATGGAGAAGCTGCAGGCTTTTCCATTGTGAACCTGGTGAAGTGATTGTAACATAACGTTCACTCAGTCTGAAGGATCTAAGACGGTATTGTTGGTGTTTTAGTTTTATAAGATTCAATGGCATGTTCATCATCCAGATGTGGCTATTGACATACCTACACTTCGCAGCGGAGTGTCTGGAATTGTGGCTATCCTGATTATAGGATGTTAACTTAACTGAAATATCTGTTTTTAATAAATGCGTTGGGTTTTTGGTTTTATTTTATACTTGTCGTC
This sequence comes from Balaenoptera physalus, assembly GCF_965194825.1. Lineage (NCBI taxonomy): Eukaryota > Metazoa > Chordata > Mammalia > Artiodactyla > Balaenopteridae > Balaenoptera > Balaenoptera physalus. The sequence goes on along the minus strand of NC_138893.1, from coordinate 53,554,996 downwards.
GGTGGGAAAGATGCACAGAACACGTTTCTCTGATCTCCATAAACATGAAAACACTTGAAATCCTTGTCAGCCTGGCTTGTGGATGGTAATTAGAGCGCCTTTGTGTCTGAGCAGCTCACTAGTTAGACAGGGTCTGCGTGGCTGGGTGTGTATTGGTGCTGGCATGAAATTAAATGAGAGTGAGGTCAGGTTTTGGACCAATCCCATTCACTAAAGCCTTAGAGCCTTCTGGATTACTAGTCAGTGCTGGAGAAGCTCCTTCTGTATTAGCAAAGGACATCAGATCAGTCAGTCACTTCAGACTGGGAGGCTTATCACTTTTTTCTTTCTACTATGGTCATTAAGTGGACTTGTTCCACAAGGTGGCCCTTTAGGCTGGGGCAGCTCTTAGTTAGGGACTGCTCAGGATGCAAACCTGCAGTGGGAAAGCCGACTGGGAGGGTATGAAAGGACTCCTCTCCTCTCTTTGCCCTTGGCACGTTCACTCCCATTCTCTCCCTAAGCAGTGACGGAGCAGCCCATCTCTGTCCCTCCTGTTCTCAGTTACTTTAGTCTGTTTCCTCCAGGAAGGAGACATGCTGGCAACAGGATATCCAGGGTTCAAGTCCCCTTATTAAATGGGGACCTTGGACAAGTTGCTCAACCTCTGTTGAGTTTCGGTTTCCTCATCTGTACAACAGATGAGACATGAGATGATGAGGAAAAGGTTCCTTGTGACTGGCACATCCTGGAGATGAATAGTCCAGTCCCTACCCCTTCCTTCCCAGGACTGTCCCTTGGTAGCCAATCGACTGGGTCCTTGGTTTCTCATAAAACAAGGGCATGCTGTGATCCCACAGGTGCTTTCTGGATTGAGTGCTGTATGATTTAGAGACCTGATTTTCTAACTCCCTTTTGGACTCAATGCCTGTTGTTTATACCTCCCCATTCTCTCTCTTCAAATACACACACAGACCCTGATGGTCTCTGAGAAGTACCTCCAGAACACACCAAGCCAGCCATTTCCCACAACCTGCCCAGGAAGGGTTGTGGAAGACTCAGTCCAGTGCCACCCAGCAAAGGAATGGTGACTATGGAGGCGCTAACACAAACTGAGGAAGGGGGGCCTCTAACAATGCAATGGACTACCACCTCTGGGCTCTGAGCAAACGGAAAGTGGTCAGGTGCTGACTTCCCCTGGCATTGGAGGAGCCCTGAGGTCCTCACTTCTTAGACGAGGTGGGATTTCCTGGAGGTCAAAGAGTTAGGAGCAATCCAGGGCCAAGTTGGCCATGATTCAATGCCACTGCCCCAAACGTGCTGGCTTCTTGTAATGATTGGTTAAGGCTAGACTCAACCATAGGGTTCACGTAATACAACCCCCTCCTTCAAAAAGGAAGACTGGAGAAAACTAATGCCTACTATGAGGTGCTTTAACTGCACTATAACCCAGTAACCATCACAGGGTGTAAACCGTCCATCTTTAAAAATCCTGCAAGATCTTACTAGTCACCCCCAAGACATCTTTTGGAATGAGTCAGGGTTTACATTAATGATTTTTAAAAGTTACTAGACCATTTTTCCTTGGTGGTCCAGTGGCTAAGACTCTGTGCCCCCAGGAACTAGATCCCACATGCCGCAACTGAGTCCGCATGCCACAACTAAAGATCCTGTGTGCTGCAACTAAGACCCAGTGCAGCCAAATAAATAAATATTAAAAAAAAAAAAGCTATCAGACCATTTTATAGGTGGAAAAATATTCCAGGAAGGGGGCAGTGCAGAGTGATCTACAAAGTCATTTACGAAGTCAAAGGCCTAACAGAACCTAGAACCCAGGTCTCTAGTCATCCAGCTCAGGCCTCTTTCCAGTAGCCTGATACCATCATACATAGTCCAATACTGTTCACTGCAGAAGTCCACACATATACTACAATGTAAACGATACCCCTGCAGTTGTCCAACATGATGATCTTGCCATTGGAACCCTGGAAAACCATGCCCCAGATCCCTAGGCTGAGCTAGGGAAAGCCAGGTATGCGGTAACCATTTTCTCATGTTCAGCATCCTATGAAGACAGCTGGCCACAGAAAATGGCCTGGGTAAGATAAAAGACCAAAGCTATAAACTCAATGAAAAAAATACTAAATAAACTAAAACATGGAAATTGACAAATAAGTGATTTGGAGAAAAGAATGCCACACCTCACAAAGAACTCCAGAGTCTGCCACCCCAAGATTTCATTCTAAATTAGGCATAAATGCTACAATATTTGAATTCTATTTTACCCTTTTTTGCTCTTTCCTTTTCCAGCTCAGAAGCAGAAATATGGAGTGCACATCAGACACCACTTTCCTATCCAGCAAAGCCTGTGTCAAACCCTGTGATCCCTACCTTCCAATCAGGAAAGAGTTACCCTGGCAACCAAATTACTAACTCACTCAATTAGCTCCCCCCTCTTCCACTGATGCTCAGTAATCACAGAATGTCAGCCCCGGGAGAGCTCAGCCTTCAGTGGTCTAGTGCTACCGCCTCATTTAGAGATGGAAGCACAGGGAGGTTTCCACTCTGAGGTGCACTCCATTTGAACACCAGGAAGGCTGGTGCAGACAAAGCAGCAAAACTCTCCCATGCAGCGCTTCCTCCTGGTATTCCATCCATAACTGAAGGGAAAACAAATGACCTGCCCATAACAATGTGTCCCAGGAGGTGTAATAGATAAGAGCACGGGCTCTGCAGGCAGCCCTGCATTGTTAGCTGTGTGATTTGGGACAGGATCTTTAACCTCAATAATCTCAATTAACTCACCTGCTAAATGGGGATAAGAATAGCACCTACCTTGAAGGATTCGGTGAAGGTGAAATTAGATCATGTATGAGAAGCAAAATAGCCAATAAACACTCTTATAAAACAAAACATCATTCCCGGAAGCTACTGCGTTAAGGCCACTAAGTCTTTTGTGGAAAATCCTGCCTTTTATTGACTTCTTCAATCTGTTTCTTAAAAGGCATAAACCTGTTTGCTCTGAAGATAAGACGTTTCTTAAACATGCACCCCTGTTGTATAAAATGCTAAGGGAAGTGTAGAGAAAGGGAATAATCAGTCTAGAAGAGGTTTAATCAGAAAAGGGTGGAGGTCCCCTTCAAGCCAAACCTTAAAAACAGCTCAGGACTGGGACTCGTAGAGTAGGGGCAGCAGGAATATCACAAAGGGGAGGGTTTGTGGGGAGGGCATTCTGAAGCCACAGCTCTTAACTCCCCCATTCCTATCAGAAATCCTTCTAAATCAAATTCAGTGCTCAGCTGTAGGTCTTCATGCCTGCCCTGTCCACTCCCATCTATAAGTTGTACTGAGAAAATTGTGCAGTTTCTTCGCAGGAGGTGATCTTCAAGTTCATTTTGTTCTCACGCTTCATTTTATTTACTGTCATTATAGGGTTATCTCAGGGGCTCATATGTGAATGTCTTCTTTTCTCAAAGAGTTTAGGTACCAGGTGATAAGGGTCTCGGCGCAAAAAGACAGAAAAAGACAAGAAGGGACACATTTCGAAAAGAAAACCCATAGTCCTCAGTACAGTACCAGGTAGCTGTTAAAGTGCAGGCTCTGGAGCCAGACTGCCTAGGTCGCAATCCCAGCTCTTTCCTTTAAAGCTCCTTCCTGTGACCTTGGGCAGGTTACTTCACCTCTCTCACCTCCCGTTCCTTGTCCGCCAAGTCTGATAATAATAAAGTTCCTGCCTCATCAGGTTGTGAGGATTCATTGAGCTAATGCTAGTAAAAATGCTTAGGCAACTGCCTGAAACATAGGTGCATTTAGTAACAACACCTGGGTATTGGCATTTAGTAAATATTTGCAGAGCAAACAAACGGGCAACTTCAACAGACTTGTGGAGGCTAAGAGAGTGCTTGGGGCACAGATGATGAATTGTGGTGCCTAGAGGAGAGGATGGGAAAGGAGGGACAGCAACTAAAAAGGGAAAACAGAACCAAAGGAAGGGAGCTTCCCTGGTGGCGCAGCGGTTGAGAATCCGCCTGCTAATGCAGGGGACACGGGTTCGAGCTCTGGTCTGGGAAGATCCCACATGCCGCGGAGCAACTAGGCCCGTGAGCCACAACTACTGAGCCTGCGCGTCTGGAGCCTGTGCTCCGCAACAAGAGAGGCCACAATAGTGAGAGGCCTGCGCACCGCGATGAAGAGTGGCCCCCGCTTGCCGCAACTAGAGAAAGCCCTCGCACAGAAACGAAGACCCAACACAGCCAAAAATAAATAATAAAAAAAAAAAAAAAAAAAAAAGAACCAAAGGAAGGTTTGCTCAAGCAGGAGAGACCTGCGCTCATCCCACTGTGGATGGAGGACAGTGGCAAAGGGTGGAATTGAAGGGAAGACGCTATAAAGGATAAGGCTCCTAGAGGGGGCACGAAGGGATGGGGCGCTCAGTCTGGGTAGGTTTGAAGGGCAGGACTCAGGGAGACCTTAGAGGTGGATGTCCCCTGTGACAGCACTCTAAGTCACAAACTGTCCTACCACAGGGAGGCCGGGACCAGTTGGCTGTTGAAACAACTCTGTATAACCCTTCACGCCTGAGATGGCTGGGTATGTTTTTGTGTGAAGGAGTCCTTCTTCTCTGTACCTTATGCTACAATAGAATGAAATCTAAATCTGATACCAAAGAGTTCATTAACTGCTCCGCTTTATCAATTAACTGACTCACAGGAGGTAAAATTCACCGCCCCCAATTGATAGGCTGTTCAGGGAGTTTGTTTGACTTATTGATTTGGGTGGGTTAAAAAAGAATCACAAGCTGGTTATCATCTTGTTACCTTTGCCCTGCCTTTTGCCCGTTTCTTTTTTTACTGTCTAAATTAGATTCGGTTTCCTAGGTTTTCCTGAAAATCCTCCCCAGACACCAGAGTCATAATCACCTTTCTCCAAATGCACCATAAATAGTTCTTCTCTTCAACTGGGTTAAGCAGGGCAAGAACTCACAGTGCAGATGTTCCAAACACACTGCTTAATGGTGCTGATAAAGAGAAGTTGAATAACTTCAGGATTAAAGAAAGACAGTGAAGGTCACTGAGCAAGCTCTGATTCCATATACCCTGGACCTGACCTCGGAGGGTATACATAGTGATCACATAGCTATAGCTCTGCATTTGTGTGTGTGCACCTGTGCATGTATGTAGACACACATACCCAACCACCCCTTACAGTTCACCCTTCAGCCTCCCTTGGCTTCTCTGGGTTCTACTCTTGGTCTTTGTAAAGTGCTTAGCACAGAGCCTGGCACATGGTAAGTGCTACGTTCATTGGCTAGTGTTTTTCCTTCCCAACTGACAGCATCTCCCAGGCTCCGTCCACCCCTCTTAGCCCTAACTGCCAAATCTTTATCTTCAGCCCTGATCTCTCTTCCAACTCCTAATCACTTAGGAGGCACCAGGCTGCGGTCCCTGTAACTTCCCACATGAAACTCCTAATCAACCCCCTCCCCGACCACACACACTCACACAACCAACCAGCTTCTTGCAACTTCCCTATTACTCTTGTCCTTCTGGACTCAAGACTTGCAGAATGTTACCAGGGAAACCTAGGCCTCAGATCCTTCAGAAGATGGAGTTGTCTCAACTCTGCCCATGCCCATGTCCTCAGTTCTGTGCCCATCCACTCCAAGGGACTAGGAATATCCCAGCCACAATCATCCCTGGGCCAAGTACTAGGAATGGGCTATCCCAAGCCGCAACACCTTGGAAATGGCCAATGCCTCCTTTGCACAGACACTTCCCCAGGCCCAGGACTCTGCTCTCTACAGCCTTTGCAAACAGCTGATCGGTAGCTGGGGCTGAGGTTCGTGAAGAAATGTGTGGGTAGGCTCAGACAGGAGGTAAGAGGTTCCGCTTAAGAGCCATGAGTTCAGATCCTGTTCGACCTCTCCTACCTCTCCCCATTGTAAAGAGTGAAGGGCCATCTTGTAAAAGGTGCCTACCAGAGTTCCTGCCCAAACAGGGCTCAGTCCCCTTTCCCTCTCTCTACCTTGCTTCTCAGCTCCTGAAGATCTTCAGGTCCTGTCAGTCTACAGTCACCACTCTAATTTCATTCCTGAGTGCTGTCCTGGCCATGCTGCAGACCCAGAAGACAGCTGCATTGGGTGAGACCTCACCATCTTGGCCCTATGCCCTCATCTTACAGACTTGAGGTTCTAAAAAAAGCATCCATCTACCATTTGTTATCTGTGCCTCTCTTATGCAATTCCTATTACCTTATGTGAAGGTCTTGGCCCCAAACCTGCTCGTGGGTTCTTCCAGGATGTCTGAAACCCTGTCTCATCCCGGCTCCCCAGCGCCTTGCACATATGTGGCTGGCCTGCAAGAAAAGTTTGAAAATGGTGATGCCGTTGTGTTGAGGCATTTATTGGGTCAAGGTGTTTGTGGGATGCTCTGAAGAACTTTAATAAATCCAACATGGGAGAAAACGGTGTCAAGAAAGTCTCATGGAGGTGGTACAGTATGACTGGAAGCTCTGGTTGAGGAAAGCGGGAGAAACCAGAGCCACACTGCCTGGGTTCAAATCCCAGCTCCTTAACTTGAAAGGTGGTGACTTCAGGCAAATCACTTAATCTCCTGGGTCTCGGTGTCCTCATTTATAAAATGAAGAAAACAGTGCCTACCTCATGACGAATAAAGCCATGACATAATGAGATGATTTAAAACACCCAGAACAGTACCTGGCACGTGTGTCAAGTGCCAGCCCCCGGAATGATGACAGCAGAGACAGACCATTTGGAAGGTGTGTGGAGGTGGCCTTCTGGAAGTTCAGGAAAAGGGACTTATATGATACAGAAGCAAAAGAGGTGGCAGTGACTTGTGCTCACAGTGGAAAGGAGTGGGTGGCTGAAGTGTTACGGCACGTGGGGCACGTTGAAGGGGCAGATGGGGGCCACTGAAGGAAGAAGGGCCAGTGGTGGCAGCAAGAATCAGCAGCTGTCATTTTTTAAGCCCTTAAGTGTCCCAGACACCTCAGGTCCTCGTTTTACCCTCCCAACCAACCTATTATTGTTTTATACATGAGAGGAGGCAAACGCACGGAGCTGTGACTTGCCTACTATGACACAGCTGCTAAGCAGCGGGGCTGAGTCAAACTGAGCCACTGAGCATTAGCCTTCCCCTGCAGCCCGTGTGAGAAGGTGCTGGGCAGGACAGGTGCCCCTGGGGCTGGTTAGCAGAGCTGGGCTGTACCAAGAAAGGCTTCCTTGTGGGAAAGGGCCCCAAGCCTGGGGAAGATAAGACTGAGGGCAGAACCAGGAGAGCCACTTAATTAACTGAACCCCCATCTGCTCAAAACACCCCATTTTACAACTACCAAATACACTGCTATAAAACCCTATTGTCCTTTCCCTAGGCCACAGCTCAAGACTGGGTCAGTCTCAAAGGAGAAAATAGGCAGGCTCTGTCTATACCCTCCCCATTCTTCAAACACAAAAAAATCAGAAAATTCACCTCCCTTCACTCTCCTCCAGATACAGCAAATCACTTGGCCTCTGCCCTCCAGCCTAGAAAGTTTCTGGACTATGTTCTTATTCCACAAAGGGCGTGAAATCCCACCTAGCATGTTTTTAAAAACCTGGACTGAATTTTCTGATCTTGTGGAACATTGACCCAGAAGCACTCATCGACTGCAGCTCCACCGGTCTCCATCTCACATCTCGACCCCCAAGTCCCCTCTCCATCACGACTTCATTATGAAACGTGTCCCCTCTGTGCTTTTCTTTCCCCCACCTTCCACCAAAAAGCCAAAGCATGCTCCAAAACAAAAACCAAATTTATTCAGCAGACACTTTAATTAAGAAATCCTATAAATCAGGACCACCACAATTTCAGACACTCCGGTGCGAAGTGTACGTCAATAGCTACATCTGGAGGATGAACAAGCCATTGAATCTTTTTAAAAAATTAGTTTAGCTCCTTTAAAGTTTGGGGGTGGCACCTTACTTAAAGCGCCGTCAAGTTTCATACGGGTAAAGCCTGGGGTTTCTCCTCTTGGAGAGTCCCATTTAAAAAACGGTTTCGGTCACTCACAAAGAGCTGGTGGCAGAAGGAAACTGAGGGGTGAAGACCCACGAAAGCTCAGGCCTATGGCTCCACAGAGGGCCAGAACAGAGCAGAAAAACAGCGGGGGTCTCATCCATGCAGTGAAGACATCAGAAAGGGTGGAATAAGAAAGGCCAGCCGGGAGGACAGGAGAGAGACATAAGACATTGTTTATGCCTGTTTCTGAGAAAGCTCATGGCACCGCCAAGAGTGGCCTCCCAGGAGGAGGAGTTCTGGACAGAAGGAGAGCACAGAGGAAAACAAATAACTCTCCTCGCACAGCCCTCTCCACCTGTGTGTCCTCTGGAGACTCTAGGAGGTGGCGAAGCACAGACAGGGCTCTTCTTGGAGCAAGAGAAAGAAAAGACACAGGGATCAGTTAGCTCTCCCAGGAAGCCCACAACCTTCCGTCCAAGCACACCGTGACCTTGAAACACAGGTGGCAAGGTCAAGTCATTTAAAAGTCCACATCCACCTCGACCCACCTGCAAAATTCTCCACCTCCCTGCCCCCGACAACTGGAGTTCACATCTCCCACCTCGACCTGTCACCGATGACGGGAGAAAGGGGTCGGGCGATGCCAACCCACCCACCACCAAGCTTTTACATTCTTCTTCCCTCCGGAATTTCTTTGCACAGCAATTGTAGCACCATTTTCACTAAGTTCCTCCACCGGAAAATAAAATGTATTCGTGTCATCAGTCTTCAAGTATTGTTACAAAGCCCTCGCGATTCTCGCCCCTTGGAGCCGTATCTTCAAACAATCCAAGCACACGACACCCCCAAGGGTTAAGTCAGGTACAAGTTGATGCAAATAGCTGCCATAGTTCTCCCAGTTTTACCCCAGGTTCCCGTCCCCGAGGTGGCCGGGGAAATTCTCACGCGACACGGACGCGCCCTGGCCCGTGCATTTCTCCACGCTCAAGTTTTCGCCGACAGCCTCGCCAGGGCGGGTAACTTCTCGGCTTGAGGTCTCTCCCCACGCGCCTCCTTGCAGCCTAGGCGGTCGCTCCCAAGACGGCAACGGCGGCTTCAGCTCAAGGTTGGGGAAGGCACAGGACGCCGTTGGGTCCCCGCAGCGGCTTCTTCCTCCTCCAGGGGCCCTGGGTCAGTGCAAGGCGCCGGAGGGCTGAAGGGCGACAGGGTCCGGTCGGCTGCGGCTGCCCCCGGGTCCGGGGGGTGCCGCAGGGCCCGTGGCTGCTACCGCGGCGACGGCTCGCTGGAGCCTCCGCACGGCCTCCTTGATGAGGTTCCCCGAGAGCACCAGCTGCTGCAGGAGCCGGTGCGGGTCGTCGTCGTTGGCGCGCGCCCCGGCTGGGGGCCATCGTCGCTGTTGCAGGCGGCGGGAGGCGACAGCGCCCCGCAGCCATCCTCGCCGGCACGGCCCGGGCAGCGCGCTGGGGCTTGCGGCGAGCTCTGTCACAAAGTAGGGCGCAGCCCGGCCCCGCACCCGGCCGCGATCCCCGAGGGCGCAGCGCAGGGCCCCCGGGGGCGCCGGACCCCCAGTCTCGGCCGAGGCGGGCGGCAGAAGCAACGGCAGAGCCGGGGCTCGGGCCTTGTCCGCCCGCACCACCGCCGGGGGTCGCGGGGGCTGCAGTGGCGGCCCCGGGGGCGCGCACGGGGAGGCAGGGCGGTCCTGCGCCGCGTCCAGCTGAAGCGTCTCACCGATCTGGGCCACCAGCCGGTCCACCTCGCCCGAGCCGCCCAGAGTCACCGACTGTTCCAGCAGGAGGAAGCTGTCCTCCTCCTCCTCCTCCTCTTCCTCGCCGGCTTCCTCTTCCTCCTCCCTCCGGCACGGCATGGCCCCCCGCGCGGGCACCCGGAGCTCTGCGGGAGTCGCCGGCGGTTCGGCTGCCCCCGGGGCTCGGTGGGCCGCGGCGGAGCCGGGCGCGGTGCTGAGGCCGAAGCCGGAGCCGGGGCGGACGCGGAAGCCGGAGCCCGCCAGGCACTCTCCCCGCGCGCCAGCAGCCGCGGGAGCCGGAATCCTACCGGCTCGGGTTGATTTGTAAACAATGGGTGACGTTACCGCCGGGCCCTACCACCGCGCCGGGGCGGGGGGGACAAGCGAGGAGGTGGCGCAGCGCGGGCCGTCACGGGCAGCGCAGGGCCGCGGCCGGAGCCTTCTTGTGTCTGCGCTGGGTGTCTGCGTAGGTGGGGATACGGGGCATGGGGAGAGCTTCGTACTTCCCTGGCCGGATGAGCAGCACAGCACTATGAAGGCTCTGAGGTGGCCACGATTGGATTCTCCCACTCACGGACACACCCCCCCCCACACACCCAACCACTAGTCCTCCGACGCTTCCTCCCTCCCCACGTGTCAGCAAGACTTCGGCAGCCCTGCTCCCCCTCCCGCGCACCCGCAGTCACCCGGGCCCGGGAGTGGTGGGGGAGGGGCGGGCCCTGCGACCAGCTGGCTTGGGGGGGGTGGGGCTGGGGAAATTGGGGGCGGGGAGGGGGACTCCGCAATGGAGGGCGGAATCGCCCTGAGGTGGAGTCTCGGAGCCTGCTCCCTCCGCCTAGTCCTCAAGCGCTAAGGCCCAGCGCGAGAGAAAGACGCGCCACCGCCTGGCCAAAGAAGAGCTGACTTTGTTCATTAAAAAAAAAAAGCCGCGCGGCCCAAAAAAAAGATTTAAATAGAAATATAGGGCGATGAAAAAAAACTCTCCAATTATAGGATTCAAACATGGTTCACATATTAAAAGTTTTTCTTTTCCAGCCTTTTTCTATAAAAGTGTTATACAAACAGCCACTCGTATACAACGTTATACACTTTTCCACTAGCATTATCCCGTAAACGGTGTTCGTGTTATTGCATGCGCTTTGAGAACATATAATGATTACGCAAGTTTCCATTAAGTGGCTGTACCATAACTTACTAAATAATTCCTTTAACGTTTGCGGTTTACCTAATTTCACCGTTGTAAATAAGTGCGTGACTAACATTTTTGTGCGTAAAACTTTTTCCGTGTTGATTCTTTCCTAAGAACATATTCCCAGGAATGGAAATTCAGGTCAAAGGATATGGATATTTTAAGGTTTCTGATAAATGTACCAAATTGCTTTCCAACAGTTGGGTAAATTTACTCTCTCATCATTCATGTGTATTTACTCTCTCATCATTCATGTGTATCGCCTTCACTAGTATTAATACTTGAGTATTATAGTTATTTTTCTGATTTTGTAGGTGAAATGGATCTCATTTCAGTATTTATTTCTTTGCCTTTAGTCAGGTAGAGTAGTTTTCTAAATCTTTCTTAACCAACTGTACTTCCTTTTTTTGTGAATAGTTCTCTAATAAGTTTTTCCTATTGATTTTCTCTTTTGTATTTTCATGACTCCTCTACATGCCAAAAGTTAACTCTTTTCTTTCATATTTTGCTGTGAATATTTCTTCGGTTTTTGTTGGCCCTGTGGAGTTTTTTTTTTTCCACTAAAACTTAAACTTTAATATAGTCAAATCTACATAAACTACCTTCCTTTGAAACTTCTAACACAATGCTAAAGTTAGTCTTCTTGGCTCCAGAAAGTTATTAAATATTACGTTCTATTTTCCTGAGATTTTTCTGGTGCCTTGATTTTTTTCAAATCCATCTGGATTCACTTTGGTCACTGGTGCAGGGAGATGATACGATTTTTTTCCCACCACAGAGCTCGTCAGGCAGGGCTGTAGTTCTTCTTCAGGACAGAGGTGTTTGGGCACTGTAAACACAAGCTGTGCCCTGAGGAGCTCCCAGCTGCTGGTTAAGCCGAAGGTTGTAAGGACTGGGTGGGGCTGGGAATATTATGATCAGTCTGTGTGCGAAGTCAAGAAAAACCTTGAACAGGTTGTACCAAGACCTAAAGAGATCCTTGTCTCATTCCTGCCGCGTCTGGGTGTGTGGCTCCTGGCAAATCAGTTTACAAGTGAAAACACATGTAAAATGGAAAAAATAATCCCAGCCCTGCCTTCCTTTGAGGATTGCTTTCAGGATCAAATGAGATAATGGGAGCAGGCTTTGTCAGGCATTACACAAATGTAACGTGGGATTAGGTCCAATGGTTTACTAACAGAGGCCTGGCTTAATTCCAGCGATTCCCTGAGGGAATCAGCTAATAAATTCATGATAAAGTTTCCCCCTTACAGCCCACTAAGTAAAACGTACCCCCAAGGCATTACTTCCTTGAACCTGCCTGGTCCCTGAATTCTGCCTCGGGACCACCCTGACCTGGGATTGATTAAGGCCTTCTTGAAGTCAGCCCAAAGGCTCCCAAATCCCAAGGTGTGACCCCCTACAACTAGTTCTGCAGGTTTTGCTGACAGATCCTTTCCCAACAAGCAGCCTTCCTCCTGCATCTCTGTGGAGGGCTCTTCACACGCTTTACCGATGAGGACTGGAAGCCATTCCCCCCAGAGAGAGTGATTTTCATTTTCATTCTGATGGTACTTACTGGAGAATTTCAAGGGGAATGAAAATTAGGGGAGGGCTTATGGATTTCAGCAGAGTTAAATGGTAATTTTTTTTTTTCTCCTCTCTGTAAGATGATGCCTGCCTGTAAGTAGAGAAAAGCAGTTTTATGCTCCATTGACTTTAAACATTAATGGAGCTGGTGTAGCTATTGTCTCTAACCCAGCATCCCTGGAAGTCGTTTTTGTTTTCTTGTCAGGGTAATTCCCATAGTGTTCTTAGTACTATAGGAAATGGAGCTGAGATGGCATTCTTTTAAAAATCTTCCCTTTGTAATGTTGCTTTTGTGTGGAGATTGCTATGTAAATATGCTGGGACTTGGATATTATACTATTCATTATAAAGATGAATTCATGACAGAAGACCAACTCCATTTTCTGGGGGCACTTCTCTGGAGAGCTCTGAGAGAGGAAAGTGCTGTGCTGGACCAGTGGGAGGCAGAGAAATGCCCAGGATTAGGAATCAAAATACAAGATGCTAGAGAGGCTCAGATGCAATTAAAAGTAATGAGAGGGTATCAGAAAGGGAAGCGATGGGAGCTGTGTGCCTGGCACGCTGGCCGCCTGCCTGGAAAGAGACATGGAGCGTATTCAGCATCACCCGTGGAAGGACACAGAATTCAAGGATTCTCTGAATTTGTTTGGACTGCACTGAAATTCTTCGCAAGGAGTCTGCTTTCCACCTGGACTTTGTTTTCAGTAACCTGTACTCAGAGAAGCCAGCGGGGATGAAGAGGTAGACTCTAGGCTTGGAATTCCACCTGCATCCAGCCATGTCATCCTTCTGTGCCTCACATCCTGAACCTGTAAAATGGAGGGTGACCCCTTCTTTACAAAATTGTTATATTACATAAGAATACGTATGGGAAGACTTATCACATGACCTTGGCGGGAGTGATGTTGGAGTGAAGCTCTGAGAAGCAGAAATAGTCTTAGTGATGTGTAAGCCTTAAAAAAGGGGGAATTCTATGCTGTGATCCATGAACAGATGAATAAACAAACTGGGGTATAGCCATGCAATGGAATATTACTCAGCCATAAAAAGAAATGAAGTGGCGGTGTGCTACAACGTGATGCTCGAAAACATTATGTTAAGTGAGAGAAACCAGAAACACAAGGATTCCACTTACAGGAAATATCCAGAATAGGTAAACCCATAAAGGCAGAAAGTAGATTGGTGGTTGCTTAGTTCTGGGGAGCGAGAATGGTGGCGGTGGGGGGATGACTGCTAAAGGGTACGAGGTTTCCTTTTGGAGTGTTGAAAATGTTTTGGAGCTTGATAGCGGTGGTGGTTGCACAGTGCTGTGGGTGTACTAAATGTCACTGAATTGTACACTTTAAAATGGCTAATTTTATGCTATGTGAATTTCACCTCAGTGAGAAAAATTCTATGCTGTATCTGGTATTTGATCTAGTTCTTTCTTTTTCTATAATTGTAACGGCAATGTATTTGGGGATGTGAAGTCATCGCATCTTCACCATGCTTCCAATGCAGGTCGCCGCTCTTTTTCGACTTTGAAGTCACATTGAAGATGTCAGATCAGCTGATTCCCTCACTCCTGTTGCATGATTTTCTGGCCAAGGTGAACTGGGTCATTGTCTTCCCTCGGTAAGGAAGCAAAGGCTAGTCCAGAGGCAGCCAGGGGACCACGGTGGGCCTGATAAATATCTTCAGTCATCCTTCCCATCCCAAAGTTTTCTTCTAGTTACCTACCTCTCTCCTTTGTGCTAACGGTGTTGGTTGGGAAAGTGGATACAGTACAGTGCCTAAAGGGAAAGGGGTTATTATTAATAAAATTACGACCTAGGTAATCATGATTAGAATTTGCCTTGGACAAAACTGTAGGTTCAGATCACAGATCAGTGGTCGCCAAAGGTTAAGTTGGTGGAGGGGAGGCTGTGACTACAAAGACGAGCACGGGAATTTTGGAGGGCAGTGGGGGGCGATGGAACTGCTCAGTGTCCTGATGGTGGTAATGGTTACACACATCTACACAGGTGTTAAAACTCAGAACTGTACACCCAAACAACAAAACAGACTGTAAACACACACACCATGTATTAATTATGGTGGCAGATGCATGGGTGTATATATTTGTCGAAACTCAATGGACACTTCGGACTTCCCTGGTGGTCCAGTGGTAAAGAATCTGTCCTGCAATGCAGGGGACCCGGGTTGGATCCCTGGTCAGGGAACTAAGATCCCACATGCCGTGGGGCAACTGAGCCTGCGCGCCACAACTACTGAGTCCACGCGCCTCAACTAGAGAGCCCATGTGCCGCAAACTACAGAGCCCACACGCCCTGGAGCCCTTGTGCCACAACTAGAGAGAAGCCCGTGCCACGATGAAATATCCCACATGCTGCAACTAAGACCCGACGCAGCCAAAAAAATAAATTAAATAAATATTTTTAAAACCCTTAAAACAACTCAATGGACACTTAAAATGGGTAAATTAATTATATGTGAAATATAACTGCAATAAAGTTGATTTTCAAAAATTCACCTTGGTGGGGGGCTTCCCTGGTGGCGCAGTCGTTAGGAATCCGCCTGCCAATGCAGGGGACATGGGTTTGATCCCTGGTCTGGGAAGATCCCATATGTCGCAGAGTAACTAAGCCCACAAACCACAACTACTGACCCCATGTGCCACAACTACTGAAGCCCGTGCGCCTAGAGCCCGTGCTCCACAACAAGAGAAGCCACCGCAATGAGAAGTCCGCGCACAACAACAAAGAGTAGCCCCCGCTCACCGCAACTAGAGAAAACGCACGCACAGCAATGAAGACCCAACACAGCCAAAAATAAATAAATAAATAAATAAATAAATAAATAAATTTTTTAAAAATTGCCTTGGAACATGAAAGACATATGCCCTATAAATTCTCTATAAATCACATCATATTGGAAAGTAGGAAAGATGACAAATGGGCTGCTGGTTGTGTGACAGACCAGGCCTCATGGGGCGAGGGAAGTCCTGGCAGGGTCACCACAGTCTGGAGCTCAGTTTGGGAGGCTGTAACCTCCCCCCATTCCCTTCAAGTAGGCCATTCTGGATTTTCCTCCTGGAGTAGCTTTGCGTATGGTTTCTTGGGGCAGGGAAGGCACAGGTGAGTCCAGCATCTATAGACCCTGACACACAAGTGCACTGAGGCCTTCTCTTTCCTGCTTCAGACTCCTGCAGGCAAACACCAGACCTCCTTGGAGACAGTGCTGGTCTCCTCCGCAGAAAAAGCACATGACTTCATTTGGGAAAACATAAGCCCATTTGGAAATACAGACTTGAGAACATTGTCTAAATTCATTCTTACCCGTCACAGGCCTGTGTCCCTAGATCCAGCGAGCTGTCCAGGGCCCACAGCCTTCTGGTCCTGGCCAACTTTAGAGGGGGCACCACGTTGGGAGTTGGGTGACTTGGGTAGTAGTCTTGGTTCCTCCAGTACCTGGATGCTGGGGACAGCAGTCCCAGCTCTGGGCCTCATGGTCCCATTTGCAAAGCAAGGGATTTGGACTCAACTCCTGAAGGCTGCCCTGGCTCTAGGATGCTGCGTGAGCAGCTCGGCTGTGATATCCAGGCCCATAATCTCTAACCCTTCCTCGTAGTACTCCTGCAAAATTAGGATGGCCAGCAGCTAGTGCTGAAAAAACTGAAAAGGTCATTGGGAGACTTTGTGCTTTTTACTCTGTTTCCAATTCTGTAAAATGGACATAATATAACCATCTAATTTAGGAGCTGTTCTCAGCAGAGAAGGAGAAGCCAGCTGCACCTGGTGCTCAGCTGGACAGCCCCAAGTAAACCACGGCCCCTCCTTCTTAATCCAGGCTCTGTGAATGCACACTTTTAGAAACCTATTAGCCTTGATTTGGGGTTCATTCTTTTCTCTCTACTACTATGTGTTTTTTTGGTTTTTTTGGGGTTTTTTTACTATGTGGTTTTAATATTTTCTTTTCTAGCAGTCTTGCCATATATTTGGGTTTTATTATATAAATCTGTGGATGCAGATGGACTATACATTTAAGTAAAAAAAAAGTGCTGTCTCCCCCAAAGAACAAACAAACCTTCAAGGTTAAATTAGATAAGAATTTAGGTAATAATTCCTAACATTTATCTGTAGTTATTATTGTGCCATGTACTGAGCTTAATGCCTTACACATACATTTTATTTTATCCTCAAAACAAATGTGTGAGTTAGATATGATCATCTCTATAATATAATATAGAGATCTATAATATAGAGAGGATATTCTCTCTAGGGAAACTGAGGCACAGAGAAGTAAAGTAACCAGCCCAAGTTTACACAGCTAGCAAGTGGGGGACTGGCCTTTGGGTGACCCACCATCCCAATTTGCCTGGGACTCTCCTGGTTTTAGCCCTGAAAGTCTGCTGTCCTGGGAAATTGCCCTAATCTCCGGCCAACCAGGATAGCTGGTCGCCATAGCTCAGTGGTCCTCAACGTTGGGGGCAACGTTGCTCCTCAAGGGACGTTCTGCAATGGTAGTTGTTATAGTAATGGTAGTTATTACTATTTGTATTACTATTACTACCACATATAATTTTTTAACTTCTCATCCTCCCTCTTCTTACCACTACGATATCCCTACAAAAGTATTATCAGCTCTACCAAACCACTTCCCATGCTTGCAGGAGGAGGAAGGGTGTTGATTGGGAGTACCCAAAGTGAAAGGCACCTACTTTTACTTTTTTAAAACTCTTTTTTTCCCTTACTTTTGGAGCAATTCTTTATTCTTTATTTATTTATATTGTTTGGCCGCACCACGCAGCATGTGGGATCTTAATTCCCCGACCAGGGATCAAACCCACGCCCCTGCATGGGAAGTGCAGAGTCTTAACCACTGGACTGCCAGGGAAGTCCCTACTTTTAAAAAAATTTTTAACCAGAACCCACTTTTCTGGCTCAGCCAGTGTTTAATGAGAGCTCCGAGCCTGCCCCATCCCATGCAGCTTTCAGCCAGGAGAAGAAGAAGGCTGGCTGCGGAGCAAGAGCAAAGGCAGCTGAATACATCAGTGAGTAACCACCCCCCACCCCCCGAGCTGCTGCTGCTGTGTCTTGTGCTTCCTTCCAAACCTGGATCCTCAAAGGGGCCTTTCCTATTCTCTTTTCTGAAAAATGAGAGCACATTGTAAATAAAATCATTTCAAAGCATGGTTGCTTAGTAGTTTCTAAACAAAGGGAAAATCCTCGGGCTTCCCTGGTGGCGCAGTGGCTGAGAATCTGCCTGCCAATGCAGGGGACACGGGTTCGAGCCCTGGTCTGGGAAGATCCCACATGCCGCGGAGCAACTGGGCCCGTGAGCCACAATTACTGAGCCTGCGCGTCTGGAGCCTGTGCTCCACAACAAGAGAGGCCACGATGGTGAGAGGCCCGCGCACTGCGATGAAGAGTGGTCCCCACTTGCCACAACTGGAGAAAGCCCTCGCACAGAAACGAAGACCCAACACAGTCATAAATAAATAAATAAATAAATAAAAGAACGTGAATTTCTAAAAAAAAAAATTAGAATGTTAACAAACTTTAAAAAAAAAAATTAAATAAATAAATAAATAAATAAATAAATAAATCTTATTTAAAAAAAAAAAGGGAAAATCCTCTAAAAGGTAAACAGCCCCACCAAATGTAAGGTAGGAACTTTGGGGACCAAGGGTCCTTAACTAGTGGCCCCTGTCCTATAGAAGTAGCTCTAAGCCTCAAAAAGTTGAACAGAAATACTATATGATCCAGCAATTCCACTTCTGGGTATATAACCCAAACTGAAAGAATTGACAGCACCACCTTCATAGCAGCATTATTCTCAATAGCCAAAGATAGAAATAACCCAAATGTCCATCCAGATTTATGAATGGATAAACAAATGTGATATAGTCATACAATGGATTATCATTCCTCCATAAAAAGGAAGGGAATTCTGACACATACGACAACATGGATGAACCTTGAGGACAGTATGCTAAGTGAAATAAACCAGTCACAAAAGAATAAATATTGCATGATTCCACTTATATGAAATACCCAAAGTAGTCAAATTCACAGGAACCAAAAGTAAGACAAAAAGGGGCTGGGGGAGCGGAGGAATGGGAGTTGTTTAATGGGTATGGAATTTCAGTTTGGGAAGATGAAAACGTTCTGGAGATGGATCGTAGTGATGGTTGCACAACAATGGGAATGTACTTAATGCTACTGAACTGTACACTTAAAATGGCTAAAATGGTAAATTTTGTGCTATGTATATTTTATCACAATGAAAGAAGAAGTACCAGTTGCCTGGAAAAAGGAAAAAAAAAAGACAGACAATAACAAGTGTTGGCAAAGATGTGGAGAAATTGGAGCCCTTATACATTGCTGATGGGGATGTGAAATACTGCAACAGTTTGACAGTTCCTCAAAAAGTTAAACATGGCCTTAGCACATGACCCAGCAATTCCACTCCTGGGCGTATATCCGAGAGAACTGAAAGCACATGTCCATACAAACACTTGCCCAAAAATATTCATAGCAACATTATTCATAGCAGCCAAAAAATAGAAACAACCCAAATGTCCATCAACTGATGAATGAATAAACAAAATATGGTATATCCATACATGGAATGTTATTTAGCCTTAAAAAGGAATGAAGTACTGATACATGCTACAACATGGATAAAACTTGAGAGCATTATGCTCAATGGAAGAAGCCAGACACAAAAAGCCACGTGTTATATAATGCCATTTATATAAAATGTCCAGAATTGGCAAATCCATAGAGACAGAAAGTAGATTTCCAGGGGATGGGGAAAGGGAAGCAGGGCATGAGGAATGACTGCTTAATGGGTATAGGTTTTCTTTTTGGGGTGGTGGAAATGTTCTGGAATTAGTGGTGACAGTTGTAAAACATTGAATTGTGTGCTTTAAAAAGGTGACTTTGGGGAACTCCCTGGTGGTCCAGTGGTTAGGCCACTGTGCTTTCAGTGCTGGTCTGGGAACTAAGATCCCACAAGCTGCAGGGTGTGGAAAGAAAGAAAGAAAGAAAGAGAGAGAGAGAGAGAAGAAAGAAAGAAAGAAAGAAAGAAAGAAAGAAAGAAAGAAAGAAAGAAAGAAAGAAAGAAAGAAAGAAAGAAAGAAAGAGAGAGAGAAGAAAGAAAGAAAGAAAGAAAGAAAGAAAGAAAGAAAGAAAGAAAGAAAGAAAGAA
The DNA here is from genome assembly GCF_965194825.1 of Balaenoptera physalus. Taxonomy (NCBI): domain Eukaryota; kingdom Metazoa; phylum Chordata; class Mammalia; order Artiodactyla; family Balaenopteridae; genus Balaenoptera; species Balaenoptera physalus. The sequence goes on along the minus strand of NC_138893.1, from coordinate 53,535,307 downwards.
AGAAAGGAAAGAAAGAGAAAGAAAGAAAGAAAGAAAGAAAGAAAGAAAGAAAGGAAAGAAAGAGAAAGAAAGAAAGAAAGAGAAAGAAAGAAAGAAAGAAAGAAAGAAAGAAAGAAAAGAAAGAAAGAAAGAAAGAAAGAAAGAGAAAGAAAGAAAGAAAGAAAGAAAGAAAGAAAGAAAGAAAGAAAGAAAGAAAGAAAGAAAGAAAGAAAAAGAAAGAAAGGAAGGAAGAAAGGAAGGAAGAAAGGAAGAAAGGAAACAGTCTGGCAGTTTCTTAAGAGGTTAAACATAAACTTAGCATATGACCCAGGAATTCCAATCCTAAGACTCTATCAAGAGACATGGAAACAAGTCCATAAAAAGGCTTGGGCGTGAATGTTCCTAGCAGTGTTAGTCATAATAACCCAAAGGTGGAAACAATTCAAATGACTATCAACTGGTGAATGGATAAACACAATGTGTGTATACCCATATACTGGAATACTATTCAGCAATAAAAAGAAATGAACTACTGAATCATGCTAAAACATGGAGGAACCTCAAAAACACTATGTTAAGTCAAAGAAGAACTATGTTAAGCCAGATGCAAAACACTACATATTACTTGATTCCATTTATGTGAAATATCCAGAAGAGGCAAATTTACAGAGACAGAAAGCAGACCAGCCCGGGGTTGTGGATGGGAGCAGAGAGTAACAACAAAGGGGAACAAGGGAAATGTTGGGGGTGATGGCAATGTTCTAAAACTGGAGGTTGGTGATAAATTATATTAAAAATCATAGAACTGTACATTTACAGTGGGTGAATTTTATGGTATATAAATTATATACCAATAAAGCTGTTAAACGTTGCTTTAAGGAAATTTATTGTCAATAAAGGAAAACTCTAGAGCTGTGGTCCCCAGCCACACAGGGCTATTCAGCACTTGAAATGTAGCTAGTCTGAATTGAGATGTGCTGTTTAGTGTAAAATACACACTGGATGGGTTTCCCTGGTGGCGCAGTGGTTAAGAATCCGCCTGCCAATTCAGAGGACACGGGTTCGAGCCCTGGTCCAGGAAGATCCCACATGCTGCGGAGGCACTAAGCCCGTGCACCACAACTACTGAGCCTGCACTCTAGAGCCCGCATGCCACAATTACTGAGCCCACGTGCCACAACTACTGAAGCCTGTGCACCTAGAGCCCGTGCTCTGCAACAAGAGAAGCCACCACAATGAGAAGCCTGTGCACCGCAGCGAAGAGCAGCCCCCGCTCACCATGACTAGAGAAAGCCCGCACACAGCAACGAAGACCCAACGCAGCCAAAAATAATTAAATAAAATAAATAAATTTAAAAAAAAAATACACACTGGATTTCATAGACTTAGCATCAATAACAGAATGTAAGCTATTCATTAATAATTGTTTACATTATTACATGTTAAATGATATTTGGATATATTAGGTTAAATAAAATATATTACTAAAATTAATTTCACCTTTTTTTTCTTTTTAAACGTGGCTACTAGAAAATTTTCATAGGTGACTTGCATTATATTTCTGTTGGTCAGTGCTGCTCTCGAAGCAGGTCTAGCTTCAGATGAACCTTGATCTAGCAGCTTAACAATGTCACTAAAGACCTTATTTCTTTCGTTTGCTCTTCCATGGCGTTGGTTTCATCCTGTAGCTAGCTACTCTCAGTGTTGCAGCCAGCAACTCTTAGAGGGACATGCTTCTTCACCCAAGAGTAGAGAGTCTGTGTATCAGAATCTTTCCCAGAAGGTCTGGGATTCATGCATTGGACTGGCTTAGTTCACATGCTCACCCCTGGGTCAATCTTGTGGACAGGAGGAGAGACTCCGTGGATAGTTCACATGCCCTACTCCTAGAGCTGGTGATAGAGTCAACTTCTCCAGTATCACATTTTTACCAGAACTGAAATCAAGAGTGTAGGGAAGGGAAAAGAATGGAATGAATGCTGGGGAAGCAACCAAGAAATCTCCACATTGAGAAAGAGACATAAATAACAACAACACAGTGTGATGAGTAAAGTCATAGAGGTATAAACAGATTGCCTGTGGTCTGTTCTTGCTATTGTTTCTGCTTTTTCTTACTCATACCTTGTCCCCTAGTATGCGAGGTTATCGTTGATTGAATACTGGACATTGTATTTGAAAAATTATTTATACAAATAATTTGGGAGCTAGGATGATGTCATCCTTCACATAGGATTTTTGTTTGTTTGTATCAAATTCCTGGGGACCCTAGGAGTCTGGAAACACCTTACTCCAAATCCTAGCCTCAAGATTCCCTGGGCCACCCAGACAACTTGATGGTAGTTTGCAAGTGTATGTGACATACCTTAGATTTATCCTTAGTCCCAGTTTGTAGTCCATTAGGGTCCCAGCTTAAGGTGTGTGTATAATTTATTTGGGTCTCCACTCTTGGTGATTCCTAAACTCAAACTTTTGTCCCCTTAACCTCACGAGGCCCCTAAAAGTGCATTTCAGCCTCACAACAGACTCTTTGTAATTTGCACCACCACCCATCCACCCAAACAAAAGTTTCCCTTTTGCTGGGCTCTCTGAGTCCTATCTACTCCTGAGGCTTGGTCAGGTAATTCCTCACTATACTGTTAGCTTTTTGTTGCTTTTAAGAAGTTTTGTCTTTTTACACCAAAGTGGGAAAGTGGTGGTGTGATGAATTGGGAGATTGGGATTGACATATATACACTAATATGTATAAAATGGATAACTAATAAGAACCTGCTGTATAAAAAAATAAATAAAATTCAAAAATTCAAAGAAAAAGTTTTGTCTTTTTAACTGTTTCATCCTACTTCCTTTATTTTTAGCAATAAAGTACTTTTAAAAAATAAATTTATTTACTTATTTAGGTCTTCGTTGCTGCACATGGGCTTTCTTTAGTTGCAGCAAGGGGGGGCTACTCTTCGCTGCGGTGCGTGGGCTTCTCATTGCGGTGGCTTCTCTTGTGGAGCACTGGCTCTAGGAGCACAGGTTCAGTAGTTGAGGCACACGGGGTCAGTAGTTGTGGCTCACAGGCACTAGAACACAGGCTCAGTAGCTGTGGCGCACAGGCTTAGCTGCTCTTCGGCATGTGGGGTCTTCCCGGACCAGGGCTCGAACCCATGTCCCCTGCATTGGCAAGTGGATTCTTAACCACTGCGCCACCAGGGAAACCCCAATAAAGTACTTTTAAATTAAGGTATATACGTTGCTTTTTTTAGACATAATGATATTGCACACTTAGAATACAACATAGCATAAACATAACTTTTATGCACTGGGAAACCAAAAATTTCATGTTACTCCCCCCCATCTCCCCTTTTTCTCTGACCCCACCACATGGCTTGCGGGATCTCAGCTCCCCGACCAAGGATTGAACCCTGGCCCTCGGCAGTGAAAGCGTGGAGTCCTAACCGCTGGACAGCCAGGGAATTCCCCTATGTTACTCCCTTTATTGCAATAGTATTTGCTTTATTGTGGTGGTCTGGAACCAAACCTGAAATAGCTCCAAGGTATGCCTACCATGTTCTTGACAGAGTTTGAAATCAGGGTCATGCTAGCCTCATAAAATGGGTTGGAATGTTCCCTTTTATCTACCATATGAAGGAATTTGTGCAAGATTGATATAGTTTTATTCTTAAATATTTGCTGGTGAAGCCATCTGGACCAGGAGTTTTCTTTGTGGAGTTCCAACTTTTTAAATAGTTATAAAACTATTCAGAATTTTTTTTGCAATTCAAAATTTTTATAGATTATACTTCATTTAAAGTTATTATAAAACATTGACCATATTCCCTGTGCTGTACAATATGTCCTTGTAGCTCATTTATCTTATACACAGCATCCTACTTTTTTTAGTTGAACGTCAGAGAATTTTGGACTGAATTGCTACAGAACCCCTCACAAATGACCTTCATATTGCTAAATCCAATAATCCTCACCTTACTTGAACTTTCAGCAGATTTGATGCAGCTAATAACCTCTTTTTCCTTGAAATGTTATCTTCACTTAGGATACCATGTTCTCCTGTTTTGTGTTCTATTTTGTTTTGTCTTGTTTTTTTCTACCTCACTGGCTGTTCTTATCTGCCCTTAATGTTGGAGTGTTCCAAGCTTAGCCTTAGATGTGTTTTCTCTAACTATACTTACCCACTTGTTGATATCCCAGTTTATTTGCTTGAAACAGACACACACGTTCCCAAATGAATACACCTACCCTGGGAGCTCTCCTCTGAGTTCCAGATTCATATATCTAGTTGCTCTAGCAGCTCCATCTCCATTTGGACGTCTAATAGCCATCTCAAACTCAATTATGTCTAAAACTGAACTCCTGACTCTCCAGCTCCCAAATGCTTCATCTCTAGTCTTTCCCATCTCAACTGATGGTCACTCCAGATCATGTGACCCCTATGTTCACCATCTTCCAATGGCTCCCCTTTCCACTGCAAGGAAAAAGTCAAAGTCCTTACAGTGGCCTATAAGACCCTACGTCAGCTCAACTCCAACCACTTTTCTTTGAATAACCCGAGCACATGCCTACCTCAGGGCCTTTGCTCTTGCTGCTTCCTCCATCTAGAGGAGTTATCTAAAGGCTCAATTATTCAAGTCCTTAATCAATTTAAAGTTAATTGCCCAATTTAAAGTTGAAATCACCCCTCCTTCCCTTCCAATACTCTCTGTCCCCTTTTCTGCTTTATAATTCTCTGTAACACTTATCGCCAGCTAACATACTTGAATTCCATATTTATTTTTTGGGTTACCCCATGGAGGCTAGGAGTTCTGCTTGTTTTGTTCTTTGATGTATCCCTAGTGCCTAGGACAGTGCCAGATATATAGGGAGCAATGATAAAAAAGGACTGAATGATGGAATGGATGAATCTGTCCAGGCCTCGTGGTCCAGAAAACAAGGGGCCCAGCTTCCCTCTACTGTGGCTGAAGATCCCTCCACGAACAGCACTGAACTTCATGTGGCAGTTTTCATACCACTTAGAGCCATTTCTCACCATCTCCACCACTGACGCCACCGCTCCCCACCCCAGCGTAATGCACCGTCCCCTCTTGTCTGGATGGTTAACAGCAACTTCCCAGCAGGTCTGCTCATTTTCTCTTTTTTTTTTTAAATTTATTTTATTTCTGGCTGTGTTGGGTCTTCGTTGCTGCACGTGGGCTTTCTCTAGTTGCGGCGAGCAGGGCCTACTCTTTGTTGTGGTGCGCAGGCTGCTCATTGCGGTGGCTTCTCTTGTTGCGGAGCACGGGCTCTAGGCGCGCGGGCTTCGGTAGCTGTGGCTCTTGGGCTCTAGAGCGCAGGCTCAGTAGTTGTGGCGCACGGGCTTAGTTGCTCCCTGGCATGTGGGATCTTCCCGGACCAGGGCTCGAACCCATGTCCCCTGCATTGTCAGGCGGATTCTTAACCACTGCACCACCGGGGAAGTCCCCGTGTGGTTTATATTTATTTTGTCTGTCCCCACCTCATAAACTTTGTGAAGGCAAAGTTCCTGTCTGCTTTGCGTACTACTGTATCTCCCACGCTTCCCAAAATGTTTTTGTAGAAGGAAGGAAGGAAGTCCTTTGCTCAGAGTAAATGCACAGTGCAGGTGTATGAAGAAAATGATGGAAAGGAAGAAAGAAAAGACTTGCAGGCCGACTCCACCCCCTCCTTGAAAGGGTACAAGGAAGAGGAATGAATACCCAGGAAGCAGCGCTGCCCGCCCCACCTCACCCCACCCCACCCCACCCTGCCCTTCCCCTCCCGGCCCTCCCAGTCCTCAAGAACATCAGTCCTGGTACAGCTCCACCCTCCCCTCACCAAGTACAAAGAAACCTCCTCTGCAATTAGTTTTAGTCTGAGTTGCAGGGCTTTGGGGGTGAAGAGCCTGCAAGATGACGAATGGGAAGAACAGACTCTGGTGTCCCAATCGCACACGGCGTTTTGAAATTCACAGCCAAGCCTCTTTGCAACACCGTGCTCACCCGGGGCTAAACTACTTCTGTTTCGGGCGGTGTGGGCTTGAACTCTGGAGGCCTGGGTGCTCCCTAACGCCACCCGCTTAACGTTGCCTTTGGGGTCTCAGCTGTAAAGTGGGAATCATGACGGTAATCATCTTAACGTGACGAGGCTCTGCACAGCTCAAGTTGTAACTGCCTCTACCTGCACAGGAGATATGAATCTGGCAACTGTGGATCAGATGTGACTATGCCCCTGTGTGAAGTCCCAAGGGAGGGGATCCATGTGATTACCTCTGATGACCCTCCTGTGGAGAGGGAGGGGCTTTCTTCAGAATAAATACTAGCTGTCAGCTTTGCTAGCTGATTATTATTTGTTTTGGAGGTGTACCCCACCTACTCGGAAGGAGTTGAACTAGCTGCCAGAATGATTAAGGAAGGCATTTTTAGATAAGTATTATCACACAACGATCCAATCAATACATGCACACAGGCGACCGTGTAAAATCTGCTCCGGTAACACTGTGCCTCGTCATTTTTATGAGCATACTTACAACGGAGGGCTGGTCCCGGGGTTATTGGCTGTGGGTGTACTTCAGGCTCAGTTGCCTCAAGTCCAAGATCTACGGCACAGCAACCATTCTGGCGCAAAGCAAGACTTTTCAAGATCTTGCAAGACCTACAGAGGAGCCATAAGGAGTGTATGGACTATTCCTGGCATGGTTCACAAATCCATCTGCCTGTCAGCGGTGCCTCAGGTCCTCTCTGAAATTCTGGCCTAAACTTGTATCAGCTCTGTAATTGGTACCTATGGATCTACAGGGTGACATCCCTGGAATCTGGAAATCAAGCTGCCCTCTAGAAGTCAAACCTTCAGACCCACACATGATGGACAGGATAAGTTATCTGCACAAGGCTCCAGAGGGAACAGGATGCCTCCCTGCTTGGGCTTGGAAACGCGATCCAGGCACGCCTGCACGTGAAGCGAGCAGGAGCCAAATGAAATCTCAGAAAAGCTTCTGGACAGCAGGTAAGTGGCTCCAAAGAACCTAGAAGGTACCACAGAGGAAGGATTAGGCCTGTTCTGCAACAGTAACCAGAAGAGAGAGGGACCCAGTGGGCAAGGTATATCCTGTACACCAAGGACAGCCATCCTACCACAATGACATTACTAACATATCACTCACGTGATTCCCTTTGCCCGGTTTCATGCTCACTAAAGCCTCTGATTTTGACTCCCTTTGCGGGGGACCGCACGAATGGAGCAGTCACCATGACACCAAGTCTCTGGCCCTGTAGCACTTATATTTCTCATTATGAATTAATAAATGGCAAATTTGACTAGGCCTTTTGTGAGTCTATTTTTTCTTCTCTGAACACGATCGACTCTGATTTTAGATTTGCAGAGCTGATATCCAGACCTCACGTGGGGATGTGCGTGCAGCCTGCGCATGCAGTGGCAGGCCACCACGCCCTCACCCTCTTTCTTAATCAATACTTACAGATTACTGACCACAGCCCCAAATGGGAGAAAGCCTTCCGGCACTGCAGCCCTGGGCCCGGATGACTCAGCCAGCCTCTAACAACCTGGTAAATATATATATTTTTCCTTTCTTTTTAAAACATATTTATTTATTTATTTTATTTATTTTGGTTGCGCCGGGTCTCAGTTGCAGCATGGAGGATCTAGTTCCCCAACCAGGGATCGAAACTAGGCCCCCTTCATTGGGAGCCTGGTAAATATTTCTAATGGCAGCAGTGACATTAAACACGATTTCGGGAAATGGCGAGCCAGCTTACATTGCCCCAAATCAGGGTGCTTTCCTGGAGTACAGTCATCTATCCATTCATAATAATGTATACCAAAAAATAGAACAAAGAGCAGTCATCATGTCATTTTCTAAATATTGCTTTGCACATGATCCAGCATCTAGTGATGGCATTAAACTCCTGCATACATCAAGGAGCAACATACTTATGGACTCAAAGATCCTTTCGAAGTAAACTGAGCTACATCTACTGGGCAGATGTTTAAGCCAGGACATTGAAAACATGTTTATGAAGTGTTTATACATCAGTAGGGTAAAAATTTTGTGATAGCCAAGTGCAAATTTAGAATATAATCTTGTAATTTAAAACTCTATTTTTGTATCCAAAAAAGCCCTGTGTACAGAAAAAGGAAACAGGGATGAAATATATAGGATTAACAGTGAGAATGTGGTGGAAGGATTCTAGCCCATTTTTCACTTTTCTGTTTTTTTTTCAAACGTTCTGTGAAACTTTTTTTTTGGCCACACCGCGCGGCTTGTGGGATCTCAGTTCCACGACCATGGATTGAACCCAGGCCCTCAGCAGTGGAAGCGTGGAATCCTAACCGCTCGACCGCCAGGGAATTCCCAAATCTTTATTACTTTTAAGTAAAATACAGAATACATTCTAACTTTCTAAGTTACCTTTTGAAGAAACGTATGCAACCAAGATGAATGAAAACAGAGACTACTTAAACATCTTAAGTAATTTTCCCACTTGTTGCAAACAACAGAGAAAACACAGGATCAAACATGTGGACTGAGGCAGGCTTGCAAATGAGCCAAAGACCTAATAAGACAGCCAATGCCAGGAGTGAACTGTGGGGACAGCCACCATCAGGCCTGCTGATGCCATCTTGAGAAGCAACATTTCCCAAGAAGGGGGAGGGTTGGCTTAACCTGACCCACCTGTGTCATGATGATGGGGGACGTGAGCAGATTGCCTTTGCAAATCCCCAGCATGATGCCAAATCCTCGGCCAGCACAAGGGTTGCTGTTTTGGTGCAGCCAGCGGGGGTATGCTTTGTCTTCCATTTCTGAGGATGGACCCCAGAAAAGAAAGCCTGAAGTCTCAGATTCTGACACTGCCAAAAGCATAACGAAATTAAAGTAGTAAATCTGGATCTTGGTGGAGGCCCTCTACCATTCTAGCTGCCCTGAAATCAAATGAGTCTCGCGCTGATGAATACGCCCAATTCCCCTCCATCCCACGGTAGAAACAAAAGTGGCACTGACTTTCCTAACATATGTTTCAAGCACCTGGAAGTTTCTGGAGCAGATTAATTCTTGCCTCTGCATCAAGATAATTTGCATTTGAAACCTACTTCCCAAAGGATATGGAGTTCAACACATCATTTACACAAACCTTTCTAGGTCACCTGCCCCTCCCACCTTTGAAAGAAACAAAGCTCCTCGGAAAATGCGCCATAATAAGCAAGTTGCTTCAAAATTTTAAGACATCGATCCTGGGCAGTTGGCTCCCACCCATACTTATTTTACATGAAGTTTCCTACTGCATGTGCTTACATTTCCTGAGAAAGGAAACAGGAAAGGGCTGGGCTACCTTAATTTGACCTACCTTGTGTCCAGAAGTGTAACGACAGGGGGTCATGGTTGCACCACCTTTGCAAATCTAATAGCCACCGCTTTTGACTTTTCTTGCTTGCTCTCAAATTTCAGACTTTCTGTGAACAAGGCATGTCAACAGCGCCACCTCTGGGCGGAGTGTGGTTCCTCTCAGCTTCCTAGCCCAAAATCAGCAGGAGAAAATGCCCTAATCTGGGGGCAACTGATCAAGTTGACTTGTGTCCCCTTAGAGGATGAGTGGAATGGTGCACAGGGCCTCCTGGGAGCCATTTCAAATGGGGAGATTTTGAGATAATAAAAATTATCAATCCAGTGCCAGGGGACAAGCATACCTGGGGGTGGGAAATAGCCCTGCGATTCTTTGCTTCTTGATTCCTGCTGGGAAAGCACACACAAGGGGTTCCCTGGGTTGATGGGACAAATGATCTTAGGAGCAATGGGAGCTCTGCACCAATCCCTTCTCTGCTCCAGACCAACAAAAGCTGGACAGTAGGAATCACATTGCTCTTTGTACCACAACTTGTCTGGGAAAAAAGAGAATGTGAAGATCAGGAAGTCGGGTGATCAGGCTGCACTTGGCACACAGAGGGGCTCAGTAAACAGTCCGTTGAATCAGTGAACAAAGCTGCTGGGAGAAACTTGTGCCCTGGGGCAGCCAGTGCTGCAGCTCTCAGCCGGCTGCCTCCCCTTTTTATTTTTATTAAAAAAAAATTTATTTTTGGCTGCATTGGGTTTTCGCTGCTGCACACAGGCTTTCTCTAGTTGCAGTGAGCAGGGGCTACTCTTCGTTGCGGTGCACAGGTTTCTCACTGCGGTGGCTTCTCTTGCTGCGGAGTACGGGCTCTAGGCACGCGGGCTTCAGTAGTTGTGGTGCGTGGGCTCAGTAGTTGTGCTCGCGGGCTCTAGAGCCCAGGCTCAGTAGTTGTGGTGCACGGGCATGTGGAATCTTCCCAGACCAGGGCTCGAACCCGTGTCCCCTGCATTGGCAGGCGGATTCTTAACCACTGCGCCACCAGGGAAGTCCTGCCTCCCCTTTTTAGTCCGAGTCCCTGGTGCTCAACCACAGCTCCACAGACCAGCCCCAGAGCATTCGCTGCCCCTCCTGGTGCTCCAAGCATCACCTTCTAACAGGGACTGTGAAGTCAGGGAGACTCCTGACACAGGTGGGTCAAGATCCAAAGGGCATAAAGAAGATGTGGCACATATATACAATGGAATATTACTCAGCCATAAAAAGAAACGAAATTGAGTTATCTGTAGTGAGGTAGATGAACCTAGAGTCTGTCATACAAAGTGAAGTCAGAAAGAGAAAAACAAATACCGTATGCTAACACATATATATGGAATCTAAAAACAAACAAACAAAATGGTTCTGAAGAACCTAGGGGCAGGACAGGAATAAAGACGCAGACGTAGAGAATGGACTTGAGGACATGGGGAGTGGGAAGGGTAAGCTGGGACAAAGTGAGAGAGTGGCATGGACATATATACACTACCAAATGTAAAACAGATAGCTAGTGGGAAGCAGCCGCATAGCACAGGGAGATCAGCTCCCTGCTTTGTGACCACCTAGAGGGGTGGGATAGGGAGGGTGGGAGGAAGACGCAAGAGGGAGGGGATATGGGGATATATGTATATGTGTAGCTGATTCACTTTGTTCTACAGCAGAAACCAACACACCATTGTAAAGCAATTATACTCCAATAAAGATGTTAAAAAAAAAGATACAAAGGGCAAGATCCAAAGCCTGACCCAGGGCTATCATGCTACGCGCCCCCGACAGCATGCTGGGACAGGAGAGGAAGTGGTCAAGCCACTGTTGCCAATGACCAGACACTGTTCTTGTACCTGATGGGGGCAGGTGATAAAACACAGTGTTTCTAGGTACAACACATGGTGTTGCATCTTTATTCTATGTCTGATCACAGCAAATCTCACACAGCCAGACTGCAGCCAGGCAGAGTGCCACGTGGCTACAGGCAGCTAGAGGAAAGGAAGACCGTCTATTCTGTTGCACGCAAACACTCTGGACGGAAAGCACAGCCGCCTCACTAGCCTACTCAAAGGCACTGAGGCCACATTCCCATCTCCAGGCCCCAGGGACATCTCTAAAGGGTGACTCCCATTTGGAGCTTCCAAAATCCAGGGCACCTCTGGGAACCAGTCCTGGTTCCAACAAGTCATTCTGAGTCCAGGCTCTCCCACTGACTGCTGCATCTGGAGCTGGCGTCACGGCAGCTTGGGGGCTAAAAAGGGGCCTCCGGCTGGACCACAGAGCAGCCCAGGGGTTCCCGGGGCTCAGGGCCGTTGATCCTTTCTGCGGAGCTTGTGTCCCACCTGGGAGCCCCGCTGGGCAGCTCTCACCAGGCCTTTGAACTGTCCCTGCAGCTTCACCTTCTTCCTGCAGGGACAAGGATCAGAAGGGTCACACGTCGCCGAGAACAGGCAGCCCCCCTTCCCATAGCATCAAAGGGTGGTGCCCCCACCCCGGCACCAGCAGGAACAGGGGAGAAGGGGCGCTGCCAGGTGGTGGGCAGCATGTGATCCGCGCACACCACACCCACCATGTTTAAAAGAGCAGTTCAAGTCAATGATACTTGAAGGTGCATGTGAAAAAGTAAAAATAAAAAACTGGAAGAGACTTGAGCAATCGAGTGGAGAGTGTAACGAGCACAGCCCTCACCCCCGACCCTGCACACGCCGTACCTGCGGTTGAGCTTGGTTTTACTGAGGGGGATGTAGGCATAGGGCTCGAGCCGACCTTTCTTCTTCACGTCACCCTTTGCTTTCTGCTCACCCAGAGAAACAGAGTCAACCAGGAGGGTGGGCTTCCCTTTCCACCCTTGCCCCTGACCTGACAGGCTGTATCCTCCCTTCCCTTCATCCTCTGCCTCAGGTGGTGCCAAAGAGCTTCTGCAGCCCTGGACAGCCATCCAACAAAGGCCTGGACTTCAGGTGCTAACAAGACCTCTGTGTGCCCCTCAGTGTGGCCTCAGGCTGGCTCCACAGAGGTGCCTCTCCAGGGCGGTGATGGGCACAGCTGCCCCACACTTCCCCAGAGACTCTGCCAGGAGAGTCCTTGCCCCACCAGCAGCTCTTACCTTGGCCTTGTATTCGGCCCCGGGGGTAGCCTTCTTGGCCACAGGGCGATGGATGCCAGAGCCTCCCGCTAGAGGGGGAACACAGAGGCCATGAGTCAGGCAAGGCCAGGGCAATCGGGCAGCCTTCTCCCCGGAGAGCAGGCAATGGGAGAAGGCAATGGGCACCTTCTCCCCAGAGAGCTGCTGGGGAGATGAGTCACAGCCAGGACCGAATGGCTGTCCCCTACCAACAAAGGACAAAGACCTTCCTCGAGAAGGGACTGTCCAGCGACTTGACAATTAGACCACTGAGCTCCTCAGACTGACCTGAATCCACAGAGACCTACCAGTGACCTCTGGGAACATACATATTCTCGACTAACATAAAATACCTCACCCTCTCCAAACTAAATCTGCTCCATTTGTTCTGGGGAAAAGAACATAGGCTTTGAAGCCAGACAGACTGGGGTTCAACTCCCAGCTCTAACCGCAGGCAAGGCTCTCAGCTTTCTGGAGCCTCTTAAGCTCATCTGTAAAATGAGGCACTAAGGCTTGATATCGTTCAGGCTTCACACCAAAACTGTGAGTTAGAAAGGCAGCTCTTATCCCATCGTACAGACGTGAAAACTGCGGCTTCGACAGATCGAAGTGCTTCCAAGGCCAGTGTCATTTCCAGCCCGGACTTCCACACAGTCATGGATGGAATCCCACAGTGCCGACTAGGGAGGGCTCTCTTAGATGACCCAGATGAATCTCCTTTAAAGGTGAGAAACTAGAAGGTCAGAGAGGCAGCGTGACCAGGCCAAGGTCACACAGCTAAGAGCAGCTGGCCAAGCAGTCCTGAACCCAGGCCTCCTGCTGCATCGTGTGGTACTACTGCTTCTGCACCACATCATCTCAGAGCAGAGGAGGTGAGCTGGGCCCTGGCCTGGGGGGCCACAGAACGAGAAGGAGCCCTGAGGCGCTCCAGCTGGGTGAGGATGCCGTGGGGCTCTGAGAGCATACCTGCTACTGGGATCAGGGACCTCCCACAGGAGCCCCTGGACCTCCAGATGCAGAGCAGGGGCTCTGCTTCGAGGGCCTGGGGGCAGGGGCCCTGCAGGGGCTGCCTCGGGGGAAAGGAGGCAAAGGTGAGGCAACAGAGGCCTCTCCTGGCTTCGGGCAGCCACCTTGGTACCTCTAGCAGCTACTCTGGGTAAAGGAACAGCCTGGGAGCCCAGAAACAACAGTACAGGGGAACTCCCTGGGCAGCCCTCCCAACTGCCACCCTCAACATAGATCAAATCTGGCCTGACTCAAAGCCAGCAAAGAGAGGCAGACATCTCCCAGGAGAAGGGTGGGCTGCAAGCCTCAGGAAAGCTTGGGTGGGTGGGGAAGAGATGGGGCTCCGGAGCTCCCCAGAAGGGTTGGGGGTTCTGTGCACAGATCTCCTAACCCCCGGGCTCTCCCTCACCCGCAGACCCCCTGGGTCCCCAGCCCAGTCTTATGGGACATATCAGCCAATCTTTGCTGGTGCCAACTGAGTACAACCAGGCTATGCAACCTCTTGACTCTGCCTGCAACACACCCTGCCTAGTGCCGGTGACAGGGAACCTGCTGCAAGAGAGAAGAGAGGAAGCCTCACCTTGGTACTGAGGGGGCATCTCCAGCTCCTCATCGTCAGCCTCTTTCTGCTTGAGCTTCTGGTGCTTTTTCTATAAAGAGGGAACAAGCAAAGTTCATAAACAAGAGGACATGATGATCCTCACTAATGGTAGCCGCAAAAGCAATCACAACCTGCGTTAGTAGAAAAGGTTCTCTGCCAAGCACTCAATCCCCCATACAGATGAGGGCACTAAAGCTCAGAAAGGGCAAGTAACAGGCAAGGCCACCCTGCTAGGCAGCACAGGCGCGGCCTCCAGCCCAGGTCCTCACTGCAGAGCTCAGGTCGGCTGCTCCACGGCTAGGCCTCTCCACATGAACTCCCCCAACAGGGCTACAGCTGCCTGTCTGGGCACCTTGACCTCAGTTTAGCCCAGCCTTCCTAACGGGGGTAATGAGGTCCTCAGCCTCTTTGGGGAGAACAGCTTTACCGGTACTTCGTCTCACATGATCTTCACCGCACCCTCTCCATTAGTCAGACTCACTGATCTCTGACTAAGTGCCAGGCCCTGGGGATACAGGGGACAAGACCCACTTCCTGTGCTCCCGGGGCCCTCAGGCAGGTGGGAGACCCCTGCTCAAGTCAGTCATCACAGTCGCTCAACAATGCTACCGTCCCCGGAGTTGTAAGCACGAGGCAAATGCTACCTGCCAGGCACCGTGCTGGGAGCTCCAAGAGGGAGAGGTGGGCCTGACAGCAGCCCAGCCCACCAGGAGATCTGAGCCCAGAAAGCTGACAACCAGGCAAGGCGGAGGGCCGTTGTGTGGGGAGACCTGAGCTCGCAGGGCTGGCTGCCCCACAGTGTCGCTCCCACACTGCCCGGGAAGCCTGTTCAAGCTACAGATTCCTGAGGCTCAAGCTCCCCAGGGACCCAAGGCACCTGAGGGGCATTCACTGGCTTAGGGGTCAGATAGAAGGGAAGGTGTGCCAGGTAAAGGGAACGAGGCTGCAGCACACACAAGTGTGTCTGGGGAACCAGGACACCCAGTTTTGTTAGCTGAGACCCAGCAGAGGGGGCTCCTTGTGGAGAAACAGAAACCGGCTGGAAATGTGGCTTTGGCTTCATCATGGAGGTGATGGCTCAGTTTGTTCTTGGTTCAGCTGGCACCTGGCAACAGTTCTGCCCACTGGCAACTGCAGCTGTCAGTTGCACGCTGGCATTTTATGCTCCCACAACTGAGGGCAGAGGAGTGAGACTAAGCAACTGTTATGCAAAAAAGCCCCCGGGGATGCCAATGGCGGGTGATGGCTGCCATGAGCCAACCGGGAGCATGGCCACCCTGGGACCCTCTCGGTGCCATGAGACAAGGTGCCCCAGCCCTGTTCTGCTGACCTGGGGGCCATCCTTCCACAGCCGCAGTCAGCTCCCCTGGCCAGGAACAAGGGTAGACTGCAGAGGGACTGCAAAGCCACCTGTGAGGATGTGCTCAAGGAATCAGGCAGGCTTCGGCCAGAAGATTTCCAGGGAAAATGTAATAATGATGATGATGATGACAACGATGAACAGCCACCACTTCCCTAGCGCCGCTAAGTGCCATACGCTTTACATACAAGCTGGGATTTGAGTTCAGCCTGGGGCCGGAGACATGCACTTTTAACAACCCCTGTGGCCTCGGGCAGGCTGCGGATGATAAAGAGTCCCCACCTCCTGGGAGGATTAGTGAGGCGACACATGGGGCCCTCGGCACTCCTCAGGGGTGGGTGCCCCTCCCCCAGGTGGAGCCGGCCCCCGGCAGCACGCAGGCCGGCTGTTGCCCTTGCTGCCTGCACAGCACATGCCCTCGGTGGAGAGACAAGGGACCGTCTCTTTCTTCCTTGAGCTGGACAACGCAGCCAACACCGAAGGAGGCACTGGGTGCTTCAGAGGGAGCCAAGCCCCCTCCGCGCCCCACAGAGGGGTCAGCCGTGACACTGCAAGCCCCGGACTGCCTGCTGTGTGCCACCCCGAGGCTCCACTGAGCAGTGAGGAAGCAGGGCAAGTGAGTGTGGGAGCGGTCTAAGGGCCCCGGCCCTCCAGCAGCAGGAATTACTCACACTCCTGACGCCCACGTCTTCCATCAGGTCAGCCATCTCTTCATCCTCCCCTGGAGCCAAAAAGAAGAGAGACCTGTGAACACTCAGGGAGCGCCCCTGTCCTCCCGAAGCCCACACAAATTTCAACCTGCCTCCTCCCAGCTCATCAGGGTGCAAGGGCTGCCAACTCCAGCCCCAGAAGACCTATCCCGTGGAAGATGAGACCCCTGGACCCTGCCCCTTCCTCCTTCCCATCCTGGGCCCCAAGGACGACAGCCCCTCAAGGAAGCGGTGACCTGACTTCTAAAGTGAATACAGCTTTTGTTGAGACTCTAAGAAAGCCCCAGGTTTCCTGGGGAGCCAGGCATTCCCGCAGCCCCACATACACTCCACTTTGCTGGGAAGACTGCCCTATTCCCCTGCTTAAAAACCTTTCTCCGTATCTGTGCTAGGTATTGTGTGGCGATATAAAGAAGTATGAACCAACAAAAAGCATAGGCAACAAAAGGTAGATAAACGAAAGATACATAGATTAGACTCCATTAAAAACGTTAAATTTGTCTATGTCAAAGGACACACCAACAGGATGAAAAGGCAGCCTACAGGATAGGAGAAAGTATTTGCAAAATACTTTCAAAAGATAGATAAACAAAAGATCGATAAATTAGACTCCATTAAAAATGTTAAACTTGTGTATGTCAAAGGACACATCAACAGGATGAAAACGCAGCCTACAGGATAGGAGAAAGTATTTGCAAATCATACATCTGATAAAAAGTTAATATCCAGAATAAAGAAAGAACTCCTATAACTCAACAACAAAAAGAAACAACCTGAGACGCAAGAGGGAGGGGATATGGCGACATATGTATACATATTGCTGATTCACTTTGTTATACGGCAGACACTAACACAACAATGTAAAGCAATTATACTCCAATAAAAATGTTAAAAAAAAAAACCCAATTCAAAAATGGGCAAAGGACTTGAGTAGACACTTCTCCAAAAAGATAGACAACAAACATGAAAAGACGCTAAACATCACTAATCATTAGGGAAATGCAAACAAAACTACCATGAGATACCACTTTACATACATTAGGATGGCTACTATCAATGAAACAGAAAACAGGAAGGGCTGGAGAGGGTGTGGAGAAATTGAAACCCTTGTGTCCTGCTGGTGGGAATGTAAAATAGTGCAGCCACCATGGAAAACAGTAGGGCAGTTCCTCAAAAAATTAAAGACAGAACTACCATATGATCCAGCAATTCCACTTCTGGGCATATACCCAAACGAACTGAAAGCAGGATCTTGAAGAGGTATTTGTATATTTATGTTCATAGCAGCACTATTCACAATAGTCAAAAAGTGGAAGAAAGAAAAACAAAAAAAAGTGGAAGCAACCCAAATGTCCACTGATGGATGATGGACAAACAAAATGTGGTCTAGATATACAACAGAATAAGGCAAGCCTTAAAAAGGAAGGAAATTCTGACACAAGCTACAACACGGATAAACCTTGAGGACATTATGCTGAGTGAAATAAACCAGACACAAAAGCACAAATACTGAATGATTCCACTTATATGAGGAACCTCGACTCATATTCAAATTCACATCCATACAGACAGAAAGCAGAATGGTGGCTGTCAGGGGCCGGAGGAGGGGGAAATGGGGAGTTGCTGTTTAATGCGTACAGAGTTTCAGTTTTGCAAGATGAAGAGTTCTGGAGATAGATGGTACAACAATGTGAATGTACTTCACACTGGTGAACCGTACACTTAAAAATGGTTAAGATAGTAAATTACATGTTATGCATATTTTACCATTTTTTAAAAAAAGCTACCAGTATATTTAAAAAAAAAAAGAACTTTGAAACTGATCAGCTGGAGGGAAGACAAACTGAAGTGAAGTCAATCAACAACCAAACGTCATAAGAAGCGTGTGACAAAGTACGGAAGCCTGGCAGTCCCTGGGCTTGTCGGGAGTTCCGAGGGAACACGGCTGAAGCCAAGGGCCCGTGGAAAGGCCACAAAGCAGGACTTGCACTGGATCTGAAAGAGTGGAGAGGGGCTGGGAAGGTGGGGGGCAGGGGGCGGGTGGGCATTTTTAGCATCAGGGTTCCATGCGCAAGAAGGGAGCAAGGAGACGGGATACACTGAGGGTGAGAAGGGGGCAATGACGAGGCCAGATCAGGAAATAGTGTCACCACATTTACCCCCAGCACGTCTATATGCTGTTCAGGTCACCATTTCATCTTCACAACAACCCTCTGAAGTAGGTATTGGTATTACACCCACTTTGGAGTGAGGAAACTGAGGCACAGAGAGGTTAAATGACTGTCCACAGTCACACAACCAGTAAGTCGGGTTGCAGGGGCAGCAGTGACAGCACTGGTTGAGTGGCTGCAGTGAGCAGGCGGTGAGAACCAAAATAAAGAGGAAGACATAAAATTTAGAAGACCCAGGCTTTTGTGATCTTACAAGATATGTACAGAGATACGTGAATACAGAGATACGTGAATACAGAGATATGTGCAGAGGGAACGGGAAAGACGAAACAGGACTTGGAGATGTTACACCTGAGCGGCCCCTGGACAACAGGAGACAATGACTCGGGAGAGTCTGGCTCTTTTCACCAATAAATGAGCTTCCAGGCCTCAGCCAAGTTTACGCTTGGAATAAAAAAACACAAAAATTTTCAAAAAGGAGGAGGACAAGCGAATAACCAGAACAGAATACAATAGAAGAGAGATTAACAGAGTGTATCACAGATGGTAAGAGGAAGTACTACTGCCTTTTGAAAGTTTTGTTTGAATTATGGAAGTACTCTATATATGGCTGGGTTACACCATGAAAAGATTTCTCAATGTGGTCAAAAAAGTTTGAGAAACTCAAAAAATTTGAGAAACTTGCCTGCGACACAAGCTCCTTATATCTTTTTTTACCTATGTTTCCCCCCAAAATGGTCACTGAGTGAATGAGTGAACAAACAAATGAGCGGATGAATGAGCAAGCAAGTGCAGCCCTGGCCCAGGCCGGCTGCAGCTCCTGACTGGGCAGGTGGCCCCACCTTTAGCGCCTTCCTCTTCCTCCAGCTTGGCGTTGTCATCCTCCTCCTCACGGATGATCAGCCGGCCGTCGGCGCTCACCTTGAAGCCGTGGTCCTTCTTCTTGCCCCGACCCGGCCCAGGCTGGGTGGCTGGTGGGGCAGAGTCGGGAGGTGAGGAGGTGGAAGGCCAGTCCTAGCCCGCTCACACCCTCATCATAACCGACAAGCCCAGGTCTGTGACTTGGATGAGTGCCCGCAGCACTATGATGTGCATGTGTGGGAGGCCAGGGTGCCCACTGGCCTTCCCAGAGGCCACGCCACTCCTAAACCTGGCCCAAGGCAAGCCTGTCCTCTGTGCCCAGGGGCCAGCCGCTTCTTGCTCACCCAGGACTCGCTGGGCCACCTTGGGGTCCAAGAAGTTGAGGGGCTCGTCCCCGCCACCCTCCTTCAGCCACGCTCGGCTCCTGTGGCGGGCCAGCCTCTGCTGCTCCTTGCCCCGGCTCCTCTCCTCCTCCTCGTCCTCCTCATCCTCTGAGTCAGCCAAGATCTCCTCGATGCTAAGGACAGACAAGCCCCAAGTCAGGGCGCTCCAGGAGAGGTAGGGCAGCTGGGCACGGCCTGGGCAGGCTTCGGGCTGGGGGAGACCAGGTCCCCAGCATCCCGCCACGGGTCTCACCTGTCGCCTTTGCCCTGGACGGGCTCCTCCTCCTCCTCCTCCTCCTCTTCCACGGCGGCCTGGTTCAGGGCCCGGTGTTTCTTGGCCCGGGCCTCTGCTTTCCGGATGTTTACCAGGACTTTCTGGTATTCCTCTGGCAGGAGCTTCCTCACCAGCTCGAACCTGAGGGCGTAGAGACGGGCCAGTGAGGTGCCCGGGCCAGAGAGCGCTATCCAGAGTGAGGTGTCCAGCCAGAGCCCTTCCAGCCCCCCAAGCCTGGCCCCTTCTCAGCAGCGGTCCTGGTGGGACTGGAAACCCCTCGACTCCTCCCCTACTCCTTCCCAGTCAGGGCACAGACCCGAACTTGCGGATGAACTTGGTGAACAGGTTCCGAAGCTTCATGCGGAAGTGCCGCCGCATGTCGTCCGAGAGCTTCCCGATGGCTCCCATCTGCGGGGCAGAGCAGCGGGGCTTCAGGGGGAGGATGCGCGCCCCACCCTGTCTGCCCCCCACACCACGGGTTTCTCCTGGTTTCACGAGTCCCTCCTACCGCCCTGCATGAATCTCTGGCTGGACCGCTCTCCAGCCTTCGTGAAAAATGTGTGGCCTGCAGGTATCATCTGCAGTGTCCCTCAGTGAGGCTGGTGGTGCAGGGCCCCCTCGATCCTTTGAAGGCTTGTATAAACCCTAGTCACTCCAGGACAGGTCACCGCTCAGGCCGTCCTCCCCATCGCTGGCCCCAGTTAGGCGGCAGGGTTTGGCAGGCAGGGGCAGGCATCCTGACTCTCATCTGCCCCTTCTCGCTTTGACCCAACCCAAGGCCAGATGCAAAGATGACAGGCAAGAGGGACCTAGAGCCCTGATGCGATTCAACCCAGCTGGAAGTGGGAAACTGAGGCGGCGGGTGCAGTGGACGGAGGGCTCAGAGGACAGTCCCAGCTTGCTGCACGCCTTATGCCCAGCAGGAGGGGGCCAGGGACCCAATACCAGAGGGCTCTTCAGGCCCTTCTGCAGCCCAGCAGGGGCATCCAGAGAAGCCTTCTCAAACCCAGAAGGTCACAGTGCAAGAGGGAAAATAAAAAGGGAGGTTTGGGTCCCTTCCGAGGGAGAGCCCAGAGTCGCAGTTCTGTTCCCAGGACTGCTCTCACTAGCACTGTGACCTGGGAAAATCTCTGGCCTCAGTTTGCTATCCGTAAAACAAGGGGTGGCCCTACCCACTGGTCCCTGCCCTGCAGAGCCCCTGCTGCTGTGGAGGGGCCGTGGGGGGTGACAAGTGGCAGCCTGGGTGCTGTGCCCCTTTACCTCCACCACTGGTCCCTTCCAGGGCTCCTGCATGACCTCTGCTGCACAAGACAACGTGTAGCTAGAAAAGTGTTTGAAGCTGGCTGGCCTCAAGGCTCACTGGGTCTCTGCCGGCAGCTCTCGGGCCACGATGCCACTGGCCGAGGGGAAGGGGACACTCACCACCAGCTGCACGTGCTTGGCCAGATGTGCCACGTCCATGACGACCACTGCCACCTTGATGAAGCCCAGTGCTGATCTGACCACGTCACGGGTACGGGAGGCCAGGAGCAGGCACACATTCTCCAGCAGCTGCTCCATCGTGCTGGTCCCCATCAGACCTGTGGTGGCCAGAGGGCCACCGTCAGAGACACCTGGAACCCCACCCAGACCCAAGACCCCTGCCGCGTCACAAGAGTGGGAGCTGACACCTGGGGGACACTTCCAAGTGCCTGGCACGCGTCTAGTCACTTTCTGCCAGCATCTCCTCTAGTCCTTCAGCCACCCTGTGAACAGGTGCTGGTTTTCTCCCCCATTTTAGAGATGAGAGAGTAAGGTTCCAGGAGGTTCCTAAGTTTGTTCAAGGTGTCACATGGCTGGTAAGAGGCAGAACCGGGACTAAAATCTAGGCATGGGACCTAACCTCCTCCGACCCACTCTGACAGTGGGATGCGGGCAGCTGTGGGATGAGGAAAGCCGAGCTGGGCAGGAGAGGAGGCGGGAGGCGGTCAGGCCTGGTTCCAGCTCATCGTCCTCCCTCCCAGGACCTTTCCCTGTATCGGTAGCCACCCTGTCCTGACCTCCTGGGCATTTTCCTACCCCGAGGGCTTCCCAGGCCTTCAAGGAAATAGTGTTTACCTTTAAACTGGAAAAGGAGGTGGGTCAGGGCCAGGATACTGCAGCTGACCATGGTCACAGCGCCCACGAGACCAGGGTAGATCAGGACGAGGTAGCGCTGCAGGGCCTCTGGGAGGGCAGAGAGCAGGAGGAGTTGCCCAGGGCAGAGCCCACTGTGCACGCTGTATCGCGGGCCCAACGGGAAGGGGGGCTCCAACCAGAGAGAAGCAGCCCGCCCAGGGCCAGGGCTAGGCAGCTCCCCCTATCTTTCCTCTCCGACGGGCGGCTGCGGGGTGCCTCCTCACCCAGGCCGGGAGCACAGCGTCCACCCCAGCCCCATGCCACCCGGGCCTCACCTGCCGGGTTTGGCCCAAACCGAAGGAAGGCGTGGCCCATCTCCACCAGCAGCGCAAAAGCATTCTTCCGAGCTCCCACCGACACCTCCTTGGTGCAGAGGATCACCTGCCCAGACAGCCCCGTTAGCACGGGCTCCCCGAGCCGGCCACCCCAGGGTTGGCAGCCTGAGGCAGAGCGGACAGGTAAGGGCGCTCACGCTCCCAGGCAGTGAATCCAGCCCACCCCCACTCCCCATACTGCCCTCCCCTGATCCTGGTAGGCCTTCAGGAGCCACATTCCAAGGAACCCCAAATCACAACACGCCCCCCTCCTGCACCCCTCACCTCCGGGACGAGGGCACTGATGAACTCCTCGTGCTCGGCTGAGAGCTTCCTCACGATATGTATGAGGCACTTCAAACGTGGCTGTGGGACGGGGGACAACAGTCAGGACCCTCAATGCTGCCTCCGCCCCTGAAGTCCCTAAGCGTCTCCACGCTGGTCCTCTCCTGGTGTCGCTCATCCCCCCTCGGGCAGAGCGGGGCCCCTGGAGTCCGCACCCTCTTGGCGGGCGAGGAGGTGCTCCGTAGCGAGTCCAGAAGGGTCTTCTTCAGGTCGTCCAGGTGGCTCTGCACGAAGCGGGCGCCAGGGCCCTGGGGGCTGGCGCACACCTCCTCCAGCACGCGGTAGGCCTTCTTCTGTACCCCATGGGCCTTGCTCTGGGAGGGCGTACGGTAGACAGGGGTGGGTGAGAGACGGGGCTAGGGGGCCCCCCACCCTCACCCAGTCCAATAACATCCACAGAGCAGCCACGTGAGCTGTGACTGGCCCTGGTGGGGACTCAGAGAAGCTGGCCCTGCCCTCTGGAGCTCGTGGCATCCAGTGGGAGGGCAGGGAGAACACAGGTGAGTGAGAGGCTAACTCTGGGCCGGGCAGGGGACGCCGAGGGGAGTGAAGCCTACCCAGCCCTCCATCCCTTCCGCTCCCCGATGGGACACCTCTCCCGAGGTTAGGTGACTCTGCCCTGGACTTGTGTGTCTGCCTGCACGTTCCACCAGAGCACTTCTCACGCTGTTGGGTGACTGCTTATTACACTGTTGCAGTGGTGACAGTTTTCAGAAGGTCACGCTGGCCTGACTTTTGCCTGGCGGTTAGCCACAGCGGGCAGGGGCGAGCATATCAAGCAGGGGACCCAGCACGTGCAAAGGCACAGAGGGGCTGTTATATCTGGAATCCTTAAAAGCAGCCTAATGAGGCCAGAGTGGCAGCAGGGGGATGAGGCTGGGTAGGATGAAGATCAGGCCAGGCGGGGATGGGCCTAGTGAGTGAGTCAGGCCTCGGCTCTACAAGAGGCGTCTTAGCAGGTGAGGCCCAAGCATGGCCGTGCATTTCTGTCACTCTGGCACCTACATGACAGAGTACAGGGCTAGACAGATACAAAGGGCAGCCGTGCCATGAGAAAGCAGATTAAAACCCGATCTTGGGCAGCAGCAAGGCATGGAGACAGGGAGACAGGGCCCACGCCCCCCCAAGTGTGGTTGTGTGGGGCTCCTGGCCTCCACGGCTCACCTCTAGGTAGGGCCGGATGGTGGAGTACAGCTTGCTAATGGCGGCTTCATCAGCGTGGGGAGCCAAGGCCACGACCAGGTCCAGGACGGACAATCTGCTCAGCGACAGGAGACCAAGGAGGAGCTTAGTGGAGGCTGGGGAAGGGCATGTACTATCAGTGTCCTCATGTCTACTGGGAACGGGGGAGGTGGGAAAGGTCAGGGTGAGGAGGACAAGGGGCCTCGAAGGAGCCCATGAACAATAATCACTGCCTGTAACCTAACTCAGCACTCATAAGGTACCAGCACTGTTCCCAGCGCTTTACATGTCTTAACCGCTTCAATCCTCACAGCAACTCTACTGCAGGTATTATCATCATGCCCATTTTACAGATGAGGGCACAGACTAGAGTAGATAAATAACTCAACCAAGGTCACAGCTTATAAGGGGCAGAGCTGGGATTTGAATCCGGGCAGCATGTCTCCAGGGTCCTCACTCTTCCCTAGCAGACTACAATGGTGCTCCAGGATGGAGGAACTGGTCAGGTCTCATGGTAGAGCTGGGACATTGACTATCTCAAGACTTTCCTAAATAATTCCAGACAGAAACACAGAGCTTCTGCTAGACATACTCTCTAGCACCCTGGGCTGCCCCGGCTCAAGTGGGGCACTTACCTGGTGAAGTCAGAGCTAGCAGGGTCCAGCACCTTCTCACTGGCTTTTTCCAGGAAACCATTCACCAACTGGCAGCCCAAAGGGATAAGGAGGGAGTTGTTCAAGAGAAAATACAGAGCAGCAGCAGGTCACAGAATTGCACCCTCGTCTCTTCCCCCTCCTCTCCTCCCTTTTGAGGAGCCTCGAGTCCAGCCTACTGCTGGCATGTGGTCCCCTGTTCTTCTGGGGGCAGAGGGCCAAGTGAGCCATGGTGGGTAGGGTCTTGACCTTTCCAACACACCAACCCAACACTCACCCACCAGAGACTGTTCCTCCCCCTCCTCTACCAGCTCACCTGAGGCTCAGTAATGGTGAGGTAAGTTTTGATGGTCTCCAGCACGGCCCGGCGAGGGGCTGGGGTGTCTCCAGCTGCAACGGGCTGCCCGTACAGGTTGAACAGGATCGGCAGAAAGTTCTTCGCAAAGCGGCTCACTTCAGCACGGTCAGCCTCTGGCGGGAGGACCAAAGTTTGCACAAAAGGGCCAGGAGATGACCCTGCCTCAAAGGCCACTGTGGTTGCAGCCCAGAGGCATTCTTTTGGGGGACCTGTGACAGGGTCATGGGTTTGGGGCTTTTCTGGGACAGGAGAGGCTGAAGCCAGAGCACAGAGGACGAGGGGCCACCACAGTCTATGGGGCCAGCCAAGTGCTAGCCCCACATAAAGGCTGGACGACTCCCAGCAGCTGTCAGCACACTGAGAGTAAAGGAAGAGAAGGGGCCGTTCTCAGCGTCCTACTAACTCCTCGGGTCCCCAGCGGACACTCAGGTCCTTGACAAGGATCAGCAGTGGCTCAGGCAATGAGCTGGACAGGCAGGGTCAGGGGACTCGCACCATCACAGCCATCTTCCTCCAGCCCCGACCGCACAGCCCACACATACCTGCCTCACAGCCCTTGGTGATGAGGGTGCGCAGGGCCTGGCACACAGTGACCCTCAGGTCTGGGCGCTCGCTGATGGCTGTGCCCAGCGTCCGCGCCAGCCCTTTGAAGGCGGTGGCCACGTCCGTGGGCCTCGTGCAGAACCCAGGCAGGAGGGTCCAGATCTGGGGAGGGAGGGGATGATAGAGGAGAGTGACGCCCAGCAACCTGTGCCCGCCTGTCCTCCCCACGCCCCCCAGCTGACCCCTTACCTGCCACTGGAGCGTGTCGTAGATCTTGGACTCCACTGTGCTGCCTGCCTGGGCCAGGTCCATTGCTAGAGTGACACAGGACACAGTGTGACCCTGGGCACACTCCTGACTGACAGGCCTCATTTTTACCCAAACCAAAAGCCCAATGACGAGGACAGGAATATGGGCGATTCCCCTGCTCCACAGACGAAACATAACACTTATTATTAAACAAACACTTGTTTGTTCTAAAAAAATGAAAAGACCTATGTAAAACAGAAAGCGATATCTCCCCACAATCTCCCCCCCAAATCTTCCTCCCCATTTCTGACCTTATATTTCTCCAAGCATGTGCACACTTTTAAAGACGTAAAAAGGACTGTCTTATAAATATATTGTTCTGAAACCTGGTTTTACTTGGGAATAAAGCTGGTAGCATTTATCAAGCAGTTTCTACATGGCAGCCTGTGTAATGTGCACTTACGTGATTATTTCATTTAATCCTCACACCATCGCAATTATCGTCCTCATTTTACAGATGACGAGCAGACCCAGGGGAGTTGAATAAACTTGCCCGAAGTCACCAAACTGTGGAGCGGCTGAGCTGAGATTTCAATCTAATCTGCTCAGCTCACCATGGACTAAACACGTCCATTCCCCTGTCGGTCTCTTTCCTTCTGTGTCCCACGGTGGGGCTTTATTATGACTGACTTCACTGGAGCCCCACTGAGGGATGTGTGGGCTGTGTCGGGATTTTTACTTGGAACATCTTTGTATATATAAATAGGTGTGTACCTGTCTAATTATTCCTCTGGTGGGAGAAAAGGCCCCTGTCTGCCTGCCTCGGGGCAGGGGTGCCTGGGCACGCCTCGGACCCCGCTGATGACGGCGCTCAAGCACTGGCTGACCACCTGCTTGGCCCAGGGAGGCTGCCGAATGTCCTAAGGCTGGGGTGCTGGACCAGGAGCCCTTCCTGACCCTTCCAGTGAGGCCCCAGGACTGTGGTGGGCCCGTACCTTTCCTCTTCAGGGTGGTAGCCAGAGGTAGGAAGTAAGCGGTAAAGAAACCAAGTCGAGTTTCCCGGACGTGGTCTCGGACGACGGGCAGCAGCCAGCTCCGAGGGAAATCCAGAGTCTCTCTGGGAGGAGGGAGGGGAGGCGCAGTGAGGAAGGGGTGACGGCCTGGAGCTGTCTCCCCATGGAGCCGAGGAACAGCACAGGTCCTGCTCTGGCCGCCCCCACTGACCCGCACGGCACACGGAGGCGTCAGCCGAGGGTGTGGACACCCTCCCAGCGGAGAACAAGCCCCGTGGCTCTCCTGGGGCTGGAATGGAAGCCAAGCAGGGCTGCACTTACTCAGAGCCATCAATTTCCAAAGGCACAGCCTCTAAAACCACCTCGGGGCCCATGCTGGCCACGGCAGCGCCCACTGCGCGGTCCACGGCTGCCGTGTGGGGGGAGTAGGGGGAGAGGCGCAGGTCACACAGGGACTGGAGGCACTGGAGCAAAGAGACGCGGGTCAGACATTAAGATGGGCCTGCAGCGCAGGCACCCGGGGCTGAGGCTGGGCCAAAGTCTCCAAGAGGACGAGGTCAGGGGCGTGGGGTCAGGTTATGCTCTCGCCGGAGGTCACGGACCATTAACCAAATTCAACCCTTGGATGTGTCTGAGCCCTCCTCAATGCCCCAGGATTTAAAAAGAAATTCTGTATTTGTTAGTAACGTGTAAAAATCAGGAGATTTCATATACAAATGTAGATTTCCGGTTTATCTTGAAAACTGGGAAGGTATGGGAAACGCAGACCCACAGTACAATTAGTATAAATTAGCAGGCACTGCGGAGCAGCTGCCCCTCGAGACCAGAGCTGCCCCCTCTGGTTCACTACAGCCCCACAGAACCCCTCTGCGAGCCTCATTCCTTGAAGACCTCTCACAGGAGCCAGGTGTTGCCAACCTAATCTAGCAGGGCCCGGGCCAGGCCTCTCAATGACGGCCGTACCCTTGGGGAAGGCCCCACGAGGCCGGGAGCTGCTCCGCCTACTGGAGAGGGGTCTGTGGCCTGTCCTCAGGCTCCCACCTGCTCCTGGAGCTGGGGAGGATCTCCGGGTGATCCCTGAGCCTTAAATGGTTTACTCTGGGCTTTGGTAACCTCCCTGGGACCTAAGGCTCCTTAAAATACTGTGCTCACTTGTTACAGAAAATTTAGAGAATTAAAAATTAAAAGATAATAGATAGGGGTGAAGGAGAATCACACTGGTTCCCTGTGAGTTTCAAAACCATCAACTCCAGCTAAGACTAGTGAGAAGGCATTAGGGGGTGGGGGGTGAGGGGTGGTTTCAGCCCTCTTCTCGTTCCTCCCAGTCGCCTTCCTGGGGACACAGTACTGGGCACCCGCAGTGGACCCTGGCAGTGGGGGAGTAAAGTGCAGAGGTAACGGAGACACGTGCCCCTCTAGCAGCCCCAGCACCACCTCCTGCCCCGGCCCAGCCGCTGCCCCAGTCACCTTCCTCATCACAGGATGGGCCTGTCTCCCACACGCCTCGAAGAAGACACACAGCAGCTGCAGCACGGAGCTCCATGATGCGTGGAATCTGTACGTCAGGCCCTCCTCCACTGCCCTGCCAAGGGAGTGGGCAGTCAGGGCCGTGGAAGTCCATGGCCGGCACCAGGAACTACAGACCACGGCAAGGGTGAGGCCCCAGGAAAGGCCAAGGGGGAGAGCTAGTGTTTACCAAGTCCCCCCTGTGCTAAGAGTTTCATTTATATAATCCTCACACTTCAAAAAAAAGCTGTGAGCTAGGTTATTTGTTCCATCCTCAGATGGGGAAACTGAGGCTCAGAGGGACTAAGTAACCCAGCAGTGTCACTCTGCTAGTGGCCAAACTGGGCCTCCAAAGCCCGTGCTGTCACTGTCCCATGCTTTCTCGGTCTGACCAGAGGTGGGAAGATGGGGTAGGTACAGGTGGCCTGGGCAGAGGGAGGAAAGCCACAGCAGTGGGGAAGCCCGGCCGGCTGCTAGCCCCTTCCGGCCCATGCACGCTGTGGTCAGCTCATCTTTTGAAGTCGAGCCCCAGAGGCTTTAGGCAAGAATGGCCAACAGAGGTTAGTGTGGGGAAAGGAGTGAGCTGGGGGTGGAGCAGCTCTATTCCTCAGTTTTCCAAAAACTTCATTCCAGGTGTATCCAGAAGAAACAGGCCTATGTCCTCACAAGGAACAGAACCCAAAGCATCACACCTTAGAGCTGAGCAGACAGACCCAGAGGAAACACCAAAGGTCCCAGCCTCTTGGTGCTCTGAGGCTCCTCACTGGCGGCTGGGAGGGCCCGGGTGGTTGGAGGCCGTGTCTGTGAATGGCTTCTCTTGGAGGCATGGAGGGCAGCACAGCACATGAGTAAGAGTGGACTCTGCGGTCAGGCTGCCACTTACTAGTTGAGTGACCTCAGCTTTCCCAGTCTGTAAAATGGGGCCAGCACCTATCTCCTAGAACTGTAAGGACTACCAGTAGTTTCTATTTATTGGAACTTAACTACACACCAGGTACTGTTCCGAGAACTTTACATATATGACCTCATTCAATCCACACCTCCATTAGACTGATGTGGACCCTGAGGTGTTGAGAGGTGGAGGAACTAGCCCCAGATGACGGGCCCCCAAGTCCACACTCATGAGCATGACACTACGGTACCTGGAGTGTGGCCAGTGCTCAAACCGACAGCAGCTGCTCTGGCAGCGTGTGCAAGGCCCACCACAGTGACAAGAGGAGTACCTGTCATCATGAGGAACTTTCTACAGGCACACCTTATTCCCTCCTCACGCAGAAGCTGTGTTCTCACCTGAACATCTTGGCGACATACTGGGCAGGGCCTGAGGCCGAGGAGGTCACGGAGCCGATGTCAGCCATGTGGGGAGCGACACACTCCTTCAGGATCTCCTGCAAAAAGAGGCCACAGCTGTTTGGGCCCAAGACAGCCCCCCAGTGCCACTCAGCCTTCCCAGGTGACTGCTTCCTGAAGCTTCTAGGAAGCTCACCCCCACCCTGAGAACTTCCTCCCCAGGACGCAGCTGGAGGCCTGCGGTGAGCACTGGGAGCTTCTAAGGCTCTCTGTTTCCCTCGCTAAAGCTGGGCTGGGGGGCTGAGGTACCTGAAGGCACTGGGTGGCAGCTGTCACCACCTGCGAGTGGGGGGAGAGGAGGCAGGTCGTCGCAGTTCCAAAAAAGCGAGGGAGGTGGCCCAGCCCCAGGTCCCGATGCAGCCTGTCAACACAAAAGGCTTCTGTGGGGCCTGGCCCTGGGCCTCGGGGACTCAGATGGCCCAGGTCTGACGGCAGTCACAGATCTGCGGGGCTCTACAGGGCCCTGCTGGTGGGCAACTGCAAAAAGTGCCGTCATGCAGGTGACAACTACATGTGGTACAAAAATGCAAACAGGTCTCCAGGGTATAAAACGAAGAGCATGCCTTCCTCACCACACCTTTCTCCCAGACTGACCCTCGGATGCACTTCCCAGGGGAAATTCAAGCTTAAGTTTCTCAAATACTCTTCGAAGTTTTTATGCATATACAAACACACAAAACAATAACAATTGCTAACATTTATGTAACAATTATCACATACCAAGCACTGGTGTAACAATAAGCATTAATTCATTTAAACCTTGCAAAAAACAAAAACAAACAAAAACCTTACAACTGAGATTAAATCCTATTACAATTCCCATTTTATAGATGAGGAAACTGAGGCTTGGAGAAGTTGAGTAACTTGCCCAAGGCCACCCAGCTAGTGGGGGGTGGGGGTGGTCAGGATTCACAGCCCGGTAGTTTGGCTCGAGAATACAGATAATTATGCACCTTGCTTTTGCTCAGTATATCTTGGAGGTCTTCCCACATCAGCATGCACACATTTACCTCAATTATTTCTAACAGCTGCCTAGTATTCCACTATTTGCATTTAACCAGTCCCCCCCGGGGCCACATCTAGGTTGCTCCTAGGTGTTTTTGCCATTACCTATAGTGCTACAACAAACATCCTACAACTGTGGGAGTCCTCCTGCAGGATAAACCCTGAGAAGTGGAGAACAAAATGATTTGGCCATTTGCTGGCACCTCCAGGTAAAAGGTGATTTGGTGCAGAAAAAAAGACACGGGCCTGGCAGACCTGCACTGGAGACTTGGCTTTTCTCCCTTGCAGCTGCATGACTAGCTAACTCGCAGTGCTTTACTTTCTGGTTTATGAAGTGGGCTAAGACCTTCTTCGTGGGGTGGTGTGATCAGTGAGATGAAACATGGATGCAAAGCACCCAGCACGGTGCCTGGGGGGAGAGCAAGCCGACGGGAAGCCTTCAGCTGAGGGGAGGATGACACGGTGGTCAAGCTTCGGGGGACTCGGAGACCCTGCCTCCAGGCAAAATGCAATCACCAATTGATATTCTATTTCATTCTCAGCCTTATTTGGGAAAAGTGGAGCCATCTAGTGGCTACTATAAGAGTGACTGTTATGACGGAGACACAAAACAGAAACTGGGACCGCCACCCCCCCCAGAAAGCCGAACCCCCTCCAGCTTCCGGCTCATGTCCCTCCCATCTGTACCACAGGGTAGGGGGCCTGGCTGGAGGCCAAGGGACCGCCCTCCACTGCATCCCTACCTAACCAGGTTGATGTGGGCTTTCTCCATGACCTTCAGCCAGGCCAGCAGGGGTTGTAAGTCATTCTCGTTGGGAACGTAGTCGTACAAGGCCTAGAGGCGGGACAGGGAATAAGCAGGTGACTGAGCAAGTGTGTTCAGCAGCAGCCCAATGACAGGACCCCTTCCCATCCCTAGGCAACAGCACATCCCCGTGACTGTCCTGTCCCAGGGCCTGCACACGGGGCCCCCTGCACTCACAGCCCCCTTGGCCTTCCTTTCCCTGCTCAATGAAGCCCTTCCGCTTCTGCTTCTATGGGAAAAAAATCTCTAGGAGCAGTCAAGAATAACTTGGGTCACACAACCCTTTGTGAACCTGACAAAAGCCAGAACCCTTCTCCGGAAAAATGCACGTGAGCATACACACACATTTTGCAATTTGGGGGGGGGGGGGTTGTGCCCCCTTCCCCAAATCCACCCAGAGATCCCTAACACTGAGAACCTTTGTTCAAGGTACCTGTTAATACCATGAGACCACGCTGAATGGTTTATTACGTTAACTACCACGAAGTCAAGAGTCAGGCCCCCCGGCTCCCGTGGACACTGATGTGGCTTTGGTGGCCAGTCTCCTGGCTGCCCGTCTGCCTGACTCCTACGCTGGGGCGGCCCAACCCAGCCCATCCAACCTCGCTCTGCAGACAAATAACAGGGCCGCCCCCCAGCACAGCCATGTCCCCCGTCCCCCCATCAGGCCTCACCGTGATGATCTGGGCGTTGAGCTCTGCTGGCAGGGTACCCGGGCTGGGCTTGGCATGGAAGAGGCTGTGAAAGGCCTGCATGGCACAGGCTGTCACCAGCTGGAGAGGACACGGAGGCTTAGTAGGGAACCCACCGCAAAGCTCACGGTGGCCCTGGGCTCCTCAATATCCCACTGCAGCTGGTGGGCTTGGGGGGACTTGGGCCCCCTGAACCTCAAACATGCCTCCTACACCTGGACACTCAGGGGACTGTTGCTTTAGTAAGTCTTGGCAGCCACCAGGAAAAAAAATGATTTAAACAAGGACAATGGAGAAATGTGAACAAAATGTTTTTTTAACATAATGGGCTAAAAAAGCAGGCTACAAATGGTTGGCATACTATAATTACAGCTGTATTTTCACGTTTTCATGTGTTTGCTTACCTAAAAAGAAAATGTCTGAAAGGATACACAACAAGTTGTCTGTACTATTTATCTTAGGAAATGAGACTTGGAGGGAAAAAGAGAACTTCTATTTTTTACTTTATATACTTCAGAATATTTTTTTTCCTTTTAAACAACAATCAGGTTATTTATATAACGAATGCTTTAAAATACGTATGTGAACAAACAGTATAAGAGAATATATAGAGACTAACAGAATTGTGCTAGCATATCAAATGCAAGGGATCGTTTTTATGTATCTTTAAAGTTGTCATACTGACGTTATTAAGTAAGAAAAAAAAAAAAAAAGAGAGAGAGAGAGAAATAACCGTGCCTGTGGCTGGGGTAGAGCTCAAGGTAGGGGCAGCACTGACGCTTTACCAGCCCCGCCATGGTTCCATCCTCTCCCTCACCTCATCTCCCAACTGAAGATGCCCAGTGTGTCCAACACCGGGGATGCGATGCTGTCCCCGGGTGTAGCTAAGAGCAGCGCGGGGGGCCGGGAGATCCCAGCCCCTGCTTTTGGCCTGAACGGTGAGTTTCCCGAGTGCCAGCACCACGGGCCTGGGGTCTGAAGCTCTGCCCTCCCTCCTCCTCGGCGCGCCCCCACGCGCTGGGGCCCGAGCTCACCGCGTGGCTCAAGGTCATGACCCGGAGGAGAGTCTCACTGCAGCTCTTCACCAGGCCGTCCGGGAAGCAGGGCAGCAGGTCCTTCAGCAGGGTCAGCATGTGCAGCGTGGTGGTGGCCTCCTTGGAGCCTGGTGGACAGAGGGCAGCTGAGACTCCAGCCCACTCTCTGCAGCAGGCCCTGTCCCCCGCCACCCACTCTCAATTGCGCTTCCCCACCTCCAGACTTCTCGATCTCCTGGATGCAGAACTTGGCGGTGGACATGGCAGCAGGGTGATGGGCAGGGGCCTTTTCACCAAACATGAATTCACTGCCCTTGATGACGGAGCACACTCCATGCTGGGCAGCCTTCCGGATCTGAGGGGCAAGGAAGGGGGACAGGGCCGGGTCAGTGTTCAACCAGCAGTGTGTGTGGTTCTCATGACCACCAGCAGCGAGCATCGATCGCACACCTCCTACAGGGCCAAGGCCACGCCTGGGGCTGCGTGTGTGTGGACTCCCGGGCTGCCGAGTAAGACAGACCTCACTTTCCATTCTCTCCTGCTAACTCACCAAATGGCCTTGAGCAGACCAGACCACTTAGTCTCTGAGCTTCAGTGTCTCATCTTTACAACACGGATTCCTTCATTCATGCAATCATCCAGCAATATGGAGTGTCCACCAGTTCAGCAGTGAACCAACAACTCATTGGGAGGTAGGAAATAAAGAAATGTACACCAGAAGGTAAAAGTACTTTGCAGACAATAAAACAGGGGCTGTTACTTTTTATACGGCGATCAGGAAAGTGTCACTTCAGTGACATGACATTTCAGCAGAGACCTGAAGCAAGTGAGGGAACCACCGCAGGGATACACAGGGAAGGAGGCATGCCTGCCTGGGATCAGAGCGCTTAGCACAGGGAGTGACTCTTATGACTGTTACACGTTCCCCGCCCTAAATTTCAGAAGGAAGCAGAGTGGCCAAGCACAACTTACTGGGCACCTACGACAAGCCAGGACCTGCGCCAGGCCTGTGGGGAACACCAGAGTGTCGCCGTGACCTTGCAGCAAAGTCGTTATTATCATCCCTATTTTACAGCTTAAAAACCAAGACTCAGAGAGGTTAAGTAACTTGCTCAAGGTCACAGCACAACCAGTGAGTCCAGTATTCAACTCAGTCTGTGTGACTCCAAAGCCCCCCTCCAGCCCCCTCTCCTGCCACTGTAACTAAACACATCACTGACCAACGAGGCAGCAGAGACTCAAATGGGCCTGACCGTGACCCTCCCTCCTGTAGGAGGAGCTAGCAGGTAGGGCTTCAGGCAGGAGGAGAACCTCCGGACAAGAGCCCAGCGCTCAGGGCGAGCTCCCCAGTCCACTCAGCAGGCCAGGCCCAGCCCGGTTACTAGAGTGGCTGCCCCCTCCCACGTCCTGGTGCCCCACGGCCTCACCTTGGGCTTGGTGTGCACAGTGAAGCTCAGCAGCCCATGGTACACCTGCAGGGTCACGGGGTAGCTCCAGGCCTCCAGGTCCTGCTTCCGCAGAAGGGTGGCCAGGCAGGAGAGGACCTTCAGAGGAGAGGCAGTCTCTCAGCTCCACCCGCTTCACCCAGGTGGGAAAGAGCCCGGCTTCTCAGCAACCCCAGAAAATGCCAAAGGGCTTTCTGAGGGCCCACAGAGTGCCTATACCCCTCCCAGGGAGTGTCCAAGCTGTAGCCAAATCAGATGGGCTCTGGAAGACGGCAGGGGGACACCGAGACCCAAACACTGACCCATCGGAGGGCAGAGGTGGAGCCACTGCTGGCCTGGGCTGACATGATATCCATGAAGGCTTTGGAGGTATCAGAGAACTTCTTAATGAGCACAGGGCTGGGCACGCTGCAGGGAGAGAAGAAAGAAGGTCAGAAGACCAGAGGGGCCTCCGAGAGCAGCGGGTCTGGAGGAGAAGCTGGACAGAGCGGGGCAGCGCTGGCCCAGTCACTCAGCGAGCCCACCCTTCCTGACGCCCGGTTCAGTGTGTTTCCGTGGCACCTGAGCTCCCTGCCTGCCCCACCTTCTCCACCACCCGCTCTCCACTACCCACCAGATGGGCCCTTATAAACTCCCCCAAGTCCTCTTCCCACCTGCCCCCCGGCTGCAGATGCCCAGACATCGTGGCTCAGCACTCCACCCTGTCCCTCCTGCCTCGCTCGCTGCACAGGGCTGCCCCTGCCCGGGCACCAGCACTCACACTCTGTCCCGTAACATCCCAGGCCACCCTGGAGCCTGAGCCAGTAGAATGCCACCTGATACTTAGCATCTTTTTGTTCCTTTTAATAATTCCCTGATCCTCTTCCTCCCTTCCACCCCCACTCCCTTCTTCCCCCTACAAGGAGCCAGGACTCACCGCTTCAGGACGAGGTTCAGCAGGTAAGCAACAGCGGCCAGAGACTCCGCGGACTCCACCGCTTCCATTGTTGTCATCTGAGGCCAGACCATGGGGTGTGAGTGGGAAATGTGTCACGCTGGGCAAATGGGGTATGGGGGCACCATGTGCCCAGCAGGACGGTTATGACCAAGAACGCTGGTGCCAGAGGTTCAAATCCCAGCTCCACCACTGTGACTTTGGACTAGCAACTTAACTTTTCTGTGACTCGGTTTCTCATTTGTAAAATAGGGGTCATAAGTTGTTGTGAGGTTTAATTGAATTAATATACATCAGACATTTAGAACACTGCCTGACACATTATGAAAACCATATAGTGCTATCTAATCTATAATCTACATCATTAGTCTAGAGCAGAGGTTAGAAAGCTTTTTCTGTGAACAGCCAGATAGTAAATACTTTAGACTTTGCAGGCCACATATGGTCTCTGCTGCGTATTCTTCTTTGTGTATTTTAACTATCTTGTAAAAATGTAAAAACCATTCCCAGCCCTAGGGCTATACAAAAACAGGCCACGAGTCAGATGATGCCCATGGGCTATATAGTTTGCCGGCCCCTGTTCCAAGGTAGTGGTTCTCACACTTTTACACCCTTAAAAAGTATTGAGGATTTCCCCAGAGAGATTCTGTTTACAAAAGTTATATCTATTGATATTTATCATATTAAAAATTAAAACTGAGAATTTTTTAAAACACACAAATATGCAAGCACAATTCCAGGAGCTGTCAAAATGTCATCAGACATCACGTAACTTCTGGAAAACTCCAGGGTACGGTCATGAGAGAATGGGAGTGAAAAAGGTAAATGATGGTTTAGCATTATTATGGAAATAATTTTGACTTAACCAACCCCCAAAAGGGTCTTGGGAACCCCCAGACTACACTTTGAAAACAATTTTACTAGAGAATCCCCTGGGTGTAACTCAGTGTCATGGATTAGGGGAAAAAAATAAAAGAGAGTAGTGGATTTTGTTTTACAAGAATAATGTAGCAAATCCCACCAGGCTTACCAAGCCACCTGAGAATAACTGAAGCGCTTTCACCTGTTTAAGGTTGTCCTTCTCTACCCCCGCATGCAGGGGCCCCTGCCTTCTCCTTATAGCCTGAATAACCTGCTACTCCGAAAGCCCGCCCACCTGCAAGTCACACCCACTCACCAGGGCAGCAAAGTACTCAGTCTCTGTCTCCTTCCCACCCTGGGAGCGTATCACCTCGGTGACAGCAGCCAAGACAGCACAGATCTGCACATGAGGGAGAAGGTACCTATGACATCTATTTCCAATCAAACCCCACCGCAGGGTAGCCTCTTCTCCTTCCTCCTTCACAGATTATTCTCCTGACAAAGCCCAGAGCAGACAAGATGAGCAGTATCCAGAGCCAGGGGAACACACACGGGGCCTGGCAACAGGAAAACTCACACATCTGCCCAAAACCCACCTCTAAGGCTCTACCCCTTATATATGGAAACACCTGCACAAATGTGTAAACATTCAAGCACAAGTGTTCACTGCTACAACCAGTTGGAACAATAAAGCAGCCATCAACAAGGGATTAATAATGTACTCTTACTATATAATAATGACAAATTCAAACACTATGTAACTATTGAAAAGAATGGTGAACAACTACATAGATTAACTTAGAAACACTGATCAGTGGTGAAAAAAGTTGTAGAATAGTATATATAAAATATAATGGCATTTCAGTAAACCTAAACAAAATGTGGGTAAAAAAGTCTAGAACAGTAATTTGACAAGAGGCCACTGAGCACTTGAGATGTGGCTAGTATGACTGAGGAACTGCATCTTAAAATTTTTTTAATTATTTATATTTAAAAACAAATACTTTATCCAGTTATTGGGAAACAGATTTAGAACTACTTGGGTATATGAATCTGCTTTTGCAACTGAAGTTTTATGAACTTTAAATACAAATCAAGTATTGCCAATGAAGATTTAGCCTCCAAATGGAGGTGTCAGACTAGATTTTGAAGACTTAGTACGATAAAAATAATGCAATAAACACCTCACTTTTAAAAATATTGATTATAAGTTGAAACAACAATATTTTGGGTATACCAGGATAAATGAGATATATAATTAAGGTTAATTTCACTTGCATCTTTTTTACTTTTATTTAACATAGCTACTAGAAAATTTTAAATTATGTATGTGGCTTACATTATATTTCTTTTCAACAGCGCTGGTCTAGAAAAGTACTGTTACTGTTAACAGTAACTACCACAAAGGAGTTAAGCTGGGAGAACAACTTTCATATTTTATTCTACTCACCTCACTTTGTTATCATTTATAGTTTTGACATTTTTCATTTAAACAATGAAAAAAATATATATATATATATAATTTATAAACTAAAAGAAGTAAATAATATTTAGGTCTTGTTGGATAAAACATTTTTTAACCACTGTTATTCAGTATTCATTTACTCAACAAATGCTTCCTGAAAACATTCTATCAATATATAAAAAGGCCTGTGTTAGGTATAGTTGAAGAGATAAATGTTTGCAAAAAATGTTTTGGACATTTGAAAACTGTCAGGAAAATACCCTGAGGGACTTTACACTTGAGCCAGGAAGATGTTCTTAGAAAAAGCAGAAAGTGCAACCTGCCCTAGGAGAGGTAATAAGCAGCAGACACAAAGGGTAGGAGGGGTGACACATCATCCAGAGATTCCACCTGTTGTCACCGGACAGCAGTCAGCTGGCCTCCCCTCACTAGCCTCCGGCTGTCCTGAGAGTCCCCCCTACCTCCTTGTGGGCAGCCGAGCTGGACTCCCAGAAGCGCTGCACTTTGCTGAAGGTGACGTTTGTGCAGTCGGAGAGGCCGCTCAGGAAGGTGCCCGAGGACTTCTCGGTGAGAGCTGGAGCCACCTCTTCCTCTTCCATGGCAGTCTCAGGGGCTTCGCTTTTACCCAGACGCAGGGATCCTGACTGCAGCTCATTATGCAACTTTACCGCATCAACTGTCAAGTCGCTCTTTCCTGAGAACCGGAGGCAAAGGGTAAGGCCCCCACTTCTACCCGAACCTCCTTTTGGCTAAGAGAACAAGAACTACCCCTAGGAAACAAACAGGCGGAGTCCAGGCCCCCAACCAGAGAGGCTAAATTCTGAACGCGGTCTGCCTCAGCAGTCCACTGTACACCTAGAACTTATCAGATTCAGAAAGGGAACCCTCCAGGTAAAAGTTTCGCCGGTGGGAGTCGGCTGGGGGCTACAGTGAGGGGCCTGGGAAAGAGATGAGGGTGAAAGCGCTTTGTAAAGCGCCACCACGGTTAACTATAGGCGTGAGTACTGACTGATACTCGTGGTACTCTAGCCAAGTCATCTCCCTCCTGTGGAGTCGGTTTCTGCATCTCTTAAATGGGGAGGGTGGACCTTTACAACAGGCTCCAGATCGGACATTTTAGGAGACGAAAGGTCCGATGCTTGGGCCCCAGAGCCTGCAGAGAGGCTCAAATCCATTGAGACCCAGGCCCGCCCAGAACCCCGCCGCCGGCTGCGCCTGGGTCGCGACCCTGCTACCTGAGGGCCGGCTGAAGAAGCGGCTGCGGGCGGCCTGGCGGTGGCGGGAGATGGCCGGGTTGCTGTCGCTGCTGTGGCCTTTCTTCCAGCGTTTCAACTTGGCCGAGACCCCGGAGGGCAACTTCCCCGAACGACCCATGTCTACTAAGCCGGGGGTGAGTTTAAAGGACCGGGTTCCAAGGACCTAGAAACACACGCAGGACCCACGTGGGTTCGCAGCCCGCTCCACTTCCTGTTCCTCTGGCGTAACTTCCGTATTCACGTCCGTTACCATGGCAAAAGAGTCAACATCCGGTTCACGTATTCTCCAGGCTCCGATCTGGGAGGGGCTCCGAGGAGATCAGTTCCTAGGGAAGAAGTTCTGGTGTTAGGGAGCCGCTGGGGCTCTTACTCCAGGGCTAGGGTTCTTGGCCACAGGAGTGTCTTTTTTTTTTTTTTTTTTTTACATCTTTATTGGAGTATAATTACTTTACAATGGTGTGTTAGTTTCTGCTTTATAATAAAGTGAATCAGCTATACATGTACATATATCCCCATATCTCCTCCCTCTTGCGTCTCCCTCCCACCTTTCTTATCCCACCCAGGAGTGAGTCTTATAAAACTGGAATTCCTTTGCAGGTTAAAAATCAAACGTACATTTATATTATTTTAAAAAATCTAATTTCAAAACTTAGGCGTAGAAACAAATTTATTTGAAAGAGTTAATCCTACTGAGTAGCACAGGGAACTATATCGAATCTCTTGGGAAAAACCATAATGGAAAAGAATATTTAACAAAAAGGGGGACTTCTTGGTGGCACAGCGGTTAAGAATCCACCTGCCAATGCAGGGGACACGGGTTCGAGCCCTGGTCCGGGAAGATCCCACATGCCGCAGAGCAACTAAGCCCATGCGCCACAACTACTGAGACTGTGCTCTAGAGCCTGTGAGCCACAACTACTGAGCCCGTGTGACACAGCTACTGAAGGCTGCGTGCCTAGAGCCCGTGCTCCGCAACAAAGAGTAGCCCCCGCTCGCTGCAACTAGAGAAAGCCCGCGTGCAGCAACGGAGACCTAACGCAAATTAATTAATTAATTAATTAATTTTAAAAAAATGTATATATGTGTATAACTGAATCACTTTGAAAGATTGGCACAACATTGTAAATCAGCTATACTTCAATTAAAAAAAAAAAAAAGAGTTAAGACCTGGCCAGATCTGAGGAGTGAAAACTGGTTTGGGCTGGAAAAAGAAAAAAGCAGGCAGTGATGGTCTAAACCCGCTTAGCTATTTTCATTTATTACTGTGGATACCCACTTGCTAAACCACCCTTGCCTCATGACAGCACTCAATCCCACCTACTTAATATCCTCTTCTCCTAATTCCATTTCAGAACCAGAAAGCAATCCAGAACTGATTCCCACTCCCCTGAGACCCTCCCCAGAATCCTTTAGCCAGAGCCCAAACTTTACATAAGAGCTTCCCTCCCCTCTCTTGCAGAGCAGCATTCCAAGATTCCTCCAGAATTCCCTCCCTCAATTCAAGTCAGTAAATATGATTTTGTCAGACTAAGGCTTGATCCTGGGGCTTTTGGCTGATTAGGCTTTAAACATTCATTTTACAAACATTTTTTTTTAGCTCCCACTGAGTAAGACACTTCAATGAGTCAATTTTGTAAATGAACCAGAAGCTGACAAAGATTTTGCATTCTGCTTCCTTCACTTGATACAGTGTGAATTTTCCCCCTTGTTACAAAATGATGAAATGACAGTTTGCGTCCCCCCCAAATTCAAATGTTAAAATCCTAACCCCCATAGATGATGGTATTAGGAGGTGGAGTTTTGAGAGGTGTTTAAGTCGTGAGGGTGGACCCTCATGAAAGGAATTGGTGCCTTATGAAAGAGATGCCTAGCCCTTTCCACCATGTGAAGACAAAGCAAGAAGGCACTAGCTATGAACCGGGGGCCTCACCAGCCACCCTGGCTCCCCTGAAGCTCGAAACCAGCCATAACTAATCTACAGCATTAGAAGTCAGGATAGCACTTTTCATGGTGGTAACAGCTGAGAGTGGGCACAGTGGTAATATTCTAATTTTTTATCAGAAGGGAGTTTACATGGATGTATTCACTGCATGATAACTCATTGAGCTGCACACTTATAATTTGTGCACTTTTCTGTGTATATATTAGTCTTCATTGGTTTACTAAAAATAAAAAGTCGTCCTTGCACACAGAGTAGAGGGAGCATCAAGACTGTTAACGTGAGAAAGCACCACTGCAGCAAAGGCAGCTAAGGCAGCTGAGCGTTGACTCAGCTGCACGGGTCACCACCAACTCCTCCCATCGGGCCCCATTCCTGGGACACAGGCTGAGAGCTGGGTTGTAAGTCTGAGAAAAAGGAACTGGTGGCCTGAGGAGGAAGAGGAAGCCAAGTCTGGAAACTACTGTAAGCAAGCCGGTGCTCGCAACCAGAGGCCTAGATGTGGAGACAGTTACTTGAGAGAAGACAGACGTAAGTGTTGGGTTTGAGCCTGGACTTACGTTCCACATGACACAGAGCAAGGATTTAACCTCTCTGAGTCTGCATTTCATATTCCGTAAAGTGGTAATAATACTACTGAACCCACTGGGCTACTCTCTCTGTGGTTTCAATGCGAAAGGTATGTTTGTCAAAATGCATACAGCTCCGTAAATGTTGTTAGTGATACCTTGTAAAGGGTGCCATGGTGCACTTTTGCCACCAGAGGGAGCTCTGCAAACAAGCAGTTAAAGCCAAAACCCTGCCAGAGACAGCTACAAACAGCAACAACGGCTGAGCGGCTGGGGTTTTGCAAATCAGATGCGGAGATGAAGAGGCCCAGGGTAGTGGCAGCCTTCCTATCCTTTTCCTAGACAGCAGACACTGCGGGCCTGCAAACCGAGTCTGCATCATGACTGGATACAGCCCCTGGATGAACCATCAGTCTAGAATGAGCACTGGAGGTCCACAGCCTCCCTGCCGGCTCTCCACCCTGAGGCATCTGCTCAGAGCCTCCTCAAGAAGACATATGGTGCCAGGAGAGGGGACAAGAGGCATCCAGATGGCCTGAGCACACTCTTTCCCACCCTGCACCCCAGGGTTCACCTTTTTGGTGAAGGACAACCACCTCGACCCTGAATTCCAGAAATGTCTTCCACCCAGAGGCATTAGCCATCTCCACGACTAGCCACATATATATGGCTACTAAGGACCACTCACGTTTGTAGGATGGGTCCTGCAGTCACACCCTCAGGGTTAGAATTCAAGTACTACCACTTGCTGTCTGACCTTGAGCAAGTCGCCTTACTCTCTGAGCCTCAGTTTTCCTCATCTGTAAAATGGAGATAAGAATGCCTACCCTACCCATAGGGTTTATGAGAACTAAATAAGATAACACATGTAAAAGTGCTTAACACTGCCTTGCACATAATGAGAAGGCAATAAATGTGAGCTCATTATTATAATCCAAAACACTCTTCT
This sequence comes from Balaenoptera physalus, assembly GCF_965194825.1. Taxonomy (NCBI): domain Eukaryota; kingdom Metazoa; phylum Chordata; class Mammalia; order Artiodactyla; family Balaenopteridae; genus Balaenoptera; species Balaenoptera physalus. The sequence goes on along the minus strand of NC_138893.1, from coordinate 53,492,856 downwards.
TCAGTAACAGAACAGCTTCTCAGCTACTATCTAAGTGAGGAGGACAGAGCACGTGTCCTCACTTCACAGATGGGGAAACATGGTTCCAAGGAGTTGAGTGACACCCCTAAGGTCACACAGGCAATCAATGGGCAAAAGCTGGGAGATCCAACTCTTAGCCAAGGAGCACCACCTGTAGCCACTGCTCTTAAAAGCCTCTTTGAGGGCTTCCCTGGTGGCGCAGTGGTTGAGAGTCTGCCTGCCAATGCAGGGGACACGGGTTCGAGCCCTGGTCTGGGAAGATCCCACATGCCGCGGAGCAACTAGGCCCGTGAGCCACAACTACTGAGCCTGCGCGTCTGGAGCGTGTGCCCCGCAACAAGAGAGGCCGCGACAGTGAAAAGCCTGCGCACCGCGATGAAGAGTGGCCCCCGATTGCCACAACTAGAGAAAGCCCTCGCATAGAAACGAAGACCCAACACAGCCAAAATAAATAAATAAATAAATAAATAAATAAGTCAGGAGCTCTTAAAAAGAAAGAAAGTCACCATGTGCCTCCTTCCCAGCGTGGAATTCGGGGTGACCATCTTTGCTTAAAAAAAAAAAAAAAGCCTCTTTGAGGCTCATGTGGAAGGAACAGGGCTTCTGCATCCAAAGCACTGAGCCCAGGGCCAGCAGGAAGGCCTTTTTTAGGTCATTGGGGCTGTAATCTGTTATGACACTAGGCAGGAGGAAACGGAAGTTGATGCTTAGCCTCTTGCCCTAAACAAAGAGGAAGTGATGGTTTGGATGTTTGACTTAAGGCTCAAGCTCTGGTGGGGGGAGAAGGGCTTTGTCACCCTGGGCAGCCCATCATGACCCAGGCAGTGGAGTTGCAACCGCTCCAGAGCATTTTCCTAACTGCTGGAACTATGTCAACAACCAGGCTTTGGGCTTAGGCAAGCTTGCATTTGGAGCCACATCCTAGGTGGGCCTGCGGGCAGGCAGTTGAACTTTCTAAGCCACAGTTTCCTCATCTGAAAATGGGGCTGCTGTTTGGAGGCTGAAATGAGATCACACGTGCCAAATGCTTAGCACCGTGCCTGGCACAGGGGCATGAGTGAATGGCTGGGTGTACTAAAGAGGAAGTGTGTTTCCCTTCTGGTGTAGAGAGGACCGGTATCTGGGCATGGCAGATGCACTCTTGCTCAAAGGGAGAACTGTCTCCAAGGTGGAGTCCACCATTTCTTCCCACCTGACAGCAGGTGTCCATGGCTGGCAGAAGGGAGTCTGGGTAAGGAGAGACAGTGTGATCACCACTACCTGGCATCCTGATTCCCATAAAGTCAATCTTGGACTTCCCTGGTGGTGCAGTGGTTAAGAACCCTCCTGCCAATGCAGGGGACACGGGTTCGATTCCTGGTCTGGGAAGATCCCACACGCCACGAAGCAACTAAGCCCGTGTGTCACAACTACTGAGCCTGAGCTCTAGAGCCTGCGAGCCACAACTACTGAAGCCCGCATGCCTAGAGCCCGTGCTCCGCAGCAAGAGAAGCCACTGCAATGAGAAACCTGTGCACCACAACGAAGAGTAGCCCCCACTCGCCGCAACTAGAGAAAGCTCGCGTGCAGCAACGAAGAACCAACACAGCCAAAAATAAATAAATAAATAAATTAATTAATTAATTAATTAAAAAAAAAAAAGAATTGCATTTTGCTTCTCTGCCTCCCACTGACTGTGAACCCCCTGAGGACAGGGACCATTTTGGTCCACTCTTTTTTTTTTTTTGCACGGCTTCTCATTGCAGTGGCTTCTCTTGTTGCAGAGCATGGGCTCTAGGTGCGCGGGCTTCAGTAGTTGTGGCACATGGGCTTCAGTAGTTGTGGCTCACGAGCTCTAGAGCACAAGCTCAGTAGTTGTGGCGCACGGGCTTAGTTGCTCCGCGGCATGTGGGATATTCCCGGACCAGGGCTCGAACCCGTGTCCCCTGCATTGGCAGGCGGATTCTTAACCAGTGCGCCACCAGGGAAGCCCCAGGGGTCTGAATTTTAATAGGAAGTTTCGGAAGCATCTTACACTCATGATCCTGCTGAGTTCTCACAACCAGGCTGTGCAGGAGGTGTTATTATTGTCAACCAAACAACAATAACAACAATAAACACACACACACACACACACACACAAGGCTGCAAATAAGAGTTTATTTTGTTCTTAAGAATTGCAATTCTGGAGACACAAATTTGGGTGAAACCTAAAGAGTGTTCCAGGGAAGGGAGTCAGGGGCTTTTAAAGGCAAAAGCCACAGGCTGCACTCTGGCACAAGAAAGGAAATGTTTGTCCTTAAGGGATAGGCTGTCACAAGTGTTTTAGGGTAAGGGTCTGATAAATATCTTGAGTTTCTGGAACATTGGGCAGATGTCCTGGATGCCTGCATTAAGGTAATAAGTGCTCAGAAGGTCAGATTTCTATCCAGGCCGAGACAAGCGTAAGTCACACTTCCTCAAAGGCCTCCCAGCTCCATTTCAGAGCACTGTCTTAGCAACACTGACTCCATTTTGATATTCCTTTCACATCATTATCCACATTTTACAGATGGAGAAACCAAAGCTGTGGAAAGTCAAGTAACTTGCTTAAGTTCCCAATAGCATTAAATGGTAGAGTTGGAATTGTAACTTACTTTTCTCTCAAGTCCTTTTCCTTATGACCAGCTGGTTACAAAGAGATGAAAGTAGCCTAGTTCTCACGTCCAGCACTCACAGGCTGGTTGGGGTGGCAGCAAAAAAACATGGTGGTGATGATCAGTGCCATCATCCAGGTACACCCAGGAGGACGGGAGCCCCGAGCCTGGCTGGGTGTGGGCAGGCCTCAGAGGAGAGTCAGGGACAGCTTTCAGGTAAAAGGTGACAGTCTTGGTCTATTCGGGCTGCTATAACAGAATACCATAAACTTGGTGGCTTATAAACAGCAGAAATTTGTTTTTCACAGTTCTGGAGGCTGGGAAGCCGTACAGGCAGATTCAGTGTCAGGTGAGGGCCACTTCCTGATCCGTAGACTGCTGTCTTTTTGCTGTGTCCTCACATGGCAAAAAGGGCAAGGGAACACTGTGGGCTTTCTTTTATAAGGTTCTAATCCCATGAGCCCTCATGACCTAATCACCTCCTATAGCCTCCACCTCCTACTGCCATCACATTGAGGGTTAGGATTTCAACAGATGAATTTTGGGAGGACATAAACATTCAGTCCATTGCAGTGACATTGGAGCTGCACAGCGACTGGAAGTTGACCTGAAAGGAAAGTTAGAGGTATGGGCCAGGCCGAGGGAACAGCAGCTGCAAAGGCACAGAGACTAGGGGTAGCATAACATGTTTGCTCTAGAGGTGGGTGCCAGTTAAAGACTACAACAGGCAAGAAACAATGAGGTCTGACACCAAAGCAGTGGCAGTGGGAGCAAAGAGGAGAGGACAGATTGAAAAATATATTTAGGAGGTGGAATGGGCAGCACTCACTGACTGACCAGTTATGAGGGATGAGCAAGGTTGCAGTGTGCAGTTGTGCAGGCTGTGGACTGCTCAGTTTCCCAGCTGAGGGATCTGAAATCCCATCCTCATTGGAGCCTCGTCTAGAAGAAGGGTTGGTCTTTTTCTAATTAACCAAGACATCATAGAGACTAGCAATAGCCCTAGAAGGGAGGAAAAATTACTCCTAGAGAGGTGATATTCCAGAATATGAGTGGAGGGTGTCCATGGAAGACACCACCTCTCAATAGCTGAAACAAAAAGCTGAATCTCTGACTTACTTCAGGAAGATACAGCACTGTCTGTGGGGCAATCGCCTTGAGTGGAGCAGGGAAGTGACCCTCTATGTGGTGCTGGGAGGTGTGAAGGTCAGTGATGGGCGTGCTTAGAGAAGGGAGAGTTTAGGGATTGGTTGGTGAACGGAAGTGTGGCTGTTGCTGATCGGCTGGCTTACAGAAGAGTGGTCACCGAGGCAAACTGTCATTGTTCAATTAAAGGGAGATGAGTTATCATTGCTTAAATGGTTTAAAACCCTTTGGGGTGGTTACTTGCTGCCATGGCAACAGGACAGTCTTTGGGGTATGAGAACTTTTTTTTCCTCAAGTGACAGCTGGCTTAAACCATTCACCCCTCCCCCACAGGGGCATTTTACTTTAACGATGGACCATGTTTCTCAAGGGGTTAAATGTCCAGAGGGATATAGGGGCTGTTTGGGGCGAGACACCTGCCTGGTCCAGGCAGTGGCAATAAGGTCCAGTTTCTGTCATCTCCTTCCAAATCCTGGGCCTGGGGTGATCCCAATAAGGGACAAGGGATATTAGTTGTATAGCAGGGGAAGGTCCTGGCCTTGGGGAAGGTCACGTATCAAATCAAAAATAGGACCTAGGAGTGAATGAAATTTTATCTGGGCACCTTACTGAGGACTATAGCCAGGGAGACAGCCTCTCAGATAGCTTTGAGGAAATGCTCTGGGAAGGTAAGGGAGGAGCCAGGATACATAATCGTGTTTGCTGAAAAGACAAAACAAAAAAACACAAAAACTCCCCAAAACCCCATGTAGGCAAACATCAAAAGATTACTGCTAATCACAAAAACCAGACATCTCAAATTAATAAGATGTCTGTTTTACACTTAGAATTTAATCCAAAGAAACATAGACTAGGAAAACAGTTTGATGTGAAGGAGAATAGACGGGTTGGCTTATTGCCCTGTTTTGAGCATTTTTATCATCATAGTTCTTACACGCAGGGCCTAAAGGCAGAGGACCTCGTGCACCTCTGGTGGTTTCTTTTCAGAGACTGAGAGTTCCATAATCCGGGGAGAAGGGCTTTTTACTATGGCTGGGCTGGACACTCAAGTCTGAAGCTGGGTTTTGAGGTTGGAGAAGAAAGGGTTTTGTCAGGGGAGCTGTAGGAAGCCAGTTCCAGCTCTATCTTCAGATGGCAACTGTAGAAGGCTGTGAAGCATGTGTTTTACCCTTCCTTGAAGCCCTGCTTCCTCTCTTAGAAGCTCAGAGTCTTGAGACATGAGCCATAGTCATCTGGGCTCACTTTCCGAGGCAGGAGTCCTCTCCGCCTAAGGCACCAGCTGAGCTGGGGAGATCTGAGCATCACGCGATGAGTTTGCAAGATGTTGAACAAATAAAGACATGGTGTCCTGATGGGGAGTCCTGTGGGCTGAACGGCAGCCGCCCGCCCCACCTTCCACCCAGCAGAAAACGTGGTTCGCCCCACTGGGATTCTAAATCGGGTCCTTCACTGAATGTCTGGTACTTGATAAGGGCGTTATCCTTCTGCAGAAAAAAATAAATGGGAAGGGAAGCTTGAGAGAGGCCTTTATTATTTTAAGGGACAAGCGAGGGCAATAGGGCTGTGATCACTGATTATCTTTATCTGAGTTTTTGTAGCAGCTGAACCAACAAGCTTGGTGGTTGGAAGCTGTTCCAGTCCTGGGAATTTCCCTGAGGCCTGAGGAATTAGAGCACTGAGCTAGAAGGGAGGCTGTCTGCCCTAAGAGTTCAGGGATTAGAGGCTGGCTGGGGGCCCCAGGAAGAGATGAGAGCTGTCACTGATGAATGTCCCTGACCAGGAGATGAGAGTAAAGAAGGCTCTGGAGCACAGGTCCCCACCCCCATGCGCCATGCAGGAAGGAGGGCTTATTTGGCCATAGTTACTCCCTGCCGGGCAGGGAGGGAAGGAGGTGACCTGTCTGGGAGCTGTGCAGTGGGTCCCTCAGGCTGCTCCCCAAGCTGCCCCCGAGCTGTGATCAGAGCCTTCACACTGCTCGGTTCTCAGGTTATGTGAATGTGCTCCTGTATCCACCCACTTCTTTAGAAGGGCCCAGGAATCAGCCGTGACAAATGTCTGTGTGTCTTGTGTTCAGGAGAGATAACAATTAAGATTAAAAAAAAAAAAAATAGTAGAGGGCAACATACACTGGTTTATCCTTACCCTTTACTGTCATTTGAGAAATCTTGGTTTGATAGGCTCTAAGCTTCTTCCCAGATTTGTGATGCTGTGGTAGATGCTGAATGAATCCCAATCTCTGCCCAGGAATTCTGGCTTCCAGCTGCAAAGCCTTCACAGTCCTCACATGGTTCCCCCCAGCCCCCTTCTTTTCTGGATTTCTCCGGGCTCCTGCCTTTCCCTGACACAGCAAGCCCCAACTTTGGGGCCCTTCTCCGTGGATCACCTCTGACTTCTCACTGATGAACCCAGTCCCCTGCTCATCTCCTGTGCTTTTGGAAGGCTCACCTCACTTTCCTCATCTGTTACCTGTGGACTGGAGGTGGCTGGCGGTGGGGACTTGCAGTGGAGAATTATCAAGGTCTCTCCTAGCTCTGACACTCAAGGACAATCAGGGAGTTGGCCATGGGCAAAGGCATCATGCTTAGTGCTTGTGTATGGGTGTATAAAATAGAGATGCGGTACCCACCCTCAAGGAGTTTCTAGTTGAGTGGATCTGACACATACATAAAAAGTCTCTGATGCTCCAAGATAGATATGCTGTGAGTTAATCAGAGCTCCTCAGAATTCCAAGGAGATGAGAGATCCTTTCTGGAGGCAGAGGGGGTTGGTGAAAGCAATAAAGTAGGACTTCCTGGGCTCTTTCCCAAGGCTGGTGGCACAGAAGCCCTTGGCCTCCTGTCCAAAGTATCCTAGTTATCTGCTCAGTTCCAATCCCAGTGGGCAAGGGATCCCTTACCAGGCATCCTCCTGGAGAGGAAATCTGTCCATAGACCCTCAGATTCATATGCTCTAAATCGGTACCTCATTAAATCTTTTTTGTCTTCTTGATCACATTGCTAATAGTATTTATTATTAATATGTTAATAATACATTATTATTATTTATGGCTATTTGCTAGTGTGAAAAGCCCTGGGAGGGCCTGGGCATCAGTACTGGGATGACCAAGCAGAAGGAATGACCAGAGGGAGAACTTCCAAAGAGGGATTCTTCCAAGGTCCCCCATGTGGGCCATGCCAGGAGCTTGAACAAGGAAGCCTTCCAGGACAGTTCTTGCTTTGCAGCCCTGGGAGACTGTAAGCTCCAAGTGCAGCTTTTAGTGCTGGACCTCATCCCAGTCACCTCCCTGGTCACTGAATTCCATCTTCTCGCAGCTGCAGAGGAGGAAGGCAGTGGAGCACTGTGGTTAGCGTGCACGCTAGGCCACTGGACTGCCTGGGTTTGAGTCTTGGTTTCTTCTTCACTTCTGCTCCGAGCTGTGACTTTGGACCAATTATCTCCCCGGGCCTCAGTTTCTTCATCTGTGGAATGGAGCTATAATAGTACCTATATTATATGAATTGCTGGAGGGTTGAGATAATACATTAAAACACTTGACACGCTAAACTTTCACAAACAGTAGATGACATATCTAAAAGCCAGTCTTATGTATTTTGGTTCATGTCATTCCCAAAGTGCCTTTTCTCTGCCTCTCAAACCCTTCCCACTCTTCAAAGTCAATAAATGCCTAAAATGCAACAAATACGTGGAGGCCGCAGAGAGTAGTAGGTCAGATAAGCGTGGACTTGGGAGCCAGCCATCCTAGGCGTGAATCTTGGTTCCTATAACCTTAGGCAAATTACTTCATCCCTCAGTTTCTTCATCAGTAAATAGGGATACAATAGTACTGGCCTCATAAGATCATCATGAGGATATGAGGATTAAATGAGTTAATGTTTGTAAAGCACTCATAACACTGCCTGGCACGTAGTAGGTGCTTTATGAGTGCATGCTAAAAATTTTTCTATAATCTGTCAAAATATACCACACGGCACAATTTCATTGTTAGCTGTTTCCATGTGGGTCTTATTTGCACTCCACCTGCTATGAAGGGTAGAAAACACATTCAACCCATCTTTGACCCTAGCCCACTGCCTGATTCATGTTTGGTGCTCAATAAAGTGGCTAGATTGAAATAAACCAGGAAAAGGGGCATGGGCACCAGAGAGCTGTCCAGATAAAGCAGATACTGAAACTGCTGATTGGGTGTAGGGCAGGCACTGGCAATAACTCTTCTCTTCCTGGAGTGTTTGATCGGCCTAGAATTTGCTTCACTGTGGTTGGTCCAGGAAGCACTGGCCAGAGGCTGTGAGAAACTAGAAGGTGGGACAAAAGGCCCTGTGTTAGATAAAGAGCATGGCTTTCGAACCAGCAGTCAGAACCCGTGTCGTTATGGAGATCAGTGTCCATGGAAATGAGATAGAAACAACCACCATTTACTGAGCACCTTCCAGGTAGATAGGCACCAGCTAAGTATTTACTACGTACATTTACAGATGGGGCTGAGCGAGGTTAAGCGAGATACAAAGCGAATAAAATGGAAGAGTGAAGATTGGAACACAGGTGTGTGAATCACACCCTGCGTACGGATGGGAAAGTGTGACCTCGCCTAGCCAAGCGCGATTCAAATGATAAAGACCATTTTATTACAATGAAGGGCTTATGAAAAACGGCAATACGACCACACTCCTGCCAGCAGGCACACCCGGGCACAGCCCAAAGCTCCCACCTCCCTTTGGCGCTTACGTGCGCTCCGTGACTGCCGCGGCGGACGCGGGGCCGGCGACGGAGGCCGCATGCGCCCTGGCGTCCTGGAGGGCGCCCCTCCCCCTGGCGGCTGCAGCGCCCGCACGGGGCGCATGCGTACACCCGGCGGGCGGAGGGCGGCCCCGAGCCAGTGGAAAGATTTGGCCGAGCAAGTGAGCGGGAGCCGGCCGGTGGAGCGCGAGCGCGCAGGCGCGGCCGGGGTAGGGCCGTGACTCCGGAATCTCGGTAAGACCCAGTCTGCGCCGCGCCCCGAGCCGCAGCCATGGCAGCGTACAAGCTGGTGCTGATCCGGCACGGCGAGAGCGTGTGGAACCTGGAGAATCGCTTCAGCGGCTGGTACGACGCCGACCTGAGCCCGGCCGGGCACGAGGAGGCGAAGCGCGGTGGGCAGGCGCTGCGAGGTGCGGAGCGGGCCGGGGCAGTGGGTGGGGGCTGCGAAGGCCCGGGCAGGCGCCGCTGGGTGAGGGCCGCTTGGCCGCCCCCGCGCCCCCCCGGAGAGCGCCTTCTCTCCAACAGTTTATTTTGCAGTTGAAAAAATGGGCCCAGGGTGGGGGATCGACTTGCTCAAGGTCACCCAGCGGAGTGTGAGTGGCCGTGCCAGGAAGAGGACCCGGGCGGTAGCCCCGCAGCTTACTGCGCTCTCCACGACACAGCCTTGCGAAATTCCCCCTCTTCCTAGTCCGAGCACTTAGTAACTCGGGGACGGGTTGCTAAATGGGATGCCCGGTGTCTTCCAGCAGCTATAACCAAGCCTACTCAAGAGGATGCTGGGGATCCTGGTGAAGCGGCAGGCCACATGCTTCTCCCCGCTGTGGGGGAGAGACGCGGCGCCTGGGGCCGGGGAGGGGCGGGGGGCGACCAACAGGGTTCTAGGTACAAAGACATCCACGTGCTTGTGTAGAATGCTGTTTACCAGCATTCCGCAAATCCTGTGTCCAAAATGCGTCCACAAATGTAATTGAGTGAATGAATGAATGAATGAATGAAGGATTTGAGTAGATCCTCTTCACAGCCCTATAAATTTTACAGGTTTTATTCCCCTCCTTCCCATCCCTCCCTGGCCCTCTTTCCTAGTTGGGAAAGTGAGGATTGGAAAGATGACTTGTCCAAGGTCACATCTTATTCCTAGTCTGCCACCCTGGTCTCTGTTCTGGGGTTGAGTACCAGGTAGGTGCGAGGAACTGGTAGGCTGTTAGGGGCAAAGGTGGAAGTGGCAGTGAGATAAGCTTGCTTACCCAGGCTTGCCCCCGCTGGCAGACAGCTCTTTGTGATTTTGAAACGCTACTAAGGAAGCATTCCCTGCTGCCAGCAATTCAAAGCATCTCTGGACCGAGGAGGTGCTTCCACCGATCCTTCCCTGCTCCCTTTTAACCTCTGGACAGAGCAGCAGCCATTAAAAAGGGGTCACTGATGCCTGGCTGATGTGAATCAGGTATTTGGCCCCAGTTTGCTCTCTCTAGCTTCTTGCCTTCACTGTAGATCTTTTAGAAATGAAGCAAAGGTTCGGAAAGTCTGGGAAATGTAATCCTGCTGGGGATGTGTGTGAATACCTTGGGATGGCCTGGTGTGACCTCATACCGGTTAGGAGAGGCCAGGATAGGGAAAGTGCTGGTAAAGGAGGCCATTTTCTCTCCTGCTGTCTGGCAGGAAGAACTGTATGGGTCTGTGGTGGTTTGCTGATGACTAGCCTAGGGGAAAGCAAATTGCAGCTGTCCTCTAAGACTGATCAAATGCCTTAACTTGTAATATCTTAAAATAACAGACCCTATTTCAGTTTTTAAGTAAATGTTAGTAGCATTAGTTTCAAAAGAAATCCCGTTTAAAATTTTAATAACTGTTTAGGGGCATCACAGATGATTAAATAAAAAGTGAAAGACCAAAAGCAAAAACTGAATGATGAAGACCATATGAATAATCTAATACTGTAAAAGACCTAAAATAACATATTAAATTCATCTGGGCTTTAAGTATTACAGGGTTTATAAAATCTTGAATGATTTCAGGAGGAAGCTACCAAGAACTGAGTTTCCCCATGCTGTCTTGCTCCTGGGGGCGGATGGAGTCCACACTGCACAACACCAGCTAACCCCATCCCTGGGAGTGTCCTAGACTGTGCTTTTGTTTGATGGCCAAGTTGAAGGAAGAGGCTTTGGAGTTCTCTGTTAAGAGTTGTAAGGGGAACTGCTCTTTTCCTCAGGGACTGACTTGTGTATCCAATGTGCAGCACTCCATTGCAAGTGGAAAATGTAGTGAAACAACCAATAGCTTTTCAGCATGGGAGCTGAGGCTTGCCCTGTGGATAGTCACTTCCCAGTGACTCAGCCTCTTATTGGGGAGCCATTCCTCCCCATAAGATTAGGGAGGGGAGGGCTTCCCTGGTGGCGCAGTGGTTGAGAATCCGCCTGCCAATGCAGGGGACACGGGTTCGAGCCCTGGTCTGGGAAGATCCCACATGCCACGGAGCAACTGGGCCCGTGAGCCACAATTACTGAGCCTGCGCGTCTGGAGCCTGTGCTCTGCAACAAGAGAGACCGCGATAGTGAGAGGCCCGCGCACCGCGATGAAGAGTGGCCCCCGCTTGCCACAACTAGAGAAAGCCCTCGCACAGAAATGAAGACACAACACAGCCATAAATAAATTAATTAATAAATTAATTAATTAAAAAAAAAAGATTAGGGAGGGGATGGTAAGTGAGTCTACTCGGACTTGTCAGTGAGGCTCAGTGATGAAATCTGTGTCTTTTCCCTTGTGGGTTGTGGTGAGTTTCTTGGTGATTAATTCTCCCTTCCCCCATCAGTGTAGTTCTTACTGGCCTTATTCTCAGTTGAACGGCTGGCAGGAAAATTCACTTCACGTTTCATTAATTACTGTTGGCAACCTCAGTATGAGGCAATACACAGGAAAGTTTGTGCTGAATTTCAAAGAGGGCCTTGTAGCCTCATGGAAGAAAACAGGAGTGTTTTCCTGGCCCACTACGTAAGGAAAGGGCCATCTCCCCATTAAAGTGGGAGGGAGAATAATCGTTTGTGAAACATGAAGTAAGACAAATAGTTGTAACTTACTGGTTGGGCCAACATAACTTGATACCACCCCTCAGTAACTGCTGTGTATGGAGGAGAGGTTCATTTACAAATGCATCAGACAGTGCACAGCATTTGCTCTTTCTCCAATGAGTGGCTTCTCTTAAACTTGGTTTAACAATTGACGTAGGTAGATTATATTCTCAGGGTAGTGAGGTAATTTGACGATAGCAGAAAGGAACTGTGGATGAAGAGATTGTGATGTGATTTCCATACTCTAGGGAAGGTATAATTTCATGCAACAAACTAGTTTTATCAGCATCCTCTAAGAGCTCTTGCTGTGTCCTGATTATTGCAAGTTCAAAATCCCATTTCTCCTAGACCAGAGGTTAGAGAGGACTGAAGTATGTTAATAACTATCAATCAGAAGTGACAGTTCTAACTAAAATACAAACATCAGGATCCTTAGAAATTAGCAAACTATGGAGATAGCTAGAGGTGGTGGTTATGGGTTAGATTTGTTTTTAATAAATTTGTTTATGTATTTATTTATTTTTGGCTGCGTTGTCTTCGTTGCTGTGCTTGGGCTTTATTTAGTTGCGGCGAGTGGGGGCTAACTCTTTGCTGCGGTGCACAGCCTTCTCATTGTGGTGGCTTCTCTTGTTGTGGAGCACGGGCTCTAGGCTCACGGGCTTCAGTTGTTGCAGCACGTGGGCTTTGCAGTTGCGGCTTGTGGGCTTTAGAGCTCAGGCTTAGTAGTTGTAGCTCGCGGGCTTAGCTGCTCCGCTGCATGTGGGATGTTCCCAGACCAGGGCTTGAACCCGTTTCCCCTGCTTTGGCAGGCGGATTCTTAACCACCGCGCCACCAGGGAAGTCCCCTGTGAGGTAGATTTTAGAGTCATACAACCTGGGTTTTAATCTCTTTTGTGTAATAGCTGTGAGCTCGGATAATTTGCTTAACTCCTCTAGTTTCTATTTTCACCTGGTAAGATGGGTTGTAATGATGTAACCTTATAGGATTATTATGAAGACTAAATAAAACACATACAAAGTACTTAGTCGAGTGCCTGACAGATGGTAAGCTCTCTATAAGTATTAGCTATTACATTTATTAAAAGATTCCAAGTTTTTTGAATCCTTATCCTGAAAGAATTAAAGCAAATAAATTCTTTTTTTTTTAAATTAATTTATTAATTTATTTATTTTTGGCTGTGTTGGGTCTTCGTTTCTGTGCGAGGGCTTTCTCTATTTGCGGAGAGCGGGGGCCACTCTTCATCCCGGTGCGCAGGCCTCTCACTGTCGCGGCCTCTCTTGTTGCGGAGCACAAGCTCCAGATGCGCAGGCTCAGTAGTTGTGGCTCACGGGCCTAGTTGCTCTGCGGCATGTGGGATCTTCCCAGACCGGGGCACGAACCCGTGTTCCCTGCATTGGCAGGCAGATTCTTAACCACTGCGCCACCAGGGAAGCCCGCAAGTAAATTCTTAAAATGTGCTTAAGCACAGCACTCTGGGGATTAGGAAAAGTAGCCCAGATCTCAGGTTAGCTGGTTGACAGTACATTTGGGCCTTGGGTTAGATGAATTATTGGGGAACCACTGGGAAGTATATTGTCAACTGCAACATAAATCAACAAATTTTATCTTCCCCGAAGGCAGAATATTGTTTTTCCTGCTAGGGTGTACAAAATAAAATATTTAGCCAAATAATTTTCATTTGGGTTGTCTGTATGTGATGCAATTTATATGTAAGAAAATTCTGGCTCTAGGGAATTCCCTGGCGGTCCACTGGTTACAACTCTCACTGCCAAGGGTCCGGGTTCAATCCTTGGTTGGGGAACTAAGATCCCACAAGCCACATGGTGCGGCCAAAAAGAAAGAAAGAAAATTCTTGCTCTAGAGTGGACCTGATTAGCTTATCACTTTGAACTTATAATTTCCAGATGCTGGCTATGAGTTTGACATCTGCTTCACCTCAGTGCAGAAGAGAGCAATTCGGACCCTCTGGACAGTGCTGGATGCCATTGACCAAATGTGGCTGCCAGTGGTGAGGACTTGGCGCCTTAATGAGCGACACTATGGGGGTCTGACTGGCCTCAATAAGGCAGAAACTGCTGCCAAGCACGGTGAGGCCCAGGTAAAGATCTGGAGGCGCTCCTATGATGTCCCACCACCTCCGATGGAGCCTGACCATCCCTTCTACAGCAACATCAGTAAGGTATGGACAAACAGAGGTTTGGCTCGCTCCACCCAGGACCAGGGTATTAGAATCTGGGCTTCACTCTTAGCTTTTATTAGGGTCTGCCTAGACCCACTGAGTTTCTAATTTATGATAAAATAGGTTTTTTGGTTTTTTTTTTTTTTGGCTGTGGGGCTTGTGGGATCTTAGTTCCCCAGCCAGGGATCAAACCTGGGCCCTCGGCAGTGAAAGCACAGAGTCCCAACCACTGGAGCACCAGGGAATTCCCTAAAATAGTTAATTGTAATCCCCTTTCTCCAAGGAATGACCTCCACTTATTAAAAGATTTAGTTAAGAGTTTATGTTGTTTATCTAAAAAGAATGTATCTTTTTTACATCTACTGCCGTGTTTTAAAAAAACCCATCCATAGCTGATAGGGCCTTCCTAAGCCAATTGCAAGATAAAGTGAATTGGTTAGAGCCTTGTAGCCTACCTTTTTTTTTATCCTTTCCTAAGTTATGTTTCTTTTGAACTGTCAATCTTCCCTATAGAGGGTCATGGGGGAGGGAGGGGCAGGATAATAATTATCCCCTTTCCCAAGCTCTCAGTGCCCTGGTGAGAGACTTTCACCCATCACTTTGATCCCTTATGGGATGAGAAATAGGCAGAACAGATGCAACTGGTAATAACTGATAAGCTTGGATTTTTTGTTGTTTAGGATCGTAGGTATGCAGACCTCACTGAAGATCAGCTGCCCTCCTGTGAGAGTCTGAAGGACACTATTGCCAGAGCTCTGCCCTTTTGGAATGAAGAAATAGTTCCCCAGATCAAGGAGGGGAAACGAGTACTGATTGCAGCCCATGGCAACAGCCTTCGGGGCATTGTCAAGCATCTGGAGGGTATGTACGTTTTTCAGAGGGGCCCTCAAAGAGGGCTAAAGCAGAACTGTCGCTAATCTGGACTTATTTAGTATGAAGGAGACCTTCAGGAAAGGGCTGGACATATTGATAGCCTTAGAGACAGTCCAGATTGTCTCCTAGGAGAAACACACTCTCTATCCTTGTTTCTCAAAGCATCTTCTGCAGAAGCAGAGGCGGCCAGACCCCACTGGGTGCTTGTTACACATGCAGAACCTCAGGTCCCACTTCAGACCTGATTGAGAAGATGCATCTATCACCAGGTAATTCAGATACACATGGCAGTTTGAGATGCCCACCTCTAGACTAGGATTACCAGTCGAAACTGCCGATAAAAGTCCTTCTTAATCACAACCTGGTACAACTCCACAGATGAATATCAATTTGCATCTTAAATTGTTTCACCCAAGGGCCTAGAGGCCCAGATGTGCTGAGTTTTGGCAGCCTGGATGGACTACATAGGACATTTGAGATATATATAGTCCTGCTTTACTATGGGCTTCCAGATCTCACTTTGGGAGAGATACCTTTCATCCTTTTTTCTTGCTTTTCAGTGACTGAGAAATAAGTTACAGGGGCATTCCTTGGGTGAGCAATCTACTATAACACAGATCATTACTGTTATGACAAATACCAGAAAGGGTGTCTTGTTTTAATTCCTACGAAAGTCTTTGGAGGACCTGTTTCCCCACCTGGAGGATGAATAGCAACGCTGGAGAGGTCTGTGGATTCGTATCTTGCTTGACTGATCATAGCGGGGTGTATTTTCAGGTCTCTCCGAGGAGGCTATCATGGAGCTGAACCTGCCGACTGGCATTCCCATTGTCTATGAATTGGACAAGAACTTGAAGCCCATCAAGCCAATGCAGTTCCTGGGTGATGAAGAGACCGTGCGTAAAGCCATGGAGGCTGTGGCTGCCCAGGGCAAGGCCAAGAAGTGAGGTTGAGCAGCAGATTACTTTCCCAAGGATTACCCTTCCTCCCAAGCCCATCCATTCCTCTGCACCTCTCCCCTGCACACGTCACACTGATGACATCTGTAGGCATCTTAAGCTGTAGCTGCAGATGGGGAGCAGTGGCTCCCAATTCCATTTTAGCCATTTTATCTCTTGTACCCACTCCCTTCATACAGTCTAGTCAGAATGGCACCTCTGGGGCATGGTTCTCAGTCCAAGCCAAGGGAAGACTTATCCAAGAGCGTTGAGAGGTAGTAACTGGGGCGGGGCGTTGCTAGTGGTTTGTTTATTATTAAGGACCTGCTTGAGTAGGGGATAGGGAGGAACCATGCCAAGGTGTGACCAATGAGGAGAAGCAAGAGAGCCTATTTGTGTTCCCAGAGGCTAGCTGGGCACTATTCTGTTCAGGTGACTGGGGGCTCTAGTCATTCCAGTGGAAGATGAATGTAACCTGCATGGTGATTCAATCAAACACTTTCTCCCTGACTCCAAAAGATTGGGATCAATCCTGAATGTTTATGTGTTGCATTTACTTTTACAAAAGAAAAATTTATATATATATATAAATAAATTTAAAAAAAAACCCTTCTGGGGTTTCTAGTGGCGGTTGAAATATTCCCACATGTGGTCATCAGAAAATGAGCCATTCCTTACACCGTCATGGGATAAGGTCCTTGACTTCTTAGGTGTAGGAGTTCATCCTGCTGTGTGTTTTAGAATCCCCCCCATACTCCGCCTTATTGTTTTATGGCAACGGAATGCCTCTTGATCACGTCCAAGTGTGTCTTTCACTGTGCCTGATTTCTGAATCATGTTCCAGTTGCTTGGCCCACCACTTAGGCCCAGTACTCATTTGAGCATAACTGTAGTAAATCTTTTTTCCAGGTCAGTATGATAAAGGAGTGACGTGCAATATTTTCTGTGTCATGTGTGGTATGTCTTATTTGAGGAAATCAACTCGAACATTCAACTTGAAATGTCTCTCATTACCCAAGTCCTTGTATGACAGATTAAGAGCTTTTAGGACAACCAGTCACAACTTTACATAGCCTGGTCCAAGTATCATGTGTCTCACTGGGTTTCAGTGTTGGAGAGCTGAACTCTGTATTCCTGTTGCCTCTCTACAGCTCTTGCTCAGTGGTGCTGGTTACCGAACACTGGAAAATCAAATTCTGAAACTCTATTATGCCCTCTTTAATGTAAGGTAAATGCTTGTTTACTAGACTTAAAAAAGCCAATCCTTTTTTTATTAGTAACTTTTAAACTTGATTCACACCTTCTTTTTGGCCCCTAAAATTTTAACCCTGTCAGTCAACTAATTAACATCCTCAAAAATTACACATGCAGGAGAAAAGGGATATACAGTCATCCCTTGGTATCTGCAGCGGGGGACTGGTTCCAGGACTCCTGTGGATACCAAAATTAACAGAAGCTAAAGTGCCTTATATAAAACTGAGTAGTACAGTTGGCCCTCCGTATTCACAGGTTTCACATCCATAAATAGGGAGGGCCGACTAATTATATACGTAATAGGGAAGGGGCACTACTCACATTTACCTTTTCTCTAAGGCCTTTGAAAAGATCACTGTAACATGAGAAAGCCCATAATGCCTTTCTCTTCTAGTAGGAGCAAGTAACACCATCCATAAAGCTCTTATGAAGTGCCTCTATGCTAGCCATTGGGTGAGGCACGTTACCTGCATAATCTCCAATCTTGACAACCTCTGAAAGGGCTGGTATCCCCAGTTTACAGAAGAGGAAACACGCTGAAAACAATAACAGAAACTTGCCAGAAGGTACACTACTAAGTACTGGAACCCAGATGAATGTTAACTGCAACTAAATCAAGATTCTTATTCTAAAATTTAAGTACTTTTAAGCATCTTGCTTTTCAAGTTTAGTTTTTTATTTGATCTACACATTAATCCTAGGAAGACCTTTAGTAATTTAAGTCTCCAGTAGCCTGGTGGGATGTTAGTTTACTTAGCTTGTACTGAATCTTAGACCAGAAGTTGGTAATTTTGTTTGATCAAGTGCTCTTCACCCAAATCAGGCTGGATCAGCTTTGATTAATATTGCTCTATGTCCTGACATCACTTGAGTTTACAGCAGTCTCCATTCCTTGCAAGTTAGACTCCTGGCTAGAACTCCTGCCTTATGGGCAGGAAAATAACAGAAAGCCTGCCTCATTTACCATTATGGCTAGGAGGCGAACAACTACTATCCCTCCAAGACTTTCTTAGCCAGGGCAGCACATCAGAATCACCTGTGGAGCTGAACAAACCCTAAACACCCGCAGGTTCACCCATGAGATTCGTGAGCAGAGCTAGGGCACCTGCAGTCTTTTTTCTCCCTGCACTCGCCCTGCTACCCTTTTACCACTTATACGCAATTTTGAAGTTCACCTAACCCAAGCTGAGAACCACTTTTCCAAGGCACAGAAAGAATATTCTCCCTGTCTCTAGATTAGCAAATATCACCATTACTACATATCAATCACTGTTTGGGCATAGCTATTCAGTCAACTATGAGTACACTCAAAAAATTTTTATCGAGCATTTGCTACGTGTTAATCACAGTACCATGTACTGGAGATTCGAAGATAGAGAAGACAGCATGCTGCCTTAAAAGCTAAGGTAAGTAGGGAAGACAGGCACACAACTAACATGTAATAAAATATTGCATGGTTAAGGGTGAGAAAATCTAACCTGGTTCGCAGCAAATCAGAAGGCCATTACCCAGTTGTTTCAAATGTTCTTCTTTATGACACTTTTTAAAATTACTGTTTGAAATTATAACATTTCCGTATTTGTTTACTTTCATTTGTCTCCCACCAGTGGTCCCCCCCACTAGAATGTAAGCTCCACAAGGAAAGGATTCTATCATGTTCACTGCTTTACTCCCTAGTTCCTGGAGCAGTGGTGGGCAGAGGAGTTGCTCAAATACATTTATATAATGAATGAATGATGTCCAACAAGCACTTATAATTAATTAACCAATGTCAATTTGGAGAGCCTCTAATTTCATGCCTGAGGTTTCCGTTCAATACTTGGAAGAATGAGGCACCATGCTACAGAAGGGCCCGGGCTTTACAGTAAAACAGATCTGAGTTTGAACACTGTTCTGCCTCTTGATGTCTGTGAGATTTATTTTTCTAAGCCTTAGTTTACTTATCTGTAACATGTGGAAATAATTGCTACTTTTCCGGGTCACTGTGAAGTTCAGAGATAACATAAGTAAAATGGCTAACACTGTTGAGAAAATCAATTGGTAGCATCCTTCTGCAAGGCAATAAGGGAGACTCGAACCAAAAATTTAAATATGCATATTCTTTTACTCAGCATTACACTGCTAGGACTCTGTTTTGCAAAAGAATCATAGGCATGCACAAAGATATATGGTATAGGGATTTTCTATGCAGCACTGTCTGTAAAAGAAAAAAAGTTTAAAAATATCTATCACTAGGAGACTGATTATATCAATACAAACTACACTGAAGTATCTAGCATTAAGTCCTGGCATTTAGTAGATACCTGATAGAAGACAATCAGTTATATAATAACAACAATAATATATAACAGTAATATTGGTGTGTACTAACCACTTTTATACATTTCTTCCTCATAATAATCCTATGAGGTCATACTATTCCAGATGAGGAAACAGACTTAAAGAAATAAAAATAATTTGCTCAAGTATCAGTTCAACATCCTGATTGTTAGAGTACAGCATATTATTATTTTGCAAAATGTCACCACTGGGGGAAACTGGGAAAAGTACATATGGGATCTCTGTATTATTTCTTAAAACTGCTATTACTTAAAATTATGTCAATAAAAATTTCAATTAAAAAAAACAAAACAACGTATAACCCGGCTTAAGGCGACTAGAGGACACAAACCCAGGTGGGATGACTCCAAAGCTTACCCCAACAATTCTCACTTCACAGAGAAGACATGGGCTCCCTAATAACATCTCAAGAAGTGACATAATTCATCTTTCCTTTCATTCTCTCTGCAACCTCGCCATGCTTAACCCTCATCCTTTGCTTGTCCTCACGCTTGTGTGTACATTCCTGATTCTGCACTTTGCTTGGGCTTCTCTCTCTGCTCTGAATATCTTCACCTCACTTATCTTAGTTCTTTAAT
Source organism: Balaenoptera physalus (assembly GCF_965194825.1). NCBI lineage: Eukaryota > Metazoa > Chordata > Mammalia > Artiodactyla > Balaenopteridae > Balaenoptera > Balaenoptera physalus. The sequence continues at coordinate 53,473,115 of NC_138893.1, read as the reverse complement.
TCCTTTCACTTCATGTTACAAATCCTTTCCTGGCCACTTCACATGATAGTGTTCTGTACCTCTCTTTTCAATTCAGATTTAACATTTCCTGGAGTGTCTACTGTATCAGTAATACTTTGTTTACCAAATTACTTTCAGAATTACTCACATGCTACCTGAATCACCACATGTGTCCCATAATTTTCACTAAACCATAATCTCTCTAAATGAGGGAATGTATATAAAGTACTTAACCTAGTGCCTGACACATAGCAAGTACTCAAGCAAAAGTATGTACAACAGAATATACAAAAAAGATTGGCAATTAGGCATTGTCTAGAGCAAGAAAGCACATAACACGTGTCTGTTAATCGGTGCCACCAGGCAAGACCCTGCTCTAAATGTCATGACACTGTTTAGATTCTTTTCCCTACTCAATATAACAGAAACCATAAAATTCTTTTCGTAAAAATGTTTTCTTTGTCACAGCAAAAAATACATATTTATAAGACTGTCACAAACAACAGGCTATTTCCACCATCATACAGTTGGTTTGCTTGCTGGTGCCTCCAAAAGAGAAAATTTATCACTCAATTAAATCCACTGAATGATTCACAGGAAAAATGTTCTGCCTACAGAGTAAAATTTTTCTAGAGGTGGCTGCTGGCCAGCCCCAGGTGCCTGAATGAAGACAACGGCATCCTGATGTCACTTTCACACATGTACTCTTGGAAAGAGCTTACTCCCATGCATGGGGTAAAGTGTGGCTTCTTAGGTCTGTAAGAATTCAGGCTGTACTCGGGCCACTTTCCGGAATTCTTTAGTGTGGGTCTTAGGGCACTGCATCTCACACCAGCTGATGGGAACCATCTGGACACCTGGAAGGAAAAAGGTGGAGTTGTAGATGGGACCCCAAATATTTGCTTGAGACCCTTCTCTTTTCAGCTGGGTATGAACTGAAGTGTCACCAAGCTGCCTAGTGAACCTCACCTCATACATAAAAAAACCTTGTTTATTCCACTGATTTATGGAGTGAGTGCCTCTTTTCCTTAGATTATATAAGGAGAATCATTCTAATCTCAGTAGTAAGTATCTATACTAGTATTGCTTTTTAGATAATTAAAAAACAAGGGAAATGAGGGAAAACAATGGACTAATCCCAAACCCTAGCTCCCAGGTAAAGGTAAGCATGTAGAAGCATGGACAAACTCACCCGATTCACTGTGGGCCACCACCACTCCCAGCTCATTTTCGGCAGTGGTTAGGAGGTAGTTGGACTGCGCATCACCTAGGGAGATCTAGTCACATCACATTGGTAAAGGAAAACAGAGTTATAAGCCTTCCCTCCCATAGACACTTGAGTGGTTTCTCTACTTCCATTTCTTCTTTTGACAAAGGACCACAAGTCTGAGGGGAATAAAGGATACCACTTTGGCCAAGACAATGTCCCCTGGGCGGAAACTCTTATAAATTTCAACCTGTAAAGAAAGAACAGGAGTGTTAAGTGAAAGCTCCGAATCAGGTCTACATGAAACTATTAACACCCCTGGCAGAACCAGTCTACTTCTAATCTCAGAGGGTAGAAGTCATCACTACTCAAGTCAATCAACAACTTTTATTGTTTCTGTGGCATCATCACATAAATGAAAGATTTTGAACTCAGTAACCAGATCAGGAATCTGACTTGGACAAAAGTACTATTGCTGCTCTGAAAGGCTCCAGAGTAAGTCTGAGGAAACAGCAATGAATAAATCCATGGCTTCAAAGGCAAAGAGTAAACTAGCCCCTCTCTGGTCAACAAAGTGAACAAAAATGATAATGAAGAGGAAAGGGACAGTGAAGTGAATTCCACACCTTCCAGAAGGGAACACCTTAAAATTCCTTGGACTCCACATTTCCACAGACCTCTCAAATTCACTGGAATAATTTAAAAGGATTGAGATTCCTAAAGCCATGAAAAAAAAAAAGAACCAACCAACAACCTTGTCTTTTTCAGTAGCTCGGACGTCTTCCTTGCTGCAAAGAAAAAAGAATTAATAGAAAGGTTAATTATCTGTGAGAAAGAATTATCCTGCAGACTCCTGGCAGACAAAGAGCTACAAGACCAGAGAGAACAAGTCCTAATGGGGACCCAGCTGCCACCCAGAGGAGCAGGGTGAAGAAGTATCCCTAGTCCTCTCCTGGAGGAGAAAACCACATTGCCCATTCCTGGATCACACAGAGCAGCAGTATCAATACCTCCCACTAGAGAAAAGTGGATCAGATTTAGCAGGGAAGGATAAGGAACTTCGCTGCCTTAGGAGAGCTTGAACAGAAGCACCACAGAACAACACAGAATCCTGAGGGTGGAAAGAGCCTCAGACGTTAAATTATCTAGCTCACAAGAATTGTTTGTTCCTTCTCAAGAACCCATAGGAAAAAAATTTACCATTTCACCCACTACCCTTTTTATTGTTTTACAGTCCTTGGGTTTAATTGATATTAAATTCAAGAAAGAAAGGTACTTCCTAAAATGCTTTCTACTTTGTTTGATATGAATCATCCCTACAATGCTAATCTCCAGCTTAGCTCAACCCTTTTTTTTTTTTAAATAAATAAATTTATTTATTTATTTATTTATTTATTTATGGCTGTGTTGGGTCTTCATTTCTGTGCGAGGGCTTTCTCTAGTTGCGGCGAGCGGGGGCCACTCTTCGTCGCGGTGCGCGGGCCTCTCACTGTTGTGGCCTCTCTTGTTGCGGAGTACAGGCTCCAGACGCGCAGGCTCAGCAGTTGTGACTCACGGGCCTAGTTGCTCCACGGCATGTGGGATCTTCCCAGACCAGAGCATGAACCTGTGTCCCCTGCATTGGCAGGCAGAGTCTCAACCACTGCGCCACCAGGGAAGCCCCCCTTTTTGTTTTATTTAAAGCCCTATCTCATTAATATTTTCCTTTTGTCCTAACTCACATGTTTTAACGTTTTCTTTGGCTACTACCTGGAGAGAATCAAAGTGCAAAAGAAGAGAGAAATGGGCAGGAATAGAGAATGTAATTGTTCCTAAAAATTCTAGGCTCCCATTCTATCCTAATCTCATTCCAGGTGCTGAGGCAAATATGAAGACAAAAATACTTCTTACCGGATAGTTCCTCGAAAAGAGTTCTTAAGTGGCGTGGACCCCACATATAGGATGTGTACTTTGGCAAAGCGTGAATTGATGCTAGAGACCTGCGGAACAGAGAAAAGAGCAGCATGAGAGTGAGTATTAGTTGTTGGTAGCTGAAGGAGGCAGGAATAAACTAGGAAAGACTAGGATTTTGGTCCAAGCAACCAAACTAGGAAAGACTAGGATTTTGGTCCAAGCAACCCTACTAAGTGTAGAATTTAAGACAAGTTAACTCCTACTTATCCCTGTATAAGTCATATTCGTAAAGTGGAATAAGAGCCACTCTGGCCACTTAATAGAGTTACTGTGGAAATCAAATAATATGGAATAGATTTTGAAAAATATACAAGTCTAACATAAATACACAAGGGTATATTTATAGTATATAGCAAATCTAGCTAGACCTTTAACAGATCTTACTATGAGCCCTGTAGTGTGAACAGAATTTAAGTCTCCATTTCAGCTGCTGCATAATATTTAGATCACTGCCTCTCCAGTTATTTTCAAAATAACACATACATTCTCTCTCCCTTTCTGTTTTTTTTAAATTTGGCCACGCTTCGCAGCTTGCGGGATCTTAGCTCCCTGACCAGGGATTGAACCCACGCCCTCGGCAGTGAAAGCTCGGAGTACTAACCACTGGATCGCCAGGGAATCCCCACATAGATTTTCTGCTGGAGAAATTTATAGAGAAAAACTAAGAGCTGCAAGTTAATTTAACTGGCAGAGAGTGGGGATGGGCAGGGAGTACTGATACATTATAGTTACTGACCAGTACCACATTAATCTGTACTTCCCCTCAAAGACTTTATCAAATCTTTTGTTTCTCTGCAGAAAGAGTTTTGCTTCAGATGTTCAAAAATGGGCCCTCTGGGACTTCCCTGGTGGCGCAGTGGTTCAGACTCCGTGCTCCCAGTGCAGGGGGCCCGGGTTCAATCCCTGGTTGGGGAACTAGATCCCACATGCATGCCGCAACTAAGAGTTTGCATGCCACAACTAAGAAGCCCGCATGCTGCAACTAAGGAGCCCACCTGCCACAACTAAGGAGCTGGTGAGCCGCAACTAAAGGAGTCCTCGAGATGCAACTAAGGAGTCCACATGCTGCAACTAAGGAGCCCACCTGCTGCAACTAAGACCTGGCACAACCAAATAAATATTAAAAAAAAAAAAAAAAAAAAAAGGGCTTCCTTATCACCCTTTGGTGCCCCTGTCTCCCAGACAAAAGTAAAAAATTACAAACTCAGGGAATCAGCTCTGTGAAAGAACTATGCGAGCTTGAACTTGACCTCACTGATCATTATCCTAGAAATCTCTAGACCAGCATAGCCCAGTAAAACTTTCTGTGATGATAGAAATATTCTGTGTTGACCAATATGGCAGCCACCAACCACCTGCGGCTATTGAGCACTTGAAATGTATCTAGTGGAACTGAGAAAATAAATTTGAAATTTTGTTTAATTTTAATTTATTTAAATTTAAATGGCCATATGTGGCTACTGGTTACCATATTGGACAGTGCAGCTCTACAATGATCATTATTTCAGCACTGGACAGTATCCTAAGCAGGGAGGTTAGGACCAACTTACCTTACAGGTTACAATAGCTCCCACATCTGGCAGTAATTGGGACTCTGTTTCTCTCATCACAGATATGACAGGAAGCTACAAAGAGAACCATAAAACATGAATATCCTCGCTAAGTCTTGGGTAAAAGTGTCTGTGGCTTGAGAATAACATAGGAATGCCTTGGGCCACAGCTGAGGTCACAAGGGCAGGTGGACTACAGATTCATTTGCAGCCCAGAGCAGAAAGCCTTAGAAATTTTAGGCTATAGGATGGCCAAGGGGCCACAGGAAGAAAGCTGCTAGAAGACATAATCTAACCATTTCAGATGAGTTCTAAGTTTTCTGGTGATTTTCTTAGAGTTTTTTGGCATACAACTATATTGCCTGTAATCATGGATAATGTGACTCTTTCCTCCAAAGTTATACCTTTCTTTCTGTTTGTCATTTTATTGGACAGGCTAGAATTTCCAAATAAATGTTATATAATAGTGGCCATACTTGTTTACTTCTATTTTAAGGGAATACTTAACAGAGTTTCCTCTTGAGCATGGTATTGGCTATTGATGTAGGCAAGGTATTTTTGAGCCTCATTTTTTATTAATCTCTCCCTTGTTCACTATGCCTCAGCTCTCCTGACCTTTTTTCAGTTTCACGAATTCACTAAATTTCTTCCCATCTCAGGATCTCTATTCAACCTGTTCTTTATGCTCACCCACTCAACTCTTATTTATCCTTTAGATTCAGGTTAAATGTCACTTCTGACTAGGGTGGGTTTGCCTGTTACATGTTCTCATGGTACCCCATAATATTCTTTCAGAGCAGGAATCACATTTGTAAGCATACATTCATTTGAGCATATATTTGCTTACAGTCTGTGTTTGTGCCCCCTGATAAGAGACCATGTGTATTTGGCTCATTATGACATCCCTAGAGGTCAGCACTGTGCCTGGCAGATGAAAATGCTCCATAGATAGCTATATGTATAGCTATGAAATGAACAAACTTTCAAATCCTAAGGAAATTCCCAAATTGATCGAATAAAAAGTCTCTCATTTTATAGATGAGGAAGAACCTAAAACCAGAGGGTTTAAGTTTCTTATCTAAAGCAGAATCAAGGTTTAGTCAATACTGAAGTGTTCTAACTCTGAATCCTCTTTCTACTATGCTCCCTGTCTTTAAGCTGCTCCTTCAAGAACTGCTTATCTGATCCTGAGCTAATCGTGGATCAGCCTCTGGAACCAGGGAGAATAATATTACTCAGGCATTCAACAAACATCTACTGAGCATTTATCTTGCGCTAGGCGCAGAGGTTATGGGAGTGAGGCCTGCTTTCATGAAGTCTACGGGAGAAGGGTCTAATGGGGAACTTATTGATATAACTGAGTGTCTAATTACGTGCTGAGCTAAGTGCTTAGAAAGGGAAGAATACAGCTCTTTATGAGTGTTCAACAAAACAAACAAAAACAAAACTTTTTTCGACTAGTGGTGTCTAGGAGAACTTCTCTGAGAAAGTGATACTAGTGAGGCTATCTGAAGGGTAGGTAGGAATTGAATAGGCTAAGGAAGAGAGGAGCGTGTGTACAAAGGCTCTGTGGCGCACTGGCGACACTGAAAGAAGCCAGTAGTACTAGACAGCAGAGAGTGAGGCTCGGGTAGGGGAGCGAGATAAAGCCGGAGAGGTAGGCGACATTCGGACAGGATTCAGCTCACTGCAGGGCTGAGCTCGCCTCCACTTTTCCCCCAACTTGCTTCTCCGAGTGTCAGCAACACAACCAAGCCGGACCAACAAAACTGTTCTGTGATGGCTAAGTGCCCGGCAGCGGGGACTACAGCTGTTAAAACTTAAGAGACCAACTTCTTCTACTGAACGAGGCACTGAAGACGCGCCCGCAGGTCCCCTGCCTAAGAACTGCGAAATCAAATGCAGCCTAAGAGAAAGGCAGAGACGGAGAAGAGGGGAAGCCGCCCCCTTTACCGCGCCGTTCTCGCTGCTCTTTATCAGGCAGCCAGCAAGCGACGAAAAGATGTAGCCATGCCGGGTGTAGGTGCCGCTGCCCGGGCTGCCCTCTTCCAAGTTACACAGACGTTCGCCTGCGGAAAAAACGCTGCATCAGCCACGGGTTCGCAGAGGCTGTTGGTCGTCGGGCCTTCCTGCCTCCGTTCCTGCCCAGGATTCCCTTTGGGTACCGCTGACTTACCGGGGATGCAGTACCTCACGGGTGGCGCCATGACTGCCCCTGTCCCAAGTCCGGAGGAAAATGAAGCCGACCTCTCATTGGCCAACATCCAGGTGCAGTTCCGCAGTAAGAAACGTGCCAATTGGTGAGCTTTATCACGTGATCACCGGGAGCGCCTCTGAGATGTGAACTCCATTTCCCAGGTTGCCCCGGGACGAGCCCGGGGGCGGGGCTCCGGCCCGCATGCGCTTGCGCTTGCGGACAAGGATGGGCGGGCGGTGGGTCCGGGTCTGGAGGCTGGAGCTGTGGGCTGTGGGCCATGGTTGGTTGGATTGAGCCAGGCCGGGCCGGGGCGCCGAGCTGGAGGGGGTGGCAGTGAGCGGCGGCGGAGGCTGCAGGGTTCGATTTGGCTGACTGGGGAGTCGGCCGGTGGCAGGTAAGAGCGAAGCCGCGGCCTTTGCTGCCCGGTCCTTTCCCTTTTTCTAGGGTCGGGCCCTGTTCTGGGGCCTTGTGAGTTCCTGCTCTGCACGGCCTTGCCCTCGAACCGGGCGGAGCGCACCCTCCGGGCAGCCTTAAGGCGCGGAACTGGAAGGTCAGCCCACCCAGCTCGCCCATTTCACAGATTTGGAAACTCAGCCCCAGAGATAGGATTTGACTTGTACAGTGTCTCTAGAGACCAAACCGGTACCCAAGTTATTTTACTTCCTGCCCATCATACTTTGGCCACGCCAGCCTTTTTGAGAAATAAAACCTTTACCAGGTTTCTGTAACTGCAGCTTTCCGATCTTGCTGTCGGATCCTGTCAAGCGGAGCATGTTAGTCTGGAAGGGAAGTCTGCACATGAATAAAATGCTGCTCTTACTGATGATTGACATCTGCTGCTTGAGGCTGTAAACATCCTGAGAACAGCCTTTGTCCAAATGAGATTTGTCGATCTTCTTCTCAGTTTCCTCTGCCTTCTGGTGGCTTTGGAATCTGTGTGTGTACTCCCACCCCCACCCCTATGTCCCTCATATACGGTTTCCCCTTGGGAAAGAGATGGTGACTTAGACCCTTGGGAAGAGGGGGGTGCTGTGGCCTGCAGTCCTCTCTGATCTGGTGGCAGATGTCACTAAGTGGCTACTACTGAGGGATCAGAGCGCTCAGAGCTTGTGCTGGGGGTGATGGTGAAACTGTGCGTGCTCTATTTCCTGCCCTGTTCATTTCCATCACCACCCCTCGCCCCTACCACACACAATTTTTTGATCTCTGCTTTACCTCAATTTCCTGAGATGAAATGTTCAGTTGTGGCCCCATGGACTACATATCTCTTCCCTGGCTTTCCCATACCCCCCAAACCCCACTAGCTAAAATAAGGGGTGTGGTGGGCTTGGCTTCAGGCTCTTTTACACAAATCTGATCTTTAGCTCTGCACCTACAAGCTTTTAGCTTACCTGTTTGGGTTGATTTCTCGTTGGACTAGTTTTTAAAAATGACTTCTAGCTCTTAAGTGCTATGATTCTAACAATGGTTTTCATTTCTCAGCGGACACTTACTTAGTGTTATCATGTTGGCAGGAGTGTCCTTGCTGTTATTTGTAGGACAGATAGACACTTGACCAGCCTTTCCACTTCAGCATCCCTCCAGTTCATTCATTCAACAAGTATTTATTGAGCACTTCCATGATCCAGGTATTGCGCTAAGCACTTTATAAACATTTCATTTACATCTTACCAAGTGTATATATAGAATCATAAAGGGGTAGAGCAGGAAGGGACCTTAGTATTTAATCCTACCCTCTCACTGAATGGGAACACAAGAAAATTGAGTCCCAACAGGGTTTGGTGATTTGCCCAAGGTCACAGAACTACTTAAGGGCAGAATTGAACCCTAAGTAGTCGAGTTATGGGGCAGGTGAGAGTTGGTCAGTCTAGTCCTTGAGGCAGGCATTTCCTGTAGAGCTCAGTAATTCTGGAAGTGGTTGAGAACAAGCTGAAAAGTGGAGAATCAGAGAAGGAAGATTTTTTTTGTAGACAGGAGAGATGGCATATAATTCATGTTTATTACAGATGAGGAATGCATCTTATTTGCAAGCTATTGTTATAAAAAGTATTTTAGTAAACAGGAAACTCTCCATTAGCCATAGAAAGGGAATGAACAATGGTGCGGATGACCTAAGTCACCTGGATTTGCTATGGGGTAAAATGTTTTGTCCCACTCTTACGTTAGATTTTAGCTGTATACTATTCGAAAATTCATGTTTCAAGCCAAATCATGATTCCACACAATAGGAGTCCAACTCAAAGGAGGCAGGAAGAAGTTTGAGCTTTTCCTTTTTCTTTTTTCTACACTGCCCCTTAATTCTCTTAGACCCTCGGAGGTGATGGGAATGGCCACTTACTTTATCCTGGTACAGAGAGTAGGTCCCTACTGAATTGTCTGTCTTCTCTTTGCTGGCCTTGTCTGCTGGATTTCTTTTTGCTTTAGGTCTTTAGAGGGCTTGTGGAAGGAGGTAATTACGTTTTCTTTGAAAGGCCTGTTGTGGGGATGAGCCAGGGTGCAAGGCGAGTGCCTTGCTCCCGTTACTGAAATGAAACCACCCCTACAGTGGAGCAGCCTCCTCCAGTTTCTGCTGGGTCTTGAGCTGCCTGTTAAATAAGTCAGTGGAGTTGCTGAGGACAAAGTAGCCGTAGGAGAAAATCAGATAATTTCCTTTCTGGTAAAGCCTTTAATCTGCAGAATTGATGAGACTGTCATCGAAGGAATCTGTGTCTTCTCTTCTGGGCATTGCCTGGGCAGCTGACCTCCTGTGGCTATTAGATGAGGTAAAAACCACATGGAGGAAGTGAAGGCACTTGCAGAGGAGCCATGCACAGGGCTAAAGAGTCGGGAAGGTTGGTTGGGAAGCTTGGGGCCAATGGCAGCAGCCGCAGAGAAAGCTCTCGAGTGTCCAACTAGAACAGGGCAGGGGAGACTCATCACTCAGAGGGTAGGCCCTGTGGTCTTCAGGAGCCACCAGCCCTCCTCCCACTGCCAGTGTCTCCTGCCTGTGGTGGTGTTCTGCTCTGAACACCAGAAATTGTCTTGGCTTCAGTAAGCTTGGGGTGGGGCTGGGACTAGAATTGGAGACAAAGCATCTTATGTCATGCAGGGGGTAGCTGAGCTGTCCTGACAGGACACAGGGACTCTCATGCCACCAGGCCTGTAACGTCAGCAGGAAGGTTGAGTATCTTTTGCCAAGACTCAGGTAGCACCAGGGAAGATCTAGGTGCCGGATCCACATGCTGTGAACTCACTCCCCCACTGGCTGTTCCTGGTGAAGACAGTTGTTAGGAGGTAGGCCAATGGGCCAGGGCAGGCAGGAGACGCCGGGACACCTCTGCTACCGTGGCCAGGCCCTCAGAGGCACATGGATGGCTTTGTGCACGTTGGTCGGGCTCCACCCAGTGGTCTATCTACGCAGATAACTCCAGAGACCCTGCTTTGGCTTGGTCACCTCCCTACTTCCCACACCTACTGACTGGCCCAGCGGGCCTCAGTCTTAGGTCTTTGCCTCTAAGCTCCCCACTGGTGGGGCAGGGAGGGACAGGACCCAGGCCGGCCCCTCACAGTTGTGTGCTCTCCTAGGAGCCATGCGGGGCCAGCGGAGCCTGCTGCTGGGCCCCGCCCGCCTCTGCCTGCGCCTGCTTCTGCTCCTGGGCTACAGGCGCCGCTGCCCACCTCTGCTCCGCGGCCTGGTTCAGCGCTGGCGCTATGGCAAGGTCTGCCTGCGCTCCCTGCTCTACAACTCCTTTGGGGGCAGTGACGCCGCTGTGGATGCTGCCTTTGAGCCTATCTACTGGCTGGTGGACAACGTGATCCGCTGGTGTGGGGTGGTGAGTGATGCCTGGGGACAGGAGAAGGGATGTTTGGGGGTAGCAGAGGGACATGGGTCTGATGGACCTACACTGGGTTTGGACCCACCCTGGCCTCCTACCCTGGGGAAACCCCAGAGTCTACTCTGGCTGTTGGCGAGCTCTCTCACTGCGTCTTCTTGACCTCCCTGGTGTCGGCAGGTGTTCGTGGTGCTGGTGATCGTGCTGACCAGCTCCATCGTGGCCATCGCCTACCTGTGTGTCCTGCCCCTCATCCTTCAAACCTACTCAGTGCCACGACTCTGCTGGCATTTCTTCTATAGTCACTGGAATCTGATCCTCATCGTCTTCCATTACTACCAGGCTATCACCACTCCACCTGGATACCCACCCCCGGTGGGTCCCCCCTCAGGGGCATGGGGGAGGGAGAGAACTGCAGCCTATTGGAGCCAGTCCCAGGAGTGCGGAGGGAGAGTGCCTTGGTATTTTGGAGGTACGAAACCGGTGCTGCCACAGTTGTCATGGTGCTTTTCTCCTTCTGCACAGGGCAGGAATGATATCACAACAGTCTCCATCTGTAAGAAGTGCATTAACCCCAAGCCAGCCCGAACACACCACTGCAGCATCTGCAATAGGTGGGTCTCTGGGAACCCCAGCTGTGGCCCTTTTGCTGTAGCTCTAGGGCAGAACCTAGACCTGGAATTTGACAGGACATTTATGAGGCACCCGTCATGTGCCAGGCAGTGTGCCCTCTATATCGGGACACCTGGTCCTCAGGATGGTCCTGCAAGTTCCACATTATCACCGCTTGTGGAAAGTGAGATTCAGAGAGATGGGCCAGGGTAGGCAAGAGACCCCGAGTTAGCTTGTCCAGTGTCATGTAGCCAGTGAAGCAGGGTTTGAAGCAAGGCCTGGCTCTCCTCAAAGTCTGTGCCCTTTCCACCTCAGCAGGATGCTGGTCCTTATAGGAAAGGATTGGCACTGACATCTCAAGATCCTTGGCCACCGTAACAGAGCCTGTGTCCCTCCCTCACAGGTGTGTGCTGAAGATGGATCATCACTGCCGTATCCTTTTGTTACCTCTTCTGCCTGAGGCCTCCTTCTTTAGCTCCAGAGCACTGCAGAGGTGTAAGGGCCACACACCCAAGGCTTCTAGCATCACCCTGCAGAGAACACTGGGCTCATGAGAAGTCTGTAGAAGAGCAGTTTTCGGGGCTGACATCTCCTGGGAAAAGCAGGAGGCTTACATGCTCTCTGGGATGGATCTTCTTGGAGCAAGGCGCCCATCCCTAACAGCTCTTTCTTTTGTAGACTGTTGTGCTAACATCTATTGGATGGAAAGAGATGTTTGGTTCAGTGGGTTGTCCAGTGGGTGTCCAGATAGAACCATTGGTCCCTTGCTGCTGTCCCACACAGATGTCTGGTTAACCCGTTAGGTTGAAGTATTGGCAGACTCATTTTACTGAAGGATTTCAGTTTTCATGATCTCCTGATGGGACTTGTGAGGGCTTTGAAAAGCTTTAACACTTTCACCTCAACTTCAAAGAAGTCCCATATTTTCCTGCCTTTGGTGACAGGAGGCCTTGGGCTTGGTTGATGTTGTCAGGAACCAAGGATGAACCAGAGAAACCTGGACACCCCCTGAAGTTGTGTGTTTGGTCTTGTCCTTAATCCTGCCCCCACAGCCTGGCTAAACAACTGTGTAGGCCACTATAACCATCGGTACTTCTTCTCTTTCTGCTTTTTCATGACTCTGGGCTGTGTCTACTGCAGCTACGGAAGTTGGGACCTTTTCCGGGAGGCTTATGCTGCCATCGAGGTGAGCCTGTAGTTAGGAGCAGGGCAGCTCAATAGAGAGCACTTTGGGGTGTGGAATCCGTCCCTAAGGAGTGGGGCTGGTAGCACCCCCCATCCCAGAGGCCTGAGAGTGTAACCAGCACTGTTTTCCATCCCCTTAGAAAATGAAACAGCTCGACAAGAACAAACTACAGGCGGTTGCCAACCAGGTGGGCTGTCCCCACCCCACTGCCTCCTGCTGCTCAGGCCAGGGGTATAGAGTTGCTGAGGCAACTGGGGCCCACCTGTTAGTCGAGTTGTAGAGGCTGGGGTAAGGGGCCAGTCGAGACTGGATCGGGGTGTTTCTGGGCACTGTCGGCCGTGGGCAGACTAAGTGGCCTAGGGGCAAGCTGGGAGTCCCTGGTACATGACAGTTTTTGGCTCTCTATTCTATTATCACCTTCTTTGGGCTGAGCAAGGGCTCTGCCTTGGTGATGGCCTGAGCAGCAAGGAGTCTATGTTAGTCTGTGTAATGGGGTTCCAGGGGACAGAGGTCGGGCTGGGCCAGTCTGACCATCCTTTGTTCCTGGTCTGTCTGCGTCTGCAGCAGGATCGTCCCTTCTCCCCTGGCCTTTTAGGACTCCTTATTCTGAGCAGATCTTGGGCTTGTGATTGTGCCCTTTCGGTCCTTAGTTGGGCTCACAGTTCTCCCCCTCCAGTTATTCCATTCTGGGCATGGGTCTCGTGCCGTCTTGGGGATTACGGCCACACAGTTCTAGCTGGGGAGTGGAGTGGCTTCCCCTGGAGCCCCATTTGTGTTGTCAGAGCTGAAGGCCCAGGGTTGGTCCCTCCTGCGCTTTACCATCCCGTCCAGACCTGCTCTGCCCAGTGTTTGTCCATGACGCCGCCGCCAGCTTGGTCCACCCATCTGGCTGCTGCCCTGACTCCTCTGTGGCTTAACCCCCTATTTTCTCATCATGGGCTTGGATCACTTCCCTGCCTGCAGGTGTTGGGCTCTGGTGGAGACCAGTGGAGCAAATGATCCAGACTTTGCTGTTTTCTTTTTCTAGACTTATCACCAGACCCCACCACCCACCTTCTCCTTCCGAGAAAGAGTGACTCACAAGAGTCTTGTCTACCTCTGGTTCCTGTGCAGGTATCTTAACTCTCATTTTTGACAGTTTAAGGGAGGGGCAGCTTCAGAAAAACCTTTTTCGGTGCCCACACCCAGGCAGGAACCCATCCCTGTGTAAACTGCTGCTGTTCTTATTCTCACTTAGGTTGGCAAAGAGTAGGGCTTAATTTTCTTCAGCATTTGGGGGCAGGGAACATTAAAGATTTGGCATTGAGTGTTTGGTATGTGCCAAGGGAAGTTAAACTCCTACTTAAAGGGTAGGTGCATTTCATAGATGAGGAAAATTGCAGATCTGAGGGGTGAGGTGATTTGTTCCATGATACACAGCTAGGAATGGTAGAGCTAGAATCTGAATGTTGTGCCATTTTATTCTAATCGTTAGTGCTTTTACTACCTCTTCTGTCTCCCAAGCATGGGTATTTTAGGAAATATATAACATTTTCATTAGTAATAGACTTATTTCCCCATCTTCCTTTCCACGTCATTTATTCTTAGCCCACGTTGATGCTTTTTCATGGATGCAGTGAAGTAAAAGTTCATCTAGGACACGTACGCTGGGAGTTAAGGCAGACTTAGACATAAGTCCCTAGGCAGTCACTGTTGCTCAGCTCAATTTCAGACCTACGCATGGCCTCTAACTCCCTCCACACTACCCCACAATCTTTGCCCCTCTTTTCTCAGTTCCGTGGCACTTGCCCTGGGTGCCCTAACTGTATGGCACGCTGTTCTCATCAGTCGAGGTGAGACTAGTATCGAAAGGCACATCAACAAGAAGGAGCGACGTCGGCTGCAGGCCAAGGGCAGAGTGAGTAGGGCCGGGGTTGGGGTGGAGGGATGGGTAGGTAACTGAACCTGCCATCCTGTAAACAGAGGCCATGGTCAGGGCCAACTAAGGCAGGCATCATGAAATCCAGAACTTGCCTGGCCAATTTAGGCTCAAAATTGGTTTAAGGAAAAGGGTTCATAGAAACATGTTTTTCTTTGCTCTAGGTTTTTAGGAATCATTACAACTATGGCTGCTTGGACAACTGGAAGGTATTCCTGGGTGTGGACACAGGAAGGTAAAGTAAAATATTTAGACCAGCGCTGTTCATTGAACTTTCTGTGATGAGAAAAATATTCTATACCTCTGCTGTCTAAAACATTAGCCACTAGTCACATACGGCTTTTGAGCGCTTGAAATGTGGCTAATGTATCAGTGAATTGAATTTTAAATTTAATTTCATCTTCACCAACTTAAATAGGCATGTGTGGCTAGGGGCTCCCATATTGGTATGGTAGCAGGTGACTACGACAGAATCCTTAGAAAGCTGTTCTCGAGAAGGGACCTCTAGTTAGGGTATGCTGGCCACCAGTCACCTCTCATTTGTATGGCAGTGTCTGGATTTCAAGCACATAATTTGTGGGATTGAAGTCATCTATTTGTGACAGAGGGCCTAAGACAATAAATGAAGCTAGCTCCCTCAGCCCAAGAGGCAAAGGTAAATCATTCTTCAAATTGCAACTACTGAGGCAGTAATAAGTAGGTGACCTTAAGTACCTGCCCTCTTCCTTTTCCCATCCTATTATTCCTGCCTGTCACTGTGCTTACAGTGGCCCCTTACAAGTTTAGCTCAAAACCTCTAAAGGCCTTCAAGGCACCAGAGGGCACATTTATTGGACAAAATTGGAACTTTTATTGCTTTTGCAATGAAAGCCAGGGTAGCTTCAGACTACCTTGATGTATCTTTGCTGAGGAATGAGGCTCAGGAAGGAAGACTAGGAAATCTTAGCTCTCACAAGTATTTCTGTCTTCTCTTATAGGCATTGGCTGACTCGGGTGTTGTTACCTTCCAGTCACCTGCCCCATGGGAACGGAATGAGCTGGGATCCCCCTCCCTGGGTGACTGCTCACTCAGCCTCTGTGATGGCAGTGTGAGCTGGAGTGTGTCAGCCACAACTTGAGCACCACCCTGCTTCCTCCACTGCCTCAAGGGCCTTCAAGGATAGCTTCTTGGAATCCTTGAGCAAAAAGAGCCAGTGCGCCTGCCTACGGTACCATGCAGGGACAGCTCAAGGACCAGTCTCCCGGCCATGGCGGAAGCAAGGCATGATGTGGCAAAATCCTAGGACTGATGTCCCTTTACTCAGGCAAACAGAAGTTCCAGCCCCAGACTGGAGATCAGGCAGCTAGCAACCTGGCCGGGTACTGACCCCGACCTCCTCCAGCTTACAGCACTGGGGTTGGCTACCACCTCTTCCACTTGCCGTCTGAGAAAACACCTGAATGGTAGAGCTGAGATCCTGGCTCCTCAACAGGGCAAAGATACCAGGCCTACTGCTGAGGTCACTGCCACTTCTCACGTGCTGAAGGGAGCAAAAATAAAGGTATTTGATTTTTTAAAGATATGTAGCTTTTCACTCTTTGCCTTTCTTGTGGGGCGGGGAAGGGGAAAGTCAGGGTCAAGGCCTAGTGAGTGGGTGTTCTGGTCCTGCCACCTCTACCCCACTTGGAGGGGTTGGATGTCCTGAAGAATTCCTGGCCAGTTCCTATCACTACTGTTCCTCTAGCTTATGCAGTGTTGCTTCTGGTTATGTACTGCTGAGGCAAAAGTGGAGAGAGGGAAATAACTGACGGCCCCATTACCAAAAGAATCTTTATTCTCCAGCAGGTACACACACGCCACCATCCCTGGTCCTCAGGGCCACACTCATCTGTATTCACCCTCAGCAGCATATCTCACTTTTTCTGACATATAAATGGAAGAGCCCCAAAACCAAGATCATTCTTCAAACACAAGTAGTCTCACACTCAGTTACTTCACAAATCCATTCGAAGTCAGGATTCCTATGTTTCTTGTACAGCCATGCGACAGAGGCCCAGCATTTGTGCGGTGTCTGTGGGAAAGGCAATCAGAAGCCAGTCATCTCCCTGCTTTGGGCACGATGGCTTGATAGTTAGTTAGTAATTTCAGGTTAGATTGTCTGTCCGAACAGTGGAGGCCAGGATGGAGGGCTCAGCTGCCAGGGCTCCCCAGCAGAAACCTGTAGGCAAAAAGAATGTTGACAGCATTAGTGGTGAGGCTCATTTCAATCCCATCTCTCCCCATGGCCTAAAAACTCACCATTCTCCCCTGGCTGACACTGCTTCCTTACGCACCAGTCTCTTCTTGTCATCCAGGGGTTTGGCTAAGGCCCGGATCACCTGCAGTTTGTACGGCAGCAGCTGTGGAGTTAGAGGAGCTAATCTTAGCCTTGTTCAACCAAGACAACCAAAAAAGCTGCTCTGACTCTACAACTAATACTCTTCCTATTCTTCTTTAGTGATTCCAGAGAATGCTGTGTGGCAGGCCGGCCATTCTGTTTTAGGGTAGTCAGGAAATCCTTGCCTATCTGTACCCTACAGTGCATACCTCAGTCACACAGCAGGGTGGCCAGTCCCTCTTGACTAAGGCAAAAAGGTCCCTCTGGCTCCTCTAAGAAGCTTCCAAGCCAGAGAGGGACATCTGCGCTACTCACCACGGGGGTGGGGAGGTGAGTAACAGCGTGCATACACTGCAGTGCCGCGATCCGGACAGCCTGGAACACAACCATAAGGAGGTGAGGGGAGACCCACGAAGGGGAGACGTACAGGCCAAAGAGTTGTTGAGGCTCAACGCACCATGGAAGGGCTGGAGCTGAGGTTTAGGAACTTGGTGACGAGGGTGTCAATGTGGAGACTCATGACTTGGGGTGCTTCCAGTAGAAGAGGCTGAAGGCAGCTGAGGGTGGAGAGCTGTACCACAGAGTCGGGGCAGGACAGGGCCTCCAGCAGCAAGGAAAGCAGCTAAGGGGGCACAGGGAAGGTGGGATGACCACATCTTTGATGAGCCTGCTTCCCATCCCCTTTCTGGCCCCAGCTGCGGGACAATGGCTCGGTCCCTGCTTAGAGGCCGTGACTGCGAGGCTTACCGTGGGCAGCTCCGGCAAGAGCACAGGCTTTGGTAGCCTGTTAAGTACATGAGACAGACCCTTCAGGTAATTTGGCTTCACATCTGGAAAAAATGGAAAAGCTTAGGGGAGAAACTGGGCTCAGACATAGAGCTTAAGAATTCAATTCTAATCTCTGGTGAAGCTAGGACATTAGCCTACAAAAAGTTCTTTTTTTTTTAAAAAAGCCCCTCAAGCTCAGAATAGCCAAGATATGCCAATCAAAGGAAAAGAGTGGGTCAAGAATCTAGACGTTCAGCCCTTCAGGTACAGGTCACACTACAGCTCTAAAGAAGCACTCAGGTCCTAAATTATTTTGGAGACTGCGGCCTGACCAAAGGAGAGGCCTGTATATTTGAGGGCTTTCCTTTAGACTCTCCTCACCTCGAGGAGCAGCATGGAAGCCCCGGACCAAAGCAGGCACGTTATCCGTGAAGAACCGCTGGCGAAACATGATCCGCACTTCAGCATGGCCGGCACGAGTCAGCACATCAGTGCAGTCAGACATGAGCAGAGAGAAGCCATCAGCTGCTGCTGGGCCTAGTTCTGGATCACTCAGGAGGCCCATGAGCTGGAGAAAAGAGAGCCTTTGAGGTTCCTCAGCGGGGAAGAATCTTAAATACCCAAGAGGAGGACAGTAGTCATTTTTGGGAAGACGATCGACAGCAAAGTTCCTGTTTAGGTCCCAGGTTCTGCTGTCTTCAGCAAGGACTTACCCGGTCTGTAAGGCAGGAGCTGAGAGGATGATATCTAAGCACTAGGGCCTTTGTGACCTGTTATCAGAGAGAAAGAGAACAGTTAGGGCATGACACTCAAACCCTGAGAAGCATGCATATGCTTCAGGGTTAAATGGAGAAATGCTATTTAACCAGACCAACTGTTCTCTGTCTAACCGGAATCCATTCCGACTCCTTACCCAGAGAAGCAGTGTGAAGGCCTGACTACGATAGGGCCCAGAGCTCAGGCCAGCCTCCACTTTGTCCACAGCCAGCTGTAGGAATTCATCCAGCTGTTGCCCTAAAAAGGAGGGAGGAAATGCTGATGCAGAGGGTACATATGTCCGTTTTACCAACAAAGGTGTAAATCATTTAAATGTAGAAGCCATTAGAAAAAACCAATATTGTTTTGGCTGTGGATTTGGCCCACTCAGCTCTAGGACGCCAGCATGAGAGCCTGGTATTCTCATAATGTAGGGGTGCTGGCATTCGAAAAAGAGTTGTCTACTTCTTTTTTTTTTTTTTAATTAATTTATTTATTTTTATTTTTGGCTGTGTTGGGTCTTTGTTTCTGTGCGAGGGCTTTCTCTAGTTGCAGCCAGCGGGGGCCACTCTTCATAGCGGTGCGCGGGCCTCTCACTGTCGTGGCCTCTCTTGTTGCGGAGCACAGGCTCCAGACGCGCAGGCTCAGTAGTTGTGGCTCACGGGCCCAGTTGCTCTGCGGCATGTGGGATCTTCCCGGACCAGGGATTGAACCTGTGTCCCCTGCATTGGCAGGCGGATTCTCAACCACTGCACCACCAGGGAAGCCTGAGTTGTCTACTTCTAATAAAGAATTACCCCTAATAGCTCTTTGTAGGGAACAGGATGACAGAACTAGATAGAGCACTCTGCTTGAAGCCCTTATCTTATGTCCTATAAAGCTCTGCCCAACTCTGGTCTTGACTCTTGTCCCACGGGCTGTCCCTTGGAAAGCCCTATTATTGATATATTAGCTAACTTCCTTTAAAAAGAGAATGAGAACTAAACGTCAAGATTTCATCAGAAGTTGATTCAGGGAGGCTCCCAACCCACAGCCTCACTCCAGTACCTGCAGGATGCTTGTTCAGAAGTCCTGCAAAGCACTTGGCAGCAGCAGTGGAGGAGAAGGGGCAGCTGTGGCAGCAGCTCAGCTCTAAAAGTTCCCGCATGAGTTGGTTCAGCTGAGGGATTTCCACCTATAGAAAACCTGGCCATGTCATGGACCCAGAGAACACTTGAGCTCTAAGAGACACCCAGGAGAGAGTGGCAGCACGGGCCAGGGTGGATGGGAAATAAATTCTCCAGTGGGAAAAGCAGAAAATCAGCTTAGCTTGTGACAAATTTCAGCCCAGAAGTCACCCAGGATCCACCTCCCCTGGTCCGGGTTAAACTAGGGTACTCCCCAAATGCTGTGGTCACTTACATTTCGAGGCAGGGAGCAGACAAAGGCCATAAGCAGTGCAACCAGCCGCCTCTGCCCTGAGGAGCCATCCTACAGAGGAAGAAGAGCCCTATCAAGCCTGTCCTGCTAGCAAGAGGCTTGTCTGCCCTGATGATACCCATCCCAGGTTAGCCCTAAAAATTTGAAGGACAGAAGTCCCAAGATTCTCCCCCGTCTGATCCATCAGACCCTTACCTGGAATGGTTGGAATCTTCCAGGGAAGCTGTTCTCAGGCAGGAAGGAGATGTTGCCATCCAAGAAGAGGGGCACAATGTGGGCGACACTCTGGGCAGCCAAGCTGGGGGTAGAGCACTAGGTGTCACCAAGGAGCCAGGGTTCTACAGCAGCCCTGGGGTTCCTGGTAGTCACTAGTCCGTGGGCCAGAGCATGATCATTCACACCTTCAACAAATACTAATTCAGCACATGTTATATGCCAGGAACCATTCCTGTTCTAGGCCTTGGTGCTACAGCAGTGAACCAGACAGATCAAATCCCTGTTCTCCTGGACCTTATGATCTAGCGAGAGAACTCAATGTGTATTTCAGAAGTGCTCCACAGGTGACTGTCATGCACATCTGCAGCTAAGAACCATTAGTCTGTGGCCCCCAGTCCATGATGCTAAAAGGCCCCTTCTTACTTTGCCAGCAAGACTTACAAAACAAAAGCTGCCTCCATGTTTCAATCTGGGTAAAAGGACAGCTCAAAAGGAAGTTATTTGCTGCTTCTTCCCAAGAATTCTATCCTCCCTGGGATCAAGTCACATCCCTGATTATACTCACTCAGGGCTCAAGTGGGTGGTGGCAGTGCCAATGACAGACACCATGGCGGCCAAGACCTCATCCTGCAACAGCACTTTTTTCAGAACTGAGTGCTCCTTCTCTGCAAAATCAAAACACACACAATCACAGGCCATGACTATGGCTCAGACGATTAGGTCCTGTCATCATCATGACTCTGGGCCTTGACTCTAGTTTCAAGAGGAGCAGTTTTTAAACTGTCCTCTAGTAGTGCTGTCGCCCTGAGAAGCAGCAAGGCACCAGAAGCAGCAGTGTGTAATGCAGGCCACAGGGAGCTCCCGAGAACTCTGTGCAGTCCTTTGACTGGGCAACAGTGGGAAATAAGGCTAGCTGATATGAACATTCTTAACATCAGAAATGTTAGTGTTTTCAAAAACTTAAAGGTAACATAGATTTATCTTCATGGGTCCTTTTATACAGCAGCTACCACACATACATACATTACTGTTGCCAAGCACTGCACATTAACTTATTTAATCCTTACCAACTACCCTGTGATATAGATATTACTCTCTATCAACCCCATAAAGTGAGGAGACAGAAGCTTAGAAAGGCTATCTTCATCTAAGTTGGCAAGTGGTAGTGTTGACCATGAAACCCAACCAGGTCTGCTTGACTCCAGAGCCTAATTCTAACTAATCTAATTACACAGCAATTAAAGGGGGAAAAAGTGTGCATCCTTTTGAGTGTTGCTAACACTAGTAGATTTTGGTTCCTGCCGAAGGTCAGCTTGGCACCCTCTGCTTGAAGTGAAATCTCATTATGTGCACACAGGATTCAAAAGAAGCCTCTGCTGGTACCAAATGCAATACCAGTGATACCCCGAGGGTGGCAGTGCTGTTCAACACTAGTGGAAGGCCGAGTCGGGAGGAGGGAGGAAGGAGGGGTGAGGTGGAGGAAGTTACCTGGCATGGAAGCCTGCACAGCCAAGGCAAGCAGGCAAGGTATAGCTGTCTGATGGAAATACCAGCAGCTCTCGGGGTCTTGCTGGCATTTTTCTGCCACCTGCTGGAGACTCTGACAGACAGCAATAACTTCACTTGTTCCTGCAACCGTATTCCCTGTGTGGTGAGAAAGTTCTCTGTAAGGTTTTCTTAAAAGCACTTCCAGGTCTGTCACATACAGAATGTGGGAAGAATAATCGAAGACGAGTAACTGAAGAGACCAAGAGTGTCTTATAAAGAGCCAAGTCATTTTATCCAGGAGCTGAGACCTGCCCAGCCAGCTCTGCAACAGAAGCATTCATACACAGCTGATCGTTGAACAAGGCGGGGGTGAGGGGAGCCAACCCTCCTGTACAGTCGAAAATCCACGTGCAAGTTATAATGGTCCCTCTTTACACAGTTCCTCCATATCTGCAGTTCTGCATCTGTGGACTCAACCAACCACAAGCATGTTGTACTATAGTTTTTACTACTGAAAAAAATCTGTATACGTGGACCTGTGCTGTTCAGACTTGTTTTGTTCAAGGGTCAGCTGTACATTCTCATTTAGCTTTCATAACAACTCTCTTAGAAATATCATTTCCCCCATTTTATAGAGGAGGATGTGGAGTCTCAATAAATTACCAGTGGTTTTTCCAGGGTAACAGTGAAAAAGTCAGGAATCAAACCCAGGCCACGCTCTGAGTCCAGTGTTCTTTCTACTTTACATCAGGTGCTGGATCATCCACAAAGGGCCGGGCAGTGCAGAGCGGGGCACTTAGGGACTTAGTGAGGGCCCATGGTGTGCATGCACAGGTTCACAATAGCAATAGCTGCTGTCACTTACGTCACTTATGAGGAGCAGTGCTTCTCAAACTCCAGGGTATGTACAGGTTACTTGGAGATCCAGTTAAAATGCAGATTCTGATCAGTGGCGCCTGAGATTCTGCATTTCTAATAAACTCCCAGATAATACCCGTGCTACTGGTTGATGAACCCTATTTTGAGTAGCATGGCCTTACAGTGGTGCTTTTCTTTTCTTTTTTAAAAAAATTTTATTTATTTTATTTTTTTATTTTTGGCTGCGTTGGGTCTTCGTTGCTGCACGCAGGCTTTCTCTAGTTGTGGCGAGCGGGGGCTGCTCTTCGTTGCAGTGCACGGGCTTCTCATTGCGGTGGCTTCTCTTGTTGCAGAGCACAGACTCTAGGTGTGTGGGCTTCAGTAGTTGTGGCGCACGGGCTCAGCAGCTGTGGCTCACAGGCTCTAGAGTGCAGGCTCAGTAGTTGTGGCGCACAGGCTTAGTTGCTCCGCGGCATGTGGGATCTTACCGGACCAGGGCTCGAACCCGTGTCCCCTGCATTGGCAGGCGGATTCTTAACCACTGCTCTACCAGGGAAGTCCCCAGTGATGCTTGTCAATGGACTCCGTGGGCATTCTTAATAACTGTTGCCCAAGTCTCATCCCTCCTCAGAGGCTGAATCAGTTGGACTAAGAACCACACATTCAGCACTTTTTAAAAGTTCCCGGGCTTCCCTGGTGGCGCAGTGGTTAAGAATCTGCCTGCTAATGCAGGGGACACAGGTTCGAGCCCTGGTCTGGGAAGATCCTACATGCCGCGGAGCAACTGGGCCCGTGAGCCACAACTGCTGAGCCTGCGCGTCTGGAGCCTGTGCCCCGCAACGGGAGGGGCCGCGATAGTGAGAGGCCCGCGCACCGCGATGAAGAGCGGCCCTCGCACCACGATGAAGAGCGGCCCCCGCTTGCCGCAACTAGAGAAAGACCTCGCACGAAACGAAGACCCAACACAACTAAAAATAAATAAATAAATAAATAAATAAATTCAACATTTAAAAAAAAAAAAAAAAAAAAAAAGTTCCCATGTGACTCTTACTATAGCCACCACTGGAACCACTGCTTTAGAGGCATCAACTCTAAACCTGACTATGGTTCCCCCTTCAGCCCAGTTCCTTGATGACTGTTCCTGGTAGTTACCTTTGTTCATCTGGCAGAGATGCTGCAGCAGAAGAGGCAGGGTCTCCTTGACAATACTGGCATGTGTGGATATAGCTGACAAGGCCTGCAGACAGCGCCGATGCCGGGAGCATTTGGTGGGCCCATCCCCTCTAGCCAAATCTGACTCCTCTGAAAGCAACCCAGGAGACAAGATTTCACTGTGTGATGGCAAGCATGAAGGCCCCCAAGCCTCCCTGGGAAGGGGCAAGCCACGGAAGATCAGAGACACATACCTATACACAGCTCCTCAGCAAGCTTGGGCACTAGGTGGCTGCTGAAGGCCGCAGGGTAGAGAGTGGCCAGGGTTCCTGATGCTTCCAGTGCTGCCACCCTGCTGGGGCACAAGGCAAATGAGCACTAGCTGAGCCTTGATCCACGGCTCTCTTGCCTAGGCCTGCCATTCGGCAGATTCAGGAGCGTGGGCTTCTGAGGCCACCCTGCTGAAGAGTAGGATTCCAGTACTTACACCACTAAGTTGGACTGGGCTTCTTAATGCCCAAGAAAAGAGAGCATTCCCACACCTCCAACCGGGTAGCAGCCAGAGCCAAGCACAGGGCCCACCTCCCCTACGGAAAGCCAAGGGTCAGAAGCACAGAGCCCTGGAACAGCTTGCTCGATCTCACTGCCTTATATTCTCACCAACTCTGGGAATCCTCCTCCAGGAAGCTCAGTCTGTATAGGTGACCCACTGCCAGCTCCAAGTCCCCAGAAGACAGGAGATCTGTGCAGGAAGGAAACACGGGCCTCACCTTTCTTCCCCTGCAGCCATCACAACCCCTCCTAAAGTCCTATAAGAAGTCCCAAATCATCCAGAGTTGTAGTGAGAACCAGGGAATTAAGATTGCTCTTCACTTAAGACAGAAAATCACAAGAAAGGGACCAATACTCCTATCTTTTCTCTTTCCCTTAAGCGTACCTGGCTGGGCACCCAAGACTGTGAGTGTACGGATGCCAACAAGCTGAAGCTGGGTGCTGGGGTCCGTCAGGGCCATGAATACCAGTGAGCACAGCTGGTCCTTGAAGCCACTCAGAGGCCTTTCATCTAGGAAGAGACAGAGTCCAGGTTAGAGGGAAACCCTATTCAGAAGTGATGCAAAGATAACCTGGGACAGATTTTCTTTTTTTTTTTTGCCGCGCTGCGTGGCATGTGGGATCTTAATTCCCTGACCAGGGATCGAACCCGTGCCTCCTGCGGTGGAAGCGCAGAGTCTTAAGCACTGGACCGCCATGGAATTCCCGGGGCAGATTTAAATAATTTAATCCATTGGGTATCTGGGAAGTACACTAGGAAAGAAATCAACAGGTCTCATCTGTTAAGTGTTCTCTTGGGCTACAACCTCAGAACAACAGGTCCACTGTTCTAGACTACTTCTCTGTAGCGCTCTTTGCCTGCCATCCTTTATAGGGCTATAGTGCTCAGCAGCCCCCAGGATACCACATCTAGAAGATGGCCTCACCCTTGTCTTCATAGCTCCATTTCTGTTGCAGCTTCAAGAAACCCAGGATCATTTCAAGGATTGTCCGCCGCTGGTTGCTCTGTAATGTTTTAAGGGGTATTCAAGTCAAAAAATACTTTATTTTTAAAGGATTTCAGTCCTGCTACTGCAGAATTGGGGAGAATTATCCTTGTACATAAGTGTCAGGAAAAGAGTGAACAAGGGAACCAGCAGCAGCTAATGGGAGCAAAACCCGAGATCTACTATATCTAGGCCCAAGCTCAATGCTTAGCGCTCTCTCTGTGAGAGAGCGATCCTGGCAAGGGGTCCCATCATTTCCCCAACAGATTCTGCTTTCTTACCTGACTGTGCTTGTGGAACTGTTCCAGCAGTAGGGGCAGCACGTTGCTGGTGATGTGGTCACAGGCCCGGGCAGACGCACCTGCAGCCGCCTGCAACAGTTTGGCACTAGGCCACACCAGTTTCATGTCTGGTTCACACAGATGGTGCCTGCAGTCTAGAGAGGCAGCACATCACAGACCTAGGGAGTAGGCTGAATATTGCCTGGTTCCCCTGCAGGCCATAGAAGTTGGAGGCTGAGCCCCGGGACAGTTGGCTAGCAGTTACCACTTAAATTGCTTTCAATTCAAAGCAGGGCTCCAGCACCCAAATCACTGAACATGGGGGCCACTCATGAAAGGTCACTGGCCTTAAGGAATTTCTCTCTTGTGCTCACTCCCCTTTCTAGCTGCCATGGCCCCATTACCCTGTAGAATGTTGCTAAGGAAGGAGTCAAGGAGGTCCTCAGCATCAGCCCTCAGCACAGAGCGAGACAAACACGCAGTCAGGGAGTTAAGGGCCGCCAGGCCCTCGGCCTCTACCCGCTCACTTGCCGTCTGGAACACCTGTCAGGGAGGGATCCCATGGCTACTGAGGTGAGCCTGCACCAGCTGAAACCCCACCCACCTACTGCCTATTTCCTTTGCAGGAAGGGGGTGGTGAGAACCTCTGGGGCACAGCAATGGAAATTAACCCCCCAAATGAGTTTCTTCTCAATTGGTGTATTCTCACTAAGTCCTCAGTCCCACTAGGATTGATACACATACTTTTTGAGAAACTGAATACTGACTTTGAGCAGTGGTTGTTGGGAACCCCTTTCCTAGTCTCTTCCTCTTCCCCTCTACTCAGCATGACCTATGCTCCTTACCATGGAAGGACAGGAATTGGGCACTGGGCAAGACTGATCATGTGCCACCACCAAACAGCTGACCCTACCCTTGTCATTTAACTAGAAGTATGCCCCCTTGCTCTCTTGCTGAATAACCAAGCACAGCAATAGAGGGAAAAGGATACGGTGTGTTATTTCCCCTCGTGCCTGACAACCAGGAGTTAATGGTAGTGAGTTTATCTAAGTAACACTCACCTCTCTGCGGATAGAAGCCCAAAGGCTGGGGAGGAAGTCCTTTAGTTCTTTCTGTCCGTACACAGCACAGCAAGCATTCTGCCAAGGAAAGCACAGGTAATGGCTATCTACACATTCAGACTTCCTAGGATATGCAGGCCCCTCAGCATAATGGCACCTGAAAGACCCTGGCTCTCAGCAGTAAAACCAGCAGGATTTCATAACCATCCTACCCAGGTCACTGAAAAATAGGAGCTTGTCCTGACTGATGGAAAACAAGCATGAAGAGGGAGCCCTGGTCAGCCTTTCCTCAGCTGCCACTCAGTTACTACAGAACAAGACAAAATGCAACTGGGGGCTTTAGGTCAACATATAGGCCCGGATTCTGGGTATCCCTCTCTTGAGGCCAATGAACTATTTCCTGGCTCTCAATCAATTCATAATCCTTTAGCACCCCTAAATTGTCTAAAGACAGCTGGATCCTCAAAAGAGAACAATCACTCACTAGAGTCTGCAGAGAATCCAGCTTGGCACTCAGAATCTCGGAATCCACTTTCTCAATCAGCAGGGGGAGCAGGAACTGTGGGAGAGAAGGAAGAACTAAAGAGTGAGATATGGGTAGTGTTGCAGCCACACCAAGGCCAAAGGTGTCCTCACTGCCACCAGTTCCCAGGGGTAGGTGTTACATCAAGGAGCTATACTCGAGTCGAGAGTTGTGACTGTAAACCAACCTCCCTCTCAATCCATGGCCAGATTCCCGGTGACCTGAAAAGTGGGCTAGCTGGCAAAGCTAAAGAATTTCAAAAGATAGCACCAAATAGGGATTGGTTTACTATTTTAAATGAAGAGATGGTGAAGTTCTTTACTTCGAAGGTCTGAAGACACTTGCAGGATGCCATACCCTAAAATGTATACTGCAACTTTCTTTTCCCCCATGCTTTTACTGTTCTTTCTTCAGACCCTTCTGTGGGTTGAGGCTACATATCCTAACTTTGGCTAGACCCACCTCAGCAAATCGCAGTGTAGAAGCCAGCACAGCTCGAAGACTCAGGATGAGATCTTCTCTCTGGATACCATGGGGATCATTAGGTGGCTGGAAAAGGGAGAAGGGGGCGTGGGTTTGTATAACTCTTCAGACCACCCCTGGACACAGGAGTGAACCTGGCAACCCTGCAGAATAGGGTGAGATTTACACCCAATCTGGCAGAAGAAGTATGGTATGAGGCCCCAGCAGGAAGACTGCTTGCTCTTACATGTTCCTTGGGAATTTTTGTCTGTTGGGCATTTATCTTCTATCTGATCACACAGTTTCCATCTGATCTATCATCTCACCACTCAGAGATAAGCAGCCTTAACTTTCTGGTGCAACTTTCTTCTCTGTATATATAGTATTATGACAATGTGATTGGTAGACACTGTTTCCCTTTAAAATATATATACTTTTAAAAACTGTGATCTTTTGAATATATTTTCTGCAATCTATTTTTTCACTTAATACTAGGTACCTTTTTTCATGTTATTATTTTTTCATAGCATTAGTTTTAGTGGCTGATACTATTTCATTGTGTGGTTGAGTCACAGTTTATTTGGATAATCACCCTTTGATGGACATTTCTATTTTTTCACCCTTATAAAAAGCTGTAATTCTGGCATTATAAAAACATTCATGATTTCTGCATCAAGAAGGCAGATTTTTTTTTATTGAAGTATATAGTTGACTTACAATATTGTGTTAGTTTTAGGTGTACAGCAAAGTGATTCACTTATATACATATATATATATTTCAGATTCTTTTCCATTATAGGTTATTATAAGATACTGAACATAGTTCCCTGTGTTATACAGTAAATCCTTGTTGTTTATCTATTTTATATATAGTGGTATGTATCTGTTAATCCTGTACTCCTAATTTATTCCTCCTCACCTTCTTTCCCCTTTGGTAACCATAAAGTTTGTTTTCTATATCTTTGAGTCTGTTTCTGTTTTGTAAATAAATTCATTTATATTACTTTTTAGATTCCACATATAAGTGATATCATATAATATGTCTTTCTCTGTCTTACTTTACTCAGTATGATATCTCTAGGTCCATCCATGTTGCTGCAAATGGCATTATTTCATTCTTTTTTATGGCTGAGTAGTATTCCATTGCACGTGTGTGTGTGTGTGTGTGTGTACACACACACACACGCACCCCCCCCCCCCCCATCTTTAGCCATTCATCTGTTGATGAACGTTTAGGTTGCTTCCATGTCTTGGCTCTCATAAATAGTGCTGCTATGAACACTGGGGTGCATATATCTTTTCAAATTAGAGTTTTCATCTTTTCTGGATATATGCCCAGGAGTAGGATTGCTGGATCATATGGTAGCTCTATTTTCAGTTTTTTAAGGAAACTCCATACTGTTTTCCATAGTGGCTGCACCAATTTACATTCCCACCAACAGTGCAGGAGAGTTCCCTTTTCTCCACAACTTCTCCAGCATTTATTATTTGTAGACTTTTTGATGATGGCCATTCTGACAGGTGTGAGGTGATACCTCATTGTAGTTTTGATTTGCATCTTTTCATGTGCCTTGGCCACGTGTATGTCAAGAAAGCACACTGAAAACATACATCAGATTTTCCTTTTCTCTTTAGAAACCCCACCAAAAATACAGTAAAGGGATTTTCCTTTCTTTTCTTTCTTTCTTTCTTTTCTTTTTTTTTAAAGCTATAAAGCTAAAGGTTGAAGAGAACAGGATAAGGGATGTTAGCAACAAAACTGTAGAAGGTGAAAAGCAGATGGATAAGAAGAAAATGACTTAGCAGAGCCAAGACAACAGAATCCTCAGTAGGCTTGGGGAATGCTCAGTAACTCCCCATATACACCACAGTCTCCCAAAAAGCTTCGCAACCAGCAGTACCAGGTACCTTTGGAATTGGGAGTGGGGTTGGAGAAGCAATCTGACCTCTGAGATTGCCTCTCAAGTCCTCCTTAGCTGCAGTAGAATCTGGAGGTTTAATTCTTTAGAGAGGGTAAGACAGAGGTCTAGTCTTAAGAGATGTAGGTGCAGCTGAGGGCCTGGGTGCTGAATCAAAAGGGGTCTAAGTGGGAATTCCCTGGTGGTCCAGTAGTTAGGACTCAGTGCTTTCACTACCAGGGCCCGGGTTCAATCCCTGATTGGGGAACAGCACGGCAGGAGAAAAAAAAAAAAAAAGAGGTCTAAGTGATACAGCGTTGAGTACTGAGATTTTCCAACCCCTTCCAGCCCTATTTGCTTGTAGCCAGACTTCTCCCTCTAGGCAGATCTAAGGTCTTTTTCTAGAAGAACCTGACTAGCCCAAGAGGAAGAATACACTGGGGGTTCCCGAACTGTCCATGTAAGCCACTATACAAGGAAGTTCATCCTCAGCCAGCCCATTCCTTGTGCTCAGAGCTCCCACTCAACTTTATAATTCTCACTGTAAAACACGTGCAAACTCCCAAGGATTACCAGATATCTGAAGAAAGCCTCTAACCTGGAAATAGAGACCAAAAACAAAACAAAAAAAACTCGGAGGAAACAAAGACCACATATGTGGGGAGAGTTTTCAAAAACAGTAAGAAAGTAATTCATTCATGGATTAAATAAGAACAGAATGCTAAAGAAAAAAAGACCACCAGTCTTAACCTGGTGGTCCAGCAGTTAAGACTCTGAGCTCCCAATGCAGGGGGCCCGGGTTCGATCCCTGGTCAGGGAACGAGATCCTGCATGCCGCAACTAAGAGCCTGCATGCCGCAACTAAAAGATCCTGCATGGTGCAACTAAAGATCCCGCATGTGGCAACAAAGATCCTGTGTGCCGTGACTAAGACCCAGTACAGCCAAATAAATAAATATTTAAAAAAACAAAACAAAAGACATTCAAGAGATCATCAAAAATGACAATAAAAGGCCCTGGGAAAATATACATCAACAGAGGAATGGATAAAGAAGATGTGGTACATATATACAAAGGAATATTACTCAGCCATAAAAAGGAATGAAATTGGGTCATTTGTAGAGATGTGGATGGACCTAGAGAGTGTCATACAGAGTGAAGTAAGTCAGAAAGAGAAAAGTAAATATCGTATAATAATGCATATATGTGGAATTTAGAAAAATGGTATAGATGATCTTATTTGCAAAGCAGATATAGAGACACAGATGTAGAGAACAAATGTATGGATACAAAGGGGGAAAGGGGTGGGGTGGGAGGAATTGGGAGACTGGATTGACACATATATATTATTGATACTATGTATAAAACAGACAACTGATGGGAACATACTGTATAGCACAGGGAACTCTACCTAATGCACTGTGGTGACCTAAATGGGAGGGAAGTCCAAAAGGGAGGGGACATCTGTATGTGTATGGCTGATTCATTTTGTTGTGCAGTGGAGGCTAACACAACATTGTAAAGCAACCATACTCCAATAAAAATTAATTAAAAAAAAAACGGTGCTGGGAAATTCAAAGCATGAGTGCAGAAATGAGAAACAAAATCAATAGAAGGGGTTAATAGGAGATGTGCTAGTCCTGGGCCTTTCTGCCCTCAGAGCCATTCCTTGGGCTGACCACTGCAGGCTACATTTCCCAGGCTCCCATAATGGCCTGGGTTCAGCCAATGGGAAGCACTTGTAGAAGAATGCAGGTCAGAAGGAAAGGAAAACCCAGGGCATTTCTTCCCATTTCTCCAATTTAGTGGGCGCTTTCAGCATTGGCAGCATCTCCTCCATGGCTCCAGCTCCTACTGATAGGCCTATGTTTTTGTCATACTGTCAGCCCCTGAGGTCCAGTAACATCAACTCTTCTCTTTGTCCCTACAGCCTAGGGGTGGTAATGGCTTCCTGCTATTGATAGGTTGCCTCACTATCCCGTTTGGCTTCTCAGCTTTCCCACAACTTGTATAAACAATTTCCTGCATTAAATTATTTCTGTTTTAAATACCAAAGTGATTTCTGCTTTCATGCCTGGACTTTGACTGATAGAAAAGATAAAACTGTAGAATTTTCTTATAAACTAACAAAAAGGTAGAGGTAAGAAATATGAAAGAAAAATAAGAGATTCAGAGGTCTAACAGAAGATTGATAGGCGTTCCAAAAGGAAGGAACAGAGAAAACAGAGGGAAAGAAGTCATCAATGAAAGAATGCAAGAAAATTTCCCAGGACTGAAGGACATGAGTTTCCAGGTTGATGGGACCTACCAAGTACCCAATACAATGCATGAAAACAGACCCATACTAAGGCACATAATTGTGAATTTTCAATATATTGGGGGAAAATAATCAAAACTTAAAAGCTTCCAGAAAAGAGGAAAAAAAGTGACCATAAAGTTTTGCAAATCAAAAAGAATTTAGACTTCTTCACAGCAACTGAAAATTAGAGGTAAATGTAGCAATGCCTTCAATTTCATACCCATATTGTCAATAAGTGGGAGGAAAGAAGACATTCTAGATTTACAAAAATCTAAAAATTTTCACTCTTTTTACACACTGGGGAGGCTAATAAGGGATGTGCACCACCAAAATGAGGGAGTAAACTATAAAATAAGAAGTACATAAACCCAGGAGATAAGAGAACCAATCCAAGAGAAAAGACAAAGGAATCCCTAGATGATGGTAAAGGAAGATTGTCTACTCTGCATTAAGAGTAGGAAGCAACCAGTTAAGACTGTATGGCCAAGTTAAGAATGTTTTTTACATTTTTAAGTCGTTGAAAAAAAATCAAAAGAATAGTATCTTGTGACGCATGAAAATTATATGAAATTTAAATTTCCACGTCCATAAATAAAGTTTTATTGCAATATAGCCACTGTACCACATTCCAGTGTCTATGGCCGTTTTTGTGCTAGAACAGCAGAGGTGAGGAGTTTCAACAGAGACCATATGGCCGGCAAAGTCTAAAATAGTAACTATCTGGCCCTAACAGAAAAAGTTTGCTGACCCCTACACACAGAATAGGAACCATCACTTATACTGATGTGATCCACTATGAGGATGGCAAATGGCCAAAACAGATTGTTAAGCCATAAAGAATATTTCTAACATAAATTGTTACACTAAAAGCCAGGTGTCCCTATTTAAAAGGCTTAAGTTCTTCTGAGAAGAAACAGTGATACTGATTACAAAAGAGATGAAAAGAATATCAGAGAGGTGGTCCCAAGCAATTGATGTCAACTAGAATAAGCTGGTAAGAAATTCCCTATGGCAAAAATGGCTGTGTATCTTTAAAGGCAGTGAGAGTCAATGCTCCAGTGTAGTTTGGTATGCTGTGGTACAACTCCTTTCATTTTTTCCAAATCACTAATGCTTGCAGTACACATACCCACGCACACCCATATAGTGATGAGACCCTGAGTATTTGGAAAAAGAAGGAAAATCAAGATGCAGAGTGGGAGGAAGGTCTGAGGGCATCAGAGCAAACACCTCCTGTACACACTATGCTCAACTGTGTCATCTTTGTTTAGTCAATTTGTTTCTACTGCCTGAGAAGCACCCTCAGAATCCAGGATCATATCCTACAAATCCTTCAGAAACCAACTGAAATCCTATCTTATCTGTGAAGTCAGTTCCTGCCTACTCTAGCTCACACTAAACTCTGTCTTCTTTGAACAATTATAACACCACTTGTTTTGGTCCACAATCTCTTACTGTTACTTAAATGTTTCAACTTTCAAGGACATGAATCGTGTTATACAATCCTGCAGTTCTAAGCACTACATACAGTGTCAAGGAGTCTCCCAAATCCCTGCCGAATTGAACCCTTCCTCCCATGGCAAATGTTTTTCCATTTCCCAGTTTACTAAAACGTTAAGTTCTTGAGGGCAGGGATTGTTTCTTTTGTTCACCGCTGCACCCTCAGGGCCTAGAACTGGGCTTGGCACATAACAGACACTCAACAAATATTTCAATGAGTGAATGAATGAAAGGTACTACTTACAGGGGTAAAATCAATAGGGAAGTAACAGGATGTCACTTCAAACAACTCCTCCACAAAGGGTCCTAAGGCAACAGAGAAAGAATGAGGACTTATAAGCCTCTCATCTGACAAGCCCCAACCAGCTAATTCAAGGCTACAAGGGTGTACCCAGGCTATAGTCTCTGGAGATGAGGTCACGGACGATGCGGAAGGCCACCAGAAGATTACGGGGATCCTTTTCCCCATCCATCACCTGGATGAAGCCAAAGGTGAAATCAGCTCCTAGGCCCTTCAGCTCTGCAGGGGAGAGAACAAGATCATTACTGTCCCATGGGATAGAAAGCTGGGCTTTCTTCTGGCCTGTGTTTTCCCTCTGCTATCACTGCCTTTCCTGCCTCCCAGAGCAGGCCCTTTCTGTTTTCCTATTCCAAGAGAGTTCTCAGTGAAGAGAAGATGTGTGACAATACATAATTGTTACAGAGGTAAGAATTTAAAACATCAGCTCAAACTCCACCCTTTCTTTACTTTCCTGGGGAGTGAGTGGCTCCCAGTTTCCCTTTATCATCCTCTCAAAGTACTGGCTCTTCTATATCACCCCTGGGCTAAAATGAGTCCTGGTAATGGGGGGAAAAAAAGATGTGTTCACTTTTCAGATTTTCCAGAGAGCCCTGCCTCTTACCTTCTTCCCGGGTTCGCATGAAGTTGGTGATGATACTGTAGACTGTGTGTCGGTCCACCTGTGGCAGGGACTTGGTAGGAGAGACAGGAAGTAAGTAAAGAAAGTGCCCAAAGAATACCTCAGCTGACAAAACTACTTCCTGCTTCACATCTCTAAGTGGACAGTTCTCTTTACAGCAGTATAAGATGAACCTCAGAGGAAATGTAGAGAAAGGATACGGCTGTTGCCCAGCAGTCCAGCAGTGGAACCGATAACCAAAACCTGTCCGCTGTATGCCTTACTTTAAGTGTAAGAGGACACAGGTCAGACATAATGGCATGCCTCGCTCTCCTTATACAGTAGCAAGGGATAGCATGTGAACATGGTCAAAGACCTGAAAGAGTTCAGAACTTAGAAGGCAATTTTTTTTGCCATCTAATTCTAGTTATGTCAATGGCTGGGAGATAGAGGAGAATACCAAGGTGACTGTTATCACTCACCTGTACGTGGACCTCCTGGAAGATGGCTTTAAGCACGGAGACTGCCAGCCCTGGGGGCAGGGCCACACACAGGCTCTGGGGGAGAAGAGAAGTGTGAGCACAGAGGGAATTCTGGGAATTCTAGCACAGCCTTCAAGACACAAGCCTAAAACAGGGCTATTTAGCTACAGTGGGAATCACAACATCCAAGTTTGGGGAGAAGTGCTAACAGTGAGAAACATGGTCCCTTTTCTCAAGTTGATTAGGTCTCTGCAGCTCCTTCCAGTTTGGCTTTGAATTCCAGTCCCCAAAGGATACTTCTACTCTACAAACTAAAAACAGAAGTGGAGCTGGCTGAGACTAGTTTAGTCAGCACTTGAAGTCTTACCCTCTAAGGGGAAGGAGAGAATTCACTGGAAATAGGTTCCTGCAAACACGGTATGTAATACAAAAAAGAACTCACAAGTGCCCTCAAACCCTGCAGGACAGACGGGATCACAAGATGATGGTCCTTCAGCCGGTTCTCGTAGAATAGGATCAAGTGTACCACTGCACAGACCAGAAATTCAGCCATTAGTTTACACAGGCTGGAGGAGGGCCCACTGGCTTTGCTCCTTCCCAAAGTTTATAAGGGCTGTTCCTGCTTGGGCTTCACTACAAATTTTCTCCTTCACCGAGAGATATGTCCCAAGCCCTCCCATTTGAGGGTGCCTTCCTTGATCTGTCAGGAAAATAGGTGATCATCTTTTATTATCCATTCTCACTAGGTCACAATCAAACCCATTCTCAAGCCGAGAACTGCCTTTCTACAGAACTTGGGTTGGCAAATTTTCTCAAAGGGCCAGATAGTAAATATTTTAGGCTTATAGGACATAGTATGTCAAAACTACTCAACTGGGCCACTGTAACATAAAAGCAGCATACACAATAGGTAAATAAATGGGCATGGCTAGATGCTAATAAAGCTTTATAGAAGATTTAAATAAGTTGTTGGCTTTTTTCCTCAGGACTTCAAAACACTTTGATATTTCATTACTTTTCTACTCCATCTATGAAACACTATTTTGTCCATTTTACAAAGAGGGGAAGATACACTGAAAAAAACTGTCTAAGGCTACATTTGAAATCCATGTGTCTTGTGTCTCAATTCTTATCTTCTCTGCCACATATACCAGTGAGGAATGAAGACCCTGAATTAGGAGTTCATAGATACCTTATGTCCTCCCTCCCTCCCTGTAAAGCTGGCTTGAACAGACAAGCAAGGCCTTGGCTCAGCACTCCTACTAGCGATGCCAGTACCTTCCTTCTCCAGGAGCAAGGAGTGACACTGCAGTAGCACCTGGGACAAAAGCTGGATTCCTCGTGCCCGAGTTCGGGGTTCTGGATTCTCTAGAGAGGACCTGGGGTAAAGTAAGATAGAGACAGCCTGACATTACCCAGTTCAAACTTTTGAAGTAAATATTTTGCAATTAGTCACACTCACCCCCTGGGCATGGAAGCCAGCCCAGGAAGGTATTCTGGAGGTGCTTAACATTACAGACAACACTAAGGCCAATCCCCAGAATGACCTGGCATCATTAGAGGCATATGTGACACCACAGCCAACAGAAGTGTCCATCTCCAGGCATTGACTGGGCATGGGGCTTACTCCTTCTCATACAACTGTGACATTCCTCTGAAACACAGCTTAGCAGCTAACCACAGGGCTCAAGAGATGATTGGCAGCTGCAGCTTCTACCAAAACAGGAGGAGAATAAATATATCACTGTTAAAGCAACCACTATAGTCTTAGGGACCATATCTTCTTTATAACTGGAAGACCATTATGGTCTTTATAATTGGAAGTTTACAAAGTAAGATGGTCAGAGTAAAGGTTTTAACTATTTAGGATTATTGATATGGGAGGACCTAGGCTGAAGCAACAAGGAGGTGATTTATCTTCAAAACAAATCACAGGGACTACATTTAGACATACCAGAAGGAATCTAAGTAAATGCAGGAGGTAGAAGACTTCTGAAGGAGAACTGGCCAGGATACATGAATGTAACCTCAAGGTTAAGAGTATCTATAGCTAGGGGTAATGGGGCAAAAAGAAGCTCACTCTTGACGGGATCCTTAGGATAGGAACTTACAGAAAGGTAGAAGTAAAAAACTGTGCATTTAAAAATGGACCAAGGCACACAAATTCTCATAGTAGCATTACTCAGAAAAGCCAAAATGTGGAAACAACTCAGATATCCCTCAACTGATGAACGGTTAAACAAAATGTGGTATATCCATATAACACAATATTGTTCAGCAAGAAATGAAGTACTGATACATGCTACAACAGGGATGAACTTTGAAAACATTATGCTAAGTGAAAGAAGCCAATCACAAAGGTTACATATTACTGTATAATTCCATTTATATGAAATTTTCAGCATAGGCAAATCCACAGAGACAGAGTAAATTAGTGGTTGCCAGGGGCTAGGAAGAGAAAGAAATGGGGAGTGATTGCTAATGGGCGTGGGGTTTCTTTTTGGGGTGATGAAAATGTCTTAAAATTGACTGTGATAAGGGTCGTACAAATCTGTGAATACACACTTTAAAATGGTGAACTTTATGATAGATAAATTGTATCTCGATAAAGCTGTTATTTAAAAAAAAATGGACCAAGGCCACAACAACATGAGTAGAAAGGCCAAAAGGTCTCTTATGTGGGAAAAATGCATGATGGTGACCTACTCCCCCACCCTCTCCCCAATTTTCTGTTTTAGAAGACATGCTAGCCATGACAGTTAACAACCTTCGCTACTAAGACTTGTCAATTTAAATGGTCTACCAAGTACGAAATATGAGGAAAGCAGACATTAGACTACAAGCATATAGTTCCTCCGGAGCTTGGAATATCTGGTGGTAACAGTGGTCTTCCAGCTGTTTTTCCAAGCCTTTTCCTATAGTGGGGAACCTGGTGCAAGGTCAGCCTCTTGACCACTCCCCAGGCTGGGCTCACAGCAGGTCTGAGTCAGATGCAGGCTGACTAGAATCCTATGGGGGAGGGTGGGTCTAAAGAAGCAGAAGAGGAATCCCAGCTCTAATTAACTAACAGTTGATGGCTTTCAACCACCCATCTCAGCCTAAACCGGTGGGCTGACCCAGGAGCTAATGTGACCCACAGGCGGTGTTCCCAACACTTCCTTAGGGGCCTCAGTCAGGTGGCAAGAATCATTTTTCAGGAGAAACACTGGCTTAGCCTGAGGTACTGATATGGGAGGGGGAGGAGGGTGTTGGGCTACAGTAGGAGAAATTCAGGACAAAATAACTTTTTCAGAGTGCAGCGCCAGGGCTAGAGACGGGTATTCTAGAGCAGAGGCTCTTACCCAAGGGCTTCCACCACTTGTAACACCGTATAGTTTCCAGATTTCACATCTAAAGGAAAGAAGAAAAAGAAATCTGAAAAAACAAAAATAAAACTCCATCCCAGGGTTCAATGGCTCTAATTACCAATGTTTCTGCCTACCCTAGGGCTTACACCATGGGGCCCGCCGTGCTTGCCAAGAGCCTCTCCTACATGAGAGGCATTTCTGTAACACTTCAAATATGCAGCTCCAAGTATAAAAACTGAAAAGAAAGTCAATATATCATTTGCAGGTAACCTGTTTATTTAGAAAATCCAAGAGAAATAAATGAAAAAATACTACAAACGAAATAATTCATTAGGGTGGCTAGGTACAAAATTAATATGAAATTAAGAACTTTCACATACACACATACAATAGCCTGAAAAATTATATAAAGGAAAAAGGAGCCTATTTACAATAGCGACAAATAAAAATTTAAAAAGAGAGAAAGAGAGAGAAAAATACCTAGATATAAACTTAACAAAAAATGTGAATATCTGGGGACTTCCCTGGTGGCTCAGTGGTTAAGAATCTGCCTGCCAGTGCAGGGGACACAGGTTCAATCCCTGCTCCGGGAAGATCCCACATGCCGTGGAGCAACTGAACCCGTGTGCCACAACTACTGAGCCTGCACTCTAGAGCCTGAGAGCCACAACTACTGAGCCCATGCGCCAAAACTACTGAAGCCCGTGCGCTCTACGGCCTGCGTGCCACAACTACTGAGCCTGCGTGCCACAACTACTTAGCCCACGTGCTGCAACTACTGTAGCCCACGCGCCTAGAGCCTGTGCTCCACAACAAGAGAAGCCACCGCAATGAGAAGCCCACGCACCGCAACGAAGAGTAGCCCCTGCTCACCACAACTAGAAAAAGCCCGCGCGCAGCAACGAAGACCCAACGCAGTCAAAAAAAAAAAAAAAAAAAAAATATATATATATATATAAAAATGTGAATATCTGAATGGTGAAAACTTTAAAGAACCAGTGAGAAAGTTACTGTGTAAAAAATAGTACATAATTAGACAGGCAAACTCTGAAAAAGAGTAATGAGGGAGGGAGGGAAGGCAGTTCTTCCAGATAGTAAAAGATTGTTATAAAGTCACAGTAATTAAAATACTGTATAGTTTTGAATATACTTTCTGTTTTCCATAATAAAAGTAAAAAACAAAAAATAACCAGTGTAGTATGAGTTCATATTCAAGGAAATCAATGGTACAGAAATAGAATAGAAAATCCAGAAAGAAACACAAATACATAAGAATATGATTTTAAAAATCATATTTCAATTAATGAAAAACAGACTATTCAATAAATGGTGTTGGCATGATTGGGTAAATATTTGAAACAAACAAACAAACAAAAATACCAATGGCTCTGAATCTTTCACCAAAGTAAATTTCAAATGGATTAAAGAAAAAAACACAAGAGAACATTTCTAAGTATAACATAGTTATATTTAGCCATAAAAGAAAAGACTGGTTAAAATCAGCTACATTAAAAAAAAAATTGGATTTTCTGCAAGGCAAAAACAAACATCATAAGACAAACTGGGAAAAAATATTTGCAATTCTTATAACAAAGGGCTATTTTACCAATATAAAAAGCACTTCCACAAGTCATTGAGAAAAAAGACCAACAACCAATTTAAAAATGGGCAAAAACAGAAGATGCTCAACCATATTAACAACAGGAATGCAAATTCAACTCCCCAAAACGTTGGTTTTTAACATACTAGATTGGCGAAGATCAAACATTTTGTATCACGCTTATGTTTGGTGATGGTGCATGGAATTAAGGTACTCTTAAACACTGTAGGTGGAGTAAAAATTGGTAAAACCCTTTTATGGAGCACCCCCCCCCCTTTTTTGGCCGCGCCTGTGGGGCATGGAGGATTTTAACTGCTTGACCAGGGATTGAACCTGCGCCCCCTGCAGTGGAAGCGCAGAGTTTTAACCACTGGACCACCAGAGAAGTCCCTATGGAGGGCAATTTGAAAATACTTTTTAAATTACAAATGTACGTAGGCTTTAACCCAGGGAATCTTCTCAGAATTTATCCTATATACTTGTAAAAGTGCAAAATAATGCATGTACAAGTTTTTTCATTTCAGAATGATTTATAATAGCAAATGACTGCAAACAACAAATGGCCGGGACATGGAAGCAACCTAAGTGTCCATCGACAGACGAATGGATAAAGACGTGGCACATATATACAATGGAATATTACTCAGCCATAGAAAGGAACGAAACTGGGTCATCTGTAGAGAGGTGGATGGACCTAGAGACTGTCATACAGAGTGAAGTTAAGTCAGAAAGAGAAAAACAAATATCATATATTGACGCATATATGTGGAATCCAGAAAAATGGTACAGATGAACCGGTTTGCAAGGCAGAAATAGACACAGATGTAGAGAACAAACCTATGGACACCAAGGGGGGAAAGTGGTGGGGAGGGTGGTGGTGGTGGTGGTGGTGGGGAGGGTGGTGGTGGTGGTGATGGTGGTGGGATGAATTGGGAGACTGGAATTGACATATATACACTAATATGTATAAAATAGATAACTAATAAGAACCTGCTGTATAAACAATAAATAAATAAAATAAAATAAAAAAAAAAGAAAGAAACAAGTTAAATAAGTTATAGTACATCCATAATGGAATTCTCTGTAACTACTTAGGAAAAAAATTGAAAAAAGACTAAGGAACCTATATATTTATACTGATAATGGGACAAGATTTAAAAGCAGAACATAAATAGAGTGTACATAAATAGTATATAGTATGTGCATAGCATTGTTTTTAAAGGGAGGGAGAATTATTTCTATTTGTATTTATTCCATCTCTAGAAGATGAAAGGAATTAGTAACACTGGTTGTCTCTAGGGAGGGAGACGGTTAGCTGGGGGTTGAGAGGTAGACTTAAAAAAATGTTTTACACTTTGGAATAATTTTAGATTTAAAAAAAGGTTGTAAAGACAGTATAGAGTTCCTGTATACCCCTCACCCAGTTTCCCTGAATGTTACCATCTTACATAGTACATCTGTCGAAACTAATAGAGATCAGCATTTGTATATTACTTTTAATTAAACTCCAGACTTTATTCAGATTTTACCAGTTTTTCCACTAATGTAATTTTCCTGTTTCAGGATCCAATTAAGGACACCACATTGCAACTAGCCATCATGAATCCTTAGTCTCCTCTAGTCTGTGAAAGTTTCTCAGTCTTCCTTGCTTTTCATGACCTTGGTATTGTAAAGAAGTACTGGGCTTCCCTGGTGGCGCAGCGGTTGAGAATCTGCCTGCCAATGCAGAGGACACGGGTTCGAGCCGTGGTCTGGGAAGATCCCACATGCCCCGGAGCAACTGGGCCCGTGAGCCACAACTACTGAGCCTGCACGTCTGGAGCCTGTGCTCCGCAACAAGGGAGGCCGCGAGAGTGAGAGGCCCGCGCACCGCGATGAAGAGTGGCCCCCGCTTGCCAAAACTACAGAAAGCCCTCGCACAGAAACGAAGACCCAACACAGCCAAAAATAAGTAAATAAATTAATTAATTTTTTAAAAAAAATTAAGAAGTACTTTATAGAATGCCCCTTGATATGGGTTTCTTTGATGTTTTCCTCATGTTTAGCCTGGGGTTATGGATTTGGAGAAAGAATAGCATAGCGGTGAAGTGCCTTTCTCATCACATCATATCATTGGTACAGTATATCAACGTGACTTATCACTGGTGATTTTAATTTTGATCACTTGGTTAAGGTAGTGTCAGCAGGTCTCTGCACTATACATACTGTTACTATTTTTTCTTTTCCCACACTCTTTCTTTTGGAAGGGAGTCACTAAGTCCAGTCCACAGTCAAGGGGAAAGGGGAGATTAAGCTTCATTTCCTAGAAGGAGAGCATTTATCTATCTATGTTATTTGGAGTTATTCTAAGGAATATTCTTCTCTTTCCTTCATTTATTCAGTTGTTTACATCAGCATAAGCTCATGTATATTTATGTTATGCCTTGGGTTATAATCCAATACTAGGTTATTTTGTTGCTCAAATTTTCTATCTTTGGCCATGGGGAGCTTTTTTAGGTTGGCACCAGTGTCCCTTTGACATGCCCCATCCTTTTATTTTTTTAAGTGCTTTCTTACTTTCTGGCACTACAAAATACTACAGGCTCATCTTGTAATTTCCCTGCCCCAACCCGTGAATCAGCCTTTTCTCCAAGAAGCCCTGGTTCCTTTTATTGGAGAATGGTATTAAAAACCAAGATCTGGGTGAAACTGTGCTCATTGCTATTGGGGTGTCACTGCTTCTAGGCCCTCTTCAGCAGAGAGAGCTGGGAAATATATGTACGTATTCTAACCCATGTATACACACATATTATCATTATGTCTGTATCTACCCATATATATTAAACTAAACATAAGATTATATTAGTCTCTTCTCTAATATAGTGCCACAGGGTTCATTCTAGCCTTCCCCCTTGCTTATTTGTAATTTATTTCTCTGACAGTGAGAAACCTGGTTCCCATTATCTATTATACCACTTATTATTCTTTTCAACACTAGTGTAGCTAATAAACTACTTTCAGAATTGTCAGCCTCTGTGAGAAACAAATTTATAAGCAGAGTACAGTACTTATGTACAGTTTTGTCTTTAGCCTTATAGTCTCCAGACAAAATATTGTTTTCCAAAGTCACTTAGATCAGCTTTTCCCCCCACCCCCTTTAGCAAGGATATATCATACACTAGTAATATAGTAAATTCATTTGTCACAGTCTCCATGCCATCTTGGGATGGAAGGGAGACTTCTCACTGTGGATCCTTTTGCACCTTTTGAATGTTGCACCATGTGAGTGTATTACTTATTTTTGAAAATGCAATTTTAACAGCACAATGGTAATTCACATAGATCTAACAGAATCATCTTGGGATATATTTTCAAAGGAGAAACAAAGAGCAAAAGGTTAGCAATCTTCCTAAGCGTCTGATTAACGTAGAGGAGTTTTAGATCAATAAGGTGTGGCAATCAGGGAATTACTTTCGCAGCCTGTTCTGGGTCCCCAACCCACCTACCTCTAAATGCAAGACCTAATTAGTCAGCTCTCGCCAACACCAGACTTTGGCTAGGTGAAAAACAGGCTTGAGAAAACTCCTAAACTTCCAGTCCCCCTGAAGTCTGTGGTCTCTGAACAATAGCTGTGAACTGAGCTGAGGCGCAATCTGGTACTAGAGTAAGAAGTCCAATCTGACTGAGGAAGGGAGTGCTCTAGTTGGGATTCATAGCTCGTGACTGGCACCAATTTAGACATCAGGCACTCTTAGCCTTACTCGTGCCAGGATGTGGAAGGCCCAGTGCTGCCCCTGCTCCTGAGAAAGAGCCAAGAGAAAAAAATGCGCAAGCTGTGGGGTGGGGGAAGGGGCAGCAGCTAGACTAAAAGGACAACCAAGGCACTGACAGTTGTTCTACACCCAATTCTTTAACGTCAGTACTGAAGAGAGACACCCATTTCTGGGTTACAAAGTTGCACCATTTGGGAGGGTGGAAAAGGGTACTTTTCTGGAAACTCCTGGACAGAACCCAGGAAACTCTGCTGAAAAACCCATCTAAAAAATAATTTCAGTAGCGGCCACAAGGGTGTTAGCACATAGGAAGCCATAGGGGACTGATAACTGTTACTGAACTG
Organism: Balaenoptera physalus; assembly: GCF_965194825.1. Taxonomy (NCBI): domain Eukaryota; kingdom Metazoa; phylum Chordata; class Mammalia; order Artiodactyla; family Balaenopteridae; genus Balaenoptera; species Balaenoptera physalus. The sequence goes on along the minus strand of NC_138893.1, from coordinate 53,429,680 downwards.
AACTGAACCATCCTTCTTCAGCAACACCATCAAAGTCCTCTGTGGATGCTGGGCTAGGGACTCTCTTGGGAAGTACCTCAAGTGCTGTTAAGACAAAGTACCTGACTATTAGGCCTCACTCAGTCACCTCTAATTTTCTCATTAAAAAAAAAAAAATTGAGGTATAATTTACATACAGTGGAATGCACAGTGAACGTATAATTTGATTAGTTTTAACAAAAGTATACCCAGAGTAACCAACACCCCAATCAAGATATAGAATATTTCCACCACCAGAGAAAGTTTCCCTCACACTCTCTACTAGTCAGTCTCACTCCTATAGGTTGCCTCAAATTTTATAAATGAAAAAGAGTTCTTCAGCATTCAGTATACATCATTATGAAACTGGCTGCTTTACAATTACAAAGAAACATCCATTTGCATGTGATTTCTTGAATCCCAGTATATGGGTGAATTCTCCTGGCAAAGCCCTTTAGTCTTCATACTTTCACAAAGAATCCATCTTGAATTAATGCAGCACAAACATAAAAGTGAAGTACAAAAGTCATACAAAATTAGGAAAAAATGAAGAAATAATAAAGCTACTGCAACAGTAAATAAGAGTAAGGAAAATGGCAACTAAGGTGGCAGAGAACTAGAATCAGTATTTTGAAGATGTTTTCACAAAGGTGACTAAATCTAACATCTTATTCTAGTTCTGTTGAGCCTATCTTAGAAATGTCTTTCAAATTTTCGTCTTTTCCTTTTCATCCCTTATAACCAGACTATATAGGGACAGCTGTCAAAATAGCCTTCAACTTTTTAGTGTAATGAAAATGTTCTGTAATTTTTAGATAGTGGTGGTAGTTGTAGAACATTGTGAATATACTAAAAGCCACTTATTTGTACATTTAAATGGTTACAGTGGTGAATTTTATCTCAATTAAAAAAAAAAAAGCCTTCTGATCCATCCCTAATCTATCGAAAATGCACAATTACTTCCCTGCTCACCAATCTCCCTTTGCCCCTCATTGCCTAAGACGTGACTCCTTGGCTTGATGTCAGTCACGATTTAGCCCTCAATCCCCTCCAGCCTCACCTTTGATCATAACTCCTATCATTCAGTCGCATGAAATCTCAACATGTCAAGCTCTTCCATATCCTTAAGTCTGGAAACACATTCCCTTGGTTTGGAATGCCTCTTTCCTGCCCTCGTCAGTCTGAGGAACTTCAACTCCTCAAGACCCAGCTCAAATGGCAACTCTTCTGTGAAGCCTTCCTTGATTCCCAAAACAGAATTACTCCCTCTTACATGTTCCTTGAATCATTCTTTAAAAAAACTGTCGGACTTCCCTGGTGGCGCAGTGGTTGAGAATCTGCCTGCTAATGCAGGGGACATGGGTTCGAGCCCTGGTCTGGGAAGATCCCACATGCCGCGGAGCAACTAGGCCCGTGAGCCACAACTATTGAGCCTGCGCGTCTGGAGCCTGTGCTCCGCAACAAGAGAGGCCGCGATAGTGAGAGGCCCGCGCACCGCGATGAAGATTGGCCCCCGCTTGCCACAACTAGAGAAAGCCCTCGCACAGAAACGAAGACCCAACACAGCCAAAAATTAAAAAAACAAAAAAACAAAACCCAAATGTTCAAGTACAATTGGTGTCTTAAAAAAAAAAAAAAATTGTCATGTACGTTTGGTTTCATTTATCCACTCAACATTTATTGAATACCTATTACAAATCAATTACTGTGTTAGGACTGGAGAGAGAAATATAGACAGGGAGCTTTTAAGGAGCCCAGTCTGTTGGGGCAGAAAGACACTTAAAACAATCAAAGAACAACAAGTTCAGTGTTACCACAGTGACATAAACAGAGCCTGGGGTAACATAGGAAAGGAGTAAAATTCTTGGGTGTATGGGACCATCCATCACTAACTTTAAGTGATTAGTTCTCTTAACAATACAAGTTCTTCCAAATGAAAAATACCCGGAAGTACTGTTAATTATGCAATTGGACTCTAGGGATGAAAGAAGCTAATAAAAAGTTAATTTTCCTAGCAGTAGTCTCACTGGCATAAGAAAAATAAATGTAAGTTCCTTTCCCTATATAGGTTGGTCTAAGTTTTTCCAATGTGTCCAAGATTTGTTCTCTAAAAATGGACCTACTAGCACCTGCTAAATACCCACTCTTTCCTCAGCAGGGCACCAGTCCGTGTGGGGCACTGAGGAGTCGTCAAAGAAGTATTTATATGAGCACTGACACAGAATGCACAATCAGACCTCTGTCTGATGGAATTGCAGCCTCTTGAGAATCTGGAGTAGCAGCCAAGGGGGAAGGGGAGAGGGGGGAGGATGTGAAGGAACAGGAGAGAGAAAAATCCCAATCAGGGCTAAGTTCCAATCAAGCTCTCAAAATGCCCTTTCTGCTGAGAATGCCACAGACATTTCTCAGAACTATATTTTACTTTTCTTTAACAGTTTTCTGGTTTCAAGAATAGTGGTCTCCTCATGGAATTACAAATGTAGGAAAATACAATAAAGACTGAAATGAAGGCAAATCCAAATAACCAAGAGGAAGAAAATTTATATCCATCACCTATAAATCCAACACGTTCAAAATCAGCTCCCTTCCCAATTTTTGGACCTAGTACTTTTCTTTTGCTCATCTTCAGGCTCAAAAGCTTGAGGTCATCTTCGAGTCCTCCCTCCCCTCCAAGCCCTATAACTAATTAGCCCTCAAATTCCAGATTCTTCCTTCAGCATCTTTTATGCCATTCATTTATACCACCTACTTATGCTAGTCTCCAGGAGACCATGGTGGTAGAAACAGGCAGGTAGGATGTGGAGATGTGTACAGAAGTAGCTACTAAACAGTCTGCGAATATGTATGAGTGGTTGAGAAATAAGTACCACAAAGATTCTGAACTGTGAGATGATGTCTGGCTGGAGTAATCAGGAGACACTTGGGGGCAGGCAGTGAGCACTCAAGCTGGGCCTTTAATCCCAGGCCTAACTTTAATTAGATGGAGCCAGTGGAGGGATCTGGGAAGCAAAGCACTCAAGGGAACAGCAAATCAACGTGGCTGCCTGAAACTAAAGATCCAGGAGGGGAGTGGTAGACATTGAATGCCTGGCTGAGTAGCCTTTAACTCTTAGGCTGCCAGGTCATTTCTCTTCCATCATTTGCACCTTTACATCTGACACCTACTGTCATCAGGAACCCAGGTGCAAAACAAAGTTGGTGGTAGCTGCCTTTGTGATCACAGGACGTTCCTTCTGCAGTTACAATTTGTAGGAGAGGCTGCTGCTATGAGTGGCTGAATAGAAAGCTGGTCCCTTCAGCACTAACAAAGCTTGACTGAGGCTGGAGGATTAGAAAGCACATCTTATTCTGGGGATGCTTCAAAACTCTGTCAGCCTTCAACAACTCTAACTAAGGCTGTGATCTAAGATTGAGAATACTGATTTAATCGTTCTCAAATTCACCTTCACTATATGACTTCCTTGCTCAAGGATCTACATTGATTCCAATTACCTACAATAGGTCGTTTAAATCCCTCTGTTTAGAATCCAAGGTTAGGCATCATCTAACCCCACCAAACCTTTTCAACCTTATCTGTTATTACCCCTCTGTTAGTTATCTGTTATTACCAACCTCCTTTCCTAATCAGGAGAGCTAAATTACAACAGGGCTAGTGTTACAGTCTTAGCTGAGCTAAATTTAAACTAGACAACAGTTTAGGCCACTTTTTTTTCAGGCATAAAAAATATAAATTCTACAAAAATATTTATAAGAACTTGGCAGTCTTTATTCATGCTGACTTCTCAAGTGTGTTCTGAATTTGAAGAACCCTAAATTACTGTGTTCATAATGTATAAATGTGAAAAAGTAGTTACAAATAACACTTTTTATAGTAATGTTCTTTACCTTGATAGCGGGTAGGTGTGAGCATTTTTCAAAATCAGTGAATGTATGCTTAAGATTTGTACACTTCATTGAATACAAATTTTACACCAAAATAAACTATAAACAAACCCTAGTTAATGATATGCATACCAAAGCAGTTAGAGGGAAGTGTACTGCTATCTGCAATTTAAATGATGGATAGATACATGATAAAGCAAATTATATTAAAATGTTAATGGTAGAATCTAGGTGGTGGGTGTATGTGTGTTTTTCTTATGAAAAAATTACTTGGACTTTGCTGTATGTTTGAAAATTTTCATAATAAAACATTGGGGAAAATGACATTGATAATACACTGTAGTTGTTAATCATAAGCACTGACGACACACTGTACTGCACAAAGCTGTTAAGAAGCTAACTTAGTGGAAAGGCTACATCAGCCATTTACTTGCTCCTTGATGCTTCCATGTCACCCTGCACATACCTCTTACAGCCCTTTTCATGGTGTATTATCCGTTTGCATGGCAGTCTCTCCCACTACATTGTAAGTCCCTGGCAGGCACAGATCTAGCGTAATTTGTATTTATATCCCTATTACTTTGCATCATGTTTGAAGAATAATGTGTTCAATAATGGTGGAAGGATTGAATTAAATTGAAATATTGCTAAGGATCAAAGTATTATACTTCTGGCAGATTCACATTATTCATTTCTCACATATTATAAAAGTGAATATGTTCAGTTTTCAAGGGAAATGTATCCTTTACTTCTCCCCAAACACGCAAAATTTCCAAAAATAGAGACAAAAATCATCTGTACTGACAAGATTATTTTGTATTCTATTACTTAAACACAAGGTCTGAAGGCCTGCTAACATTCAATAACTTTTTAGATTTTTTTTTTTCTAAAAGAATGAAGTCGCAGAATTCCAAGGAAATCTGTAATTTGTTTTATTCAAATCTTAGATAAGCTGTCAGAACTAAGAGATCCCTAAACTGATCAAAAGCAGGAAAGTGGAGTTCTGGGGAAAAGATAAAAACAAACTCCACGTTAAAAAGTCACAAAGCAAATTAATCAAGAACTTTACCAAGAAACGGAGGGAAAGCCTTAAGGAAGATACGCAGAACTTCTCAAACTCCCCCTAGACTGGTTTCTCTCCTCCTCTCTCCAACTACAGCCAGTCAGATATCCGGCCGCCCGGCCACTCCCAGCATGCCACGCGACTGGAGCTGATGCCGCTGAAGATGCTTCTTGTCACATCAACTTCCTAGAAACAACGTGCTTTTGCGGCGTGAGCCCGTGATTCTGAACTGCAGAACCTGGGTCCGAGTCCCAGCTCCCCCACCGGCCTGATCTGAGAGTCTCTTGCCCTCGCTGGGCCTGTTTCCTCATCTGTGAAATGGTAATTAATCTCCTAACCCCGGCCGGCGCACAGAATGGCTATAAACCGAGATAAGGGGCGTAAGGGCGCTTTAAGGAAGACTGCAAGCGACTCGCAATTTGTTATGGCTCTTAAGCACGCGGTGCTCACAACCAGCCCCGGACCAATCTCTCAAAGTCACCGCTGTCCCTCACTCCCTTCCCGCCCGGCGCCTGTGCTGAGGCCGCTCCCTCCTGGAGGCCCCCAAGCGGAAGCCGTGCGGCGCCGTCGGCCGTACCTGCAGCCACTTGGTCAGCGGGGCCCTCCTGCTGACCCATGACGAAGTCTTGCACGAGGCCCCACAGGGCGCCCGTAGGCGCCACCGCCTCCAGAGCGGCGGCGGCGGCCATGACGCGAACTGGAGACCGTGGGAGGGAAAGTGGGCGGTGGCACGGGACGGGCCTCTCCGCGCACGCGCCTCCTGAGCCAATTGCCTGGCGAAAGCTGAGGGGGCGGGGCGCTCTTTGGATTACGTGCCTGCCGGCTCCAGGCCAGGCAGTTCCAGGGAGGGATGGGACGGTCCCTCCCCAAGGGGCGGGGCCTGGAGTCGGGGCGGTGGCTCAGGGAGGGAGGGTGGCTGCTGAGCACGCAGCCGGGGGCCTTTGAGGGCGAATAATTCCCAGCCCAGCTCCCTGGGAGACTGGCGGTGGGGCGGGCACCTGGCTGGGTGGGGTCGAGGGGCGGTACGCACCCTGGGGGAAACCAATGAGAAAACCAGGCCGGCCCAAGGGGGCGGTGTCGTCGGTCACATGCGCACCTGGGGGGGGCGGTGCCGCCGGCGCGGGCACCGAGAGCCGATGGCAGGGAGCGGGGCCGGGCTGGGGCGGGGTTAGGCAGGTGAGTGACAGGCTCCGGGGGGCCGGCCCCAGCTGGGAGCCCCGAGCGAACCGGGAGTAGCTGCGGCGGTGCCCGCCCCCTCTCTCCGCCCCTCCAGCGGAGCTGGTCTCCGGCCGGGCACCGTCGCGGGCCCCCCTGGCCCGGCCACCTGGGACTGTGCTGGGTAGTCGGCCACCTCCCTCTCCCCCCTCGCCCGCAAAGTTTGTGGCGAAGCCGGTGCAGGGGTAGAGCACGCCCCCGGGGGAGATCGGGGAGCTCCGGATGCCGGGCGGCAGGAGCCGTTGACCCGGGACGCCGCCGTCCGGGGCAGGAGCGCGGAGCAGCCGACCACCACGCCGCCTCCGGTGCATGGGGCCCGGCTGAGGAGCCAGCATGGGCAACTGCGTGGGGAGACAGCGCCGGGAGAGGCCGACCGCCCCAGGACACCCCCGCAAGCGAGCAGGTAACGACAGGGAAGGGAGCAGGGTCGTCGGCGCCCCGCCAGTTGTCCTCCTTCTTGCCCGAGACTTGGGCTTCCCGAGCGACCTCCCACGGCTCCTGGCGCTTGGGTTTCTCCGATGGCTGCTCCGGAGCCAGACGGGGTCCCCCTGCCCAGCCCCGCGGGCCGGGGGAGCCGAGTTGGGGCAACCGCGAGCGCTGACCCGGCTGCGAGCCCAACTCGCTCCAACTGGGAAGCTACGGGTGGGGGTGGGGGCGGGGGCAGGAAATGTTTGCAGACCGCAGCTGGGCCGGCGGCGGGGAGGAGAGCCCCGGGCGGGGGCGCCGCTGGCCCGTCAGCGGTGCCGGGGTCGGACGCCCGCCCGTCGGGGCACGGCGCCGGCGGCCAGGCGTCCCCAGAACTCGGAGCGAGCGAAACGAGAACAGTCGCTCCTTCCAAAGACTGTGTCATTATCGGGCTGCAGATCGTGTCTGCCGGAATCCGACTTGCAAAAGCAGCGCAGGACTCTGGGAAAGAAATCTTTATTTTTCCCGCAGGGCTTTTTAGAGCCTCCCGGTCGTCTGAGAGTCTAGGAAATGTGGGGTGCGGGGTGGGAATCGCACTCGGGTTGTTGGGATCCTTCCCAGCCTTGGGAATGGGATCTGCTCCCTGGTGATCCGCGAGGGCCGGCAGCTCCTTCTCACTTTCTGGGTACACTCCTCCTATCCTGGCGCTTCGCCTGGGTAAGAGGTCTGGCGGTCGTTTCCCCGGGTCTTGTACTCACTTCACTTCCTTCTCTGAGGGTGTTGCGAGGGCCTTCTGAGAATGATAAAATCTTAGACTTTAGAGCTGAAAGAGACCTTCGAAACTTGTCTAGAGTCCAGATAGACCTACCTTCTCTTGTCTATGAAAAGCCCAGATCCAGAGAGGTTGAGCAGCTTGTCCCCAGCCACACAGCTAGTCAGTAGTACAGCTGGGGCTAGAATGCAGTCTCCTGTTCCACTCAATTGCCACATATCCCTTTATGTAAGAGGAGCCACAGGCAGAGTTGTTAATGAAGTAGAAACTCTAGTTGGAGTTTCCTGTCTCCTTTGACACTGAAGGTTTGTGTTGCTTGAGTTCCGGAAACGGGGACGGAAGATGAGGGGAAACATGGGGGAAGCAGGGAAGGATGTCTGTGTGGTGGACAGGATGACTTGTGCAAGAAGCAACATGTGTTTATAGGGAGGACGACGTAAAATTTAGCATTAAGTCCTCTTGTCTGAGGGCAACCCTGGCCATTCTTCTGACTGAGGAAAGTTGATTCTCAAATCCAAAGGCTTTCTTCCTTTCATTCATTCACTTATTCAACAAATATTATTTATGTGCTCAGCCCACATAGTTGATTTGTAGCATTTTTTATTGTTGACAACCCTCTCCCATTTGAAACTCCAACACTTCCCCCAACTTTTCCCTCCTTGGCATTGTTTTTTTCTTTGATCACTCCCGCCCGCCATCACCTCCTAGTGTGGGACGCCCATGGTCAGTTTGACATTCCGTTTGTTTCTCTCATCACGCTCCCTCCCAGAGGAATCTTACTCAGCCCCCCAACTCGTCCACTGGGAAGGCCCCTACGCTGTATCTTCAACTATTGCCTCTCCAACCCCAGACTCATATATCTAAATGCCCACTGGACACAGATGTAGTTAACCTCAGGTTCAACAGTTCTAAAACCAGCTCTGCATCTCTCCCCCTCAACTAGCTTCCTTTCACTCTTCCATTCTTCCAGCTGCCTAAATTTATACTTTGAAGAATTCTCTCTGCTGTCTTTGTCTCCATGTCCTGGAGGAGTCATTCGCTGGGCCCTGCTGGTTCTTCCTTCAGCAGGTCTTACAAACCTGCCCCTTGTCACCTCAAGGCCAACTCATCTCCCAGACTGAAGTTAGTTCCCCACCAAAGGCAAGTACATCTTCAGTTATTCATCCAGTGCCTGCACATGGTAGTGTCCCAGAAGGCATTTGTTAAATTAACCTGTTCTGAACCCTGTTAAGTTCTATGTTCAGAAATCTTTCTGCCCCTCCCACTCCTACAAGAACTTTTACTTTCAAGGCTGTTCAAGTCTGGTCCAGTCCTACCTTTTAAGGCGTGATTTCTTTCTCTTCTTTGATATTAATGTCACCTGTGTTTGCTCATGCCCTTTCCCCCTTCTTATCAAGAGCCTTTCTTCTCTTCAAGGTCCACCTCAAATCCCTTATCTTTCTGGAAGCACCTTGCCTGACAAGTCCCCCGCACCCCCCAGCAAACATGATTGCTCTTTCTGAGAACTCCTGCAGTCCCATTATACCACTTACTTAACAATTATCTACTCCATATGATTAATCATTTCTTTGATGTTACAGTCATATCAGCAACTGCATTGTAAGCCTTGAAGACCTTGTGTGTGTGTCTGTCTCTCTGTCTCACTCACTCATATAGTCATACACACACACACACACACACACACACACACACACTAGGCGCTTAGCACAATGACTTGTACAGAGGAAGCACTCAATATTTGTTGATTTTAAAAGGCTTACACGGGAATTCCCTGGCAGTCCAGTGATTAGGACTTGGCTCTTTCGCTACCGTGGCCTGGGTTCAGTCCCTGGTCGAGGAACTAAGATTCCACAAGCCATGTGGCGCAGCCAAAAAAAAAATAAATAAATTTAAAAATAAATTAAATAAATAAATAAAATTTTCACCTAAATGTTTTACTGAGGTATATATCTGCATTTAAAAAAAATCTGCTAGTGTATCTCTATTTCACTTCTGTGGGTCCTACTATGAATAGTTTTATTCATACAGTCCAAAGCCAAGGGGAACCCTGGAGGATGACAAGTTTGGTATAAGGAACGGACTCTTTCTTTTTTTTTTTACCTTTTAAGTTATTTATTTATTTATTTATTTATTTATTTATTTATTTATTTTTGGCTGCGTTGGGTCTTCATGGCTGCACGCGGGCTTTCTCTGGTTGCAGCGAGCGGGGGCTGCTCTTCATTGCAGTGCACAGGCTTCCCATTGCGGTGGCTTCTCTTGTTGCAGAGCACAGGCTCTAGGCACACGGGCTTCAGTAGCTGCAGCACGCAGGCTCAGTAGTTGTGTCTCACGGGCTCTAGAGCGCAGGCTTAGTAGTTGTGGCGCTCGGGCTTAGTTGCTCCACAGCATGTGGGATCTTCTGGACCAGGACTCGAACCCATGTCCCCTGCATTGGCAGGCGGATTCTTAACCACTGTGCCACCAGGGAAGCCCGGGACGGACTCTTTCTTAACTTCACAGCGTGCACCTGGCATTCCTGTGACATCTGCAATTTACCCTTTGACAAGCACATAGTTTCATGTTGTAAGACTAATGCCTAAAACTCCCCCTGCCTCCCACTATAACTCTTATCTTTCCTTCGTAACTCTTATCTTTCCTTCGCCACCGCCATAGTGGGAAGAAACCCTCAACAGAGAGCTAAAACCTGACTTCTAGGTCTAGGCCTGCAGCTGGGTAACCCTGGGCAAGTCATTAACCCTCTCTGGGTCACACTTGCAATATCTCAGAAAGGGAGGAGGCTGTACCAGATCATTAGAGCTGTTTTTATCATCTTCACAAAGGCAGCTGTTCTACACTGGAAAGTTAATGAGCTGAAATCTTATGCATTCTTATGTCACTCTTTGGCCTTAGTTCTGTCTTCCTAGTCACTTGATGGGTGAAGCAGAGACACAAGGCCTACCGGTCAGGGAGTCTTCCAAGAGCTAGAAGGATTAGGTGGTACTCTCATCTCATCAAGATTTGTGGTTGTCACTCTTTTTTTTTTAACCTATTACTCTTAATACATTCTCAGTAGGTCTGAGTTCTCCCCTTCAGGTGCTGGGTGGTCTTTGCATGCTCCAGAGAATACGTGGGGAATTACTCCTTTGGGGGGCTCCCACCAACCCATGCATATACCCTGGATAGATCCGATATCTCTGCCCATGAAGTGGGTGAGGCAGCCCCTCCCCTGCCCATCCCAGGGAGAAATAGAGGTGGTAGAACAGGCAGGTGTCTTGCCCAGTTCCACCCTTTGAGAATGTGGCAGGGCTGAAACCCAGCTATCTGTGATGTGCCAAGCATATACACTTACGTTCTGGAATCTCAAGCTCGGGGTGGACAGACCCAGGGCCCTGCTTTGGGCTGGCTGGGCTTGGCCCTGTGGTTGCAAGAGAGCCTACTTCTCATTGTGTGGGCTGCTGTGGCTATTCTTGAGGGAGTAATTGGGCAACTTCTCCATTTGCTCAGTAAATATTTACTGAGCGCCAGGCACGTTGCTGCCTGTGAACAGACAGGGTCCTTAGCCACATGGAGCTTATAGTTTTGGGGGGGCGCAGACAGTAAACATACAAAGTGTGTGTGATCATACATAGAAATCTTGTATGATAATACATACAATTTTGTATTATTATATATGCTGGTGACTCCCACATGTATAATTTCAGCCCAGTTTCTCCAACTCCAGCCTTGTATATTTTGCTGCCTGCTCAACACACCTAATGTCTAAAAGGCTTCTCAGTTTAACATTTCCAAAACAGAATGAAGGCCCACCCCACCCCCTGTCCTCCCAAAGTCAGCTAATGGTGATTTCATCCTTCCAGTTGCTCAGGCCCCCAAAACTCTAATATCATCCCTGACTCCTCCCTTTCAATGCCACCTCCGCTTAATCAATAGATCCTGTTGTCTTTGCCTTAAATGTATCCAGAACCTGACTCTCACCATCTTCACCACTTTCACCCTGGTTTAAGCTACTATCGGCCTTTTAACTGACCTTCCTGCTTCCTCCCTTGTCTCCCGACAGACTATTTTCATCACAGCAGCCAGAGAGATGCTGTAAACTGTAAGTCAGACTTTGTTACTCCTTTGCTCCCCGTCTCATTCAGAGTCTTTGTGTTGGCCTACAAGACACGATAGGATTTTCACCACCTTGCCTTTCCTCAGCCATCTCTTGTTCTTCATCCCCTGTTCCACCCCCTGAAATCTGAATGGGTCCCTCTCTCTCCTCCTCCAAGGCTCCTCCCTTCTTGTCAGTCAAGGCCTCCCAGGCCGTCCTTTTTAAAACTGATCCTCTTCCTTCCACTACCTGCTCTCAGCATTATCTACCAACTTTTCCCTATTTTATTTTTCTCCCTGGCACTCACCACCACCTGACATTGGCTATCTCCCCTACTACGTGTGACCTGAGATTTTTATTTGTTCGTTCCATGGCACCTAGAGCAGCACCTGGCATGTAGTAAATGCATAATAAATATTTGTGGATGAAGCTAGTGTGTAGAACAGAGTGGGTAAAGTCTGTAGAAGAGCAGGAATGAGCAGCCCTGATTGCTGTCTCGTCTTAGGTGGGTGGATGTATCCTAATGGACGGATTTAACTGCAACCTCAAAGTGGTGTTCTGTTCCTGGGACTGGCTTCTCTCTCGCCCCAGGCCTGGGTAAGGTCTCAAATACCTGGGATGTAATTTCCCGTGGTTTGGGAGCCTCTTGCTAGGAGATGCTGGGGCTGAAGCAGGAGGACAGAGTGAAGCCCCTTACTAGGGTCCCAACCAAGCAGTTGGCACTTTCTTGTTATTTTACGTGTGCAACTATGTAAGAGTGGACCCTTCTCCCAGGCACACATGGTATTTGTGGTCATTAACTCAAGAGGTGGGTGTGGGGTGGTCTGATAGAGTGTGAGGCAGGAAGGCAGGTGATGTAGATTCCAGGCCTCTCTACCCATCGAATTGACTTGCTGGGGAATTTTTAGAATCATAGAATTTTAGAGCTGAAAAGGAACTTAAAGATTCCTTTAACCTCTTTTTCTTTTCCAGCTATTAAAAAGAGAATAAAGGTATGTCTACTCCCTGCCAAGTTCACAGAAATATGGTGCAACCTATATAAAAACTGCATAAGCTCCTTTAAGTTTTGAGTATGCTAAGGTCAAGAAATTGTGGTCAAGGTTGAGTGTATTCAAAAGGGAGGGGGTGTGGTCTCTTTGCCACTTTCTTGAATGGTGATCTTGGGCAAGTCATTTGTTTGCTCAGTTAATCATCTCTTAAAAAAAAAAAAAAGATGGTATTTCCAGTTTACTTCAGAGAGATGTTGTGGGGATAAAATAAACTAACATTGTTTTTAAAATTACTTTCATGGCTTAATGGTCTGCTCAAATATGAGGTCCCAATCCAGAGTGTCATCTGCCATTGATGGGAAATAAGGCCTTGGTTCTCTGCTCCTTCCTAGTTGTGTGTGCAACTTTGGACAGGCCTCTTGATCTCTTTGAGCCTCAGTTTCCCCATTTGTACAATGGGATGACTGCTGCCCTGCTCACCTCCCAGAGAGATTGTAAGAATCAAGTGCGATCCCGGATGAAAAGAGACTTGTGAACTTATGAAGTTCCCATTATTCAAAGGTAGAGGATTTTTACACACAAAAACCATAGCCAGTGATTTTCCCCAGATCATTGAAGCTTACTCTTTTTTAAAGAGCAAAACTATAAAAGAAATGTTTAAAAACTATTTTTGGATGGGAATCTTTCTGAAACGGATGATATGCTTCCCAGCAAAGTATACTGAGCATGAATAACCTCCTCTTTGCAACTTGGGGGGTGTTGAGTTTGGACCTGTATGTACAAAGCCCTGCTTGGTGGAGATGGGGACCACAAAAGCCTCTTTCTCTCAAAAGCCTTTATTTCTGAAAGAAGGTGGGGGTGAACTGGTGGCAGGTGGCAGGTAAATTGCTGAGGAAGAACCCATAACACAGTGGCCTGCCTCGAGGTCCCAAGCAGTATTGATGTGGGTAGGCTCTTGAACCCTGTTCTGGGCTCTGAATGAGAATAGCGGGTCCTGCCTGATCAGTTACTGTACTCACGACAGTGTGAGGCCCCCAGGCTTTTCAGAATGTAGGGCATTGGGTCCCAAACTAAATGGTTCCCAGCTGCTGTGCTTCTGGGGTTCACGTTTCCACCTATCATTGTTGCTCTGTCTTCTCCCTGGTAGTCAGTGTCACTTTTTTTTTCCTCATTAAAAAACTTGTGGTTAAATATACACAAGATAAAATATACCATTTTAACAACTTTTAAGTGTACAGTTCTGTAGCATTAAGTATATTCACATTGTTGTGCAGCCATCACCACCATCCATCTTCACAACTTTTTCATCTTCCCAGCTAAAAATCTGTACCTATTAAACACAGACTCCCCATTCTCCCCTTCCCCAGCCCCTGGCAACCACCATTCTACTTTCTGTCTCTATGAATTTGACTACTCTGAGTACCACATAGAAGTGGAATCAGGCAATATTAGTCCTTTTGTGTCAGGTTTATTTCACTTAGCATAATATCTTCAAGGTTCATCCACGTTGTACATGTGTCACTTGCCTTGCTTTTTAGGGGTGAATTCTATTGTTTGTCTATACCACATTTTGCTTATCCATTTGTCTGTTGATGCACACTTGGGTTGCTTCCACCTTTTGGTTTTTGTGAATAATGCTCCTGTGAACATGGGTGTACAAATATCTGTTCGAGTCCCTGCTTTCAGTTCTTTTATGTATATGTCTAGAAGTGGGATTGCTGGATGATATGTTAATTCTGTGTTTAATTTTTTGAGGAACCGCCATACTGTTTTCCTCAGCGGCTGCACCATTTTACATTCCCACCAACAATGCACAAGGGTTCCCATTTCTCCACATCCTAACCAATATTTGTTATTTTCTGTCTTCTTGATAATAGCCATCCCAATGGGTGTGCAGTGGCATCTCATCATAATGGTCACTTCTTGAGATCCTGACTACCAGGCTCAAATAGCAGCCCCTCCAGTTTCCTGGGGGAACATATGGCTGAGATTGTTAGACTTGTACCTGGAGAGAGAGTAGATGGGCTCAAAGTGAAGCCCGAGGGGCCCTCCAGAGAGGGAAGTACAGGAGTTTGGGCAGGTAGATTCTGTGACATCTTTTCTGGTCAGTCAGAATCTGGCTTGCTTCTGGGTTTCTAATAATGTGATCGATGGCTGGGATGGATGGACAGTGGCTTCCAGTTAAGCAAAGCAGTTCTTTGTTGTTACAATTCATGTGGCTCCCAAAGAACGTTAATGCTGTCTTACTCATATTGAGCGCTCCCTTTTGCACAAGAGATGCAGGACTATGGTTCAGGTGGGAGCACTTGGGATGGGTAAAAGGCAGGGAGTATTATAACGACATGGCATCCTGGTGAGCTTGTCCGCTGCTCCAGGCCATGTGCTTCTCTCTAAGCTGTTGGGGACAAGATCTCCCTGCTTTCTGAGCCCACAGGGAAGGGGGACCAAGCTTAGTGTGCCCTCACACCTCTGACCAGCCCCAGGCCCTCAACTTGTGTCCCTTATTGCACTCGGAAAGGGGAATCTGTCAGGAAAAGGGCTGGCGCACCTTCTGCAGGGTATGGGGTGGGGGGAGTAGGGGGACGGGAGTGGCTCCTCATTTGTACCTGTCTCCTCTGGGAGGCTGGCACCAGAGCCCAAACCTAGGCAGCCAGCCAGTTACCAGGCAGCCTGGATCTTAGAGGCGAGCCTGTGGACTTGGAATTTTGTTGTTTTTAAGGGCTTGTAGAGATGCAATTAGCAACAGCTCACCTTTGCTGGGTGTGTACCATGTGCCAGGAGCCTCCTGTGCAGTCTCTTGGTTAATCTTCACATCCATCCTATGGGTGGATACTATTATCACCTTTTCACAGAGGAAGAAATTGAGCCTTAGAAAGGTAATGTCTCCTCTCTAAGGCCATGCAGCTTGTAAACAGCAGGGCCTGATCTCAGAGCCTGAGCTTTTGGCCCCTGTATAGTTTACCTTCCCAGGAATGGGAGGAAGAGAGCACAGGGTTTTTTTGTTTTGTTTAAACAAGAGTTTATTATTGAGTACCTTCAGGCACCCTGCTCACCTTGTTCAGTCAATCATCTCTTTTGAGTCTCCTCATTTTGCCTTATGGGAACATTCCTACCCAATTTACATAGGGGAAAGTAAATTGATTTCTGGTGGTCACAGGCTGAGCAGAGGCAGATCTGGGACTCACTTTAATACTTTGATTCGAATTTCAGCGCTCTGAGCTCATTCCATTGTGCTGCCTCCCCCCATCCCCATGAGAAGAATCGGGAGGTGGCTGTGAAGTCTGCAAAGCTGCAAGGACTGGAGTCACTCCGCTCCCTTCCCATTGCTGTCTCCTCCTCCTCTCATTTCCTCGCCCCCAGACTATATCTCGGGGTCCCATGAGTCCATCATTATGCATCTAGTACTTGGCACTTTGGCACATAGTAGGTGCTCAGTAAATGTGCATTGCATGTTTGAGGGCTGAGTGTGGTGGAAGCACTAGAATCTCAGCCAAATTGTTCTTGAAGAGGAACACCAGCAGAATGCAAACAGCGTTGTTTCCTCCCTCTTCTCCCGGAAGGAACCTCCACTTCCCAATGCCCAGATGCCAGGGACTTGAAGAAAAGAGCGCCTTGGCTCTGCAGACTTTGAATTATCCCCAAATTCCCAAGGGAAAAAAGACAACAGTGTCACATTAGCAAAGTGCTTGCAGGATCAGGTGTCATTCTTTGTAATTAATAAGACTAACGATCCCTTGCTATGTTCATTTAGCCATTTTCAAAGTGCTTTCTCAAATATTATGTATCATTTGATCCCCACAACCATCCTGTTAGGTGATCAGGGCAGGAATCATTTTTCCTGTTTTACCGATGAGGATACTGAGACTTAGGATGTTAAGAGCTGCCCGAGGTTGTTGACAAGTAAGTTAGGCAGAAGCCATGGGAGGCAATGGCTCCTCTGCTTTCTCATTGTGGTGAGAAAGCCTCAGGTCAGAGCCTCAGTTTCTGCATCTGTGAAATAGAGACAAGAGTAGACCACTTCAGGTATTCAGGGATTAAATGTGATGATTTGTGTGAAGTGATCAGTGCAGTGCTCACAAATGGCAGATGCTTAACAAATGATGGCAGTGGGCCATCAATGACAATAACCTAAGCTAAGTTCATTGTTTCTTTGGGGACTTGTATTCTACTGACTCTTGTTCAGCTCAGAGTATTGGGAAGAGCAGAGTGTAGCCTCCCTTACCTTGACCTGGGAAGTCCGACTCTGGCCACCCTCTGGCCCTTCCCCTGCACTCAGAGTGTATAGCAAGGGCCGACCCTGAATTTCTTTTGATTTGCAAAATCTGAGGTCTTTCAAAGAGGAGGTTTATAAGATAGAGTTTTTCTTTTGGTAAGAGGTAATTATGACAATTATGACAACTATTTTATTCACTTAGTATCCATTTGCATTTTTTTATCCTAGCTCCTCCAGCTCATTAGCTGTGTGATCTGGGCAAGTTGTTTTGGATTCGGGGGCCTCACCTTCCTCACCTGTAAAATGGAGATAATAGTATCTACTCATAGGGTTGTCTTGAGGATGAAATGAGTCAAAGCACGTAAATCCTTAGACTGGTGCCTGGGGCATATTAAAATATTCAGTAAATAGTAGTTATTTTTTTTCATTATTATCAGCATGCTTGGCACTGTATTTAAGCCAGCTGTCCCCAGCCTTCTTCTTCCCCCCAAGTTGAGATATATGGCCAGTGAAGTTCATATACAAGACCTAGCTTCTGCTCTGTACCCTGGCTATATACCATTCTTGTAACTCCACTCATTCAGGAAAGCAAACGGGAAGCAAGTTGCACAAGAGTGATATTATTGCAGAGATAGCCTTGAACCTAGCTTCATTTTTTAAAAAATGTGAATCATTCACAAAAACTTGAGAACTTCAACTCTTGTTAGTTACAGATCTCTTGCAATGTCCCGCATATTCTTGCCGATTCCAGCAACAACTAGTAGCTACTTTTCTGGGCTCTCTTGGAACAGATGCAAACACTTCTTGCCTGGTAGGTCAGGGCTTGGCAGTGCCCTCAGTGTGCTCATCCTCAGCTTGGCAGAACGTGTCTGGGTCTGCTGGGGCTACCTTCCTGGAACCTGGCCCCTCCTCCATGAACTTCCAAGAAAGCAGTGATAAACATCCACAGCGGGGCCACTTTTCCACACTTGATACACAACCCCCTGCAACTGGATTCAAAAACAGTCGTTTTATAGTTATTATATACTGCTGTTTATTGAGTACCAACTGTGTGGCAGGCCTTGCAGTAGGTACTTCATACTCATCTCCTCTAATCCTCCTGTTAATTCACTGCGAGTGATGTTATCTTCGTATTAGGGGAGAGGCTCCGTGATACTAACTATTGCGCCCAGGGTCACATGGTGAGAAATGGAAGATTTCGGATCCCAGATTACTGTTTTCAATTTTCAGCCCTGCATTCCTTCCATGAAACACCTGCCTCACTGTCAGTTTCAACTGAGGGCTCACCGGGCCCTAAACAGGTATAGCTGGTTTACTGACGTCATTGCCACCCATGACTATCAAATAGTCTGCTTCTGCCAGTTCTTGCACTATGTATCCCGAGTATGTTAGAAAGTGCACTTTGCGACAGCCTTCATGGGTTTGTCCCTCCTTCCACCTCTCCCCACATACCCCTACTGCAGTGTCTGCTAAACAGACCACACTGTCCTCTGTAACATGGGATATCACACGTGGCATTGATTTTTTTCACTTATGCAATGCGCTCTGTTCCCCCAAAATAGACTGTCATGTGGCCGGAGCATTTCCTTTCACGAACCCTCACAGCAGCTCCAGGAATCATCACCCCTGAATCAGTCCCGTTTACGTGGTGATTACCACGTGCATTAGGCACCCTACTACGTGTTTGACATCACTGTCTTCAGTGTTCACGTCAGCCCCAGGAGGTAGGCATAATTACCTCCACTTTACAGATGAGGAAGCTGAGGCTCAGGAAGGTTAAGACCCTTGTCCACGAAAGTGGGAGAACTGCTGTTTGAATCCTAGTAGTTGTACCCCAGGGGCCTGTATCTTAACCGCTATGGGAAACTGCCTCTAAATATTCCCCGTAACTGCCTTGTCCCGGCCATGGTGTTAGCACAGGGCGCAGCGTGAAGAGTCAGTTCCTTTCCTCAAGGAGCTCACGGTGTGGTGGGCTGAATAATACTGAGCTTCTGTGATCTGTTTTTATTTATTCCAAACCTATTTCCATGTGGGCACACCCAGGTGTGCAGATTCATGACATACAGCTCCAAGGTTGCAGGGTGAGCTGAGGGGACAGTCCCCGGAGAGCTGGCAGTGCTCTGTACGGCTGTGTTTATGCCCCAGGTTTACTTCTCCGTTTGCTATTTGCCCTTCTTCCCTCTGGGCTCTCACATCAGGTTCATGGAACCCAGAGGTCATCCGGGTCTGGCCCAGTGTGATATTCCTGTTTGTGGCCCAATGCAGGGCTGGCTGGCGAGGACAAGGGAGGCCTTATTTGACTGGAAACTTGCTGCTATTATGGCTTTTTATAAGGCCCCAAATTATTTTTTGAAACATGCTGTATGCGCTGTTATTTGGTCCCACTCCCTGAGGAGCAGAATGGGCTAGTCTTTGGAGTCCATAGGCAGAAGGAAAGCTACACTGGACCCTTTAATCTGTAGCTGACCCCTCCTACCTGAAGCTGAGCCTAGCTCTGCCCTGCTTTGACATATGTCCCATGGAAGATCCAGGGCCTGGATGTCTGGTCCATTCTTGGCCATTAAGCACGTTTTCCTGCAGCCCCGGACAGAGATGCTCGGTCTGCTACTGTTGACAGCACCACTCCTTGGGCATTCATCTATGCCAGGGGCCTAGGCCCAGGGGAAATACCTAAGGAGAGACTTCAGCCTATGGGCCCTGTTCTGCATGTGTCTGGCTCACCACCCGATGCTGGTTTGGATATGGATTGATGGGGACCCCTTTTGTAGGCTGGGCCTGGGGCCTCAGTTTTTAGGGGTGAAATGATCCAAAAGCTGTGGGGCTGCTCAGAATCCACCCTTACCTTTTAGAAGAGAATTGGCATTAATAAGGAATTCGGCTGGAGGAACTGGTTCAGAAAGGTCAAGCCCCTGGTCTGTGGTCTGTCCTGTGCAGTCAGAAGTGGAGCTGGTACCTGACCCAGGGAATCTGACTCCATTTCCTGTGTCTTTTCTATGCATCCTGCCTCATTCCTGTGTACGCATATTATACAGGTATGTCCCATCATCCATGATGGCTTACAGTCTATCTGGGGGAAGGAGCAAAGACAAATAGAGGTGTGATACAGTTTCAAGCAAGATAATGTGTAGACAAGTGCTGAATCATGCGGTGTAGACAGGTAGAGACAAAGGCAACGTGTAGACACTTGAGAAAGAATTGAGGTTGGATAGGGCAGATATTAAGGGTAAGTGAGGAGAGTTTACAGAAGGGTTAGTGATTTGAGTAAGGGGTGCAGGTTGGAGAGAAGCAAGTAATACGATTTTCTTTATTGTAAAAGCAGTCTCTGTTTATGTAAAAAATGTGAGCAATACCAGAAAGCCCAAAGAAGACAATCTCCTTCATATTCCCACCACCCAGAGAGAGTCTCCATTCCCGTTTGGTGTTTGTTCTTCTAGCCTTTCTTTTTTTTTTACTTTTTAGGCAGTAGAATCAAATTGGCTGTGTACACTAAGGTTAAGGGAAGGTCTCGAATAGCAAATGGGGAGCGTAGGTCAGAGCGAGCCTCTGCTGCTTCCTTACACATGGAGTGCAATGAATGAAGTGCTTCAGGAAGAGGCACCCAACATCCGTGAGCAGATGGGACCGGAGCCTGTGAGGAAGCAGGGGCTCCTCCACCCAGAGCTGGGACTCAGATTTCATCGCCCACTGCAGAAGAGTCTCAGGTTTACTCCTCACTGCTGCTGCCCAGGGGGTCAAGGGAAAGAATTTGTCCTGAGTCGTCTCAAAAGCTCGCTCCCCCCGACACACCCCCATCCCACGGACTCCTCCCTTTCTTACTTACCATCCGGTTTCTCCAGCAGAGTTCTCCTCCCCTGGAGTTGGGGCCACACAGCCGATTTTGCCACACCACAAAGCTGTGCTGCTGCCTGAGGTCATTGCAGGGGAGAAACTATATATAGCGGAGGACTAGCATCAGGACATCTCCATATTGTTCGGACCATTTAGCATTGCCCTTCAGCCGATGCAGACAGGGTCACCTGGGACTCAGCGCCCGTCAGGTGGGCTCTTCGTTGTATCTTCAGCGCTCTCTCTGTGTTCCCCAGCCGGTGCTCACCCACACAGGACCGGGGTTCTGACCCCTCCCAGTTCCAAGAGAGCCTTTAAAGGAGCTGCCTAGGGAAAGGGGCAGCAGGGAGAGTTCAGAGCCCAGAGTTCTCTTCCAGCTCAGCCACTTGGCACCTGTGTGGCCTTATGCCTATGAATCTCTGGCTCCTCATCTGAATGATAAAGGAGTTGGTCTGGAACAGGAGTTTTGTACTATTGTTTTAAGCCACTGGAACCCTTTCAGATGCAAGCTCACAAGGTAGCCTGATATATACAACCAAATGGGCGCCACTGGTTGAGGCTGGGGAGACTGGAGCCCCAAGAGGTTCCGTTGAAGTCTCAGGGCCCCACAGAGTGCACAATTTGAAAACCACTAGGTGAGACAACCTTTGAGGTTTCTTCTTCTAGCCTTAGGATTCATGGTCTGGCCTTGCGATGGCCTCTGGCATAAATGACCCATCAATAGGGGCGGAAACTTTGTGATCTCTTGGAGACTTTGATGGTCATCTTGGGGGAGGGGAGAATGGTACAGGGACAGAAATCTTGGGGCAGAGGTTTCTGTAGTGGGGGCAGCCCAGGGGAGCACAGTTTGCAGATCCAATTGGACGTGCTGGCCCGCACTGCCATGGGCTGTTTTTCTCTGGCCTGCTCCCACTTGCCTTTCCTTTGAGTGCTGGTTTGTCCCAAAGATGAGATGAAAATGAGGATATAATGCACTTCAGGCAAGGAAAGTGCATTTAACTTAAGTTGCCTGGGGCTGAGTTACATACTTGATATGTGGAGTATTTGTAGAGCATGGTGGTACCTTTGGCAGAAATCAGAAAGCCAGGATCTGGGGCCAGTTTTCTTCATTCAGCAAGTTTGTTTGTCAGGCACCTGCTTTGTATTCCTGGAGAAGCATAAGGGAGTTCCCAGCTTTGTTAGGACCCCTTGATTTCGAGTTAACAGAAACCAGCTGAATCTAGCTTAAGCACAAAAGGTGACTAATTACAGGGTTTCAGGGGGTGCGCAGGACCCCATGGCAAGATTGCTGCCTGGACTTAAGCAGGGATTGGAAAAACCTTGTTAGATTCTCCCTCTTTCCCTCAACTCGGTTTCTCCTTGGGCTTCCTCCTGTCTCTGCAGCCGGGCTTCCTCCTCCTTCAGCCCACACGGCCCAAGTGTTCCAAGCAGCTCCAGCCACACTCAGGGGGGCTTAGCTCTCCCAGCCCGAAGTCCAGACTCCCAGAGCAGTGTGTCCAATTGGCCCAGCTTGGTCCACTCAGCTCCAGCCAGGGGATGGGGTCACATGCAGCAAAACCTGTCTCGTGGGGGCCACTTCTGACCCTGTGCGGATGGGGGGCAGCTGCAGAAGAGGGGCACTTGTGAGCCGCACAGACAGCTCCAAAGCTGTCTGCTCCTCCAGCCCTCAGTGAGGAGCTCCAGTCCCAGGGCAGGAGCAGGTGTAAGAGGAGCGCTTACTAGGCACACAGGGAGACAAGAAAAGAAGTGACCCTTGGCAGAGCCTGCTTGTTGCCGAGTACACGGCCCCTCCAGTTGGGGCTGTCAGATGGAGGCGACGGGGCTCCCCGGGCTGGTGTTGGCAGTGTTCCCCACAGAGCAGGGGCCCCTCCGCGTTAGCTCAGGGGGAAAGGGTTTGTTGGCAGGATTACAGCGAGGCAGCCGGCCTCATGGGAGCTGGGCCTGAAGAGCAGTCAGGAATGGAGGCGTCTCTGTCTTTT
Organism: Balaenoptera physalus; assembly: GCF_965194825.1. NCBI lineage: Eukaryota > Metazoa > Chordata > Mammalia > Artiodactyla > Balaenopteridae > Balaenoptera > Balaenoptera physalus. Next base: position 53,407,250 of record NC_138893.1, on the reverse strand, counting down.
GGGGGCTTTTGGCCTCTCTGCTTGTGTCTGAGCGTCTGCTCCTGGCTTCCCCCTCTGTAGACCCAGCCTTCTCTTCTTACTCATCGGCTGTTCCGTGACTGAGCACACCAGTGCCAAGTCCTGGCAGCGAGTAGATTGGCTACTCTGTGGCCAGGGACCACCCAGGTACAGGCAGCAGGTGGGCGCCTCATCCTGCAGGATGCTGGGCTGCCCCTTTCAGGACTCTGGGCAGGGCAGGTGTTAAGAAATGGTCTCCTCATTCCTCCTGCAGTCAGGGGGAATGCTTGTGGACAGAGGAGAGGGGCGCCTTGAAGATGGAAGAGAGGAGGGGGCTCAGGAAGGGGGACCAGCCTGAACTGAAGCAAGGGTGCAGGGAGGAGCTGGGGGGCCGGTGTGTGCTTCAGGGAGGGGACAGTAAGAGGCAAGGCCTGAAAGGCACCTTGAGAGCTGAGCTGTGGGCCAGGGGTGTGGAGGGGATGGGGAGCCACTGGGAACGTGTGGCCAGGGCGCTGCCGGGGACTTGAAAGGGTACCCTGGACTCAGAGGCTGAGAAGGATGGCTAGGGAAGGGATGGAGCAGGGCTGAAGACAGCCAGGCCAACTAGGGGGAGGAGGGGAAAGGTCTGCCTTGACATGTTGGGAGTGGAAGTCCCTTTGAAGAAAGAATCCACAGGATTGGGTGACAGGTTGGCAGAAGCAGAAGGAGGGCCAGAGGCGTGGGGGGAGGGGTGGGAGCATTGGGGAGGGCCTGGCGACACTGGGAACTTGGGGAAGGGAGGCTGGTCTAAGGAGAGAGATCGTTAGCCTTACAGAGCAGCGGGCTGCTGGAGTGCTTGTTGTTTTATGTTGGGAGAACTGAGCGCAGTTAACAGGGAAAGGGAAGTCCCAGGCTAAAGGAAGGAGACTTCTGGAGAATGGGTCCTGGGCCCACCAGCTCTGCTTCTCAGGAACTGTGATCCTGCCCAAGTCGCTCAGCTTCCTCATCTTCAAAATGGGAACAATATCTGCCCAGTCTTCCTCCTAGCGATGTGAGGAAGGTCAAAGGTCACATACATGACGGTGCTTTGTGCACAGGAAAAGCTTGTACAGATGCGGGCAGCCTTGTTACTGTGGCTGCTGGTGTGCTGGCCTGCATGGTGACCCCCTCTGCAGGGTCAGGGAGCCTTCCTTCCCGTAGCCACCCCCGACTCCCGGATGACGTCGCTGCCAACTCCATGTTACCTGGGGTCATGTTGAGATCAGCACCCTTCTGGAACTTGAGCCTGGGAGTACCTGGATGGCCGATTAGGTCTAAGATTAGTCACCCCTCACCAACTTCCAGCATTCTCCTGATGGGTGCTGTGTGTGTGTGGAGCCCAGTGGGCTGACTGAGGCTGAGCTCTCCCTCCGGGAGAAGGAGAAGAGGCAGTTGGGGAAGGGCCGGATGTGGGCAGGCTGAACCATGTACATTTCAGAGTGGAGCTGGAAGGTGATTTCTCCCCCGCGTGGGCCTCCTTGGCCTGTTCCCCACAGAGAAAACCACGGAGCACTTGTTTCAAAGTTCCCAGGAAAAGGGGAAATGATGAAACCTGCATCCTGTTTTGCCACCGGCCTAGGGAGGAGGACCCAGGTGGGGACAATAGATGGTGGCAGTGACAGGAGTACTGGTGAAATCCCGGGGCCTGTAGAGTTGGGGGAACAGAGGCTTGAGGAGGGGACCCAAGGTCAGTGAGGGGAGAGCGTGTGGCCCTCCTTCCCGTTCTGTCCCCACCTTGCTCCATTTAGTAGCATCCGGCAGCCTGATAGCCTGCTTCGTTTTCCCCAGCCACCCCTCCCTCAGGATTTGGCCCGGCTTTCCCCTGCTGCCCACATCCTGTGCTTCCTGGCTTCCTTCTGGCTCACCTGCAGCTTCCTGTCTCTGGGAAGGCCGGCTTCCTGTGCCCTCCTGTCTTTGGTTTGGGTCTTTCCCCGGTGCTTTCTCTTTTTCCCCCTCCAGCCCCTTTGGCTGTTTCTGTCTGTTTCCCTCCTACAGAGCCTCTGCTCCTCCCAGCCCAAGCCAGACTTTGTATTCTCCTGCCAGCTCCTTTCCAAACTCGGGCCCCTTGGAGTATTACTTTTCCTAAATCGCAGCAGCTGTGCATTTTGCTGGCCTACCCAGCTGTTCTTGTCCTTGACCACAGAGGTCATGTCATTTGTGACAATAAATAGAAAATGAGAATGAGAGGGTTGCCCGATGCCTCTGGGCTCCCCTTCCAGCTGCCTGCAATCCTACTGGGAAACAGTAATAGTAATAAAAATAATAAAGCTAATGCTTATACTCTGCATTTTCACTTATCATTTTCCAGATGCTGTGCTAAATATTTTACATGCCTTATTACATTTAATCTTCATAATAACCCAGAGACATAAGTTGTATAGTCATCCTCTCACAGCTGAGGGAAACTGAGGCTCCAGAGGTTATGTAATTTGTCTGACATTACCTGCGAGTAAGCGGCAGAATGAGACTAGAACTCGTGTGGGTCTGACTCCCATGCCCATCTCCTAACTTTGGCGACCTATCTGCCTTCCACTGGAGGAGGAGAGTTGCCACAGGGCCAGGCATCCCCTCAGCCCACTTAAACTTCCAAGTTCACCTTTCACCCAGTTGCCTGTTGCAACTAGTAAGTAGCCCAGATAAGGAACCCTTATGGTGTCCTTCTCAGAGCTGTGCTTTGTTTCTCTTTTCTCCATACCCCAAACAATGGAAAGACCTTCAGGTGGCAGGGCTCATAGTATTTCTCTTTGCTGTGGACTCTCCCATACCAGTGTCCTATTTTACAGATGGGAAAATGCCTCCTAGTCTTTTTTTTTTTTTTTTTTTTTAATTCTTATTGGAGTATAATTGATTTACAGTGTTGTGTTAGTTTCAGGTGTACAGCAAAGTGAATCAGTTATACATATACATATATCCACTCTTTTTTAGATTCTTTTCCCGTATAGGCCATTAGAGAGTATTGAGTAGAGTTCCCTGTGCTATACAGTAGGTTCTTATTAGTTATCTATTTTATATATAGTAGTGTGTATATGTCAATCCCAATCTTCCAATTTATCCCTCTCCCCCCCCCCCACCCTTAACCCCGGTAACCATCAGTTTGTTTTCTGCATCCTCCTAGTCTTAAGAACTTAATTTGACATTATCCTGACAAAGGAACTTCAGAACTAGAAATAATAGTCTAATCTCTTGACTTCCACTCGATACTCTTCCCACTGAGATCATGTTGCCGTTCTGTTCTGAGTGTGCTAGAAATGTGCCCCAGAGGTTGCCTCTTCCACACATTCTGTTTAGAACACTTCTGCTCTTTGCAGTCGGCCCTCTGTGTTCTATTCTTGTCTGTGAGTGGTGATCATCAATGGGAGAGAGATTGAATCGAAATCTCTGGGGATTGGGGCATATAGGAAGTTTGAAAGAGCATATTCAGTATCGTAATCACATCTTAGGTTTGGAAAATAAACCATTTTTAAAATATAAACTATCAAAGGTAGAGTTTGGCAAAAATCTTGCCTGATGTTACAGTAATTCCCAAGTCGGGCATGGCACAGTTTTGGGTGGGGGTGTGTGTGTGAAGTCTGTATTTATCAAAAGGGTGTGTGCTTAAAAAGGCTGGGAAACGAGGTTTTCCAACAGGAGACTGTATTGTCTTGTCGTTCTGTGTCCTGCGGCCCTACAAGTATTTACTGGGGGTGCCTCAGGATGCCTCACACTATATGGGGGCATCCTGCCTGCCTTGTCTCGGTTGGACCAAACCCTCCTGGGGCTCTGGGTGGCCTACCCGATGGCTTTGTTGCATGCCAAATGAAAGTGATATCTAGTGTGGAGGCCCGGTCCTGGAGAGTTCAAAGCTAATCTGAAGTATATACCTTCACAAAGCTCAGGCGTGCATTGAGTTTGTATGTGCCTGGCCCCATGCTTGGTCCTGGGTATGCAACTGAACAAAACAGGTATGGTCCTGCCCTCATAGAACCCACAGAGTAGTGGGGAAACAGATTATGCCCAAATAATCAAAATGCATACGACAAAGGGGAGAAGAGGGTGTTGGGAGAGAATTATGGGGTAGGGGGAATGAATTATTTTAGGGTGGACGATCAAAAACACTTCCCTGACAAAGATACCTAAGCTGACACCTGAAGGCTGAGACTGAGGGAGCCACGTTTGTCTCATGTGACCACACTCCACTTTGGCCAGGGCTACTTGCTGGCCCATGAGACCCCTCTAGATAAATTAGAAGAAGATGCTTCTGGGCAGAGGCAGTCCTGCTAGGGCCCATTGCTGATGAGTGAACATGAGCTGGCCCCTGGTCCTGGTGCTTATGTGCTGGGTACAATCCAAGGCAGGGAGGTGTGCGGGGAGGATTACCCAAGCCAGATAGAAGGAACTGCATGAGTGAAGGCCCTTGGACAGCAAACAGCTTGATGCCTTCCAAGAAGCGAAAGAAGCCATTGGAAGAAGCAAGTTGCCACCTCAGTGTTTCTCCCCTGGTAAGGAGGTATTTTCCCTTTCAAGGAGAAAGGAGAGAGAGGCCGCGTCCGGGGCACTGTCCAGAGCTGCGAGGCTGTCCAACAAGCACTTGGATTCTGGCTTCCATGGGGCTATAGTTAGTTGGTGAACGTCTGCTCCGACCTTCTTCCCACAGCAGATGTCCCTTCCACAGTGTCCTAGGAAGAGAGAAGGACCCTTAGGAGGGAGTTCTGGGGAAGCCAGGACAGAGACCAAAGCCCAGGGCCAGCCAGCTTCCATTCAGCCACCCCAGGACAAGTACCTACTCTGTGCCAAGTTCTGTGCTAATCTTGCCAATTTGGAATATCATGAACCTTTAACCTTTTTCTTTGTCTTACCTGGGGCACACAACCTTTCATTCCACAGGTAGGGATGATGGACTCAAATGCGAATGATGGCTGCTGGGTGGAGAGCTCTGTTCGCCTTGGGGAAGGAAGTGGCGTTTGAGTTCAGTCCTAGGTGCATGGATGCACATGGACCATTAATGTATGGAGTGGACTAAACTCTAAGCTCTTGGAGGGAGGGATCCTGTTGTTGATGGTGAATCTGCAGTGCTTAGCGTGATGCCTGGCTCATCACAGGTGCTCAGCGTGATATAGAGATTTATTTGGAGATTCAACATCTCTCCAGGAAGGCTGTCCAAATTTGAACCCAGGTTTCTGTCCCTTTGCCCGAGGCCTGCCATTGGGCCACAGCTACCTAGTGACAGAAAAACTAAGGGATGTTTGAGGAACTTGAAATCATGTCTTGGGGAACTGGGACTGCTTGGCAAGAAAACACAAAGGCACAGGGAGATCAGGAACGTGGTCTTTAAATCCTCCAAGAACTGTTGTCGTGATATTGTTACCAGTTACTGAGCCCTTCCTATGTGCCAGGCACTGTGCTAGGGGCTTCACATATGCAATCTCGTTTAATCCTCACAATAATCCAAAAAGGAGAATATTATTATCTATATTTAATAAGGGAGGGAACTGGGGCTTAGATTAAATGACCCACCCAAGATTGTCTACCTGAGATTTAGAATGGGTCTCTCTGACTCCCAGACTCATAACTGCTGAGAGATTTTAACCAACACAACAGCACTGCCTAGAGATTTTGTCATGTGGTTTCAGAAACTAGAGCTGGCACTCGTGGGTAGGAGCTCCAGGAAGGTAGTTTCCTGTTCCCCGTAGGGTGATTTCTCTTCCTAAAGGAGAACAGTCTGAAATTAGAATGGGCTGCCTTCTGGAGCCCAGCTATCACTGCAGGACCTCCCAGGATCTTCAACTTCAATGGGATCTGGTTCTACAAAAGCTGAAGCTCTCCTGCCTTGGCCTGGTAGGGGCTTTTTCTGAACTGAGCTGACATGAGCAGCAGTACCCAGACTTCCTGGGTCAACCCAGCCTGGACTCTGTGTTCTGGTCCCTGTTCTCCCTGAAGCCCAAGCTATAGGGCTGGGTTCAGGTTTCTTCCAAAAGGAGCTGGGCAGGAATGTGCACCTGACACCCTTTGGAATGGGCCACACAACCACATGGCCAGGTCTCCGGACCCTGGCATGGAAGCTGGCACTTGTTTGGGCTTCAGGGGAGGGCAGATTGGAGTGGGCGCACCTATTCTGGGCTCTTTAGGACTACAGATGTTTACATGGACGCATTGATTGTCCTGTGCCTTTCACTTTGCCTCACTGACTTCTGGTGGCCATGTGGCTGGCTCCAGGATGCAGAAGGGTATGGGGTGGCTCTTGAGCCCCTGCCACACATCGAGTGAGTTGATATCAGTGGTTTACACAGGAGGCTGCAGGAGCAGGGGACATCCAATTGGAATTGCAAGACATGGATGAGATCGCCTTTTCAACTCCAGAGCATTTTGACCAGAAATTAGAGTTGGAAAGGCCCTAAAGGTGATATTGTCCAGCTACACACCCAGCGTGGAGTTGCTCCACTCAGCACCCCTGCCAGGCAGTCGGCCAGGCTTTCCTTCAACAAGGCTAATTTTGGATGGCGCTAATGAGGAGGAACTCCTTCCTGGCCCTCCGCAGAGTGTGTTCCTATGCACTGCCTTATTGCCTCTCACCGTGGCCTTGTGAGGGGGTCTGTATTCAATGAGCTTGAGTGATCCTGGGCAGGCCTTCTTTGTGTCTCCCACCCACTGGTTCTGCATGAGCACGTCTGCTTCCCTTTGGTGAAGTTTTCCTGTTACCACTCCTGGGATATGAATCCAGGGTAAGCATTGGTGACCTGTCTTACAGCGTGGTGAGGATCAAAGATAAGGCATAGGCCTTGCCCAAGTCATCCCACACGTGTGGCCAGGCAAGGACCACAGCCCCCGAGATGCGCAGTCTTGTCCTTTGCTGCTCAGGCACAGTCTGCCTCCTTCCTGATCTCTGGCATGTTTTATGGGCAAGATTCAGAAAGCCCTTTCCAAACAGCAAGGTTAAAGCTTTTGGCTTCCTTCTTTAGAATGTACCTGGCTGGTGGGGTGAGTGTGGGGATGGACACGTAGGAGCCACGTGGTACCAGGAACAGGACATAGCAGCAAGGAGGAGGGATCTGGAGGGGGGCCAGGGTGTGATGGCTGAGTGCCTCGGAGAAGGGCCGCCACCATGGGAGGCTGGGGCCACCCTGGTAACTCCCTCCTTTTCTCCTTCAGAGGTCTTTCATCTCCCTGCCTCCTTTTTCTTTCGGCTTTTCTCCTTTTTCTCTTCTTGTGAGGCAGCCCTGAGCTGCTCTGCCTTCCAGCTCTTTAGCAGCTTCTCTTCTGTCTACCTGGAGATTCCCGATCTGAAGATTTAGCATCCTTGACACATCATGTTTCTTTCTAGCGTCTTCTCCTTCAGGGCTCTGCAGCCGTACCTGCCGCTTCAGAGCAACTCCTGTCTGTACTGGGAGCTTTAACACTGAGCCCCAACCAGACAGTCTGGATGCTTGGCTGCCAGCCTGCCCAGAACATTTAATTGCCTCTTGCAGGTGACATCTTATTCCACAGCGACACTTCACGACATTGCCTTAATGCTGAAGGACAGGTCCAGTGGTAGGAATTTGATGTATCGTGGCATGCCAACAAGAGGACGTTTGGGGGCAATAGAAGGAAATGAGTAATTTGTGGAGTACCTTCCACGTGCCAGGAACAGGGCGAGCTTCTCCTTCCAGTGAGCCTGTGAGGTGGCACCATTATCTCTGTTTTACACATTCGAGAACTCAAGCTTGCTTAGGGTCCCAGGGCCAGTTAATGGGTGGGGTCAGAGTGTGAATCCTCTTCTGCTTGACTCCAGAGCCCAAGCTCCTTCCCCTGGTCTGTGCTGCCTCTCCACAGGGCCTCTGTCTTCAGTGTTTCCTACTAGCACCGAGCCCAGCACCTGGCGTGAACATGAACATGTGATAGTGGTCGTAGAAGGTGGGATGGGGCTGTCAGGTAGGGGCCTGGTGAGCTGGGTAGACCTGGGATGGTTGGGCAGATGCCTGAGGCACCTGTGGGCTGGGGGAAGGCAGTGGCTGTCCTCGGTCCTTGTACCTTCTGTTTGGGTGTGACTTGGTGGGCACCCAAGCTCACGGTTGAGAGCGTCCAGAAGTGGAATGAGGAGCGGTGGTGCTGGGTGTAGCAGACCCAGAGTTATGGCAGGACCATTGATCTCGGCGGGCTCCCAAGGCTGACGAAGACCAGCTTCCTGGTACCTCTGTGAGAGGTGGTATTGGTGAGATTATGTCCACCACCTCCTGGGCCAACTTCTTCCCCGTTTCTCTGGTTCTCCCCACCTTCTGCCCCATGAAAGCCAGCGGGTTGAGTGTGAGGAGACCCATCGAGGGGCTAGAATAAATGTTGGTGTGCGTTTGGTTTTGCATCCCTTAACCCTTTCTTAACAGCGGGAGTCAGGCTTTCAGACCTTTGGGGACCAGATTTGTTTTTCTGGTCCCCTCCACTGGCTCTGATGCTGCCTTTTTCCTGCTCTCACCACAGTGCTCTTCACCCCTTTTCGTGCCTCCTTGTGGGTTCCTCACAGAGTGTTTGCTCTCACTTGTACACCCTTTTCACCTTGCCTCCTCTCCTGACACTCCTGGATCTTAGAGGCTTGTCTGGGGGTTAGGACTCACCCTTCCCCAGTAGGCACTGAGAAAGGTATTTGACGATGACGAAGATTTATGTCCCATTGGTGCTTGGCTCACCCTGTGAAGGCAAGTGCGTTTATTCACGTTAAAGCTATTCTGCCATATGAAAGGGGCCTAATGATACAATGGCTTGAAGAGTGAGAAATTTATTTTTCTGTCTCATGTAGTGGCCCTGATTCTCCCTGATGTGAACAGACCGGGTGAGAGGGGCACCTGTGCTGCTTGTGGTCATTCTGGGATCCACTTCCTTTGGAAGTGCTGCTGCATCACGGGACATCATTGTCCACATGGCTGAAGCTTGGATTCCAACCAGGGGAAGGGAAAAGAGGAGGTGGAGGGGGCAAGCCTGTTGTCCTTAGGCCCAGGTCCTCTGTGACTCACGTCCCTACAGCTCACACTCCATTGGCAAGAATGTAATTACAGGGACTTCCCTGACTGCAAGGGAGGCTGGGAAATGTGGTCCAGCTGGGCTGCCGCTTGCCAAGAAGGAAGGGAGAATGGACTTGGGTAGACAACTGCCAGTCTTAGCACAAAAGATGGAGAGTATTTTCCTTTGCATGTGCTGATATGAAGAATGTTTCCCTGCCTGTAATGTGCCCGCTCTCTTTGATAACTTGCACACATGCCTCCCTCCTTGGCAAACATCTGTGCATCAGACTCAATGCTGCACAAACTGGGTGAACCAGAAGCTGAGTGAGGCAATTCCTGCCTTTTAGCAACTCAGTGTGGTCTGGAGAGGGCAAGTGTGGAGGCCAGAGAGTCTGTAAGTGCCAACACAGAGATTCTCTTGTTCTTGTGTGCGAGGCACTGCAGATACAGAACTAAAGGACCTCACATGGCCTCCATATGCGCGCAGTCGTGTGGACTAGGAGACGGAAGTGAAGTGCTGGGAGCAGGGCTGGCTTGGAGAATGAGGAAGTCTTCACAGAAGAGGTGACATTGGAGCCGGGCACAGAAGCGTTCAGTTTCAACAGGTGGAGGAGGGAATCTTCAGGAGAGAAGACCAACAGCGAAGGCGTGCAGACTTGCAAACCCGTGCAGGGTTGCCGGCCCAGGTGTGGTCTGAGCATAGTGGGAGGGAGTCCAGATGTCTGTGTGGCTCATTCCTTGCTCCATTCTGGCCTCTGCACCTGCTCCTTGCACCTGCCTTCCCTGGCCACCTTTTCTACAATTGTGCCCCCTCTCATGACTTTATTTTTCTGCTTTATTTTGAGCATAACACATATAAATACCTGGCACATCTATGTTGACCTGTGCATCATCTGTCTCTCCCATTAGAGTGTAAGTTCCATGAGAGCAAGGATTGTTTTGTACAGTACCTGGCAAATAGCAGGTACTCAGATGTTTGTTGAATGAATAAATGAATGAATAGAAATGTGTGTTGAAGATCATGTTCTTGGAAAACCTTGATTTCCATGCTAAAGAGTTGGGCTTTGGGCTTCCCTGGTGGTGCAGTGGTTAAGAATCTGCCTGCCAATGCAAGGGACATGGGTTCAAGCCCTGGCCCGGGAAGATCCCACATGCCGCAGAGCAACTAAGCCTGTGCGCCGCAACTACTGAGCCTGTGCTCTAGAGCCCGCAAGCCGCAACTGCTGAGCCCACGTGCCACAACTACTGAAGCCTGTGCACCTAGAGCCCATGCTCCGCAACAAGAGAAGCCACCGCAATGAGAAATCTGCACACCACAACAAAGAGTAGCCCCCGCTTGCCGCAACTAGAGAAAGCCTGTGCACAGCACCAAAGACCCAACACAGCCAAAAATAAATAAACAAAAAAAAAAAAGTTGGGCTTTTATTTTGTAGGCAGTGGGAAGCCACGGAAAGTTTTTGAGCAGGAGAGTGACACAATCACTGTAGGGAAGGTTATTGGCAGCAGGAAGATGGGTTGGAGCAGGGAGAAAGTGCCCCTTCCCTGGTCCTACCCCAGCTCCGCAGCAATATACCCTTCAGCCTAGTGCCCCGTTTGTGCAGCCTGGAAACCTTTTCGTGGGCACGGTCATTTTGTTCGGGGCCGAGCAGAGATTCAGTCTCTGGCAAGTCTTCATTCCTAGCAGTGGGGTGGATGTAAGCTGACCTCTGCTTTTCTTTTTGGAGGCCAAAGAAGGTCTTACAGCCGCTCTTGTGCACTTCACTGTTGAAAGTGAAAATTGATACAGTCTTTCTGGAAAGCAGTTTGGCAAAAGGTAACCAAGTACCTTAAAGATATTGTTAAAGATACCTTTAACCTGGAAATTCCACGAGGACTCTGTCATAGCAAAGTAAGCCAAAGTATGTGCAGTGTGAAAAATTAGAAATTACCTAAATGTGTGACTCAAGTATCTCTCATCTCCATCCCACTAAAACTCTGCCTGCCACATGATAGGCGCTCAATACAGTTGGAGTCCAGGCCCTTGTTTCCTCTCCTGAGCTAATGCAGCAGCCTCCTAACTGGTCTTCCTCCTGCCAGTCTAGTCCCCTCAAACCCACCCTATGCATGGATTCCAGAATGAATGATCAAAAATGCGTGTCCTTCGGGTTCGAGCCCTGGTCCGGGAAGATCCCACATGCCGTGGAGCAACTAAGCCCATGTGCCACAGCTACTGAGCCTGTGCTCTAAAGCCCACGAGCCACAACTACTGAGCCTGTGTGCCACAACTACCGAAGCCCACGTGCCTAGAACCCGTGCTCCGCAACAAGAGAAGCCACCGCAATGAGAAGCCCGTGCACCGCAATGAAGAGTAGCCCCCGCTCGCTGCAACTAGAGAAAGCCCGTGCGCAGCCACGAAGACCCAACGCAGCCAAAAATAAATAAAAAATAAATGAATTTATTAAAAAAAAAACATGTCCCTCTTCTGCAGCATCTATTCTGGGTTCTTCCAGCTCTTGCGGGTAATGTGCACACTGACCTCACACCTTCCATAGCCCGCTCTCACTTCTGCTTTGGCTTAGTTTCCAGCAGCCTCCTGCCTTGCATGTCACACTCTGGCAGCACTGCTTGTGCTTCCCCTGCTCACCTCCAGGCCCTTGCTCCCCTTCTTACCACTGCCTGGCTAACCCCTGCTCATCCCTAGACTCGAGCAGACTTCAGGACCTCTCACAGACTGAGTGAGACCCCGTCTCCTGTGTTCCCGTGATCCTGTGTGATCGCAGTCCTTGCGTTTGTACGTTGTTTTCTACCATCTCCTTATGTGTCTGTCTCCCTTACCGGCTCTGACCTTGAGAGCCTGTCTTACTGGCTTTGTGTCTCTGTTCCCCAGCATGGGGTCTGGTACATAGGAGAAGCTCAATACATTTTCTTGAATGAGTGAATGAATGAATGGAGAATGATGTAAGCTTTTTGTTATGAAAAAGTACATCCTGTACAGTGCTAAACATGTAGTAAGTACCCAGTAAATATTTATTGAATGATTCTATGTGAGGCAAAAAACAACAGGATTTTTTGGAAGTGTCTTATTTATTCTGGATTTCCTTTATTTCCTGAGTTGACCTTTCGGGGTGCAACCTGGGCATCTGCATTTTTACAGAGCTCCCACAGGTGAATCTGATGCGCAGCAAGGGCTGCAAATCACTGGCTTAGCAGATTAAAATAAAAGCAGGATTGAGGACATACTAACAGTGGGAGTTTGGATTGTACACACTGTGTGATCCCAGCAATACATGCGTGCCTTGAGAGGAACAGAAAGACAATTGCTCAACATGTTATTGCTGGTTATTGTTGGGTGTCAGGATTTGGGTGACTTTAATTTTTTTTCTTTTTGTGTTTTATTGTGTACTTTTTCTCTATTTGGTATATGTCATCTTTTAAACAACACAAAAAAATGAAAAGAAGGGCAGTCAGACAGAGGAGTCCTGATCGTGCTTGGCATGGCGGGTCCTGGGGTCAGCCCTGGGCCACAGCCTTTCACTGGCTCCTGCGACTGAGTCCGGCATTGGGTCTAGAACCCGACCCTTTACCCTTTCTGAGCGCCAGCATCCTGGTGCTCCGAGAAACTGCCCGGTGACCGGGGACCTTGGAAACTGCCGTAGATGATTCCTAGGTCCGAAGCAGGCTGCCTTGTCATTTCAGGTCTCCAGGTGAGGAATATGGTGGGAATTTGGTAAGAATTTGCCACCCCAAGTTCGTCTCCAAACAGAGACGTTTCTGTCCAGAACAGAAAAGCTGAGCTGGGATGGGATGGGGGTGGGGCCCGGATCTGGGGGCCAAGACCAGTAGGTTCACTGTGATACTGGAGGCTGGGTAGAGAGCCACCTGACAGGTATGAGGAAGGGCAGGGGCAGCCAAGTGGGACACTGAGGGTTGGAAAAGTGGGACGGTTGGGGAGCAGGTAGCAGGGGACTGACTGGGTCGAGGAAAGCAGCCCACTGGAGGGAGCAGCCCTGAACCAAGGGGCTCTTGGTGTGTAGTCTCTTGGCTCTGGAGCTAACCAGGCAGCTGGGATGGTCCACGGGGTGGGGGTGGGGTGTGTTTGCTTGTTATCTAATGCCGTCTTCCTCCCAGCAGCCTTTTTGAGTCTTTTTCCCTTTATGTCCCCCATCAAGGTGAGCTCTTTCTTTCCTTTAAAGCCCCGATGGTCCTTGTTCATGCCTCTTATGGCCTTCGTCACTTTCTGATCTTATGTTCTTGTTTCTGGGCGTGTCTTGGGCCCTCCTGAGGGCAGGATGAAGTCTCATGAATCTTTGCGGTCCACACAGGCCGTGGTCGGGTCCAGGGAAGGTGGAGGAGTGCTTCGAACCTGCTTTCCTGGCTGGAAAGGTCAAGGCCGGGGCTACGGCAGGGAGGGCTCTGCTCCTGGCCTTGTGGCTGGCTCCTGCCTGGTGCTTCCCAGGGTCGCCACGGCGACAGGGTGCTCACGCGCAAGCAAATAGCATCCCCCGTGCAGGGCTGCCGGCCTCAGCAGTTCTTGACCCCAACTGACTTGAAACTGAGAGGATGCCTTTTCCAGCAGCCGAGAGCCCAGCCCACAGGGCTCCCTCCCTGTCCCTTTAGTGGCTGTGCTGAAAACAGATACCTCCTGCTGCCCGGGGTTTGCCGCCTCCTTCTCCCCACTGCCAGAGCCTGTCTGCACAGTCCGTGGCGGGGAGGAGGCTTGGGGCAAAACAGGTGGTCTCCTAGCACACAGCTACCAGCTGCATCCTGTCTGCCAGGGCGCCTTCCCAGGGCCTTGCGTTCTCCTGGGTTTTAGCACCCCGGGAGCCTGCCTTTCTCCTCTGCCCCCGAGGTGGATTGAGGGGCGGCTGGGGAGGCTGCTCCTGCCTGGCCTCGGGCTGGTGGGGCACACCTGAGAGGACAACACCTGACCCGTCCCCTCAAGTCTGACTCAGCTCTTGCTCGACACGGATCTTCAGTCCTCGTCAGACCGTCTCAGGGAGGGCAGGTGATGTGGGCCACGGCCCAGCTGCCCGAGACGGGCCAGGCCCTGCAGCCTTCTACCCTGGGAAACCCCGCAGGCAGGGCCAGCTGCACCTTTCCTAGCCACACAGCCGGCTGCCTTCCCCTGAGACAAAGGCCTGAGGGCGGCTCCACCAGGAGGTCAGGTGTTTTCCCCTCCGTTGTCTCCTTTCCCACTCTCACCCTCATCTCTGCCCAGGAGACCTGGGCTCTCACCACCCCACCATGTGATCCTCTCCCTCAATCCTTCTCTCAGCCTTTATTGAGCACCTGTTGTGTGCCAGGCACTGGCCTGAGCCCTGGAGCTCCTGAGATGGGTAAGGCCCAGCCCTGCCCTTACAGTTTGTTTGCGGTGCAACTCCTACAGAGTGGCTTAAATGGGAGTTTTATCAGATCCAGGACAGCGAGAAAGAATCTTTCCTTAGAGGTGCCTTGTGGGCAGAAGGCACCCAAAGTCCTGACTGAGCTGTTTCCACCTTGTCATGACAAGGATCTTTTATTGCCTTTCCCCGTAAGGCTTATAAAGTTTTCTACCAAACCACACTTAAACAAAAGCTTAACACACACACACACACACACACACACACACACACACACACACGAGACCTTATTTTTTTAAGAAGTCAATACATATACAAATATATATTCTAGAAAGTTAAAGGCCCATCACTACACCCCTCCAGTGGAAAGACTGGTGTGTATCCCCCAGATTTTTTTGCTCGCTGATGCTAACGCTGTCTTTATAAACTCGGGCTCATTTGGAGCTGCCTGTTTTCTTGGGAAGCACACAGTCTCCAAGGGCCACCACCTACCCCTGGCAGTTACTCCAGCCCTAGACCTCTACCCAGAAAAATGGCGTCAAGCGCACAGTCCTCCTTGCTCCCTCCCCCCAACCTCCCCAGTTTGCACCAAGTCAGGATCTAAAGCTCTGTGGTGAAGGCCTTTGATTGGCTAGAATTTCATTTGCCAACCTCCCCTTCCCCGCTTGCACCCCAGACTCCTCTTCCCTTGAAGAGGAGTGAGTGGGCAGTGGGGAGATCCCACCTGGATCTAGAAGTGGGACCTCTGGGTTTTTCTGCCCATTCCTCCTCCTTCTGACCGTGTCTCTCACCTCCTTTGTGCTTCCCCCATCTCCTGACCTCAAGCATTTGAGTCACAGAAGCATCACAACCTTCCAGAATTGACCAAAGCATCTTTTCTGGGCTGGAATTCTATGAGCTCCGTGAGCCACTGGTTTCCATAGGCTGATCAGAAGCTTTAGTTGACAGATGTCTTAGCATTTCCATTAGAAAAATTATAATCTGAATGTAGTTGGAGAGAAATTCTTTCTAGACTTGTGGGGGGAGGGTAATAAAAGGTCTTTGTCACGACCAGGTTGGGTGTTGCCCCGCCGTCCCCCAGTGGTGGCATAGCTGTGTAGAACCAGAGCCAGTCAGCCAGGGATGGACACTAGAAAAGAAGAAAGCGGGGCACAGCCTGGATGCCACAGCGAGAGTTTGATTTAGAAATGACCCCTGCTCACCACACTGCAGACTTTTGTTCAGATATTTCTGTAGTCCTGACCTTGTCAACGAAGAGTGAAGAGCAATGTTGAGTAGGAGGCCAGTGGGCCGGAGAAAGGGCACCCGTCAGGGCCCGGGCAGACTCATCAAACTTCAGCCCATCTTGCTGCCCGGCACTCGCTGTCCCAGCCTGACTCCAGGCCTTTGCTGCTTCTGTACCTTCCACCTGGAACGCCTCCTCCGTCACCCACTTCAAGGCCAAGTTCACAATGTTATACCTCCTCCATGGAGCCTCACAGATGTGCTCACTCCCTCATTTGTTCCCCCACAGCCTTCTGAATCTCTTCTATGTCACTTCTGGCTTGTCTGGTGCTGTAGTCATTCATTCATTTGTCCATTCATTCATTCATTCAACTAATACTGAGGGCCTACTCTGTGTAGGGTGCCAGGTGCCACTGTGAAGGAGACACCAGGGCCCTGCCTATGAGCAGCTGGCATTCTGATGGGGAGACAGACAGAAAAATGAGTAAACTAACCACAGCAGAATTGGGATCGACACTACCTAGGAGGAAAGGGGCTGGGATGGGGAACGGGGAAGCCCACCTTAGTTAGGTCTGCAGGGAAAGCCTCTCTGAGCAGGTGCTGTTTAGACCTTAAGGTAATTAAAATGACATCCTCACAGTCTCAGGCCCCTTGAGTGCCTGGTAAGATCTTGAACACAGTGGGTGTTCAGAATTGTGTTGAAATGAATCTAGGCCATGACCCCTTTGTCTGGGCGTCAGCACCCTGGGAGCCAGTAACCGTAGCCCTCTCCTGCCATAGGGCTCCCTGGCCCCACCTCCAGCTGTCATTTGACCAAGAAGAATTGGGTTACTTTGGGGGTGGGGTGGCAGGGTCCTGTGAACTTGGGTGTGGGCCAGCAAGGCTGCTCCCAGGCCAAGCCCGGCAGCATCAGGGGCAGGAGAGAGAGGGAGAGCATGAACAGGGGCTGACGACCTCCAGACAGCCTGGAGGCTCTACGTGTGACTGGGTCTCTTGCATCTGGATCCTCCCTCAGGGTCGCTTCCCCTCCCCTGCCACCCCCCTAACCCCAGAGGGAAACTGAGGCCCAGAGCTCGGAAGCTGCCTCTTCCTCTAGCAGCAGCAGAGGCCAGAGTGGGTCACTGCGCTGGGGAAGGAGAAACGGGAAGTCTGAAATGCGAGGATGGGGGGGAGGCTTCCTCCAGGCTGCCCTCCCAGCCCACTGGAGCCTGCTTATTTCCAGAGTCCTTGTCACACAGGGTCGTAGGTGGAAGCTGCCGGCTGTGGAGATGCTCTAACCCAGCTCCTGCCCACCCCCTTGACAGATGCGTAAACGAGGCCTGGTTGTCAGGGTGTGGTTCCCGATACGCTTTCCAGGTACCTCTGCTCTAGCACGCGGCAGTTTGCCTGCTTGTGTGGGGGGGCATATCATTTACTTATTATGCATTTGTTTATTTTTTAAAAATGTGCTGCAGAGTAACACACTACAAGGGTTTCCTAAATTATGCATTCAAGTATTTTCAAAATAGGGAGCATGAACATAATGTATCACAAAACCGGAAAGGATCACCATGCATCACTTGCGCGATTCAGCCCCGGCCCGGGCGACGTTAGAAGCTCATCTGGTTGGGACGTGTCATGTTCTCCTGGGTTGCACAGTGCCTGGTGCTGGTGGATGGCTGTGTGAGATCTGAGCCATTTCCACTTCAGCAGGGATCCCATGGGTGCTTGAGAGTCTCTCTCTCTTGCCAGTCTTGCAGCATTTTTGTGCACAGAATGTCGTAGCTCTTTGCGTGCACGCAAGATCACATGTATGGTTTGCCTTGTGGTTTTGGGCGGGACCCCTGAGTTTTTGAAGGAAGAGATCTTGCTTTAGTTGTCTTTGTGCCCCTCACTGGCCCCGCACAGTTCTCTCCACAAGTAGATTTGAGTTGAGTCTTAGAGCCAGAAGGGGCCCTGGATCTGTTAGTCCAACCGCCTCATTTACCAGATGGGGGCCCAGAAGAGGGCCTGCAGGGAGATGACCTGCCCCAGGTCACAGGGGCTGAATGAACCAGGTGGTCCTGGGGCTGAAGTGTGCAGCCTTCAGAGCTGAGTCGGGAGCTGCCCTGGAGGTGAAGAAGGGGTGTGTCCCCGAGAGGCCCGGTGGGCAGTGTGGGGGGGAGCTGAAGCTCACTTGTGCCTCAAGAGCCTGGGGTTTCTGGGGGCCACTGGGGAGGTGTCAGGAGGGGTGGGCAGTGTGTTGTGTCCGTGTTCTCCCCGCCTTCCCTGATCGGGTCCACTTTACCTGCCTCCCGTGGTAAGTGGGCTTCTCTGAAAACCGTTCCCTCTTTTCTCTGAAACAAGGGTTTTGCTGCTTGGAGAAGAGCTGCCCTGGGGCTGGCTGGGGAGACCTCCCCTTGTTTAGCTTGGGGACCTGCCCTTGTGGCCTGGCTGGTGGCAGGATGGGGCCCTGCGCTCCATACAGACACCAGGCCCCCTCCTGGAGGCCACTCAGCCCCTGTGAGCTCCCTGCCCTCCCAACCCACCGCCTCCTCAGGCGTTGCCCAAACAAACAGCACGAGGTGCCTGGGCGCCCAGAGGCCCTTCCTCAGAGGCACCCTGGAGGGCCACCACAGCCAGCACCTTTGGGCATTTCTGTCCCCTCTCCTCCTGAGGGGCTGGCGCCTTCCATCTGGAATGTTCTCTGAGGAAGGGGGAGGGACCTGGGGAACTTCCCAGGTTGGGATCCCTGCCTCTTGCTCCAGCAGTCTGGATCCCATTACCCTCCTGAGAGGGGTGAGGAGGCCTTGCTTTTTAAAAAACGTGTTTTTCTTTTTTTGCTTTATATTTCACGGGAACTTCAAATAACTCAGTTCGCCTGTACACAAAATAGGACTCAGTGATAAATGCTTGCTGGTGGAAAGGAAATTAGACCCAAGGAGGTTCATTCATTGATACGGCTCAGAAATGCTTTCCGAGTATTTGCTAGACTAGCTCCCATGTGATGAGCATTCATGACCTACCAAGCACTTGACACTCAGGAGAGGCCGTATCTTTTTTTTTTTTTTTTAACATTTATTATTTGGCTGCACCAGGCAGGTCTTAGTTGCAGCATACCGGAACGTAGTTCCCTGACCAGGGATCCAACCCAGGCCCCCCGCATTGGGAGTGCAGAGTCTTAACCACCGGACCACTAGGGAAGTCCAAGAGGCCGTATCTTATGGGAGTTTCAGAGCCAGCCCGCCACCTAGCTGTGTGACCTTTGGATTAGGTGACTTAATACATGTAAAGGGCTTAGAACAGTGTCTGACATATAAGAACTTAATACATGTTAGCCATGATTATTAATGTCCTGGTATTTACCATAGTGCTCATTGTAACCCTGTGAGGCAGTGACAGTTATTATTCCCATTTTCCAGATGAGGAAACTGAGATTCTCAAAGGTTAAATAACATGCCCAAGTCATGCAAGTAAGTGACAGAGCCAGGGTTCCATCTCAGTCCTGGAGTCTCAGGCTTTTGGCAGCCCGACTGAGCTGTTTAGCTGGCCCCAGGCTAGGGGCTAGGCATTCAGGTGCCAACACTAACGAGACCAGGTGCTGCCTTGAAGAGCTCATCGCCTGGCATGGAGGCCAACACACACATAGGCATCACTGAGTGAATTTCCGGAGGCACCGCATGGGTTAGAGGCAAGCCAGGCTGAGTGAGAGGCAGGGCAGGACTCACAGCAATGCTGCACTACACACAGGACTGGTCAGTGGTGCCTCCAGCTAGGCCTCCCCTTTTGGGCTAGAGGCAGAACTGCTTCTGTGCCTGTCAACTGTGTGTGTCATAAAGCAGAAATTAACACACCATCGTAAAGCAATTATACTCCAATAAAGATGTTAAAAAAAAAAACAACAAACCTGTGTGTGTTGGAGGGGAGAGGGGGTCACCTCCTCTCCCAGCCCCAGCCAGGGCGTTCTTCTCACTGCCCTGGGGAGGTGTCATGCAGGACAGGGTCTGGGACAAGCACTGAGAGGGCTGAGAGTGAGAGGATCTGAAACCACTCACTGGATTCCTGCCACTGTTCCAGGGTCCCTGAACCTCAGCGTCCTCATCTGTAAGATGGGAGTAACATTATTTGCCAAACAGGGTTGTTGTAAGGATTAAGTGAAATGATGTAAAAAAACCTCTCTATAATTCTAAGTCTAGTACTTACATGACTAATAATAATCACTACCGTTTTTGAGCCCCTGCTTGGTGCCTCACACAATACTAGACTACACACAGTACCTTGTTTTTGTTTTTTTTTAAATTGATTTATTTAATTTAATTTATTTATTTATTTTGGCTGCGTTGGGTCTTCGTTGCTACGCATGGGCTTTCTCTAGTTGCGGCGAGTGGGGGCTACTCTTCGTTGCAGTGTGCGGGCTTCTTATTGCGGTGGCTTCTCTTGTTGCAGAGCATGGGCTCTAGGCATGCGGGCTTCAGTAGTTGTGGCGCACGGGCTTAGGTGTTCCGCAGCATGTGGGATCTTCCCGGACCAGGGCTCGAATCCGTGTCCCCTGCATTGGCAGGCGCATTCTTAGCCACTGCGCCACCAGGGAAGCGCCAGTACCTTGTTTAATCCTTACACTAGTTCTTTAAGGTGGATATCATTGCTCCCATTTTATGGATGTGGAAACTGAGGTCCAGAGGCTCAGCTGCCTGGGCTCACACCTGTGAGGGGGGTGGACATGAGAATCAGACCCAGGTCCTCTCTGATCCCTAAGCCACCTCTCTATGTTCCAGACCTTCTGAGTTCTCTCTCCTTCCCAGCCCCGCGCCACCCGTTGCTGGTAAGTTACTGAACCAGCCACGGGAGGGTGTGGCTGTCAGGGGGCCAAGCTGAGCAAGGCATTCCTGCCAGGCCGCCACTCAGGCCTGGCAGCTGGTGGTGGGCAGGGATGAAGGGATGGGCTTTACCTGCCCACGGCCCCCGGTTGTGGTGGGAGCAGTAGGCTGTCCTCCCTGCCGGTCTGGCAAGTAAGTTTTGTTGGCCTATGAGTCACACAGCACTGATGAGTCAGGTTTTTCCCTTCTCCTTGCCCAGAGCAGCTGGGGAGAGGGTGGGGGTTTTGTTAGGAAACAGGACCTCCCTCCCTCTGCTCTCCACTGTCCCCCAATGCCTTGGAGCTACATATTTTCTCTCCAAAAGTCTGTGGCTCAGCCTGTGTCCCTACAGAAAAGGGTATCTGGGTGCTGGCCGCACAGGCTCGAGAGAGCAGGCCCCGGGCTGAGAAGAGTGGAGAGAGAAGGGGCCCTCCTTGTTAGTAAGGAGAGTAAGGTAGCTAGTCCAGGGCTGTCTGACTCCAAAGCCCTGCTCTTGGCCTCTCGTTTTGGCTTACCCACTGCTATCTGCAAAGAGGGCCCTAGCCCCGTATCCTCTGCACAGTGCAGCCGCGTTTCCCAAGGCACAGGGTCCCCTGAGCTATCCACTCCTTGCCTTATGAGCAGTCTGGCTGCGAGCCTTGAGAGGACTGTCCAGATGGTCAGCCTCACGCATGCCTGGGGTTCTGCCTGAGTACCCCCTGCCGGGCCCTCTCAGAGGCCTCATTAAACAGTCAAAGCAGCCGGCCTAGTTCCAGATCAGTGCTTGTCAGTCCTGGCCACATGTTAGAATCATCTGGAGAGCTTTTAAACCCCTCTGATGCTCAGGCCATACCCCAGAGCAATTAAATCGGAATCCCTGGGGCTGGGTCCCAGGCAGCCGTGCTTTTGATGCAACACACTGTATTGCCTCTCGAGAGCTGACGGTCAAGTTGAAGGGACAGCACAATGCGCAGGGGACATGCACACACGTCAGCATGTGACTCAGGGCGGTGTGGGACAGTCACACCCCACAGGGCCAGGGGTGAGATACATGTGGGTCCCGGAGGGAGGAGGCTTCTGGCCTGCATCCTGATGGATGGAGGTCAGGACCAAGCAAAGCATGGGAAGGAAACAAGGAGGATGCTGGCCTGACAGGGCCAGTGATTCACGGGCTGTGGAGGAAGAAGGGGAAAGAATGAGTCAGGCACAGCTAGCTGCCTGCAAGGCCCGAGCCTGGCTTTGGAGGAGAATGAACGTGCTCGGGCGAGGAGTCCTCTGTTCATCCACAAACAGAATGCTGCAGGCTCTGAGCTGTGGCATGTGAAGAAGTGGGTGAGCCTAAAAAAGGTGGCGTTCCAGATCTCAGGGATGTCAGGCATCTGTGTACACCTCACTCTTGACCAAGGCACTTCTCACAGAAGCTCCCTGGAGTATTTCAGCGTCCCTGAGGTACACAGAATTGGGCAGATGTGTTTGGAGAGTGAAGGGCCATGCCCCAGGTCACCTGGCACAGGCCGCGATGGAAACAGACTCAGGCCTTCTCACTCCAAGTTCACCCACTTAAGACAGGCCAGAAAGAAAGACAGGGTGTGGACTGTAAATTAACACCAGGCCAGAGAGAGTATAGAGGCACAGCCAGGGGAAGGGTTGTGGGGTCTCTTCTTGCCCCAGCAGTGCTGGGCAGACTCGCTGTCGTGTTTGCTGTGGAGGCAGAGGGGCTGGCGCTCAGGCAGAGGAAGCCAGAGCCCAGGGAGGCTTGGTGCTGGGCAGATCTCACGTGGGCTGTTAGGTGAGTTGGTTAGTTGAGAGGAGGGTGGACGGGATGGTAAAGAAGCTGGAGTAACAGTAGAGGGAACAGGGATCTTCAGTCTGGAGAAGAGCAAGATGTCACCCTGTGACAGTCGTGGTGACTTGTTCTGTGTCATTCCAGAGAGCAGAGCCAGTGGATTCCAGGTCAAAATAATAATCTTAATAATGGCAAAAACAATTTCAGTGACAATAATAGTGCCTCCTCTGTAGCAAGTACGGTGCTGGGGTGTGTGTGTGTGTGTGTGTCTGTCTGTCTGTCTGTCTGTCTTCAGGTTGAGGAACAAGAGCTATGGTGCTAGGGAGACTGCACCTAGGGTGTGGGGTGTTAGGTGAGTTGATTTATTATATATAATCTTCTTGATCCTATTAGCTAATGTAATATATATGTGTAGATTTTCAATCCTCCCAACCTCCCTAAGAAGTGGGCCGTTACTAACTCCCTGCTTCTCAGAAGAGGAGACTAGAAAGCTTAAGGCATTTACCCAAGGTCACTTAGCTAATTTATGATGGGGCTGATGTTAAAACCCTGGTCTGTCTGACTCCAAAATCTGGACCTTCGGTCTCTGTGTTTCTCTGTCCTACTGCCTGCTACATAGTTAGTGCTCAGTGAAGGGTGACTATAACACTTCACTTTGGAACCATTTGATCCATCCAACAATGGGATAGGTTTTCTCCTGGCATAGTGAGTGTCTCCAGAAGTGCCCACAGAGGCTGAGTTGCCCCCCGCAGGAGTGTCATACGGGTGGGAGGCTGGTCTCCATCGCTGAGCCCCAAACCAGCCATGCGGAAGTAGAGTCTTGGGCTAGTGCCTGGGTCTGTGTTTCTGTCTAGGCCACAGGAGACCTGGATGCACAGTCAGGCCCTGGAGTCCTGGGAAGTCCCCGCTCTTAGATTTCGTTCTTTCCTAGTGGGAACAGACTGACTCGTAACTCTTCCACTCTTGCTCCTGAAGCGTGTTCTGCTTACTGCTTTTCCTGTTGGTGTATTCATCATCTTCGGGTCAAAGGCCTATCGTTTTAATGTTCTAGTTGTAATTGAGCTTTCACTGGCAGTGGAGTGGTTTGATAGAAACAATTTACCATCCCCCCCACCCCGACACACACACGGGCAAAAGCTGTGGGTTTTGGGACAGGTCACATCACTTCTCAGCGCCTCGGTTTCCTCATCTGTAAAATGAAGGGGCTAGAGTAAATGACTTTAAGGTCACTCCTGGCTTCAGGATTCTGCCATGCTCTGGGGGACCTGCCCTGATGGAGTGACGCGTGTCTGAGTGAAGCACAGGTGGCGCTTGACACCCGGGGGGACAGAGTCTTGGATGTCAGAAGTCAGGCCTCTAGGCACCTGGCTGCCAAGCTGGTGCTGGTCTGGATCCTCCCTGCGGGGACCCCCCTTGACGGCAGGGCCGTAGAAAGCAGCGGTGGAGATGACCTGTCTCTCCTCCCTAGAGTCCTGAGGTAGCAAGGGGAGCTGGCCAGATACCGGAGACCTTTCTAGCAACCTCTGGGGAGTTCCTGTGTTACTTATTAGCCGCCATCCTCACTCTTCTGGCCCAGGAAAAGTGCTGACCCTACGCTGTGCAGCCGAACAGGGAAGCGGGCAACCATCTAGCCCGCTCTTTGTCGCTGTCAAACTGAACCTCATTTAACCCCTGCATCCTACTGCACTGGGGGAGGTGGAGATCAAGAGTTCACTACAGCAGGGGTTTTCACAGTTTTCAAAATCACAGCAACTTTATGGAAAAGGAAAAAAAGATGGTAAACTTTCATTCTGTTAATTGCGTAATGATAATGAGCGCGACTGACTCGGCTTGATCACTAATTACAATAGCTGCCGTCTTTTAAGTACTGGCTAGAGTGGTCTCTGTAATCCTTACAGCAGTCCCATGAGGTGGGAGTTACGTCCTCTTTACAGATGGGAACACTGAGGCTTGGAATGATGAGTTGGGCCCCTGCACTCACACAGGTGGTCAGTAGGCAAAGCAGCCCCCACCCCCAACCCATCCATCTCTGAAGCCCATGCGTAAGTGAGTAGCCAGATTGGAGAGAGAGCCTATGCTAATGTGTCTCAAGTCATAGTTATCTGTAATCTAGGTTCTTTCTAGAGCTGGTAGTCCTGGAACTGTTCACATTCAGGCCGGGACTTTGTTACATCTGGGAACAAAAATCAGCACATGAAGAAGATGGGAATATATTCACTACAAGAAAGGAACAGGCTGGGTTTTTGGTTTTTTAAAAAATTCATATGAACTTAAAACAAGAAGAATCACTGTCATTTCCCAAACACCTGATGTTTTATAACTCTGCTTATGAAATACATCATTCTTTCCCAGCCAGCCCCAGAAAAGGAGCTGTTGATTGTATAGCAGGCTGGATCCCAGAGTAGGCCCTGGGGATTTGGGGGTTCTGTTTGTAGAGATCAGAAAGGCCAGTTTTTCAGTTTTCCCTCAGGAAATGGGACATGGGGGACGGCTGGGGGAAGTCAGCTTGGGTGAGCGGGAGAGTTGGTCAGAGCCCAGCCTGGGATGCCACCTTTCGCCCTGCCTGGCCTCTCAGCCGGGGGCCCCGGGCTGGGGGCACAGAGCAGAGAGCAGATAAAAGGCCTGCTCCGCCGAGTCCGCCCCAGTAAATGTGTGCGTTGTGTGCAAGCACAGTGAAAGCGCACACTGTCTCCACGGTTCTGTGTGCCCCCTTGTCCACACTCACAGCCGCCCAAGCAGGGGGGCTCTGGGTAGGGTTATTTTTCTTGGCTGCACTTTCGTCTCTCCCGTTGCCACGAAGCTTCCAGGCCCTCCCTGGGCGTGGTTTCTGACACGCAGGCCCTCATTCTCCAGCAGGTTTCCTCACTGTACACCTCCGGAACTGGTTTTGTCCGTCCTGGACTGCCACTTCTGCCACCCCCTGTCTTTTGCCTCTCTCCCTTGCTGGGATTTCTTCCAGCAGATTTCTTCTGCTCCCCGTCTCTGATCTGGCCTCTGCCCTCTCCAGCTCCTCCCACTTTTCCCAGATGGCTCGTTCACTTCATTCACTCATTCATTGGGCAAACGGTGGTTGAGACCTGCTGTGTGCCAGACTGGGGCCTGTCCCCAGGATGCGAGTGATGAACTGGAGGTGGTCCCAGCCTCAGGGGGACAAACTGGACCATTTCAGGGAACTGCAGTTGCCCCAGGCTGGACGCCATCACAGAGCTGAGTTCAGGGCTCCCAGAGGAGCCTCGAGTCCTTCAACACTGCCCAGGACCCCTGGGACCCAAAGTGCCCTAGGAAGGGATGCAGTTTAGGAAACCTGGGCTGTCACTTAGCAACTGACTCCACCCCTTTCCCTCCCTGAACCCTAGAGCTGGGCCCGAGGGAATGAATGGGGAAGATGGGCCCAGGCTGTAAAGAGGCCAGGTGGGGAGGCCCCAGCTGAGCAGAGCTGGGCCAGCACTTTCCTTTCGAAGGTTACCCAGGCTCTGAGGGTCATCCTGGGCTAAGTCTAACTATAAATACTGTGCTTCCTGAAGGGATTACCTGGGCACTGCTTCCCCTGCCTGCACCCTCCTTGGCTGGGCTGATCCTTTTCTGGGCCTGCTGTTCTCTTGAATCTCTTATCCCCTCTGCCAGGTGCCATACTTCAGCCACATCTCTCCAGCCCCCTGCAGCCCAGCTGTGACTGCCAGAGCGGAAGGGGAGGGGAGGAGAGATTGGAGTCTGCATCCTGGTCAAAGGGCCATTGCAGCCCAGGCTGTTGGGATGGGGAGGCCCTTGTCCCTTCTTCTGCCTGAAGCCTCATCTCTCCCACCAGCCAGAGCAAGCCCAGGCTTGTCACATAATCAGTACTTCTGGGGAGAACATGGCTGGCCCCATCCCTGGAGCAGGGACCTGGGTATGCAACTTGGTAACCGAGTGTGGAAATAGAGCTTGGGGATTGCCACAGGTATAAATAGGGCCGTCTCCTGGCTTGGGTGGACTGACTCTCCTGGGAAATCTCTGGTTCCCTTGGCTGGTCTCAGACTTGGTGTCACTTCCCAGTGACTCAGATGTGCCACAATAAGGATCTCTTGGGGTCTGAGATCAACAAGCAAAGGGACTGCCTGACTTTTCCCTCACGGCAGACCCTTCTCCCGCTTTCCCCTGCCTGCCCACTGCTGCTCTCAGCTGTGATTCCTCCACCATGCTCCCACACCGTTCACTGTGCATTTGTCAGTTCCATTTTCAACTCAGCAGACACTTGCTGAGAACCTGCACTGGGCCAGGGATATTCAGAGGGAAGCAGCCAGGCCCGCTGTCCTTTCGTGCGTTCTTGAGAATCCCCTCTTGTGTAGTTATTCTGAGTTAAGCAGTGTGAATCACGCACATATGCACACACGCTCATAGATGCACCCCAGCTCTATAAAAATTGGAAAGGATCTTTAGTGTTCTCTCTCTCACTCTCCTTTCACCACCGTCCCTTGGGGGTGGTATTGCCAGACAGCATTCATTACCCAGGCCAAACCACAGCGTCCACCATCATTATCCTCCCCCAGCCCAGACATCGTGCCCTCTCGCTCTCTTCCCCCTTTACCCTCCGAATCTGCTCTCAGCAGCAACTTTGGAGGCAATCCATTGAACTAGCTGATGTTAACATGTGGACGAGCGGGCCATTTCCACTTTGTTTTGCTGTGCTCACAAGTGGCGTTCTTCAGTCAGAATCGAGTACGTACTCCAGCCTAGCCCTGCAACTCTGGCTCAGTGGGTCTGAGGTGGGCCCTGGGAAGCTGCCTTTCTGTTTTTGTTTTTTGGGTTTTTTTGGCTGCGTTGGGTCTTTGTTGCTGCACGCAGGCTTTCTCTAGTTGCAGCAAGCGGGGGCTACTCTTCATTGTGGTACACAGGCTTCTCATTGCGGTGGCACCTCTTGTTGCGGAGCACGGGCTCTAGGCGCATGGGCTTCAGTAGTTGTGGCATGCGGGCTCAGTAGTTGCGGCACACGGGCCCTAGAGCGCACGGGCTTCAGTAGTTGCAGCACATGGGCTCAGTAGTTGTGGCTCGTGGGCTCTAGAGTGCAGGCTCAGTAGTTGCGGCGCACAGGCTTAGTTGCTCCGCGGCACGTGGGATCTTCCCGGACCAGGGATCAAACCCATTTCCCCTGCATTGGCAGGCGGATTCTTAACCACTGCTCTACCAGGGAAGTCCAAAGCTGCCTTTTTAACCAGCACCTCAGCAGGTCCTAACACAAGTGGTGTTTCAGGCAACCCTCAAGACCCCAGCTTTTGCGTCTACTCAGAAACATACATTCTCTGTTCAGTTCCCTCCCCACCACAATCACAGAGACCCATGATTGTCATGGGCGTTTTGTGTCTCCCCATACAGGTGTGTACCTTGATCTTTTATTTTGTTTTTCAAATCTCTCTTTTGTCAACTTCACTGGGGATAAGGACCATTTCTGTTTCTCTGTTTTTGACCTGGAGCTTATCTAGGACAGGTGGAGACATAAGTAGAGGCCAGTAGATGCTGCTACTGCTGCTGCTGAAACCAACAGAGCCTGCTTGGCCCTGAACAGAGTCACCCAGAGCTGCCAGCAACTGAAATCCTAGAGGCTGTGGGCCTTGGGCTCTCAGTTCACCACCACCCTCAAACCCCCACCCCTCAGCTCCCCAAACTCTTCCTCCTTTTCTGTGGCTGCTCCTCAGAACTTTATGTACCCTTTTTACTTGTCAACAACTTTCATTGTATTATTCTTATTACTAAAGTAATTAATGCTTATTGTTGGAAACGTGGAAAATAAAAGCAAAATGAAATCATTGGTAACTGCCAATCAGATATAACCACTGTTAACATTTTGGTGTAAATCCTTCCAGTCTTTTTAATATATATAATATTACATATGTTTTTTAGAAATAAAAACTGGAGCACAGTGCACTGGCTGTTCTCTAACCTTTTTTTTTCACTGTATAATGGACATTTCCCCATGTTACTCAGCCTCCTTCTGCCCCATCACAGAATGGCTGCGAGGGATGCACAGATGTTAATGTAGCCTTTCTCCTGTGCGTTTGTTTATTTCTAGAAAACCGGGCTGAGCTAAATAGCTTTGTAGATGAACTTTCCCCACACGCTTGTGATTATTTTCTCAGAATACTTCCTTAGAAACCAAATCGGTGAGCCAAAGGGATGCACACTTTTAAGTTTTTTGGTATCATAGCAAATACCCTCCAGAAAGTTTGTAGCAATCTGTACAGCATATAAAAGTGTTCACACCCCTTCCACTGCCCAATATTTTTTGACTCAACTAACTATAAAACATCACTTTTTTTTAAGTAAGTGAAATTTAAAATACTCATCATCAATTTGTGTTTTTTTATGTTGGGAGTAAAAACTTCCTTTTCTGTTTTGTCTATATCTGTGCCTAAAATTGTAAGCATTAGTGTGTAGGGATCTGGACATTTTGGCATGTCTCTTTTGCATGCTTGCCTTGGGCCTGGGGAACTTTGCTGGATATTTTTATGCTGTGTTTGACTCCCTATGAAAGGAGCCAGCCCCTGGCCCAGAGGTGCTGCGCCTGCCCCCTGCTGGCGAAGAGGTGCAGTGACAGCTGAGACGGCTGGGCTCCTGCTGCCCTTTGCTTACATCAACCCTCCCCCTTCCCACCCCCACCCCCACCCCATTCTAATATTTTCTCATATTTTCAGCCTGAAAGGACCAGCATGCAGGGCGAAGAACTTTTAAGCCCTTGTGTCTTGGGTGATGGAGATGCAGTTAATACTTGGGGAGGCTCACCGGCATCATGTCCATCCTGGGGTGAGAAGTGTGTCTCTGACAGTGCAGACAGGAAAGCATGCTGTTCTCCACGTGGAGGGGAGGGGACTCTGAAGGCCAGGTATTCGAGCAAAGCATCCCTCAGGTACTGGGGGCCTCCTGAGGTGACAGCTTTGAAATGTGACACCATGGGGCTGTGTTCATATAAAAGAAAGAGTGAGATGCATGCATACACAGTTACACGTCAGGTGTCCTGAGGTCACCAGTCCAGCAACCGTGATTGTCAGGGACAGAACCAAAACCTGACCATTTAAGTAAGGGGGTGGTGGGGCATCTGAGCAGGAACAACACATGTCCCGAAGCCTAGTCTCTTTCTTCTTTAGCAAGCCTCTTTCCTGGAGCCGTATGCTCTCAATTTTGACAGTGCTGACAAAGCTTTCTCAACTCTCAGCAGATTAGGAGTGGCCCATTAGCTGGGCCTGACCTCTACCCAATAGGAGCAGCAGTTAGATGGAGACCAGTAAGAAGTGACATCTGGCAAAGAGGAAGGAGAAAGGAAAACTTTAGAAAACAGCTCAAGAAGTTAAAAAGCCCTGACGTCTGGGTCCTTGAGTGGAGGGGCAGAAATGCCGCACCCCAGAGGTCCCAAGGGTGTCACTGCATAATGCCTGTGAGTCCTGATGGATCAGAGCTCTTGTCAGGGAGTCATCAATGCTAAAGGACCAAAGAGAAAGGGGGTCAGAAATCATGATGCAGAGCTACTTGATCGATCCAGGCAGAAACACCTCCAGGCCAAACCTTTTCAAAAAAGCACGTGGACAATACTGTCATTTTCTGTGCTGCCTTTCTGCCTCCTTTCTGTCGTTCACACTTAAGCCTTTGAGCCATCTGGCTTTTTTTTCTTTTTCTTTTTCTTTTTTTAAATTTATTTTTGGCTGTGTTGGGTCTTCATTGCCGTGTGCGTGCTTTCTCTGGTTGCGGTGAACTGGGGCTACTCTTCGTTGAGGTGCGCGGGCTTCTCATTGCGGTGGCTTCTCTTGTTGCGTAGCATGGGCTCTAGGCACGCGGGCTTCAGGAGTTGCAGCACACGGGCTCAGTAGTTGTGGCTCGTGGGTTCTAGAGCACAGGCTCAGTAGTTGTGGCGCACGGGCTTAGTTGCTCCACGGCATGTGGGATCTTCCCGGACCAGGGCTCGAACCCATGTCCCCTGCATTGGCAGGCAGATTCTTTTTTTTTTTTTTTTTTTTAATATTTATTTATTTATTTATTTTTGGCTGTGTTGGGTCTTCGTTTCTGTGCGAGGGCTTTCTCTAGTTGCGGCAAGCGGGGGCCACTCTTCATTGCGGTGCACGGGCCTCTCACTATTGCGGCCTCTCTTATTGCGGAGCACAGGCTCCAGACGCGCAGGCTCAGTAGTTGTGGCTCACGGGCCTAGTTGCTCCGCGGCATGTGGGATCTTCCCAGACCAGGGCTCGAACCTGTGTCCCCTGAATTGGCAGGCAGATTCTTAACCACTGCGCCACCAGGGAAGTCCCGAGCCACCTGGCTTTGATTTTTGTGGCTGGCGTGAGGTAGGGCTCCTGTTTCATGTTTTTCTGTATGGAGAACCTGTAGTCCCAACACCATTTATCAGTAGCCCATTATAAAGAAAAACCTCTAGTGTTTCTCCTCTACTGCTCACACAGAATACTTCTGATGACAGTTATGTGGGTGTTTTTCCCATACCCTCTTCATATTTTTAAGGCTCTCATTTCTTAAACTCAGTTATTTTGTAATCTGTGTCTGATAAATCCCATATCTGAAGTCTTTGTGAGTCTGATCCTTTTGCCTGTTGTTTTTGCTGGCTCAGACTCATCTTGCCTTGTTTCTTTGTATGCTGTGATTAAAAAACAAAAACAAAAAAACAATGACCTTATTATTTATTTTTCTTGGAACTTCATTTCAGGAATTCTTTGAGGCCTGGTTTGAAGTTATTTTCCTATAAAGAGGATTTGCATTTCCTTCGGCTAACCCAGGAACACTTCAGATTAAATGTCTGGCTTGAGAGTTTTCTGTCTGCACTGGTAACGGCAAACCCACAGGAGGGCCGTTTGTGGATTCAGTCTGACCTGAGGTGGAACTCTCACTCTGTCATTTACTGTGTGACCTCGGGCAAGTCATTTAATCTCTCTGCCTGTCCCATCATCTGTGAAGTAGTAATAATAACACCTACCACCTAAAGCCATTGGAAGGGTGAAATGGGATGATATATATAAGTATAAAGTGCTTACACAGTTTTCTTTCACACAGTTGGTAGACAGTGAATGTCCTTCTCTTCCCCTGAGGAGCTGCCACTCCTGCCCCAGCCCATGGGGGCAGTCCTCAGCTTTAGTTCCGCATCTCACCCGGGATCTGAGTTATAGCGGGAGCCAAGTACTTTAGACCTCACTCCTGTGGCCCCTTCTGCCTTCAGCTTTGAGGTGACTGAGCTTCCTAAAGCCTTTGAGAGATGCTTCTTCCCTCAATCTTGACTGAGGTCTGGAGTTGTCTTGGAGCTGGGTAACAAGAATGATGACATTTAACAGAATTCTTTTCTTCTTCAGAGGCTGCAGGGATTTTTTTGGTTGGTTGGTTATGGTTCTAAAAATATTCTTTGTAACTTTATAGTGGAACATTAATAACAAGACATTAAAAATGTTTATAATTTTTAGTCATGGGAATATACATGGACAGTAATATAAGTGTGAAATAAACAGAAAGTTGTATATTGGCATGAAAACATTTTAAATCCTCTTTATAACAAGGAATATTTTAAAAATAAATTGTATGATATGAGCCCAACTCTACTGAGAAAAATGGGGGAAAGAAAGCTGGAAGGAAATATGTCTAAGTGTCAGCAGTGGTTACTTCTGAATGGTGGAATTCTTAAGTAAGTTTTCCCCAATGGCAGCACAGTACAGACAGTGGTCAGAGGGTGGCCTTCTGAGTCAGAAAGCCTGGCATTAAATTGGTACCTGTGTGGCTTTAGACCAATGACAAGCTCTTTGGGTCTTAGTTTCCCCATCTGCCGGGTCATTTTGAGGCTAAAATGCCTAGCCTGTGATCTGGCACAAGCTGGCTCCGTAAACAGTGGGAGTTATTTTTTTCAGATTTTAAATTTTTTATATTCTTTACAGATTTTAAAAATACTGAACACATCCTACTTTATTATCAAAGAGAGAGAGTAAAATTAAGACTTAAACAGCAGCAGCAACAACAGCAAAGGCAGTATATGCTGCGTTTGCTAACAGAAGTGGTTTACACCCCCAGGTTGGGTGTGTGCAGTTTCCAGACTCTTCTCTGACTCCAGGAAAGGGCCCGGAGACCCGAATGCTCAGGAGCCACTGCAGTGAGGGCCAGGGAGGCAGGGCTGGGAGAGGGTGGACCACAGCCCTGGCTTTCTAGATGCTGAGCTTCTCCCTTCTGTCCTGCCCAGGACGCAACGAGCCCCTGAAGAAGGAGCGGCTGAAGTGGAAGAGCGACTACCCAATGACCGATGGGCAGCTGCGGAGCAAGAGGGATGAGTTCTGGGACACAGCGCCCGCCTTCGAGGGCCGCAAGGAGATCTGGGACGCCCTCAAGGCTGCCGCCTACGCAGCCGAGGCCAACGACCATGAGCTGGCTCAGGCCATCCTGGACGGAGCCAGCATCACCTTGCCTCATGGTGAGCGGGCAGGGCGGGGGCTTTCCTCACCGGAGCGAGGGGGCCGTCAGGGTGGAGGAGGGCCAGTGGCCAGCCCCATGTCAGGAGCTTCCATCCAGGCTGGTGGGTGACAGGTGTGGCTAGTCGCTTGTTCATTCAAGCAGCCCTCATGAACATGGTCCAGGAGTGGGACACCAAGAAAAATGAGACACAGTCCCCGTTTGCCTAACGAGGGCGTAGAAAGACACCAGCAAACCTCAAGGCAGTGTGATGAGAGCAAGCTGAAGATTGCTCAGGGCCCTTTGAGATCCCAGCACATCTCAGGTAACAACCTTCTGTTGACTATTATTATGTGCTGGCCACCGAGCTAGAAGCTTCTACTGCATTATCTCATTTAATTTCATAATGGCCCCTGGGACTATGTAAAGCAGAGGGCAACAGTGGAAACTCTATAGAGTCAGAGACTGGGTTTTAACCGAGTGTCTCTTTCCTAGCTATGTGACCGTGAGCGTCTTGAATTTAAAGCCTCAGTGACTAAACAATTATAAAGTGGTGATACCAACCTCATAGGATGGCTGTTAGGATTCAACAAGATACACATAAACATCATTTAGTCCAGTCCCAGCACTTAGTAGGTGCTCAAGATACAGTAGATATCAATATATTACTACACGTAATACATTGTACAAGTAAGAAGATTGAGGCCCACTGGCTATAAGTCATGAAAAGCAGGGCCTATGCTATTTCATTCATCCTTGTAACCCCAGCACCCAGCACATATGCTCAGGAAGGAGTTGTTGAATGAACAAATGAAAAGTTAAGTAATTTTCTAGGGTTGAATGAGCCAGTACCTGGTGGAGCCAGAACGTCAGCCCAGGTCTTCCTGCCTCTACCTCGAGCTCCCACCAGCTGTCCCAGGAAGACCTGCCTGTAGGGTGGGTTTGAGGACTGTGGGATGACCGTGACAGGTGTATCAGTCTGCTCAGCCTGCTATAGCAAAATACTGCAGACTGGGTAGCTTATTAAACAACAGAAATTTAGTTCTGGAGTCCGAGAAGCCCAAGATCAAGGTGGCTGCTGATTTGGTTTTTGGTGAGAGCTCTCTTCCTGGCTTGTAGATGGCCACCTGCTCTCTATGTCCTCATTGTGGGAGAAGAGAGAGAGCTTGAGCTTTCTGGTGTCTTTTCTTGTAAGCGCACTAACCCTTACCGGATCAGGGCCCCACCTATATGACCTCATTTAACCTTAATTACTCCCATATAGCCCCCTATCTCCAAATACAGTGACACTGGGGTGGGTGGGGTTAGGGCTTCAATACATGAAATTGGTGGAGGGGACACAAGTTAATCCATATCAGTTGGTCCCCAAGCCGACTCTGACCACCCTGCCTTTCCCACAGGCACCCTCTGTGAATGCTACGATGAGCTGGGCAATCGCTACCAGCTGCCCATCTACTGCCTGTCGCCACCCGTGAACCTGCTTCTTGAGCACACTGAGGAGGAGAGCCTGGAGCCCCCCGAGCCCACCCCCAGTGTGCGCCGAGAGTTCCCGCTGAAGGTACGCCTCTCCACGGGCAAGGACGTGAGGCTCAGCGCCAGCCTGCCTGACACGGTGGGGCAGCTCAAGAGGCAGCTGCACACCCAGGAGGGCATCGAGCCATCCTGGCAGCGATGGTTCTTCTCTGGAAAGCTGCTCACAGATCGCACGCGGCTCCAGGAAACCAAGATCCAGAAAGATTTTGTCATCCAGGTCATCATTAACCAGCCCCCGCTGCCCCAGGACTGAGGAGCCCACGGACCCCTGGGCAGAGAGACCAGGGAAGGCCTCTGCAGGGCTGAGAGGCCTCCCGGCTGGAGCACTAGTCACCCCCACCCTGCCGCTGCCTTTGAGAGCCGTTCTTTTCTCCAGGGGAGCCTCCCGTGTATGGCTGCCGGGCGAGCCCTGAGGGGACCCTGCTTCCCAGGGACTCCATGGGCCACCAGTGCCCAGCACCCAGGAAACAGTGTGCTGCCACACACAGGCCTTGCCAACCTTGTCAGAGTAAAGGCAAACCAGGGTCCTCCACCCTGCCTCTCTCCCGCGGCAGGTTCAAGCCACGAGGGCCAGCCCGGAGGCCCCTGGAGCCCAGATCTGTCATCTGGTGCTGCCGGCTGTGCTCAGTCCGGTTTTCTGCTCAGGGTCTGAAGCAGCTGCTGTCTCCCTCCCTTGCCCCTACCCCCTGACTCTGCCCTGGGCCCAGTGCCAGCCCCCCAGAGGGGAGGGGACCACTCGTGAGCCCCGGGGGTGGGGAGCCCGAGGCCGGCCTCTGCCTCTCCCGGCCCCCAGCACAGCTGGCAGAGATGAGGTGGTGGCCGATGGCTGGGCTGTCGTGGCAGAGGCCTGCACAGGGCCATCTCCTGGCTGTAACCCCGGCAGTGGGGGGTCTGCAGCCCGCTCACGGCCCCGCAGCAGGTCCCTGTGTGCAGACACGTCTGCATATTTATCAATAAAGCCTTTTGCTCCTTCCTTCTCTCTTGCCTGGCTTTGACTTTGGGTTCTCCTGTAGCTCTCTGGAGCCCTGGAGCCAGTTCTGGGGTGGGAGCAGGTAGGTGCACGGCCTCCCCAGCTGCTCTGGGTAGAGCAGCTACTGCTCCGTACTCTCCACCGCAGGGAGTACGGTGGAGCGAGCCGTGAACTGCCAGTATGCGGGCCTGTGTTCTCGTGGGTCCTCCGGAAAAGCCACTTAACCTCCCAACCCGCGTTGCTTGTCTTTAAAGTGGAGGTGATGCCACCTGCCCTGCCTCCCCTCTCAGTTGCTGGCAGGATTAAACGGGATAACAGATGTGAACTCGCTTTGAAAGCAATGGCAGCACCTCGGGAAGGCGGCGTTAGTTACCTGCTGCTCTGCTCCTGCAGCACGAGGGTGCTGGCTTCCTGCTCCAGCCCCCCGAGCCGGACCCTCAGGACTGAGATGTGTGCGGATGTCCTGCAGATGCTGCATGCACCCTTGGCGACGTGAAAGCAAAATCTCTGATGAATTTCGATGATGAGCCTGTGTCGGCTTGCCAGCAAGGGAACCAGAGGGAAGAAGGAGCCGGGTCTTGTGCTTCCTTAGGGGAAAATGTGCACGTAAGCAGAGAGGGGGACCTTAGATAAGGTGGTTTAGCTAAGGGCAGGCCACGTGAGTGTCACAGAACCACAGGGCTGTGGTGTCTGTGGTTCCCTGGCAGGTTCAGCGTGGGTCGTGGTGACCCAGGGCTCGCTCCCACAGTTCCAGGTGTGCAACTGAGCAGTACAGGTCTGCTGCTTCTCCAGTTGAGAGTACTTTTGTTTCTCAGTGAGCACGACCACCGGTCAGCGTGGCCTGACTGGGAATCCGGGGAGGGAAGGGTGATCAGTCAGAGCTGGTGTCTTCATCAGCGGGGTCTGGCACTGCGTTCCAGCCCTTCCAGTGGCTCCTTGAAGCAAGACCCTGTAAGTCCCACAGAGGCCCCCCTGCGACAGACTGATGGGTGAGGTTTGTCAGGGACAAGTGGACTTGCAGCCAAATGCAGCGGTGCTTCACTAGGGGGCACTGTGCGACCCCAGAGAGGCAAAGGCCTGCGCGAGCTGCGGGCAAAGAGGGAGGCGGCTGCCCTTACCTCCACCCACCGCCTGGCACTCCAGCCCAGATGAGACAGAGTCTTGCCCCTTCCCAGAGCACACAGGGCCTGTTCACGGGACAGCCTGGGGATGCGGGCTTATCCTGGGTCCCCACATTTGGCCTTTAGGCTCCCTCACTGGCACTGGCTGGGCAGGGTTTCCAGGCGTCCAGCAGGTGGCACTGCCATCAGGGCTAAGAGCAGCCGGCGATCCCGTGTGCAGCGCGGCTGCCCGGCCCATCTGGGCCTCAGCGCTCAGGACAGAGGCTGGGCAGGCTCCTTCCCGCAGTCCCTGCTCTCGGGGCACTGGGCCCTCCGGCTCCAATAGGCCAGGGGTTGCGGGGCGGCAACTGTCCCTGCCTCCTCCTGCTCCTTGGGGCTGCCTGGGGTGAAGGTGACAGGTCAGGGAGGCAGCTGGAGAATTGGGCCGGTGAGCTCATGGCAAAGGCACCTAGCGGGGCGGGGGTGGGTGCCCTGGCATATAAAGCCCGTGGGGCCCCGGGGCCTGCAGGGGCGGGTTGCGCACGGTACCATGGCGGGCTCCGAGGAGGTGCAGAAGGCCACGGCACTCATCGAGGAGCGGCTGGCGCAGGAGGAGGAGAATGAGGTAGGGCGGGGTGTGGGGCCCAAGGGGGCTCTGAGGAGACCCAGCTCTGCTGTCAAGGGAAGGAAGAGCCTGGCCGCCGTACCTGGCAGGAAGGAGGACAGGTGTCCCCAGGGGCCCAGCTGGCTCTCCTGCAGGGTGCTCCTGAGAGGGGGCTGCTGGCAGTGGGAGACCGAGGCTTCAGCCCCCAAATCTGAGAGACAGTGGAGTGGACGAGCCAAGCTGGGTTCCCCGAGACCCTGTCCCCCGACCTGGGCCTCAAGGAGACAGGCTGAGCTGCACAGAGCAGACAGCTGGGATGCTGCCTGCGGGTTGGGGCCCTGAGGTCCCCCAGCTGCCGGCTGGGAGGCTGGGACAGGAGAAACTCCAGTGTCTGGTCCCTGAGGAAGGAGAAAAACCGGGAGCAGAGTGAGAAAGGGATGCTGGCAAAGGAAGCATGGGTTCTCTAGGACCACCAGCCACACCCGGGGAAGCGTCTGAGCGTGGGGCTCTGGGCAATTGCATTTTCTCTGGAATAAAGAAGTCGGGGAGGAGGGTGCGGGCTGGTCCTACTCTTCATTTTATGGAAACGAATACTTGACCTAGAGTCTACTCTTCCAAGAGCCCCGTGCTGGGAGGAATGAGAGGCTCGGGAAGGTCAGCCCCTGCCTCCTCTTTACCAGCTCTGCGTTCATTTTAGCCGACATCTGTCAGGTGCACGGTCAACTAAGAAACAAGGCAGAGTGGAAAAGGGTGAAATAGAGGTGTAACTCAGAAGTGAGGGAGCACGAAGGGAGGGTGAGGCATGCCGACTGTGGGCCCTCGAGGACCTCTCTGTGGACAGGAGGGCATTTGAGCCAGGCCTTCAAGGATGGCCCTTGAATGATGGAGGCCAGGAGGGGGGAGAGTATTCCAGGCTAAGGAAACAACAGGTGCCTGTCGTTGGGGTGAGTGGTTGCATGACTGTCGGGAGAAAGTCTGGCAGGAGGGGCTGAGGCTGGGAAGGGAGGCAGGGCACAAACCAGACAGTGAGGGCCACGTGAAAGATACTTATTCTGTGGGCAGTGGGGAGCCACTGCATGTTGTTGAGTGAGGCACAGTGGTGCCACCTGACCTGTTTCGGGAAGGCAGCTCTGACAGCCCTGAGAAGGACTTGGAGGGGGAAAGACTGGCCCTAACAGGAATGGGAGGGAGGAGATAAATCAGTGTAGAAGTAGACTCCATTCAAAAAACGAAGAGTGACTGAATGGAGGTGAGGAAGAGGGAAGGATCAGGACTCTGGTGGAAGAAGAGATGAGGACTAGGGAAGGGAGGGGAGGTTTGGCTGGGAAGGACCTGGACTGAGCCTGCTGAGTCCCCGCCAGCGCATCCCTGGATCTCCAGGAATGCCATTTCTCACTCCCCCAAGGGCATGTGCACCAGGGCCAGGCAGGTGAGTCATGTTGCTGGGCCATTTCTGGAGTGCTGCCACTGGACACAGAGACCTTCAGCAAGGGGACACGGAGCAGTCCTTATCCATTCATTCATCCAACAAATATAGAGGCAGGGCTGTCAAGGCCCCAGGTGCCCACAGAGCCAGCCTCACCACTGGTGCCTCCTACGTGCCAGGCACTGTGCTACGCATTGGACAGGCATGCTCTCATTTCCTCTGTGCAACCATCTATGAAGTAAGGTGGAAGTTTTGTTGGGTTGTGTTTCACCGACAAACACCCAATTCAATAAACATTTCTTGAGCACCTACTGTATGCCAACCTACAGAGACAAATCTGAAGCGAGGGACTATGGAGTCTGGGTAAGGCGTGGGCAGGCGTTAGAGTCCCCAGTTGTTCCCACCAGGCCCCAGCCCAGCAGCATTCTTAGAGGAGAACCTCTGTTCAGCCTGCACCCCCTTCGTGGGGTGGGTGGGGAAGGAGGGTCTTGGAGACCAGCCCAGGGGCTGAGGCTCTCTTGCAGGGACCTTACTGGGCTAGGTCATCACTGAGGACTTGGAGGTGTGCAGAGCTGCTGAGCCCGCCTGCCCCATCCGCAAACTCATTCATTCATTTATTCTCCAAACATTTGCTGAGCACCTACTATGTGCTAGCTCTTGTCATCGGTGCTGGGGATGCCAAGATGATTAAGACCAAGCCCACTCTAGATGCTCCAGGAGCCCAGCCAGGGCCCCACATGCAGTAGTAGCTGAAGCCCTAGGTGATCTTGTCCCTGGGTGAGGATGCAGCGTTTCAGGCGAGGCCGGCACTGGGGAGACCTCAAATGATGTAAGCCTGACATGGAAGGGAGATGCCAGTGGACAACAGAACATTCGAAATAAAGACCTGGAAAATCAGCTCTCAACTGGCACTTGAAGAGTATAACACCGGAGCTCGGTGGCGAACAACAAAGGCAGCTGAGAGCTCTGTAAGGGAGATCATTCCTCCCCAGCTGCCACCTGGACTCAGCACCCTCCAGCCTGGACGAATGTTCCCAGTACCTGGGACTTCAGAGATAGGGGCGCCAGCACTTAACAAAAGAGTGTTTTCCTTTAGAAGAGAGGAGGCGGCCATGAGGAAGTAGTCCAGGCAAGTTGGAGCTACAAGTGGGGAGGAGACTTGGACAGAGTTTCCCCCATATTATTAAAACGAGAATAAGGTTAATACTTAGAGTTCACATCAAGCTGAGAGCTGGGGAGCTGCGGGTCCCACCCCTCAGGTTCCCTGAGAGCAACAGTTTCCATGCTCTAGGATTTCACGGATCAGTAAAATCTGAGGGAAAGAAGTTGGTAACTGACAGAGTTGCCAAATTTTTGTATTGTCAAGTAAGCCCACTAAAAAAAAAAACCAACAAAAAAACACAAAGCTATCATCTCATCTCAAGTATTTCATCAAAGTGAATTTTAAACGCCAAAAAGAAAAACAAAGCAAAACCTCAGTGCTTGAAAAAAGTGAGTATGTTTAATTTCATGAAAACTCATTCCAGTAGCCCTTGATCCTGTTTTGCTGGGGACTCCGGGCAGTCAGTACACAGGTGTTTGAACTGGGGTTGGGGCTGGGGAGCCCAGCTCTGACCTGGGGCCTCCTGGACCAGACAGGAGTGGGGCAGATGAAGGGCTGGGAGGTCACACAGGAGGAGGTCCTTGGGGTCCTTGAATTCGTTGTGGGCGAGGCTATCTGGCCCCCCAGGCACTGCAGGCAGGCCCGGAACCCGTCCTGTCCTTGGCTCACCAGAAACTCCGAGGAACCACCCATCAGAAGCTGCCCATGGAGATGCTGGTGTTGGAGGATGAGAAGCAGCACAGGCCTCAGAGTCCATCCTTACAAAAGGTTAAGGTAAGTGCTAGGAGAACCCAGTATCTGCGCTCTCAGGAGACAGACCGGGCAGTTACGGCATTGCTCCTGCGGCAGCTCAGCGTCCCCTGGGAGATGTTAGCGATGCAGCATCTCGGCCCCACCCCATACTTGTGAAGGAGAGCAGAATATGCCACCCCCAAATATACCACTTTGGCATACTGATTATTTTTAATTAAAGTTATCTGAGAAAAAGCCAGTGCAAGAAGGACACTCTGACCCTCCTTTGTTCCCCTGAAAGTAGGAAATAAATCTGCCATGGGAAGTTACCCTCCTTATATCAGGAAAGTAGAACGCTTCCTTATCACCAGATATCAGGAATTCAGGGCTGAGAAGGCTATATAAACAAAACTTGTTTCTTCACTAATTAGTTCCTCCAAAAACAAACTCCTTTGTCTTTTCAATACGACACAAATTTATTGTTTCTTTGTCTAAAATGTGTAAAAGCTGCCTGCTTTGGTCACTTCTTTGAGTCTCATATTTTTATGGACTACCATACCTATGAAATTAAATTTGTTTTTCTCCTATTAATCAGTCTTACATCGATTTAATTATTAGACCAGCCAAAGAACTTAGAAGTGAAGAGGGGGGAAGTTTTCCTCCCCACGCCGGCTAAGTCAGAATCTGCATGTGTACAAGATCCCAGGGGACTCATTTTGGAAGCGGCAGTGATGGGGCAGCCATACGACAGGGCATGATGCAGGTGTTAATGGGCTGGGGGAGGCTGTGTGTGCTGACAGGAGACATCTCCACGCTGATAGAGAAAAGCAGAGTTTCCAGACCACTGTGTGGATGCATGTCTGAAAGGGCATCAACGGAGCTATGATAGAAGTTCCTCTGGGAGAGAAGGGCTTTCTCTTCAGAGCTTTTATGTTTCTGTATTACCTTTATGGCCAGAGAGAGAGAGAGAGAGAGAGAGAGAGAGGCAGGGAGGGACGGAGGGAGGGACAGAGAGAGAATTGAATGGAGAGATGAGAATTCGTACCCTGTTCTGGAGGCCTGGGCTAAGAACTGCCCTTGAGAATTCCTCATCAACTCCCCACCCTATGTGGAGCCTTGAAGCTGGGCAGCTCCCAGGCAGCCCCCTCAAGCCCCCCGTGCCTCTGTGTCTCAGTCTCATTGGCTTCACCTAGTCCTAGGCGGCAGAGCTAGACCTGGATTCTTTCTCCCTTGAGAGGCTCTCCTTGTCGTCCACCTCCAGCCTAGCTCAGAGGTCCCCAAGCCCCACATTCTGTGCCCCAGTGCGGGGCTTGATTGGCTATCACCACGCAGGGTCAAGAGCGCGTGCGTAAAACATCCCTAGACCTGCGGAGGGAGATCATCGACGTGGGTGGGATCCAGAACCTCATCCACCTGCGGAAAAAACGCAAGCAGAAGAAGCGGGAAGCCCTGGCAGCCTCCCAGGAGCCACCTCCAGAGCCGGAGGAGATCGTAAGGGTCCTGGGGAGGACACCTGTGTGGGCAGGGGGAGCCGAGGGAGGGGGGAATGGCTCAGATCACAGCGGAGCGGCCTCCAAGGACTGCATTCGCTCTCTCCAGACCGGCCCTGTGGACGCGGAGACATTCCTGAAAGCGGCAGTGCAGGGGCAAATGAAGGTCATTGAGAAGTTCCTGGCAGACGGGGGTTCCCCCGACACCTGCGATCAGGTGATGTTCCCATCGGGCCCTGCACCTGTGCCGGCCTCCCTTTCAGAGCTGACACACCCACCCCGCCCGCTTGTGGATTCTTTGAGAACAGGCGTGGGTGTCCTTTGGGAGGGGGCCCCTCAGAAGATGTGGGATGTCCCCTTCCCCACACAGGAGTTTTTCTAAATCCTTAGACCCTTTCCAACTTGAACCACCTCCAGAGTAATAAACACCTGGATTTTTAGGGGAAAAAATGGAATGGAATCAAATACAGAGTCCAAGACCAGGAGATTTGGACTCAAATCCCACCTGTACCGCTCCCTAGTTCTGTGACCTGTGGCTGGGCCTGTCACCTCTCTGTGCCTGTTTCCTCCTTTGTAAAACTGGCTCCTCCCCTCAGAGCGTGTTATGGGGATCAAATAGAATATTAGTGCTTCAGTACATATTTATCGAATGAAAAAACTATTAAAGCACATGCTTGGATATGATATTTTGTGTTGCATTGTATATCATCATACTTTTAACAATTATTTTTATCTTATGGTTAAAATATATATATATATAAAACATGAGACATGCCAAATAAATTTTAAGTGTACAACTCAGTAACATTAATTACATTTATAATGTTGTGCACCCATCCCCACGATTTTCAAAACGTTCCCATCACCCGTCATACTTCTTTTTGTTTTCCCTGAAACTGCCTCTTTCATACTTTGTAGGATGCTCTCTCGAGATCATATCCTGGGATTGAGCAAATTAATGGTCACCCCCTTCAGCCTTCATTATTGCAGGCTTAGCCTACACGTCCTTTCCACTTTTTAGATTCCAGAGTTTTAATCCTCTTGGTCTATCTAAGCATCTCCTACCTCTGCGCGTTGTGCTAGGTGTTAGGAGTAGAAAACCAAAAAGACCAGGGTTGACAGTAGCTGGGAGACTGATGCACAACTGGATCATTAGAATATGGAAAGATATGCCCTCTGGCCTGAGTGTTTCAAGAGACCAAAGCAGAAAGCCGACTGCATTGGAAAGGAAGTTCATTCCCTCCTTGAATCAGTAATCAGGGTGCACCTGCCAATCCTGGTCCTGGGCAAGGCACTCAGGGGAAATAGTCAAGTAAGACTCAGCTTGCCTTTGACTGTCTATCACAGTGGAGGGTTGTCTGGACCCCTGGGACAGCTATGGCCTAGAGGTTTCAAGAAGTCGATGACACTTGAGCTGCATCTTCATGGAGTTACAAGAATTCATCAAGCACTCACAGGGAGTATGGGCAAAATGGGCATTTGGGCACAGGCAACAGCTTGTGTGTTTAGGGGGCAGTGAGAAGGTCAGAGTCCCCAGTGCATAGGAGGCCTCCAAGGCTGGTCCAGATAGAGCATGAAGGAGCTGGCAGAACATGGAAGATATGGGGACCTGGCACAGGGGTCAGAATCAGGCTGGGATAAGGTCTGGGCTCAACTTGGGTGGACGATGAGCTCAGGCCTGGGGCCAGAGTTTAGGCCCTGACAGTTTCTCTGGGGACAGTTCCACCGGACAGCACTGCACCGAGCTTCCCTGGAGGGCCACATGGAGATCCTGGAGAAGCTTCTAGAGAGT
Organism: Balaenoptera physalus; assembly: GCF_965194825.1. Classification (NCBI taxonomy): domain Eukaryota; kingdom Metazoa; phylum Chordata; class Mammalia; order Artiodactyla; family Balaenopteridae; genus Balaenoptera; species Balaenoptera physalus. Next base: position 53,364,025 of record NC_138893.1, on the reverse strand, counting down.
GGGGTCACTGTGGACTTCCAGGATCGGGTGAGCAAGAGGGCAGGTATTGGGTGAGGGGCAGGAGGTGGGTCCAGCACTCATAGACTCCCTATTCCTGCAAACCTCCAACCTGGGACATAAACAAGCTGCCTTGGGGGCCAGGCTCCACCTCTAGTATGTTGTATGACTTTGGGGGGGCCCCATCTCCTCCCTGAGCCTCCTCTGTAAATCTGGCTTGGACGAGATGGACCCCGAGGGTTCTTCGGCTCCACTCCATCCATTGCTCAGTCACTGGAGTGGTCCTATCCTTCCCTGGACCTTTGCCCTGGATATCTCCCTGCCCTCTTGGCTGGGGTCCTTTCCCCCAGGGCACTTTCTTCCCTGAAGCTCTGCAATTAGGCTCCACCCTTCCTTTCTAGCTGGACTGCACAGCCATGCATTGGGCCTGCCGTGGGGGCCACTTGGAGGTGGTGAAGCTTCTGCAAAGCCGGGGAGCAGACACCAATGTGAGGGATAAGGTGAGGCCTTAATTCTCACAGATGTTGGGGTAGCAGGGTGGAGGGGTGGTGGGGAGAGAAGCAGAGGGTAGAAAAGCAGAGAGCAGGAAGGTAGTGAGCTAGTCTGGTTTCTGGAGTGGCTGCAGAGCCCAGGGATGGGTCCTTGCCATCAACTGCAGCCCCTTGGAGACCACCATCTGGGAATGGGAGCAGGAAGATCAGAGGAGAGGGGAGGAGAAGAGATCCACTATCTGGGTGGCTTTGGGACCCCCCCCAAAGATGGATTTGTTCACCCATGCAATCGTTCATCATCCTTCTGTCTGTCTATCCATCCATCCATTCATTTATTCATCTGTTCACTTATTTATTCATCCACCATTTTTAATTCACCCAATCCTTTGTATATAACCTTGAACAAGTGACAGCCTCTGAGCCTCTGTTGCTCATCTATAAAATGCCTTGCAGAGTTCTTGTATAGATTGGATGGGAAAATGTATATAAATTAATTATTTATTCAACATAAGGCTAATGTTTTGTAAGCTTTTGCTGTGCTCATCGCATAGTCATCTCTCAATAAATGGCATCTATTATAATTATTTTAAAAGGGCAGAGGAGTGAGCAGTTGCTCACATCCGGGTGAGAGGGGAATCACAGAAGGCTTCCCCGAGGAGGTGGCATGTAATGCCTTAGAGCTGATCATCAGATAGGATGATGGGAAATTACAGCGTTCCCTGCCCCTCCTTGGGAGAAGGATTAGGCTAGAGTTAAGACAGCCCCCCCTCCCAGAGGCATCACAGTCCGGGTCCCTTCAGCCAGCATTTCCTGATTCCTCCCCACCCAGCTGCTGAGCACTCCCCTGCATGTGGCAGTCCGGACGGGGCACGTGGAGATCGTGGAACACTTTCTATCCCTGGGCCTGGACATCAATGCCAAAGACAGAGTGAGTGTCTGGGTTCCTTCATGGCCAGCCCCACCACAGGGGGCTCCCTATGCCCCCTGTGGGCTCCCACATGCCCCCGTGGGCCATGCTGAATGTCTCACTGGCTCTAGGAAGGGGACAGCGCCCTGCATGACGCCGTGAGGCTCAATCGCTACAAAATCATCAAACTGCTGCTCCTGCACGGGGCTGACATGATGAGCAAGAACCTGGTAAGTTCACTGCTCTCCTAGGCCCTGTGCTGGGCACTTGGAAGAAATACAGAACTGAGCAAGACTCGGCCGGCCTGCCCTTGGGGCAGTCTCACAGTGGAGGGTTTCTCTGGGCCCCAGGAGATTGGGGGCCCACCGAGCTTCCAAACTCTCTCTATGCTTCTCTACATCCAGAAAATCTAAGTGGAGAAAACAGCCAGGAGGGACAGGAGGAGGATTTCCCAAAGGCCCCCAAGTAGACCACAGGGGGTCCTAATGTCCAGGCTCAGGGAGGCCAAAATCGTGGAGGGACAGAGCCAGAAGGAAGCTAAGCACTCAGTCAGCACGATTGTTCCCAGCACCCTGTGTTGGCTCCTGTGATCCTCCAGTTCCTTTAGGAACCTATGTCCCCCCGTCCAAGCTCTTCTTTGGGGCCCAGAGCAATCAGAAAAGAGAGGAGAATTGGGTAAGGGGGGACCTTGACTCAAGAAAGGCTGGGGGGTGCAATATAGGGGTAGGGGATTAAGAGGTACAAACTGTTATAAGCTACAAGGATATATTGTACAACACGGAATATAGCAAATATTGTATAATAACTATAAGTGGAGTATAACCTTTAAAAATTGTGAATCACTGTATTGTGCACCTGTAACTTATATAATATTGTACATCAACTATACTTCAATTTTTTTAAAAAAGCTAGCTATATGAAAGGAAAAAGAGGCTGAGGAGATAATGGGAAAGTTAGGAAGGTAAGGGGAAGGTGTAAATGAGGGCTTCTCAACCTCACACGCTTTGGGCGGGATAATTCTTTGTCGTGGGGGGGACTGTCCTGTGCATTATCGGATGTTTGAGCGGCGTCCCTGGCCTCTACTCAAGATGCCAGTAGCAACCCCTCCTCCGGTGTCATAACCAAAAATGTCTCCAGACATTGCCAGTTGGGAACGACTGGCGTAGATGAGGGCATCTCTTCGTACAGACTTCTGAATGGTGACTAGATATCCTCTTGTTTCCCCCAGAAAGGAAAGACCCCCACGGACCTGGTGCAGCTGTGGCAGGCTGACACCCGGCACGCTCTGGAGCACCCGGAGCCGGGGTCAGAGCAGAACGGGCTGGAGGGGTCTGCCGAGAGTGGGCGGGAGACCCCGCAGCCTGTGCCAGCCCAGTAAACGACTCTCCCAGCCCAGCCAGGCACCTGGCCTGTCCCCTGCGTACAGCTGGAGGGTCATAAGAATGGCCCCCAGAGCTGAGGACCACACCATTCCTCTGTGTACGCCCCGGGACCACCCACAAACTACCGCAATTAAAAAAAAAGTCATTTTTGCTGTGTGTGATGTTCATTTCTATTTGTGCCTGAAATATTTAGGAATGAAGGAAGACTGGGAGCAAGGGTGGGCTCAGGCAAGAGGGAAACTTGGAGCCCTTTGGCCCCCCTGAGCCAGCCCTGCTGCTTTTCCTAACAAGGCCTCTTTTTGCTTCTTTCCTGCCACCCCACTTCCCAAGTCCCAGCGTGGATCAGCTTCCCAGGGCACTTGTCCTGGGGTCCCCTCCTGGTGACAGCTGACCTGTGGGGCTGTGTGTGACCAGCACGGGCCTGTCACGTGGCAGGCTTGGTGGGAGGAGCTTGGCAGGGGAGTGGGGCAGTTGAGGGGCGGCAGATCACAGGCAGCTCCTCATCCAGCCAGCCTCGCCTCCCACAGGGAAGGGCCAGCTCAGCCAATCGGCTCCGCCCAGCTCGCAACGCGGAAGCCGGGGAGCCAGCCTGGCTCCTGGCTTTGGGGCTGGGAATTGTGGGAGGCGGGCCGGGCCCCACTGGAGGCACCCTTTTGTGTAAGGACCCCAGGAACCAGTCCTCTGTCTGGCCACAGGGACACTGGGTTGTGGCATTTCTCCAGCTGCTCCCCAGGGGGAGGGAAGATCTCCCTGGAGCCAACAGGCCTAGCCTCTGACCCTGGAAACACCCAGCCCAGGCCTGCCTGAGGGCCAACAAGTCAGGGTGCAGCAAATTTTTAACCAGACACGTTGATCATTAACTGGGGTAGGAAGGAGTCCAAACTCAGCATCCCTCGGGGGCAGAGGCCAGCTGGGCTTTGAGCCTCCTGTGGAGATGCTGGGCCCCCGAGTCTGGTCCTCTGTGAGGCAGGGGCTGAGCAGGGCCTTGTCCAGCACCGTGGGGGGCTGGGCCTCAGGGGAGGGGAGGAAGGTGGACATCTCAGGCATCTACCCCCCTGTGACCACCCCCTTCACTGCCACGGCCGAGGTGGACTATGGGAAACTGGAGGAGAATCTGCACAAACTGGGCACCTTTCCCTTCCGAGGTAAGTGGGGTCTGTCCGCTGTGGGAGTTGGGGAGATGTGAATGACCCTGGTCTCCTCAGCCAGCAACCAGAGGAGGGTACACAGGCTCTTTCGAGCTGCTCTTGGTCAGTCGGGTACCCTGGGAGTCATTTATTACGGGAGAGGAACAGGGGGCGTTGGTCTGGAGTCAGGAGACAGGCAGGAAGCTAACTGCTGACCTGTGATCTTGGATTGAATCTCGTCTGCCTCAGTTTCTCCAGCTGTAAACTGTTGAAGTTCTTAGCCCAGCGTTATTGTGAGGATCAAACTAGATAATGGGTGTGAAAGCCTTTGTCAACCAGCCACTCTGTGCAGGTGTGAGGGTAGCGGGGTGTCATGTGGCAGCGCCGCCAGCGGGCTCATCTCCCTCAAAGCCTTGTTTGCACACTCTCTTCTGGGCAAAGCCTCCCTCGGCCAAATTAATTCCTGTCCTGGATCTTCTGACTCATTTACCCCGTTACACATGGGCCTCCCCTCTCTGAGATCAGGGACCAGATCATATTTGTGACACTCAACATACAACACAGCCACAGGCACGATAAATGAAGATAAAAGAAGCGGCAAATTCCGCCCATCCTGCCCTGCCCACCCTCATCCATCACCCGTGACAGTTCCCTGAGGCAGTGCTTTCAATAGCCCCATTTCACAGACGGGAAGCTGGGGCTCAGAGTGACGAGATCACTTGCCCAAGGTCACTCAGCTAATAAATGGCTGAGCTGGGATTTGAACTCAGGTCTGACTGCACAGCCATGCTCATTTTCACTCCACTGCACTGACTGATGAGTCGCTAGGCCAGATTCTAATAAATAGACCCTGATGGGCACCAACTTGGGAATGGAGTAGTTCCGACTGGGGTGATGCAGTGGAGCAGTTCGGAACACGCACTCTCGATTCAAACCACAGCTCGGCCACTGACTTCGCTGTGAGATAAATCTCTCTAAACCTCAGTATCCCCATCTGACACGTGGGAGTAATAATGGCCACATCACAGGAGGGTTGGGAGAAGAATCTGAGAGAATGCAAGTGAAAGCATGCTGTAAATTGTGAAGGGCGATGTACATTAGAAGGTGTGGATTCCAATGATAACGATGATTAGAATGACAGTATGATCGCCACTGTGGGCAGAGCCGCACTGTGACAGTGCCCGCTGGCCTGACTGAGACCCCATTCGTATCTCAGTGCTGAGGCGATGTGACCCTTCCCTAGCGGACAGTGAATGCCCTGTGGACGTCCACACTGAGCAGTGACACAATCTCTAAGTACATTTCTGCTGGGGCTCAGCTCATCGGAGCCTGAGGGTTTGGGCTGAGGCCCGGATCTCTTGAAGCAAAGTGAGAAGCTCCTTGAATCTCTTAAGCGAAGACTCTGCTTCACCTCCCAGGTTCAAGGACGCCTTAGTGCAGGGGGTGGGGAGGGTAGACTTTGCATCCAGTGTCTGCCTGCGCCCCAGGCTCTTCTCTGGACCCTTCCTTCCCCCTCCCCCCAACTCACTGCTGCAGTGGGGACAGGGGTGCCTAGGAGCACAGGCTGCAGAGGGTTTGGCAGGCTGGCCACTGGTAAACTACAAGGCACCAGCTCCCACCTCAGCTCTCTCTTACCCCCGCACGTGGGGGAGCGGGGCACTGTGTAGAAGAGCCCAAAACCCGGAGTTAGAAGACCTGTAGGAGTTCTAGTTCTGCCAGTTACGGCCACCTTGGAAAAATCACTGAACCTCTCTGATCCAGCTTCCTCATTTTAGAATGGGAACTGGGCCACAGCGTTCAACATAGTCCTCCCAAGGAACCCAAACCCGAGGCCCCGGCACAGACAACATCGGGCCATAGGGCCCAGTCACAGCTCGCAGGATGCAGCCAGCATGCCCGGGAAGGGAGCAGTGAGCCACTCTAGCGCGAAAATCTATGTCTCTCTTGCTGGACCCTCACCCCCTTTTGCAGCCCAAACTCAGGGGCAGGGGAGGGAACCATCACATATCACATTGCCAGGGCCTCCTGCAATGAGTTAAAGGTCCTCCAAAGAGGAGATGGGAACCTGCCCTTGATGAATCAGTGAAGAGTTCAGAGATTCTTCTGAAAGGCATTGCCTGAAACTGTGCAGCTCTATTTATTATTTACTTATTTTTTTCAGCATAGTTAATTTGTACTAATTATTTCAATAAAGAGTATTCTTTTTAAATAAAACTTATGACCGGAGACCAGAGGGAAGGGTTTTTGCAGAAGGGCCATTGCTCCCTGAACTCACACCCACAAACAACCTCAGAGATGAACTTTGAATTGTTATTTCCAAATGAGGTTAGTGGATGACCCCAGAGTTACTCCAGCAGGATCAGTGAGATGATGATTCCCAGAAAACCTTAAGCTTCTGTCTTATTCCCTTATTATGAAGGAAAGACTATGGTTTCTTGTGATAAGGTATAATATTTTGTGTATATTAAAGCCATTAGTTTGTTAAATAAAATATTTTGTTTAAAATATCACAATTTTTATAACCCTATTTGGCATTGAAAAATGTGTTATATGCCTCTGGGAGTGGCCCAGGCCTGTTTCTACCCTGAGAGGCCCTGGGTATAACTTGGGTTTGACGGTCAGACTCTCAGCCGTCTGTACCTACAGAGAGCCTGGCCAGCTGGCCCACCCACTTATAACCTGAACTGTGCCCACTTACAGGGGAGTTGGGGGCAAATTCTGGGTTTGCAGGTGCATCACTAAGGCAAGAGGTAGCAGCCCCCATCCTGAAATGGCCCCAGGGATCTGGGACGGGCTGAAGCCTCCTGTCCTGTGTATTCTGCCTTCTCAGCCTACTGCTTGTCTTCCTCCCAATTGTGACCTCATGTTATTCCAGAATGAGCTCCTTTCTGGACTCCTTTGGCTTCTGGACCCTCTCTGTTATGGGGCTGGGGGCTGTAAGTGGGGATGGAATGCACTGAGCTGGCAGTGGGGCTAGGCCCTTCATGGAGGGAGACACTAGCCTTAGGCAGCCAGGAATGGATGCCAGCCCAGCCAAGGGGGTCTTTCAACCATGGCCAGCTTGACCCAGCAGCCTCTGCCCCTTGGGCACCATCAGATGGGGAGGAAGAGAAACCAAAGACTGGAGGATAAGAAGGCCTGAGTTGCAGAATAGGTCACAAGCAGGAGGCAGAAGGGACTCAGAATTGGGGAAGCTACCCTTCCACTGACCTTGGGGACAGCTGTCAGGGTGGGAGAAAGGTCCCAGGCCTCAGCCCATGCCTGTCAGACTAGACAAAAAAGATCCTGTGGCCTTTCCCCGCCCCGCCCCTCAACCAGCTTCCTCACAATGGGGTTCATTGCTGAGGTGGGAGGGGCATTCTAGGGAGGGCACAGCGGGGGGCCTGCCTGCCAGACAACCTCAGGGAGCCTGTCCTTTCAAGCATGAGCCATACCATCTGGGCTCCCCCACTCTCAGTGTGCTCTTAGCTCTGCCCGCCTGGCGTGGGGTCCTGGAGACCTTCTTGGAGCTCATCCAGCAACCATCATGCAGGGTGGTGCTGGGGACCGCCCTCTTACTCGGAGGTGGAGGCCTCATGTTGTGGATGCAGAGGAAGAGGAGAAGGAAGACAGATTCTGAGACTGCACAAGACGAGCAAGAGCCACCAGAAAGCGAAAAAGCCAGGAATGAGAGCTGGATCAAATCGCACTTTAGCTGTCTTTCCGAAGAGAAGCTGGCTGCCGGCAGCAACTCCACCTGCAGCCACAGCGCCAGGGCCAGCAGAGGCGGTGCCGCTCCCCAGCCTGAGAGTGGCAGCGGGGAGGCCAGCACCACGATTCGCGTGGAGACCTTCACCACGAGGCAAGGAGAAGAGGGCACGGCTCTTCACCAGGAGCCCTTGACCAGCAAGCAGAGGATGTCTGGGACCTCAGTGACCAAAGAGACCCACAAGGAGTCTGGGAAATCCTCGTCCACGGATGAGGCCACATGGGCCGCCGTGGCTGCCTGTACCAAGGAGATTGACACCAAGGGGCAGCAGCTGGCTGCCTCCATGTTGCAGCGTGCCACGGCTTGCCAGAACTCAGGCCACCTGGAGTCCAAGGACATCAGCCAGGAGGAGCTGAAGGCCCTCGGGGAGGTGGAGCTGAAGCTGAAAGGGAATTTCCTCACCCAGCAGGAAACCACCACAGCTGGTGCCAACCACATGCACACCTTCCATAGCCATTGCCACCATGGCCACGAGGGTTATCCAAGCCACCCGAGCCACCCGTGCCACAGCCTGCCGAACTGCGGCCACCAGGCCTACCAGCCCTTTAAAGCCACCTAACCACAGATGGAGATGCCCCTTCCCCCCACAGGGCTGGCACACAATCACAGGCATCCTATGTGGTCCATCTCTCCGATGGGGCAAACTATGTGGCCCAGATGCTGCTCAAACCCCTTCTTTGTCAGGCCCTCACAGGGGTCCCGGGCCCCTTGGATTCTGTGAGCAGGGTCTGCCACTGATGGCCCCTGATGGAGGGAGAGCTGGGGGGAATTGAAGCAGCTGAGACAGACTCACAGGCCACAGAAGACCCACCAAGAGAAGATGCACGAGGCAGATCCCAGGAGTAGCCGAGAGCACCACGCTGATGCCAGCTGCCTGGAACTGAGCCAATAAAGCCTTGTATACCCTCACTCTGAATCTGAGGGCTTTGTGGCCAGCCCCAGGTCTGGGCGGGCCTCCGGGGAGAGGGTTCCTCCTCCCACAGTCCTCTTCGTGTGGGCTGATTCGAGACTCCATAAATCGGCCTCCCAGGTCTCAGTTTCTGGGCGTGGGGAATCTCCAGGGGGCTCAACCGCCACCGACCTGCTGCTGCCAAGGAAGGAGGGAGCAACCGGGAGTTGGGGGGAGTGGGGAGAGACAGGCTTTGAGAAGCCAGGAAGTAAGCAGGGGTGGGATGTAGGTCACCCTGTGTACTGCCGCTCTCTCCCTGCCCGCACTGGGGTCCATGTTGGTGCCTCCCCACCACCTACCTTCAGAGCTACTGTGCGATACGCTCTCTCTTCTTGTTCATGCTACTCTTGCTGGGGCTGCCTCTGCTGCAGTACTGCTAAACTGTAGTAGGATTAGTACTACCAGTAGCTCCGCCCGCCTTTTTTTGAGTGTTTAGTATATGCCATGCTCTGTGTTGTGTTACGGCACAGTCCCATGAGGAAGGTATTATGTTATCTCCGTTTTGTAGGTGAGGCTCAGAGATGTAATTTTCCTGAGACGGCCTAGACAGTAAGTGATGTTGCTGGGGTCAGAGCCCAGCTTGGCCTGACTCCAAAGCCTGTACCCCGAATCCCTACCCTGTGCTGCCCCTGAGTCCGATGGCCACCATCCCCCAATAGGTCTATCTCTCTTATACTTATCCCTGTCCTCTTCCCACATGTCCTGACACTTGCTGTGTCATCCGGCAAGCCTGGGACTCTCCTTGCCTCCTCTTCCTGGGTTTCATGAAGCCATTTCTGGGGCAAGCAGTGACCCCCAGTTAGGCAGTTAACGGGAGGCAGCTGTCTCCCCCATGAAACTTGAGAGAAGTCAGCTACATGGCACTGTCTAACCTCCAGTGTCTCCTTTACGTAGAAATTTCTTACCATTTGCATCTATTATGGATTTACCAGTGGTTCCCAACCTGTGGGCCTCCAACTCCAGGAAGAAGGTGCCCAGAATCATTGCAAAGGATGGGTAAATCTATAAACACCCTAAATTTTGTCAATTGATTTTATGGAGCATAGTTGGGAGTATTTGAATATTTTTGACATTACTAATAAGTGACTTTACATAAATGTTGATATGTGTGTCTGTGAATGTGTGTGTGTGTGTGTGTGTGTGTGTGTGTGTGTGTGTGTGTGTGTGTGTCTATTTAAAGTACTTCATAATAGGGACTTCCCTGGCGGTCCAGTGGTTGAGACTCCACGCTTCCACCGCAGGGGGCGCAGGTAAGATCCCTGGTTGGGGAACTAGGATACCCCATGCCGCACAGCGCAGCCAAAAAAAAGGAAAAAAAAGTACTTCATAATAAAAATCTTAATTGGAAAAAAATGGGGTCAATCATACTGGAAAATGTTGGAAGCTGCTAATTAGATGGAAAGCAAGAGCAGTGAGGTTTGGCTTCTGCAAGTGATTGTTAAAATGCATAAAATGCGTGCATTTATCTGGAAGACCTTAAATCCCTTATTAAAAACTTATTACATAAAATTTCAGATTAGCTAATTATGACTTTGGAATCTTAACTTTTAAAAAGTTCCAAACTGGCAAAATTCAAATGAAGTCTGTAGTTAGTATCGTACCAATGTTTAAGTCTCTGGTTCTGATCATTGTACTCTAGTTAGGTAAGATGTTGTCGTTAGTGGGGGCTGGGGGAGGGATGTATGGAAATGCCCTGTACCATTTTTGCAACTTTCCTGTAAATTGGAAAGTAGTTCAAATTAAAAGTCAAAAAAGTTTTCAGACAATTTAGTTAAGAGTGATATCAAAGTTTTATTACAGTTGTGCTGCAAGGAAAATAGCTTCTAAGCAGCCAACTGAAGTACATACTCTTGGTAAGGATATTTTTATAAGAAAAGAGAATGGTTAAATCATTGTTAGACTACCTAGAAAGAAGAGAGGTTAACAATCACTAGACTCTTGTCTGAGAGTCCAGTGGGAGAGTGGCTGGTTTCCCAGATCAAGGAAGGCTTAATTCCATTAAAGCTCATTAGGAAATTGCTTAAATATTTCATCAGGAACTTTCATTTCTTCTTAGTGAGAGGTTATGAATTACATCATGCAAAAAAGCTCTGCCCTAGACCAGGTTTGGGACAATTTTTCTTTTATACAACAAAGTATCAACGCACATGTCAACAGGCAGTGTGCTGGGTGTCACGAAGGAGGCCAAAATGAGGAGGACACCATCTTTGATCTTGATGCTTCTAGACAAGGTAGGGCAAGTGCTGGGCAAGGACAAAATGCTATGGAGCACAAGGGAGAGGGGGATTAAGGAAAGGCTTCGTGGTTCTTGCAGAATTTGAGGGGCTGCAACTAGGGAGGTGTTCTGGGCAGAGAGAAAGGTGCAGGAGCAAAGGTGTAGAGGCAGGATGATGGCAGTGTGTCTGGGGACTCTGACAGTCAGTTTGGCTGGAGGGGAACATTTAGAGATAGGCAAAAGGGAGGAGGAAAAGCCCTAAAAGTGACTCCAAAACCTCAAGGCAAAGAGAACTTAGGAGACTGTCCCATCCAATTTCCTCATTTCACAGCAGAGGCCAGTTTGAGAAATTCTGCCAAGTCCCAAGAGGTGGGGGTCGGGCAGATTGAAGGGTTCTGAGGATCTCTGTGCATTTTTGAGTAGGCAGTAGGGAAGGACAAGGAATAGGTAATGGAAGTTCAGAGGAGAGATGTCCAGTGAAGGCTTGATCCCAGGAAGACTTCTCGGAGGAGGTGGCAAAGATGATGGGCCAAGGGGCATAACACTGACTGGGGATACTCCTTACATCAAAGAGACTGTGATTCCTTTTGGCTACAGTAAATCACCCTGTTGCTTGTGTGTCCTCAGCCCCCACCTACTCCCCTTACCAAGCCTTTCTGGCTCCCCGGAGCAGCCAGAATAACCATGGGGGCAAGGGAGAGAAGCTTCTGAAATGAGCCTATTTCCTCTTAGAACTGGAGAGGTCCTGAGAGGTTCCTGAGTGCAGCCTCCCGTCCCACACCAGCCATCCTCCCCCTCCTCAGACTGAAAGTGGCCACCCTCCTGATTTAAGGCTTGAGCACTCCTCTGACTAATATAATGATTACAGCTAACATATTGAATGCCAGGTTCTAGCTATTCCAAGCACTTTACAAATAGTATCTCATTGAAACTTCACAAGTCTTGAAAAAGGGCACCAATATTACCCCCATTTTTCAGTTGGGGAAGCTGAGGTTTGGTTAAACCATTTGCCCAAGGGCTCAGAGCTGGCGAGGGGCCACATTGGGAGTAAAACCCCGGCTCTGACAACCCGACTGTGCTGCTCCCTGCTTCCCCACCGCTCACTTTCCTCACTCCCCACCCATCTGGAACCCTGGCCTTTTCCTCTCCTTTAGCCCCACCTCTACACCACAGTGGCACATTAGGCCTGAAACTGGACATCTGGTCAAGGAGAAGGAGGGGGCTCTTGGCAGTATCAGTTCACAGACTTCAAAGTGCTTGCTTTCTCGTACATTTTCTCATTTGAGCCTTTAAGACAGCCCTATCAGGTAGGATTGAAGTGACTTTATTGTCGTCCCAAAGAAAAGGAAATGGGGTCTCAGCGATGTGACTTGCCCCGTAGCCAGAGGGACTGGAGTCCAGCGCTTGCCTGACTCTATCACACTTCCTCTTCCCCAGCCTGGCATCTCTTCCTTCTTGGGAGTCAGGCCCGGATCGGATGCTCCCTTAAATGAAATGAGGAGAAGCCACTAGGAGTCTTTTTTTTTTTTTTTTTAATTTAATTAATTTATTTTTGGCTGCGTTGGGTCTTCATTGCTGTGCGCGGGCTTTCTCTAGCTGTGGTGAGCGGGGGCTACTCTTCATTGTGGTGCGTGGGCCTCTCACTCAGTGACCTCTCTTGTTGCGGAGCACGGGCTCTAGGCGCTTGGGCTTCAGCAGTTGCGGCATGCAGGCTCAGTAGTTGTGGCATGCAGGCTCAGTAGTTGTGGTACACAGGCTTAGTTGCTCGGCGGCATGTGGGATCTTCCCGGACCAGGGCTCGAACCCCTGTCCCCTGCACTGGCAGGTGGATTCCTAACCACTGCGCCACCAGGGAAGCCCCCCACTAGGAGTCTTGAGCACAGGGGCCTGCTTCGCCCACCCAGGACAGCTCAAGACCCAGCTGTCCTGCTGTTTAGGCCAAGTCCAACTGTGGGGACTGGAGGCTTCTGGAACTGACCACCAGAATGAAAGGGGACTTGGGAGTGAGTGACTGTGTCTGGAGACATGTCTGAAGCAAGAAGCCCCCTTCAAGGGGGCTGGCAGGAAATGTTGCGGAGGCCGTGGCAAAAGCTTGATCTCTAAATTCTTAGTCAAAGGGTGCTGGTCCAGTCGTGGCTGGATTGGAGCCCTCTCTGGGGTTGGCAACTCTGCAAGTGGGATGATGCACTGGGAAATCACTGTGGCCTTATGGAGCAAGACAGAAGGAGGCTTCCACCATAGGCCCCTAGCCTGACACGGAGGAATTGATCCTGAGGAGGCAATCCAACAGAAGCCAAAATCTATTTGCCTCAAGATGTTCCCTGCAGTGTTACCAAGGCAAAAAACTGGGGGAAATATGCTAAGTATCCGGTGAGCTCTTCTGGCAACCCACTCAGTGGACTTTAATGGTATAGTGAACAGCACAGAGAAAGGTTTGTGGTGTAAAGCTGTCTCCCCATCACACTGTGTCCCCTTAAGGATGACTCACAGGAACAATCTCTCTTTGTCCCAGTGCCAGGAAACTCTGTGTTTCTCCAGGGCAGCTGCTTTGCTTTATCTTGATTTCTACATACCTATCAGCTGACCACGTTTCCCTTTTAGCTTTGACTGTCGGGAAGCTCCAAATCAAATTTCTGGCCCATCAGAACTGTATGGCAGGGATTTTGTATACTAACATTGCCCCTGGCTTTCTTTTCTTTCCTTCCTCCCAAACGGTCTTCTATTTATTAATAATCTTCGTTTATTGTATGCTGCATTTAAGAAAAAAAATTTGGAATGGAGTGGAGAGGAGAAAGAACAGGAAAGAGAAAGTAAAACGAAAAAAGCTGAGAGGAAAATGGTTTAACCTTCCGTTTAGATTCAGCTGAAGAGCATCAATTCCACTGGTCTCTCATGGATATAAAAGGGTTGACACCTTTAACTGGTAAAGTTAGAAATCTCACAGATGATGGCTAAAAAAGGAAAATGCAAAATAAAATAATGAGATGTCATTTTCCACCCAGAAAATTGGCAAAAATTAGTTCTGACAATACTCAGTATTGGCATGGCTGAGCACTAACAGTTTTTTCTATGTGCTGCTGGGCTATGAACTGGCTAATTGGAATTTTGGCACATGAAGATGCATTTACATGCGACTCAGCCTTTACACACCTAAGTATCTAAACTGAGAGAAACTATTAAACGTGTTTGTTTCAGCATTGTCTGTAATAGCAAAATTAGGATGTATTCTAAATGTCATCAAAGGGAGGATGAAAAGTAAATTGTGGTCTAACTTCACAAGAGAATATTATACAGCAATGAAAATGAATGAATCAGAGCTCCCTGTACTGCTGTGGCCAAGGTGCAAAACACAATGATGAGCAAAAATGGCAAACTGCAGAATGTTATGTAAGTGTGATTCCATTTCTATTAAGTTTTAAATGGCAAAACCCATCTTATATATTGTTTATGGGTCCAGATGTATGTTTTAAGGGTATAAAGACATGAATGGGAACAATAACCACTTGAGACACGCCAGAGATGAGGAAGAGGAGGGTGACGGGGTGGGGGGCTGGTGTCGTGGGTGCTGGGTACACGGATGTGGATTCTATTATTAACTATTCTTCTGGGCATGCCTAAAATATCTCATTAAAACAAAGAAAAATGGTGTGAACACTGTCACCGCGACTGGGTAGCACACTCTGCCTGCATCAGGACAAAGATGGGAAGGAAATGTGTGATAAACTGTGGTGTCGGGGAGGTAGGAGTCTGGGTGAGCATAAGTCCAACATCCGCCTTTTCACAAGCACGTGGGAAGGTGTCGCCTCTCTTGCAGGCTTCGTGGTCCAGGGCTCCAACGGCGAGTTCCCCTTCCTGACCAGCAGTGAGCGCCTGGAGGTGGTGACCCGCGTGCGCCAGGCCCTGCCCAGGGACAAGCTCCTGCTAGCCGGCTCGGGCTGCGAGTGTGAGGCCTTAATGCCCGGGCCCTGGCGGTAGCTGCTGGGGGCGGGGGCAATCTCCCTGACCTGGGGCTGGGTCCGGTCTAGCGCTTGCTCTGTCTCTTCTGCGCTGCGCCCCTTGCTTGCCCCAGGGTCCTAGCCCAGTCCTCTGCCTCCTGCCCTCGCCCACCGGGGCCTGTAGGAAAGACTTCCTCCTTCCTCCTGCAGCCACTCAGGCCACGGTGGAGATGACGGTGAGCATGGCCCAGGTCGGGGCTGACGCCGCCATGGTGGTGACCCCTTGCTACTATCACGGCCGCATGAACAGTGCCGCCCTCATTCACCACTACACCAAGGTGGGTGTGAGGGGTGGGTGTGGGCTTGAGGTCTGGGGCCAAGAGGAAGCTGGGTGAGGCAGAGATGCTGCCTGGGGAGGGGAGGGGAGATGAGAGAAGCTGGGAGCAGAGTGGTGAGCCTACTTCCCATGAATGGCGGCTTTGGGAAAGGAGAGGGATGCCACCAGGTACCAGCTGTGTGACAGTGGGTGACTGACCTAACCAAGCTGTATTGCTGTTTCCTCCCCTCCCAAACGGGAGGAATAATGGAACCTTCCTCCAGGGTGGTTGTGAGGACTAAATTCAATCAAAACATAAAGGATAAACGACTGAGAACTGTGCCTGGCGCACAGAAAGCACCCCTAAGTATTAGCCAGGACCAGTGCTTGCAATCAGGGTGCGTAGCACTGTGACTTCTAGCCCAGCAGGTGGGCCAGTCCAGGTAGCCCTGCAGAGACCCGAGCCCGGACCGCCTCGGGCCTGGGGCAGCTGCCCTCTCCTCTCTTCCCTGTGCCCCTCAGGTTGCTGACCTGTCTCCAATTCCTGTGGTGCTCTACAGTGTCCCAGCCAACACGGGGCTGGACCTGCCTGTGGATGCGGTGGTCACACTTTCCCAGCACCCGAATATCGTGGGTATCAAGGACAGCGGTGGTGATGTGAGTGGCAGCAGCTCTCGGCTGGGGCGCCCTCCTCCTCTTCTCTTTTGCTACCAACTTCCAGGCAGCTCTGGGACCCGCTTCAGTCCTGGGCTCCTGTGTGGGTTCCCTCTGTCCTGTGGGCTCTCTGGGGTTCGTGTGAACTCTGAGGCATCTCTCTGGGACCTAGGCTCTCA
Organism: Balaenoptera physalus; assembly: GCF_965194825.1. NCBI lineage: Eukaryota > Metazoa > Chordata > Mammalia > Artiodactyla > Balaenopteridae > Balaenoptera > Balaenoptera physalus. The sequence goes on along the minus strand of NC_138893.1, from coordinate 53,348,125 downwards.
TTCTCCCACACTTGCCCAGCCCCCATCCAGGCTGGTGGCAGAGCCTGTGGGCCCAGCTCTCACACCAGGTTTGCCGTTACAGGTGACCAGGATCGGGCTGATTGTTCACAAGACCAGGAGGCAGGATTTCCAGGTGTTGGCTGGATCGGCCGGCTTCCTGCTGGCCAGCTATGCCGTGGGTAGGCCTCTCACTGCTCTCAAACTGTGATGAGTGACCAAGATATACACAGGCAGCTGGGTTCTGCTGGGAGAGATGGTGAGGGCCAGGACTGGGTGTAGAGGGGGCCTTTGCCAGCCTGCCTGCTCGGAAACCTCAGAGGTCTGGCACACTGCTTACTTATCTGAATAGTGGGTGCTTGTGAGTGACCTTGTTGGGCAGAGGAGGGTGGCCAAGTACAATCCCTGGCCTGTAGGGGGGATGCCTACAGTTCGCTCTAAGTCCCAAGCTCCCTGCTTAGGTGACAAATTTAGCTCCTTTAATCTCACCTTGTAAATCATTCTCTGAGGGAAGAGGCCTTGGGGCCCTTCGCACTAGTCTGGGAGTGCATTTTCCTCTCTCTGTGGCTCCAGGCCAGAATGAATTGTCAGGCCTGCGGGGTTGGGCTGGGTATCTTCAGCTGCCTGATCAGACTCTGTTCCAGTCCAGGATCCTAGGAATGTCACCATTAGACCAACTGCTCTTATCTGCTTGGGGTCAAGGTCCTTGGGTTCAGACTGGATTTGAGCCATGGAGGGGAGGGAAGCATCTGCTCCCTTCAGCTGAAGCCCCAGTGAGTGTAGATTTGAGTTACTTTTCCAACGATGCAGGCGAAAATGCTGGTTCCTATTCTCTCTTGTCTCTGCAGACTTTGACTTGTAGTATAGGTCCTGCGTAGCTCCCCTCTGCCTTGTCACAGTCTCTAAAGGGGAGAGTAGAAGGGACCCATTTATGCTTCATTCCTGAGAGTGTGGTAGATGGAAATATCACAGGCTCTGGAAGTTGGGGATCTGAGCTAGAATCTGAGCTCTGCCATTTATTCACTGAGAACCAACAGGGCAAGGTACATGACCTTTCTGGGCCTGAGTTTCTACTCTGCAAAGCAGGGAGGTGTTATGAGGATTAGAGAGCATTGGCCCTATGTCTGCCATAGTGCTCGGCACATAGTAGGTTTTCAATAAATGGCATCTGTATTAGCTCACTCGAGCTATATTAGCATTAGCTTGAAATGCCTACTCTCTCTCCAGTCTTGAGGCCACTCTGCTTTGAGTCACTCCTAACTAGCTTTGGAATCACACTCACAGGCTTGCAGAAGTGGCAGGAACCTCTGAGATCACAGCCAGCCCGTTTTCATTGCCCATATGAGAACAAAGAGAACCAGAGAGGGTTGAAGACTTGTCCAAGTTCATGCAGCCAGTGGGAGGAAATGCCGGGTCTCCTGACTATGTCTAGTGCTCTTTCCCCTCCCCTAACCTCTCCCTCACTGCTGTCCCAGGCTGAATTCACTGGGGGGAATAAAATTTCAGTAGAGCAAAGGCTTCCCATCCACTCCATCCCCTTCCAGGGCTGATGAGTCAGGGGGCTATTGGAGGATCGTGGAGGTGTCAACTGGCAGGTGGGACTTTACTCTGCGGGGGGGGGGGGGGGGGGCGTGTGCAGGGAAGGAACTGTCCTTGAGTTAGCCTTCAGGCTCTGCTCCCTGCCCCTCAGCCTGTGGGAGTCTATTTTGAATATGCTGGAAATGTTCTCTCTGGAAATCTATACTCTGTGAACTCACAGAGCATGTCTCAGATGTGGCTAGCCAGTGGCCTAGAAATGCACAGCCTGTCTGCCCAGAACAAAGAGGTGCTGGGGACCAGGATTTGGAATTCTCTGCAGGCAGAGGCTCTGGTTGGTATTCTGCATCTTACTCTGTGGCAGGGGCTGTGGGGGGCGTGTGTGCCCTGGCCAATGTCCTGGGGGCTCAGGTGTGCCAGCTGGAGCGACTCTGCCTCACAGGGCAATGGGAAGACGCCCAGAAGCTGCAGCACCGCCTCATCGAGCCAAACACTGCGGTGAGTTCCCAGCCAGTGGACCCAGAGTGGGGGTGGTCTGTGTCCTCATTGGAACAGGAGCCAGTGCTGGCACAGGGGTCCCCACTTGGTCTCTTCCCTTTCAGAAAGTCCTTTTAGAGAACATCCCAGTGTGGGAACTCTTTGTGCCTCCCCAGAAAATCTTGACTTCAGGAACAAAGTCGAGCCACATTGGTTCTCGTAATGCACTTACGTGTGCATTAGAATTCATTTAGGGAGCTGGTTAAAATTCTGCTCCTTTAGGCTCAGGAACAGTCATTGAGACTAGCATCCTGGGTGACTGTGACATCAGGAATCCTGGAACCTTACTTAGAGATGCACTGCCTAAAGAGAGGGAACCATGGGCCTTTATGTCAGCTTTATAAGGGGCCAGATCCTGAAAAATAGAATGATTGAGAGTAATAAAGGAGTGGGAAGGCTGGAGGTATTCAGAGCGCAGCTTTCCCAGGAAAGTCCTGTCTTCAAATAATCCATTCTGTAGTCAGACTGTGTACCCCAACTCTGTGCTGGGTAAGTCAAGGAGAAGAGGCAAGATGGAATGCTTGTCAGTTGCAGGCAGTGTTGTGCTGAGCCATGTTGGAGTCTGAGGCAAAAAGAAAAACGTGTGTCCCTGGACACGTGTTTTTATTCATATTTTAAATTAAACTTTTAATTTTAGGATAATTGTAGATTCACATGAAATTATAAGAAACAATACAGGGAGATCCCATGTACCCATTACCCTGTTTCCCCCAATGGTAACATCTTAAAAAACTATAGCATGAAATTACAGCCAGGATTTTGACATGTATACAGTCAAGATACAGACTATTTCCAGCACCGTGAGGATCCCTCGTGTTATCCTTTTAGAACCACACCTACTCACCTCCTGCCCCCACCCCCTCCTTAACCCCTGGCAAGCACAAATATGTTCATTTTTATAATTTTATCAGTTCAAGACTGTTATATAAATGGAATCAGATAGCCTATAACCTTTTTATTTCCTCTATGAACAAATCTTTTTTTTTTTTTTTTTTTAGTCTGTAACCTTTTGAGATTTGCTTTTTTCACTCAGCATAATTTTCTGGAGATTCATTCAGGCACATGTAAGCAATAGTTCCTTTTTATTGCTGAATAGTAGTTCACGGTGTGGCCATAAACGGCTTGTTTAACCATTCACTTGGTGAAGGAAAGCTGGTTGTAAAGCTGCTATGTACATTTATAAACAGGTTTTTGTGTGACCATAAGTTTTCATTTTTCTGGGGTAAATACACAATTGGTGGGTCGTATGTTGTTTGCAAGTTTAGTGTTTTAAGAAACTGTGTTCCAGAGTGAGTGTACCATATTGTATTTACATCAATGTAAATGTATGCGTGACCCAGTTTCTCTGCATCCTCATCAGCATTTGGTGTTGTGACTTTTTTTTTTTTTTTTGCCATTCTGATAGGCATGTTGTGACATCTCATAGCGGTTTTAATTTACATTTTTCTGATGGCTAATGCTATTGAACATCTTGTCATGTATTTATTTGCCATCTATATATCCTCTTAGAAGAAATGTCTGTTTATGTCTCTTGCCCATTTTGCAACTGGATTTTTTTTTTTTTTTTTTTTTTAACTGTTGAGTTTTGGAAGTTCTTTATACCTTTTAGATACTAGTCCTTTGTCAAAAATGTGGTTTGCAAATATTTTCTCCCAGTCTGTAGCTTGTCTCGTCATTCTCTTAACAGATCTTTTGCAGAGCAAAAGTTTTTAATTTTGAGGAAGTCCAATTTATCAATATTTTCTTTTATGTTTATGCTTTTGATGCAAGTCTAAGAACTCTTTGCCTAGCACTAGATTGTAAAGTTTTTCTATTTTTTTCCTAAAAGTTTTATATTTTACAAGCCTGTGACCCATTTTGAGTTAATTTTTGTAAAACGTATGAGACTTAGATCAAGGTTCATTTTTTTTCTGTTCTTTTTTGGCCTGTAGATATCCACTTGCTCCAGCACCATCTGCTGAAAAGATGGATCTTTCCTTTACTGAATTACTTTTGCACTTTTGTCAAAAATCAGTTGGGTGTATTTGTGTGGGTCTATTTCTGGATTCTCTATTCTCTCCATTGATCTATCCCTCTGCAGTACCATACAGACTTGATTATTGTAGGTGTGTAATAAATCTTAAAATCAGATTTTAAGATTTTAAGCTAGACTGATTCCTCCCACTTTGTTCTTTTTTTCCCCAAAAAATTGTTTTAACTAATCTAAATCCTTTGTCTTTCCATATAAATTTTAGAAAAATATTGTGTATGTCTACAAATACTTGCTGGAATTTTGATAGGAATTGTGTTAAACCTGTACACCAATTTGGGAACAATTGACATTTTTACTGTGTTGTCTTCAAATCCTTGAATATGGTATGTCTCCATTTATGTAGACCTTCTTTGATTTATTTCATCAGCATTTTGCAGTTTTTGGCAAACCAGTCCTATACAAGTTTTGAGAGATTTACACCTAAGTGGCTCATATTTTTTGAGTGATTATAAATGATATTGTATTTTTAATTTCACTATTCATATGTTCATTGCTAGTATGTATAGGAACACAGTTGATTTTTGCTTCTTTATGTTGTATCATATGACTTTGCTGAACTCACTTATGGGTTCTATGAGATTTTTTCTATATTCCTTGGGATTTTCTACATAGACAATCATATCATCTATACATAGGGAATGTTTTATTTCTTCCTTTCTGATCTGCATACCTTTTATTTCCTTTCTTGCCTTATTGAACTGGCTAGAACTTCCTGCACTATGTTGAATAAGAGTAGGGAGAGTGGACATCCTTGCCTTGTTTCTGATCTTAAAGAAAAGCATTCAGCCTTTCACCGTTAAGTACAATGTTAGCTGTAGGTTTCTGTAGATGCTCTTTTTCAAGTTGAGGAAGTTCTCCCTCATTCTAGTTTTCAGAGAGTATTTAAAAATCATGAATGGATGTTGAATTTTTGTCAGATTTTTTCTGCATTGATTGATTTGATCATGTGATTTTTTTTTTCCTCTTTAGCCTGTTAATATGGTGAGTTACATTAATAATTTTCAAATATTGAACCAGACTTGTATCCCTGGGATAAACCCCACTTGCACATGGTGTATAACTCTTTTTATATATTGCCGAATTCCATTTGCTAATATTTTATTAAGGGTTTTTCCTGCCTATATTCATGAGAGATATTGGTATGTAGTCCTTTTTCTTTCTTCCTTCCTTCCTTCCTTCCTTCCTCCCTTTCTTTCTTTCTTTCTTTCTTTTCTTTCCTGTCTTTGTCTGATTTTGGTATCAGGATAAAAATAGCTTCGTTAATTGTTTGGGAAGTGTTCCCTCCTCTTCTGTTTTCTGGAAGAGACTGTGAGAATTGGTGTTAAGTCTTCTTTAAACATTAAAAAACAATTCTCCAGTGAAACCATCTGGGCCTGGAGATTTCTTTTTTGGGAGTTTAGAAATAATAATGGCTCCACACTAGGCCTCTACGGATACCTCCCTAGCTGGAAGGGGTAGAAGTGCCTTCTTACTGCTACCCGTGTGGCCTCCACTGACATCTTGAGTGTGTCTGGTGGGGTGACCTCCTTAAGGGTGGGCAGTGGTCAAAGTTCTGTCTCTCCTCATTAGGCCTCTTCTGAGACATCCCTCACGGATGCGGAGGAGCACTCTTTATGGCTGAGTGTGGGGTAGAAGTTCCGGCTTCCAATTCAGCCTTTGCTGGCCTGGGTGGGGTGGAGCCACAGTTTTCTCCTGTGGGGTTTGGCTGGTGTAGAGTGAATACTGTCGACAAGTTCTCCATCTTGCTCAGCTGCCGGAGAGAACAGACGTTTGTGGGGCTTTTCTTGTCTCTGCTCATTGGCATTTCAGGGTCACTGTTCCTTTAGCTCCAAGTCTGGACCGGGGAACTCAGCACCGTGTTGTTCCTTGGGTCCCAGGGTTCCTAGTTGGTCTTCCTTCTCTCTGCCTTTCAGAATTTTACATTGGTTTTTATATAATGTCCTGGGTTTTTTTAGTTCTACTTACTGGGAGGAACAAGGAAAAGTACACCTATTCCATCTTCCTGGAAGTGGAAGCTCTAAGCAGTTTTCTAAATGGTGATTTTTTTTTTCCCTCCTAGAACATTAAAGTAGTTGGAAAAAATATTGAAAAATTTAAAAGTAGGCACATTAAAATTCACAGCATTTTTTTTCATTTAAAATATTTTATCTAGGGCTTCCCTGGTGGTGCAGTGTTTAAGAATCCGCCTGCCAATGCAGGGGACAAGAGTTCGAGCCCTGGGCCGGGAAGATCCCACATGCCACGGAGCAACGAAGCCCGTGTGCCACAACTAAAGACCCAACACAGCCAAAAATAAATAAATAAATAAATTTGTTTAAAAAAAAAATTCTTTAAAAAAAAATATATATATTTTATCTATACCAGAAACATAACTTATTAGAATTTTACTTCCCTGGCTTGAATGGAAGCAAACACATCAACATAATTTTTTTCCCAAATCTACTTCTAGAAAAAAATTGACCATTCAAAATATGCAAGACATATATATAGGGGCACACATAATTAGTTTGCCTCAGGCTACAATATGACAGGGCACGGCTCTGTTGGATATTGTCTTTATTTAAAGCTTTGACACTTTGTTCATCATGGATTTTTTTTTTTAATATTGCATTAAATATTTGTCTTGTGACTGAGTTTTGCCTCTGAGGCAATAGTCCCCGACCGATCTTGGCAATGTTTTCTTTGGTAAAGTGGTGGGAAGGCTCTAGATTTCCCTCACAGCTTATATCTTTACCTCAAAAGGACAGATTAACTCAGATTTAGAGAAAGGACAGCTGAGGAGGCAAGCACGAGTTTCCCTGGATGTGAAGGTTCTCCTGGGATAGGATGGGCTACAGAGAGAGTGTAAGAATTGCAGAAATGAGGGCCTTTCAGCTGAGCCCCATCAGGGCCCAGGCTGTACTATACATTCTGACATTCCACTGGGGCGGGACCTCTGCTCTCCCACTCCCATCTGCCTGTGAGAGAGCAGGTCCCAGAACCTGCATACCACCCGGATAGGAAGAGGAGGAGCTTCCAGGCCGCTTGAGGTCTGGCCTAATAGTGGTATTTTTCTCATCCAATTCTTGTGACATGGGGTAGATGTTGTTACCTCCTAATGTGATAGATGAAGCAGCTTGGGCTGTCCCTTGGGAAGAGAGGATACTTGCTGCCTTCCTAGTCCTTGGCATGCCATCCTGCCTTACCCTTCACTCTGCACCCCGTCCTGTGCCAACTCTGGGCACACACTCAGGAATGCCTGGAACACCTTTCTGCTGCCCGGGCTGTAGGCTCAGCCACCCCAAGAGCAGCTTGATGTCACCTTATTGCCCTGCACTGCTTGAACACAATGTGCGTCCGCTGCCCTCCCACCCAGCCGGCCTCCTGCCCCAGCTATATTTAGGATTTTCCCTGGTTTTTACCTCCAAAGCGTTCAACCGTTTCTCCGCATCTGAAGAGGGGCAAATCAGAGATCTTCAGACCCTTATGTGGAAGAAAGCTTTCCTCTAGGTACTTCTTGTTTCCATCGTCTTTCCCACCCTACTCAGGTTTTGGGTGAAATGCTCAGGTTATTAGAACATGACGGGGGCCAGGCCTGGGAGGAGGCTTGCTAAAGTCTACTGGCCTCTAGTGGTGAATAGTTATTAGTCAGTCATTCATCAGTGGTTCTCAACCTTTTTACCCCAAACAACCTCTTTTATTAGTTGTACCCTTCTTGAAGCCCATATTTCTAAGGTTTTACTTCCCTCAAAATGAAACTTTATTAAGTAATAATTACTTTCTTAGTTTTTAGGTAGTCAAAGATTAATCTAACACTTCCCATCAGCATGAAACAACCCGTTGCTATGCTAAACACAAAGAAACTTGATTCTTCATTTTCTGTAAAACTCCGTGCATGATTTTAAGTTAGATCTCCCACTACAATGGAGAAGACTTTACAGATCATGTTATCTGGCCCCCTCGTGTTTTAGGCAAGTGAACTTGCTCAGAGATAAGTTAATGATACAAGGTTACAGAGTGAAACTTCTTCGGACAACGATGCATTGTTTTCCCTGTGAGAGCATTTGGAGCTGGGGTCAGGGAGGAGCTATGGGTGCATGGGGAGAGACCCTGCTGGGGGGGCAGTAGAGGTCTGGGCTGTTCCGACTCCCCACTCCTGGTGTGCCCTGGGTCAGGTTCCAGAGAACTGGGCTGCAGACCAGTGAGGCTCTAGCGCCCAGACCCACAGCGCTGCTGCCTTCTCCCATCCCAGTTTGAGGACTGAATGCCACTCTCCTCCCCGATGGGGCAGATTTCTCTCCTAAAACCAAAGCAGGTGCCTTCCTTCATTCTAGGTTTTGGCATTGTGTTCTCTACTGCGGACCTGCCTTCTGGATTCCCAGTCTACCCTGGGTGTCATACATTTGGTAGTCAGTTTACCGGGAGGGAAGGGTGGGAACCCTAACTTTCCGAAAGTGACACATGTCCGGGTCCCAGATATGTGTGTGCAGGGGACTCCCCAGTCTCTTCTAACAGGCCCTGCTCCTCAGGTGACCCGGCGCTTCGGGATCCCGGGGCTGAAGAAAACCATGGACTGGTTTGGCTACTACGGAGGCCCCTGCCGCGCCCCCTTGCGGGAGCTGAGCGCCGACCAGGAGGAGGCGCTGCGCCTGGATTTCACCAGCAACGGCTGGCTCTGAGCGTGAGGAGGGGACCGCCGGACCGCGCCCATCTCAGCCTCCTGCCTTGCGGCAGCAGCATAAAGAGGAACGCGGGGTACGAGGGTTCAAGGCCCCTCTTCTTACTTCAGTCCTCCAGGTAGCCTCTCTCCAGGCGCTGCCATGCACGCTCGTTTCCTGTTCTCCCGGCCCCATGACCTCGCATTTGTATCCTGAACTCTGGGTCTCTAGAGACCTTCAGTCTGGGAAGGAGCAATGACTTACTTGTTTCTCTACTGTGCTTTTCTGTCCCCTGAGACACGTGAACCAGGAGCCAGAGGGGAAAGCCAGGGGGTCAGTTGGGCACAGAAAGGCCATGTTTTACTGAAAGGAAGACTGCTTAGACTTGGAGGTACAAACCTGAGTCCAGCACAGTGCAGCAGGAAGCCAGGGTGACTCCTGAGAACCCAAGTTCTGACTCCTTCCAGGGGAAGCAATAGGTTGGGAAACCTGATCAGAAATGTGTCACTGGTCTTTCAAAGACACCCCCCCTCCCCGCCCCAAGCTGCATTCTAATCCTTTCCTAAATCTATTTTGATTGATCTCATATTGTCTCTAGCCTTGATCCCAACCATCATGTGCACAAGTGAGACAGCCCAGTGGCTTGCCAGAACTGGTAAATAATGACACCTGGTGGATAAATGTTACATTCTAGAAGGCTATTCTAGCCAACCCAGGTCTGAAACATTAGGAAAGGGGACTTGGCCTGAGATAGGACCATCCTCTTGCCTATACACACTCTGCTTTTATTGTTAGGAACAATTACTTTGTTACTGCAATAAAGTTGAATAAGTTAAATTAGTGTGGCTATGTACAGATTAACACTCCACTGCTATGCAGATCTTAGGTTTCCGGCCCAGATGTCAAGAACCTTCCCAGAGGCAATTTAGCTCCCAAGGTCTGCGTTTTCCCAGCTCTGAGAGAGGCCCTAAGAATACCAAGCAAACATAACCATTAGATTATTGGAGGCCTATGGAAAAAGTTATTGAAGTTTTAAATGGGAGAGGTAAGAGGCAAAAAGGTTCAAGTGAGATATTTAGAAACACGTAGCACATTCATTTAAAAGGCTGCTTTCTCTAAAATGTTCAACCTTGGGAATTCCCTGGCGGTCCAGTGGTAGCAATCCGCGTTCTCACTTCCGAGGGCCTGCGTTCAATCCCTAGTCAGGGAATTAAGGTCCCACAAGCAACGCAACAACAACAACAACAACAAAAATTTAACCTTTTTCAGTGATATCTGACTAGTGGCAGAAAACCTGAGATGAATTTTTAAAAAACTACTCTCGTTTAAAAGAAAGGTAAACATATCGTTGTTTAGGGCAAGGGCTAAAGGAGAGAATATAAAAGGTATCAATCTTCAGAAGAAACTGGGCATCTGGTTGGCACTGAAGTTTGGGGCTTAGTACCTGGGCTCTTCTCACAGGCAACTTCTGGAAGATCTGGGCTCAGAGGAGAACCAGGTTTAGGGATGGGGCAAAAAGTTAGGGCTAGGGAGGCAGCCTAGGATACCGGTGAAAGCTCAGTCTCTGGGGTTTCCATTCTTGGATTTGCACCTTAGTGTCTGCAAGACCTTGGAAAACTATTTAACTGCCCTGAACCTCATCTGTAATACAGGGATAATAACGGTACCTTCCTCTCAGGGCTTATAAGATCATGCAAGTGAATGGGTTAGCGTGGAAGGTGAATGTTCAGAGAAAGACTTGCCTGAGGTAACCCAGCAGGTGTGACAATAAATGGTCTCAGGACTTGGGCACCCTGACGTTCAAGGTGATGAGGAGTTCAGTGGAAAGTGCTTTGGAGTCAAAAAGTCCCAGATACAAATCCCACCCAGCTCTGCCACTTACTAGTTTGGGCAACCTGAGCCTGCCTGGCTTTTTTTTGTGTGTTTTTTTTTAATGTTTCTACCTTGCAGAATTAGATGATATTATGTAGTAAAGTGTGCAGTGTCAGTTTCAAGCCCCCATCTATAATTAACTTTTAGAAACAGCAAATGGGTCAACATTCATAAGGGTGTACAGCAAGAGAGTCAAGAAAACTAAGTATAGGCAGTTCTGGTGATTTGTTTATTCCTCATAAACACTTGTTTCTACAGTACAATTCAGAGAATAAATAGAGGCACACGGCTCTAATTTCCACCACAATCTGCTGTTGAGGAGACATTCAGTGTGAGGATAAGGGGCTGGGGGGTGCATGTTTGGGTCGCAGGGTAACTGGAGGCCTCTGTGATGAACTGTGCAGGGATCCAGTCGATCAAGATCTGATCCCTAGGCCTGATGGCCAAGGCTCATGGTGGAAGAGTTACAGTGAAACAAATGCTCTTTTAGTTCACTGCCATCCCAAGATGGGTCCAATTCTACCTGAACCCCAAGGGGTTGAGGTGGGTCTGACCTACTAGTCCACTGGGAAGAAGCTGTGTCAGCCCAAGCCATCCTTAAGGATTTAGTTCACTCCATGACAGGGCCTGATGGGACCCACAGATATCTGCCCTTGCCCTGGAGTTAGTTATAAATACAAGTTATAAGATAACTGTTTATATCGGTTTCTTTCTGACTAAAGGGATCCTTTCGCATATCTAAGGAAGGAGAGAGGAGCACAAATTATCTGCTTGTAAAGTCAAGGGAGAGGGAAATAGCATTCACTGAACCCTTCACAGGAGCAATAAGCAGACACGAGGACCAGTCTGGTCAGACACAGTGGAAGGCCTGGGGCCATGATGCCAACCAGAAGCGAATGCAGGGGTAACATACAGAAAAGCTCTGGCCTTGACTTTCACAGGACCGCTGTACTGTCTAAGCCACTCCTATCATTTTCCTTATTTCTCCAGGGCAGCACAGAGCACAGGCCCTAATCTGGGGCGGGGATCATCTGCCCCAAATAGAGGCAGAAGGAAGAGACTCTGTATCACTTGGCAGAAAATGAAGTAGAAGGCAGCAGCAGGTCTGCACCGGGTGACCCACGGTGTTAGGGACAGAGAGTACCAACGAGCGAGAGAAGGGCAGGGCACACCGGGTACCACTGCTTCAAGGCCAGCGGCCCGAGCCTCAGACCTTCTGTGACCAAAGCCCTGCCTGGCAGGTGACGGGGCCCCTCCTGGGACTTCTGCTCTATGGTCGTTCTCATCTCCTCTCCCATCGGATTCTTTCGTTCACCCCCAGCAGGTGGCGGGGCGTTGCTGTCAGCTGGGCGCAGCGCCGCGTCAGGCAGTGAGGCTCCGGGCTGACTTGGAGGCGCTCTGGGCCCGCTGAACCACCGCCGAGCACTTCTCGCGCCGCAGAAGCTTGTTGTTCTCGAACAGACCTTCGTTGCGGGGTATTCCGTGAGAACCATCAGGGAAAGTCAGCAGGCCTTTGAGGGGGACAGAGAAAATATGGGTGTGACGGTGGCATTAGTGGCTGGGAGGTCTGCTTGCTACATAGAGGCCGAGGGAGAGAAAAGTTTGCAGCCCCTGGGTACTCTGTTGGTGAGTCCGATGACCCGGCATCGGCGCCTGGTCACTATGCATTGCTGGGCATCCACAGGAGGATTAAAGCTGCAAAGGTGCCCTTCCACCCATTTATGCTCGCCTCAGTCACCTGTCCTGCTGGGCCGCAACTTACCCAAACCATCCACTCTGCCGTTTTTAAATTCCCCCTCAAAGGTCATGTTGTCATGTCGAATGAAGACTCCGACGCCGTTGAACTTGCCCTGGGCAAACTCCCCCTCATACCTGCAGAAACACGAGATGTCAGCCTTCAGGATAACTGAGTCAGGCAGCTGCCAACACCAAATGTGGGGTTTATCAACGCCAAGGAGCAAAGCTGATTCCACTCTTCCAGAGCTCCCACCCACCCACCCAGCAGAGAAGGGTCAGACAGTGTGTATGATACGAGGCTCTAATCACAAGGAAATAACCTAAGAGGGCAGTGGTGGGGTGGGAGGTCACTGACCTCCTTGCCATTTCAAATTTTAGAGCATTTATAAAGTAACCAATAAAAGAACGAACGCTACTCCTTGCCTGTTTTCAGAGGGCCCGGGACAAGCTCAGGTTTGACCAGATGTTTCTCACTATCCCTTTTAGAACAGAACTTCCCTTCCCTAGTTTAAGGCTGAGAAAGGAATGATGACCCAGTACCCACCTCGAGCCGTCTGAGAAGGTTAGTACCCCGAAGCCATTAAAGAGCCCATTCTCAAAATGGCCCAGGTAGGTGCCACCATCTGCAAACATCAGTTGACCAAAACCATGTCTGCGGCCTGAGCAAAGAGAAGACAGGTGTCAGGTTGGGATGGGGCAGCTTCAGGGTCCCCTCTCACAGTCCAACATCCCTTACCTTGCATCACCCCATCCACAAAGGAAAGACGAGAAGGAGTGACATTAGCAGGGCAGAGAACTATTACCCAGAGTAATAACCTGGCTACTAAGATCTTCCCTTCTTAAGTCACAACCAACAGATTTGGAGCAGGTCTCTCCAAGTATGAAGATAAGACAGCACTGAAAAATCACAATAGCTTAAAAAAAATTTAAATAAAAATCACAATAGCTAAGTTTACAGGGCCTTCACTATGTGCCAGTCACTCTTCTAAGCACTTTGTATTTATCATCTTATTTAATCCTCACAACAACCTTAGGAGGTAGGCCCAATACTATTATTATTCCCATTAACAGATGCAGAAACCAAGGCAAGGAGAAGATAAAAAACTTACTCAAGATCACAGAGCAACGAAGTGGTACAGCAAGACAGCAAATGCAGTTGGCAGACTGACTCTGGAGCCCTCAACACTTAACTGCCTTGACACTCTGAGAAAAAATTAAAGTACCCTCCGACACCATGAAGCTGCTGGGCAAACCTAACAGCCTGACTGGCAACACTAGTTTGAGCTTTGCTCCATCAACAGGGCTGTGCTTACCCACTGAACTGACCAGAGAACAGAGCAAGGTACTGGAGAAGCAGCAATGCCATTCCAGTACAAGGGCGTTCTTTTGGTGGATAGAGACTGCCCAGCAGAGCCTCAAGAAGACTCTCCTCTAAAAGGTCACGTTAAAGGGGACAGTAGGTGTTTGGGAGGCAGGAGAAAAGGCTGGGGATGTACGGAGGCAAGGTCACGTCCCATGTGCACAATTTCTCCTCTCAAGGCTCAAAAATTCATCAGCTGCAGGGATCTACCATGAAAAGAATGACACATCTGGAAACAGTGTGAACTGCTCTTGGTTGGCACAACTATAAAGAGTCAAGTCTCCTCGGGGCAGTTCCGGGTTTGCTAGGATTGGACCCATGAGACTTTTAAGTGGCCAGACTGTTTCCAAACTGAACATCATTAAAGTGCTTCCTGTATAGCCTCAGGCTCGGAGGAATTCTGCCCTTCCTGTGAATAGATACTTCCAAATGTAATGAGCTGTCACAAGAAATTCAAGGCAATGAATGTCATCTGCTCTTGAGTGTCTGCCCTAATTTCTTCCTTAAGATTCACTAGAATCAAGTCATTACAATGAATCTGTACTTTGCAATTTATGGGCCCTAAAAATAATTCATTTTGCTCTGCTGAGTACGTTAGCATTTATAAAAACAATTCCCAAGTAATACCACTAAAGGATAAAAGAGTGTTGGGGGGTTTCCTGGCAGGCCAGTGGTTAGGACTCGGCACTTTCACTGACATAGGCCCAGGTTCAATCCCTGGTCGGGGAACTAAGATCCTGCAAGCCACGAGGCATGGCAAAAAAAAAAAAAAAAAAAAAAAAAAAAGAGTGTTAAAACACTTTAAATTTAGAAGTGGGAAGATTTAACTTATTTCTGGGGATTGGAGTAACAATAGCATTTTCCAATTCCTTTATTTATAATCCTAAAATCAAATAAAGGAGAGGCACTATTTGGCTTTAGAAGTTAGAAATGAAGACTCATAAAGTTGTCTTATATATCCTGATGTATTTGTCCTTCAGCCAAATGAAGTGTTCATCACTGGATGTTCCCCACGGGTCCTCTCACCCTCCTTCCACTCGCCACGATATTCCTCCCCACTGGAGTAGGTGAAGGAACCTTTTGTCAGGGTCATGGTGACAGCTTACAGAAGGATGAAAACTGCAAGAAATAAGCAGAGGAGAACCAGTGTCATAGGATGGCTGGAGGAAAGGCCTGTTAAGCAATTTTATAGATACCTTCTAAAGGCTACCAGCCTGGTAAGTGTAAACTACCTCGAGTACATTTAACAAAAATCCCCCCCTCTCCAACCACCACCACCATCATCGCCACCTCTGCCCAAGCAGTCTTATCCTCCTACTTGTCTTAAAGGTCTTCAGCCGGTTCCAATTTTCTAAGACCTGGGATGGAAATTTAGGATTAATCTGTAAATATTTGCTTGATACCTACCATGTGCTGAGTCAATGTATAAAATATAGTCTCGTTCCTCGATGAGTTTATAATCTAGCTGATAAGACTAACAACTGAAACACTGAATAATACGAGAGATAATATAATTAAGTGCCAAACTGGATGGCAGAGATTACAAAGACAAGGGATGGGCAGAATTTAAAACAAGCAGTGAAGAACGCAAAGGGCAATGCCAGACTGAGAAAACATGGGGAATGAAAGCACAAAGCAATGTAAACACGACATGTGCAGTGGGAATTAAGAAGCTGGGTCTTATTCGAGTTGAAGGTTTATTTAGGGAGTAACAGGAAACAAATTCACCTACGTACACCCAACCTAAATCTTAAATCTGAAAAGAACCTCTCAGATTTAATCCAAACTCCCTCATTTTGGAGGGAGAAACATTTGGAGAAAACAGAAGACCCCAAGAGGTTAAAAACTAGTTAGTGAACAATGATGATGATGGAACTCGTGCCCATGCCTCCCCTGACTGCTGCTAGTTCTTTTTCCCCTGTACCATGTGCTCTGCTTTTAGGGTCAGGCCAGCTTAAGGAGACCTTTGAAAGCTAGGCAGAATGGTTGATAGCTGATAAGGTATGGAAAAGAAGAAACCTCTGGGGGTTATAATACGAAATATGAAAGCAGAGTCTAAGGAAAATGAATGTGGCAGAAGGAAGCAGGATGGGTTGGAACAGCAAAAGCCTACAGCCAGAAAAGCTGCAAGGCAGGAGATGTGATCATTTAGTTGACTGTACAAATGGGCACAAAGTGTTCTCCCTCCATCCATGCCCTTGCAGACATTGCAGATCCTCCATTAAGAGGCAGCTTATTTATTCCTCTGCCTGTTGGATCTGGGTGGGTTATCTGACTTGCTTTCGCTAATGGAACATTAGCAAAGGTGATGTAGCAGAGTTTTGAAAAGCACTTGTTTGTTGGGCTTGCTCTCTTACTGCACTTGGAACTGTTCTGCCTCCACATGAATGAGCCCAGGCTAGTCTGCCAGATGATGAGAGGCCACGGGGAGCAGCTGTCCCAGCTGACCACAGATGCATGGGTGAGCTCAGGCAAGACTAGAAGAGCTGCCCTCCTGAGCCCAGCCCGAAATTACCGACCCACAGAATCACGGACTAAAGAAATGGTTGTTGTAGCCACTATGTTTTGGGGATGGTGTGTAATAACACACCTAGCAAAAGCTAACTGATATACCCAGGTATGAGATCATAAAGCCTGAACTAGGGAGATAACAGGGTAATGGGAGCAGGAATGATTATCACAGATATATCATAGGATAAACGAAAACAACCCGGTAACATTTGGAGACTGGCTAGGTATAGCTTCATATGAGTGGTAAAAGAATATTTATACTCAAGGATATTCTATAAGAAGGGAGTTAAGATACTCAAAACACCAATAAATATAAACAGAGACAAATAGAATCATTTGACATATTTTTTAAAATGCAATCCCTATTTCTCTTTCTTTCCTTTTTTTTTTTTTTTTTGGTAACTGGAAGTTTGTACCTCCTAATCTCCCTCACTTATTTCTCTGATCTCTCCACCCCCTCCCCTCTGGCAAACACCTGTTTGTTCTCTGTATCTATGACTCTGTTTGTTTTGTTATGTTTATTCATTTTTTTTGTTTTTTAGATTCCACGTATAAATGAAATCATATGGCATTTGTCTTTCTCTGATTTATTTCATTTAGCATAGTACCCTCTATGTCCACCCATATTGTCACAAATGGCAAGATTTCATTCTTTTTCTTTTTTAATGGCTGAGTAGTATTCATATATATATATATATATGTATATCCATTGTGTGTGTGTGTGTGTATATATATATATATATATATATGGAATATATACACACATACCATATCTTCTTTACCCATTCATTTATTGATGGGCACTTAGATTGCTTCCATATTTTGGCTACTGTAAACAATGCTGCAATGAATATAGGGGTGCATGTATCTTTTCTAAGTACTGTTTTCATTTTCTTCAGATAAATACCCAGGAGTGGAAGTGCTCCACTTCCACTCATATGGTAGTTCTGTTTTTAATTTTTTGAGGAACCACCATACTGTTTTCCACAGTGGCTGCACCAATTTACATCCCCACCAACAGTGCACGAGGGTTCCCTTTTCTCCACATCCTCCCCAACACCTGTAATTTGTTGTCTTTTTGATAACAGCCATTCTGACAGGTGTGAGGTGATATCTCATTGTGGTTTTGATTTGCATTTCCCTGATGGTTAGTGATGTTGAACATCTTTTCATGTGCCTCTTGGCCATCTGTATGTCTTCTTTGGAAAAATGTCTATTCAGGACCTCTGCCCATTTTTAAATCAGGCTGTTTGATTCTTTGATGTTGAGTTTTACGAGTTCTTTGTATATTTTGGATATTAACCCCTTATCAAATACACTGTTTGCAAATATCTTCTTCCATTTAGTAGATGGCCTTTTCATTTTGTTGATAGTTTCCTCCACTGTGCAAAAGCTTTTTAGTTTGACTAAGTCCCATTTGTTTATTTTTATTTTTGTTTCCATTGCCTGAGGAGACATATCCATAAAAATATTGCTAAGACTGATGTCAAAGAGCATACTGCCTACGTTTTCTTCTAGGAGTTTTATGGTGTCATGACTTACATTTAAATCTTTACTCCATTTTGAGGGTTGGTTTGTTTGTTTGTGTATGGTGTGAGAAAGTAGTCAAATTTGATTCTTTTGCATGTAGCTGTCCAGTTTTCCCAACACCATTTATTGAAGAGTGTGTTTTCCTTATTGTATATTCTTGCCTCCTCTGTGGTAGACTAATTGCCCATATAAGTGTGGGTTCATTTCTGGGCTCTCTATTCTATTCCGTTGATCTATGTGCCTCTTTTTGTGCCAGTACCATACTATTTTGATTTCTGTAGCTTTGTAGTATAGGTTTGAAACCAGGGAGCGTGATACTTCCAGCTTTGTTGTTCTTTCTCAAGGTTGCTTTGGCTATTCAGGATCTTTTGTGTTTCCTTACAAATTCAAAGGACATTTTGAAAAAATATCAGCAATTTTGACTAATGAGGTAAGTACTAAGTAGGGGAAAAGTAAATTATAGCCACTCATCTGTTCTTTTTTTTTTTTTTTTTTTTTTAGAAATTCACGTTCTTTTATTTATTTATTTATTTATTTATGACTGTGTTGAGTCTTCGTTTCTGTGCGAGGGCTTTCTCTAGTTGCGGCAAGTGGGGACCACTCTTCATCGCGGTGCGCGGGCCTCTCACCATCGCGGCCTCTCTTGTTGTGGAGCACAGGCTCCAGACGCGCAGGCTCAGTAATTGCGGCTCACGGGCCCAGTTGCTCCGCGGCATGTGGGATCTTCCCAGACCAGGGCTCGAACCCGTGTCCCCTGCATTGGCAGGCAGATTCTCAACCACTGCGCCACCAGGGAAGCCCCCACTCATCTGTTCTTTATCAGCACCCTATGGGATATTCTAATTTTGGTCTATGTCATAATGATTTTGATGCAGATGCTGAAAGCTCAGAAATGGTCTGATGTGAAGACAGCCTGGCCTGAACAGAGCAGAAGCCCTGTGCTCTCACCCAAATATGGAGAGACATTCATTTCTACCCCCATAATGAAGGCCAGCTTTGTGGAAGCTCTTTTGGTGATGTTTGGAGTCACTCCCATAGGTACAACTGGGATTTTCTCAGGAGCTCCATGTTCAGGGTCCCTCACATTGTAGAAGGTATCCCAAGACAAGGATCATTTTCTAGTCTTAATGCCCCTCAGTATCTCTGGGGGGCTATTTTCTCAGTGGCTGGCACCTGGTGTGCCATCTCTGTCCCATCAATGTTCCACAAGGTCAGCATCTAATTTCAGGCTCACGAGCCTCTTACCATCAGCCCAGCATCAGAGTATGCCTGGGGTAGAGGTCAACATGACTCCATTGCAAATACAACATTAATGAGAGGAAGAGAAGCAGTTTTCCATCGAAAGTACAGAGGAAAACGCTTTCCAGTCCAGATAGGCATGTTGATAGCTAGAGGTCACCATCAGCTCTTCTGAGAACTAATTACATCAGAAAACTAAAAGTCAGCTTATGGCACAAATCTGAGCTATTTAATTCCTTCAAAACAAGTCAGAATATGAATGGTTACATCTTCTACTAAATCTTAAAACTAAACAACCGTTCCGACACATAAACGCAAAATCATTATTTCTACAGGAAGATGATAAGCTAAGGAGATTTCCTTTCAATGTTCAGCAGTACTCGAAGTTTTGGAAGGAGTTATTTCAGTGCAATTTGAGGAGCCAGACTGACTACACAGGGGCTCAGCCTCTTGTGTGTTTACTTTTTCTCAAGGCTATGTGAAACTTCCAAACAGTGGCATCCCACCAGTAGAAGGAACTTGAAAGAAAGGGAACAGTTCTTCTCCAGTTTGAGGATTATCTAGGGACCAAGTACTACCCAGCCCCTCCAACTGTAAACCTAGCCACTCTTTTGGTATGCTGTTAGCTCTTGGGCAATATATCCTAAATATTGCAAAGAAGCCAATGAAACTTGAAAGATTAGCTTCTCATTACCAAATACAGTGGACTGTATTTTCCAAAGATATTCACGATCATATCTCCTGTCTTATACATTCTTCTACGATTTGACCTTGCCACTGCCCCATCAAAAAGCAGTGTCTAACTCCTCATTTATGAATCTGGCTAGGCTTGTGATTGCTTCAACCAATAGAACGTGATGGAAGGGATGGTGTGTTCTGAGGTTAGATCATACACGGTAATGCAATTTCCATCTTGCTAACTGGTAAACTTGAGCTTGGAGACCTGAGCCACCACATAAGTAGTCTGATTATCCTGAGGCTACCATGCTCAGCGGAGGCCGAGCCACATAAAAAGTCACATGTGCTGGTGCTTCCAGTTGGCAGTCTTCATCTCTGAATCATCCTAGCCCAGGCACCAGGAGTGAGTGAAGGAGCCTTCAGGATGATTCCAGTCCCCAGCCACTGAGCCCACATCCCAGCTGATGTATCATGGAGCAGAGAGAGATCATCTCCCAATTCCTGACTCACAGAATCTGTGAGCATCCTATGGTTGTTTTAAGCAGCTAAGTTTGGGGTAATTGGTTACACAGCAATTGTAATGGGAACATCGTCCCTCAACCTATCCCTGCCACCATCCTCTCCCATTTGTTTTCAAAAGCACATATTAGAAATTCCCATTCCTTTTTGTTCTAGGGAGATGTAGCAAACTTCAATAGCTGCTTGTCAAAATGATGTCCATTCCCAAGAACACAATTAGAAGTGCTAATTAAAGGAAACACATGTACACTCCATGTGTCTCAGGCCATGGTTGAACACACTTGACTTGAAACTTCTACATGTGTCCAGATAATTGATATTGTCACTGCCTGAGGCAGAATCAGGGTTTTCATTCATGACTTCTGTAGTTAGCCATGCTAATTAATAGCTGTATAGCCACTGACCCCAAAAAGAACTCTGTCAGTAACCATGGTCCTTGAGACAAATCTAGTTTAATAAAGTATAGCCAGTGCTGATGCAGACTAAAAAAACCAATACTTTAAAGGAATGCAAATCAGTATTTGTATCAGCTATTCAAAAACTCTTTTTAAAGAGAACAGATGGCCTAGGAGTTTAGGCTTCAGATTTACATGTGGAATGTAGTTACAAAGCCAAGATGATTCATGTTTCTTAACAGATGCCCACCCTTTCTCTCTCTTGATGGATGGGTTGCAAAGGATCAATCCAAACATTTATCTAAAAGAAAATGACTATTTTGTGCCTATAAACCAACACACTATTAGTCTGCACAATAGACTATATCCTTGCTATCTTTATTTTCTCCTGCCCCAGACATTTCCAAATAGAACTCGAAGACAGGAATGAGAACTTTTGTTTCCATTCCATTTGTCCTTTTTTTTTTAAATTTCAGAAATCAAACTGGTTAAAAAATATTTATGCATCCACAGTAACCTGTGTCCAAATCCAGAAGATTAAAAAAAAAAAACACTAACATAAAAGAGAATAGATTTTCAGTTTAAGAATATTTTTTGGAGGCATCCACCTTAACTGTCTACATATAGCTTCACATTGTCCCCCTAAAGCCACCCTCCCCAGGGTATGACAGTCTTGTCAAAGTTCTTTCAGTTATAAAGAAAGCAGCTCTTAGGCATTTAGAATCCTAAAGAGAAGAAAATGAAGGCTTTGATGAACAAAAATCAGGCTTGTAATGGACCTAGAACAAAAAGTCAAATGTTCTTTTCAAAGTATTTTAAGTGAGCTTAAAATAACTGTCTTTGTTTTAAGTCTGTAAGTCTCTTTCACTATAATTCTTCCTTCCACTGGAGAAGTAAACAAATGTACCACTACTAGATAAAGGTCTTATTTAGGAAAATTGTGGGACAGCTAGATTGAAGAAAGTGGGAAGAAAATCCTGACACCAGAAAGAAGGTCAAAACAAAACAAAACAAACAGAAAAACCCCAGACGCCTTGGGGTGATGGAGACTGCCAGGATACTATTCTATTTCATGAGAAAGTAAAATTCCTGGGCTGGGTTCTAATACAACCGAGTGACTCCCGGTGGTACCTAAGCAGTTGGGAGATGCTAGACAGTAGGGATGCCACCATCAACTAATTTAAGCATCCTACTTCCCAAGGATGTATGTGGGGGACGTCTCTCCACCAGAGTGTGATAGAGGCGGACGCAGAGCAAACAAAGCCCTAGACCGCAACAAGGCAACACTTACTCGTCGACCTCCCCATTCCTTCTCCCACCCGGTTCTGGCTTTCCAGCACCGCTACTTCCCTCACCCCGGGTCCGCTCTCCCGGGCGGGAGGGGTCTTCTGCTCACACTGATCTGCGATCTCCTCTGCACACAGCGCCCACGTACCCCGATCTCTATCCCGGAGGCCATGGGCTCGGGCCTCGGACCCCGCGGTAGAGACGGGAGGCCCGGGTTTAGGACCTCCGGGGCAGCAACCCTCGGTATGGAGCCGCGCTCCCGCAGTCCCTGTCATTTCGGGCTGGGCTCCTCAGTCCCTTCCTCCCAGACCACACTCTCCCGGCCCCCTCCCACCCGCGCTGCCAGCCAACCTGGGCTCGGCCTTCCGGGATGACCGTCTCGCCCTGACGCGGGGCGGACCTCCGCTCCGCCGGGCTCGCCCCTGCCACCTGCCTCTCCGCCACCACCTCCAGTGCCTGCCGCACTTGACGCCGCCATCCCGGGCAGCCGCACTGGGCACAATTCCCGCAGCCCATTGGCTGTTACGTAGGCAACCGGGAGCAACGCCTCTCCCCATTGGCCCAGCCTGGTCTCTACGCCATCTTTGTGCGGGGCTGAGTGTTGCGGGAACCCTGGACCAAATACCAGAAAGAGGGGTGGGGCTGACCCACGGTGCCACCTCAGCCACCCGGAGAACTCAGGTCTCGCCTACCAAGAGGTAGCCTAGCTGAAATGTCAACTCCAAACCAAACAAAACCCAAACCTGCGTCAGAAGCAACAGTCACCACCTACACAAGCGGCTCCGATCCTGCTCCGATCTCCGCAGTTGTCAATGGCACCGACGCGGAGCTGAAGGACAGAACCCACAACTGACTTTTGAGGTGCGGCTTTGTAAATTGTGAAGCGCAGGATGGGGCAACTGCAGTTTCACGAGTGTCAGCCCTGTGCCAGCATTGTGATGATATCAGGACACTTTTGCATTCATTATACGGATTTGCGTTGCCGTTGTCATGACTCATATCCTTTGTATTTAAAATATAGTGCCAAGATTGGAACAAATCCTCCCAAATACCATGCACACCAACTGGTTTATCCATATGTTTATTTACCGAACAATGTGAATACAGCATGATGCTAGGTTCTGCCAGGCTAGAATAGACATGATCACTGCTCTCATAGGATTTACGGCCTCGTTGTGGAGAAGAAAAGGTTCATGTACATGGAAATATCCAAGTCTATATTTAATTATTATATACTTAATTATTAAGAGAAGGCAGGAGAATGACGAGAGTAAGCAAATTTCTTCTCTGAATTTGGATTTCCTACTCTGTAGAAAAGGATGATAATAGTAATAATGATAAAGTCTCCCCAAGACTTGTATGAAAATACAATGTAAAATGCTCAGTACTGTGTCTGACATTGTAAGTGCTCAATAAACTGTAGTTTTAAAAGATTTGGATTCTGTGTTCAAATCCCATCTCTGCCACCAACTGTGTGTGACTTCAAGCAAGTTGGTAAGCTCTCTAGCCTGTGAAATGAGATTGCACTAGCAAACCTATAAGAGTCAATCCAGCTCTAACTCACTGGTTCAACATGCTGAATTGTGTGGTGTTAACTACGGATATAATTACAATAGTTGAGAGAACGGAGTGTCAAGAAAACAGATATTAGATTGGAGAATGTGTATTTAGAAAATATGAAGAAATAAGGTTAAATAGGTTGTGGTCAAATTATGGATAGACCTGAAAAAGTAGAAGATAACGGTTTGCAAGATGTAGTTTCTTGAATCTGTAAATTTGTACACACAGAAAGTAGACTAGAGGTTACCAAGAGCCAGGGGAAGAGGATGTTATTGTTTAACAGGTACAGAGTTTTTGTTGGGATGATGAAAAAGCTTTGGGTATAGATAGTGGTGATGGTTACACAACATTGTGAATGTATTTAATGTCACTGAATTGGACACTTATGAATGGTTAAAATGATAAATATTACATATATTTTACCACAATAAAAAAATGTAGTTTCTTGATCAGAGCAGTGACACAATAAAACCAGTGTTTTAAGAAAATTAATCTGGCAGTGATACCCAGAGATGATCAGAGAGAGATTGGAAGCAGAGAAACTCAGAAGCTATTGCAATAATGTAGCTAAGACATCCTGAGAGTCTCAGAACTAATGCGTATCAGTGAGGATGGAAAGAAAGGGGTAAACATGAGACACATTTCGCAGAAAAAATTAATAAGAAGCAATATAGTGTTAAAAGCATGGAGCTAGTCTGCCTGGATTTTGATCCAGTTCTGCCACTTGCCAGCTGCATGACCACAAGCAAGTTACTTTACTCAGTTTCCAACATCATAGGGGCTGTAATGCCGGTTACGGGGCTTAATCTGTGTAGTGGACAAAAAACAATATTTGCCACATGCTTAGCATTTGGTAGGTGCTAGCTCTTAAAAGGCAACAGAGAGGGGCTTCCTTGGTGGCGCAGTGGTTGAGAATCTGCCTGCCAACGCAGGGAACTCGGGTTCGAGCCCTGGTCTGGGAGGATACCACATGCCGCGGAGCAACTGGGCCCGTGAGCCACAACTACTGAGCCTGCGCGTCCGGAGCCTGTGCTCCGCAACAAGAGAGGCCGCGATAGTGAGAGGCCCGCGTACCACCGCGATGAAGAGTGGCCCCCGCTTGCCGCAGCTGGAGGAAGCCCTCGCACAGAAACGAAGACCCAACACAGCCAAAAATAAATAAATAATTAATTTTAAAAACTTAAAAAAAAAAAGTATATATATATAAAAAAAAGGCAATAGAGAATGTATTGACACTTTTCAATAAAAGGAAAATCAAGTTCTAAGAAGTAAATACAGAAATAATTTCTGAGGTTTTTCCTTAGAGAAAACTCAGAATTCAAGGGAGAACTCTGAATCTTGGAGCTTTCCTTGACCACAATTTGAAGCTTAAGGGCTAAATGAGATGAATAATACTAAGAGGTCATCTCTGTGGCTATGGCCCCTGGGACATAAGAGGCAAGTATTAGTTAATTATTTGATGTCTTGTTAGGAAAAGGAAATAACATGTCTTGTAACTGAAAGGGGAAATTGAACCATCTGTATGGACCTTCGCCTAGAATGGTTTATTTGGTAAAAAAAAAGTTAAAGATATTCCCATTGTTAAAAACAAGACAACAGGCCCCAAAGGGAGTCACTTATGCTAAGCCCTATGTCACTAAACCCAAACTTAATACTTTACTTAATTACAGTTTCAGCCTCTCCCAGACATGGAATCTTAAACGAGGCAATCTGGACTCACCTGGTCAGCACTAGTGAGGTAATCTTTCTGATAGACCCCTGCATCCCGGCCCGAAAGGAAGGTGAACGTTGCCACAACCAATCTGCTTTCAGCTATAACTTCCTTGGCCCGCTGCCTATAATGGTCTTTCACATTGTACAGCTCCTCAGAGCTCCTTTCTATCTGCTACGTGGGATGCTGCCCAATTCATGAATCATTGAATAAAGCCCGTAAGATCTTTAAAATTTATCCAGTTGAATTTTGTTTTTTAACACCATACATACAATTAAACAATTCTTTCAGTTCAGTACTACTACTTAGTTGTGGCAATAATTAGATTCAAGAAAGAATGATTTTTAAATATTGGTTACTAGGGGTCTGGTCATCTTTTGAGAAAACCCATGCCTCTAGTCTGTTGGTTACTTTAAACATAAAAACAAAAACAACATCAACAATAACCTCAGGTCCAGTAGTTAAGAATCAGCCTTCCAATGCAGGGGACTCGGGTTCGATCCCTGGTCGAGGAACTAAGATCCCACATGCTGAGGGGCAACTAAGCCTGAGTGCTGCAACTACAGAGCCCACGCGCTCTGGAGCCCACGTGCCACAACTAGAGAGAAGGCCACACGCCCCAATGAAGGATCCCACGTGCCGCAACTAAGACCCAATGCAGTCAAAAATAAATAAATAAATAAATATTTTTAAAAACCCAATAACCTGAGCAGTGATAAAAAGCTACCATTCACTGAGTGCTTTTAATGTACTAAACACTATGCTAAGTTTTTTATATACATTATCTTGATTCTTATTTAACCAGTTGAGGAAGGGATGATTATTCTCATTTTATAGAGGAAGACACTGAGGCTTAGAGAGTTAAGTAACATACAAAATAATAAGTGTGGAGCTGGAGTTCAAACTCAAATGTCTTTGATCCACTCTTTTCCCAATGATGAAATAAACATTCACATTTTAAGGCAAGACAAGAAAAACTTAAAAAATTTCTCTGCCAGTTTGGGCTTTCTTCCTCTCTAGTGTGCATTGTGCATCTGCATTATGCATTAACCAGACCTCCCCAATGGCAGAAATACCTGCTCAACCATAAAGATCAATTTTTCTTCTGGTGCCAACCATATAACTCCTTAGAAAATAACATTCCTTTCTCAATCCTTGTGTGTACAGACATATTTGGTGAACTTTATGTACAATTCCAATATATCATTTCCCTTAAAGATAGCGATTAGTGAAGAACAGACTGATTAGACGACCTGGGGAGATACTAGCCTGCACATAAGAGAAGTTCTTAGCATAAATACTTATGACTTTATTAATGTTACTAGCCATATTACTTGTATTCTGCCTGTTTTACAGGATTATTGTTTCTCACATTACCAAATGTGTGACTGAGCCTCTGATAAAATTAATGATGATTAGCTGACTTGAAATGATTGACCAAATATATAGTCCTATAAGATCAATGATGTAGGACCTCTCTGGCGGTCCAAAGTTTAAGACTCCGTGCTTTCGTAAGCCAGAAAGAGAAAGACAAATATCATATATTAACGCGTATATGTGGAATCTAGAAAAATGGTACAGATAAACCTATGTGCAGGGCAGGAACAGAGACGCAGACGTAGAGAATGGACATGACGACACAGGGGGAGAAGGAGACGGTGGGACGATTGGGAGATTAGGAATGACATATATACACGACTAGAATGTGTGACTGAGGAGCTAGGCTGCTTTATTGTAAACTTCCAAACAAGGGCCAGCAATCGGAATCTAAGGGCGGGGCGGGGCTGGTAAGAGCAGAAGGCTTGTCTGACCGGGGGCTGGCTCCTGGAGCATGCGCAGTCTTCACAGAAAGTGACCGGCGAAAAGTGCAGAGGACGCGATTGCGTAGGCATTGTTTCTGATTGGCTACCGTTCACCCGCGAGGGGTCGTGTCTACTCTTCGCCAAGTAAACAGGGAAGGTAGGGGCGGGGCCAAAGAGGCGTCGGGACCTGGTTGGCCCGGGGAGGGTTGAGGGTTTCGCGGATTGGTCCCAGCCGGGATCTCAGCTGTGTGAAGCGCACCGGGTCCTGGAGCCCGCGGCCTGAGGGATGGACGAGACTAGCCCACTCGTGTCCCCTGAGCGGGCCCAACCTCCGGACTACACCTTTCCGTCCGCCTCGGCCGTTCACTTTCCGCAGGTGCCGGGGGGCGCGGTCCGCGTGGCGGCGGTGGCCGGCCCGGCCCCCTCTCCGCAGGGCTCGCCAGGCCACGACCGGGAGCGGCAGCCACTGCTGGATCGGGCCCGGGGCGCGGTGGCCCAGTGTCAAACCCAAACCATGGCGGCGCAGGCCCAAGCCCTGGCCGCCCAGGCCGCGGCGGCAGCGCACGCCGCGCAGGCCCACCGCGAGCGGAACGAGTTCCCGGAGGACCCCGAGTTCGAGGCGGTGGTGCGGCAGGCCGAGGTGGCCATCGAGCGTTGCATCTTCCCCGAGCGCATCTACCAGGGCTCCAGCGGAAGCTACTTCGTCAAGGACCCTCAGGGGGTGAGAGCGGGCTGGGGACCGCGGCCGCCGGCATCGGGGAGGGTGGGCCTGTCCGGGGAAGTTTGAGGGTTCGCACAGCCAGAGGGAGAACGGGGGTTTGAAAGGCTGAGAAAGGGAGAAACTTCATAGTGCAGAGCCCCTTGGCAGGACTTTGGAATTCCACTGAGGACTGGAGACGGAGAAGCTGTCCGGAATGAAGAAATAACTCAGAACTTATTTGGTAGGGGAGGAGTGAGCGGAGAATGAAAAGAGGAAATTGACCAGATACAGGCGAGGGGCCCAGCGGTGTGATGGGCCAATCGGCCTCTGGACAGAGACGCGCGGGGAGATGCTGCTTTCTAGTAGGTTCTTTATTCGGCCACTGACGTACTGTTTTGAGCTTTGAGCCCGTCCTGTCTTTTTGGACCGAACCAGTGTTGTCGCTGTTCATTGAGGAGGACGGGTGACCCATCAGAGGCTCTGAGGGTTCATTCCCAGCCTTCTCTGTTGTGGGGACGTCTCCTGCCACCGACCCAGGCCCCTTATTGGCAGACGTTTGTTGTAAGAGT
This sequence comes from Balaenoptera physalus, assembly GCF_965194825.1. NCBI lineage: Eukaryota > Metazoa > Chordata > Mammalia > Artiodactyla > Balaenopteridae > Balaenoptera > Balaenoptera physalus. The sequence continues at coordinate 53,319,916 of NC_138893.1, read as the reverse complement.
GGGTGGACTCATCAGTTTCATTTGTCCTGGTTATTGCTCACTTCTGGGAAATTCTTCAAATCCTTCTTGTGGCTCCTCAGTTTAGAATGTGAAGTTTGAGAAACATGGGACTGTCAGCTACCTTTTCCTTTCATTTCTCACCCAGGACTGTCAGCAGTTTGCTTTTTTAACAAAGGCAGAGTGTTTGACCTTTATTTTGTCCCTTGTATGTGTTTAAAGGGGGATGGGATGGGGCATGGAGTGACCAGGGCGGCTGTAAAGTGACCTTTATTCTTTGGATAACCATAGGAGGATTTAAGGCATTTAGATCAAACTAGAGGTATCTTTGGAATATCAATGAGTCAAAAAAAAAAATCAAATCTTCCCTGTTAAAGTTCTCAGATGGACTAGAATGGTTTGTTGGAAAAATGTATTATTGTTATGCATATTAAAATGATGGGTATCAGAGCTCCCTCACATTTTCTCTGCATCTCTCTTGTGTGAACTCTTGAGATGGGTGGTGTGTTCTTTTGGTAGGATGTTGTTGTCCCTGAATTATCACCAAGAACCAGAGAGCAATTCTGCCATCAAATCAGTTAACATCAACTGAGACGGGGGAAAGCTTCGAGAGTAGTAAGTCTTTCAAATAAGGGAGCAGTGAGTTAAATCGAAAGCTCAAACAGGAACCATCACTTCTAGAAGAAAAGAAAGAAAGGTGGGTGTCCTGAGGTTTAAAGGTTAGCAAGATGTTTTCATCTTTTTTATTTAGGAACCAGAGTGAGATCTAAGACATGAATGGATTTTATTTTATTTTGTAGTTGTTTGCTTGTTGGCTGATGTAAGAAGGGGCTAAGATTATCTTTGTTAGGTACAGAAGCAGGAGGAAGGTTTTTGTTTTTCTTTCATGACACTGTTAGAGCTCCACTGTAACACTGGAAGTGTGTCAGGTCAGCAGAGAAGTGTTCTGGTGCTCTGAGAGGTGGAAGTAATATGATCTCTCAATTCTACCTGGCAGATAAAGTACTACCACCTCAGTACATAGGGCACAGAGAATGACAGACTATGGGTATGCTTCTTGGTGATTTGCAGGATCTTAGTCTCTCAAATTTCCTGGCCTTTCTTAGAGGGGAAGTCAAGACACATATGACTGGATAAAACTTACTAGTGTAACCATCCTGTTCACACTGAGGAAAATGTGGTTCAGGGCAGAGGATCACTTCCTAACTGCTATGGTGGGTTATACTGGACCACAGACTCACTGTAGTTAGTTTTGTCATCTTTGGCCCTGCTGCAAATGTGTTTAACTATTTTATTTAAAAATACGTAGATAGCATTTACTGTATGCCAGGTACTATTTAAAATGCTTTACAAATAATAATTCACTTAATACTCATAACACCTTCAGAGGTAGGTACTATTATTGCCCCCACAGACGATGACACCGAGGCACACAGTATACCTAATTTGCCCAGGGTCTCACAGCTATGAAGTAGGAGGCAGGATTCAGACCCAGGCAGGCTGGCTCCAGAGTTCATGCTCCTAACTACTATGTCCTGCTGCCTCAGAGTTAGTCATCTGAATCTCTGGTTTCTCTTTTCAGCTACCATATTGGTTAAGACTAAATTTGGCTGTGTGTGACAGAAACCTTAAAATAATAATAACTTGAATAAAAGTACATTTGACTCTCATAAAAGAAGTCTGCAGACTGCTCAGAGCTGCGATGGCATTTTCCTTTATCATGGATGCAGTATGAACAATATGCATCCGACCGCCCGGCTGGTCAGCCATCCCTAGCACGTGGCTTCCACTTCGTGATCCAAGGTGGCTGCTCAAACTGCAGACATCTTGCCTGCTTTTCAGCCAGTTGGAAGAAGGAGAGGGAGAGGAAGAGGGAGAGGATGCCCTTTCCCTGTAGGACGTTTACTAGAAGTTGCACCAGACTCTTCTCCTTACATCCCATCGTCCAGAACTTAGCTGCAGTAGTGGCTGGGAACTGTAGTCTTTATTTTGCCCAGCTAAAAATCAGGGACCTGTGTCCAAGAAAGAAGATGGAACAGAGATTGGGGGAATCAGCAGTTTCTGCCACAGGTACTTTGGAGCTGGGCAGTCTGAAAGGTTCTTAAAGATAACAGCCCTGATTCCATTTCCCATTTTAGGGTGGTTTCTTCCTCGGGATGAGCAAGTAGGGACCTGGAACAGTAAGATGGAAAATGCTAGATCAGGAGTCATGGTAGCGTGTTCATATTACCCTCCTCACCCGCATACATCCTTGTGCTTCAGGTCTCATGCTCAATCATCTACGAAAGTATTTTTTGAGCATTTTCTGTTTTGAGAGGCTAGTAATTCTAGGTGTTCATGTTGCCAAAACATAGAACAGCATGTGACTGACTAGTTTATTGGGAGGAGTAAATGAGATACCACACATGAAAGCCCCTGGCCTAATTCCTGGTGCTTAGCAGGAGTTCAGAGTGTTTTGTTTCATTTTTAAGTTACATGCCCACTGACCTCTGGATTAGGCTTTCTTGGATACGTGGCACTGAGTAAAGCGAAAGTAGTATAATTCTGAGATGATCCTTTCATATTGAGAATAGTAATTCATTAGATAATGCTCATTAGTGTTTGCAACACAATTCTACAGATACTGCTCACATGTTCTAGGAGCTTGGCCTTGTATCAGTAATTTTCAACCTTTTAAAAATACTTTATTCACCAAGAGTTTGTCATGAAAACAGTACAGTATTATTTTCCATTTTTCAAATATAAAATTATGTTGTAATATTGAATGTGTTTCTTCTAACCACCTGTGCCCTCCAGGAAATTTTGATGTCCTAACATTTGGTTGAGAATGACACTAATAGCCAAATAAAGAATAAAGATCTCAAACAGACTAACTTTTTTATTACTAAAATGTTAAGACACAGTCATGTTTGTATACCATATATAGGTGTAGTTCTGGAGATTTTTAAGCATCATCTACCATCTGTTACAGGGAGCTGTCCCAGGCCACAAGTTGTAATGGATGAGGCAGGTTGGGTCGATGGCAGTGGATAGGAAAATAAATACAGGCTGAATCTTTTTTATTACATTCTACTTAGATCCCATCTTCTTTCAGGGTCTCATATATTTGGAGTAGTCCATCCCTCTCTTTTGTAAAAGTTACATGTAAATAAGGCTTCTCTACCTAAATAGCTAAGTCAAAGAATGCTGTTTCCATCCAACCTCCAACAGAATACAGACTTGCCTTTTTCACTCTCATTTCCTTATGAGTGTACAGCAGAGATTTCCAGAGGTTGCATGATGTATGATATTGAAACAGATTGAATTTTAAAGAAGATGTGAGAATACAGTTGTCTTTTATTGAGCCAAACATTAGAGATTTGCAAAATGTAAAACAATGCCAGTCTTCTCACTAAATGTTTTTTAAAATATAGTTATTTTTCATAAAAACATGTCACTTATGTTAACATGTAATAGGCTTATTTTTATGATTAGGTGAATTAATAAATAGTTTTAACATTTTAGTTTTAATTTCTAGTACAGCAAATATAGATTTTACCCATGTATATAAAAGCTTTTGGGGTCTTTAATAGTTTTTAAGAGTTTAAAGGGACCTTGAAACCAAAAAGTTTGAGAACCGTCCACTTTGTGTTTACCAAACTTAAAAAAACCCCTGTTTATTATGCATTATTTTTGCATATTTCACTGCATAGTATGAGTGATGTGCTTGAACTGTGTTAGATTTTAGCACAGCATAGTACCCTCCTCCGTGGGGCTGCCGCATAGATACAGGAAACCCTTTGGGTTCCAGGTTTCAGTAACTGGTTGTGGGTCTGGCACCAGCCAGTGAGTGGCCCCTTGCTTCCTTGTGCAGTGCTGTTTTTATCCCCAAGTTCATGGATTGCTGCTGCTTGAGCTACCTGCACCTTAACCCCTTTATTAAAAGGGGTTTTAGTAAGTGGGTGTTAAGGGAGGGTGTTTTTAAAATATTGACATCAAACTGAAGCTTTCTCCTAAATGTAATAAAGGAATTGAAAGTATATTAAAGAAGAGAAAGGTTGGTGAAACAAATTAGGCAGTAGTTATTTTCTTTCTCAACCAAATATTGGTGGGTGGCTTTACAGTTTGTTTTCTATGAATTAGAAGAATATTCTTGAGTATTCTGTAACACAGTTGATTATGTGACGTTAACATTAGCTTTGGAAATTAGGCCAGAGGCTGCTTTATGTGTCTATCTAAGAAACCCACAGAGTGCTGATGCACTGTCTTATAAGAACTAGGTACTAAGCAAATGTTGGCAGAATTGAATTGAACTGAGGCAACACATAGTCCCGAAAGGCACTTGTCTCCCCTTCTGTCTGAATGTCCTTCTGTTCCTCCATCCTTCCCACCCTACCATTCCCCTGTTTGTCCATTCCAGGCATTATTATTTAATGAAACCCTTGTAATACTGAGAGAACCACGATTACTAATGCTTTTAGAGTCAACAAAATGCTTTCTGATTCTCCTTATGGTGGAAGGAAATTGAGAAGTTTGAGAGGTCAGTCTATAAAAGATGCTTGGCTGCAATGTTGGCCTTCAGGTTCTGCTTTCTTTTCTTTTCTTTTTTTTTTTCCAGCTGCACCGTGTGGCTTTCGGGATCTTAGTTCCCTGACCAGGGATCAGACCTGTGCCCCCTGCAGTGGAAGTGCAGAGTCCTAACCACTGGATTGCCAGGGAATTCCCAAGTTCTGCTTTCTTTAAGTGGAAGTATTTAAGCCTCAGCCCTGTTATTTTTCAGCCTCACTAATAGTAGGAATGTTTTGGTTTCCCTTTCACTGGGGACCAGCTTGCAGAACTCCACATTATGCCTCAGTTGAACTGACTGGTGGGTTCTGGGATGGGCCTCAAGTTGTACTGTGGTTTCACTGCCCAGGTTCCAGAGAGTTACAGTGGAGTCGTCAGTCATTCTCTGTATGGTAAGCCACCTACTACTGCTGCTGTGTGATTCAGAGCCCAGGGTTCCAGGGGTACAGAGACAGAGAGGAAGATTGCTAAAATAGGCCTCTTCCTAGCCACTTTAGATAAGAATGTAATTCTGAAGACTTATAATATGAATATATGCATTTGACTTTTTCCGGTGAATAAGTAAGTTTGTTTATCGTTAAGAATAAATTGATTCTTTTGGAGGAGGAAAGTTCTGTATTTCTCTTGCCCTCTCAAATCCTTGCAAGGCTTCTTGAAGGGACTGTCCTCAAGATTGACCAGTTATTGTTTTAGACATGTGCCTAGCCAGTTCCTAATATGAGTACTTAATGTAGGCAGGTGGATTTGTGTTTTTTGCTGTGACCAGCTATTCAGGAAGTGACACCCACAGGAAAATGTCTTATGACCTAGACTATCTTGAGTTGGCTGTGGGGTGAGGGGAGAGGGAGAGTCATATGATATAAAGATGAATCACTTGAATAGCATATTTACTTTACTTTTCATCCTTTGAAAGTACCAGCTTGGGGACTGGAAGGAATGACATAAATATAAAACAACCTCAGAGGGCTGACTGGCTTGGGGAAGAAACCTTCAGGAGGGAAGGCCTTAGTTTCTAGATTGCAGCAGCAGCCCATATGTCCAAGGATCTTTGAGGATTAAGTTACTGTCTGCTAGAGAAGATGGATCTTAATCTTTGTGGCCTCTCATGTCCTGATCGCTTGCCTATCAGAATTACTTAAAAGAACCCCATTCTAACCAGATAGCAGATCCTTTTTCCTGCTGTGATTTTTCTCTTCCATTGCTTTCTTAGTTTGTCATTCCTAAACTTTTTTAAGGTTTGTTAACACGCGGAGGGGGTGGGTGTGGAATAGTAAGGCCAATAGAGGAAACTACCATTGATGAAAGAATTTTCTTAACCTCATTCTATAAGACCTTACTAATTTCCTTTCAGTTAATACTTTTTTGAGTCTTTCCATAATTGATGCAGAGCAACAGCATGTATGAGTGTACCTTAGAAGTTGGGGTTTGATGGTGTTAGAATCTGTTGTACCGTATATATCAGACTTGGCACCTTCTCTGGCCACAGCCCTTTCTGGCAGGGGGTCTCTCAGCTGCTCATGTGAGCTGGTGTCTTCCCCTTACAAGCTGGGGGAGAAGCCAGTGTCTAACTGTACGTAGGGATTGTCTGCCTATGCCCCCCTCATTTCTTTCTAGATTCCTGCTGACCTGGTCTGTGAGCTACTTTAATCAACTTGCCTTTAACATCCTCTTTTTCTTTTGTCTCTGTAGAAAATCATTGCTGTTTTCAAACCCAAGAATGAAGAGCCATATGGGCATCTTAATCCTAAGTGGACCAAGTGGCTACAAAAGCTGTGCTGTCCCTGCTGCTTTGGCCGTGACTGCCTTGTCCTCAACCAGGGCTATCTCTCAGAGGCAGGGGCCAGCCTGGTGGACCAAAAACTGGAACTGAACATTGTACCCCGTACAAAGGTTAGTCTCCAGGAAGCCTTACTGCCTGGCCAGAGTTTTCCTGGACCTAAGCCCTGCTACGTGTTAGTGGGACTGCTAGATCCAGTGAGGGCTATTTGTGCCCTGAGTCTAGGGTTCTCAGCCCTTTTTTTTGGTGGGGGTGGTAGGTTTAAGCTCATGGTTTGATCATGTGATGAAAGCTATCCTGAGAAGGATACACATAAATTTTCTGCATACAGTTTCAGGAAGTTCACTGACCTGAGGCACATGTATGGGCTCCCTGGGTCTTTGGATCCCAGGTAACCCCAAGCTGGTTAGAAACCTAGCTACTTTTGTAGCTTACTCTGTTAGATTTCTGAGCTATTCCAGGATTTAGATACAGTCTAGAATGGACTAGCTGATGTCAGCTAAGCACTAATGCAAGGTCTGCCAAGGAGGACTCTAGGATTGGCTGAGGGTTAGAGTAAAGGTCTGGCCTGAACACCTACAGGGAACTGACATGGAATTCTCCTCACCCATCTTTATGCTATGGAATTCTGGTACTTGTCTGAACATAACAAAATCGGGTTCCCAGATCCAGGCAATTCCACACTTAGAATGGATTTGTACATACCTTGTATGTGTTATAGACTTAGCTGAGGTTCTATTGAAGGGTCTGGACCATACGCGGCCCCCGCCCCCTCGCCCCTTGCAAAAACATGCTTTAATATAGAATTTATTGCATACAGTTTCAGGAAGTTTACTGACACTAGGTTAAGAACCCCTGTACTACAGGGTGTCTCATGAGACCTTCCAAGGGTTCTGAGGGGAAGAAATCTGCTGGTCAGCATATGAACATCTAAGGACACGTCGTCACTCATTTAGTATGTGGCTCCCTGAGATTTAGTAATAACTTAAGGTGAAACTCTGATCTGATGCTTTAAGGCTGCAGGGGCATCTTTGTATCTCTGGGTCTTAATCCTCTTTGAAAATCTGATAAAAGGTATAAATCTTGTTCCCACAAAAAATACATATATTTGCAATTATTGCATATAATTTCAGGAGGATGGTTCATAGACAAGTTGAAGTCCACCCTTTGACCCATAGGATCTAGATTAAAAACCCCTGCTTGAGGTTTTCTTTGCCGGTTTAGATAGCAGGCTGGGGGCAAAGAGCCTGATCAGCAGACAGGAGCTTCCCTTCAAATCTGTTTTTTCTGTTTTCCCAGGGTATGTTAGAAGAAAATGTGATTGTTGTGGATGTTTAACTGTGTCTGCTCCTTTGCCACCAAACTTCAAATAAGCCAACTAATTTGTTAAGGTTGTAGAAGTCAGGGACCACTTCTTGAAATTTCCTTCTCTCATTCTCAGCACCTAGCAAAGTACTATACTTATAGTAAGCATTTCTTAAGTACCAGCTGAATCAGTGGATAGATACCAAACCATGAAAAAACAGTAACAGAGATCCCCCAACCTCAGGCCAATGGAGAGAATGTTTGATTGTAGTTCCGGGCTTGTAGCTCCCATCTGACACCTAAGTCACTGCCTGGCCTTGTGCAGCTCATTCCTTCCCTTTATACTTAGTTCTCTCTGTGTGCGTATAGTTAAACGGCACATTGAACATCTTGTATGATAATTAAAGATCCTAAGATCTCCTGCCTAACCTGAAATCCTCTTACTAGGCCCCTCCTAGACTCTAGAAATGCTTTTAAGTACTCCATGCTCATCACTGTAATTTCCTTTCTTTGCTAGGTAAATAGCAGACCACCCATGCCCTGTGCCTGTCTGCTTTGCCTGTGCTTCTCAAGTGCAGTGCCTAAGAATCAGAGGGCTTGAGTCCAAATTCTGGTGCTGCAGCTCTTTACTGGGTGACCCTTGGGCAAGTCACCCCCATATCCCCTGCCCATTCAGTCTCCTCACTATAAAAATAGGGACATAAAGAGGTCCTACTTTAGAGAGTGGCTATGAAGATTGCACAAGTTAATCCATGTTGAACATGTAGCCCAGCAGCTGGCACAGTGTAAACACTCCATACATCTTCACCTGTGGTATTTTTATGACTATTCTAATAATTAATGTCACACAATCCCTTTCTTCCCTATCTCTGGGCTTTCTCTTTCCCTGTTAGAGAACTTTAATAAGGCCTGAGGATCTTTTACATCAAAAAATCAACAACAAAAACACTTGTCTTCCATGAGACTGAGATGAGACAGAACTTTGCAAGCTTAACATACATTTGTGGGACTTGTGCCTGGTGGCGCAGTGGTTAAGAATCTGCCTGCCAATGCAGTGGACACAGGTTCGAGCCCTGGTCCAGGAAGATCCCACATGCTGTGGAGCAGCTAAGCCCGTGCGCCACTACTGAGCCTGTGCTCTAGAGCCCGCGAGCTACAACTACTGAGCCTGTGCACCACAGCTGCTGAAGCCTGCGCTCCTAGAGCCTGTGCTCCGCAGCAAGAGAAGCCGCAACAAGAGAAGCCACTGCGCTGAGAAGCCCATGCACCACAATGAAGAGTAGCCCCCGCTCACCGCAACTAGAGCAAGTCCATGCACAGCAATGAAAACCCAACGCAGCCAAAAATAAATAAATAAATAATGCTAAAACAAAACAAACAAGCCAAAAAAACCCACATATATTTGCAAGCTTTACATTACAGCTGTTGGACAATAGTAAGAGGAAATCTCTCCCCTCCCTCCCTCCCCACCCTTGTGACAGGATTCTATCCAGTTGATCAGAGTATCTGTCACTATGGAAACGGGGCTCACTTGAGATGGAGCTTCAAACAGTAAGGCTGTAATTCTCACTCGATCGCTATCTCTGCTCTCTGTTCCTGCAAGGTTTCAGGTTGTGATAGTTTCATTAGTCATAGGGAAAGAGTGGTTTGTTACAAAAATTGATCAAAAATAAATCTGATGGGGGGAAAGGGTGGTTTATGGCTTGAGAGCCAGTGTTTTCACCATGGAAACTGGCAAGGTAGTCTTAGGAAAGCCTTTTTTCCCCTTTATTCCTGTGCCTGTGTTTCCAGATTTGTAAGGCAGAGAGTGCTAACCTATAGTACTTTGCACATCCGTTTTACATACTCTGTTAAAACTGGATGGATGGATGGATGGGAGGAAGGGAATTATTTTACGCTGTCTTTGAGATTTCGGGGGCAAAATAATTAGTTATTTGTAATGAATTTTGCAAGGCTTAGAAAAAGAATTTTCTTATAAATTTGATTTTAGGTATTTATATGGTAAAACTCACTTATAGCTATCTCTGAAAGAAGCTCGTAACTCATTCATTCATTCACTTAATAAATGAGCATGTGCCAGGCACTGTGTTAGGTACTAGGGATGCTAATGTAAATAAGATGTTCTCATCCACCCCACATTTCTTTAGTCTTAAGAAACAAGTTAGATATACAAATGGATAATCACGAGACAATGTGATAAGTGTGATAATGGACACATATATGGATTATGGATTACAGTGATATCACTGCAGTTTGACAATCAAGTGTAATATTGGTGGCCTATTAAAAATTTTTTTTGAATAGGTAATGCATGCATCTAGTGCAAAAATTAGAAGGCACAGTAGAGTAAACAAAGAAGAGTAATTCAGCCTCTCTCCCACCCCTGTCTTCCAGCCACTTGGTTTCCTTCCTCAGAGGCAGCTGTTATTACTAGTTTCTTGTGTAATATTCTAGATACAGTCTATGTAAATATATAGCAACTCACTAAAAATTAAAACCAATTTTAATATTTGATTAATTTTTGAATGTAAATAATTGTACATAGTACAGACTTCAACAGGAAATAAAAGAGTATAGAGTAAATTGCAATTTGTTTTTATTTGGAGAGAAAATAGGCACTGGGCCATCTTCTCCTAACCCAGGAGGTAGCTGTAGTGGTCAGGGTAATTCATGCTAGCTGCTGTAACAACCCCTGAATTGCAGTGGTTTAACACAGTAGGAGTTCTTGCTCACATCAAGACCCATGCCAGTTAGGCAGCTCTCCTAGATCCCATGTCACTCCAGGTAGCGGCAAGAGATCTAGGATCCTTCCATGATGTGGTTTTGCCATCTCAGAGCCCTTCATTTCCAGCTGCACAGATTGGGGAACGTGAACTAAAGATCATGGGAGATTTTAGGGGCCAGGCCTGGAAGTAACGGGCATACATCACTTTGTCAACATTCTGTTGACCTGAACTAGTCATATACTCTATCCTGGCAGCTAGAAAGGCTGAGAAATGCATTCCTTCTACGTGCGGAAGAGGAACAGTATTGGTGAGCATCTAGCTATTCTCTGCCATAGTGGTATAGTTCCTTAAATTTGACTTTAACCTAGGTGTCTCTTCTGTTTCCACTGTAGGTAGTATACCTGGCCAGTGAGACCTTCAACTATAGTGCCATTGACCGAGTGAAGTCCAGGGGCAAGCGGCTTGCACTGGAAAAAGTGCCAAAAGTTGGGCAGCGGTTTAACCGCATCGGGCTACCGCCAAAGGTATAGACTGTGCCTCGGTGGCTTACCAAAGGTGATGATTTATAGTGGCATAATCATCCAAGTGATGAAGCAAGGTGTCTACAGACTTACCTATGGACACTTGAATAGCCTGCCCGGAGGCTTCTGTCTTGCTCATTTCTGTTAAGGGCCTAAGGTTTGAGGAATAATTCTCCAAAGAGACCCTAACTTTCTCACTTTACTCCTCTGGACCATTTAGCTGGGCTTCCTGAATTTGGATGAGCAATTACTGTCACAACCCTTTCCTGATATAAACTCCACAGGGCCTTAGTGGGTACCTGGCTTACTCCTGAGATCTTTGCACTTGGGCTGTAGGGAAATACCTTTATTCTTCCTTTTTGGTTGCAGGTTGGTTCATTCCAGCTCTTTGTTGAAGGGTACAAAGATGCAGACTACTGGCTACGTCGTTTTGAAGCAGAACCTCTCCCTGAGAACACTAACCGGCAACTACTGCTGCAGTTTGAACGGTTGGTGGTGCTGGATTACATCATCCGCAACACTGGTGAGCAGCTGTGGGTGGTCCTGTGCCCTGTGCCAGACTGTGATGAGGCACGGGGGAGACCTGGAGGCTTGCAGAGCTTAGTATCAGAGTACCCTATCAGGATGAGTTTAGTCTAATACATAAGGGTTATGCACATTTGGAGAGGGTCTTGAAAATACTTTTCCTAGACAAGCCTTGTTCAGGCACATCATGTGTAGTTATCAGAAGTGGTGAGTATTTACGTTTTATCTTTGCCTCTTTCCCGGTCCCAGACAGAAGACACTTTGGCTCTTCCAAAGCAACGCGAAGAGTCCTCTTATCCTTGATCTCTAGTCATTCATGGTAGCCCGGCCTATCACAGGACAGTTTTGTCTTTAAATACCTCATCTAAGTGGACTTATACAGCATATTTTCATTCTCTGACTGGCTTATTCACTTAGCATAATGTCCTCAAAGTTCATTCATATTGTAGGCTGTGTCAGAATTTCTTTCCTTTTTAAGGCTGAATAGTAGTCCATTGTGTGTATATACCACATTTCACTCATCCATTAATCTGTCTACAGAAACTTGCTTCATGGTTGCTTCCACGTTTTAGCTATTGTGAATAATTCTGCTATGAACGTGGGTGTACAAATATCTTTGAAACCCTGCTTTCTGTTCTTTTGAGTGTATACCCAGAAGTGGAATTGCTGTATCATATGGTAATTCTATGTTGAGAATTTTTTTAGGAACCGCCATACTGTTTTCCATAGCAGGTGCACCATTTTACATTCCCATCAGCAGTGCACAAGAGTTCCAATTTGTCCACATCTTCACCATCACTTGTTATTTTCTGTTTTTTTGATAGTAGCCATCCTAATAGGTATGAGGTGGTATCTCATTGTAGTTTTGATTTGCATTTCCCTAATGATAGTGATCTTGAACATCTTTTCATGTGCTTTTTGGCCATTTGCATTTCTTCTTCGGAGAAATGTCTGTTCAAGTCCTTTGCCCATCTTTGAATTGGGTTATTTTATTTTTGTTGAGTTGTAGGAGTTCTTTATATATTTTGGATATTAATCCCTTATCAGATACATGACTTGCAACTATTTCCTCCCATTCTGTGGGTTGCCTTTTTATTCTGTTGATAGTGTCTTTTGATGCAATTAATTTAAAATTTTTCATGAAGTATTTTTTTTCCTTTTTTTAATCTATACCTTTCGTGTCATATCTAAGAAATCACTGCCAAATCCAATGTCGTGAAGCTTTGCCCTATGTTTTCTTCTATGAATTTTATAGTTTTAGGTCTTAGATTTAGGTCATGGATCCATTTTGAGTTAATTTTTGTTTATGGTGTTAGGTAAGGATCCAACTTCATTCTTGTATATGTAGATATCCAGTTTTCCCAGCACCATTTGTTGAAAACACAGTCTTTTCCCTACTGAATGGTCTTCCTACCCTTGTCAAAAATTGTTTGATCATAAATGCAAAGGTTTATTTCTAGAGTCTCTATTCTAGTCCATTGGTCTGTCTTTATGCCAGTACCACACTGTTTTGATTACTATAGCTTCGTAGTAAGTTTTGTAGTAAGTTTGAAAGTTTTGGAGGAAATGTGAATCCTCCAACTTTGTTCCTTTTCTGGATTGTTTTGGCTATTCGGGGTCCCTTGAAATTCAATATGAATTTTAGGGTGAGTTTTTCTATTTCTGCAAAAAAGATCATTGGGATTTTTATAGACTTGCATTAAATTTCTAGGTTGCTTCACTTTAAGTAGTATTGATATCTTAACAATATTAAGTCTTCCATTCTATGAACATGGGGTGTCTTTCCATTTATTTATGTCTTCTTTAATTTCTTTCAGCAATGTTTTGTAGTGTTCATTATGCAAGTCTTTCACCTCCTTGGTAAACTAATTTCTAAGTATTTTATTCTTTTTGATGCTATTGTAAATGGATTTCTTTCTTTCTTTTTTAAAAATATTTATTTGGCTGCTCTGGGTCTTAGTTGTGGCACATGGGGTCTTTGTTGCTCTTAGTTGTGGCACATGGGATCTTTGTTGCGGCATGTGGGATCCTTTAGTTGCAGCGTGTGGAATCTAGTTCCCTGACCAGAGATCAAACCTGGGCCCCCTGCGTTGGGAGCACAGAGTCTTTTTTTTCTTTTTTTGTTTTTGGCTGCATTGGGTCTTCATTGCTGCACACAGGCTTTCTCTAGTTGTGGCGAGTGGGGGCTATTCTTCATTGTGGTATGCGTCCTTTTCATTGCAGCAGCTCCTCTTGTTGCGGAGCACAGGCTCTAGGCATGCAGGCTTCAGTAGTTGCGGTGCGTGGGCTTGGTAGTTATGGCTCGCGGGCTCTAGAGCACAGGCTCAGTAGTTGTGGCGCACGGGCTTAGTTGCTCTGTGGCATGTGGGATCTTCCCGGACCAGGACTTGAACCTGTGTTCCCTGCATTGGCAGGTGGATTCTTTATTGACTTTTTTTTTTTTTTTTTTAATTTTATTTATTTATTTATTTATTTATGGCTGTGTTGGGTCTTCGTTTCTGTGCAAGGGCTTTCTCCAGTTGTGGCAAGTGGGGGCCACTCTTCATCGCAGTGCGCGGGTCTCTCACTATCGCGGCCTCTCTTGTTGCGGAGCACAGGCTCCAGACGCGCAGGCTCAGTAGTTGTGGCTCACGGGCCCAGCTGCTCCGCGGCATGTGGGATCTTCCGGGACCAGGGCTCGAACCCGTGTCCCCTGCATTGGCAGGCGGAGGCAGGTGGATTCTTAACCACTGCGCTACCAGGGAACTCCCTGGATTTGTTTCTTAATTTCCTTTTTTGGATTGTTCATTGTTATTGAATAGAAATGCAACTGATTTTTGCGGTCTACTTGGTATCCTGATACTTTTGCTGAGTTTATTTATTGGTTCTAACAGTTTTTTGTGGAATCTTTAGGGTTTTCTACATATAAGATCATATCATCTACAAACAGATAATTTTACCTTTTTATTTCCGGTTTGGATGCCTTTTATTTCTTTTTCTTGCATAATGCTCTGGTTTTTCAGTACTATGTTGAATAGAAATGGTAAAAGTGGGCATTTTTGCTTTGTTCAGGATCTTAGAAGAAGAGCTTTTGGTCTTTTCACTACTGAGTATGATGTTTGCTGTGGGTTTTTCATGTATGACTTTTATTATTTTGAGGTACTAGTCTGCTGGTGATTAATTTCCTATTTTTGTCTGAAAATATCTTTATTTCAGCTTCATTTTTGAGGAATATTTTTGCTGGGTATAGAATTTGGGATTGGCAATTATTTTCTTTTAGCAGTATTTAAAAAACATTCCGTTATCTTCTTGCTCCCATGGTTTCTGTGGAGAAGTAAGTCGTCCATATTATTGTTGCCTTTTCGAATGTAATCTGTCTTTTTCTCTAGATTCTTTTGAGATTTACTCTGTGTTTGGTTTTCAGCATTTTTACCGTGATATACCTAGGTATATTTTCCTTTGTATATACAGGCTTCCTTGAATCTATAGTTTGTATGTTTTGTCACTTTTGGAAAATTCTCAGCTATTGTCTCTTTAAATATTACTTCTGCCCATTTTTCTCTCTGTTCCTTCTGGGACTCCAAATTATATGTTGTTAGATATACATTCATGTATATATCTTTTTTTCCTGGGTGCTTTATTCTGGTTTATTTCTTGTGGTCTGTCTTTCAAATCACTACTTTCTTTAGCACAATCTGCTATTAAACTTATCTATTGAGTTCTTAATTTTGGTAACTGTATTTTTAATTTTTTGAATTTTTGATTCTTTTTATAGATTCCTGTTTTCTGCTGATGTTCTTAATCTTGCCTTTTATCTTCTTAAACATATTAATGATTTTACCTTGAACATTTCAGAGTCTATATGTTCATTATTTGGGGCCCCTGTAGATTTGTTTTAATTTTCTTTTGTTTTTCTTGTTTTTATTTGTGTCATGTTGTCTCTTTGTATACCTCGTTATTTTTAATTGTCAGATATCATATATCAGAAATTATAGAAACATTTGGAGGTCTAGGATGTTGGTATAAATCCTGTCTGGAAGGAGATGTTTGCTTTTGGCAAGCAGCTAGGGTCATCAGCAACCCAGGATCACTTTAACTTAAGGTATTGCGGGGAAATTCTGCTTACTTCCAGGGTTGTAGCCTTTCAGGTTTCAACCAAAAGCATGGATGATTTACCAGGGTTCCCCCACCTTATCCGTCACCAGGCTACAACTTTGTCTCCCTAGGTCCCAGTGCTATTAGAACACTGCTCTACCTCTAGCCACCTCTTCCCAAATCAGCAGGTGCTGTAAGAGAAAAGAAGTCACGAATGCTGGACTCCCTTCTCTGGATTACCTTTTTCTCCCAGATCATGACACTTTAACTCTTAAGGGTCTTGTAAAATCTCCAGTGCCTTCAAGAGGTTTAAAAATATTTTATCCAGGGACTTCCCTGGCTGTCCAGTGGTTAAGATCACGCTTCCACTGCAGGGGGAGTGGGTTCAATCCCTGGTCAGGGAACTAAGATCCCGTGCGGTGTGGCCAATAAATAAATAAATAAATAAGAATAAAAGTATTTTATCTGTTTTTTGTAGTTATTCTTAGTAGGATGATTGGTCCCCAAGTGTCCAGAATATCTAGTTCATCATTGCTGAAAGTGAAAATCACCCCAGTTTTTTCTACTAACTTCATATTTCTGTTCACAGATCGAGGCAATGACAACTGGCTGATTAAATATGAATGTCCAATGGATAGTGCTAGCTCTCGGGTAAGCGGTTGATCTATATCTTGAAGGAGAGGATGAGGTGTAGTATATGCATAATATGAAAGCATGTAGTGGGGTGATATTTAGGTCACATAAGTTCAGAGGAATCAGGATAGCACATGTCTTTAAAACTGATAGGTTAATATTTGGAAGAGCTTTTCTCAATTTGTTTTTTAAGGAATATCCTGCTAATGATAGGGGTAGAATGAAGAAAAGTACAAATAAGTTTGGAACATATTACATACTTTGTGCCTTTTTTTGAGATTCACATTGCATAGTAGCACAGTAGAGGTCTGAGAAATAGTGCATTAGTGCACCTGTGTGATTTTGTTTGGCTCAGTGATTTCTAAACCTTTTGACCATGGAATACTTTTCTCACAAGAATACAGTTCCACAGAACATCAGTTTAGAAAAAGCTGCTTCCTGCAACTTTCTTTACCCTCTCATTGCTTTTATACTCCACCACACTTCGCCATCCCTGTTCAATCCGCACATTTAACAAAATTAGCAGGAAGGCTACCTGGAGAAGGAGAGTGAGGTTGGCTTTTATTCTTTATAGTGTTTTTTTTTTCTTCCAGCTTTATTGAGATATGATTGACATATAATATTGTGCAAGTTTAAGATGTACAATGTGATGATTTGATGTATATATTGCAAAATGTTTACCACAATAAGGTTAGTTAACACATCCTCATAGTGTTTTTACTTCCTTTTGTAATAGTGGTTCTCAAATTCTGTACATCAGAATCACCTGAAGAGCTTACTAAAAATAGTACAGATTCGGGCGACTTCCCTGGCGGTCCAGTGGTTAGGACTCTGTACTTCCAGTGCAGGGGGTGCGGGTTCACTCCCTGGTTGGGGAACTAAGATACTACACACTGCGCAGAGTGGCCCAAAAAAAAAAAAGTACAGATTTTATTGGATTGGCCAAAAAGTTCACTCGGGTTTTTCCGTAAGATCAGTACAAGCCTTTCCTCCATTAGGTCTGGGGTAAACTGAGGATTTCACACCTTAAATAAGGTATCCCAGAAGATTCTGATGCAGGTATCCTGGACCCACATGCCCTGTTCCTGTGGTGGCACTAGTTAACCTGAACATGGAGCCAAGTAGACAGTCATGGGAATGTCTGACATGGGCTGCTGTCACAGGCAGTCTGCTCCACTCTCTCTGCACTCAGCTCTCGTCCTTTTCCTTTTAATGTATCACTGAAGCAGGGGAACAGACTCCCTTATGCAAGAGCAGCCAGCTGTTATCTTCCACGGATCCGTTATCTCACTGGAAAATGTGGTCACCACCACTGAAGTGGCATCTGAGTCAAGGTCCACACGAAAGAACCTTGGCTGACTGATAATTGACTTTTCTTTTTTTTTATACTCGCAGGATTCTCACTGCCTTTCCCTAGGAGGAATGGCTTATAGTTATCTTGTGTTATTGTCATTTCCCATGTTACCAAGGACTGTGGCAACTCTTGGGGAAGGGCACCTTTTCTAAGATAAGAAAGGGACTCTGAGGACCTTGAATTAGCCAAATCAAAGTGCCATGAATGTATTAAGTCAGGTAACAATATGGAAACCAGTTCAGAGGTTGAGTAAGGACTGATGCCTGAGGAGGTTGAGATGGGATGCTTTGCTACTACTTTAAAGGGCCTGGGGCAGATGGGACTCTATAAATATTTAGTCTTCCCTTGCTCTTCAGGACACAGACTGGGTGGTGGTGAAGGAGCCTGTTATCAAGGTGGCTGCCATAGACAATGGGCTGGCTTTCCCCCTGAAACATCCTGACTCCTGGAGGGCATGTAAGTCTCAAGACCGCTGTGGTCTGGCTCTTTTCTTGCTCAGTCTCAGTTTTCTTATGTGTGCAATGAAGATAATAATTCCTCTATCACAGGATTGTTCTAAGAATTAATGAAATAATGCAGCTCATGCACTTGAGCACAATGGCTGGCACATGGCAACTACTCCATAATGTAAGCTATTATTATAATTTTTACTTTACATTATTCCCATTTGAAGCACAGAGGTGAGTTTTCGCATCTCTGCTTTGCATTTTTCTTATTCTTTCTGAGGACTGTCTTATCATAATTTATTCTATTTGTGTTTCTAAATACAAGCTGCTGTCAGTGTTCTGTCTTCCATGTTGACATTCTAGAAGCCAGCCCCTGCCCCATTATAACTGAGAAACTTTTAGAAAGGGAAAGATACAAGTAGAGGGTCACTAGTCCCTTTGAGGTACTTGTCTGTCTTTTCAGAAGGAGCATCTCAATGTTTCGGTGACAAGTAACTGCTTCTAGATAGGCGTACATCTTGGAAAGTCATATAATGTCTGGGAAAGAGCACAGGCTAAGGTATTAGGCAGACCTGGGTTTGAAGCCCAGTTTCTCCACTTACTGTGTAACCTTTAGGGTTAACAGCCCCTGTAACTTTTATTTTCTGTTGTGTTTCAAATAAGAGCGGTATCCTACCTTTGCCAGTGCTCTGATAGGTGGAGGACATAGATGGGCAGGGATTTTTTCAACACCAGCTTTCTTTTGACTTTTCCTCTTTTCAGATCCTTTTTACTGGGCCTGGTTGCCCCAGGCAAAAGTCCCATTCTCTCAGGAGATCAAAGATCTGATTCTTCCAAAGATATCAGACCCTAACTTCGTCAAGGACTTGGAGGAGGACCTATATGAACTCTTCAAGGTTAGCCCTGGGAACCTCAGCCTTATAACCATATAGAAGAAAGAATTCCAGTGGTTTTTCTAATTGGTCCTGATACAAGCCAAAAGAGAATGGAAACACCCTTCTGGCTTGTGTTAGCCAATGAAGAGCAAGATTCCCCCCTGTGGACAGCAAGACCTGGTTTGAGTTGGTCTGAAAAAAATTGGCAGCTGTGATGAATCACACTGGTTTGTGTCCTTTGTGTCATGTGGCTGCAGTGTCTCTGCAGAGCTCTCATTTTCAAATGGAGCACTAGCACCTGGAGTTCTTTAGAGTTAATGATGAGACTGAGGACAAAATAGTTACTTGTTCTCTATTTCCCCATGTGTGAAACAGGGAGTTCCTGGGGTGGTGGTTAATTTCACTAAGTCTCGGAAGCTTCATGTAGGTTCTCTTTATTAGAAAGTTTCTAATTGGGGGAGGAAAACAGGTTCTTCTGAGGGATTCATGCAGGTTCCATCTCCTTCTGCCCTTCTTTTGCAGAAAGATCCTGGTTTCGATAGGGGCCAGTTCCATAAGCAGATTGCTGTCATGCGGGGACAGGTAAGCCTGGGACATCCTCCTGGTGTCATCCCTGGGATCTCTCTGACAGGGTTTTATGCTCATGTTGAGTAAATGTGTAAAGCTTGTATTTTAAACCCATTTTAGTCTATGCCATACATATTTGTAACTCTCCGTTAACACCTGAGAGGAAAAGTAGCCATCCCAAATCTCCCACCTCTTCCATGGTATCTGGTGCTTGGTGAAGCACTTACTATGTGCTTAGCTCTGTGCCACTTGCTGGATAGTTCATTGGTAAATTTACCTGGTGGTCTGTGTCCTCAAGTTGCGCAAGGCAGCCACATGCCTTGGTGGTTAAGAGCTAGGCTCCGGAGTCAGCCTGCTGCTTCACCATTCCCAGCACTATGGCCTTGGGCAGGAGTCTCTGCTTCCTTGTTTATAAAATGGGACAGTAATCATAGTTTGCATAGTTGGCCAGAGGATTACATAAGATAATGTGTATCAAGTGTTTAGTAAAAACAATGCCTGGCACATGGTAAGCACTCAGATGCTGGTCATGGTTATAATTTTTGTTGTTATAGTTACAAGCCATATTATTTCTTTTTTCTCCACTTCACCTTCAAAGAGAACCAAGGAAACCCCCAGGGTGTTGTTGACCTTCCAAAGCATAGTAAAGAATAGCTTGAAAATTGTCTAAAAACTCTGTAGGACACTGACATTCTGCTTATCACTTTGAAGTCTTAAAGATAGCTGGGATGGCTTAGTGGTTAGGGCACAAACTGGTCAGAGTGCCTGGTTTGAATCCTGGCTCTGCCATTTACTAGCTATGAGGTCTTGGTCGAGTTACTTAATCTCTCCTTCTTTTAGTTTCTCCATCTGTAACATGGGATTAATAACAGCACCTACCTCGTAGGGTTATTATGAGATAAATCATTGAAAACAGTTGGAGTAGTGCTGGTGTACTGAAGTACTCAATATGGGTTAGCTATTTTGATTATGATTTTGTATACAGCTTCTCACATCTTTGAAGGACAAGAGGGTTTTCTGTCATAATTATACATTTACCTCTTTCTTCCATTTAGCAAAAGGCTTCTGGTGAGAGCAACTCTTGAGCTTACCGAGCCCATCTTCTCTAGAAATGGGACAGACAGGTTTTAAGAGCTGCAGTTATTATAGCTGCCTGAATACTGTAACATGGTCTTCCTACATTTCCTAAATAATGTAAGGGCCCAGTTAGGCTGGCAGAATTTTTAGAAACCTTAAAAGCCACATGATGTAGTCTGGTGTTATGGAACTCAGCATAAAGGAACAAACTTCTCAAGTTTATGTAGGCTGTACCTCTGTCCCTATTGTAGTTTCTTCTCTAATCCCTTCTCAACTCCAGTCTCTTGCCAACATCATAGCAATCTTCCTCTCATGATATTTAGTTAGGACCATTATCTAGAGTAGCAAAAGGCAGGGTTGGGGGGGTGGATTGAGAGAGTGCAATCTTAGCTTTCTTTCCAACTTGTGCTCTTAATGTCCTTTGAGGGCCTGTGGCATCTTACAACCTAGAGTGCCTCCCTCTGAAACCATAAGGTTCCATGAGAGTCCAGCTCCTCCTCCTAGCATGCAGGTGAAAGGAAGGCACCACCTTCTACCTACCTGAGCTGTAATCACAGAGTGGGCTGTACAATGGCCCAGAGTCAAAGGTGAAGAATGAGGAGCCCCTAGAGAGATGGAGTTGGGTGATAGAAGTTGTTCCTCACCATAAAGGCTTCTAACCAGGAGTTAGATAAAGAATGCAGGGTCTGAGGGAAAGCTTCTTTAGATAACATTTTCAAAGACAGTATTTCTTTTTTGGCATTATGTGCCTGCTATAAATTTTTCTTCAACTTTTTAATTTGAAACATTTCAAACCTCAGTAAAATTGAAAGAGTGAGTGGGGTCTTCTAGACTCACCAATTGTTACATTTAGTTAGCCACATTTGCTTTATCTTATTTCTCTAAATATTATCTATCTGAATAGTATCTATCTCTATATATCTATATAATTCCTCTCTTTAATATATCTATATAATTTGTCTCTCTCCCTAGATAGATAGATTTTGTTTGTTTGTTTTTGGCCAAATCTTTTGAAAGTAAGTTGTAGACAGTTTGACATTTTACCCCAAAGACTTAAACATGCTGGAAAGGTGGCTTCTAACCCGGAGAACCAAAGAAAGCACAGGGAGGCCCAGCCGGGGCAGGTGTAAACTCCCGTCTCTTAAGTTGGGCGGTCTCCTGCACAATTCACTCTAATTCCATTTGAACCTCCTTTTAGTTCTCTGGCCTGATCTTGTACTCAAGACTCTTCGAAGCAGTGTAGGGTGCTGGCAATACCAAAACAATGAAGTGAAAAAGAAATTAATTACTGGTAGGATCGACTTCTCACTTCTGACCTCTGTTCCAGGTTGAATCTCTGCCTCTTTTGGGGCAGCACTTGTAGGCCAAGGATATTTATGGCTTGAGGCCTGTGTGATTTGGGGGTGCCGCCTAGCTTCCCGTCCCATGTGTCTGGCCTGGCTGTGAAAATCTTCAACATCCAGTGGTTTAAAGAAGGCTGTCATAGGACAACTTCAGCTTTTGTACTGTCCTACCAGAGAAGATAAATGGTGGTGACTATGATTTTGACAAGGGGAAGAAAATGTGTTCCTTTGGACACATATCTGAAATATATGTAAAATACAGACAAAAATTGGAAAGGAGCTGAATGCACTGTGGCATCTTGGAACAGAAAAAGAACAGTACTGGAAAAGCTAATGAAATCTGAATTAAGCCTGGAGTGTGGTTAATACTAATGTTCCAATGTTGATTTCCTAGTTTTGGTAAATGTACCACAGTTATATAAGATGATAAAATTAGGAGAAATTGGGTAAATGGTGCATGGAAACTGCCTGTACTATCTTTGTAACTTTTCTGTAAGTATAAAATTATTCCAAAGTAAAAATTTTATTTAAAAAAAAGATGATGAAAAGACAGCATGAGAGGGACAATTCAACTGAAATGGCTTTTTTTTGTTTAATACATGGTCTTTGTAGGAAAATCAGAAAATAAGGATAAACAAAAATCACCCTATCTCTAGGTCACCTTCCTTGACCCAGAGATAATTACTGCCAATCACTTCTAGACTTTTTTTCTCTGTAGATAAGTAGATAAGAAAATAAAGGTGGGGCCACACTATAATACTGGTTCCTTATCTCCTTTCTTTTCCATCTAAGACATTGTGATCAGTTTTCCATGCCAAGAGAATACATTTTTTAACTGCTTGTTTCTAATCCCTTAAGTTATTAGCTGATCCCATACTCTCAGGTATTTATATCATTTTCACTGTTACAAACAATACTGCACTGTATTGATTGAAACTAAGTGTTTTGTGCATGTCAGTGATTGTTCCCTTAGTCCTTAAAAATGGAGTTGCTGAGTCAGAGGGCCTGTTCACTTTTAAGCCTTTATGTTCCACTTGCCTTTCTGGAAAACTGTCCCACGATCCAGTCCCACAGCCACGTCTCTGAACTCTCCCCAGCTGAGTCGTCATCGTCGTCTTCTGTATCTTTACTAACTAGAAGGGCAAAACAATAGGAGGTATTTGTTTTCATTTGTATTTTTTCAACGAGTAGAGAGGTTTCCATTTTCTGTATATTGCCCACTTATATTCTTACTTTAGTAAATAGCCTGTTGGTACAATTTTCCATTAGTGGATTGTTTATTTTTGTTTTGATTTATAGGAGCACTCTATCTGCAGGTCTCCCTTCAGAGGCAGACCAGAATGCCTAGGCCTTGCCCTCACTGATCTCATTTTCCCCACTGCAGATCCTAAATCTGACCCAGGCCCTGAAAGACAACAAGAGTCCCCTGCACCTCGTCCAGATGCCACCCGTGATTGTCGAGACGGCCCGTTCCCACCAGCGATCTGCTAGCGAGTCCTACACACAGAGCTTTCAGAGTCGGAAGCCCTTCTTTTCATGGTGGTAGCCCCAGAGGCAGACAAAGGCACATTGTCTGAGACTTGGCTTGGGAGAGAGCCTGGGGAGCAGGTTGCAGGAAGAGCCAGAGAAGCCGGCGGAGATCAGTGCCCTTAAGAGCCCTCCCTCTCTGCTCACCACCCTCTCAGAGCTTTCCCAAGCACAGGGAGAAGCACAATCAGAAGGACAGTGTGTGCTGTTGGGCCCTTCTGAGAGCTGGCGTCGGGGGGAGGGGGGGCTGGCGCTCCGTGCAAGTAGTCCAGATGCCCGGGAAGGAGCATCTCCCTTCCAGCATCTCCTGGGGGAAGGCTGGGAAACTCCCTTCCCTTCCTGACACCCTGCTCTGTAGCTATTCCTCATTATATTCTGCATCAGAAAAAAACAAATACAAATTTAAATATAAAACCCAGGCAGAATCCCAGAACCTCTTGCAGCAGAAAACCTCTGATCCAGACCTAAATTTGCATGGGCCCAGACATCCAGGTGTCTCACAGTTCTTTACCCCCACGGACCAAGGCAGCTAGGTGACTCGCAGTGCTGGGACAGACAGAAGCCACACTTCCTTTTGGTTTTCTGCCAAGTCTTCTTCCCCTTCTCCTCCCACCGGTGCAATAGGCTGACTCCAGACACGATTCTCACAGTGGGGAGATGTTTGCTCTAGAACTCCCAGCAGTTTTACAGTGATGGTATAGATCACCTCTGCTCCCTCCCCTGCTGGGGACCCAACCCCTCTAGTCCAGGCCTGTAGGTTGCTTGTCACTCAGGCAGAGGCAGGAGGGAGGAAGTTGACTCCCCAGCATGCAAATGTGATCCATACCACCTAGGTATGTGCTGGGAACTGTCATGGTCTGTGGGTGAACTTACCCAAGCCTTGCTTCCTTAGTCCTTGGCCATAGCCAAAGGTAACAAACTCTCCCAGTCTGCTAATTTGTTCCTGTTGTTTTAGATGTTTTGTTCTCAACTCTTGAGTTAGTGCTTCAGTTCTTGGTTCTGGAGTGGCTCTTGGTGAGGGTTCTGGGGGAGGTCTCAGCACATAAGAGGACAGGATATTAGGTCCTTGGACTTCTTTTTCCGCTACCACTGCTGCTTGCTGGAGGTAACAGGACTTGTGTTCCGCCTCCTGGTTGGCAGCTTCCCTTTGCTCCCCGACTTCTTGTTCCAGGCCAGTTTTTCCACGGCTTCTTGAGAAAGGCAGGGCCCTAAGGAGAGAGGCCTTCACACTGCCTCCCGGTGGCTGCCCAGCCCAGTGTGCATCTTCCTGCTTCCATGTCTCTCTTCCCTCAGCTGTCCGTCCCCCTTACCAGCTGTCCGAGCCCTTTCTACACCAAAGCAAAGAATGGCCTCAGTGGGGAGTAAAGAGGGTGCCACCTGTGGCTATGGGGCAGCCCTGTGCTACTGGACGTTTCAAGTTTCCGGCGTCCTGCGATTGGTCAATCAGCCTTGGAAAGAGACTATCTTGAAGGTTTGAAGAACAACCAAAGAAAGGGAGCAAGGACTATGGCTGTGTTCCCTCTGCTTGCCTAGCTCCCGCCATGCAGGAGGTGTGCAGCTCTCTCGTCGGCTGCGCCAGGCTGGGCCCCTTCCAGTCCGGCCCCCAGGAGCCAGCTTATCCTGGGCTTCCACCCCGCTGACAGGAAGAGTCTCTGGATCTGGGTACGCATGCCCTGTGGACAAGGCACAGCTCCCCGCCGGCCCCAGCCCTGACAATCCCATTGAGCCGACCCCGACTCTGGCCTCGGGGACCACGTTTGTGAGAACATGGGAGCAGCAGGGCTCCCAGAGGCCGGAGGGGACCCAGATGTGTTTAGCTCTCCAGACATCTGTGTACAAACGTGTTGGTGAAGCGCCCCACCTGGGTGCTGAGAGGGCCTGAGCAGTCTAAAGAGCCCGGTTGCTTCCCTCACTGAGCAGATCTGCACATTGTCCTCAGGCAGACCAGCTCTGGGATGAGAAGGAAATTGGGTCCCACGTAAGAGCGAGCTGGTCCCGGTCCTGGCAGGCCAAAGAGTATGGGGCATCCTTTCCTGGCCTACATCCGTTCTCCTTGAAGCCTGTACTCAGGTTGCCTTGAATGTGGACTTTGGGAGAGCTAGGGCCCAGAGTGCCGAGGCAGGTTTCTGGGTGGCACTCGTAGAACCGCCCGGCCCTCTGCCAGCCACAGGCCCTGTCTCCCAGCGTCAGGGAGTAGAGGCTGGGCTGTAGAGTGCTGCTGCCTCTGTATTGTTCTAATGCACTGTAGAAATTGTATGTAATGTATTTAAATCAATGCAGATGTATGAATAACAAGTCCAATTCTGACCTTTTTTGTCTAGTTTTCTTTGGTGGAAGGAAGACAAGGTAGGATGCAATTTTAAGGACAAAGAACCCTGTGTTGCCATGGAGTTACTGAGATATGGCTCCTGAGTCTCTTTTCCTCTAGCAGAGTAAGGTACAGGTCCTCATTTCCCAAAATATTTTCATAACTCATTTGACACCAACACCTGACCTGCACCGACACAGATGCAAAGCTATTTGTAATCATCATGTATCCCTTTTACTGTGAATATTTGTTGCAGAAATATTAGTGTTCTGTTACGAGATGTTCCCCCAATAGGGATTATACAGTTTTTGCAATGACTCCTTTCTAAAAGCCAAAATCTAAATTACAGAATCATGTCTCCCAAAGGTTTGGGGTAAGGAATGTGGACTGGCTTCTCTTTTTGGCCGTAAGAGGGCAGCTCTGCTCTCTGTGTGCATCACTGCCCACTTGGAGCAATGTGAACCCTGGCTCCTTTAAGTGACAGACAATCAAGCAGATAGGATGGGTGTGAGGGGAGCTGAATGCTAATGAACATGTAGTAGGCTTCTTTTGAGCCAAAGCCAGAATAGTAGTCAAAAATCCTCACCTCAAGGGTTTTCAGGCTACAGGAAACCTCAGTAATGCAAAAGGCATGATCGGTGCAGCTGTCGAGCTGCCTCAGGATGGTTGGTCCACAGGGAGGCAGAAGCCGGCTGAGGAGCTGGTGCCCACTACACTGACGGCAGACTCATCCGGCCTATGGTCACTGCCCACTATGCAGGGCTGACTGTAATAGTCTCCCCTTCCAGAGCTGGCTAGGGGCCAAGAACCCTCTCTCCTCCCCTTGGACCAGGCCTGCCTCTGGGGAGGCTTCCATCTCGCCTCCCAGTCTGACAGCCTCTGGTAAAGGAGGCCAGCCCTACTTTCTCCTTCCTTCCCTCCCTGCAGCGACCCAGTGCCTCACCCCCAGCTCCAGTGTCCATTCTGGATCTTCCCCTTCTGTGACAGACTCACAAAGCTCTTGATGCGAATGGTTTTATTTTGCCACTTAAACTATGGTTTCCTTGTGCTGGCCTGAAGGGGCAGGGGTGTGGGACAAGCTGCTGGACCACGCGTTACAGTAGTAGTAGGAGGGTCAGTAGCAGGAGTGGTGAGATGCTGAGTCTGAGTGCCTGTCCTTGACTCCCAGGGTAATATCATGCAGCCCAGGTATAGTGTTAAATTGAGAAGGGCTGAGGCAGGAACGGTCACTGTTTCTCCTCAATCTGGTGAGGAATGGGTCCCATATAACAGCTCAGTGGAAGCCTTCGGGCCTGTTCTGACTCGAGCAGGCCAGTGGCAGCAGTGGGGCTGTCTGCCTCAGCTCTCTTCCTTCTTCGCCTCCCCAGGCCCTTTGGCAAAAGTCCCTATGAATCCTGGGGAAGATACAGCTGTTCCCAGCCCCTTCCCCGGATCAGTGTCTGATCTGATGAAGGTAGCTTGTGGGACCTGGCTTCCTCCAGTTCCGGCGGATCCTGGCATTGGTCCTTCTGGAGTTCAGATACTGCTCGCTGGAAGCCATCTCCGTGGCACTGCTCTGTGGGTCGGCCGGTGGAGCGCAGGGCTTTGTGATTCTGCAGGGAACAAGTGTGTTTTAAGCCAACATCAATAGGAAGGACAGTACAGGGACTGAAGAGATTTTGGTCATGGTGAACTATTAAAACACATTGTTCAGGGGGACTTCCCTGGTGGTCCAGTGGCTAAGACTCCACACTCCCAATGCAGGGGGTCTGGGTTCGATCCCTGGTCAGGGAACTAGATCCCACGTGCCTCAACTAAAGGTCCCGCATACCGCAACTAAAAGATATCCCACATGCCGCAACTGAGACCCGACGCAGCCAAATAAATAAATATTAAAAAACAAAACAAACAAAAAACATTGTTCAGGGCCAAATGAGAC
This sequence comes from Balaenoptera physalus, assembly GCF_965194825.1. NCBI lineage: Eukaryota > Metazoa > Chordata > Mammalia > Artiodactyla > Balaenopteridae > Balaenoptera > Balaenoptera physalus. The sequence goes on along the minus strand of NC_138893.1, from coordinate 53,292,398 downwards.
CAGGGCTCTGGTCTCATCTCTGCCCAAAGAGCTGCATGACAAGGCAAAGCTTTCAGACTGCTCTTCTGTAAAGAGAGTGGGGCTAGATCAGGGGGTGTGACACTCAGCATTTCTTCATCTTCCTCATCCTGTACTCATGGCAGACATCATTAATCTGTCCTGATGCAAGACCAGAGGGCAAGTATCCATCTTAAGATGATTTCAGTAGGGATTACTAATCAATTGGAACTAATATGAGCAATGAAGCTGATTTGCTGCCCCTGGACCTGATGATCTCAGAAGGCCTGCTCAGATCTGATATTCTGACTGTGGGCCCAGCGTGTAACCCATAGTGATTGGTTAGGCCGTGTGGTTCAACTCGATCTCTTGGGGCTTACTGTTCCTGAGCTGGCAGTGACCTAATAAGCAAAGAGGTGGAGGACTAGGGAAAGTTTAAGGTAAAGTTTCTCAACCGTTTTTGACCCTTGATGTCTCTACAGTACTCTCTTATGCTATTTTCTTAGTAATCCCACAGCCAAGGTTTTCACCAGGCTTACTTTTGAATGTTACCTGTTCAGCAACAGGTAAACAGGATTGTTTTTTTCTTCCAGACCATAGTCCCTCGCACCTGGTGGAGAATCACTGCGAAATGAGGTGGCACTGAGAGGACCCAGGCACCCCCTCCCATGGGAGTAGGGTTAGGGTCATAGACGATTCCAGTAGTAACAGCAACCTCTAAGTGTCAACCATGTGGTAAGTAAGCGCTGTGTAGACCTCACAACAACCCCAAAGGTAGGTACTTCGAGGTGAGGCCAGGTTAGCAGCTCCAGGCCCCAGAGCCGGGAAAGGGTAGAGTGGGCGTGTTAGTGCGCTCCTCCCCGCGGCCCTCCAGCCCCAGGGGCCTACCTGAGCCGGCTGCAGTGGTGTAGCGAGGGGCCCAGGGGCTTCTGCCGAGGGGGCCTCTTCCTGCGCAGCCTCTTCAAGGCCTCTGCCACACGGTGGTCCCCTGCACACTCCCAGATGACCTGCGCTCGTTCCTCGGCCAGCTGGTCCCCGCTGCGGTGAAACAGGCCCTGGATCTGCAGCAGCTCAGCGTCCTGGAAGATGTTGGCCGAGGCCTGCTTGCGGCCCCGGGCTTCCGTCGGGGCCTGCCAGGGGGGTGGCTCGCTCACCACAGAGGCGGGGGTACCCATCCTGGGTGCCGAGGAAGGAACAGGGAGGGTCGTCAGCAGCTCAGCGGGCCCTTCCCAAGCCCTGGGGTCCTGACTAACGCAAGGGCTTCTGGTGTTTCTATTCTCCAGGAGCCGAAGTGGAGGAAGTCTTGACTTAAAATCACTCTAATTTCCCAGGGCACCTTGAGGAAATAATAATGATGATGGCAGTCAAACTTTACTATAAAGTGCTTATGTGCCTGACGTATGTATTAACTTAAGGGTCACAGAAGGTGAGGATTGTTTATCTCCACTTCACAGATGAAGAAGCGCACCCCAGATGTTAAATGACTTTCTTGCAGGCACAAAGCCATGTGTAAGTGCAGAGCCAGAAGTAGAACCCAAGTCTGTCTGGCTCTGGAGTCCACGCAGACCCCGGGTCCTAGTGATAACGCCCGTAGCAGCGGCAGCTGAAACGTGTTAAGCACTTATGTATCAGGCATCACTGTAAGAGGTGTATTCACATAACATCGTTGAAATATGAACACAACAGCCCTATGAGGTAGGTACTTTTTAAGCTCCTCATGTCACAGATGAGGAAACTGAAGAACAATCCAGAATACTCTGATGCTGAGACCTAAGCTCTGTGGCACAGAAGTAAGAGAGGGGCTGTGGACTTGGGCTCCCCAGGTGGGAATCCGGCTTCTGGCCGCCTGCACCACTTACTGGCTGGGTGACCCTCCACACCTCATCTGCTTCCTGTGTAACTTAGCCATACTAGTACCTGCTTCGTAGAGCTCCTGTGAGGACTGAGTGAAGACACATAAAGCATTAAGACCACTCATTTGCTTTTCCATCTACAACACTGAGAAGAGTCATCCCATTTTCTATTTTCAAGACCCTGGGGATGAACCTAGTCCATATAATTTAGTAAACACGGTATGAAATAGACCAATCATATCTAACCACAGTCCAAAGGACCACAGAGACAAAGGTAGGGGCAGAAGAAGGGGTTACAGGGTTAGAATATCCTATCAGGGCAGAGGCAGAAATCGACACTAAGTTCAATAAAAGGCTCCGGTCAATGCCCCTGCCTCCTCATATGCAAGAAATGAAACTTGAATTACCTCAGTTCTAGATAGTTGTTTTTGAATGATAAAGGGATAAGAGGCTCACCCACCTTATCCTTATCTTCACTACAGCCTGAAAAAGCTATGGGATTGGAAAATAGACTGGAGACCAGGAAGACCAAGGACTCTGGCATTACACAGAATTGGGTTTGAATCCCAGCTCTGCCACCTTCCTGGCTGTGACCTTAGGCAAGTTACTCAACCTCTCTGAGCCTGTTTGCTTAACTGTAAAATGGGGCTAATAATCAATTTTCAGGATTATTGTGAGGATTAAATGGGTCTAGTGTGGTATCAGGTCCCCAGTGGGAGCTAAATAAATGCAAATGCCCCTCTTCTTGGCTTCCTTGACTTTGTTACTTGGGTCAGGGGTGTAATGTAGACACTCCTTTTCCTCTGAGCAGCCTGGCCTGAGCCAGCAGAAGGCCTGCCTGTGCTCCCTTCACCCTTCACAGTCCCGGGCCTAACAAGGAAGGCCTGGTTGCTAAGTCAGACCTCATTCCACAGCCAGCTATAGAGATACCTATCAAACAGCAACCGGCTTACAAAGGGGGAAATCAAATTTAAAATATATTTAAATTAAAAATGTACACGCCCACTGTAAAAAGTGCAAAAGAACAGAATCAGGGACTTCCCTGGTGGCGCAGTGGTTAAGAATCCGCCTGCCAATGCAGAGGACACGTGTTCAAGCCCTGGTCCGGGAAGATCCCACATGCCGCGGAGCAACTAAGCCCACGCGCCTAGAGCCTGTGCTCCGCAACAAGAGAAGCCACCACAATGAGAAGCCCGGGCACCACAATGAAGAGTGGTCCCTGCTCGCCGCAACTAGAGAAAGCCCGCACACAGCAACAAAGACCCAACGCAGCCAAAAATAAATAAATAAATAAAATTTATTAAAAAAAAAAAAACAGAATCATATAAATAAGAGCATTACCAGTTTCCTATCCATCCTCAGCCCACCTGCTGAAGTAACCCTTACTCCCACCTGCTTTTTATGCTCTTGAGAATTTGAGCCATCTCTCTCATTCACACTCCTCAGATATGACTGTCCCCCTCCTTGCCCTGGCCATCCCTCCTCCTCATCCCAGTAGCCATCCTCCTTCCAGTAATTTCCACACTCACCCTGTCCCAGTTTCTAGGCCTTCTATCATAAGAACCCCACTCTCTTTTAAAAAGATTTAATAACTAAAATAAACCTTCAGAAAACTGATAAATTAACTTCATAAAAATTGTGCTGGGCTTCCCTGGTGGTGCAGTGGTTGAGAATCTGCCTGCTAATGCAGGGGACACGGGTTCGAGCCCTGGTCTGGGACGATCCCACATGCTGCGGAGCAACTGGGCCCATGAGCCACAACAACTGAGCCTGCGCGTCTGGAGCCTGTGCTCCGCAACAAGAGAGGCCACGATAGTGAGAGGCCCACGCACCGCGATGAAGAGTGGCCCCCGCTCGCCACAACTAGAGAAAGCCCTCGCACAGAAACGAAGACCCAACACAACCAAAAAATCAATAAATAAATTAAAAAAAAAAAAAAGAATAGCTCTTAAAAAAAAAAAAAATTGTGCTTTTTGGGGGACTTCCCTGGTGGTCCAGAGGTTAAGACTCTGCGCTTCCACTGCAGGGGGCGTGGGTTCGATCCCTGGTCAGGGAACTAAGATCTCGCATGCTGCGCGGTGTGGCCAAAAAAAAAAAAAGTTAAAAAAAATATGTACTTGTTATCTGGAAAATGGGAATTTTAAAATCTGCCTCTCCATAGGCACAATTATGGGAATCCAGTTAGGACCTAATATGTGTGGTAATTAAACCCCCAGCGCTGGATGATATAAATATACTGTGACCAGACAACAGTCACCAAGTAACACTTTCAGGCTGAGAAAGAGAAATAAAAGCTAACTATGGGGTGTTTATTCCGAATCAGCGACATGCATGATATCATTTCATCCTCAAAACAGTTCTTAGGAATCAGGCACTGTTATCCTCATCGCCATTCAAAGGGGACTAAAGAGTAGCTGAAATACATATCTTTGGCTCAGCCGAGGCCAGAACCTCATCTTAATGACTGCAGCCCGAGCTTTTAAACAACCAAGTTGCCCTCACAGCCAGGCAGCTCAAAGCACAGTTCTTCCCATCATTTCTGTGAGGACTATTTCACTATTCTTATCTAATTCACAAAGCGGGGAAACTTGCCAGTGGAAAGGGAAGAACAGTGAATGTCCCAAATGCCAGGCAGGAGTGGGGTTGTGGAATTTATTTTAATCTTCACTAGCACCAGAGCTCTTTACCAGGTGACAGGCTGCCCCAGCCTTGAAGCCATGAACCTGTGGCACTCTAAGAGGAAGATCCCCAGCCTCCATAAAAGAAATCTGGAACTGCAACCCGGTCCAGTGCAGAGAGCACTGGCTTATGAGTCAGAGGACGAGGTTCGAGCCCTAGTTCTGCCACTCACGGGCTCAAAGGCCTCAGGCACTTCACATGGCCTCTGTGGGCCTGTTTCCCTCTTACATCTGAAAGGACAGGCTGATGCTTGTGGTCTCCAAGGGTATGTGCTGGTGTTGAGAGTCAATGATTCCATGACAAGGCTAGGTCCATAGGGAAGCAGAGGTGGGTTTGCTTGTCTGCCAGGGTCCAGGAGCAACACGTGTGGACAGGTCTGGCTCATTAAATGCCAGGGAACTCCCCACCAGTAGCTCCCCTTTTCTTCCCTCCTCAGTCTTCCCTGGAGGCCAGACCCTGCTGTGCTGCTGTGGGCTGTGGGGTTAGGGTCTGGTAGAAAGAGAACTCACTGCTCTAAAGCATTCTAGTGACCTAGGCTGGCTATGGCCAAGCCTGGAGCAGAGTCCCAGACTGACCTCGGTGGTGGGAGAAGGGGTGACAGTCCTTCTCTTAGACTCAGGCAATCTCACCCTCCCTTCAGAGTGAATGGCAATGGGATCAAGTAGCAGCGTCTGCCTCAGGGAGGATGTGGCTCGGAGCCTGACCTCCCAGATGGTCCAGCCACCTCTGCCAGGGCTGCAAGGCCCTGCAAGGCCCTGCCTCCTGCCTCTAGCCTCTAGCCTCCAGCCTCTAGCCTCCAGAGGCCAGTTACAGAGTTACAGTGAGTTACAAACACACCAACAAGGAACCACCTGGGAGAGTCTGAGCCTCCAGCCTCAACCACAGCCTCCATGAACCTCGAGAGGCCTTGGCACCTCCAGATTTTGAGGCCCCTCACTCCTGGTCTGCCTCCCACTCTGGGATTCAGAAAGTAGAGTGAGGCTGGGAATAAAAATCAGTGGATTTCATGTAGGACTATCTGGTAAACTTTGAGAAAACTGAATCGGAACACTTTTATTATCAGAACAAAATTTCCTGTCTTATTCAATGTGTTACTTTCCCACGAATTTCCTGGACAAGACCTGAATCCAGGGAAGTCAGTGTGTACTTGAACAATGGCAGTTTTTTAAACTGGGAAATGAAACCACGGGTCTATTAAAAGATTATAAATGGATCTTTCATTTCAGAGCTGACATAAAAAATAGGTATGGGTCTGTGAGCAAATGCGTAAAGACTAATTGTGAAATACTTCAATTTGATCCAAACTAGCTTAGAAATGAACTCCCAAAGTAAATATCAAATGTTGAAAATGAAGTTCAACTTGTTTTGAAACAGGCAATAAATGGACTGTAGGGCTCTTACAAAGAAATATATTTAAAAAGTGACTCACCATGCACTGAATTTGCAGTACATAAATACGGTGCCCAACTGAGCGTTCTTTGTCATGTTATGAAGCTCAGTTCAGACAGCCATTCCCTCTGTAGTCTCAGGGAGGAACAGGGAACTATGACAGGCACAACACACTTGTATGACCTGGGTGGCAACTGGGCCCTCACTCACCCCCTTCAGATAAGGCTGGTGATGGTAATAATCTGCAATCAGAGGCCAAGGGCCTCTTCAGAAAAAGAACTGGAGGCTCTGGCCGAGGGCCCAAATCAACACCTGTGGCCTTGGCCTGCTTCCCTGCACAGACATGCCACTGGACAGCAGCCAAAATCAGTGGCTCCTTCAAGCAGGAGGCTCAGTCCAAATGGCCTTGTGGGCCTAGCTCAGCCAGGAGAGAACTGGACACAGGTTGGTCTCCAGTTCTGTGTCCCAGGAGGTAAAGAAAGGAAATGGACCCTTCCCCCAGATCAATTCTCAGATATGACCTGGAAGTAAACCCTGCTAGATCTAGGAATAACTCTTTTCAAGAGTTCAAGAACCCTGAATTCTGGCTCTGCCCCTGATAACTGGGTACCTTGGCAGGCCTCGGTTTTCCCCTGCCTCAATTTGCTCATCATCAAAATGGTGAGAATAAATAACCCTTAGGAGATAGGGAGATAAAGTATGCGAAAGCATCTATCCTAGTACATTACATCGTGAATGAATGATGCAAGGGAGAGAGGCTGTTTAACCACCAGGGTCTATAGAATCATTGCCATTTTCATCCTCACTACTGTAATGAAACTCCCTCAAAAGGGACCTTCACTCTTGGGAGAAGAGAGTAAAGGGAGATGGATTCATCTGGGGACTTTTAAATCATAGCTGCCATTGAGGCAGCTTGCTCCCTGTCAAGTGCAGAAGAGCACTTTCTGAGGAGTAATATCTTTAATCCTCACAACACCCCTATGAGGAGGCACTATTATTGTTACACCCATTTTACAGATGAGAAAGCTGAGCCCAGAAAGGTTAAGTAACTTCCCAAAGTCACACAGGTGGTAGGTGACGAGGCTGGGATAGGAACCCTAGTCTGATCCCAGCGCCCACGCTCTCAACCACTGCTATTTTTGTTCCTGCCAGATGGCTGACGAGGTCGACTGGGGGAGGAAGGATCCAGGAGGCTCTGAAACGGGCTATCTGCTTCTGCGGGTTTTGGAAGGCGCAGGGATCGGAAGTCGGGTCTCCCAAGCCAGCCTCTGTGCCCTCGACACTCCACCACCCCGCGGGGAGTTAGAGTGATTACTCACCACGCTGAAGGGCAGAGCCGACAGACCTCAAATCGGGATGGGGTAAGCTAAGATGCACCCACCCCAACCCCTTCCACGGCTTTCGAAAGGGCGGGCGCAGCTCTGGGCTTCCTGCCTCGACGGTGCTTACAGGGACCGGACGGCGTTCATCAACAGGACAAGACCTTGGGAGCGGGTATCCTGGTCGAGGCCACACGGCGATATCCCCAGCACGGGTCCGCCCCCGGGGCTCAGACGTGGCCGCTTCGCACAACGACGGGCTCTAAGTGGACCTGGGAGTTCGGGTCCCGGCGACACCCCTGCTCTGACGGCCCGCCCACTCGCTTCCACCGCAGCTCAAGCCAAGATGCCGAACCTACGTACCTGGCCGCCTGAGGCAGGCCACCTCGGTCACAGCCGCGGCTCCCCGGAGAAAACGCTCCCTGGCCCGGGAACAGCCAATCCTCTGCCGAGCTTTGGTGTGAGCGCCCCGCGAGCCTTCCAAAACCGAACGCGGAGACTCCGTGAACCAATCGGCGGCGGCACAGGGGCGAGGGGCGTGTCCCGCCTAGACCCCTTCTCTCCGAAGGCCTCGAAATCCGAGTGCGAAGAGGCCCCAGGTCCAATCAGCGGCGGAGCAGCAGAGGGGGGCGTGTCCTCCCTGGCCCTTTCCCTCCGCCCCAGGCAGCCCTCGTGCCGCGCCCGGAGGTGCCCCCTTCATTGACGTCAGTCCTCGGGGAGAGCGCGGTTTTGCTGGCTCGGGAGCGGGGGCGGGGCCGCATTCCTGCCCCGGGGTGCGGCGACGGCTGGCCCTGCTGGTTACACGTGACGGATGCCCCCCTCCCCTGGGCCCGAGGCCTTTGCGCACGGCGCCGAGTTCCCTGCAGCATGTGGCCCTCTGCAAATAGACTTACAGCTCCTTAAACTCAACTCCCAGACCACTTGTCTTCTGGCTGCAGCTTTGCGGGTGAGGAAGGGACAGTCCGGGCGGTGGTCAGACCTTTGGTTTCAGAGCCAGAATGTCGTGGGTTCGAATCTTGAATCAGCTGTGCAATCTTGGGCCAACCTCCTAATGAGACACTATTAAAAAGGTTTCATTCATTCCTTCGACAATGGTCCATTAGGGACTCACCCTGTCCGAGTTCCTTGACCAGCATCGAACTGGAGACACCGTTAATAAGCCTTGCCCTGGGGGAATTTACAGCTTAGTAAGGGAGGCAGATATTTAAAAACTTAAAACATTTAGTTGTGATTACAATTGTGATAAACATGAAGGAACCTAAGCTCCCTTGGGGAGGTCCTAGAAGGCAGAGGTAACATTTCAGTTGAGTTGTGAAGGAGGAGTTGAAATTGATCAAATTAAGAGGAGTGGGTCTGGGCAGAGAGAAAGGCACATGCTAAGGCCAGGAGGCAGCTTGACTCAGGAGGACTTGAAATGAGGCCTGGAGTAAGGTCAGCAAGGGAGAGAGAGGTGGGGAAGCAGAAGGCAGAGGCAGGTAGTGAAGAAGTTTCCATTTGGTCCTCTGAGGGGAATAGCATTGTATGTGTTTATTTAATAGATACATTATAGCACTTACTATGTGCCAGTAATGCCAGTCAGCACTTTACAAATAGTAGCTCATTTCATCCTCATGACAAATTTGTGTTTTTAGAAATTCACTTTGGCTGCAGCTTGAAACTTAAGGGGACAGGAGTGGATGCAGGGTGTCCAGTAGGCCCTTGATAAGTGCTTGTTTGCTTCGTTGGAAGATGAGGGGTTGTTTGTGCACTGGTTTAAAAATGGTCACAAAGGGCACCTGGGAATAGGCAGCTGAGTCTCCCTGACTTCTTTTTCACTTCAAAGCTGACCTTTGTGGTCATTTGAGTTCCCTTCTGTAAAAGTTCCCAGGGGGGAAGAGTAAGAACCAGCACACTGGGATTGTGGGTCCCTTTTGGCAAGGTGGAGGGTATGTTTGGGAGCTGTTTTTCCTTATCCCACGGTCTCTAATTCCTCTCTGTGTCCTGCACAAAAAAATATCAGCAAGTGCTTTATTGTAGCTTAAAGGGTTTTAACAGTGGCTTCTCTTTGCTCTCCTGAAGCCCTGTGGAAATACTGAAAAGAATGAAGAAATCAGCAATGTTCATCTCCAATAGAAAGTATTGCTGCAAAGCCTTTCATCCAACTGCTTGGCTAAGGAGGGTACTGTGCAGACAGTTAAACCAGGAATCTGGGCTTCTGAATCAGGAACTCCTTCTACTCCATTCTCCACAATAGGAAAGCCAAACTCTTGGGATATCGTGCTTGGAGAGGCTAAGAATTCTGATGCCCTGAGCTCCGCTGAGCATACCAGGGTAGGAACTGGGGACTTGTGGCTTCTGGGTCAGATGTGACTAAGGCTGGGTGGAGAATATCTGGTGTCTCCAGACATCTTTGCAGGCATGTGACCATTATGTGCTCACCACACAATGGAACCATTTCTATTGCTACAGCTTTGTGATTCAATATTTCTGATGAGAAGATGAGGCACTTCCGTGAGGCCATGCAGGAGTGGGGGATCTGGGATCCACTCCCCAACAGGGCCCTGTTTAGTGAAGGCCTACCCTGGGGAATGGAGCCCTGGGGTAATTCAGGCCAAGACCTGGCTTTACCAGGGATCAGATTAAGGTGAGGCAAGTGGAACACTCCTTGGGTGCAATATTTGAGGGGCCAACAAAAAACTCCATAATTAGGATAAATATTTTAATGCAATATCTTTAAAAATCAAAATTAATGCAAAATATCCATGAACAAAGTATTGACATTTAACATAAAGACAGGCTGTTGTTTGTTTTATGACACTGTATCATTTTGCAATGGGAACAGTCATTTCCAATCAGCTCGCGGTTCCCAGGAAGGCCGCCATTGTGTCTCCTGCCAGTTGGCTTTGTGAGTGTTGACAATATTGTGCGAACAGATTGGGCGACACAGGGCTTTATATATGGTTGTGTTTTTTGATCGTAGAGCTTTTATCCACTTTTTCCATTTGGTTCAAAATATGAGAGGATGTTTTGATAAGTGCACATAGGGGTGCACATTTTTCCTTTCGCCCTAGGTTCCAATATGACTCAGCAAGGTGCTAGTTTTTAGGGGAGTAGAGTCTAGGAAAAGGGTTCTAGCTGTTTAACCTTAGGCAAATGACTTAACCTCTCTGCTTCTCTATTTTCTCATTTATAAAATGGGAATAATCATACCCACCTCTGAGCGTTGCTGTGAGGATGAAGTAAGGTGCTATAGGCACAGTGCATAATATAAACCTTGCTACAGACACTAAAGCAGCATTCGACTCCTTCCCTCTCTATGCTGCAGGAATTGTTCAAGCAGCTGGACAGTCACAAATGGTCCCCCAGTGGGGCTGAGACTTGTTCCCATGGGTTTGTTGTTGCTGAATGTTCTGTTCTGGGGAGAACAGAGAGAACTTCCACACTCACCCGATAAGCAACAGTGAGACTCTTGAGTCAACTCCGTTTTTCTTGATAAATGATCTGATCATTCTAAACTTTTTAAAAAGCACCCTTCTGCTTAGGACGTTACAAAAAGCAACTTACAACAACCCTCTTCTGTGAACTTACAAATTGAACAGGCTGAAAACAACAAAGTCCTACAGGCAATGGTGCATTATAGAAACATTTAAAAAAAATACACCGTTCAGGGGCTTCCCTGGTGGCGCAGTGGTTAAGAATCCGCCTGCCAATGCAGAGGACACGGGTTCGAGCCCTGGCCCGGGAAGATCCCACGTGCCGCCAAACAACTAAGCCTGTGCACCACAACTACTGAGCCTGCACTCTAGAGCCCACGAGCCACAACTACTGAGCCTGCGTGCCACAACTACTGAGCCTGTGCTCTAGAGCCTGTGCTCTGCAACGAGAAGCCACCGCAACGAGAAGCCCATGCACCGCAATGAAGAGTAACCCCCGCGCACAGTAGCAAAGACCCAACACAGTCAAAAATAAATAAATAAATTTATAAAAAAAAAAATACACCGTTCATGTAGATTAGAATTCAAGGTCAGTATTGTATTAGTCTGTTTGGGCTGCCGTAACAAAATACCACAGTCTGGGTGGCTTAACAACAGAAATTTATTTTCTCATAATTCTGGAGGCTGGGAAGTCCAAGATCAAGGTTCTGGCTGACTCGGTTTCTGGTGAGAGCTCTCTTCCTGGCTTGCAGACAGTACCTGCTCACTGTGTCCTCACCTGGTGGAGAGAGAGAGAGAGAAAGAGACCTCTCTGGTGTCTCTTCTTATAAGGACTCTAATCTTATCAGATCAGGCTCCACTCTTATGGACACTCTCATTTAACCTTAATGACTTCCTTTCTCCAAACGCAGTCACATCGGAGGTTAGAGCTTCAACATATGAATTTTGGGGGACACAATTCAGTCCATAGTAAGTATGAACTCATGGTTTAAAAAATACAGATAAGTAGATACAGAAATAAATATTGCTATAAATATATGTGTACATGTATGCATGTGTATGTATACCCATGAACACATGCAAACATACACATTCCCCAGCCATGTCTGCTGAGAGGGCCTAGAAGCAATGACACTCCAAGAGGAATAAGCACACTTAGCACCAGTTATTGATTTCTCAATACCATGCTGTACAAAGGGAATCACGGCTCCTTGGAGAAATGATTAATTCTACCACTGGGGCTGAGAAAGTTCAAGATGATCCTAGAACATCTTGTGCAAGAAAGTAAGTAAGTACTCAAAGAATGATGGAGATGTGTCAAAAGGACTAGAAGTCAGTTTGTAAGGGCTCCCATTAGCCAAATGTGGAGCATGAAAATAAAATAGGACAGTAACAGATTATAACCCAATGAGTAAAATAAGATATATAAGTTTATAGTAATATAAATAAATGAATTAATAAATAAACAGAGGAGAAGAGAAAACCCTTCCTTATATTAGGATGCCAGCTAATAAATGTAGAAGGAACGATGCAGTTAGAAAATCACTAATGGCTACTAAAACAGCCCTGTGGCAGTTACAAAAACAAGGACTGTAGTAGTTTTGCATATTTTCCCTCTGTTGTGTATATATGGTGTCTGTACATACTAACCTTTTTTTTCCTCTTTCCATTTTCATTTTATAGGTAAGCTTTTATTTAAGTAGTCAGAAGTTAATCTTACAATTTAGTCTTTATGTAACAGTATATTTTTTGGACTACTGCAAAATCTGAGAAGTATTTATTTATTAATATTTTTATTTATTTATTTGGTTGCTCTGGGTCTTAGTTGCGGCAGGCGGGCTTCTTAGTTGTGGCATGCGAACTTTAAGTTGCAGCATGCATGTAGGATCTAACCCGGGCCCCCTGCATTGGAGTCTTAACTACTGTGCCACCAGGGAAGTCCCTATTATATTTTTTATTTTTTAAATTAATTAATTTATTTTTGACTGCATTGGGTCTTCGTTGCTGCGTGTGGGCTTTCTCTAGTTGCAGCAAGCGAGGGCTACACTTAGTGGTGGTGCACGGGCTTCTCATTGCAGTGGCTTCTCTTGTTGCAGAGCACGGGCTCTAGGCGCATGGGCTTTAGTAGTTGTGGCATGTGGGCTCAGCAGTTGTGGCTTGTGGGCTCTAGAGCACAGGCTCAGGAGTTGTAGCGCATGGGCTTAGTTGCTCTGTGGCATGTGGGATCTTCCCGGACCAGAGCTCGAACCTGTGTCCCCTGCGTTGGCAGGCAGATTCTTAATCACTGTGCCACCAGGGAAGTCCAACTGTTATATTTCTTAGATTTTTGTTTCCGATATGTCTGGCGCCTAGGCTGGGAAAACTGTAAGGCTAGAACTGCTGATTGGAGTGCTTCGGTGGCTTCCCAAAATGACCTGGAGCATGGTGGCCTCAGAACAGCCAGCCTTCTTTCCTGATGGCTCAGGGCTGCCTGAGTTCTGGTGAACAAGGAAGAAGCTGCATTGTCTTTGTTGACATAACTTAGAAGTCACAGTATCATTTCTGCCACTCCCTTAGTTATGATCAGCTCACAAGCCTGCCCGGAGTCAAGGGAAGGGGACTCTCTTGATGACAGGAGAATCAAAGAATTTGCAGCCGTTTTTTAAAAACCACCATAGAAGAGAACTTAGGACTCAGAGCCCGGCAGTTAGACTCAAACCCGACTTGCTTAGTTACGGTGCTGTTGTAAGAGAAGACTGCCGCCGGAGAGGCAGGCTCCCAAAGCATTTCAACTCCACTGAAGATTCTTATTGCTCCTCTTGATCTCTGGATACCATGATGTTGGCTATTTTGGCATCTTTCCTGATGGGTCAGGGGAAGGTCCTCTTGGCTCTCTAGTGGCTCCTGTGAACTTTGATCTTTCTGGGCCATGGCAGCAGAGAAAGAACCAGAGTTGGGGAAAATCTCCATGATTCACCACATCCTTAAGAGGCCCCAGTGGTAATGGGAGGTTAGAGACCCAAATAGTAGTGGAGGGGAGACCACATTTGCTTTTTTTGCTGTGCGGTTTGAGTGGGTCAGGTCTTGTAAAGAGTCTTTTGTGACACTGGGGAAAGTTCACGGTTAAAGTAGAGACCTAAGGGGAAAGTTCACAGTTAAAGTGGATTCGGGGACTTTAAGGCAGCTGTAGCATTTCTAACGGTCTGGAAATCTAAATTTAGTTCCTAGCTTAATGTGTCTGAATCTCATTTTCTTCAACTGTCAAGTGGAGCTAATAAACGACTTGCTCACAAGGTTCTGAGGGCTAAGGAGGTGATTCAGGTTGGACACTCAGCATAGAACATCATCTGATGGGGACCCAGTGCCCAGACCAGCCCTTGGCGTCTACTCCTCTTGCTTTAAAGCTCCCGCTGTGGGTGGAGTGGAGAGATGGTGGGGGCCCTTTCCTGGGGCCTCTTTGCATAGCTGGGTGAGAAATGGAAACAACGTACACAGGCTCCCCAAGTTCAGAACTGGGGGCCTGTGACAACCCCCCCACTCTCGGGACCTCTTGCCTGGCCCCGACCTCTGACCATTGCCACCAGATTGGGACCATTCTCTTTGCCGCCATTCAGGGGCAGTCTTCTGAGGTCCTGCCGCCTCCCAGACCAAGACTGAAATCCAGATTTACATAGTAGGTAAAAGCCTGGATCCAGAAATCAAATATCTGAATTCCATTGTCCACTAGTTGCTTGACACTGGATAAGTCACATAACCTCCCTGTACCTCCGTTTCCTCATTTTCAAGCAGAGGTGGTTTAACAGCTCCGACCTCACAGGGCTGTTGGGGAAGAGTAAATGAGACGAGTAGCGCGCCTGGCCCATGGGGAGTGCTCTCCAGGTGTGATTCCTGTTGGTCCACTTCCACTTTTATCCGAGGCTGATGGGCAGTGGTGGAACTGACTCAAGCCATTCTGGCTCGGGTGTCCATCCTCACAGGTGAGGCCCCTTCTTTCCCCTGGGAACGTGGTCCGCTGGGGTCTGCACATCCCCACCACAGGTCCCAGCAGGAGGCAGCCCCTCGAGGGTGTGGTCTCAGGGCCACCTCCCTTGGGCACCCACAGTCACTTAGCCTTAGGGGCGCAGCCTTGCCAGTCAGCGTCCTGGGTGGCTTCACACAAAGATTGGCCTCCGGGGGTACCTCTGATTCCGGATCTGGTCCTGGCCAGCTTCCACTGGGGAGGAGGGCTGAGCTTTGTCAGAGTCAAACGCCTTCACTACTGGTCCAGGCCCAGCCCGCGGCCCCTTGCCTCTGCCTCTGCCCAAAGGTGCCCAGAGCTCAGGCTGCCTCACTGCCTCATGTCTCCTGCAAAGGCCTAGGCACTCCTTGGGAGCTGGATTAACAAGTTCAAAGCCCCCCAGCGTCCCGCCTAGCTCCATTCAGAGGGGACCCCACCCACTACTCCGGTAGCCCCTGTTCCCACAGTCTGGCGGGAGCCACATTGGGAGCAAGCCTGGAGGCCCACGGGTGAGAGTGCATGTCCTGGCCTGGCTCACAGAGCTCCTGTAGAGCCCCCTGCCCTGCAGCTGCAGGGAACAGGAGTCTGGGTGCCATCCCAATGGTGTCACAAAGTGAACACTGACTGGATTGTGAGTCAGGACACCTAAGTTCTCAACTTGGCAATCATATCATCAACCAGCTGTGTGACCTAAGGCAAGTCACATACCCTCTCTGGGCCTCTGTTACCCCCTCCATAAAATGAGAAGCCTCAAGCAAATACTCGTTAAGTCCTCTTCCAGCTTAGGCATGCTTTTGTAGCATAATACCAGGTACATAGTAGGTGTTCAGGAAATGTTTTCTAGTAATTTAACTATAAGATTCAAGGCAGGATTCTCCAGGTCTCTGTACCCATCTATTTTCTTACTGTGCATTTTGCCTTTGCTGTTAGCTGATTTGGGTCAAGTGCCAGCTCAGGGCTTGGGACATAAAAGGTGTTAAACCACTGTGAGTTGAGTCTATATATGCAGTATGTTTACAGTAGCCCAGACACTGAGAACAGAATAGAATCTGACTGTGAACAGTAAGAGCTGATCGTGGGATCTCAGGGTGGGCTACACCTTCCTCCTTATTACAGGTTGCCTCCCCCTCTGGGCATATCAAATGTCATTGCATTGGGGCTCACAGTATCTATCTAGTGTCACTACTTGTTCCCTAAACAATCTAACCCCGTTTTTGCTCACACTGTTCCCTCTGCCTAGAACACCTGTCAGGGGCTGGGATTTACCCTATTTATAAGCTAAAAAGCTAGCCAGCTGTCATTTCATAAATGCTGGCAGAAGACACAGGATTCCTGAGTCAGAGACAAAGGATTGACCGCTGTTGGCACAGCAAGCAGCATTAGCACCATTGTTACACATCTTTCCCTTGTTCTCAAGTTTCACGGGGGCACCACAGAGGGGCCCAGGTGGGTGTTACACATGCAGCAGGTTTGCGTCACAGCTGCGGAGCACTGAGCTTGGAAAACCCACCACAGTCCCCTCCTACCTCACCACTTTTATCATAAGCAATAAGTGAGTCTGCTCTGTGTCTGGGAGAAGATGTTCCCTCATCCCTCAAAGTTGCTGGCTGCAAACAGAACACTGAGAAATGGTTGCGGAAAGAACGGTCATGGCCTTGCATTCTTGGCATACTCAGTGATAACATCCAGGGATGCTCAGGACCTGCCTGATGGGGGACTGCCTCGTCCAAGACACCTATCCCCCACCTCTGCTTGTCAAAACCCTATCCATCCTCAAATGACACTTCGTTTTTGAATCTTTCCTCAGCCCTCCCATCACAATACTCTTTCCCTTTTGTATTTTCCTTATAATTCTCATCCATGCCTCTTTTTTGTGTCCACAACTGTCCCTCCCCTACCAGCAGAATGCAAACACTTTGAGGGCAAACATTGGTCCTCTTCATTCCTGCATTCCACACGCAGATTGTTTGCATCCAGCAGGTGCTTAGACCATACTTGTTGAGTTGGAGGTATCGAGATCTTTGTGCATGGTTATGCTTTTGCGGAGTCTGTGGACCGTCTTTTGGAATGTCTTCAAGATTCCAGAGGCTAAAAATATCTCCTCAAAGCCGCCAAGGGCGCTTCCTTATAAGGAGTAGGATTTGCCTTGTGAAGCCAAAAGTTTGTGTCCACCAGGTGGCGCCCCACCCCAACTCTCCTGATGCCTTATTTATTTATTTATTCTTTATTTTTTTTAAATTTAATTTATTTATTTTTGGCTGCGTTGGGCTTTCGTTGCTGCACGGGCTTTCTCTAGTGGTGACGAGCGGGGGCTACTCTTCGCTGCAGTGTGCGGGCTTCTCATTGCGGTGGCTTCTCTTGCTGCGGAGCACGGGCTCTAGGTGTGCGGGCTTCAGTAGTTGTGGCACATGGGCTCAGTAGTTGCGGCTGGCGGGCTGTAGAGCACAGGCTCAGTAGTTGTGGCACACGGGCTTAGTTGCTCTGCGGTATGTGGGATCTTCCCGGATCAGGGCTCGAACCCGTGTCCCCTGCATTGGCAGGCAGATTCTTAACCACTGTGCCACCAGGGAAGCCCCAGATGCCTTTTTAGAAGAGGGAAGGATTCTCTTGTCTGCCTCTAAATGTTTGTTGGCTTAGGTCCCCCACTTACAGAGGTAGTTTGTGTGGCATAATTCCCTGTCATCAGTGCAGCACCCAGATTCAGCGCCCAGCTGCGCATCCTAGCCCCAACCACACTCGAGACTGGCACCCTGAAGACATTGAGGATGTCTCTCCAGGGGTTGCTCAGGGATGCTGAAGGAACAGCCCTGAAATTGGGATCGGAAGACCTAGGTTTGAGTCCCCACACTGACACTTAGTAGCTGTGCTTCTTTGGGCAAGTCATGTAACCTTTCTGGGTCCCTGTGAGAGTAGCTGAGAATTCAATATGCGAAAGTATATAGAAGCGTATTGAATGTGGACCTGGAGTCAGCCACACCCAGGCTCCTATTTAAACTGTCACCCACCAGCTCTGTGAGCATGGTCCACTTCCTTACCCCTCTAAGCCTTGGTTTCCCCATCAATGAATCAGAGTTAATACCAGTTATTTTAAAGAGTTGGTATAAGGATTAGGTAGAACAATAAAGTGCTCACTTTATATAAAGTGTATAGTAAGCATTCAATTCATAATAATCACATATATATTATGTATCCTTAGCCCCTCAAATGGTGCCTAGCACTTCCTAGGTGCTTAATATCTATTTGCTGAATGAAAAGATTTCACAGACGAGGAAACTGAGGTACAGACCCCCCCAGGTCCCAGCACCAGGGAGTGGCGAAGCAGTGAGAAGTAGCCAGGCAGTCTGCCTCCAGGGTTTACACCCTGAGCCTTTACGCCGTGCTGTCTTACCAAAAAATGCGGGTGGTATACACCACCATTTGTTCACTTAAAATATGCATTCAGAGTTTTCTCGGGTACCCATAGGTGGGGCTGAGTTGGCAGTGGGAGGCATTAGCTCCCTGAGAAGCCACGTAGTTTTTCCTCCCTCAAGGGGAGCAGGGGCCAGCTGCCTCATCCCATGACCAAGATACGAGAAAGGAGCTCCGTAGGGTAGCATAAGCTGGGGGTCTGATGCATGCACAGTCCCCAGGACAAGAGGGGTCCTCTCGCTTCCGCTGCTGTCCCTGCAGCCACCCAGTCTTCCACTCCACAGACATTTACTGAGTCTCTTACGTGCCAGGCACAGGCAAAGATGGATAAGACTTGATAACCAATGGTTATGATGTAGCTGACTCAACTACTACAGAGGGAACCTCCAAGGGGGGCCTAGAAGAGCCAGCAGTCAACAGCCTGGGAGGCTAAACCAAGGGGGAGGAGCATTTAAACTGGGCATTGAAGGATAAGTAGGAATTTGCCAGACGAATGGGGTCTGGGAATGAAGGGCATTCTGAGCCTATTTGGCAACCTTAAGAGGTTTGGTGGGGTTGGCATGCTGGGTGCAAGCATGGGTAAGAAAAGGAAGTGGAAAACCAGGAAATTGGAAGTCGGTTGGGGCCAGATTGTGAAACATCCCCATAGAAGAGATAGAACCCTATTCTGTGGTCAGTAGGGGAAGCAGTGTATATACAACCAGGTCTGTGTTTTAGAAAGATGCCACAGTGCACAAAGGTTGGATCAGAAGGGGAGGGAAGAGAGACCAGCAGCAGTTACCAGTTTCGTGGTCTTAACCTCTCTAGGCTCCGTTTTTCTCCTCCGCAAGATGAGGAAAATGTATGTATCTCGGGGGTTCTTTGAGGCTTTAATGAGAATTCCTGCAAAGCACAGTAATAGCAATAATGTAAAGCACTGTTGGGCTTTGCTGTCTCTTAGAGCTGGGTTTGTGTCCTGGTCATGCTGGGAAGCCTATTTTTAGTATGCTCGATGGCAAAGAAGTTTGGAAAAAAGAGATTGAACTAATAGGACTTCGCTTTGTGGCACGGGAGGGGCAGTGGGGCCTGGAGCAGGTGATGGTCCCTTTCACTGACAGGAGAACTCAGATGGCTGAGACAAAGTCTGAGCCCAGCTTTGGACAGAATAAGTTTGGGGTGGGCCCTGGCAGGATATGATATTCGGATGTCCAGGTGAGAAGAGATGGCAGCTTAAGCCTGGCACTGCTCTCCTCCAGGGCCAAGGAAGGGCCGGGAGGCCCCAGAGAACTATTAGGACAGGAGGGAGGAGAAAGAAAAAGGCCCAGCCTAAGACTGTGGGGACGCTCCACCTCCAGAAGACCGCTCTCAGCTTCGAGGCTGGACCGGAGCCAGGGAGCCAGGGCAGGCAGGGCGGGCAGATGTGGTAAACTTGGCCCAGTCGGACGGAGCGGAAGACCCGCGGCCGGCTGGGGTGCCCTCCGCCCTGCCCCGAGGGGAAAGGAATCTGAGCTGGGAGTTTGGCGCCGACGGGAAGGGGGGCACTAGGGTGGTGAGCGAGGCCCAAAGAGAGAAGGCAGGAAGCCTGGAGGAGCGAGTGGGGGTGGAGAAGGAGGAGGGGAAGGGAGAGGGCGGGCAGGAGGGGTGGAGAGAGAGAAACGGAGAAAGAGAGGAGGGCTGCGGGGAGGAGAGAGGGGAGGAGAGAGGGGAGGTAGAGTGGGGAGAAGGGGAGAGGAAGAGAGGAGGACTCGGAGGGGAGCGAGGAGGCCGCGGCGGGCTCAGGGGCACGTCGGCCGGGCCACCCCCGCGAGCCAGACGTCGCCATTCCGCTGCTCGGGGCGCCGCCGCCGCCGCCACCGCGCCCGGGGGCCATGCTCCCGCCGCCCCCGCGCCAGCCGCCGCCCCAGGCGCGGGCGGCCCGCGGCGCGGTGAGCCTGCAGCGGGCCTTTCTGCGCGGCCCGCTGGGCGTGCTGCGGCTGCTGCAGCTGCTGGCCGGCGCCGCCTTCTGGATCACCATCGCCACAAGCAGGTACCAGGGCCCGGTGCACTTCGCGCTCTTCGTGTCCGTGCTCTTCTGGCTGCTGACCCTGGGCCTCTACTTCCTCACGCTGCTGGGCAAGCACGAGCTGGTGCCCGTGCTGGGCTCGCGCTGGCTGGTTGTCAACGTGGCGCACGACCTGCTGGCGGCCGCGCTCTACGGCGCCGCGATGGGCATCATGATCAGCCAGACGCAGAGCCACAGCTACTGCAACCTCAAGGATTACCAGATGTCCTGCGCCTACCACGCCTTCCTGGCGGCCGCCGTCTGCGGCGGCCTCTGCCTCGGCCTCTACCTGCTCTCGGCGCTCTACGGCTGCTGCCGCCACTACCAGGGCGAGCAGGAGGTGGCGTGAGGTCGCTGCGCCGCGGGGCGGGGGACCCGTCCTTCCTGCCGCCGCCGCCCCGCGCCCGTGCGCCCCGGCTCCCTCCCCTCGCCCTGCGTTCCCGCCGCCGCCAGCGCCCCGGCGCCCGGATCGCAGTTCCCGTCCGACGGCTTCGCCGCCGTCCAGAGTCCGGACAGCTGCGCCGTCTCCTGGGACCAGGGCAGAGCCGCATCCGAGGGGCGGACGCACTCTTTCAGTCGGGCCGCCCCGAGGCGAAGCCTCGCTGTTCCTCTTCCCCTTCCCGGCCGAGAGCGAGACGTGGACAGGCGCCGCGTAGATCCGGGGGAGGCTCCCAAATTGGAACCAGTCTACTGGCGGCGCCACTGCCCCCTCCCTCCCGCTCCGCGTTCGGAAGAGCACCCCCTTGCCCTGGCCCCTCTTCCAGCCCCGAGTGCTGAAAAAGGCAGGCATGACGCCGCGGGCGTAGCTGGGGACGGGCCTCCACTGGTCCTGGGATGAGCGACGGGTGTGGTTTTAGTTTGGAATTGTGCGAGCATCCTGCGCAGTCCTTCCGGGCCATCCCTCGGTGCTTTGATGTCTTGCGCTGGGGCCCACCTGCAAAGGTGAGGATGGATAGGGGGCTGTACCCTTGCACCTTTGGAGTCTTCTTTCTCCTCCTCCTGTTCCGCCTTTGTCCTCGCGGTTCACGGAGGCCAGTTCCTAACGCCCACTAGCTTCCCTAGCCTTGCCTTCCCAGCCTTCCTCTCACAGGTTTCTGTTCCGTCCCCACCTCCCAATATCTTTTTTGCATTAGGGATACCACACCAGCGTCAAGGAATGTTAGGCGAACCCCACCCCCTTCTTTTTGCAGATGGAGACTCAGAGCTTGCTCTTGTGAACAGCCAGAAAAAGATTAGAACCCGGTCTTCGGACTCCCAGTCTAGCGTTGTTTACTTTAAAGCATTGGTTGTTCCCAGGAATCCGGACTCTGGAGCTACCCTCTAATAGAGGGTTTCAAGTTCAAAAGGGTTTGTCTAAGGTGCTTTCTCCCCTTCTTGAAGATTCACAATGCTCATTAGCATATGAAAGGCTCTGAGAAGTCCTGCTCTAAAAGAAGCCCAAGTAACTCAGTTTACAGTGTTAACTGCCTCTGGACCTGGACCAGTTTTTTCCACCTAAGGTTCCAAGCAGCCGTATGTCGTCCTGGCTCTCATTTATCCCGAAGGGTCCCGACCCATTGGCTGTGGTCTGTTTGAAGACAAGGGGCAATCCTTCTCTTTCCCAGGGAATTTCTATAGCAGAAGGAGGCCCCGCACCCCCCTTCATTAAAGAGAAGATAGCCGGCCCTGCCAGGCCAGCGAGAGCCTGGGGAAACTGTGGATTGAACATTCCTTTACATTGTTTGGGAAATGAAGCCAAGGTTATCCTGATGGTTTCCTGGTTTCCCAGTCAAAAGGAACATCACCTGTAAGAGATGCTGGCATTGACCATGAGCAACTGGCAGGGGTGGGTCGCACCAAACAGAGAAGAAAACTCGGGATCTGGGATGAACAGCTGGCCCAGCCTCGGTAAGGTAAGATGCCTCTTGGCTTTCTGGAGAGGTCATAGGCCTTTGAATAAAAAAACCCAGAGCCCGCTCCTTTTCTAAAAGTTAAAGGGTTTTTATTCAGGAGCAAGTTGAAGGGGTGACAGTAATAACCACAATGTCCAAAGGGTTATGACAACAATTCAACCTTTTTGCTAAATCCTTCAAAAGTCTGCTCTTTGAAAAAGTTCAACCCTCTCTGGATTAGAAACTAGAATAGGGGAGGCCAGAATACGTTTTTGTGAGCGTGTTTGTAGAGTTTAGTAGGAAAAGTCTTAGGTTTCTCTGTTGTAGTGGTGAAGATCTGGGTGGGGATGTGGAGCGCTTTTGTGAGTTTTACATAGTCACCATCTTTGCATCTTTGTGCCCGGCACTGCTCAAAGCACTTATGTATTCATTTCATTCTCTCAACAACCCTATTGAGCTGGGTTCTATATTATTTCCATATTCTGTATGAGGAAAATGAGTCACAGAGAGGTGAAGTGACTTACCTAGAGTCTCCCAGCTGGTGAGTGGTGAGTGGTGGAGCTCGGATTTGAACCCTGGCAGTCTGACCTCTTCAGAACCAGGCTGTGCTATATACAGTAGGGGGTCAATACATGTTAGATACTGTTAACATTGTTATCTTTATTTATTTATTTATTTTCATATTTTTGGCCACACCACGTGGCTTGTGGGATCTTAGTTCCCCGACCAGGGATCGAACCCGCACCCTTGGCCGTGAAAGCGCGGAGTCCTAACCACTGGACCGCCAGGGAATCCCCATGGTTATCTTTGGAAAAAAAATTTTTTTTAATTGTGGTAAAATATTCATAACATACAATTGACCATCAAAACTGTCTTTAGGGCTTCCCTGGTGGCGCAGTGGCTGGGAGTCTGCCTGCCAATGCAGGGGACGCGGGTTCGAGCCCTGGTCTGGGAAGATCCCACATGCCGCGGAGCGACTGGGCCCGTGAGCCACAATTACTGAGCCTGCGCGTCTGGAGCCTGTGCTCCGCAACAAGAGAGGCCGCGATAGTGAGAGGCCCGCCGCGCACCGCAATGAAGAGTGGCCCCCGCTTGCCACAACTAGAGAAAGTCCTCGCACAGAAACAAAGACCCAACACAGCCATAAATAAAATTAATTAAAAAAAAAAAAAAAAAAAAAAACTGTCTTTAAAGGGTACAGTTCAATGGCATTAAATACATTCACATTGCTGTACAGCGATCAGCACCATCCATCTCCAGAACTTTTACATCTTGCAGAACTGAAACTCTGTATCCATTAAAATTGTGGTTATTTGTGTTATTGTTGTTGCTATTGTTTTCTGTCCTCCGGGAAATCCTAGAACACTGAGCCCTTCAGCGTCTCAGTTAGGCTGGGGTCCTGCTGCCATGCTCCAGGCAGGGTACCTGTTTCCTCAGCGCCCACCGCTGGTGCCAGCCAGAGCCTGGGGGTGGTCTTTGCTGGGATACTGGGGGTGTCTTGGAAGCCCAGCAACTTTGGTTCTTCTGTTGCAGGTTTCCATGCTGCTGAGGCCATGGAGACTCCCAGAGCCAGTCATTCTGACCTCTCCCAGGGCCCACTTCCCTGGGTCAGCAGAGGGTTTCAGTGTCTTCATTGGCCATATAGGGAGGCGGGGAGAGGGAACAATCTTTGCCCAGCAGCTCCTTTTCCACATCATTCAGTGGAAGAGCCAAGATGGTGAAGGTTCATTTTGCCTTGACATAGAGAAGTTCCTATTCTGCTTGCGTTATGACTTGGGCACAAGCTTCCAGATACCTGGAACTGAGCCGTGCACCCCTGAACCCTAAACAATGGCTTTTGAGCTCCAGCATGTGTTCTTTTCTCTTTTTTAGATCATCACATAAGCTGCATCCTCAGCTCAGATCCAGCCCTTTGAGGACCTCTTCTTAGCCCCCAGCCCATAGTGCTTTGTCTGTGGTTAGCTGACCTTACTCAGGAGCAGACGTCTCCTTGGCCTTCATGGTACCTTATACAGCCACATGTGCCTGAAACATTCCAGAGCTCACTGGCTCGTCTAGATGTGCCTTCCCACTTGGCCTCCCGCGGCTTCTCCAGATGTGAGAAGGACATGAAGACGGCTCCCACACCCATCCTCTCCTCCCCCTCGGGGCTCTGTGCCATGGGAGTGGCTACCTGAGCTGGCCCGGAACTTTTGGATACTGGAGGCAGTCTCCTTGGCCTCCCTCTTTGGACTCCAGGACTCGATCCAACCTGACACTGCTGTGGGCTGCCCCCAGCCCAAAAGTCTGGGACCACTTGTGGGCCCAGGAGAGGATTTCTCCAGTATTCTACAAAGGCCAAAGAGAGGGTGTGCATGGGAGGGTGAGGGAGGGTAGGGAGAGGGGACCGATGTGCCTCATTCAGTAGTTTAGTGGTGATTACTAATATGCTTTTCTGAATAAAGTTTGTTTGTCTGATCTGGGTGCATGTGTCTTCTCTCCTGCCCCCTGCAGTAACCCTCTGTGTCAGGTCCCCTAGCCTCCCTCCATCTTCTCATTTTGCCACACTTGTCTGCCTCCCCGGCTTCCCCTTCTTTCTGGGAGGGAAAGAAAAATGAGGTCATAGATTTCCAGTACAGTTAGGGCAGGACACAGGAATCAGGAATAAAACTGCCTGTGTCTGTCCCTGACTGGGGCTGGAGGGAATTCCAGAAGCTCCCACCCCGGCTCTCAATGGGCCCTCTGTTTGGGAAGTTCCACTGCCTGATGGGCAGGCACAGAATGACTGTGGTCATGGAGCCAGAGGGTCCTGTTCTGGTCCAAGCCCATCATATTACAGAAGGGGAAATGAACACCAGGGTGGAGTGGCAACTTGCTTAATGTCACAGAGCTGACTGGGGCCAGAGTGGGGTCTCCTGGAGCCCAGGCTCTGGTTCTTTCCTGCAGATCATTGTTCTGGTGTTGCCTTCTAGACACACCCAATCTGGTCTCCCCTCTCTGCCTTCCAGCCTCAGCCTGCTGACTGAGGTACCCTGGAAAGGGCTGGAGGGCAGTTAACAGGCTTCTTGTCGGCTCCTCCTTCCTGTGACCTGGGCCTGAAGTCCACAGCCAGGACATAGAGTTCTACTGGCAGATCTCAAAACCCATCTAGAACGGCTCCAGGCAGGGATCTGATGCTGTATGTGCTCCACACCCACTCTCTTCAAAGCAGCCTCCTCAAATACAGCACAAACTCTCTCTCTCTCAACCTCCTCTTCATGGTTTGCATTTCCAGGGTGGAGGAGAATGCCACCAGCTGCCCAAGATCCTCCCTTTCTCCCCTCTTCCCTCTGTGTCAGTTAGTGAATATCACACAAAATAAAAAGTGGTCTTTATGCAAAGGCTGATAAGCCACCTGCTCTACTTTAGCTCGGTGGAACATTTGCAATTGAAAATGTGCTTTTACTTGCATTACCTTATTTGATCTTGTCACCAGTCTTAGAGGTTGGCATTGTCACCCCCATTCAATAGAAGAAATAGAGCCCCAGAGAGGAGAAGGCCTTATCCATGGTCACAGAGCTGGCAAGTGGCAGGACTGGGCCTGGAAAGTAGATGTTCTCTTACTATCCTCAGCAGCCAGTTGCTAAGCCCTGTGGGCCTCTGGGCAGGCTCTGAGGTAGAGGTGGAGTTTGGTTTTCCCTCCTAGAGACCAGGTGTTCAGGAATGGTCTAATCTGACATTTCCTGTTTAATGCTGGGGGCACTTTGAAATAAGACACTGCTCCTTGGGGACATAACTGAGCCCATTTGGGTCTGGGGAATCCGAGGGATTTGTTCATTTCTATTACTTTTTCTGCTTTTCTAGGGATGGGAGTGGGATGGTCAATGGTGAGGAAGGAGAATTAAGAATTCCTTTTCAGGCATAAAAAGGAAAGGGCAGGGATATGGGAGAAAGGTCTCGTTAGCACTATTTATATTTTTATTGTTTTTGTTTGTTACAATTGTTATTTGTAGAATAAAATAGCAATATATACCCATTAAATTTTTTTACCTGTACAGAAGTGTACAAAGTAAAAAGAGAAGTCATTCGATCATCCTAACCTCACACCTGAGCAATAAGCCATTGTTCACTATTAAGCCTTCTTCCTTAATTTTTATAACTAATGAAATATCTGGATGCTCACCCACATACACACATATACATTCAGACTCTTCTACAACTTGCTTTTAAGATTTAGCAATAATATAGTTCTAAACATTTTTGGCTGCGTTGGGTCTCTTTGCTGCTGCTCGCGGGCTTTCTCTAGTTGCAGAGAGCAGGGGCTACCCTTCTCTTTGTCGCGGTGCGCAAGCTTCTCATTGCAGTGGCTTACACGGGCTTTAGGCGTGCGGGCTTCAGTAGTTGTGGCGCACGGGCTTAGTTTCTCCATAGCATGTGGGATCTTCCTGGACCAGGGATCGAACCCATGTCCCCTGCATTGGCAGGTGGATGCTTAACCACTGCACCACCAGGGAAGTCCCTCTAGCCCTTTTTAAATGTTCATATAAACAGTCAGAGACTGCAAGAATTTTGTGGGCTTTCTGGAGCCTTTATAACTTTCTCACTTTGGCTAACTCCCTTGGTTGCTTTCTATAGAGATCATAGTAAAAACTGGCCCTTTTTTTACAGATGAGGAATAGAGGCTTAGGATGGGGAGTGGCGCTCCGGGGTCTGTGCTTCTTCTACCCCCAGAGTGCCAAGAGTAGCAAGGAGGGGAGGGAGCAGAGGGGCGGCTGTATCTGGCATCACAGCCAGTCTTGGGGAGAGGAGCACCAGGGACTAGGGTTAGTGGGGGCAGCTGGAGAGAGGTGAGGAGAGCCTGACACTCTCTGGACCCTGTGGAGCAAAGGAGAGGTATGCTGGGGAGGTGGCCAGAACCCAAAGAGGGCACCTGGGCATAGTCAGCAGGAGGGCAAGGGCCACCACACCAACCTCATCAGCCTGTGGAAATTCCACCTGTGCTCTTACTCTGAAAACCCTTTTGCCCTCCCTGTTCCATGACCCCATTCCTTTTTGGTTTTTCCCCATTATTTATTTATTTATATATTTATTTTTATTGGGGTATCATTGTTTTACAATGTTGTGTTAGTTTCTGCTGTACAGCGAAGTGGAGTTCCCTGTGCTATACAGCAGGTTCTCATCATTTTATACATATTAGTGTATATATGTATGACCCCATTCCTTTTGAACTGGGTGGCTATTTGGGATCTTGTAGGCGCCAAGGCTGTGGTGTTCCTTCCCCAGCACTGAGGTGAGGTCCAGCTCCCAGAGGCAGTCCCTCTGCAGCTTGATAGCTGCATCTCCCTGGGGGTGGGAGGCAGGCTGTCCTTGCTGCCATCTCCAGGAGTCCTGAAGGGGGCTCTCTGATGCCACAGGTAAAGTACTTCTGAGACAAAGTTGGGAAGAGGGGGGAAAGGGAACAAATATTTGGAAGTGTTGGTAATGAGCCAAGAATATGATGGATGCCTTATGTAACGTCCTTATCATTCTCACAAGCCCGTGCATAAACCCCTATTTAACAGACATGGAGACAGGTTCAGAAGGGTAAACTGATTTCCCCAGGGCACTTGACTAAGTAGCAGAAACAAGATTCAAACTCAGGTCTAAGCTACCATGCTCTGCTGTTTCAGAGGATTTCCCAGAAGACTGTTTCTTCCAGCCATCCAAAGACTTCACCCAGATCTACGCTAGATTTTGTAATAATTATATCTTAAGCTAAGGCAGGAAGGAAAGTTTATTATATTATTACAGATCTGAATTATCTCAGCTTCTTTCTTCCTGGTTTAAAAAGAAGTTGGATAATTACCTTCAGGTTTGATCAGCTCACTGTGCTGAGGTCACTCTCCTGCTCCCTAGAGACAGTCCCTCTGTCTGCCGGATGTAAGAAGCATTTGTGAAACTGCTCCTCCACCCTGCCCTTCTCCCTCTTGAGACCCAGTGCCATAGGTGTGGCCGTCTGATCTGACTCTGAACTTTTGGATACTGAACTCTGTCTTTTGCAATCTTGCCCTGATTCTGTGTTGGAATGACAATCTCACCAGCCATGGAATGAAGCCTCTATTGGTCTTTCTTGTGTCCACATTTGAGTTTTCTTGAAAAGATGCACAGAGGTGTTAAAAATTATTGTCACTTTCCTGAAGGTCAGGACCTCCTTCTTCCCTACGGAATCTGAGGTCCATCTTTGCTCTCCTTTTTATTCCCTGTGGCAGTTCCCGGGCTGTGCCTCTGTGCTCCAAGAAGTTCTGCCTCCTTTCAACCTGAAAGGACTCACTGTTCTCATCTTGTTTCCTGGGGTTCCAGTCCATCTGGAGAGACTAACTGACCATGAGTTTTCAGGTGTCAGTAGTGGGACGTTCACAGACTCCCTTCTTTATGTGTTTGCAAGATCTTCCATGATTTCATTCAAGTCAAAATTATTCCAGGAACACGGGGCGTTGCCAGGAACAGTTACTTGCTCGGCTTCCCTAGCTGTTTCATATCTGGGCATTTCACAACATGTCTTTCCTCACATCCTGGTAAACTCTGTTGTATTTTTCAGCTTCTCAGCATCTTCTCCCAGCCATCCCTAGGAACTAGTGAACTTGCTGAGTTTGTTTTTCCTTTTAAGTTAAATTGGTGAACTACCTCAGTGAGCTTAACCTAGTGGGCCAGAAGGCTGAGGTGATGGGGTCTTTGTGTAGTGACTGTGATAGTGATGATAAAAATGATGATATTATTGTTGATAATGGCATTAATACTAATAAAGATTACACATGTCCCAATCTCTTGTACTCACAGCTTGCAAAAATATTTTTACATTCATTATTTCATCTCATCCTTATATGAAAAGATAAACAGCATAGATAATAACCACATTTGTAGATGAGGCTCAGAGAGGTGAAGTGTTTGCCTATCTATCTATGTATCTATCTATCTATCTATATTTATACATATACACACACAAAGATTTTTTAGGGTATACTTCTATGTTAAACCACACATGGTTTAAATGTACACTTTGGGGACTTCCCTGGCGGTCCATTGGTTAAGGCTCTGTGCTCCCACTGCAGGGGGGATGGGTTCCATTCCTGGTCGGGGAACAAAGGTCCCGCATGCCACAGGACACAACCAAAAAAAAAAAAAAAAGTGCACTTTGATGAGTTTTGATGTATGTGTACACTTGTGAAGCCATCACAATTAAGACTGTGGACATATCCATTGTGCCCCAATGCTTTTTTGTGCCCCCTTGTAATCTCTTTTTCCCTTTTCCATCTCCCCACCCCAGGCAACTACTGATGCTTCCCATGACTATAGATTAGTTTATGTAAGTGGAATGTACAGTATGTGGTTTTTTTTTCACCCCCCATCAGAGGGGGCAGTGTCTGGCCTCTTTTACTCAATAATTTTGAGATTCACTCATGTTGCTGTTGTACCAATAGTTCATTCATTTTTATCTATCGCTGAGTATTATTCCATTGTATGGATATACTATAATTTGTTTATCCATTCACCTGTTGATGGACATTTGTGTTGTTTCAACATTTTGGTTCCTGAAAATAAAGCTGCTGTGAACATTCATGCACAAATATTTGTGTGGACATACACTTTCATTTTTCTTTGTTAAATACCTAGCAGTGGAGTGGCTTAGCTGTGTGGTAGGTGTATTCTTTTGCTATTTTTATTGGCTATGTTCCAGATGAAATTTGTTTATTTGTGTGTGTGCTCTTGCCTGACATTTGTATCATGGATGGTAATTTTGGACTCAGAATAAATTGGAAAGTTTTCCATCTTGTTCTGTTCTCTGGAATAGTTTAACTATATCATTTTACTGATGGGTTTAATAAAATTGTCTACAAAATAACCTGGTCCTGATGCCTTTTAGGAAGCTTTTTTTGTTTTATTGGTTTGTTTTTAGGCAAGCTGTGCGCCTTGTGGGATCTCAGTTCCCCGATGAGGGATTGAACCGGGGCCATGGAAGTGAAAGCCTGGAGTCCTAACCACTAGGCCACAAGGGAACTCCCTTTTAGGAAGTTTTTTGGTTAATTCTCTCAGTTTCGTTAATGGTAATTGGTCTATGCAGGGTTTTTTGTGGCTCACCTACTGCCTTTCCATTTGTGGCATTTTTATTCAAGTTGTCTCTCCCATTAATTCTCTCATCTAATTCTCCAATTTAGAATGAGAACTTTTTGAGGGAAGAATTCCAGGCTATTCTTCTCTATATTTCCATGAAAGGCACATAATAAGTAGTTATTTGGTGGAATGAATGAATATTGGGGTTTAGCTGCTGTAACAAACACACCTCAACATTTCAGCGGCTTAATATAACAAAAGTCTATTGTTCACATGCAAATCTATTCCTGCCTCACATAGTTGTCCATTGTGGATATTCCAGGTCAGTGGGAGGTTTCCACGATGTGATGATTCAGGGACTTAGGCTCCTCCCACTTTGTGGCCTGGCCATCCCCTCTGCTTTGAGCTGGCATTTGGGAGAAGAGCGGGAGGAGTAGATTTCCGACATTTAAATGCCTTGGACTAGAAGTGACTCTCATCACTCACTTCTTTTGGGGAGTCACATGACCTAAAAATCTATATGCAAGGAGGCTGGAAGGTGTAGTCCATGGTGGAGCAATGGCTGCCCGGCTACAACTCTATACCCTGGAAGAGGGAAAAGGACTTTTGGGTGGACAGTTAACTGCTTCTTTCCTGGGAGGCCACAGGTTTTATTGCTGAGGTTTTCATTGCCTTGCTCTTCGAGACGTTTTTTGCCCCTGTGTTTGATGAATGGTTGTTTTCATGGCTGCCAAGAGCTGTTGAGTAAGAGTATAACAGCAGACATTCATTTCCTTGCTGTGTTTGTCCAACAACTCACTGTGTCACAGCTGGAAAACTCATTACTCATGAGGACTTCTTTCCCAGGTACAAAAACATAAAGATGTTATTTACTGAACACTTTTCAGACCAATGGCAGTGAGTTGTTAATCCAAAAATATACCCAGATATTAAGTTTAAATACTAGAGTAAACCCAAATATTAAAGAGAATCTAAAAATACGTATCAGTCAAATGTTTCTTTCATTTATTCATTCATTAAAAAAAATTGAAACAGTTCCTGTAAGATAAAATTTCACGCAGAAATTCTCTGTTTTAGACTATACAATTCAGTGGTTTTAGTATATTCACAAAGTTGTGCAACTATTACCACTATCCAATTCCAGAACATTTCCATCACCCCAAAAAGAAATGCTGTACCTATTAGTCACTCCCAATTCCTTCCTCCCCACAGTCCCTGGCAGCCACTAATCAATCTACTTTCTGTCTCTATGGACTCGCCTATTCTGGACATTTAGTGTAAATGGAATCAAACAATATGTGGTCTTTTGTGTCTACATAGCATAATGTTTTCAAGGTTCATCTATGTTGTAGCATGTATCAATACTTCGTTCCTTTTTATGATAAAAATTAATATTCCACTGAATGGATATATCACACTTTCTTTATCCATCATTCCTCCATTTAAAATTTTTAAAAATTGTGGCAAAAGACACATAACATAAAATTTACCATCTTAACCATTTAAAAAAATAAGTTTATTTAGAACCATTAAAAAAAATAAGTTTATTTAGTTATTTATTTAGGCTGCGTTGGGTCTTCGTTGCTGCACACAGGCTTTCTCTAGTTGCAGCGAGCAGAGGCTACTCTCCGTTGCAGTGCCCTGGCTTCTCATTGTGGTGGCTTCTCTTGTTGTGGAGCACGGGCTCTAGGCGTGCGGCCTTCGGTAGTTGTGGCTCGCGGGTTCAGTAGTTGTGGCTCGCAGGCTCTAGAGCTCAGGCTCAGTAGCTGTGGCGCACGGGCTTCATTGCTCCATGGCATGTGGGATCTTCCTGGACCAGGGATCAAACCTGTGTCCCCTGCATTGGCAGGCAGATTCTTAACCACTGTACCACCAGGTAAGTCCCCATCTTAACCATTTTTTAAATGTACAGTTCATTGGTATTAAATATGTTCACGCTGTTGGGCAACCATCTTCAGAACTCTTCTCATCTTGCAAAACTGAAAGTCTGTACTCATTAAATAATAAATCCCCATTCCCCCTCCCTCCAGCCCCTGACAACCACTATTCAATACTTTCTGTCTCCATGAATTTGACTGCTCTAGATACCTCATATAAGTGTAATCATACAGTATTTGTCTTTTTGTGACTGGCTTATTTCACTCAGCATCAATGTCCTCAAGGTTCATTCATGTTGTAGCATGTGTCAGAATTTCCTTATTTTTTAAGTAAAAATAGCCCATTGTGTATGTATACACCACATTTTGTTTATCCATTCATCATCATTAATGGACACTTGGGTTGCTTCCACCTTTTGTGATTAATACTGCTGTGAACATGGGTATACAAATATCTCTTCGAGACCCTGCTTTCAAGTCTTTTGGGTATATGCCCAGAAGTGGCATTGCTGGATCATATGGTGATTCTGTTTAATTTTTTTAGGAACTGCCATATTGTTTTCCATAGAGTCTGCACCATTTACATTCCCACCAACAGCACACAAGGTTCTTGTTTCTCCACATCCTCACCAACACTGGTTATTTTCTGTTTTACTCATTTATTTTAAAACAAGCATTCATTGAGTACCTACTATGCCAGCGCTGTGCTATATACTTGGCAGAAACTGGGACTGGCAAGATGTTAAGTCACAGTCCCCCGCTCTCAGGAATTCAGGACACAATGAGGGAAATCGTCATGTTCAAGAGAAAGATTGAGGGGCTTCCCTGGTGGCGCAGTGGTTGAGAATCTGCCTGCCAATGCAGGGGACACGGGTTCGAGCCCTGGTCTGGGAAGATCCCACATGCCGCGGAGCAACTAGGCCCGTGAGCCACAACTACTGAGCCTGCGCGTCTGGAGCTTGTGCTCCGCAACAAGAGAGGCCGCGATAGTGAGAGGCCCGCACACCGCGATGAAGAGTGGCCCCCGCTCGCCGCAACTAGAGAAAGCCCTCGCACAGAAACTAAGACCCAACACAGCCAAAAATAAATAAATAAATTAAAAAAAAAATCAGCTATACTTCAATTTAAAAAAAAAAAGAGAAAGATTGAAATGCAAGGTGAGGGACTTCCCTGGCGGTCCAGTGGTTAAGACTCCGAGTTTCCACTGCAGGGGGCATAGGAACTAAGATCCTGCATGCTGCGCGGCAAAAAAAAAAAAAAAAAAAAGAAAGAAAGAAAGAAAAAAGAAATGCAAGGTGATAGGTGCTTAATAGAGATGAAAGAGTTCTGTGTAAACACAGAGGAGGAAGTGAGGATTTATTTGGGGAAGTCTTTACAAAGAACCTGATATTCAAGCTGGATGTTAAAAGGTGAGCAGGGGGAGATGAGGTGGAAGGAAGGCTAATCTAAGCCGACAGAGCAGCACATAGCAGCCAGCCTCCAAGATGGCCTCCAGGATGGCCCCGATAATTCTCACCTCCTGGTAGTTATGCTGTTGTATAATCTTCCCATTATGCGTTGGAATGTTGACTAGTTCGGACCCGTAAAACCAACAGGATATTGTGAAAGTGACAGTGTGTGACTTCTGCAGATATGGCATAGAAGACCTTGTAGCTTCCTGCCTTGCTCCCTCTTGGATCTCCGCTCTGGGGGATGTCAGCCTCCATGTCACGAGGACACTCAAGATGCCTTCTGGAGAGTCCCAGGTGGAGAGGAACCGAAACCCCTTGCCAGCCTGTCAGCACAAGAGCCAGCACCAACCGGTCTGCTGTGTGAGGAAGCCAATCCTCCAGCCCCATCAAGCCTTCAGATGACAGCAGCCCTGGCCAGCATCTGAGTACAACCTCACAAAAGCCCCTGGGCCAAAACCACCCACCAAGCTGCTTGCAGTTTCCTGCAAAAACCACCCAAAAGCCAAATAATACATATTTATTATTGTTTTCAGCCACTAAGTTTTTTGTTTTTGTTTTTTTGCGGTTCTGATAAGCCACTAAGTTTTGAAATAATTGTTACACAGCAAGAGATAACTAATGCAGCTAGAAGCATGAGAAGAGCTGGTATATGCAAGAAATGGTGGCATGAGAGACCACCGCCAGAAACCCCAAGTTTAGAGAGGCTTCTGAACAAGTCTGTGTAAGAGTGGGTGAGAGCGCCATCTGGTGGAGAAAGCTGTGCTTAGACATTCCCTTCTCTTCCTGCTCCTATTTTTCCAGCTTGTTCTACCTAACATTTCTTGCTAATATTTCTCCAAGAGCCCCAGTGAAATTCAATTATGTGGGCCATATACACCCTTGCTTATAGATTCAAAGACTAACCTCTGAAAAATGTCATGTTAAGGTATCAATTATCCTCTTTTTCTATTTTATTTTCTCCCTTGTCTCTCCCACCTATCAGCTATCCAGGGGAAAACATCAGTGGCACCAGGATCTGAGGCAAGAAGTGAAGACTCAGAATGCTGGAGAAGGGAAAGGAGGAACCAGGAGAACTTGATTATGAAAAATCAGAGTCAGGTCCCAGAAAGCAGACTCCAGTTGACCAGTCTCTAGTTACCAGGAGAAGCCTTTGTTCATCGATGGGCCATGACTGTTGTCCCTTTCTGGTCTTTAGAGCCTTTTTGTATCCTCCAGTGTTTTCCTCAAATAATGTCTAGGAGTTCTGGAATGATATCCCTCAATTCTATAGCTGCCAGGAAAGAGAACCAATAAAACTACTAGCTACAGTCAGCCTGAGGCCAATGGTCCAGGCAGACCTAAGAAGGAGGGATTGCAAAGAAAGTGAAATCTACCTTTGGAGTAAATTACTGAAGGTGGAATTACAGGTAAAGATACTGAAGAAAAAACATTCTTCTTTCTCTGCTTCTCCTAGCCTCATCTTAAAGGAGAGGCAGAGTCCATCAGACAAGCCTGGCCCAGCCACAAAGCCAGGCCTATTCCTCTAAAAAGCAAGGGGATTTCTGAATATGGTTTAGTGGTGAGTGGCTGATTTGTATCTGTCTACCTTCTGGCTGTTTGGAGGGGGAAGTGATTACTTCTGGCTGGGGCAATCAGGGAAGGAGTGCAGACATTTGACTCCTGCCTAGATGAATGGGTTGGATTTGGACCCAAGCACAAGTGGGAGAAGGGCATTCCTCCCGGAGCTCACAGCACAAGCAATGTAAGGAGACCAGAATGCAAGGGGCACTTGAAGGTAACAATGGAGGAGTTCAGTTGGCTGAAGTTAAGAGGCTCCTGTAGGGGAGTAGCAGGGGATGAGGCCAGTAAATGCAGACTAAGGTGGTGATGGTATGGTTGGGGGAACCAGGGTCAGACGACACACGAGGTTAAAATCCCAGCTCACAGTTGCATACTAGCGGACAGACACTGAAGTTCCTTGACAAATCTCAGATTCCTCATCTGTGAAATGGCGATAACCCTAATAGCGTTGTTGGAGGAGGACTAGCTAAGATAATGCCTACAGAGAGCTTAGTCCAGTGTCTGGCGCCTGGTAAGCCCTCCGTAAATAAATGTTAGTGTTATTATTATTAATGCAAAGGCATCGGATGCATGCTTTAAGGGCGATTAACCGGGCAACACAGTGAGAAGTGGGTTGAATTGGGAAGGGCTTGCCCAAGGACCCTGTACACAGTAGCTACTCAGGAAACGCTGAACGGAATTGCATTCTCTGCTAGGCATCGGGCATGCAGGGATATGGTTTCGGCCTTTTGTAAGCTCATGGTCCCCAGGGGGTGAGGTAAGTGCCAAATTTGGTGGGGGGAGGATGCAGACGTAAATTCTTCAGATTAGCTTCTCTCCAACTGTTCCCTGCCGGAATCCAAAACGACGCGGGGGCAGCGAGGGGTGGGGTTCCCTGAGCTCCCAGGGTTTAGCGAACCGCCGTCGGGCAGGACTACAGTTGAGCCCAGGATCCTGGCTGAGAAAGAAGAGACGCGCAGGCGCAGTGCGGACGAGGGCGCTCACCTGTCCTAGAGCGGGCGGAGCTAAACCCGGGAGTCCGGCCGGAGGCGGGGCGGGAGCGATGACGTCAAGGGCACGCCGCCGCCGAGCAGTCGCGTCCCGGAAGCGGCGGCCGGGGAGGCGGCGGAGGTTCTCAGTACTGCGACTTCAGAGCGGCCTTGGGAAGAGGCGCGTCGTGGTGGGGCGGGCCTGAGGAAACGCGCCGGGGTCCAGTGGCCCTATCAGTGCCTCCTGGCCGTCCCCGCCCCTTCCCCACCATCGCAGCGACAGCGTAGGTGAGGTGCCACCCCCCCACCCCCCCACCCCCCTGGTGTGTCTGCCGACTGTGCGGAGTTGGGCGCCAGAACGCCGCGGGGGCCGCCACCTGCTGGCCCAGCGACCTTGGGTGTGGCCTTCTGTGGTTTGGGTCTCAGGGCCCCGTCCGGCTCCCTGGGCTGCAGAGGTGATGGTCCGGCCTCTGCCGGCGCAGACCTGCTTCACCCCTTCCTGGGCTCTTACCTCGCGCCCGCCTTGGGTCCTTAAGCCCTAGCTCCGCCTGAGGGGGTCTCTGGTTCCTGGTGGCCCCTTTGTTACCCTCCCCTTCAAACACCCTCCTCCCCACGTAGTCCCAGATCGCAGCCCCTTGCCTGGAACTGGCTTTTGTTGCTGTGGGCCAAGGGTCTGCCTCTTTATTTACTGCTTAGCGTTTGGGTCAGACTTTTAAATTAGGAGAGACGGTGAGAGTTCTGTGTCTATCCCCATCAGAGAAGAGAGAAGGGAATGGGGTTTTATGGAAGGTGGTGACTGCCCCGTTGGGTTCAAGGGGGAAAAGGGGCGGGTAATGGGCAGGGATGCTTCAGGAGGTTGTTGAGAACAGAAGGGAGAGGGAAAGGTTAGAGGATGCAGCAGGGTGGAAGAAAGCTCTGGGGTCCTGGAGGGTGGGCAATTAATTCACTCACTCAGCGAGCATTTATTACATTCCCATTGTGTGCGGAAACAGTGGTGAATGGAAGATGTAGTCTTTGACCTGCTGGAACTCAAAGTTAAGAGGGGCAGACTGGCAAGAAAGAAGGGAGTTTTGCTTTGGTGTGATAAATGCTCTTAGGGTGAGTACATGATCCTTTGGGAGCATTGGGAGGGTCTCCCAGTCCAGACTGGAGGTGTTGGCAAAGACTTCTCAGAGCAAAGGAGTGGTGTTTAAGCCGATACCTGAATGATGAGTAGGAATTAACTAAGTAAAGAGTGGGAGAAAAATATTTCAGGACATCGTTTTACTTGAGACCCCAGGCTGCCTCTCACCAGCAACCATGTGTGCTTGGTCTTTATGGTTTATACTCTTGATGGGTCTGTGGGGAAAAGAACATTAGATGGAGAGTCAGAAGAGCAGGATTTTATACAGTTGACCCTTGAACAGCGCAGGGGTTAGGAGCGCTCTCTGTGAAGTCAAAAATTAGAGTATGACTTAGAGTACACTCTCCCTCCACGCGGTTCCTCCGTATCCGCCGTTGGGCATCCGAGGATTCAACCCACTGCAGATTGTGTAGAACTGTAGTATTTACTGTTGGAAAAAATCTGCATATAAGTGGAACCGTGAAGTTCAAACCCATGTTGTTCAAGGGTCAGCTCTATCTGGGTCATTCACTTCACCTTGCTGAATGTGTCTTCCTCTGTGAAATAGGCTTTCCACCTGTAGCCCTGCCTACCTCACAGGTTTATTATGGCACCACATGAAATAATGCAAGTAGAAGTGTGTTGGGCATTGGAAGTGCAATGCAAATGTCAGGAATTCTTATGGTTACAGGATGCAGACCTCAGAGCGAGAGGGGTGTGGGCCAGAGGTGAGCCCCAGCATGGTCCCCGAAGCTCCCCTGGAGTCTCCAACTGCTCCTGCCAAGTCCCCGGCGTTTGATCTTTTCAACTTGGTTCTTTCCTACAAGAGGCTGGAGATCTACCTGGAACCTCTGAAGGATGCAGGTGATGGTGTCCGGTATTTGCTCAGGTACAGATTTTATTTAGGTTTGCTCTAACCTGCTGGGCCTTCTGCCTTCCTGCTTTGTAGTTGCGCTGGCCACTTAGGCAGTGGCTGGGTTATCCTTTCTGCGCTGGTGAGGAGCAATTCTGGGAGGTCCTTTGGGCCTCTGGGCTTATTCTAGACCCTGTGTCTCAGGCCCAGCCCAGGAGAGGCAGGCACTGGGAACCATCTGGCCTTTCACCAGGGTTTCTTCTTTGTGGCTGAATAAGCTCATACCTCAGGACTGCTAGCTAGCCTTGACCATTGGGCCTTCTATATCCGGAGCAGGCTTTTTTTACCTTCTCTCCCAACATTAGCGTAATTCATATTAAAATTAGGATGCAAATAACTACGAATAAGCAGGTACTATTTTCACTAATCCTTTAGGATTATGGCTCTCAAATTTTTTTGTTCCTGTTCTGCTTTGATTTTCATCCTTGGTAATTTTCTTTTTTCTCCTTTCAGCTCACTTAATTTCTTATGCTAAAGTATTTAAAATTATAGATATATACCATTCTGCTCCCTAAACACATTATTTAGTTTGTCTCTATATAATAATGACTTTTTTAAAAAAAATAAGGTAACATCATACCTAACACAATTAACAATGATTCCTTGATGTCACCCTATACCCAGTTCATATTCAGATTTTCTCAGTTGTCCCAAGAATGTCATTTACCGTTGTTTTGGTCAAATCAGGCTCCGATCCAGCACCATGCATTCTGTGTGGTTATTATGTCTCTTAGGTCTTTCTCAATCAAATGGTCTCTTTCACGACACTGACTTGCTGGAGAATTTCCTACCTAGATTTGTCTGGTAGCTGCTTCTTCCTGGTGCAGACTGGAAGTTAAACTTAAAGGTTGGATTTGATTTGAGTAAAAAAAAAATTTTTTTTTTTTTTTGTGCAAAGGTTATGTGTTCCTAATACTGCATTGTAACGGGAGTCACATAAAACCAGCTTGTCCTAAAGAGCAGATGTTCTTCATCTAGAGCCTGTGGGTGGGGCTCTCGGGGTCAGTGAATCTCCTGAACCTGCATGTAAAGTTGTGTGGGCACACGTGTGTGTATTTCTAGGGAGAAGCTTCTAGTTTTCATCAGATTCTTTTAAAGGCCTTCAACCATCTCAGATGCCTGAGAGACACAGATAGGAGACAAGGGCGGGTAGGGTTGGGTTAACCTCTCAGGGTGCTCTGGAGTTTTCATTCTTACCTCAGTCTGGAAATAGTGGGAGGTTTATTTTTAACTCTGACGAAGGCCCTGAGTTTTTCTTGTTCACCCCAGAACCCCTTTAATTGATGGCATCATCCCGAGAGATGAGCCGGTCTGTGCTCCAGAGCAGTGTTCTCTACATTTAGATGACTATGCTGTTGATGTAAGGGGTAGGGAGATGGTGTAAGGAGGGGCTCGCTTTATAATCCCACCAGACCAACTAGCTGAAATGAATTGTGGTCTTCCTTAGGGGAGTGTGTGGGCTCTGGAAAGCATGGGGCTGTGCTCTCTGGCGTTTTCTACTGTGTGTGTGTGTGTGTGTGTGTGCGTGCAGATGTATATGTGTATGTATATACGTGTGTATGTATGTATGTATGTGTGTTTTGCCTTTTCGTGGCAAAGCACAAAAGTTAAATATATCCTGCCCTTCTCCTTTTCCAGCACTGGTCTCTTAGTGCTTCTTGGCACTAATGTATTAGGATTTTTCCATTTTATGAAATTAGAAATCTGAGGATGTGGTGGGATTGAGTAAGCTGGATGGAGGAGGAGCATCGGGACTCAGAAGCCCCCAGGAGCCCATGGTCTCTGAGCCGCTGGGAGATGGAGCACTGGTCTGTGAAAGCGGCTGTCAGATTAGTTTGTGTGTTTGGTTGTTCTTTTCTTAGTAAAGAGGATTTGACTTTGCAGAGGGATCTAATCTTGAGCTTCTTTTTTTTTTTTTTTAAATTTTTATTTATTTTTGGCCGCGTTGGGTCTTTGTTGCCGCGTGCGGGCTTTCTCTAGTTGCGGTGAGCGGGTCTGCTCTTCGTCCTCAGGCTACAGGCTCACAGGGTTCAGCAGTTGTGGCTTGCGGGCTGTAGAGCACAGGCTCAGTAGTTGTGGCGCACAGGCTTAGTTGCTCTGCGGCATGTGGGATCTTCCTGGACCAGGGCTCGAACCTGTGTCCCCTGCATTGGCAGGCAGATTCTTAACCACTGCACCACCAGGGAAGCCCCTAATCTTGAGCTCCTATGAGGTCTGAAGCCTGGAGCTACGGTAGATTTTTGAAAGACTTCTCTCTTCTGGGATCAGCTACTCCAGTAGGTGGGTCTCCATGACCAAAGTGTCGGTAAAGACATCAGATAGAATGGGAGAGGCTGGGAATTCCCTCGCGGTCCAGTGGTTAGGACTCTGCGCTTCTACTGTAGGAGGTGCAGGTTCGATCCCCGGTCAGGGAACTAAGATCCTGCATGCCACGTGGCATGGCCAAAAAATAAACAGATCTTTAAAAAAAAAAAGAGAGAGAGAGAGGCTTTAAAATGAAAGCGATCTCAGTGGCAGTGTGATATTTTTATTTCTGAGATGGGATTGGCCTTAGACCTGACTTTTAATTTGCTTTTACCCTGGTAGCAGCCACTAGATGGGTCTGAGGCCTAATTAGGGTGGTGTAGTTGGAGTGTATGGAATTTTAAGACAAAGGCAGAGAGAGGTCATTTCACTCCCTTACTCATAACTCTTGTTAAAAAAAAGCACCCCATAAATTAGTTAACCTCATTTAGTAACTGTGAAATATCCCAATTAGAGCAAAAGAAAATGCATTGAACTTCTGAATACATTGCAACTTACCTGTTGATTTTTTTATTTGACTCTCTCCTCTGAGGGCCCACCTTATATCCACTGACACTGCTCTTTAGAATGTAGGTGTCAGTGGCTTCGTGATTACGTCTGTGCTCCCTTTGCCCTGTTAAATGTCCTTTATCAAGGAGTAAGCCAGCAGCGTTGCTCGTCCTCAGCAACCTGTCTCTCATTTTCTTTCCTCCGTCTTTGGGGGCTTCTGCGTTGCCATTTGGTGGTGGTCGGAGCTGGGTCTGTGTTTTCTTCTAAAAGTTCCAGTTCACTTTGGGCGTGTTTGCTGAGGGAATGCCAACCCTGGTTTTGTCTTCAGTTTTTATATGTTGAAATGAAATCTTTATTATTTTCTTTCCTTTGGAATTAATGTATGTTTAAAACAAACTCTCAAAGTCACAGAAATAAGAGAAAGTCGCAAATAAGGTCAAAGAAATCCTTTACATTTTGTTCTCTCAATTTCCATATTAGATGGGTCTTGTGCAGTAAGCATGTGTTCTTACGAAATTGTAAAAAAAAATATGTTACATATCAACTCTGTCTCAACAAATACAAAGAATAAAGGAAAACTCTTAAAGAAGAATGTCATCGGCACTTCTTAAAGAGAATAGAACCTTACAAAACACAGGTTAAACAGGGTTATAACATTAACAGATAATTTCATAAATTCTTCCTCCTCCTGGGAAAAGGTTCTACAGGTCTTCTGGTTCTGAGAGGATGCCCTTTCTCACCCCGGGGCCTAAGTTGTGACCTCAGCTCCTCTCCTGGTCGCCTGTCCAAGTGAGAGACCCACTTTTCATTTCTCCCCGACCCTCTGAGCTCCAGGGCCTCCTCTTGCTCCTGGTTTTGAAGACCCGCCTGTGTGCCCATCTCCCCTTCCCGGCTGGAAGGGCAGCGGTCTTCAGTAACCAGGACTCTCTGTGTTGTAGGTGGCAGACACCATTGTGTTCCTTGCTGACCTGCCTGGGCCTCAACATCTTGTTCCTCACCTTGAATGAGGGTAAGAACCAGGGGCCGGGGGTTTTTTGTGAATGAATGTGGGGAGGAGTTCTGAGAAGCGGCCCATGTGAGGGAGCCGCCTGTCTCGCCATGGAGTTGGCCTTCCTCTGTGTCTGCTCGATGTCAGAACACAGGCTCCTGAGAGACCCACCCTGGGCTAGAATCCTGGCTGGGTCACTGGTGTGACCTCGGCAGTTCTTTAACCTGTCCATTAAGGCCTAATTTTCCTCATCTCTGAAGGGAGGGCATGAGCCACCTGCTGTGTGCTGTGTGCTAGTGTAGTGATTTTTAATATTTTAAAAAAAGGGTCTGGGGCTACAGCAGTGACCAGATGGGGGAAAGTCCCAGCTCTTAGGAGCCTACATTCATGGAGAAGCCAATGACCGTATCTGTAATCTGCCATGCGGTGATAAGTTCTATGAGGAAAACCAAAGCTGGGTTAAGGGGCTGGAGGCCGGGTGGGGAGGTTCTGTTTCATACCGGGTGGTTGGGGGAGGTCTTTTGGGCAGAGACCCGGAGCAGGTGAGGGAGCGAGCACGTGGATATCTGGGCGGGCGGAGGCTCCTGGTCCTGCTCTCTGCTTATCTGCAGTCTTGTTGCTCCCATAGGTGCATGGTACTCAGTGGGTGCACTGATGATTTCAGTGCCCGCCCTGCTGGGCTACCTTCAGGAGGTCTGCCGGGCACGGCTGCCCGAGTCTGAGCTGATGCGGAGGAAGTATCACAGCGTGAGACAGGAGGACCTGCAGAGAGTTCGCCTGTCTCGCCCTGAGGCCGTAGCTGAGGTGAAGAGCTTGTGAGTATGGAAGGGGCCGGGGAGGTGAGGGACAGGGACAGTACCAGCTGCCACCACACCGAGGGCTTGCTGGGCACCAGACATCGTAGTGGGCAAACCATGGATGTTATTTCCTTTCATCTTTTTAACAGTTCTGGGAGGTAGCTACTATGATTGTCCTCCATTTATGGATGAGGAAAAAGGCAATTGACCAAGCTGGGATGGGAATCCATATCTAGCTGATTTCACAGTTTAGGGTCTTGACTGAGCGCACGCACACGCGCGCACACACACACACACACACACACACACACACACACACACACACACACACACACACACACACACACAAGCCACTGCCTGGGTTCAAATTTCAGTTCTGCCATTTAATCGCTGTGACATTGGGCAAGTTACTCAGGTTCCTCATCTGTTAAATGGGATAATCATAGGCCTCCCTCACAGGTGGTTGTGAAAATTAAATGAGTGTCTGGTACCCAGGAAGTGTTCAGTAAGTATTAGTCATCATCACTCCGCTGTGGAGGAACTTCCCTAAATGTGACAGAGCTGGTACTTCTGAGGAAGCATCTTAAGACTGTTGGATAACATTAACCGTAACAACTTCAGTGGCTCTCTTGACATACAGCAGGGGTTCTCATCCCTCCCTGGGCAGCAAAGGCCTCTGTGGAGCTCCAAAGGAAACTTATAAACCAGTGGAGGGCTGGGCCCCACCCCGGAAATTCTGAGTCAGTTATCTGGAGTGGGGCCTGGGTATCTGCAGTTTTTCAGAAAACCTTTTCACTTTGAAATGATTTTAAACTTACAGAAGATTTCCAAGAGTATTACAAAGAACTCCCACATGCCCTTTACCCAGATAGAACAATTATTAACATTTTGCCACGTTGCCTTCATCTATCTCTCTACATTAAGACATTATTTTTTTTTCTTTCTGAACCATTTGAAAGTAAGTTACAAACATCTTGCCTATTTACCCCGAATACTTCAGCATGCATTTTCTAAGAACAAGGACATTCTCTTCTATTTCCAAAGTCCTGTAATCAAAATTAGGAAATTTAACATTGATAACATTAGCATTAGTACTATTATCTAATAATTGTTCATGATCAAATTTTGCCATTTGTATTAATAAGGTCTTTTATATAAATTTCTCCTGATCTAGGCTCCAATCCAGACTCGTGCATGACATTTAGTTTTTTTGTCTCTTTAGTCTCCTGTGACCTGGAATAGTTCCTTGGTCTTTGTTTCTCATGACTTGACATTTTAAAATAGAACATGTTTATTATTTTGTAGAATTTCTCTGCATTTGTGGTAGTTTGGTTTCTCATGATTAGATTCAGGTTTTGCATTTTTGGCAGGAATGTGACAAGTGACGTTGTCATTGTATCATATCAAGAGGTACATGATGTCACTGTCTGTTATGGGAGATACTAACTTTGGTCACCTTGGTGCAGGTTTCTCCACTGTACAGTGACCATTCATTTTACCCTCTGGAGTTAGTAATCTGAGGGGGGATACTTTGAGACTTTGTAAATATCTTGTTCCTCATCAAATATACACCCACTACACTGAAATCCATTGATAGGTCTTACTTTCATCAATTTATTACCATGATGCTTGCAAAGGTGATTTTCTTTTTTTTTTTTCCTTTTTTTTTTTTTTGCAAAGGTGATAGAATTCTAATTGTCATTATTACCTGACATTCTATAAGAAAGAGCTTTTCCTTATTATCAGTATGAATGTAGGAGTTTTAAATTTTATTCAATGGGTTATAATTTATTATTGTCATTGTTAATTTTGATCTCAGGCCTAGATTTGGCAATGGAGCTCTTTTGAACTGGCCCCTGTGTTCTTTCAATATGTCCCCATCATTTTTGAGTGCTTCCTTATTCTGTGGTACAACAGAATGTTCAAATTCATCTTGCACATTCCCTGCCCTGTTCTAGAATCAGCCATTTCTCCGAGGAGCACTTCAGAAACCAAGATCTGGGTTCTCATTTCACAAGCATGTGCTCTTTGCTTTTGGGGGGCATCCATTTTAAAAAACTTTTCAG
The DNA here is from genome assembly GCF_965194825.1 of Balaenoptera physalus. NCBI lineage: Eukaryota > Metazoa > Chordata > Mammalia > Artiodactyla > Balaenopteridae > Balaenoptera > Balaenoptera physalus. Next base: position 53,247,912 of record NC_138893.1, on the reverse strand, counting down.
GTCAGTCTACCTTACATCCCAGGTGGAGACACATTGCTCTACATCCTGACATTTATCCTCACAGCTCCAGTGCATCTGGGAGGTGGGTACCCTGCTCCTCATATTATAGAGGAAAACTGCATCCTTGGAAAAGTCAAGTAGCCAGCCCAACATCAACATCTAGGAAGAGACCAAAGCAGGGACCTTGGCAAGGGTTCAAAAAAGGGGGCTGAAGTGTACGAAGTTTCCCCAAACTCTCCGACCCCTCCTGGTGAGGCAGGGCGTATAGCTTGCACAAGCCCCCTATGTTGTGTCTGCAGCTTGATCCAGCTGGAGGCCTTCCTGAGCCGCCTGTGCTGCACTTGTGAAGCTGCCTACCGCGTGCTGCACTGGGAGAACCCGACCGTGTCCTCACAGTGAGTGCCCGTCTGCTCCCACCACCGCTGCCCTGAGGACCCCAGGCAAAGCCAGCTGCCTCGAGAGGGCTCCTGTTGCCCTAGCTCAGGGGAAAAGAGCCCACTAGGCTCTTGTGTGCAGACCTGTACGTAGGCTTGTGGGCTTGAATGCGCTGCTTCTGTTTAGACACGTTCTTTTAGGTGTGGTCATAATATTTTAATAATAGAAAAATAACTCACCATGTAATCTCCCACCCTAATAATAGCAGCCAGTCTCATGTTTGGATTGCCTTGTAGAGTTTGTCACATGCACATGCTCTCTATAGCTCATAGTGTATGTGAGAACCCTTTTTTTTTCACTTATTGTTATCATATAACTGGTTTTCCATGTTGCTACATAGCTTTTGGAATTACTTGTAATACCATATTAATATAGATGGTGATTATACTATAATTTATGGAACCATTCTGTGATATATTTAGTCAGTTTCTACTTTTTATTACTAACCCTGTAGTGCACATTTTTATGGGTATAGCTTTAATCTTTTGAAATTTTTTTTTTCTTAGACTACTAGGATGGAACTATTGAATCAAATGAAATGAATGTTTTTAAGGCTCTTTGTATATGAATAATAATGACAAATAATACTTGTTTAGCCTTCCCCTGGTGCCAGGCACTGTGCTCAAGGCTTTCCATGGTACTGTCTCACTCTTGGTAGTAAACCTATGAGGAAGGTGCTATTTCAGTCCTCATTTTTTTTTTTTTTTTTGGCCGCACCACTCCACATGGGGGATCTTAGTTTCCTGACCAGGAATCGAACCCACGCCCCCTGCGTTGGAAGCGCGTATTCTCAACCACTGGACCACCAGGGAAGACTTAGTCCTCATTTTACATGTGAAGGAAGTAACACTCAGAGAGCCAAGGGACTTGCATAAGGTCACACAGCAAGAAGTGGCAGAGCGGGATTCAGATCCAAGTCTGTCTTATTCTAGACTTCAGAGTCTAGATCCTGAGGAGAGATGTGTGTTGGACCAGTTTAGGCGGCCCCGCCCGTGTCCATTGTGACCTGTTGGTGGTTGTAAATCCTTCCTCCTCACTTTACTTTCCACTTGTTTGATTAGCAGATCTTGTCAGCTTATTAACTGTTCCCATAGCTGTTTCTTGCCCAGACCCCCATGTGGGTGTGCCCTAAACCAGTTTCCTTCTGATCTTACGAATTTCTGATCCTGTGGTTCCTCTCTGTCGATGCAGGTTCTATGGGGCTCTTCTGGGCACGGTTTGCATGCTGTATCTGCTGCCGCTGTGCTGGGTCCTTGCCCTTTTAAACAGCACACTCTTTCTGGGAAATGTGGAGTTCTTCCGAGGTAAGCCCCAGACAGCCTGACAGAGATGGGACCTGGCTCTGAGGGCTGGTTGGGCTCCCCGGTATCTCTACGGCTGATCATCTGTTTTCTGTGCCTTCCACAAGGGGGCAGCACCACACTAGGGTCCTTCCTTGGAGAGTGGTGGGCTCTGCCTCTCAGATGTTCAGTGGGATACAGGCGAGGCTGCTACTAGGGGTCCCTTTCCCTTCCCCGGACAGATGAATCACTGCTCACATGATATGGTGGCTTCTGGGAGATGAGGGAGGGATGTTTTCCCAGTGTTGCCATCTGCCTCCCAGGATGCAGCCCCCCAGGAATTGCTGCCTCATCTCTGTGTGATCCCAGAGTACCTGTCTGCCGTCTGGCTTCTAAAGCACTGAAACAGTCTGGAGAGGCCTTGAGCCGTAGAAGCCTGGGCCTGTACACATGTTGGGGTGATTGCTATACTTGTTTTCCTCCCTGTGGTTGGAAATTAATTATAGAAGCCATGATTTATCGGGCACTTACTACATTTAATCTCTCTTTAACAATCTCATGGGGTAGGTATTGGTACATCTGTCTTGTTTATGAGGCTTGGGTTAGGTGACTTGTTCAGAGTTAGGAGGGCGACTGTTTCCTGCTGCCGAGAGTGGGTGCTGGAGGAGGCGGCCAGCTGGCTGCAGTAGTGGGTACCCCCAGAGCACTGCTCATTCCATACTGATTCTGCCTCCCACCCTGTTCTCCTTGCTCTGGGTAGTGGTGTCTGAGTATAGGGCATCTCTGCAGCGGCGGATGAACCCCAAGCAGGAAGAGAGTGCCTTTGAGAGCCCGCCACCGTCGGATGCCGGGGGGAAGGGCGCTCTGCCGGACTGCACACCTGCACCTGCGCCCACGCCCACAGAGGTGAGCGTTCCTAACCACCCGGGCAGAGCCTGCTGCGGGCAGGCTGCCCAGCCTCCCTGTTACCAGCTTGTTCATACCAAATAACTCCTGGGCTGGCCTCTGTAGTTCCTGCGCCTTCCCAGGCCCATCTCCTCTGAAGTGCTTAATGGTAATGACTACAGTTAACTAGTAGCAAGAGCTACGCTGTGCTTTATTGAGTGTTTACTCTGCTGTTCCAAGTACTTGATAGACGTTAACCCCAGGAGGTGTAGGTTATTTCTGAGAACGAGATTATTCTCCTTTGTAGAAGAGAAGGCTGAGGCACAGAGTGGTTGTCCAGGGGCAGTGGGCCCAGGACTCAGATCTATACCCTGTGGTTCTAGAGCCTGTGCTCTCAACCAGTGCTCTCCAGCCACTGTATGTCCTTTTGTGGCCTTGGTCTCATCTCCCTGTCCTGCTAGGTTAGAGACTGCTCTCTTTCCCCTGACTTCTTCCGTTCTGGCAGTTGTGCCATTTCCTCTGAGGCGTGAACCGTTGTTTTTCTTTTCTTCTTTTTTTTTTTTTAAATTAATTAGTTAATTTATTTTCTGGCTGTGTTGGGTCTTTGTTGCTGCACGCAGGCTTTTCTCTAGTTGCGGCGAACAGGGGCCACTCTCCGTTGCGGTGCGTGGGCTTCTCATCGCGGTGGCTTCTCTTTGTTGCAAAGCACAGGCTCCAGGCACGCGGGCTGCAGTAGTTGTGGCATGCAGGCTCAGTAGTTATGGCGCACGGGCTCTAGAGTGCAGGCTCAGCAGTTGTGGCACACGGGCTTAGTTGCTCCACGGCATGTGGTATCTTCCCGGACCAGGGCTCGAACCCGTGTTCCCTGAATTGGCAGGCGGATTCCTAACCACTGCGCCACCAGGGAAGTCCCTCTTTTTTTTTTTTAATAATTTTTTTTTTTTAATTTTTGGCTGTGTTGGGTCTTCGTTGCTGTGCGCAGGCTTTCTCTACTTGCGGTGAGCGGGGGCTACTCTTTGTTGCGGTGCGTGGGCTTCTCATTGCGGTGGCTTCTTGTTGCAGAGCACGGGCTCTAGGCGCGCAGGCTGAGTAGTTGTGGCTCACGGGCTCTAGAGCGCAGGCTCAGTAGTTGCGGCCCTGCATTGGCAGGCGGATTCTTAACCACTACGCCATCAGGGAAGTCCCTTGAACCATTGTTTTGAGAAATCTGGATGCTGGCTCCGGGGAGGTGGCCTCTACCTTGGGGGCAGGGCTACCATCTCTCTGACTGTAATAGAGTCTCTCTCCCCAGGACCTCACGCCAGGCAGTGTGGAGGAGGCTGAGGAGGCCGAGCCTGATGAGGAGTTTAAAGATGCAATCGAGGTGGGTGGCCTTCCCCGGCACCCTCAGCTGACCAGGTCAGAAGTTGGGTGGTCCTGGAGCCATGTGGCTTCTCACATTCCAAGTCTGGGTTTTTAAAGTTCTCTTATGTCCAAGTGAGAAGCTGAAACTTGCTCTGAGGTAAAACTCACTGGTTCAAAGGGTGCCACTGAACCTCCACCCATCCTTTTGCTGACCTAGGCATCTGTCCTGGGTGCCCAGGGCAGGAATGGCTCTGGAAGCCTCTGGAAAACGCCCTGCTGGGGGAGGTGGGTCATTTACTGCCTTGGCTGGAGACTGTGGGCTTGGTGCCTTAGATGTGGGGAAGGCAGATTTGGAGGAGGGCACTGCTGGGGTCTCTGCCTGCTCTTCTGAAGGATGAGGTCCGTAAGATGTCCCTTTGACGGGTGAGGATGGGAGGTTGGAGAAAGCAGTTGCATGGCCAAGTGCTAAGTCAGAGAGAGTTAGACAGTCTTCCTGGTTTTAGGATAGTGGTTCACACTGATAGTTTGCAGAAGTGTTTTATTTGGCATGCAAAGCTTTAAATTAATTTTTTGAGCCAATATTTAAAAATGGAGAGATTGCGGTGGAAACTCTAGATTTTCAGTTTTTCTAAAAACTCAGAAGCTCTGGGAGCCCTGAGTCTGTAGCAGTCAATGTAGCCGAGGAGTGACTGTCTCCTTTAGAGAAGTCACATAGTCCTCACCGCTTCCTGTCGTCCCCGGTCACTGAGTCCTAGTGGCAGTTGCCATTTATTGTCACGTTTGCACTATGGCGTTTCTTTTTTTTTAAATATATATTTTAAAAATTTATTTTATTTATTCTTTTTTTTTTTTTTTTTTGGCTGTATTGGGTCCTCGCCGCTGCACGTGGGCCCTCTCCAGCCGAGGGAAGCAGAGGCCATTCCTCACCGCGGTGTACGGACGTCTCACTGTGGTGGCCTCTCCCGTTGTGGAGCATTGGCTCTAGGCGCACGGCCCCCAGCAGTTGTGGCTCGCGGGCTCCAGAGCTCAGGCTCAGTAGTTGTGGCGCACGGGCTCAGTTGCTCCACAGCATGTGGGATCCTCCCGGACCAGGGCTTGAACCCGTGTCCCCTGCGTTGGCAGGTGGACTCCCAACCACTGTGACACCAGGGAAGCTCTATGGCTTTTCTTATAGTAGGAAATCACTTCTCTTTATGTCTTTCTGTAAAGCGGGAGATACAAGAAATGGCGGTTTTGTGAGTTTTCACCAGGCCTATGATTTACACCCAGCCCGCTTTACTATTACATTAGCCTCGTCCATGTGGGCATTTACATTTTCAACTGCTGAGATTTCTCTAAGACTTGAAGCGGCTGTGGACTCTGAGTCTTGGTGGTGATGGTAGGGAATATATATAGCAGGGGCTTTCAAACAGGTTTGTTCATGACCTACAGTAAGGAACACATTTTACATCTTGACCCAGTTCACACTTATGTCTGTGAAATATGAAAAACTTAAATGAAACAAAAGTTTCCTGAAAAATACATTGTAAGGGATATTTTCTTTCCTGTTCAATTCTGTTCTATTAAGATAATGACCAAATTAATTTCACCCAGTTTGAAAAGCAGTAATACACAGCTTCCCCCAAGCTTATTTGATGTTGGGGTCCTTTTACAGGGGCCTCTGTTAGCGTCACCCTTTGGGACGTGCTCAGATGAACTCAGCGTAGCACTTCTGTGCTTCCTTTCCTTTGGGGTCCCCCCTCCCTGCAGCTTCCTTCTTGCTATCTTCTCTCTGTTTTCTCTCCTTCTCCCCCGCACCTTGGGAGGCAGGAGACCCACTTGGTGGTGCTGGTAAGTAGCAGCCTTGGTGAGGTGGGCAGGGGCTGGCGGGATGGGGGGAAGGGTGGCCGAGCCGGTGGTCGCCACGCCTCTCAGGGTCCGCCATGCACGCAGATCCCCGAGCCCTGCCGCAAGGTGGGCAGAACTGGAAGCAGCTTTTCCCACAGGAGGATGACGAGGGGGCCCCGTGCCCGGCAGAGGATGAGCTGGTCCTGCAGGACAACGGGTTCCTGAGCAAGAACGAGGTGCTGCGCAACAAGGTGTCGAGGCTCACAGAGCGGCTCCGCAAGCGGTACCCGACCAACAACTTCGGTACGGCCCAGGGGAGGGCTGGCTGGGGGGGCGCCCCGGCCATGGGGCCAGAGGTGCTGGGTTATGAGGAGAGCAAGGAGTAAAGCTGTGTCCACAGGACCCTGGGGAGGTAGCACATGCGCAGAGGGACTGAGAGGGAGGGAACGTGTGTTCCTTCTTGTGTCTCTGTCCTTATTAAATCTTGCGGGAAGATGAGGAATTCAGTTCCAGAAGTGCCACTCCGGGACTGCAGAGAGGTGTGGTCCTGAGGCAGGCAGAGCTGCGGTGGGCAGTGGAGCATAATGGCTGGGAACTGAGTGTGGAGTCTGAGCGCCTGGTGCAAACTCCAGCACTGCTGGATGTCCTTGAGCAAATTATTTAACTTCCCCGTGCCTCAGTTTCCCGTTTGTAAAAGGTGGATAATACAAGTCCTTACCTCACAGGGTTGTTGTAGGTCTCAAACGAGATAATGCTCATTAAGTGCTGGCACGTTCACAGTAAGTGCTTTGTAAGGGGCACTGTTAACATGATAGGCCCTGGTCCATCCCGCAGGTGCCTAGGAGCCTGTCTGGATCTTTCCAGTCCGATTGGAAGCAAATTGAAGGAAACAGTGTCTTCCCCTGGGGATTATGGAGCCCTGATGTTTCTTCTCCCCAGCCAAGCTGGTAGATTGGCTAGTCCTTATTTTACTGGGCATGGAGGTGCACCCAGGAAGGTAGCTTTGGAGAAGGGTGGACTTGACTGTTAGCACAGCTTGGAGACCTGGCTCCGATCAGGAGAGTGGGAGTCGAGCCGAGCCATTTTGATGAAGTTATAGCTGAAGCCTGGAGAGCCGGTGACTTGGGAGTCACCCTGGCCCTGAAGCAGAACCTTGCTTCTGCCTGCTGTCAGCTGACAGGAGGAGGATGGGCTGGCTGCTCTGTCAGCTCTGGTGGGAGTGAGTTCCGGGTGCTGTGCCCTGGGAGAAGCCCCTGGGGTTTATCTTGAAGCATTTGACCCCGGGCGCTCAGGGCCTACCTTCCTGCCCCTGCAGCAACCAGGGCACTTGTTTCCTGAGCGTTAGACCTCCTGGACATGCTGTTTCTTTCTGCTCTGTGAATGTCCCCAGTCATTCAAGATCGCTTCCTTTTATTTGTGATGATTGCTGACTGCTGCTGAGCGCTCTGTGTTCAGTGCGCTTTCTTGTACACTGTCTCATTTAGTCCTTAGAAGCAGCCAGGTTCCGGAAGTCCCAAGTGACATTACACAAGACTTAATACTCTTGTTCTGGCAAATTATACTTTTATATCTATGAATTTTAAGTAAAGCCCCTTAGATGTTCCCATTTGGTGGGTGAGTAACCTGAGGTTGAAAAGAGTGATTTGCCCAGAGTCTTCAGCCAGTACATGGTCGAGTTGTGACTCAAATCCAGGTCATCTGATTTGACTCCCATGTTCTTTCTTTTTTAAATTTATTTATTTTTGTCTGCGTTGGGTCTTCGTTGCTGCACGCGGGCTTTCTCTAGTTGCGGCGAGCGGGGGCTACTCTTTGTTGCAGTGCACGTGCTTCTCATTGCGGTGGCTTCTCTTGTTGCGGAGCAAGGGCTCTAGGCGCATGGGCTTTAGTAGTTGTGGTGCACGGGCTTAGTTGCTCCGCGGCATGTGGGATCTTCCCGGACCAGGGCTCGAACCTGTGTCCCGTGCATTGGCAGGTGGATTCTTAGCCACTGCGCCACCAAGGAAGTCCCCATGTTCTTTCTAACTCATCATCCTCCTTTTGCCCTGGTGTCTGAAGTGCCCTGGTTTTATGCCTATCCTGTTTCTATATTTGGCTTTTGGTTCAGATAATCCCAACCAGGATGGGTGAAGGCTTGTCAGGTTCCTACAAGGATGGCGAAAGGCAGAAAATGCTTCTTTTCCTGAGCCCCCCCTTAGCCCTCCATTCTTCAAGACTGCTTGCTGTCCCTCCCTTGAGATATTCTTAAGCTCTGGGCCGTGAGGGCAAGTGTAGCAGCTCTGTCTTGGGTCTGCCTCCCACAGGCCGGGGTGAGTGAGCTGCTTTGGGGGCCGTTCCATCCTGGCTGCGAGTGGATGAAGGGGATGCACGGGACGAATGAGGGCAGGCTGTGCACGAGCTTCTCCGTGAACTCCGAGTCGGGGAGTCCTAGTGGGAAGGGCCCCCTCTATCCTGGAGGCTCCGTGACCATTGCCTTGGCAGGTCTGTGTGGTCTTAGGCTCCTTCCTGCTCTCTCTGCCCCCGTGGCATCCTCACATGGTGAGTCAGGACCTTGGCTGAAAATAGGGGCAAGAAGAGTTGGTCGGTGTCGGAAGGGATCAGGGTGCCCTCCTCCTCCACATGCCTGCCTGAGCTGGCGTCGGCACACAGAGCCCTCCCTGGCTCCAGGTCTGTGCGTGGTACGGGGCTGTTTCACTAGACCACGTGGCTGCCTTGGGGCGGTTGGCCCTGGTACTCCATCCATTTGAGAGGGGCCAGAGTGTCAATCTTTGAGCAGCTCCTTTCCCCTGTCCCATGCCCCTTGCTAAGGAGAGCCAGAGGTGGGCGGCCTTGACCTAATTCATAGTGTGGGGGACAGAGTCTTGGAGCAGCCTGTTTCCTGGGTTGGCATCACCAGCCAGCGGGGCGCTATGCTCTTCTCTCTTTTCCTCTGCCAGGGTCACGGGCTGACAGACAGCAACAGCAACAGCATCTACCTTAAGCCCATTGGTGTCAGATTTCTCCTGCTCTAGCTAGGGTCCCCTCTCCTTGAATGCAGGGAGTGTCCTTTAGCAAGAGCTGCAGGGGATTCTGGGTGGACAGAGAAAGGGACCACATCGTTTTGGGCCTTTGTGTGAAGGTGAGGCCTGGTGCTGTGTACCTGGCCAGACAGGTGGTCCAAGAGGCCCAGCAGTGCACCCTGAAGCTGATAATTCCTCTGGTTAGATCACAGGAGGCCTTTGGGCCCCAAGTCTGGAAACCTCCTTCAGTAATCTTGTCCCCTCTCAGGTTTTTCTGGGACCCTAGCCGGCTCTCTTCTGGGCCCACAGCCCTTGGTTGGCCTCTCTGGTCCCCTTTTGTGAGCCACCCTCCTGCCTAGTATGGACCCCTGCCTTTTCTCCCCTGGCTCAATTGCCCCCATCTGCATGGAGATTTCTGTGTTGAATTATAGTCAGTATTCTTGGCGGCAGCCCTTGCAACTTTCCTTGTTCTCATAAGTTTTTGCTTCTGCTTCTGGAGCTCACTGAAGTCATAAGGGCCCAGTGTGGCTTTTCCTCTCCTTCTCCATCCTTTTGATTTTTTTCACTCACCTGCATGTGCCCTCTTCATCAGACTGTGTCCTTGTTGCAGCCCACCTTTTCCTTCTTTAATTTTCCTGGAAGCATGGGTGGGTGGTGAGCACAGCTTCTATTAAGCCCCTTTGCCTTGATGTCGCCTCGAAAAGAATGGTCGGGGGAATTCCTTGGTGGTTCAGTGGTTAGGGTTCCGCACTTCCACTGCAGGGGGCACGGGTTTGATCCCTGTTCGGGGAACTAGGATCCTGCATGCTGCGTGGCGTGGCCAGAAAAGAAAAAAAGATCTGTTCTCTCTTCCCCATCTTTCATCTCTTCTTACACCTCCCTTGCCTCCTGCCAGCTGTTTTCTAAGCTGCTACTGACTTCTCTGCTTGAAACCGTGTCTGAAACCTTGTTGACTCATTGTGTCTGGTGGCTTAGGCAGGATCTCTTTCCCGGCTGTATGTCACCCCGTCCGCCCACCACTCTTGGTGCCTGCACCTCTTGCCCTGTGCATCTTTTTGGAAGGTGCCTGGTTCTGAGCTTCTCTTCTGGAATCTTCAGATGACAGAAAGCAGGAGTCTGGTGTTTTAGGAGGCATTTCTCTCTTTACCTGTGGGCAGAGTACTTGTAAGGAGACACTTTGGAAGGGGTTGTGTCAGGCAGGTTTCATTAGAGATCGTTGGAGCCACCTTCTCTGAGGGATGCCTGTTGTCAAGTCCCTGCCAACTTGGTGTGATTTCCAGGGGGTAGATTCTGCTGGATGTTCTTTGATTTGGGCTGGACCTACAGGTGGGGGGGTCTCTAAGCCCCAGGTGGGAGCAGGGACAGCAGCTGTGTATAGTCCGGGACATCGATTCTCGGTGGCCATCGGTTTTTCCTTCTTAGTTTGAATCCCTCCTTCTGGCTCTGGATCTGGACTTTGCACTCTGCTCCCAGCCAAGGAGTCTGGGCTGGGCTGGCGCCCTGAGTGTCCCCATTTAGAAGAGTCAGGAGAAGGCGAGAGTTGCAAGGCCTGGGCTGGGTCAAAGCTGAGCTGCTGCCTCTGTTTCTCAGGGAGCTGTACGGGCTGCTCGGCCACCTTCTCAGTGCTGAAGAAGAGGGTAAGTCTTCTCGAGGGTGTGTTTGCTGGGGACTTGGGACGAGATGTAGGGGAGTAGCTCGATGTCACAGATGAAGTCTGACTGCTTGGGCCACATTGGGCCTGGGGTCTGGTCTGAGGTTTGCTCAAATGAGTGGGTCTCCGCTTGCCCCTGTGCCCATGGCTTCACCAGCCTTCTCGTGGGATGTCCCATCTGGTCTCAGTCCTGCCCCGCTAGGGCACCTCCCCACTCCCATAGTTGTCCCAGGTTCTCTGGGTGGGGCCAGCTGGTGGAAAGGAGCTCCAGGTGCCCGGGGGCAGGTGATCCAAGACTGACCCTGGCTCTTGTCTGCAGCGGAACTGCAGTAACTGTGGAAACAGCTTCTGCTCTCGGTGCTGCTCCTTCAAGGTACCCAGGTCCTCCATGGGGGCCACAGGTGAGTGGTGCAGGCTGGGGGTCCGGGCAGCGGGAGGGCGCGCCTGCCTCCCACCTCCTCTGGGGGCTGCTGTGTGTGGGCAGGGAGCCAGGGGTCAGCGAGAGGTCCAGGGAACTGGGGATCTCCTCCATCTCCCTTTAACAAAGGAAAAACGAAAACATTTGATGCACGGACAGGAGTATATATATAACGCATCTGAATCGTGAAGCGCAGTAATGAATACCTCTGAGCGCTCACTAAAGCTAGAAAATAGAGCATGAGCGGCACCACCAAGGCTCCCCAGTGCCACGCCTGCCGTCCCCAGGGAGACCACTGTCCTGAATTCCATTCTCTTTCTCATTGCCTTGGTAATGCTTTTAACTAAATAAAAAAAATAATTTCTTTTCCTTCTATAAAAGCTATACCTACTCATTGTAAACAAAACAAAACAAAAAGCCAAAGAAAGGAAAACATTCCTAATCTCTCCCAGAGAGAACTGTTAGGCGTGGACCCTTCCCCGTCATTAATGCCGTCGCACATGGGATAAATACATATGCATGTTCTAGAAAAAAATGGGAGCATGTATTACATACTGCTTTGCACTACGTTACAATGTTAAATTGAGTGTCTTTTTTTCATTCTTCTGGTCATGCTAGTAACATATGCTTATTCTAGAAGATTTGGAAATTACAGAAGAAGGAAGAGAAAAATAATCTTGTAGTCTTAACCACCCAGAGATAATAACCACTGTTAAAACATTCTGGAAAATTTTCTTCTGGTATTTTATTTAAAAAACATTTTTAAAGGTATTCTTTTGGTGCTAAAATAATTTCTAATGCATAGAACATCTGGGTGAGGCCTGCTGTTGGTATGGTCACCCCCAAAGCCCCCAGTTCCCATGGAAAGAGAATTCTCTGAGGGCAGGCTAGTGAGCTGGGACAGTGAGCTTGTAGGCTGGGTGATGGGTGGTCTGTGTGGGGCTTCGGAGGGTGGGGAGGCGGTTCTAGTATTTGGGGCCATGAGCCAGAGGGCATGAGGAAGCATCTCACCAAGTTCTTCCTCCTTTTCAGCCCCTGAAGCCCAGAGAGAGACTGTGTTTGTGTGTGCCTCGTGTAACCAGACTTTGAGCAAGTGAGAAGAGGGCCCAGGGTCCAAGCGGGCGCCTGTCCCTGGGGCCAGCAGTAGACCCCGCTCTCCCCACCCTTAGCCCCATGTGGCATGTGCTGGGCAAATGTGGCCTGAATGCTAGGTAGGCTTCCCCTTCCTGCCCTCGCTGACTCCAGCCGGGTTCTGGAGCTGTTCTTTACTCCTGCGGGTGGCCAGTAGTGGTTGCTCTCAAACAAGGACTGGAGTGTTTGCCCTGCTCTGCTCTGGGCTGTTAGTGGACTCAGGGCTGGGCAGGGAATATAAGTTAGAGGGCAGCAGTGAGCCAGGCCTGGTCTCGCCTGGGATCAGGGTGTCCCTGCAGGCCTGGGAATTCTAGAAGCCTGGAGGTCAGAGATTGGGAAAAGAGATTCTTCCCCTGCTGGGTATTGGGCCAAGCCCTTGCCCTTTGAGAGCCTGCAGAAGGGCTTGCGCGTGTCCCAATTCTGTTCGAATGTCCCTTCAGGCATCAGGACCTCATCCTTTCCCCACCAGAGGGTGTGGCGAGGGCTATCAAGACCAAAAGTACTTCTAGAAACAAGGTTGAAGTTCCCAAATTCCCCCAGAGGAGGACATGTCTGGGAGGGCCTGGCAGAATCCTTCAGTGTTAAGCAGAGCAAAACGGGCACCCCAGCAGCTCAGAGGGCCTCAGCCCCACCTTGCAGGGACCTTGACTTACAGAATCTCAGCCCACATGTTATTCTGGTGTTTTCAGCTCTGCCGGGTAGATGCTGGGCACTCAGATCACTCCTGCTTCCCATGTTCAGAGCCTTGGGCACCCCTTCTCTGGCCTAGAGCTACGGTTCCCCTCCCTGGCCCCTTGTCCCATGGAGTGTGAGACCAGGAAGCAGAGCAGAGGTCCTGAAGCCCTCAACCTCTGGGGGCCTGAGAAGTGTAGGATCTCGCTGGGCTGGGTCTCAGATTCCAGGGCTGTTCTCCAGCAGGACAGCAGTTATGGGATAAGGCCACTTGGGGTCCCTATCCCCTCTCCAACAATTTCACGTTCACTCTGGGCTCTTAGGGGCACAGTGTCTCTCCCTAAGCCATGAGCAGGCTCGGGCACCCTTCCTTCCCCAGGAGCTTCCCTGCCTTTTTGAAGTATTTATTTATTTATTGCATGGTTCCCGGGAACATGTGGCACAAGGAATGGGATAAAGAGGATGGGGGCTTCTCCTACCCTAGGATGCTTCCCTGAACTCATGGGTTGCCTGGGACTCAGAACCCTGGGAGGCGGAGACGTTTCTATACCCTAAGCAGGGACACAAGGTGGCAGGTTGGGGAGACAAGGATCATCCTAGGCCAGCTTTCTCTCCATGCCAACCAGTCTAGGAGCCAGGGGACTTCTCCAGGCCAAGTGGGGGCAAGTCCCTGGGGAACCAGGCAGGCCTTGGTAGACCCCCTTTCTTGGGCTCCTTTGTCCTGTGGAGATATGAGAGTTAAGTGCTTGTGCTTTATTTACACTGGAGAGGAACTAAAAGGATGTCTGTGTATATGGAGAATTGTCAATAAAAAGGCCTCAAGCTTCCTATGTTTTCGTCCTGGTCCTTGCATGCCCCCTCTCCCTGAGGCTGGAGAGCCAGGTCCCCCCCAGCACTGGCTGAGTTTGCAGGCCTGGGCTGTGTCTGCAAGATGGGGCGGAGGGGCTGCGGAGGCTGAAGTTGGGGTGTGACCTGGGGTTGGGGGAGGAAAGCTGTGCCTTGCGCAGGAGGGGCTCAGCGAGATGCCTGTTGGATTGACTTGAGGCGGCGTCTTGTGACTGTGACCACATTGTGAGGGCTGGGGGTTGGGCTGGGGACCAGAACTTGGTAAATACTAAGCAATGCAGGCTTTAGAATGGAAAGATTTTAGCTAATCCCTCTGAGAAAGCAGAAAAGGATCAGCCCTGGGGGAGGCTGAGAACCAGCCGGAAACAGGATTGGCTGTGAGATGGGAAGTAGAAGCAGTTCTCTGGGAGCTGGGGTTTGGGGCGTGTTTACTGGGTGCCAGGCGCTGTGATACGTGCTTTACACACATTATTTCATTTAATCCTCAAGACAGCCCTAAGAGGTAGGCACTTTTTCTTCCCATTTTACAGGGGAGGAAATTGAGGCCCAGGGAAGTTGAGCAGTGGCTGCAAAAGGCTTGGCATGGCACTTTGCAGACCACACACAGCTGGACTTAAGCGGTGTCTTCAAGACCTTGGGCCTGAGGCAGTAAAGGCGGGTGGAGAGACTCTGCCTTGGAGTCGAGGTCAGGTTGCAGCCACATCCTCATGACCCCATGCGTGTGCAACTCAGACTGCGGTGCCTGAGGGGTCCTCACAGCACACTGAGGCCTCGGTCTGGTAACTTCCCCTAGGACGAGGGAACCCCAGCAGGGGGCCCCAAGAGACAGGGACGCAGCCAGAACCTTGTCCTAGCAGTTTTTACAGAAGAGCATGTTCACTTTAAAAAGTACCAAAGTGGCAAATAAAAGTACCAAAGCGACCTCAGTAGCCTGGTAGTCCAGAGGAACAGTAGAGATGCTGGAGGAGTGGAAAATAGGGCCTTTGAGCAAAAGGGGACAGCAGTGGTAGCACAGGCCCAGGAAGGCGGTTCTTCTCGTGGAGGGCGTGTGTCACAGTAGGTCAGCTGGAGGGATGCTCAGAGATAATCCAGTCCAGCCCCTCACTGTGGGAGCCACACCATACCCATTTGAAGATGCGGGTTCCCCACAGCAAGGGAGGATGGAACCAGAAGGGACTTCCCTTAGAGCAGGAGCAGCCTGCAGTAGCCAGAGAGCATCCCGGTGACAGTAGAGGCGGGGGCTGCGATGGACCGGCTCCACACTTGGCCCTGTTCTACCATTGGCTGCAGCCACACTGGAGTTGCTGCAGGGGCCTTGCCCCCAAGCCTTTCTGTGCTACTTTCCTCATCTGTAAAGTGGGTAGATAGTGATTTCTATCGCGTGTGGCTGCTGTGAGGATTTAATGAGATAGTCCACTCCAGGTGGGAAGCGAGGTGCCTGGCACATAGTAAATGCTCAATAAACACTAACTCGTTTCTCTCATTCTGGCCATCTTTAGGAATATCAAAACAACTCTGCCCTGCATGGCTTAGAACAGCAATTTTTTTTTAAACTAGAGAATAATCATAGATTATTTTCAGGAAAGAATGAAGCCAGAGTATAGTTTGAAAAAGCAGAGTCAATATTTTATGTTGGGAAAATGAAAACAATGTCTAATGGTGAAATACAGACTGTAGCACGAGTAGCTTTCAGGACATGGGATTCAGGGTGTGAGAAACATGGTTTTCATCATCTGGAGTCAGTGGCCTCATAGAAGGAAAGCCACCTCCTTGTCCCCTTGAGGTGCGTGCGAGGGCCTCAGAGCATGCCAGTGATGGACATCTTCAAAGTGCAGGTGCCACTGGGAAAATGGAGCCATGGAGGGTTTTACTAGGAGTAGATTGTGCCTTCCCGCTGCCTGGGGTCCACAGCCTGGAGAGGACCAAAGGTGGGATGGCCTGGAAAGCAGATTGTCCATTGTAGACTTGGATGCCTGGTTTAAAAGATGCTTTCCAGTTTGTTCTCAGGGACCCAGTGAGGGGACAGTAGCCAGGTCTGCGACAGCCCTGGGACCTGCTGGGCAGACCTGGATGGATGGCCAGCTCCCACAGCCTGGCTTGGGTTGAGGGTTCTGGCCATCTTTTCATGGGCTGCTAGTGGTGGGGAGCAGCCTCCAGTGAGCCTTGGCAGACCTTGAACTGGCCGTGGTTTGTGGGGTCTTCGGGATTTGAGGTCGTTGGTCACCTGGCTCTCAGAGCTGAAGCCAAATGAAGTGCCATTTTCATCCCTTTGTCTCCATGGAACCTTCGAGGCCCTGGCTCCAGCATCTATCCTGCAGCTGGTGGCTCTAAGATCATAATACCTACGTTTATTGAGCACTTGTACTGGGCAGTATGCTGAGTGTGTCATCTCATTTAAACCTCGTGACAGTCCCCAAAGCTAGGTTCTATTATTAACTCCATTTCACCGATGAGTAAGTGGAGGCCTAGGGAGGTTAAGTAACCTGCCCCAGGTCACACAGCTAGTAAGCCATGGAGCCGCAATGTGAGCTGTGCCACAGGTGCTTGTCGATGCCTCAGAGAAACTGGTCACCATAGCAGTCCTGGCTGTCACCTCCCTTCTGTTCTGCCTTGTTCCCACTAGCTCCAGGAGGTTCTGAGCCATTGAGCTAACAGGAGGGCCTGCCCACCACCAGCCCTAGTGAAGTGGGCTCAGCCTCCAGGGGAACAGAGGCAGCCTTGTGGCAGGAGCTCCCCCAGCTCCCAGCACCGCCCCATCTCCTTGGCTGGGTCTGTTTCAACACCCTAGAGTAGCACATTCCATTCTCTGGCACAGCTTGGGGCTGGAGGTTCTGGATTCCCCTGGCCCCAGCAGAGCCTGCTGTCTGGGCTGGGACACTGGGTCCCAGCCACACACATTCCAGCAGCAACCACCCCCCACGTTGGATTTCCCAAGGAGTGAACTTTAGCCAGAATTACAGCCGACTAAACAGTTGTGGGATGTGAGCTTCCTTTGTGGGACCCGAGAGGCTGGATGCTGATGGGGCTGAGAGAGGAGGAGGGGCGAAGGGGTGGGCTGCCCTGGGATTCGGGAGAAAAGCCGTGGTTCAAGGATGGCTCTTCTGCTGCTCTCAGGGCCCTTGGAGTGAGATCTGAGCAGGGTCCCCAAAAATCTTCCTGTGAGGCAGGGTAGCAGATGCGTGGCTGCTTGTACACAATCCTGCCCACCTGTCCTCGGCTTTGCCCCCTGCAGGCAGTAGTACAGGGGTTAAGAGCATGGGGTCAAATCCTAACCACACCAGTAAGTACAGCTGTATGTCCTTCAACGAGTTCATTAACCTTTCTGAACCTCAGTCTCCTCACCATTAAAATGGGCATAATAATAGTACCTACCTCAGGAGGCTTAAATTAAAATGCCAAAGTGCTTGAATATTTATATATTAATGGGCTTGATATATACTGAATGCTACTATGGTATTATATGTCTTCTCTCTTCTATTGCCCTACATACTACCTGGGGATGTATTTTCTGATGCAAAACCACAAATGTGAATTCTCTCCCTCTTCTGGAAGTAACAATTGTGACCTTTAGATAAGATGTTCCTGTCTTTTCCTTGCCTTCCTACCAGTAGCATTTCTTAGTTGATTAACAAATCAATTAGGAATTTAATAAGCACTTATTTTGTGCAGGCACTGTGCTAGGTCAAGGCCTTTGGTTAATAAAAATAGTAATTACAATTTAATGAGCATCTTCTAAATGCTGGGCATTGTTTCCAGGTATTTTTCATACATTTCCCTGCTTAACACTCAGCCACCCTGTGAAGTAGACATGATCACTCCATTTTCCAGCTAGGAAATGTCCCCAATGTCACATGGTCATTAAGTCACAGCATTGGAACCCAGAACTGGCCTCTTCTCGCCCGATCCTGAGTGTCATGGGCCTACCACAAATCCCTTCTGTTCTCTATCAGAACTCTCATTTTGTACCCAGCTGAAACACTTCCTCTGCTCCCTTGCAACTAGGACTGGCCATGTGACTTAGTTCTGGCTGGTGAGCGAGAAGTGGAAATCTACCAGGTGGGACTTGTTGGGAAATTACTGTTTTCCTGATCAAAAGAGCCAGAGGCAGCTGACGCGCCGCTTTTGCTCTTAGCCCTTTCCCGCCTTGCTCCCTGGAATGTGGCTGAGAAGTTGGGAGAAGGAGGCACCACCCCCTGGCAGAGCAGGAAGGCAGAATGAGCCTGGGACATGGACCTCCCACCTCCAGACCTCCTGAGGGGGGAAGTCCCGCTGTTTCTGGAGGTTTCTGCTCCACGCAGTCGGATGCCATCATTCACTGATGCGCAGCGCAGATGCTCGCTGGGCAACACCCGCCGCCTGTCTCAGGCTGGCCAGGAGACAGTGTTCTGTGACTGAACTGAATGCAGGGAGCGCTCAGGCCTTGCAGGGCCTCCCTGGTCTTTGGTCCCAGGGAAGAGACTGCCGGGGGCTCTGACGGCAGGTGCTGGGGACAGAGCCAAGGTGCAGAGCAGGGCCTGACTCCTTCGTGGCGGTCGGTGAGGAGCGCCTTGCTGGGGCCTCGCAGGATGGGCTAAGGGAGCCCCTCCCCGCCCGCTCCCTCTCATGGGCTGCCAGCACCTGACAGAGGTCAGTATTGTGCTCCGGCCAGAAGCAGCCTGAGTCCTGTGTATTCAGTGAAGAAATAATCCCTGGTCCTGGTTGACCCTAGAAGTGCCCGTAAATATTTGGTCAGGGTAGGAGGCTGGGAGACAAGGGGCGGTTTCAGGGAGCCAGGTGGGCTGGGCAGGCTTTGGGCGAGCGTGGGAGGCAGCGGCTTCCTCAGAGGTGAGGAGAAACAAGCAGGCCTCAGCCGCCCCTGACCTGTGTGGGGCACCTGACTGCCAGGGAGGTGATTTATGGGCAGGCTGTCAGACCACCTGTTAGCCCACACTGGCCCCTTGTTTCTCTGTGGCAGCGTGCTCCTCTGAGAGCTGCGGAAGCAAGCCAGGGTTTTCCTCACCTCAAGAGAACGTGGCTCCATTGTTTTGGAGGATCAGCAGACCTTGACTGGACTCGGCATCCCAGCTGTACCCCAGTTGGTGAGGAAAGCCTCCTGGGGGTCTCCCTAGCCCCCTGCTCTGGGTACGTCTGCCCTGTCCCTCAGCACCTGCTGACGGTCCCCTCAGGACTCTTTCCAGGCACCACCCCTCCCAAATTCTGGACGTGTTACTGACAGCAGCCTGTCGCCTCCGTTTCAAGCCTTCTCCCCTCGCTGCCCCGTCCAGCTCAAGGTAGCAGCCTCCATCTGCACTGAGCTCGCTGAAGAAGCCCCCCTGAGGCATTATAGCGGGTCCCCTCCCTGCATGCAGGACCAGGACCCTTCCAGCCTGAGGTAACCTCAGCCCCTCGCCCTCCTGCCTTAGCTGTTGGCTTATCCGGATGGAGGTTCTCAGCCCTGGCTGCACACCGCCCCAGTGGGCATCTAGAAACGCTGATTTTGGACCACCCTCCAGAGGTTCAGATTTAATTGATTTAGAGTAGAGCCCAGTATTTTGTAAAAGCTCCCTAGATGATTCGAAGGTGTATGTATTAAAATGCAGGTCTGGGGTGGGGCCTGAGCTTCTGTGGTCCTCACCAGCTCTGAGGTGATACTGATGCTCTGGTCCAGGGACCAGCTTGGAGTAGCACCTGTCCACACCGTCATCTCCTACACGTCCAGTGCCCAGGGGCGTTTGAGCTCTAGGGGTAGGAGTGACACGTTTAGGACTCTGGCTCTTCGGAGTAGTTCCCTGTGGCCCGGCCTTTTGGGGGCTCCTCAGAGCAGGCACTGCCCATGTCAGGGAGATGCTGCAGGACTGTGGGAGCCTTCTGATGGTGGGAGAAGGCTGGGGAACTTGGCGTCTCTGTCCTCCCTCTGAGACAAAAGGACAGTCATCTCCATTGCTGAGTTAGTCTCGTCGTGAGGATGAGAAGGGTGACCCCCTCTATGTGTTCTCGGGGGATCCTGTGAAAACATGGGAATTGCTCTTTTTAGGCATCCCAAGTATGTCTGTGTGGACAGTCCGTGGGTTACAAAAAGGCCTCTTTCGCGAAGTCCTTTCTGAACACCGCACCGAGGAACCAGCTGATAAAGAAATCACCTGGTTAAAACCAGTTTGTTTTCTTTGATTTAATTAAAAACTTAAAAAAAAAAATAGAAAACCAAACCCTACCTGCGTCAGTCTAGTATCTATGGCCTCGCCGCAGTAGCAGTCATCAGGATAAAAGGGACATGCGGAGGCTGAGGAGTGAGCGTCTGGGAGCGGGGCTGGGCTGGGCTTCTCTCCGGCCCAGCGGGAAGGGAAACGGGCAGAGACTGGGAAGTTGGGGAGGCGTGGCTGGAGGGCACTGTGACCCTTTGCTTTCGGGAGGGCTACAATGAGGACACGTGAAGGGGCCCTGGGGGCCAAGAACTGTCCCTCAAGTAGCTCAGCCTAATACTAAGACTTCCCTCTCCCAGGCGAGGCCCCACCGCCAACAGAGGGGAGCCGACACCACCGGCTATTCTGGAAACCACCTCCTCAGGCTGCTTAGAGCTCTGTCTTCTCTCTGCCTACTTTCTCCCAACTGAGAAACCTCTGCTCCTATGGGAGGAAACCTTCAAGGACCCCAGAACCCCTTGGTCAAGGACAGCCTGGCTCCATGTGCATCCCTTAGTGCTTGGGCTGGTAGCAGCTCTGCATGAACCACCCTCCGGCAGGGGCTGGGTCAGCCTGGGAGTAGGGGGAGGCCAGGTGGGCAGGAGGAGAGAGTGCGCCCCAGGGGCAGAGACAGAAGACAAGGCACAGCTGGCTGGGTGGGTCAGGGAGGAGTGCCCTTCAGTGGGGCTCCGCGGCCCCATAGAAGAAGGGGTAGTAGAGGGAGCAGGGGTAGGAGAACATGAACTTGACCGCGAACTTCATCTCCTTGTTCTTCTTGTCCCAGCGGTAGACGGCCATGAGCAGCAGCTGTCCGTCCACTTTGCGGCCCATGACCAGGAAGCTGCCGGCCAGGCTCTCCAGCTGCGGGCAGGGGCAGCCAGCGCCGTTCTTCATGTGCAGCACCAGCCTCTTGGTGTCCTTGCGCTTCAGGGGACCCGGCTTGAGCAGCTTCTTCTTTTTCTGGGCTCCAATCAGCTTCCGGTCCGCGTTCTCTATCTTGATCTCTCTGATGCGCATTTTGACCACTGTGTGTCGGGGTGGACAGAGGGATGGCCTGAGAACCGTCACGTTTGCTCAGGACGCTGGTGGCCCCATGCTTGGTGCTCTGCCTGAAGCTCCAGGCCTGGGGCTTGGGGAGATGGAGCTTCTGCGTGTACACGCTAATATTTATGAAGCTCCCATCATGTGCTGGACTTGCATGGGCATTATCATGTTTCATCCTTGAGGTATGGTGGGGAAATGAGGTTTGGAGAGGTGGTGATGTGCCTGAATTCTAGAGCCTGGGTTGAACTGAGGTCTGGCCTGTGCCTTTCCATGACACCAGGTGCAGGGTGGAGAGCTCTCCGTGGCGAGTGGAGCTGGGTGTGGGCTCCCCGGGGAAGGGAAATATTGGGGGTGGAGCTGACCAGTTGGAGGGAGGGTTTGGTGGAGGGGTGGTCCTTGTGACGGAGGAAGGCTGGATTTCATGATCTCTGGGGATGCTTCCAAACGGGATTTCTGGCTGCGTGTGTGTGTGTGTGTGTGTGTGTGTGTGTGTGTGTATGTTGCAGGGGGTGGTGTTTGGAGCAGGGGGTGGTGTTTGGAGCAGTGGTGGGTCTAAATGCTAGACAGCCGGCTCTGGGCGGGGTGCCCTTCTCTGTCGCATGTGCTGATTTCCATGGGTAAGCACTCCCACCGTGAGCCACTGAGTCACGGAGCGCAGGGTTGGGAAGCGCCGCATACAACCAGCTCTTGCTGAGCGAACCCACCGCTGTAATCTGTGTGCGACTGTGTAGTGTGGGTGGGAGTGTGGAGTGTGGTGCTGTGTGTTTTTGTGTGTGAGAGAATGTCTGTGGTGTGTGTAGGAGTGTGAGTGTGTGGGGTAGTGGAGGAGGTGGTTGAAGGCCAGAGAGCCTAATGGAGTTGGTGGCGGTCACTTAGGCCAGCGTCCTCCTTCTGCAGGCCTCTGGGTCCCCATCTCCGGGAGCAGCCAGGGAGAAGCCAGAGAATAACTTTGGCCGCCCAGGGAAGGACAGTGTTATAAAATCTCTTTCCTTCTCCCCCACCCCCTCTTTCTCTCTCGGACACGCACACACCTTGCAGTAGTAGTGTCCTCTTTCCAAACAGACTGATGACATCAAAGACCTGCTGCAGGAAGGATTTCATTGCTTTCTCTTTTTCATAGACAGAGGAGGCTAAGACACAAAAGGGGAGCCGACCTGGCCAAGACCACATGCTGGGCTGCGTGGTCCGCACAGGAGCCAAGTCCTGACTGCCCCAGGAATGGGGAGGCTCCAGGATGAAGCTGTGGGACGGGTGACCACAGCTCCCCTGGCCAGAGGTGCATCAGGTACTAGGCAGAGGTGCCCAGGGACGAGGGGGCTGCACTTCCATCCTGGAGCCCATCTCTCCCCTCTGCTGCCCCCATCCATATCTGGGCCAAGCCTTCTTCCCCTAAAGAGAATCCAGCCCTGGAGGCCCCTCTGTGGACAGTGTCAAGGGAGGGCTGCCGGAGCCCTGGCCAGGGATGGACCATGGCCTTGAGGGGCTTTTGAAGTCCCTGGGATGACCTGCAAAAAAGAGGTACATTTCTCTGGGGAGAGGGCAGTGGCCACGTGGGCTCTACACTCACCGAAGTCGCTGGAACACATCTGCTCCATGAGGCCATCAGCGCTGTGCTCCATCTCACACTGGGCGCAGATCTTGGTCACTGAAGAGAGAAGCAGGGGTGGGGAGAGGGGATCAGAGTCCATAGAGCCACTTAGGGTTCAGGCTCCCCCACTGACCAGCCACCTCCACCTGCCAAGCCTCCACTTCCTCATCAGGAAACAGGATGATGATAATGATAATGCTCACTGAGTGGCTGTGAAGTTCAAAAGGTCGTGAAGGGACAAAACTGACCAGGTGGACACGATTGCCCCATGACCCTGGCAGCTGTGACCATGATGTGCACTGTCTTTTTCTAAATTTTGTCTCATTTAGTCCTCAGCCTATGAAGTAGGTATCATTATTCCTCTTTTAAAGAAAAGGAAACCGAGGTCCAGAGTGGCTACCCAAGTCTACAAAGCTAGTGAGAACTGAGCTTAGAACTCAGGATTTGTGACTCCTAGATTAGTGCTAGGGTGGGAGTGTTTGCGGGGTCTTTCTAGGAACCCAGGCTCCAGACAGGTGGGTAAATGAGTGACGCCGGCAGGGCAGGGACCGAGGTAAACTGAGGACCACCCAGTTTAGCATTACCAGAACTTCCGATTTCTCAAGGGAAGCCAAAACTCTTTTCGTATGAAATATTCTCAGTTTTGTCTGTTGGCCACACAGATACCTCGGGCTGCCTCTGGTCCTACCTACCACACAGCACCTGACCTCGCTCTCTGTCTCTGCCTCCTGGTGGGCGCCCCATCACGGGGGAGAGAGGGGCCCAAAGCGGGTGAGAGTGGGAGGGCAGAGCCAGGTGGGAATCCAAGCCTGGGATTTCCCTGCTTTCCAGGCTGTTAATGTTCGGGCTCCAAGAAAACCAGAATAAAGGAGCCACGCTGGGATCCCTGCTGGGGACTATGCTGTCTCTGCTTGAGCTGGGTCTTTCTCCCCTGCTTCCTGGTCCCATTACTAACCTGAGAATAGGGGGTTTCTCTTCTCTCAACACTCTTTGGTCACAGGACCCCCACCCAGCCGCAACTCTCAGGTCCTGTGTGGGTGTGTAGGACTGGGGACTGCATGGGTGAGGTTAGCTTTGAGGGGTGGGTGGGGTGTGGTGGAGTCCAGTTGTTTCTGGGGGGCCGGGTCAAATGGAAAATGGGGGAGTGGTGCTGCCCCTTGGGAGAGTCCCAGAGCCAGGGGCTCCCTAGATTCTGGGTATTAGCCACCCAGGCAAAGCTGCCCTGCTTGGTGCCACTGTTTATTCTCCTGTCTGGTGCCCAGCCTGGGCTTACTCTGCCTGGAAGGAGTTTGGCAGACAGTGGGGGGAAGGGTGAGGGGGTGCACAGTGAAGGGGAGGCTGAGACCAGAGAGGAATTAGGGGTAATGGGATTGGGGGCGGTGGGTGGGAGGTGGCACTTAGGATCTCATAAATTTTGGGAACCTGGGATTGCTTCCTATCTTACAGATGAGGAAACCAAGGCTCAAAGTTGAGCAACTTGCCCAAGGGCTCCTTGTCAGGGGCCGAGCCTGGCAATCTGCTCACTTTTCTGCACTGAGCCTTACCCAAAGGTCTCCCAACCTGGGGGACTGGGGAAAGAGTGGGAGAATTTAGGGTTCCCAGGTACAGAAAATGGGGACAGGGTGGAAATCATAGCCCAGAGTGTGCTTAGCAATCCTGGGCATTTGTGGGCTGAGAGAGGTGATAAGGCATTTATTGGAGGCCTCAGGATGGGGGGATAGCATTGGGCTCCCCCAGGGATTCCAGAAGCTTGGGAAGGTGGGAGCTGCGAGGGAAGTGGGGGAGGTTTCAGGAACGGAGTTGGAATGGGGGAGAACCAGTGGGAATGTCCACAGCCGCAGGTGGGAAGGCTGGTAGGCTTCGGGGCGACATGCAGGGCTGAGCAAAGACGTGTGTGTGGCACCTCTGGGGGCTTGAAGAGCTGTGCTAAGGGGTTGCTAAGCGGCATCTATCCCGTCGGAGCGCGCGGGGCGCTGGGGGTTGGGGGTAGGGAGGCGGCGGCGGCGGCGGCAGCGCTACCTGGAGGCGCGGTGGCGGGCAAGTGCCCGAACTGCACAGCGATGCAGAGGTCGTTGTCCAGGGGGAACTTGTGGCAGTGCAGCATCTCGGGCCAGGGAAAGCCATAGGCCTCCATGAGCGGCGCACAGCCGGCGCGCACGGCCTCGCACAGCGAGCGGCAAGGGTAGATGGGCCGGTCGAGGCAGACGGGCGCGAAGAGCGAGCAGAGGAAGACCTGCGTGTCCGAGTGGCAGCGCTTGGCGAGCAGCGGCAGCCAGCTGCTCGCCTGCTGCTTCACCTCGGCCAGGCTCTCGTGCTCCAGCAGGTTGGGCAGCCGCATGCGCTTGTAGCCCACGGTGTGGCAGAGCGGCAGGTCGGCGGGGATGTCGAGGCACTGGGGCGGCTTGGAGTACGAGCGCCCGTGCAGCGGCTCGGTCTGCCAGCCGTAGTAGTCGTACTCTTCGCCGCGCCCCGGCGCTCCGTGCAGCGCCCCCAGCAGCAGCGCCAGCGCGGCCGCCCGCGCGCCCCCCGCCGCCGCCCGCATGGCTGCACAGGTCCCCGATGCTCCCCTGCCGCTGAGGTCGCCCAAGTGGGTGGCAGCCTCGTCCCGCGCCCGCGCGCACAGAGTGATCCTGGCGCCTCCCACCTTGAAGCTCCAGCCCTGGCCTCGCCGCGCGCCCCAGCCAATCTCCGGCCGCCCGGCCCCCGCCCCAAGGCGGGGAGGCAGGGTGGCGCCCCCCCTGCCCCTCCTGCCCCGGGGCCTGCGCGTCCCGCTCAGCGCCGGCTCGTGCGCCCCTCTCCCTCTAGCCCACTCCCCTGCCACTGACCCAGCCTCGCCTTGCGCCTCTCCCCGGGGCTCCCTCACTTCCCTAGGCTTTTCCCTCGCCCCTCGCCTTCTCCATCCTTCCTCCTTATCTCTCTCCGCCACAGCCTCTCCTGTTCCTTTTCTCACTCACTTCACTTGGTTATCTCTCCGTCTCGGCCCTTACCACTCTGCTCTGTTTTCTCTTCCCTGACACCTCGGTTCTCCCTTCTCTCGGCAGGAGGCTCCTGGCTTCCCACACCCTCCTGGTCCAGGCAGGCAAGTTCTTCACTCCCAGTCCTCACGCATTTATTGAGCTCCTGCTTGGTGCTGGGCAGCGTGCTGACTGCTGGGGAATCAGAGAGGGATATGATCCAGAACCCACCTCTGGGACATCACAGCTTAGTGGGGGCAAAGATAATCATACCTACTATTTAGTGAGCGCTTATTAAGTGCTTCAGACGCTGCACAGCACTTCACAACCTTATCAACCATTTCCAGTGATAGCTAACACTTATTGGGTGCTTCCTATGTGTCAAGTCTGTTCTGAGCATATTGCATAAACTACCTCATTTAATTCTCATAATAATGCTATAAGGTGGGCAGATACTATTACTATCCTCACTTTACAGATAAAGGCACTGAGACAAAAAGGTTAAGTAAAGATTGGTGCCAGGACTTGAACCCAGGAAGTCTGATTCCAGAGTCAGAGCCCAGATATGACCAGGAGGTCTGGATTCTGAGTCTGCAGGCTTAATGACTATGGTGGCGGGGTGCTCAGAGAGGTGAAGTAACTGGCCCTTGGTCACATTGCTAATAGATGAAGGAGCCATGATTTGAGTCCAGGTGTTGGGTTCCAAAGGCCAGGGTTTAACTACTCTGCCCTAAGATAAATTCCAGCCTAGGGTAGAAAGCGCTAAGGGAGGAGACTGTATCTCCTCTGGGAGCCCAGAGAAGGAAGGAATTGAGGAGGATATCCAGGGGGACATCAGAGAGGAGGCAGCTTTCAGGAACCCCATGTCTGGGGTCTTTTCCTTGTCTGGACCCTGCCTTTCATTGGCTTTCCTGTGGGAGGAGCTTTGGACAAGAGGCTTGAGGAGGGGGGGCTCCTTCCTGAGAACCTAGCTGGAGAACTGACCCCCCAGCCTTTGGTGGGGAGGGTACCCTGGGGAGGTATCTTGTAGGAAGGTTTGGGGTGCTATGGGGGGCAGGAGTTCTGGGGCGCTTGCCCCCTCCACTCTTGCCCTAACATCCTCCCCATCCCCATCCTCCTGAATGTTTCCAAGGCTCCCATCTTCCCATGGATCTATCCTTGCAGTGGTAGTGGAGAGGGGTGAAGGATCACTTCTCTTAATATTCAGCAGACACACAGGAAGCACTTACTGTGTGCAAGGCTCGAGGTGTGTATCCCACAGATGGGGCTACAGAAATACAAAAGACATAGGCCCTGCTTCATCTGATCCAGTCGTGAGAAAAAGACACAAGGCAGGACAGAGGAGGCAGAAGAAAATTAAGCAGACAGAGCCCTAGGGTGGGACAGGATGTTCTTTTGATGTCCAGGATGACCTAGTTGGGTCTGGGGAGAACAAGCTTTCCTGCCCCTTCTCCCTCTCCCAACCCCAGCGTGAAGAGGTTCTGGGGATGACCACTCAGAAGGTGAAGGACCACTCCCTGCAGGGCCAGACAGTGTAGTAATGGTGCAAGAGCCTGGACTCTGCAGACGGAAAGAGCCAGGTTCAAATCCAAGTGTATACTCTCCGAGTGACCTTGGGCAAATACTTAGCCATTCTGACCCTTCATTTCTTTGTTTGTAAAATAGAACCGCCTCAGCAGTTATTGTGAGGGGCAAACAAGATGGTGCATGGAAAGAAAGCCTCCCGCACAATGCCAGCACATAGTAGATATCTAGGAATGTTAGATTGCCAAGGGATGTGTGACTTTAGGGTATAAATGTGTGTGTTCTGAAAGCTCCCTCGGACACCTTGGCCCTGGCTCTGGTTTGGGACTCAGAGCAGCAGTTCCGTTCCCTGCACTCCAGCCTACCCCTCACCACCCCCTCTGCGCTTGGCAGGGCTTCTGCACTCCAGGGGAGGTGTGGTTTCGGTCCCTGGCAGGGGGTGTTGGAGCTCCCAGATGGTTGTACAAGGTGCTGGCTCCCTGTGTAGCTGGTCTCCTGTGCTGTTCTTGGCATCCCAGTGCCTGGCCTGGACAGAGTGAGGCATTGTTCCTGCTGCTGCTTATGTAAGAACTACACATGGTCTGAGAGCCGGGGGAGTCTGTACCTGGCAGTTCCAGGGGCTCCGAAGAGCAGAGGGGCCAGGCTAGAAACTTCCTGGAAGAGGAGGATGGGTAGGCTTTACCCGGCAACTCTGCCTTGGGGACCCACGAGGCGCCCTGCCATGGGGCCCATGATGAGATTGAGGAGGGAAGCCCTTCACAGGAAAGGAACCCAGGTAGGGGGCTGCACCCTGGGGTAGCTGTTCAGGGACGCTCTCCCCCTGTGGCCAGAGAAAGGAGGAAGCTGCGCTCTGATGTCGTATCCCTTTCTGATGAGGCTGTCCCAGGGCCTAGGCAGCTGGGTGGGACACCTGACATGCTGGGCATCTGTCCATCTTGGAGCATCTGCTGTCTGTCCAGGCACACGTTTCCCCCAGCTGATGGAGGGAACCACTTGTTCAAAATGTGTATTCATGGTTTGTTGTAAGCAAAGTTCTACACAGAGAACTCTTAGATTAAACTTGCTACTTATTGGGAATTCCCTGGCAGTCCGGTGGTTAGGACTCCGTGCCAAGATCCCGCAAGCCATGCGGTGCGGCCAAAAAAAAAAAAAATTGCTAATTATGTTATCAAATCCTACATTTTTCTACTTCTTTAGTGCCTACTTCAGTGGTTCTCCTTGTGGTCAGGGTTCCCTTGAGGGTCCCCAAGTGGCTTTCAGGGAGTCCACAAGGTCAAAATTGTACGTAATTTGAAGATCCACTCAAGGTACAGGATAGACCAATGGATTTTAAGGATTTTACTCTGTTGAGTAAGAAAAGTTTATTGATGTGGATTCAGATTCTACATTACAACCAACGTTTAAGGAACTGTCACCTGTCAGTTTTTTTGTAGTATCAGTTTGATAGCCATAATATCTAAAAAGGCTATTAAAATACTCTCTTTTCCAATTACATTTCTCTGTAAAGCCAAATTTTCTCCATATATGTCAACCAGAACAACATGTAACAACAGATGGAATGCAGGAGATATAAGAATCTGACTGTCTTCTATTAAACTAGACATGAAAGAGATTGCAAAAATGTAAAACAGGGCTTCCCTGGTGGCGCAGTGGTTAAGAATCCACCTGCCAGTGCAGGGGACATGGGTTCGAGCCCTGGTCCGGGAAGATCCCACATGCCGTGGAGCAACTAAGCCCGTGCGCCACAATTACTGAGCCTGCGCTCTAGAGCCTGTGAGCCACAACTACTGAGCCCATGTGCCACAACTACTGAAGCCCGCGTGCCTAGAGCCTGTGCTCCA
Organism: Balaenoptera physalus; assembly: GCF_965194825.1. Lineage (NCBI taxonomy): Eukaryota > Metazoa > Chordata > Mammalia > Artiodactyla > Balaenopteridae > Balaenoptera > Balaenoptera physalus. The sequence goes on along the minus strand of NC_138893.1, from coordinate 53,219,318 downwards.
CAGCAAGAGAAGCCACCGCAGTGAGAAGCCCGCACACCGCAACTAGAGAAAGCCTGCGCAGCAATGAAGATCCAACGCAGCCAAAAAAAAAAAGTGAAACAGTGCCACTCTTCTCACTAAATTTTTTTTTTCACTAAATTTTTTTGTTTTGTAAAATGTAATTACTTTTCACAAAAATTTGTTATTTATGTTGACATATAATGGGATTATTACAGTTATTTGAAATGAATTAATATATACATTTTTTCTCAGTTTTCATTTTAACCATTGTAGATGTTGATATAAATGGTAGATATCTATATAAACAAAAGTTCTTTGATTTAATCTAAAACCTCAATAATTTTTAAGGGTGTAAAGAGGTCCTGAGACCAAAAAGTTTAAGAACCACTGGCTTACTTCCTCTGTTCATTTCTGATAGAGGTGTATAAAATCTACTTTGTGAGGTTTGCTAAGTTTTCCTTTTTTTTTTTTTCTTTTGATTCAATTTTGCTTTATATACTTTGAAGCTGTGTTGTTAGGAGCATAAAGTTTCTTTTTTTTTAAAAAAATTATTTATTTATTTATTTATTTTTGGCTGCATTGGGTCTTCGTTGCTGCTTGCGAGCTTTCTCTAGTTGCCGTGAGCGGGGGCTACTTGGCTACGCTTTGTTGCGGTGTGCAGGCTTCTCACTGCGGTGGCTTCTCTTGTTGCAGAGCACAGGCTCTAGGTGTGTGGGCTTCAGTAGTTGTGGCACACGGACTTAGTTGTTCCGCAGCATGTGGGATCTTCTCGGACCAGAGATCAAACCCGTGTCCCCTACATTGGCAGGCAGATTCTTAACCACTGCTCTACCAGGGAAGTCCCTGGAGCATAAAGTTTTGTGATTATTGTATGTTCTGGTTGGATTGTAATTTTTATCTGTATGAAATAGCCTTCTTTGTTCCTTTTAATCTTTAGTCTTGGGAAAAATGATTCCATGAACTAACATTTAGCTAATGCCTGCTATGGGCCAGGCATACACAAGTAAGAGTCTCAGTCCCAGCCCATGTGGAGGACGTAGACACACGAAGGCAGTGAAGTGTAGCAGGAGGAGCCAGGGCTTTGAGTCAGACTGACTGGTAGTGAACTCTGACCACATCCTAGTTGTGTGTCTTTGAACATATGTCTATTGAACTTTAGACCTGTGTTTATTCATTTGTAAAATGTGGTTAGTAACGTTTATTTACTGGGTGGTAGTGAAGATTTACTAGATAAAGGATGAGAGAAGCACCTGGCAGAGTGCCTGGCGTCCAGTAGCTCTGTGATCAGAGCTATAACAGAGCCAGGAGCCAAGAGATCTGCCCCATTCGTGCCTCTACAAAGCCTCTGGGAGAGGCAGTGTGTAGCAGTGGGGAGTGCACCATGCTTGGATTCTGAAGATCTGAGTTGTATGTTTTCAACTTAATAGCAAGTCCTTCCCATACCCTGAGTCTCAGTTTACTCATCTGCGGACATGAGGAGGAATGCATCTCTGCCCTGCATTCTCCATGGGGCTGTCTTGAGGATAATGAAAAGGAAGGGAGCTGGGATGATGATGGAGGTGAGGCTGTGAGAAGCCTTGGCTTGAGGTGGGACCTCTTCTATCCCTGGCTGTGAGGAGGTCCTGCTAGCACAGGCTTGCCTGCCTCCTGGAGGGCTGGGATGCCCGAAGAGGTGAGAAAGAATCTTGTCCTTATTCCAGAGCCTCCTGGAGTTATCTGCCTTTTACAGTCTCAGTGTTCCTCTGCTGGGACACCTGTTTTCGTAGCAGCTGCTGCTGAGTGCTCAGCAAAAAGCCCAGGGTGAGTGGTCTGTGAAGTTAAGAGAACTATTAGTGCTAGCAGGGACCCATTTCTATTGTCCCCCAGCATCCTCCCATCCCCCACCACTTTCTATAAGAGGAAACTAGAACTTGACGTTCCTGACTTCCAGTCCAGTGCTCTTCCTACCACACCTACAGCACTGCTTTACTTTCCAGCATTTTAGTTTTGTCGATTGCAAAGTCAACATCTGTCCCATAGGCCCCCAGCTGCGCCGAGCCTTCCTGCTGCACAACCTGTGCTGTGGGCAGAAGTTCAAGAAGGCCTGTTCAGGATCTCTGGGTGCCCTGGTGGCAGTGGGGGCCTGGTCCTGGAGGGGCTGGGCTCCCTGTCACTGAATCGAGTGGCCAGGGAGGTGACGTAGTCCTCCCTTCTATGAGCCTGGGCACCAGCAGGCTCTCCATTTGTCCTGGATCTCATGTGGCTCTGCAAAAAAAGCAGAGGCCAGTCTTGTCTTGGGCCTGGGTCTTGGTCTAGTCTAAGAATGACTGTCTGAAGTACAAAAGGAAGTGGGGTGGAGGGAGGGCACGGCTGGTGGTCTCTGGACAGGGCTGGGATGGAGAGAAGGCTGAGTAATGCTCTCCTCTTCTCTCTGGGTCCCCAGCACACCTGGGAGCCCCGAGCTGTGGCTGGTGGGCAGCCCAGCTAGAAGCACATCAGAGACGCAGCCAAATGTTTGGGTTAAGACCACAAACTCTGGGGACTTCTCTGGCAGTCCAGTGGTTAAGACGTCGCGCTTCCACCGCAGGGGACACAGGTTCGATCCCTGGTTGGGGAACTAAGATCCCGGATGCTGTCAGCATGGCCAAATATTTATAAAAAAGAGGAAGAAGAAGAAAAAAAAGACCACGAACTCTGGAGCAAGACTGGATTCTAATTTCATCAATGCTACTTGACCTTGGGCGAGTTATTTAACCTGTCTGTGCTTCAGTTTCCTCATCTGTAAAATGAGGATAATAACAATAGTGCCTTATAGGGTTATTGGGAGGATTAGAGTTCATTTAAAAATTGCTTAGAATGGTGCACAGAAGAGAGCTTTCTATATAATAGTTAGTTAAAACTACTGAACATTGGCATGACAATGGTCTTTAGAGACTGTCACCAGATTCTGTGGCTCCTTGCTCCTAAATTTCTCGTAAATACACCTGTGCTGTCCCTTTCTCACTGCTCCTCCTCCTCAATGCTGTCCTTCCTCACTGCTTGGGGCTGCCCTCTGGTCTTGTTTTCCACTCTGCAGGAGCGAATCATCTCAAACTGCAAACATGGTAACCTCACCCTTCAGCTCAAGACCGTCAGTTGCTCTGATTGCTCTTAGCATAAAGTTCCTCCCAAGGCTCCAGGTAGGCCAGGCCTTCTGGCTGGGCGCCCTCGTAGAACCCCAGACCTTCCTATGCAGCCCTCATCTCCTGCTCATCATCTCACTAGGTTGATTTTTTTCCATTTCTGGCTTCCCAGTAGGCTGAGGGTTCCACAGAGGCAAGACCTGTCTTGTCCATCTCCGTTCCTCTGGCTCCTAGCATACTGCCAGTCACGTAGTAGATGCACAATACATGTTGCATGAGTGAATGACTGACTGGACAGATGAATGCTTGGTGGAAGGAGGCAGCAGAAGAAAGGAGTCTTTGGAGCCAGATGGGCTCAGGTGGGAGCCAGCTTCCTTTAACCTTTCTTGGTCTCTGTTGGAATTCTTGGGAGGCCCAGGGAAGATGAGGAGGGTTATAGGGTGACTGAGGGGAGAGCTGGTGAGGACTGAGTGGAGTAAGTTGAGTAGCATGAGATACTTGCTGAGGGACTTGGGGTGATGGACAAGTCCCCTAAGCTCATGTAGACTTCCCCTGCTCCCTCCTTCCCCCTACTCTCTTGAACACTTGTTTAGGGCATCCTAGGTGCCTGGCATAATGCTCTGTGCTTTCCCATACGTTACCTCATTTAATTATTCCAATAGCACTGTGAGGGAGGCATTATCATCCTCATTTAATATGAGAAAATTGAGACTCAGAGAAGTTTAGTAACTTGCCCAGAGTCACACAGCCAAAAAGCAGAGCCAGGACTTGAACCCAGGATTTCCCCCTGTGGCTTGTGGATTCCTGTCCGCATGTGAGAATGTCTGGAGGGAGTTCTACCCTGGCTAGCACTGACCCAAACTGCCTTGCAGGGGAGGGGGAGCCCTGGGGCCAGAGCAGAAACTTCAGTGGGACTCAGGTAATGAGGCTGCAGCGGGTTTGGCCCTGGTTGGCTGGGCCACTGCCCTCAGGGAGTATGAGGTCTAGAGGGGCAGCCAGCTGATGAACAAACACACAAGTATCTTCTAATCACAACTAGAGTGGGTTCCTAGTTGGGGGGGGGCGTGGAGAGGTGCCCCAAAGCCTCTCGGTGGAGAAGAGAATGAGCACTGGACGCAGAGTCAAAGGCACCTATGATTAGGCTTTTCCTTTACTGCTTATGTGGGAACTTGGGTAAGACACAACTCCCGGTGCCTCAGTTTCCCCATCTGCAAAATGGGGACTTTCCTTTTGTAGATTTGTTGGTAAGATTAAATAAGTACCTGAAGATGCGTAAAACTGCTCTAGTGTAAGTGCTGAAAGAGTTTTTTGCAATCACAGGAGGTAGGTGGTGCATGGCCCCCACTCTCTCAACCCTGGCTGTGGCTGCATGGGGCCCTTGCGACCCCAGATTTATAAAATGTTTCAGCTGAAAGCTATTCTCTATTCTGCTGGTTCCTGACCACCCAGGGTCTGGGAAGGAGCTACTAAAGCTTCATAAGCTATTTGCCATGTTTCCCCAAATCAACATAGAATGGTGCATTTGCCCATAAATAAAAGAGCAGATTTCTTTGCTTTTGACTGGAATTACACACTCTCAGGATGGAACTCCTCTCACACTGAACAGAAGTCAATTGGCAGTCCATGTCTCTTTGATTAATTTAAAAACCAGAGGCTGGGAGAGGGAAGTGAGTGGCCCTGTAAGGAGAACTATAGGTCAAAGAGGCCCCAGGGACCTTTGTGTTCCCAGTGCAAGGGAGGAAGTCAGGAAGCCCCCAGGAGGTCCTGGAGGGCAGGCTGTGGAGGGGAAACCCAGGGCAGGAGTGGTTGGGGTGAGGGCCGGCTGTTGGGGGAACCCTGGGCAAACAATGGCCTCATTAAGGAGAGGGTAATGGTGGGGAGAAGCCGGGCAGGGCCACGGCCAGTGAATCTCCTCTCCCCCACTCTAGCCAATGGAGCAATTGTCCTCTGCTGTGAGGGAGCTGGGGCCTTGGCCTGGGAACTGCTGGGCGCTTGCCCCGAGGGCCACCGAGGTGGTCACAGCTTCTTTGCCTGGCCCCAGAATGGGTCTTCTGTGCTCGGATGCTGAGGGCTCCGGCTCTAGTGGGGCTACCTGGTCCTTTTTCTTCCAGCTGGCAGCGGTTCAGGGCATGGGTGCCCACACAAGGCTCTCTGGAAAGGGCCCCTGCTTCCGTCCTGCCCACTTCTGGGAAACTGAGGCCCCGGTTAGGTTTGTCTGAGACCTGGGCTCAGCCCACTTCTTTTGGCTCTCCAGTTCCCCACTCACCTGCTGTGCTGTGGCCTTGGATGGTCACTCGATGTCTTGGCTCTCAATTGTTGCAGCTGTAAAGCAGGGGGAGTTGGGCTAGAAGTGCTTCTCAGCTGGATGGATAGGCCGCCCCTGACTGGGTTTGGTCATCAGGACCGCTGGGGCTGCTGCTGGCATTTACTGGGCAGGGGCCAAGGATGCTAAATTCCTGCATCGTCCAGCCCAGCCCTGCATGACCAAGAGTTGTCCTGCCGCAAAGGCCGGCAGAGCCCCTGTGGAGAAGCACTCACGGATCAACACTTTTCACCAGTGGTGTTTTTAAAGTAAGGCGATCCTGTTTTCAAATAATGTGGCTTGTGGGAACTCAGCAGATAAGACAGATGAGCGGGGTCGAGTGTGGTAAGGGCTAGGGTGGGCCAGAGCCCTACCCACCAAGCATTCCCATCCCCAACAGTGGCCCCTGTCCAGTATGAACTCTCTCCGGGGGTGCATGCAGCCGACTGGGCCCTATTTGGCTGTTCTGATTGGTCAGACCTCTGTTCTGATTGGTTGGTGGCCACCCTCATTGGTCATCTCCTGAAATCAGTCAGTGTCTGCACTGTGCCACTTGTTACTCCTCACCCCTGCATACGCCCCATGGTTTTTTGTTTTTGTCTAATGGTTGGAAGTATGATGGGCAGATGAGGTTTGGGGTTGACTTCCTGTGCCTGTGAATTGTCCCTGGCCTCCTGGACCTACCTTGACTAAGCCGGCCGACGTGGGCTGTCACAGGACACACCCCACAGCCAGGAGGGGCGAGACCTTCCCAAATTTGCAGTGTGAGGCCATCAGCTTGGAAGCTGGTTAAAATACCCATTCAGATTGCTGGGCCACCTGCAGATTCCAGTTCAGCATATGTCACTCTCAGGTGGTTCTGATGCAGTGGCGTGGGGACCAAGATGAGGAATGCTGGCCTCGGAGGGGGCCGTGCCCGCTCCCCACTTCCACCCTTCCTCCTGTTCATGGTTGCAGCCACTCTCCAAGGCTCATGGACGTCCTTGAGGCTAAAATGAGAACTCTTTCCCTTCTGGAAGCTTCACACGACCTGCCTCCTCTGCCTGGGGATGTGGTTAGTTGGTTTCCTGTCCTTACCTTCCCCAGCCCCCAGCTCAGGGCTCTGATTAATAAACAGTGTTAGCAGACATTTGTATGTCCAGGCATGGTGCTAAGTTCATTATCATCTCATTTAAACCTCTCAACAATGCTGAGAGGTAGATGTTATTATCATCCCTGTTTACAGATGAGAAGTCAGGGGTGATTGAGGAACTTGTCCAAGGTCACACAGCTGGGAATCTTCCAGATGGATCTGACTCTACTGCCCATATTTTGAGTACCGGCAGGGCAGCCAGCCTGTCCCTCCACCTGTGATTTCATAATCACCCTTCAGTGAGTCTGACCCATGCCAGCACCATTGCTATTATTAGTAATATTATTGATGAGGATTTTAATCTTAAGACTTCCCCAGGGTTCATGTTTAAGGTGAGATCCTCCTAAGGACAGTGGTTGAGAACTGCTTGGGTCCTGGTGAAGCTAAGTCATCTTTATAGGGTGTTTGGGAGTCACATCTGTTATCTTGCTTCATCTGTACAGCAACTGAGGGAGACACACACAGTCAGTCCTCATTTTACAGGTGAAGACATTGAGGCTCAGAGAGGTTAAGTATCTTACTCAAGGTCATCCAGGCAGTAAGCGCTGGAGCTGGAATTGAACAAAGCTCTGACTCTCCCAACCTTCCACGCTTTTCCACTGCCCCACGAGTCTGAATTATGCCAAGGCCAGGAAAACTTTCAGGCCTTTTTAGCCCCCCTTGAAGGGCTCTGAAGACAACTCAGGGTCCACTAGAGACCAAGAGGTCTGTGCCCTCTTGACCTAGTTATGTGGCCAGGCAACTTGGGGTCAGGGAAAGGTGCATTCTTTCCCCTCCACTCACATTACCCAGCCTTTGGCTTCCTGGAATTTTTGTTAAAATTCCAAATCACTTGGCACTAAGTTCTCTTCCCCACAGTTTTTGCGAACAGGAACCAAGCACCCTTCAACTTCCAGACTGCACACTTTCACACCCTTGCCGGCTTTAAACTGGTGCCAAGTCCCCTTCAGGAGAAAGCAGATATGTGAGCAGGACAGCCAGACGGCCAGAGAGTTTGGTTGTTGCTTCCTGGGCCCATCTCTGAGGGGGGCAGAAAGGACCCCACAGACCCCAGTGCAGGTCTTTGGCCTGCCACTCCCTGTGCAGCCTTGGGCTTATACCTCCCTTCTCTGGGTCCCAATTTCCCCATGTCTTTTTTTTTTTTTTTTAACCTTTTATTTATTTATTTATGGCTGTGTTGGGTCTTCGTTTCTGTGTGAGGGCTTTCTCTAGTTGTGGCAAGTGGGGGCCACTCTTCATCGTGGTGCGCGGGCCTCTCACTGTCGTGGCCTCTCCTGTTGGGAGCACAGGCTCCAGACGCGCAGGCTCAGTAATTGTGGCTCACGGGCCTAGTTGCTCCGTGGCATGTGGGATCTTCCCAGACCAGGGCTCGAACCCGTGACCCCTGCATTGGCAGGCAGATTCTCAACCACTGCGCCACCAGGGAAGCCCTTCCCCATGTCTTAAAAAAAAAAAAAATGCCATCCTGGTGAGAGGGTCAGATGAGATAATATATGTAAAGAGGTTTATCGCTATTGTATTTGATTACCTGAAGGTCAAGCTTGTTAAAAAAACTCTGCATTGATGGACATGTTCTGTACCTGTGCCCTCTAATCCTGAAGCCACTAGCCACATGTGGCTACTGGGCTCTTAAAATGTGGCTAGTGCTACTAAGGAACCAAATTTTAAATTAAATTATTATTATTATTATTATTATTTTTAGTGAGATGAAATTCACATAACATGAAATTAACCGTTTTAAAGTGAATACTTCAGTGGCATTGAGTACATTCATAATGTTAGGCAACCACCACCTCTATCTAGTTCTAAAAATTTTCATCACCCCAAAAGGAAATTCCGTCCACATTAAGCAGTTTCTCCCCATTCCCCTTGCCCCGAGCCCCTGGAAACCACCAAGCTGCTTTCTGTCTCTATGGATTTGCCTCTTCTGGACATTTCATAGGAATGCAGTTATACAGTATATGACTTTCCGTGCCTGGCTTCTTTCACTTAACAGAATGTTTTTGAAGTTCATCCATGTTGTACCATGAATCAGTACTGCAGTCCTTTTAATGGCTAAATAATATTAATTTTAGTTAATTTAAATTTAAATAGGCCCATGTGGCTGGTGGCTACTGTACTGGGCAACCAGGAACCTCTGGAGCCCTTCTGGGTAAGTGAGGAAACAGAACCTCCAAGTGTCTGCTGGTAGCTGAGGGGATCCTAGGGGAAAGTGGAAGGAGCCTGGAGGATGAAAAGGCTGAGAAGGGTGCCCCAGGTTCCCCAAAGGAGCCCAAAACTGTGGCTGATGCCTGGCATGCTTGGTGTGTTGTGTAAGTTAACTCATTCCATCCTCGCAGCATCTTTTGACATGGGTCTGACTTACCATCATCCCTATTTTATAGAGGGGAAGACTGAGGCTCAGAGGGATTAAGTCACTTACCCAAGGTCACACAGCTGGTAAGTGAGAAGAGATGGGTCTATGAACCTGGGTCTGGTCCCTTCCCAGGGCCCATGATCTTCACCACTAGGCTGCACAGTCTTTTGACCCTGATCTTGGGAGCTGCCCAGGTGAAGGCAGATCCAGGACTCCAGCTGCACCTGCACAGACCTGCACACCTTGAGGCAGGGCTTTCTAGGCAGGGCCATCCCATGTCAGCCTTCCTGAGCTAAGAACTGCCTGGGACCTGGGTCCCTGCCTCCTTGGGAGTCAGGAAGGGGTGGCTGATGGGACAGAAGAGGATAAGGTGTAGCCTCCCTCAATTCCCCATTGCTTATCAATGAGTAACCTGGCCTGTCAGGGCTCTCCGTGTCCTCTTTGCGCCCTCTTTGGCCCTCCTTGATCTGGGAAGGAGACTTTGTTAATTGCAGACCCAGAGTAAACAGGGCTGGGATAAATAGCAGATAGCTTTCCTGGCTGTGCTGCCCTTTGCCCTTTGGGAAGGGGCAGTGGGAAGAGGCAGAGAGTGAAGGGGAAGGAGTGGTCCTAGGAATGTCTTTGGAGTGGGGGAGGGAAGACTGTCTTCCTGGGGCCCCAAAGAGTCAATGTGTATGTCCTTCTGGAAAGAAAGCCCTCTGCTGGCCTCCCTGTTTGCTGTGCTCTGTCAGAGAGCTGGAGGCCAGTGAGACTCTGACGTTCATCTCTTTTCATCCATCCCCTTGTCCACCCCCCACCCACCCACCCATCCATCCATCTTTTCATCCTCCCTTTCAATATCCTTCCATCCTTCCTTTCTTCCCTTCATCCATTGTCCCCGTATCCTTTTTTCTTTTCTCTTTCTCTCATTTAATTCATCCATTCTTCCCTTATTCTGTCTATTCATCTGAAAGTCCCTTCTTCCTGCCCTCCATCTCTCACTAATCTTCATATCTTTTCTTACCTTTTTATAGTGACCATGTGTTTCTTGAGAAAACTAGGGAGGAGTTTGCGGGGAGTCCTTTGAGCCATGGGCTTCTGAGTCGGGACCCCTGCGTGGCTCTGGTGGAGTTAGCTGCCTGACTTCAGACACGCTGGCCACATGCTCAAGGTTAGATGGAGTCTCTCTTTCCCCGAGGGAGGATAGAACCTTGTTCCTTCAGCCTAGGGACCACATAACTGATTCTCCAAGGGGGGACACTTGGAGAGTGAAAGGGGGTGGTACTAACAGTCGCACCTGGGCAGTGGAGTGACCTGAGACTGTCCTGGGCACAGCAGAACATCTGGTCCCCCTTCCTCAGTCCTAGCAGGAGGGCCTGTGCTCAAACAGCCTTTCTCTCCCAAAGCTGAGCCTGGATCTGGGGTTGGTTCTGTCAGTAGCAACTTGCATCAGCATGAACCCCTTGGCCAGAGTTTGGTGTCTGACCCCATCTGGGAACCCACACTCAGTATGACATGGAACAGTCCTGGCAGGGCTTTCCAGAAGTTGTTTCATGCTAACAGTGCAGATATTATCATACCCCTTTTACAGATGAGGAAATTGAGGCTGAGTATGAATCGATTATCTAAAGCCTCACAGCTGGATCAATAAATCCCTCAACCCCCTCCCAGTTCACTCAATAAAATAATGTCAGACCTACAACCCTGTTTCCAAACCCCAAACCTGTGCCCATTTTATAGATGGGGCACCTGAGGCTGGAGTGGGGAAGGTGACTTCCTAGTAAGTCCGTGGGCTGTGCAGTGGTGGAGACTTTGGCAGCTTAACTGAAGGGCAGGCATGTGCTCAAGGACTCCAGGAGCTAACAACAGCAGAATGTAACAGTGGCTACCATTTATTGAGCCCCCATTGAGTGCCAGGCCCAGTCCTGGGTGCTTTATACATTTTGTGGTGACTGAGCCAGTTCAGGTGGGTGAGCAAGATGGCAGCTAGAGAACAGACCCCCTTAGTCCCCTTTCTTCCTGCTCCCCGCCCTCCTGCCGAGCTCTTGGGTTGATCTGGGGGCAGGATGTGTCCTCCCAGGGCTCGGCCACCACCCATTAATCCCTAACTGCTGCAGCTGGGAGATAAGATAGCACCAGCCCATTAATCAAGGCTGCCTGGCAGGGAGGGTGGGGGTGGGGTGAGGACAGCACCACCTCACAGGTGGAGATAAGCCCCCTTCTACCCTCAGGGGCCGGGGGTAGTGGAGGATGCTGGGAAGTTTGGCCTCAAGTTCCAATCCCTGGTATCTGGGCGTGTGGGTGGAGACTACACTGGGTATGGGGGCAGGTAACGCTGGGAAAGGCAGCCCCAGGGTGCAGGCTGGGTTGAGAGGAGCCAGGAGACCTGGGTTCCAGCCTCAGTGCTCCCCCGGCTGCCTCTGTCTTTAGATAAGCCACCGCACCCCTCTGGGCCTGTCTCTGCATCTGAATGAATGGGAAGGGGCTGGGCTAGACGACCTGGAGGGAACTTTCACCATGAAGGTGCTCAGTGACCTGTGCTGGGACAGGTGAGGGGTGGGCTCACCTGACAGCAGGAAGAGGGCAGAGGCACTGCCTCGGCTAAGGGACAACAGGCTGAGTGGGATTTGTCCCAGACCCCACGTTAGTCACCCTCACAGGAGAGCAAGTAGGCAGTGGTGGTGGTGCTGTGGGCTAGGGATGGGACAGGAGAGGGGAAATGGGCCTTAGAGCCACAGTGCCCTTCAGGGGACCACTCACTACTTCTGGGGCCTGGAATTGTGGAGTTTGATTACTGCCTTGTGTAATCTTGGGTGGGTTCTCAACCTTTTGGCACCTCAGTTTTCCCATCTGTAAAATGAGGATGGTGGTATTTCCATCCTGGGATTTTTGTTAGGAAGATAAATGTAAAGTGCTTATTAGCTCAATGCCTGGCAGATGGCAGATGCTCAGTAAATATTAGTGATTATTCTTTCTTTTGTGGCCAGCTCCACAGGGCCTGGACTCTCTTCAATGCAGATTCTCTGTGACCACAGCTATGGGGAGGAGATTGGGGCAGCTCAACCCTAAAGCAATTGCTGGTCCAAGGATGCTGATTATAAAGTGTATTAGTTATATTTTTACAACTAATAAATGACAAACTTAAAACAGCAAACATTATCTCCACAGTTTCTGTGGGTCGGAAATTCAGCTGCTTAGATGGGTAGTTCTGACTCAGAATGTCTCATGAGGTTGCAGTTAGGATGTTGTCCAGGGCTGCCGTTATCTGAAGGCTTGACATGGGCTGGAGGACTTGCTTCCAAGTTCACGTCTATGGGCTGCTGGCTGGAAGCCACATGGGCAGCTTGAGTGTCTCCATGATGTGGCATCTGGCTTCTATGGATCGAGTGATCCAGAAGCAAGCATGGAGGAAACGTAGTGCTTTTCATCACCTGCTCTCTGAAGTTGCACCATCACCCCCCCCACCCCTTTATTCCATTTGTTAGAGGCAAGTCACTAAGGCCAGCCTGTGCTCAAGGGAAGGGAGGAATATCAGAGACAGACACATGCAATAACAGCTTTTCTATGCCTGGGTACTCTGTGCTGGGAACTTGACACACGTGATATCTAATCCCCACAACCACAGGAATTATGTTTCTTTTATGGATGAGAAAACAGTGGTTCAGAGAAGCTAAGTGATTTGCCCAAGGTCACCCAGCCAGGAGGTACCCGTGGCACTGTCTGGTCTTGGGAGGCCATTTCCCATCCCAGGCACCTCCCAGCTTCAGCCACACCCAAGCCAGCCTTGGCTTTGAAGCCACATGTGACCATCTTGGGTAACAAGGTTTCCTTAGATGTAGGATTAGAAATAATATATGAGGCACACCTACACAGGGCACGTAAAAAGCAGGGACTTTTAGAGCCACAGTGACCTGGGTTCAGATTTTGACTCCACCACCTTCTCTGTGCCTCTGGTCTGTATGGCGAAGTAATAGTACCCACCCTGCAAGGATAGATGAGGTATGCATGTAGTAGGTGTACCGTGCTAGCTGTTATTATCATGGGGTGGGACCGGGTAGCTCTCAGGGCTGGGCTGCTAGAGGGCTCTCTTCCCTCTGAGTAATGTGCTCTCCTGGTGGAAGCATTGTCCCCCTTCCTGGTCTGGGGTCCCCCATCCAGGCCTTGCTTGGCAAAGACAGAGCATCTGAGGCATTTGCTGCTTTGCCAGCCCTGTGGGTAGGGCTGAGGCCAGTGAGTGCTCCAGGGTTGCAGGCCTCAGGGCAGGAGCCCCCTCACTGTGGCAGGACTCAGGCCAGGATACTGACTTCCTCAACCCCTCCCTACCCCTCCTGGCTGGGAGCTCGCCTGAGCCCCTTACTCCTGCCTTCCCAGTGTTTCCAGCGTCTCCAGTGTGGAGGGACCTCCATGCACTTGCCCACTTCTGCCAGCAGAGGGAACAGGCGCTGTGTCTGGGAACCTGGGAGGCTCCAGGCCCCCTCGTAGGGGGTCTCCGGTCCTGGAAGCTCCTCAGTGGGGTGGAGTGGGGTGACTTGGAGTGGAACTGGCAAGGGTGAGGGCTTCATCGCCCGTGAAGGGAGCCGCCTCTGGAGCCCTAGAGCCCAGGTTGGGGCCATGGGAAAGGAAGAGAAAGGGATCCAGAGGAGGAACAGAGGTAATCATTTCTCACTCCATAATCCGTTCAGTGAATGTCGGTCAGTGCCTACTGTGTGCCCCGGACCGTGGTGGCCCTGGGATCCCATGTCAGATGTGGACCCTCACAGGGCCGACGTTCGAGTGGGGAGGCTGGGACAGGCAGATGTGCAAATGGAGTAATTGCAAACATGATATAAAGGACATAAACAGAGGGCTGGGAGAGGCAATGTCTTGGGGCCTGGCTCCACTGCTCAGCTAGGTGACCAGGTGGGGTTGAGGTGAAGCCAGTCTGGGAATCTTGGAGTGGGAACCACTTCTTCTACATGGTCTTTCTAGCGTCGGGGTCCATTGTCACCAGAAATCACCACAAGTCACCATAGGACCTGACTACCAGCAACCTGCAGGATCATCCATGGGGCATACCCCTTGGAGGCCCTACAGTTGGACAGGCCTGGCTTCCAGCCTGACTTATTCACTTGCCAACTGTGTGATCTTGGCTGAGACACCTGACTTCTCTGTTTTGGCATCTCCAAGCACGAACAGGGATTCCTTCACAGCGTGCAGACTGGAATGTATTCATCCAGCTCTGCCTCTGGCCAGCCGGGGGGGCCTTAGGCTCGCGTGTTAGTTTTCTATCGCTGCGGTAACAAATGTCGACCAAGTTAGCGGCTTAAAACAACCTACACACATTTATTATCTCAGTTTCCGTGGGTCAGGAGTCCAGGTATGGGCTAGCTGGGTCCTCTGCTCAGGGTCTCACAAAGCTGCAGTCAAGGTGTCAGCTGGGAGTGGCGTCATCTGAGGTTTGGGGTCCTTTTCCAAACACACATGGCTTTTGGCAGAACTAATTTCCTTGTAGCTGTGGAATTCATCGAGGCTGCGTCTTCAAGGCCAGCAGGAAAGACCTTTCTGATGTGCCACCGGCTTTAAAAGGACTCACCTGATTAGGTCAGGCCCACCCAGGATAATATCCCTTTTGATTAGCTCAAAGTCAACTGACTGTAATATTCCATTATATTCACTGCTTCCACCCACACTCAAGGGGAGGGGATTATTTGGGCCATGTACACCAGGTGGTGGGAATCTTGGAGACCATCTTAGAATTATTAACATGATGAAATTATTTTGACTAGTAATCATGTAATGATCAGTAATGATTATTTTCTTAAATTGTTCTCTAGTTTCAAAACAAGCAAACAGAAGAAATTTCAATTTTAAAGATATTGTTCAAATTCAGTAAAATATTTCACATATAAACGAAAATAGTGCTTACCAAACAAAAGCATTCTACTTCTCACTTCACACTCTGCATCACAGCTTTTGATTTTAAACACAAAACAAGCCTCCAAGTGGTCCCATAGAATGACAGAATTGAAGGAACTCAAGTTCTGGGGTTTTTGTTTGTTTGTTTTTTGTTTTCAAACCTGGTGGGCTATCATCTTTTATTTTGAATTTAGTGTTTAAATGCAGGAATGTGTCATATCATAGGGTTTGGGGACACAAATTACACCTGAATGAGCTTGAATGAATCAGAACAGTTAGGAACTAATCCCAGAAACACACAGGCAGGAAGTAAGCAAGATGTCCTTCATCAAGTGAATGGATAAACTGTGGTACATCCATTCAATGGAATATTATTCAACGAGAAGAAGAAATGAGCTATCAAGCCATGAAAAGACATGGAGGAACTTTAAATGCATGTTGCTAAGGGAAAGGAGCCAATCGGAGAAGGCTACCTACTGTATGATTCCAACTTTATGACGTTCTGGAAAAGGAAAAACTATGGTGACAGAAGAAAGATCAGTAGTTTCCAGGGCCTTGGGGAGGGATGCATAGGCAGAGCACAGGGGATTTTTAGGACAGCGAATGTATTTTATATAATGTGGAATGGTGGATACATTGTATATTTGTCCAAATCCATAGAAAGTACAATGCAAAGAGTGAACCCTAATGTAAATTGTGGATTTTAGTTAATAACGGCCTATCAATACTGGTTCATCAGTTGTGACAAAGGTACCACACTAATGCAAGATGTTAATAATGGGGGAAACTCTGTGCACTCAAATTTTCTGTAAGCCTAAAACCGCTCTAAATAATAAAGTCTATTAATTAAAAAAAAATACCACATGTGCAGATAAATCTGCGTGTATCAAAGGCTGCCCAGATAATTGGAGCTTTCCGAATTAACTGTCACCTGGAATACGATGTTTATTAAAGGATAAATAATGAAAATGTGCTAATTGGAAGTTAACGTGTATTAAAGCCCAGCGGTAACCATGGGGCTTTAATACACTTTTTTTTGAAATTAATTAATTTATTTGGTTGTGCCGGGTCTTAGTTGTGGCAGGCAGGCTCCTTAGTTGCAGCACATGGGCACCTTAGTTGTGGCAGGCAGGCTCCTTAGTTGTGGCATGTGAACTCTTAGTTGCGGCATGCTTGCGGGATCTAGTTCCCTGACCAGGGATCGAACCCAGGCCCCCTGCATTGGGAGCATGGAGTCTTATCCACTGCACCACCAGGAAAGTCCCAAAACACGTTTTTTTTGTCTAATTTTTTATTGTCTAATTTTAGAAATTAGACTGACAAGAGATTTTTGAGGGAAGGATATTTTATCACTGATATAGTTTAAAACTGCTGCTTGATAACAAAATGGAGACTGACTTTTGGATTGTTTTACTGGTTTTAAGATTCTCTGCCGTTGCACCCCTGTTTCGCCTGCGCTGGGGTGGACCACGCCCGCCCCACCCTTGGTCCACCACTGCCAACAAGCCGGGTGTTCTCCATCTGTGCACAGCGTGTCACTGGGTGCTGCATCACATCTCGTGAGGTCCTGTTAACGGGCAGGAAAGGAACTATTTTTTTCTCATGTCTTTTTAAAACGTTTAATTTTCAATAAACTTAATTTTTTAGAGCAGTTTTAGGTTCACAGCAAATTTGAGCAGAAAGTAGAGCGTTCCCATATACCCCTGCCCCCCACATGCACTATCTCCCCCACTATGGACATCCCACAGCACAGTGGGTACATTTTGTTTGTTACAATCGATGAACCTACATTGACACATCATTGTTACTCAAAAGTCTGTAGTTTACATTAGAGTTCACTCTTGGAGTTGTAGTTCTATGAGTTTGGGCAAATGTATAACAACATTTGTATGTATAACAACAAATATATCCACCATTCAGGAGAATAGTTTGACCTAAAATCCTCTGCCTGTTTATTCGTCCCTCTTCCATAACCCCTGGTAACCACAGATCTTTTTATTGTCTTCATAGTTTTGCTTTTCCTGAATGTCATAGAGTTGGAATCATACGGTCTTTTCAGATTGGCTTCTTTCACTTAGTGATAACGCATTTAAGTTTCCGCCGTGTCTTTTTGTGGTTTGATAGCTCATTTCTTTTTCTCATTGAATAATATTCCTTTGCATTAATGTGCCACAATTTATTTATCCTCTCGTGTCATGTGTTCCTTTCTAAGGCAGTCGCTGGCAAGGGGAAAAGAATTATCACATGTGACTGACAGGTGTCACCTGGAGCAGAGTCCAGCCTCCTCTGCAGCTCAGGCCACCTAACATGAAAATGTTCTTGAAGGGTTATTTAGTGGGGATGGAGTGGGGGAGTGGTGGTTGGCTGTGTAACCAACAATGTTTGCTCCAGGGACCACATCTTTTTTTTTCTGAATAAATGAAAATTTTTTTCTGTCTGTGAAACAATTCATTTTAGAAAATCTGAAATATGCATAAAGCTAAAATAAAACATAAATTACAGCTCCAGCTTCTGATAATTATATTGTTAGTATTATATGGTATCTCCTTCCAGAATTTTCCATTTAGTTATAGGGACACATATAATGACACAGTAAATCAGGACTCTTCCTCTTCCAGGTTTGGCTGAGGCATGAAGACCAAGGTGCCCCGCAGAACGAGTTGTAGGACAGACACTGTGGTTGAGAACCAGGGAGATGGCTGGGGGCAAAAGAGGATTAGGAACTGGAGATCTGGGGAACTTTTTTTTTTTTTTTAAATTAATTAATTAATTAATTAATATTTTGGCTGTGTTGGGTCTTCGTTTCTGTGTGAGGGCTTTCTCTAGTTGCGGCAAGTGGGGGCCACTCTTCATCGCGGTGCGCGGGCCTCTCACTGTCGCAGCCTCTCTTGTTTCGGAGCACAAGCTCCAGACACGCAGGCTCAGTAGTTGTGGCTCACGGGCCTAGTTGCTCCACGGCATGTGGGATCTTCCCAGACCAGGGCTCGAACCCGTGTCTCCTGCATTGGCAAGCAGATTCTCAACCACTGCGCCACCAGGGAAACCCTGGGGGACTTTTGAGAGAGTTTTTTTGTAGAAAGCTGTGCTATGAGTCCCAACCCCTTGGACAGTTGGGGTTCCAACCCCAAAAGGGGGGTCCCCCTCACCTCAAACCTGTTAAGGTAGGCTTCAAGGAGACCCCTTGGGGAACTTGATGTATGTCTCCTGGAGTTTGGGGGGCCCAGGAGGTCATGTCTGACATAAATCTAAGGAGTCTAGGGAATTCCCAGGTGCTCCAGTGGTTAGGACTTGGTGCTTTCACTGTTGGGGCCTGGGTTTGATCCCTGGTCAGGGAACAAAGATCCCGCAAGCCGCATGGTGTGGCCAAAAAAAAAAAAAAAAAGGAATCTAAAGGTGAGTCTGTGGCTTTCAACTTGAGAAGGCAGAGCAAAGGGTGAGCAAAAAAAACCCATCTGCTTTGGGAGCCAACTCCACTTCCACAGATGGCGAGGCAAATGATGTGAGCATGTTTCCTGTGGACTATCTGGGGCCGTGCGTGAGGGAGAGGTGGCCTGGAGCTGCTTTAGATTTGGCTTGAGAGGACCACCCGTGGTGATGGGACCACAGTCGAGGATGAGTATGATTGGGCCACTGGAAACCAGACACTTAGCGGAGAAAGGTAGTTAAATGCAGTTTAAACCTTCAAAGGGGTTCCTGGGAACCTCTCTCAGGTCTTACCTCTGTTTCCCCAGGTTTCCCCAGGCTCCTCCCCCAGGTCTCTCTAAACCCTCCCTGTCTTGGTGTCCCCACCTGGTTCTTTTTTTTTTTTAAAGGCACGAGGGGATTTATTTATTTATTTATTTATTTATTTATTTATTTATTTATTTAGGGCTGCGTTGGGTCTTCATTGCTGCGCGTGGGCTTTCTCTAGTTGCGGCGAGCGGGGGCTACTCTTTGTTGCGGTGCGTGGGTTTCTCATTGCGGTGACTTCTCTTGTTGCAGAGCGCGGGCTCTAGGCACACGGGCTTCAGTAGTTGTGGCATATGGGCTCGGTAGTTGTGGCTCGCAGGCTCTAGAGCGCAGGCCCAGTAGCTATGGCGCACGGGCCTAGCTGCTCCGTGGCATGTGGGATCTTCCCAGACCAGGGCACGAACCCATGTCCCCTGCATTGGCAGGCGGATTCTCAACCACTGCGCCACCAGGGAAGCCCCCCCACCTGGCTCTTATGGATTCTCTTCCCCGCCTCTCAAGATAAAAGAGTCCCAACCCCACACCTCTTCCTGTGTCTTGCAAAACTCTGCCATCTCAGTCTTCAGCCAGATGTCAACAGGCTCTCCCTCTGCTCAGGATTTTGCTGGTTGAAAGTTAGGAGCGGGCTTTGACAAAGGAGGAAAAGTTTGGATCTTTTTCTCCCAGGGCTTGACCAGTGTTCTACTTACTGATGGGTAAAACCACTTCATTACCATAAAAAACTCCCACAGGATAGATTCACATGAGGAATGCCTTGCCACATGCTTTTTATTCCCTTCTTCTGGGACTTCTATTAGAAGTATGATAGGCCTTCTTGCTCCATCTTCTCTGTCTCTTACTTTTGCTTCTGTATTTTCCCTCTTTAATCTCTCTGGGCTTTTTTTTTCAGAGCCAGAATTTCTATTTGGTTCTTTTCAAATCTGCAATATCACTTTTCATAGTTTCCAGTTCCCTGTCAGATTTTTAAAGTTTGGCCTTTAATTTCTTTAAACACAGTAAGCGTAGTTTTTTTTTTTTTTTTTTTTTTAATTTATTTATTTGTTTTTATTTTTGGGTGTGCTGGGTCTTCGTTGCTGTGTGCGGGCTTCTCATTGTTGTGGTTTCTCTTGTTGCAGAGCACGGGCTCTAGGTGTGCAGGCTTCAGTAGTGCGGCTGGCGGGCTCAGTAGTTGTGGCTTGCAGGCTCTAGAGCACAGGCTCAGTAGTTGTGGCGCACAGGCTTAGTTGCTCTGCGGCATGTGGGATCCTCCCAGGCCAGGGATCGAACCTGTGTCCCCTGCATTGGCAGGCAGATTCTTAACCACTGTGCCACGAGGGAAGCCCAGCGTAGTTGTTTTTAGCTTGCATCTGATAATACCAATACTTCATGTACTTTTGGGTCTGTTTCTACTGTCTGTTGTTTCCTTGGTTTTTCTCATGGATGTTGGAATACTATCTTGAAGACTTGGATTCAAAATCCAGAAAGTATTTTTATTTGCTTTGCATAAGTGCTTGGGGGTGCTACTATTCTGGAATCACCGCAATTCAATTTCAAGGCTGGATATTTCTTGGTAAGAAACCAGGGTGCAAGTCTGTGCGAGGGCTGGTTTATGTCTTCTCTGCACCCCACCTGGGGTGTGTAGTTCCACTACTGTGCAGGGTGTGGGTTTCAGAGTTCCCACCTGTGACAAGCTCTGGGTTTTCACTTCTTTCCCTCCAGCCCTGAGGGGACACTCAGAGCCAGCTCCTGCTCCAGTACCTGTTTCACCCAGGCAAGTAAATGTCCTCTGGACAAGAGCAGCTTTGTGGGCTGGGTTTCTCTTTCTGGATTCTTGTCTTCTCCCAGATCTTAGCCCAGCACTTCCTCAGTGGTTTGTCATCTTTGTTGTTTTCAAGAAGATGTTTTTTCAGTTTTTTGGCTCACCTTCCTTTCACTGTCCTCAGTAGAGAACTGGCCTGAATTACCTTGTCCACCGTGACCAAGAGTTCACATGAAGAATGAGTGACTGTGACCTTCCTACTTGAGAAACAGCAACCCCTCCCTTATTCACTACAGGAGGCTCTGCTGCCTTCCTGGGCTGATTTTCATCACAAAGAGCCCCACATTGACCAAAAACACATCTGTCCTAGTCATGCAGGATGAGTGATGCCATCCTCATGTAGTTACTCTCTTTGCCCCAGTTTTCCTCTTGCCACAAGTAGAAGTAGCAATAGTCAAGGAGTTAGGAGGTTTTGGGTTCAGTCCTGGCTTTGCCACTGGCTCATTCTTTGCCACGGGTAAGGAAGTTACTTACTCTTTTAGGTCTTTGCTTTTTTTTTTTAAAGAAAAGTGTTTATCTGCAACATGGGATTAAGAATCAGATCTCCTCGGAAGATAATGCCTGTGAAGATGCCCAACTTGCTGCTTGACACATTTAGATGCTCAAAAAATGTTTGATGAATGTTAATCTGAACCAGTTACATGACTATATCGATTTAGGGGCAACTACTAGAAAAATCTCCCAAATAACAATAGCTTTAAAAAGAATTTATTTCTCTTTCATGTATCAGATACCTGAAGGCAGGTAGTTCAGGGCTGGGGTGGACCCCGCCTTGGACACCTTCCATCCTACTGCTCCTCCAGCCTTAGTGCATTGCCTTGTGGTGCCAGAATGCTGCTCAGGCACCATCTGCATCTCAGGCGGCAGCAGGAGGAAGGGCAGGAAAGGGCACATGTTCAAGGGGACTTCTTGGCAGTCCCGTACAACACACCCGCTTAATTCCCTGGACTGGACCTTGCATACAGCTTGCACAGAGCTGCTGGGGAAGTGGGGACACGGAGTCTCTGAGCTGGGTGGCCCTCGGCTATTTGTAAGGTTCTTTTTCTAAGGAATACAAGGAAAAGGGAAATTGGTAGGCAATTGGCAGTTTCTGCCCCAGTGACCTTGAATGAATCACTTTTCCTTGTTGAACTTCAGTGTCCTCTCCTGTAAAAATTGGTGGTGATGGTTGGGGCACTACTGGCATTTTGGGTGGTGTGATTCTTCACTGTGCAGAACTGTTCTAACGCAGTACAGGGCATTTAACATCTCTGGGCCATGCCTAAGTGCCAGTAGTACCCCCAGGCATCGTGACCACCAAAACAACCCTGCTCTTTTCTAACTGCCCCTTGGGAATAATACTACTCCCTGTTGAAAACCCTTGAACAAGATGATTCTAAAGTCCTAAGAGTGGCATTCTGTGAGAGCCTGTGATTCTATGATTCTATGTCACTTCTCTGAAGTGACATAGTAACTTCATGTGTCACATGGGCAAGTGGAGGGGAGAGGATGGGGATGCAAATATCTGCTTCTTTAGTTCTCCCCAGCGTTGGGAGGAGAAAGGAATCATTATGCGGCTAGAGCCAAGGTCTCTGGCCTCCAGGTGGTCAGAGGAGGAGAAAGGACAGAGGAGGGAAGGAGCCAGGACAGAACTTTCCAAGGAATGGCAGGAACCCAGAACACCTGGTCCCACCGGGGGCCTACTGCCCCTCCCGAGGCCCTTCACCATGCCCCTGGAGGGAGAGCCATCTCCGGGGAAGCTGGCATGCTGGCCTCCGTCTGTCATGATGGCCTCATTAGTGGCTCCCATGTCCATTGGCGGGACCTCATAAGGGGAGCCTGTCTGACCTTTGGGGCAGCAGATGCTACATCTGGCAGGGCTGATCCAAGCCCAAGGGCTCTGCCTCCTCTCTCACAGGCTCTCAGCCCTTTCCTGCCCGAGATCCCTGTGAGGGGTGGCAATTAGGTGGACCACGGGGTGCTCAACCCAGTGGGATCTGATGGAGCCGGGGGAGGATGTGTGAGGCTCCAGAGTCATGCTGCCTGGATTCAAACCTGCTTCTCACACTTATTTAACTGTGTGACTTTGGGGGACTTCCCTGGCGGTGCAGTGGTTAGGGCTCTGTGCTTCCACTGCAGGGGGCACAGGTTCGATCCCTGGTCGGGGAACTAAGATCCCGCATGCCGCGTGGTGCGACCAAAAAAAAAAAAAATTGTGTGACTTTGGATGAAACCTTTTTGTCTTGTTTGTTCCCTCATCTGCAAAATGGAGATAATAGTTCATACCTCACAAGGTTGCCATCAGGCTTAAATAAGACAATATGGGTAGAACATGGAGAAGAGTGCCTGGCATATGGTAGGTACTCAGTAAGTGGTAGTCCTTGCTCTTCTAGGTGGAGCCCCGCCTCTCTCTTTATTCCTGACCAGGAGATTCTGATGCACACAATATGGCTTCCAGGTTTTAAGCAACCTGCCTGAGGTTCCAGAGTCAGCCAAATTTCATGTGCTCCATCACCCCATGGTGAAGAGACATGCTCCCCAGAGGGAGTGGGGAGTGGACCAGCTGAGGCCACACAGCAAGCAGAGCCAAGCTGGGCTCCACTGAGCCCCCAGCTGCCCTCGGCTGTGCCCATCACAGGTCTGGAGCTCAGAGAGCCACCTGCTTCCGTGCAGACAGAGATGCAGACGCAGGCTTGCATGCAGCCTTAGAGCACTGCCTTCAGCCTCATCTCAGAACCTGTGCTGGGAGTTGGAACTGCCCAGGCCACAGGCAGGGAGGTGTACAGGGGCCCATGAAGGGCTCCCTTGAGTTAGCCAGCAGCTCAGGGCCCGAGTTGCCTGTTGCTAGGGAAGGTGTGGGTATGAATGGAGTGGGTCTTGGCGGCGGGGCAGGCAGGGCTGGGTCCTGAAGGCACACGGGAAGCCAACAGAGCCACCGCTCGGGGCACCTCTCACCTGCTCTACAGCTCCTGCTCCCACCTGCCCTCTGTTCAGCGGCCCTGAGGTGTGGAGACGGGGGTGAGGACTGTGCTGGGGGCCACGGGGGCTTGAGGCAGATGTGTGGGTGTGAGGTCAGGACCCAAGCGAGCGCGGTCCTGGGTGTGGCATTCAGTATCCCTGAGCTAACATAATAATTACGGCACTATTGTTATAGAGGTCCATGAATAATGAATATGAACTAGCAAGGAGAATAGCTATTTTTAGTGCTTTAGTGTTTTTAGTGCTTCCTATGTGCCAGGCATCGTGCCATGTGCTATCTCTGTCTCCTTTAATCCTCTAGTCTTATGAGGAAAGTACTGTCAGTTTTGTTTTCAAAGAGGAAACTGCACTGTGAAGGCCTAAGTGACTAGTTCAAGGTCATGCAGGAGGTAAAGCAGAGGCTTGGACTGCTTTCCGTTGTGTCAACTTGATGGGTTACACACTGGACGAAAATGCCACTTATTAGCTGGGAAACACTTTGTCTCTCTGGATTTCCTTTTGCTCACCAGCAAAATGGTTTTAGATACTTTTATACTGATTATGTCACAGGGTAGTGGTTAGAACTAATTGAATAAGGGATGTGACAAGTATTCGTAAGTTCATTCATTATTCAATCAGCGATGATTTATTGAGCCCCTATCTGGTGCTGGGCACTCTTCTAGGGACCAGAGATACAACAGTAAGCAAAACAGGTGAGGTCCTGCCTTGGTTCCCCTCGTGGGATCTAAACTCTAACATGGGGGTGGGGTAGGAAGACATAACAAACCAGTCAGTGAATGAAAAAGTATGCTGATTTCTCGTAGTGTTTGGTGCCATGGATTTTAAGACAGGTGATGGGATTCACTCTGCTTCAGATGAGTTGGTAGAGAGGGGCCATCTGAACAGGTGACACTTGGAGTTGGAGCCCATGGATGTAAAGAACCAACCATGTAAAGAATGTTATTAAACAATACATTACTAAATAACCAGAGATCACTGAAGAAATCAAAGAGGAAACCAAAAAGTACCTAGAGACAAATGGCAATGAAAACACGATGATCCAAAACCTATGGGATGCAGCAAAAGCACTTCTAAGAGGGAAGTTTATAGCAATACAATCTTACCTCAAGAAACAAGAAAAATCTCAAACAATCTAACCTTACACCTAAAGGAACTAGAGAAAGAAGAACAAACAAAACCCAAAGTTAGAAGGAAAGAAATCATAAAGAACAGAGCAGAAATAAATGAAATAGAAACAAAGAAAACAGTAGCAAAGATCAATAAAACTAAAAGCTGGTTCTTGGAGAAGATAAACAAAACTGATAAACCTTTAGCCAGACTCATCAAGAAAAAGAGGAAGAGGACTCAAATCAATAAAATTGAAATGAAAAAGGAGAAGTTACAATGGACACCGCAGAAATACATCATAAGAGACTACTACAGCAACTCTATGCCAATAAAATGGACAACCTGGAAGAAAGGGACAAATTCTTAGAAAGGTATAACCATCCAAGACTAAACCAGGAAGAAATAGAAAATATGAACAGACCAATCACAAGTAATGAAATTGAAACTGTGATTAAATATCTTCCAACAAACAAAAGTCCAGGACCAGATGGCTTCACAGGTGAATTCTATCAAACATTTAGAGAAGAGCTAACACCCATACCTCTCAAACTCTTCCAAAAAATTGCAGAGAAAGGAACACTCCCAAACTCATTCTACGAGGTCACATCACCCTGATACCAAAACCAGACAAAGACACTACAAAAAAAGAAAATTACTGACCAATATCACTGATGAATATAGGTGCAAAAATCCTCCACAAAATACTAGCAAACGGAATCCAAGTACACATTAAAAGGATCATACACCATGATCAAGTGGGATTTACCCCAGGGATGCAAGGATTCTTCAATATATGCAATAGATGCAGAAAAAGTTTTTGACAAAATTCAAGACCCATTTATGATAAAAATTCTCCAGAAAGTGGGCATAGAGGGAACCTACCTCAACATAATAAAGGCCATATATGAAAACCCACAGCAAACATCATTCTCAATGGTGAAAAACTGAAAGCATTTCCTCTAAGATCAGGAACAAGACAAGGATGTCCACTCTCACCACTATTATTCAACATAGTTTTGGAAGTCCTAGCCACGGCAATCAGAGAAGAAAAAGAAATAAAAGGGATACAAATTAGAAAAGAAGAAGTAAAACTGTCACTGTTTGCAGATGACATGATACTATACATAGAGAATCCTAAAGATGCCACCAGAAAACTACTAGAGCTAATCAATGAATTTGGTAAAGTTGCAGGATACAAAATTAATGCACAGAAATCTCTTGCATTCCTATAACTAACAATGAAAGATCAGAAAGAGAAATTAAGGGAACAATCCCATTCACCACTGCAACAAAAATAATAAAATACCTAGGAATAAACCTACCTAAGGAGGTAAAAGACCTGTACTCAGAAAACTATAAGACACTGATGAAAGAAATCAAAGATGATGCCAACAGATGGAGAGATACCATGTTCTTGGTTTGGAAGAATCAATATTGTGAAAATGACTATACTACCCAAAGCAATCTACAGATTCAATGCAATCCCTATCAAATTACCAATGGCATTTTTCACAGAACTAGAACAAAAAATCTTAAAATTTGCATGGAGATACAAAAGACCCTGAATAGCCAAAGGAATCTTGAGGGAAAAAAATGGAGCTGGAGGAATCAGACTCCCTGACTTCAGACTATACTACAAAGCTACAGTAATCAAGACAATATGGTACTGGCACAAAAACAGAAACATAGATCAATGGAACAAGATAGAAAACCCAGAGACAAACCCACGCACCTATGGTCAACTAATCTACAACAAAGGAGGCAAGGATATACAATGGAGAAAAGACAGTCTCTTCAATAAGTGGTGCTGGGAAAACTGGACAGCTACATGTAAAAGAATGAAATTAGAACACTCCCTAACACCATACATAAAAATAAACTCCAAGTGGATTAGAGACCTAAATGTAAGACTGGACACTATAAAACTCTTAGAGGAAAACATAGGAAGAACACTCTTTGACATAAATCACAGCAAGATCTTTTTTGATCCACCTCCTAGCGTAATGGAAATAAAAACAAAAATAAACAAATGGGACCTACTGAAACTTAAAAGCTTTTGCACAGCAAAGGAGACTACAAACAAGATGAAAAGAGAACCCTCAGAATGGGAGAAAATATTTGCAAATGAATCAACGGACACAGGATTAATCTCCAAAATATATAAACAGCTCATGCAGCTCAATATCAAAAAAACAAACAAGCCAATCAAAAAGTGGGCAGAAGACCTAAATAGACACTTCTCCAAAGAAGACATACAGATGGCCAAGAGGCACATGAAAAGCTGCTCAACATCAGTAATTATTAGAGAAATGCAAATCAAAACTACAATGAGGTATTACCTCACACCGGTCAGAATGGGCATCATCAGAAAATCTACAAACAGCAAATGCTGAGGGTGTGGAGAAAAGGGAACCCTCTTGCACTGTTGGTGGGAATGTAAATTGATACAGCCACTCTGGAGAACAATATGGAGGTTCCTTAAAAAACTAAAAATAGAATTACCATGTGACCCAGCAATCCCACTACTGGGCATATACCCAGAGAAAACCATAATTCAAAAGACACATGCACCCCAATGTTCATTGCAGCACTATTTACAATAGCCAGGTCATGGAAGCATCCTAAATGCCCATTGACAGACAAATGGATAAAGAAGATGTGGTACGTGTATACAATGGAATATTACTCAGCCATAAAGAGGAACGAAATTGGGTCATTTGTAGAGATGTGGGTGGACCTAGAGACTGTCATACAGAGTGAAGTAAGTCAGAAAGAGAAAAACAAATATTGTATATTAACACATATATGTGGAATCTAGAAAAATGGTACAGATGAACCAGTCTGCAAGGCAGAAATAGAGACACGGATGTAGAGAACAAACGTATGGACACCAAGGGAGAAAAGCGGTGGTGGTGGTGGTGGGATGAATTGGGAGCTTGAGATTGACATGTATACACTAATATGTATAAAATGGATAATTAATAAAAAATTTTAAAAAGTACAATTTCCATGCCTGCTTTTTGGAAAAGAGAAAAAATAAAATAAAAAACAACCCTACTAGAGTACAAATGTAAGCCAATCATGGAATGAAAAGAGAAGATGCTGTAAAATGATGTTCCTGGGCAGTGAATTTGTTTTCACATTCTAGAAATTAACTTTTATCAAAATAATTTCTGCACATGGTTTCAAAAACCACATAGTAGTTCAACCCTTCTGTGGCAATAGCACTGGTTAAACCCCATTTTCCACCAGCCCTACATGGGGTGCAAAAAAAAAAAAAATGTCACCCACGATGGGTAGCGAGGAAGTTCTGGCTGGTGGCCGGAGTGCCGTAAGTGGAGGGGAGAGCAGTGTGAGAGGGAGCAGGAGTCGGGCAGAGGCTGGCTGCGGGAGTCCTGTGGGCACTGGCAGGGAGTTTGGATTTTACTCTCAGGGTAATGGGAACCCGGCTGGCTGTTGATACAGTTCAATGGCTTGATGATGTTGGGCTGACATTCTGCCACTCTTCAACCTGTCCCCGCTGGTTGTAAGTGGCTGCGGCCACTCCAGGCATCACATCTACATACAAGGCAGATTCTGCTTACTACTTCTTTTTTTTTTTTAATGTGGGCCATTTTTTTTTTTACTCTTTATTGAAATTGTTACAATATTGCTTCTGGTTTTTTTTTTAATGTTTTGGTTTTTTGGCTACCAGGCACGTGGGATCTTAGCTCCCGGATGAGGGATCGAACCCTGCACCCCTTACATTGGAAGCCTAAGTCCTAACCACAGGACCGCCAGGGAAGTCCCATGATTTTGCTTACTTCTGACTAATCAGAATGGTTCTTAGCTGCAAGGGAGACTAGAAAAGGAGTCAGGAATGAGTTTCTCCGACCCAAGAGTGGAGGCAGGAAGGAGAGCTGGGGCTTGAGGTGGGGCGTGGTCTGCTGCACAGGTGCTTCTCTGTCACACTCGGGCATAGGATGGTCTGGGCTGGGCCTGAGGTTCTGCATCTCAAACGAGCTCTCCAGAGATGCTGATGTGGCTGGTCTGTTGCCCACACTTCCAGGAGCATGGGTAGACACCACTGGAGAGTTTTTTTTTAATTTTGTTTATTTATTTATTTTTGGCTGCATTGGGTCTTCATTGCTGTGCACGGGCTTTCTCTAGTTGTGGCAAGCGGGGGCTACTCTTCGTTGCGGTGCGCAGGCTTCTCATTGCGGTGGCTTCTCTTGTTGCGGAGCATGGGCTGTAGAGCGTGTGGGCTTCAGTAGCTGTGACATGTGGGCTCAGTAGTTGTGGCTCATGGGCTCTAGAGCGCAGGCTCAGTTGTTGTGGCGCATGGGCTTAGTTGCTCCGCGGCATGTGGGATCTTCCCAGACCAGGGCTCGAACCCGTGTCTCCTGCATTAGCAGGTGGATTCTTAACCACAGCACCACCAGGGAAGCCCCACTGGAGAGTTTTAAGTACGAGAGTGGTTACCTAATTTCTGTGGTTCTGTGGAGAATGCAGTGTAGGGGACAAGAGGGGACACCGGGAGACTAGTTAAGAAGCCAAAAATCATGGTCACTTGGGTTAAGGTGGTGGCAGGGGATATGACTCTGGTGAGTGTTTATATTTTTTTTAATTTAGAAAACTGTGGTAAAATACACTTAAATTTTGTTATTTTAACCATTTTTAAGTGTACAATTCAGTGGCATTATATACGTTCCCAATGCTGTGCAACCATCACCACCATCCACTTCCAGAACATTCTCATCATTTCAAACAGAGACTCTGTACCAATAATAACTCCCCATTCCTCCCGTTGCCCCAGTCTCTGGTAACCTCAATTTTACTTTCTGTCTCTATGTATTTGACTATCCTCGGATAATTCATATAAGTAGAATCATATATTATTTGTCGTTTTGCATCTGGCTTATTTCAGTTAGCATAATGTCTTCAAGGTTCATCCACATTGTAGCTTGTATTAGAACTTCATTCCTTTTTACAGTTAAATAATATTCCATCCTATGGATATAATGCATTTTGTTCATTCATTCATCTGTTGATGGGTATTTGGGTTATTTCCACCTTTTGTCTATTGTGAAGAATGCTGCAACACACACGGGTGTGCAAGTATCTGTTTGAGTCCAGTGGTTGGTTTTGAGATATGTTTTGGAGCTGGACCATCAGAACTTGCTGATAGTAGGAAGGAAAGGCAGGGATAGAATTAAGAATGACTCCTGGTGATGGTGTCATTTACAAAGATGGGGAAGAAGTTGTAGAGTGCTCTGCAAACATCGGGTAGTATCATTATTTTATTTAGAATTGTTCTAAGGGGTTATCAGCTATGTAATTGCCAGTAAAGGAACCAAAACATCACTTTTGTAAGACAGACATCTAGGGCCTGGGAACTCCCGTTTCCATACTCCATAACTGCCTGATTTAAATCAGGACTTGGCAAACGATGGCCCACAGACCAAATCCAGCCCACCACCTGGTCTTATATAAGAGCTAAGAGAGCTAAGAATAGGTTTCACAGTTTTAAATGTAAATGTGAAAAAAGACCATGTAGCCCTTTAGCTGACAGTTGTTCAATTTTGCCTCTTGGCTCGCATAGCCTAAAATATTTACTGTCTGGCCCTTTACAGAGAAAGTTTGCCGACCCCTGGCCTAAATTAATTGGTTTGGCTCAGACTGAAGAGATGTGCTCAGTGGAAATAAAAAAGCAAAACAAAACCAAATTCCCCCTCACCCCTGCTGACCTACTTCTGCAGTTTGTTTGTCTTTTTCCTTTCCCAAGAGTACGTGCTGATTGTACATACAGCAAGTCAACCCACCACTCCGAGTTCCGCCCTCTGCAGGTCACTGCCGTTACCAGCCCCAGTCAGTTGCGACCCTGAAGGTGATTAATACCAGCGCAGCGCTGTTTATCAGGAACAAGTGATTTATTTTAGCATCCAAATTTTAAATGGTGTCTATGCTTCCCAGGAAGCTGTCTGGTTTAGAAAATTGCCTATAATAAATGCATGCAATAAATCCATTATTTTGAACCTAAAGAAAGATATTCAAGTTTTATAAGAGAGAATCAGTTTCTCCTCATCTTCACCAAATACATGTTGTGTACGTCAATAATTTAAAACAATGGTTTGAATGGGTGCTAAATTATCAGCTTTCCAAAATGCAATCACGGCTCTTATTTTTCCAATTAATCATGGAAAAAAATCCATTTGCTGGTATGTCCCTAGTGAGGCCTCCTAAAATATCCAAGATTCCATGGCGCTTACTCAGTCCAATGCGTTCGGTCAAGCCTTGAAGTGCTACAAGGGAAGACGTCTGGAGAGGGTGACCTGTCCACTCATGGGCCCCAGCTTTCAGGGTTTTAACTGTCGGCCCCAGTCCCAGATGGTCCTGCGCTTCCTCACCTGATTGCTCAGGGATGCTGTGGCCTGGCTCTCGGGGAGTTTGGGGCTGCTCATTCTTGAGCTCCTGAAGTTTCAATTCTTTCAGTTCATGTTCACTCAGTGCCCGAGGGGCTGGGTCCTAAGAGGGAGTCAGCTTCAGACCCAAGCTGTGCCCCTTTTCTGACTTCAGGGCCCAGGATTAGGAGTAGACGCAGGGCATGCACAGGCCCCCACCCTTTGGAGACTGTGGTGTGTTTTCTAGCAAGTTGCTCTCAGCCAACATCAAACCTCTTCACTGGAGAGCTTCTCACAACATCCCTCTTTGAGGGTGCAGGGCTTGCACCGGAGACTTTTGTGGCCCTTTGCAAATTTGGCCCCCTGCTCCTCACTACTCACTTCTGCATACCAAGGGAGATTGGGAGCAGTGGTCTTTGGCCAGTTGTGGGACGTTCTGGGCAATGAATGTCTACTTGCCTCAGCTTTGCATAAGCAAGAGGGTCTCCTGGGACTCTGCCCTCCACTGAGAATATTGGTCCAGGGGCGATTTGCTGGTTCACTTGGTGGAAGTGGCTGGCAGCTTCTGTCTTGCAAAATTCATTCGTTCATTCAACAAATGTTTACACTGCATCTCTTACATGCTGGCTACTGTCCTAGGCACTGGGGACACACCGGTGAGCAAAACAGACAAAGCTCCCTGCCCTCATGAGGCTATATGGGCGTGTATTCAGTTCTGCTCTAGAGTGCAGCATAGTGCTGGGGGGCCCAGAGGTGGGAGGAAAGATTGCTGTGTGCCTGTGTGTCCAGGGTGCTGGGAAAGGCTTCACGTGAGAGGAGATATTGGCTGGGGTCTTGAATGCTGAGTGGGATTCGCCGGAGCACAGAGTGGAGCAGAACTGGGGAACAGAATTGGGGAACAGAATTCCCAGTTTTTTGTAAATAAATCAGCTCCAGGAGGAGCCACTCAGAGGAAGAGGTACCTGTAGGCTGGGCTGGGGCCACTGAGGGACTTTGAATGCCGTGCCAAAGGGTTTAGACTCTGCATTTGTAGCCTCATTTTCAGGGTCCCCAGCAGCGAGCAACTCTAGGGGAGCCTTTCACAGGGACTTCAAGATGAGTGGCGCCCCCTACAGTTGGGTCCTGCCACTCTTCCCTTCCACTCTTCTGTGGTCATGGTCTCCCCCAGGTCTCCAGCCAAGGGCTGGCTGGGTGGGTGCCTTTTGGAGTGCACCCTGACATGCTGTCTTATCCCCGACCTTTCTAGCGATCACATTGAATAACTTCGCTCCTCCCTACGCACCTGCGTGCCACACCTCTTGATTTAGGACCAGAATGCATTAGCACCTGTTTTGTTTTCTCTCTGAGTACCGTCAAGGCACCAGGTTCCCTGTGCCTATCTTTCTCAGCATAAAGTTCTCCTTTGGGTACAGTGATTTTAACTGTGAGGTCAGCCCCACCTTGGGGCTCTGAGACAGCAGCAGGTGGGAGTTTAGGCCAGGTGTCCTCAAGTTTGATCCTTGGAGCCTGCATCATCCTGCTGGAATGCAGAATCTCCTCGGATCTACTGAACTTGAATCTCCAGGGTAGGGTCTCGGTCAGCTTTTTGGACATGCCCCCCAAGTTGTTCTTATGCATGTAAGAGTTTGAGGACTGTTCTGTAAGAGAAAAGCTCCTTAACATTTTGGGGAGCTGGGGCTAGGTTTCCTCGATTGGATTTCATGCATTTAACACCCAGAGACAGTGGGACCTTGGCTCTGCTGGCCTCTGCCTGGTGCTGCCGGGTCTCCTGAGTTACTACCCTCGAGGCTGCTGTTCCTGGTGGAGAGGGTGAATCTTTCTTCCTTAAAGCTGCATCTCCCTCTCTGGGATTTCCACCCTCTGGATCACACCAAGCAAGCTGAATGCTTCTCCCAGATGCCTCTCTTCAGACATCTGAAGGCTTCTGTCATGTCAAGATCCTTGGTGTTTTGGACCAGTCTTTACTGTGATCTCTAGACACGCTGCTCTCCTGCGTGCTCTCTTGAACGATGACTCTGTGCTCTGAACTTTCTCTGTATTCTCATTTTCTCTTCCCAACATCCTGATAAGTTTGCCTTTATTATCCCCATTTCACAGGTGAGGAAATATCGGCCCAAAGAGGCCAAGAAACTTTCCTAAGGTTACATGACTAGTTTGTGCCAGAACTAGGATTTGAACCCAAGGACAACTAGAACACCAAAAACCAGAGCTCTATTACGATCCCCATTTTACAGATGGGGAAATGGAGGGATCTACCTAAATCACACAGCAGCAAGTGGTAGAGCTGCGCTATGACCCGAGAGCCTGCATTCTTCATCATTATGCCCAAGCCTGCCTTCCCACACAATCATCATGCCTGTATCAGAACCTCTGCTGCTTAACACAGGGGATGATGGGCACTTAGGAAGCAGCCCAGAGAAACACTGGTTAATATAATTATTGAAATTATTCTTAGAGCTTGACACTGCTCACACCTTATACAACATTATGTATTATATATATTTTATATACATTCATATATTTATGGACAAATATACCCATATTACGTCAAAGGGAATACATTTCCAAACTTGAAATAACTATAAGATAACTGAAATTGCTGCTGTTGGGTGGAGGAGGGTATTTCAAACCATCTTTGGGAGTGACCGATACTGTTCAATACACCCAGTGCTTACTGAGCACCTATCACGTGCCCAGAAGGAGAGGCCCCTGTGTCAGACCTACAGCTGTTTACTCACAGTCAAACCCCTTCCTTGCAGCCTGACTCAGATTTGGTTCAGGTACTGGGCGGCCATGTGCTTCATGACCCCTTCCCCAGCCCCTAAGGCCAAATGTTAATAAGCTCAAACCAGCCGTTCTTCCCCCTGACAGAATGTTAGCATCACCCAGAGAGGATTTAAAACTGAGGGGAGCTCCAGACCACAGTTACGTCAGACACTGTCAAGGTGTGTGTGTGGGCCCCCCAGGTGATTCTCAGGTGCACTCAGGGCCAGGTCTGAAGCAGTCACGATCATTCCAGTCCTCTTGCTAGCGGTTGTCTTCCGTCTGGGTGTGGGATACGATGCTGGCCAATGAGACATCAGGAGAAGTGTGTGGGGGGGGGATGTAAAGGGAGAAACTCTCTGCTCTTAATACTTCACTTCTGATGCTTCTGGTCACCCAATATGTGAGGGCTTTTCCTACACCAAGCGGTCCTGTGACACCAGCTGGGTGTTGTCCAATTCAGTTCAGTTCTGATACTATCTACCTGGAGTTAGCGTCAGATTCCACAGGTTAAGGGCTCAGTCCCATGAGACTGTCCCTCTCCCCCCAACCCCAACTTCGGACACCAACTGCAAGTGCAGATTGTTACCTGTGCTTCTAACTCACTCTCTATAAATTGCAGGTTCCTATGACTCTCTCCTTGAGTTCAATTAATTGCCTAGAATGGCTCACAGAACTCAGGAAGAGTTTACTTATGAGATCACCAGTTTATTATAAAAGGATACAACTCAGGAACAGCCAGGTGGAAGAGAAGCATAGGGCGAGGTGTCAGGGAAGGGATGCCCTCTGGGTGTGCCACCCTCCCAGCACCTCTACATGTTCACCACCTAGAAGTTCTCTGAGCCCCTTCTGTTAGGACTTTTTAAAATGGAGGCCTCATCACATAGACGTGATTGATTAAATCATCAGCCGCTGGCAATTGAACTCAGTCACCAGCTCCTCTCCCCTCCCAGGAGGCTGAGTGCCGGGACTGAAAGTTCCACCTCTCTAATCACATGATTGCCTCCCCTTGGCAACCAGCCCCCATCCTGTCTGTGGTTGGTGATCTAGGGGTTTTCCAAAAATCACCTTTTTAACATAAATTCAGGTGTGGTTGAAAGGGCCTTGTTATGAATAACAAAAGATTCTCTTTTCACCTTATGGCTCTTATCACTTAGGAAATTCCGAGGGTATTATGAGCTCTGTGCCAGGAACAGGGATGAAGACCAAATATAAATTTTTTGCTGTAAATCACAATATCACAGGGGAGCACCAGGGAACATTTTAATGGCTTTCCAGACAAGGGATACAAGGGTCCCTTCCTGTCTTTGGATGATATGGTGTGAGCATGGACTGTTTGTCGCTGTTGCAGGCCTCTTATGACCACGTGGATAAAGTCAAGAGAATACCAGGGGAACTTCCCTGGGGGCGCAGTGGTTAAGAGTTTGCCTGCCAATTCAGGGGACACGGGTTCGATCCCTGGTCCGGGAAGATCCCACATGCTGTGGAGCAACTAAGCCGCGAGCCACAACTACTGAGCCCACGTGCCGCAACTACTGAAGCCTGCGCGTCTACAGCCCGTGCTCCGCAACAAGAGAAGCGACCGCGATGAGAAGCCTGCGCACAGCAATGAAGAGAGGTCCCCACTCGCTGCAACTAGAGAAAACGCATGCACAGCAATGAAGACCCAACACAGCCAAAACCAAAATAAATAAATAAATAAATAAATAAATCTTTAAAAAAAAAAAAAAAGAGAATACCAGGGAAGCTGACCCAAAGCCCTGTTTTTTTTTTTTTAAATTTATTTATGGCTGTGTTGTGTCTTCGTTTCTGTGCGAGGGCTTTCTCTAGTTGTGGCAAGCGGGGGCCACTCCTCATCAGGGTGCGCGGGCCTCTCACTATCGCAGCCTCTCTTGTTGCGGAGCACAGGCTCCAGACGCGCAGGCTCAGTAATTGTGGCTCACGGGCCCAGCTGCTCCGTGGCATGTGGGATCTTCCTAGACCAGGGCTCGAACCCGTGTCCCCTGCATTGGCAGGCGGATTCTCAACCACTGCGCCACCAGGGAAGCCCCAAAGCCCTGTTTTTGTCGAGCCACTAAATTAACATGATCTGGAAGACGCTTACCTCCAGGCTAACTCTTGTATGAGATAATAAGTGACCTTATTAGGGGAGCTACTTCAGTTGGGCATTCTGTTACTTGCAGCTAGCAGCATTCCTAGTTGTTATGGTCCCTAAAGAGCTTACAGGGCTACTGGGGGGGCAGGGAGCACACTCAGGGAACATTTGGTCACCACATGGCAGCAATAAGTAACTCAGCACCAAGCAGGCTGTTACAGGCACTACAAGGCAGGAGAGAAGGACAGGATTGGTGGGAACCGCCAGGTTTGGGAAGAGTTCAGGGAGAAGGAGGCGGGAAGGTGGCGAGTGGGTAGACTTGAGATTACAGAGGTGAGTCTGAACTTGGGCTTTGAAACCTGCCTCTACCGCTCACCAACAGGGAGACTTTAGAGACCAAGAGTGACTTTACCTCTCTCGGCCTCAGTTTCTCAGCTCTTAAGTGGGGATGATAATAGGGCCTAAGTCATGGGTTTTTTTTTTAAATACACTTATTTATTTATTTATTTATTTATTTATTTATTTTTGGCTGTGTTGGGTCTTCGTTTCTGTGCAAGGGCTTTCTCTAGTTGTGGCGAGCGGGGGCCACTCTTCATCGCTGTGAGCGGGTCTCTCACTGTCGCGGCCTCTCCCGTTGCGGAGCACAGGCTCCAGACGCGCAGGCTCAGTAGTTGTGGCTCATGGGCCCAGCCGCTCCGCAGCATGTGGGATCTTCCCGGACCGGGGCACGAACCCGTGTCCCCTGCATTGGCAGGCGGATTCCCAACCACTGCGCCACCAGGGAAGCCCCAGTCATGGGATTTTGTGAGGATTTGAAAAGACACTTAGCACTGTGTGTGGCCCATGGCACGCCCCCAAGTGAAAGCCATTGTGATGACTATTCCTGAGGCATGAGTCACTGTCAGAACCCTGGCTGCAGTCACACTCCTGCCACCAGTTCTTAACCAGCCAAAGCGCTTTCCTCCCTCTGCAGGTCTGGGCTCCCCTGCCGCAGGTGGGCACGAAGAAGAAACTTGACGGCAAAGCAGCTCTTTCTTCAGGGATGCTTCTATTTCTTTTTGCTTGTGCTATGGCTTTGTTCTCCATGGTTCTGGATTTCAGGGCTCGGCTCTACCTCTGAGCCCAGATTTCCCCCTTCACACAGATCCTGAATTGGTCTCCAGGCCCGTGGCTTTTTTCTGGCCATGAATTTGGACTCTTTTGTCTTGCAGATCTTTTCATTTTTTTTCTTAATTTTATTTTTATTTATTTATTTATTTGGGCTGTACCGGGTCTTGGTTGTGGCATGCATGTGGGATCTAGTTCCCTGACCAGGGATTGAACCCGGCCCCCCCTGCATTGGGAGCACGGACTCTTACCCACTGGACCACCAGGGAAGTCCCTGTCTTGCAGATCTTGAGGTATGCCTTCTGACCTGCCCCAGTTGGCTGCCCTGAGGATAAAGCCTCCCTGCTGGTGAACTGGCTCACAGGTTGCTGTGAGCCTCCGACTTCTCCCCCAGAGCACTCCTGACAACAGAGGAGTGTGAACACTCTTTGAGTCCGCCACAGTGAGAAGTGTATCTGAAGCCTCATGTCTGATCTTTAATTCATGTGGATTTTGCAGCTTACTTCCTGACTTTAACAGGTCATTATAGTAGAGAAAGTTTACAATAACTCACCATTAGGAAAGAATACAAAGAACTTCCATAGCTGCCCTATTAATTAATGCATGGACTACAGTTGCAATGAGTCTGGCTATTATTTAGTATTGGACTGAATTAAAAAGAGAGAAGGTCAGCTTCTTTCCTCTGTCCAAGGTTACAATATGTCAAAACCCCAGACCCCTGTAACTCTGTGGTTGTGAAAGGCAACAGTTCTTTGTGCACTAGCTTTGGGTAATCACCGATGAGAGACACCTGGAGTACCATCAAAGCCATGGGCCGGTGTAGCAGGTTCAGGCTTCTGTTGATGATAGGCCAGATAGCCCAGGAAATGCCAAGAAATTGTTCCTTGGCCTGGTGATGCCATTGAGCTTTGCTTCTTGCTGCCCTCCAGGTCTTTGTCTGGCCTGCCCCTGCTTCTTATCAGGTCTCATCCATGTGACTTGAATTCTGCAACTGGTGTCTGTCTGCCTCTGCCCTTTGTGTCAGATAGGTTACATGTAACAAAAGACCTAAACAGACTGTGGCTAAATCATTATGACACTGAATTATCTCAGTATGAAGTCTGGATTTCTTCCTGGAGGATTCACAATGCATGGAGCATGATTCCTAGATGTCCGGCCATTAGGACAGAAAACAGTGTTTGCCAAGGTGTGCAACCTGCAAAGAGGGGTGCAGAAGATGGCTGTGCCTTCCATGTATGCTGATCTTGGCAAATCTGCCAGGGATGTCTTCACCAAGGGCTATGCGTTTGGCTTAATAAAACCTGATTTGAAGACAAAATCTGAGAATGGACTGGAATTTACAAGCTCAGGTTCAGCCGACACCGAGACCACCAAAGTGACGGGCAGTCTGGAAACCAAGGACAGATGGACCGAATATGGTCTGACGTTTACGGAGAAATGGAACACTGACAACACACTAAGCATGGAGATTACTGTGGAAGATCAGCTTGCACGTGGCCTGAAGCTGACCTTCGATTCATCCTTCTCTCCAGACACTGGGAAAAAAAATGCTAAAATCAAGACAGGGTACAAGCGGGAACATATCAACCTGGGCTGTGACGTGGATTTCGACATTGCCGGGCCTTCCATCTGGGGTGCTCTGGTGCTGGGTTACGAGGGCTGGCTGGCTGGCTACCAGATGAATTTTTTTTAAAATTAATTAATTAATTAATTTATTTATGGCTGTATTGGGTCTTCGTTTCTGTGCGAGGGCTTTCTCTAGTTGCGGCAAGCGGGGGCCACTCTTCATCGCGGTGCGCGGGCCTCTCTTGTTGCGGAGCACAGGCTCCAGACGCGCAGGCTCAGTAATTGTGGCTCACGGGCCCAGTTGCTCCGCAGCATGTGGGATCTTCCCAGACCAGGGCTCGAACCCGTGTCCCCTGCATTGGCAGGCGGATTCTCAACCACTGCGCCACCAGGGAAGCCCCCTACCAGATGAATTTTGAGACCACAAAGTCTCGAGTGACCCAGAGCAACTTTGCAGTTGGCTACAAGACCGATGAGTTCCAGCTTCACACTAATGTAATGATGGGACAGAGTTTGGCGGCTCCATTTATCAGAAGGTGAACAAGAAGTTGGAGACTGCTGTTAATCTGGCCTGGACAGCGGGAAACAGTAACACTCGCTTTGGAATAGCAGTCAAGTACCAGATCGACCCTGACGCCTGCTTCTCGGCTAAAGTGAACAACTCCAGCCTCATAGGGTTAGGATATACTCAGACCCTAAAGCCAGGTGTCAAACTGACACTGTCAGCTCTGCTGGATGGCAAGAATGTCAATGCTGGTGGCCACAAGGTTGGTCTAGGACTGGAGTTTCAAGCATAAATGAATACTGTACAATCGTTTAATTTTAAACTATTTTGCAGCATAGCTACCTTCAGAATTTAGTGTACCTTTTAATGTTGTATGTCTGGGATGCAAGTATCACTAAATATCATGTTAGACTTCCAGGTTAAAGATGATTCAGCTTTAGGGTGTTACCCTTTCAGAGGTACAGAAGAAACCCAATTTCAAAAAAGGTCCTTTCAGCTGTAGACTTGAGGGGGAGCTTGCTGGCCCCTCTAGAGATGTCAGGTTTCTTTTTTACCTAGAAATGGCTGCAAGTGGAAGTTGATAATTTGCAGGAACTTTGTAATTTGTAAATTCGTATTGAGTAAATGAATGAAATTGTGACTTCCTGAGAATTGAACCTTGATTTCCTAACCTGATTGAGGAGAGGCTGTTTGATGGTGTGTACAAACTCATCTGAAAGGGACTTTTTTAGGCAGGGACTTTTTCCACCCCAATCTGTCACCTCTTTTACACCAAAAGTAGTCTGCAGGGAGTGGTAGCTGTTACTTCTGTGACATTCTGGGGTGGAGAAGGTGGATGTGATGAAGCCAATAATTCAGGACTTAATTGTGTTTTTTCTCATGTTGTGTTTTTTTGCCCTTGCACCAGAGTATGAAATAGCTTCTAAGAGCTCCAGCTGCAAGCTGGGAAGAGTCCCTGTGACTGTAATCACATGGTGACAACACTCAGAATCTAAATTGAACTTCTGTTGTATTCTCACCACTCAGTTTATTTTTTAGCAGTTTAATGGGTACATTTTAGAGTCTTCCATTTTGTGTGGAATTAGTTCCTCCCCTTCAAATGCTGTAATTAACATCACTTAAAATAAAACTTGAATAAAATATTGAAACCTTAAAAAAAAAAAATGAAGCCTGATCCAGAGTCGATGAGCAGCTCAAAAATGTCAGCAAGGACCAGGCACTGTTGATCTCTCTGTTCAGCCATATTCACTTTGCTTGCTTTTCTTAAGCTTATTACCTTTTGATGGCAAGACAGCTGCCACAGCTCCAGCCATCATGTCCTCACACAAGCACATTCCTGGCAGGAAGGAGGAGGAAGGGCTAGTTTCTTCCATTAAGGGGTAGTTTCTAACTCTTTAATCAGGAAGCAAGAAGCCTTTCAGCAAATTTGTCTTTATGTCTCATTGGCTAGAATGGTATCCTGACTACAAAGGAAACCGGGAAAGTGAGAATCTAGGAAAAGCAAATGAAATTACTGTGTTGGCTTTAGCCTAATCATGATTCATCTCCTGGGGCTAGAACAAAACAAGGGTCTGTGGTGAGGAGAAGGGGGAGATGGCTTTAGGGTAGCACTAACAGTATCCTAGAACAAAACCAGGGTCTGTGGTGAGGAGAAGGGGGAGATGGCTTTAGGGTAGCACTAACAGTATCCTCCACAGTCTTTCTAACTTCCCGTGTCACCATCAACCTACTGGCTCAAGCTGTCTGGTCCACCCCCTGCCTGTCTGAGGAGAAAGAATGGAACACCTCCATTGGGGTTTATTATTAAATCTGTCAAAGGGAAGAGATGTCCTCTTTCAACAAATCTCATAGAATTGCACTCTTTGCCAGGCCTGAGCAAGACAGAGATAGCTCTCACCTCGACACATCTCAAGACTGCTGACTCTTGAGAACAGAGATTTTTCTTAAGAAAAGGCTGACCATTAATTAGCTCTCCCACACAATTATTCCCCAAATCAAGTTTGGGTACAATGACCATCTCTAATTGGCTATTGTTATAGACAGAGAATCCACACATCTGCATTGCTTTCAAATGCAGGAGGGTCTAGGAGGGGCATGTGCAGAAGCAAGGGCACAGACCTGGTAACTCCTGCCAAGATTTGAGTCTTGGCATAGCCAATGTGACCTTGGGCAAGTTCTTGAACTTCCCTGGGCCTCTGTTTGTTCCACTCTAAGTCTCAGACCTAACAGCCACCCACAGGGTTGCGGTGAGGATGAACTGGGACAACTGAAGCCAAAGGACTTGAAAAGGAGAAGGCTGTGGTACTCTAAAGCCGTAGTTACTTCTTGCCTTCAGGGCTTCTTCCATGAGCACATTTTCAATTATGTATTTGCGCTTGAAATTGGCCACCTGCTGGCTGACTAACTTTGTTAGAAATCAGTTCCATGGCTCATTTGGGAGCAAGGTTCTTACACCTCATTGGGCTTCTTGCCTCTTTTTAAGCTGTCCCAACGAGCTGGTGCCAGTCTCCAGCTTCTTGATTTGTGGGTATCTGTGAGAGGCTTTCCCCCTCTTTTCTTCCATTGCTTTTTTCTTTTGTTGTTGAGGTAAGATTTATATACAGTAAAGTCCACAAATCTTTATTTATTTATTTATATTTTTGGCTGCGTTGGGTCTTTGTTGTGGTGCACAGGCTTTTCATTTTGCGGTGGCTTCTCTTGTTGCGGAGCATGGGCTCCAGGCGTGCAGGCTTCAGTAGTTGCAATGCATGGGCTCTAGAGCGCAGGCTCAGTAGTTGTGGTGCACGAGCTTAGTTGCTTCGCGGCATTTGGGATCTTTGCGGACCAGGGATTGGACCCGTGTCCCCTGCATTGGCAGGTGGATTCTTAACCACTGTGCCACCAAGGAAGTCCAAAGTCCACAAATCTTTAAATGTACTATGTAGGTTATGTATTTTTCTGTATGTATACACCTGTGTAAGTACCATCCAGAGCAAGATACAGAACATTTCCATCACTTCAGAAGACTTCCTCGTCCCCTCCCCATCAGTACCCCACCCTGCCTTGCTCCCCATCTGCTGCTTCATCAACCCAGCTTGTCCTCACATCACTTAGTAACTGTTCTTGAACTTCCTATGTAGTGGCATTGTATACCCTGTATCTCACATAGTTCTTGCAATACCTTCTCTTCTATTTTCCTTTTTCTGATCAGTTTTAGGCAGCCCGTCAGCCCCTCTTCCTGATGGGCAGAGCTCCTCCCTTCTGGCACATCACTTCTGACAGTCGGATTTCATCTGCTGAGATGGGCAGAGCCCTCAGACATGCCTCCCGTGTCAGGGGGTGTCCAGGACATGTGGATACTTCCAGGGACCCCCAGGCTGGGCCTTTTCTCCCTCTTCCTTCTCCCAGGGGCAGCTGTGAGGCTTTGCCTGCTCTTGCCATTGCTCTCAGAGGAGCTGGGTCTGGGCTGGGGGCTGGACGCCCTGGGCAAAGATTTCTGAGAAGTGGCCTGAAGTGAAGACAAGCTGGGGACAAGCTGGGTCCAGGTTCTTGCAGAAGGCATGAGAGGCTGGGGGGCTTTAGCGGGGGAGTGGGTAAAACTGGAGACCCAAGAGAGGTCTGCACCACAGGGGATGCTCACGGAACATCCAGGGATGCTGGAAGTGGCCATTACCAGGTGTGAGTGAGTTAGACATCAGCCCAGGCTTCCTCTGCCAGGGAGCCAGGAAGGGGCTCTCAGACAGGCCCTACCCCTGCTGGCTAGCACGGCTGACCTTAGGTGTGATGGGGCAGGAAGTCCCTTTTCACCTGCCTGTCCCATCTTGCCTTCACTTATTTGCTCCTGTAACAGCATTTGCTGGGAACCCCCTAGGTGTGCCGGGCAGCGAGCTAGCACCACGGGCACAGGGGTGAACACAAGGTCTCTCAACCCAAGGAGCTCACTGTCTAGACCAGGCTGCAAACGGATGGCCCACTTGCATCCAGGTTTGACCCTCAGACATGCTTGCTTCGGCCCCTATAGTTTAAAAATTGGAAAACCGTCCATGAAAATCTGATTTCTGGCTTCTTTTGACAAATCAGAAGATCTGGCAACCATGGTTTGCATGCCTACAGCTGGTGGGCTGAGAAGTGGCTGCTCTGCTCTGTGTTCTCCCAGATGGGCATGCTCGCGCCAGCGTGCTGAAGTCCCCACCACTCCCTATGGTACTGTGCCTGGTCCTCTTCGCTCACTACTTCTCTGCCTGGCTCCTGTAGACATCTAATTTCGACAGGAGGAGTTAGTGCAGGCTTCGCAGAGGAGGGCAACGTGTCTTGATCTCCTGTGAGAGCGTGTCCCCCTCCAAGTCTTCTCTGTATCCTACTCCTCAGGGTGAGTGACTTCATCAGACCCTTTCCCGGGAGAGGATTTACAGTGTGTGCTGGGGGGCAGGGAGATGAGCGGGAGATCAGATGCTGAGCTGGCGGCACCAAGACCCATGGAAGTGGTGCTTGAAGTTTGGACACCCGGATCA
Organism: Balaenoptera physalus; assembly: GCF_965194825.1. Classification (NCBI taxonomy): domain Eukaryota; kingdom Metazoa; phylum Chordata; class Mammalia; order Artiodactyla; family Balaenopteridae; genus Balaenoptera; species Balaenoptera physalus. Next base: position 53,176,055 of record NC_138893.1, on the reverse strand, counting down.
GAATCACCTAAGGGTGCAGGTTCAAAACGTGGGCCTACTGCAGCAGAAGCTGGAGGGAAGTTTCCAGGTAATTGTGGAGGTCGCTCAAATTTGAGAACCACAAGGAAGAGGAGGCTGGGGCTTATAGGGCGGTGGGACCAGACAAATCATGTTTTCTAGGGCACGGCTGGGGACCGCACTCCACCTTCCAGCCACCTGATGGAGTTTTAGTCTGAACACCTCTACCCCTTCTCAGCACAGCTGAGGCCCTCACCAGGCTAAGGGCATGAGAAATATCTTCCCCAGCCTTCCTGCCCCTGCACCTGGAAGAAAGGTCATGCTTGCTTTTGCCAAGCCTCGTCATTTCCCTGAATCTTTGAACTGTCACCTGGGCAGGGGGCCTACTCTAGGGAGAGGGACAGTGGCTGGCTGGCAGGTAAGGGCCACCTTGTCTCCCCTTCACCTTCTCAGCCAGGTGGCCTGACAGTTGCTGGGCTCTGGCCAGGGGGCTGGAACCATGGCCCTGTGCAGGGAAGGAGGAGGATTTGGCGATTTGTTCAAAGAGAGATGCTTTCCTAAGTTGGGGAGGCAGGACGGGGCCCTTGGATTACTTTTCCTTTGGAGCCTTCAACTGGGGGGTGGGGAGGTGTAGGCTGGGGTGGCCAGGGTGGGGCTAGGCTGCAGGGAGTGAGTAAGGAGGCCTCGTTCTCTGGATCTTGCAAGTGGAGGGCGGTGCCTCCCTAAGGGTGCAGTGCCTAGGGGACAAAATGCGAGAGGTGGTCACCCCACTCTTGCAGGGACCTGAGAGTGAGAGCCTCCTTAATTGTTGTCTCACTCACCTTCCCCTAGTCCCTGTCCTGCACTCCTGGTCACTGCACCTCAGGGAGCCCCTGAGATGTGCTCGGATCGCAGGCAAAGGAGGGGAGAGCAGGACATTGAGAACATTCTTGTCTCTCGGACAAGACCACGCATTCTCAACCCTGGCTGTACGTTGGAAACCCCTGCGAGCTTTACAACATCCTGATGTCTGGTCCCCATCCTCAGAGATTCTGATTTAATTGATTTGGGGTGCAGCCTGCTCTTGGGGTTTTTAAAAGCTCCCCAGGGGATTCTAGTGTGCAGTGAAGTGTGAGAACCTCTGATCTAGACCGTGCAGGGTGGGTGCTGTTTACTGGTTTTCCTTTCATGGGTTTTCGTTGTGAGCAACAGACCACCAGTCTTGACACAGACTTCTAAGGCTAATACAAGAACACTTAGAACAAAGCAGATGGGATATGAGGAGCGTGGAAAGAAAGCCCAGTTCCCAGTCTGTGCCAGACACATCGTGTTTTTATTTAACAATCAGCCCTGGGAGGTGGATATTCTCAGGCTCAGTTTACAGATGACGAACCTGAGTCTTGGCCATGTTAACCACTCGTCCGGGTCCCACCGCTGTGGGATGGCAGCGCCTCGAATGAAATGGATATGTGACAGGCAGCCGGTGGGAATGGAAGTCAGTGCTGTTGCTTTCAGACTCGTTTCTTAA